>NC_139567.1:25030068-26502317 GCF_965112155.1 Podarcis liolepis | reverse complement strand
AAATTGGCTACTGAAGCTTTGGGGGACATTTGTCTGTGTGCTCAAAGTAAATTGTTTCAAAACTTCAAGCAGCTTTGGAATTTGGTACGCCAAGACATTCCAGGAAAGAAACATTTCGTTTGAGAAATCCAGGGACACACCTGATGATGCAATCTGGAAGAGCATCACTGGGGAGCATTTTGAGTTGATTTACAAAAGAACTCATAGAGATAAACTTGAATTTGTACCAATCCACTTATCCCTCCAGCCACCCACCCCGATGGCAGTTCTTGAGATGATGCTTCCGACATATTTTGATTGAAAGACTTAAATATCAAGGGATATTGTTGCTGTTCACGTCCCAGAGTATAAAAAGACACATGCATTTGCATATATTACGAATTTAAAGGTACTTTTTAAATGGCTCATTGTGTAGTGCTGAGGCTGTGCTAAAGAGGCCCATCTGGATACCAGCTTAACACAAGCCTGGTAGCAACACCTCATGGATAATTCGCTGGCGATACCAGCTGGTAAGCAAAACATCGTTTTTGTTTTATTTGAGGTGATGGCAGAGCTCCGGAGAGAACATTAGAATGCAAGGTGAACAATTGTGACCTTCTTGCTCCTGTTTCAATTCCTGGAAACCTGTCACTTGTGAGAATGTGTGCTGTTCAGAATTACTGTGAAGCCTCTCCCCACATCCTTGCACAAGGCTTTCATTCTCACGGGGAGCTACCATGCCAGAGCATTGCTTTTGTGTGAAAGAGTTATCAGAGTCTCACTATCAAATATAGGTAGGAAAAGGTGTATTATTCTTATGATAGCAGGGGATCTCTCAGTGGTGAGGATGAAGAACCTCTGGCTTGCAGGGCAGGCTTGGCCCACCACTGATCCCAGTTTTGCTTATGAGGCTGTTTTCCCCAAACCACCTGCCTTAGAGATGCTGGATAGATAGAGACAGTGTCAACCATGCAACCGAGTTCCCCATGGGTGGAGGGTGGAGAGGAATGGCAACTTCTGCCAAATAATAAAATAAAAATGCTGGAGAATATTCAAAGTCAATTGTGCAAAGTGACACTGTCCTTTTTGATGACAGAAAGAGAAAAAATTGCTAAGTGTCTTCTAAAGCGCTAGGGACGTGGGTGGTGCTGTGGGTTAAACCACAGAGCCTAGGACTTGCCGATCAGAAGGTTGGCGGTTCAAATCCCTGTGACAGGGTGAGCTCCCATTGCTCAGTCCCTGCTCCTGCCAACCTAGCAGTTTGAAAGCACGTCTAAGTGCAAGTAGATAAATAGGTACTGCTCCAGCGGGAAGGTAAACGGCGTTTCCATGCGCTGCTCTGGTTCACCAGAAGTGGCTTAGTCATGCTGGCCACATGACCTGGAAGCTGTTTGCTGGCTCCCTTGGCCAATAAAGTGAGATGAGCGCCGCAACCCCAGAGTCGGCCATGACTAGACCTAATGGTCAGGGGTCCCTTTACCTTTTACTTCTAAAGCAGTAGTTCCCAAATGTGCCCCCCTCCCGCCTTAGCTCTATAAACTCATCCCCAGTGCCCCTTACCCAACCCTATAGAAAGCATTATCTGGGATAGCAGTTTCCACAACCCATTACAGAAGATAATAACACAAATTCAAAACAGAAACAATTCATTGCACATTTATTGAAAATTAACTACAATTATTTGGTTTAATTAATTCAACAAAACTGATGAGCTTTTCAATGTTTGATAGAGCATGAGACCCTTAATCCCAGGGTCATGGTTTTGAGACTCACATTGGGCAAAAGATTCCTTCATTGCAGGGGGTTGGACTATAT
The DNA here is from genome assembly GCF_965112155.1 of Podarcis liolepis. Lineage (NCBI taxonomy): Eukaryota > Metazoa > Chordata > Lepidosauria > Squamata > Lacertidae > Podarcis > Podarcis liolepis. The sequence continues at coordinate 26,500,523 of NC_139567.1, read as the reverse complement.
GGCCTTTGTGGTCCTTTCCAGCTCCACAATTCTATGAGTCTATGATAGTCATTTACACCTCCTGCCCTCCCCTGCTGCCCCCTTGCCTCTTAGCCCCCTCCTCATGGCAACTCCACTGACCCATAGCAGCTTTGGGACAAGATAAGGCTTTGGCTAGGCAAGAAGTCCCTCTCCTTCCCTCACCCCTTAGCTATTTCTCACCTTTCTCTGCCTGGCTTCTCCATCTGCATACCTGTGAAACTAGGGTTGCACCTTCTTTCAAACAGCTTCTTCATCTACAGCTGGCACCTCAGGCATCCTTCCCCCCCCCCCCCGGCCACCGGCCCCCTCCCTTTTCTCTCTCTCTTTTTCTCTTTCTTTCTCTTTTGCTACCTTCAAGTTGGCTGGTTCTGCTGCAGCTGCTTATCCTCCTGGTGCCAAGTCAGTGAGGAGTTTGCTACACACTGAACCGCAGCGAGCCACCGAAGCAGAAACGTGGAGAGTGAAGGCTTGAGAATAATCAGAGATGCCCTTGCAGGGAGACTGGGCCGTGTGTGGATTGCTTGTCTGCTCAGATATCCATCATTCAGGCCAGGCACATCTCCATTCATAGTCTATTACACTTACCAACTCACTCAGCCTATCTGCTTCCAACAAACCCCAGGCTAGGACCACCAACTCTCTTTCTGCTACCCACCATGTCCTTCCTTCCTACTATTCCAGGTGCAGTTCAGGGTAAACGTCAGGGCCACTCTTGGGGGTGTTTGAGAGTAGAACCTGGATCTCAAACTGGAGGGGGGACCCCTGGGCTTGCTTCACAGCTGAAGTCTGTAAATTACCAATTGCTCTGAAGGGATGCTCAAGGAGGCCATTAGGTCTGTTTTTAAGTGAACTGAACTGATTTGCTCTTCCCTAAAACACAGCATTTGGTTCTTTCACACAATTATGTGCTCTTGGATCTTCTTGTCTATAAAAAAAAAATGTGTAGTTTACTTTGGAACACATACAGAAAAGCACATTTTAGGACAAACTACATATATAAATATAAGCATTTTTGCTAAACAACAAAAAATTACATATCCAAGGGTAAAATGCATAAAACATTGGGTCCCCCTTGGGTCTCTCTATTTGTTTAAGCAGAATGATGGAGGGATGCAGTGGAATAGTCCTACAAATGAGCGTGTGAAACTGCCCTAAACTGGAAACAGACTGATGTGCCTTCAGAAAAAGGGCACGTTACAGAGGGCATAGAAGTATCTAAAATTACATGTGATGTGGAGAAAGCAGGCAGAGGGAAGTTTTTCCTCCCTTTCTCATAATGCTGGAGCTCAGGGCCAGCCAGCAAAGCTGAATGCTGGAAGATTCAAGACGGAATAAAAGAGGAAGGTTTTCAAACACCACATAGTTAAACTATGGATGTTTGCTTCCGCAACATACGTGCCCTCCAAGTGTCCCGATCTTCCAGGGAGAGAGTCCTGAAATTTATGAAAGCCACCCTGGCTTCTGATTTGATCCTGGAATGTCCCTATTTCCCCACCAGTGCTGCCATTGCTGAGCTCCAGGGGGGAGGATGAGCTGGTGCTTGTCCCAAGCTGTAGCTGTCAAAGAACACCCTGTTGCCTGTCCATGGCATTTCCATGGCTGCTGCTGTTGACTCCTTTGGGCAGCTAGAAAGTGGGCAAGGAGAGGCTGAGGCCACCGAGGCCCAGGCCTGGGTGACACGTGGGCTCTGAGGGGCAGCAGAAGGCAGGACTGCCCTGGGTGGGAAGAAAGCGGGAACAGAGCGGAGCATAAGGGATGTTGGAGGGTATGACCATACAGTGATGGCCTCCAATTTGGATGGCCTTGAAAAGAATTTTAGACAAATTCATGGAAGATATAGCTACCAGTGGCTGCTAGCCATGTTCTGCCTTCACTGTTGGAGGCAGCAGGCCTCTGAATACCCGTTTCAAGGATTTGTAGGTGGAGAGAATGGTTGTTGCACTCAGGTCTTGCTTGCAGGCTCCCTGTAAATATCAGGTTGGCCACTGTGAGAAAAAGATGCTGGACGAGATTGGCTCCAGCAGGACTCTTCTCGGGTTCTTATAGACCTTTTTGCAAATAAATACAGCGCATAAATAAGCAAAGGAACTCCAATGTGATCAATATTGATGATCAACATAAGAGTGGGTGGGTTGTGTGTCAGTGATGTTCCTATCATGTCCCCTGTGATGGGAAGAGGGGAGCTGCAAAGTCAAAACAAATGGTAGAATCCTTTGCATAAAAGGATCAAGGTCTACTGCATTAACATATGCTGTACATTATTCTGTATATTTAATTCAACAGGCTGCACAGAGGTAGCCTTAAAGGCACAGTAATAGGCAGCCCTGAATGAGGACGTATGTATCTAGGAAGCTGTCAGCTGCATTATGCAGGGGTCAGGAACACCAGTCTCTAATTATTAGCAAAGAGAAGATTAACAAGGGGACTCATCGAGGGTTTGCAGATTTATGAAGGAAACTGAGCAGATTGCTGCCGTTGAAGCCTTTTTGAGTCATGTCAGATTAGGAGAACGAGCGGGCAGCAATCGAAGCTGAGGCACTGCAAAGCAGGGCACTCGATAAAAGAATTTAGGTGGATCCCACCCACCCATCCGCCTTCCTACAGGCAGATTAGTTAATCTGTAGCAGCATTGACTAGCAAAGGCAGCCGGAGAGGCAATCAGTGTAAATAGCTTTAAGATGAAGCCTGGCTGGTAATTAGAGGAAACAAATGGTATGTCATCTAAATGGTGACTCAGCACAATGGCAGCGGCACCCGCTTGTCTCCATGCTTGGCTCCTGGTCATGCAAAGCCCTTTCAATATCTGTAATCTGGAGACAAAGTATTAGCAGGGGGACAATTCAAGTAGGGGCCAGAGAGGGCTATTGATGGCTCCTAGCCATAATGGCTATACAGTGGTACCTCGGGTTAAGTACTTAATTCGTTCTGGAGGTCCGTATTTAACCTGAAACTGTTCTTAACCTGAAGCACCACTTTAGCTAATGGGGCCTCCTGCTGCTGCCACGCTGCCGGAGCATGATTTCTGTTCTCATCTTGAAGCAAAGTTCTTAACCCGAGGTACTATTTCTGGGTTAGTGGAGTCTGCAACCTGAAGCATATGTAACCTGAGGTACCACTGTACTCTGCTTCCACAGTGGGAGGCAGCAATGCTTTGGAATATCAGTGCTGGAAACTGCAGGAGGGAAGAGTGCTTGAGTGTGTGGGTTTCCCACAGGCATCCGGTTGGCCACTGTAAGAACAGGATGCTGGCCTGGATGGGCCATTGGCCTGATCCAGCAGGCTCTTTTTTATGTGTTCTCGATGGTGGAGTGTGGAAATTTTGTTATTTTTTTTTTGAGGGGGTGTTACAAGAGCTAAAAATGTCAGATAATTATGGCAAAACTGGGAAAGGAAGTTGTCGTGGCTGCCATTCAACTGGAATGGAGATCAGTCAAGTGAATGCAACTGGTGTTTCTTCACATCACTGTATTGGTTGTTTTAGTCTGCTACCTTTTTTTTTTGCATTGCTTTGATATTTACTTTGCATTGAAATGGATGTAAGACTTGTAACTTAACAGAATGCAACTTCCATAACTTACATTAAATAGTGTGCAGGGTCCAGGGAGTTTAATAGTGTTGCATCTGACAGAAGCCAAACTGCTGCACAACAGAAGCACTGCTGATTGTAACAGGCACATGTAGGAACAAAAATGTCTGTCTTCTTACACATCTAAAGAGTTCAGGTAGTATGTTCGCTCGTCAAGTAGGATGAAGGCTCATGAGCAATGTTGACACATGTACAGCCTTTGCTTGCCTTGATGTTGCAAGAACTAGTGCTGCCTCTCCTGTTCCCTGATCCTATGGCCAGTAACTTAACTTGGGACACTAGAAGGAGGCAAGTAGAAGCTGGTTTGTCCAGGTGGGCTGTTTTTGTCTGCTAAGTACAGGACCACAACTACATTAGATATCCTTCATCCTAGCAGAAATGTTACCTGTATTGGCATTCTTCCCAGATATCCCAGGACTGGTGGACCAGGTGAGCAGGTAGGTACTCTTGCTGCACACTTTGCACACAGAAAGTCCCCGTTTTAATTCCAGGCACGCGTGGTTAAAAGGATCCCAGGTGGCTGGGCAACTAGAGGGACACTGACAGCAAGAGCAGACCACAGTGCCTACAGTCGGTGGACTGTAATGGGGGGTGATGTAGACTGTTGCATAAAGAGGGTTTCAGTGCAATTTTTCTTAGGTATTTAGGTTTGTTGTATTAGATAAAAGATTATATTGGCTCAGGATCAGTAGCAATAACTTTGTGGGTGGAGGGGAAAACAGTAGATATTTCGGTTGCCAAGGTGCTTGTAATAGACAAGCTGCTTTGCATATGCAAGTTCACTTCGTGATCAAAGCATGAAATGATGCCTTGCATATGTGAGTGAGCTATCACAGAGGAAATGGAGATAAGCAACTCACCTCGACCTATCAATAGATGAAACTGTCGGTTCTGCTTTCTCCATTTCTCATTCTTTTCATCTTAAGTTTTGTTTATCACACTCTGCATCAGTTTGTGATACATATTTTTTTTCAAATTAGAAAAAAGAATTCTCAGCATTTTAATTTGAAATTATCCTAAAATGCACATATCTGCATGCAATTTCCCCTACATACAGGGTGTTTTCATTTGTTGCCTTCACAAATACTTTCCCGGAACACATGCATTTTTATGCATGTTTGTGTGGGGGCGGGGTGGAAACCTGCAAAGCAAAATTTGGAGACGCATGATTTTTGAAGGATAACTGTTTTGAATTTGGCTGTTTTAGGAAGCAGGCACCAAGTAAGTCCACATTCAAATATGACATGAACTGAATTTGTCCCACATCTTGATCTTGAGAAATATGGACCAATCCTATACATGCTTACACGGAAGGAGGTAAGCTGAATACAATAGGATTGCATTGTTAACCTAAGGGCTAAACTAAACGTTCTGTAGACATGAAGAGTGTTTCTTAGTCTCTTGGTTTTTCTTTCTAAATTACAGCCACATAGTGGTGGTGGTCCTTACAGAGAGCATAGCTCATGTAAAATGGTGGCTCATACCTCTCCTTCTCATTACAATCAGAACCACCATCCCTAACCTGTATGAGCCTTAGGGAAGAAATCTCCATTGGTGCCAAGAGGGATTGTTCCCTAAGGCTTCTAACTACAGTGGTGCCTTGCAAGACGAAATTAATCCGTTCCGCGAGTCTCTTCGTCTTGCGGTTTTTTCGTCTTGCGAAGCACGGCTATTAGCGGCTTAGCGGCTATTAGCAGCTTAGCGGCTATTAACGGCTTAGCGGCTATTAACGGCTTAGCGGCTTTAAGAAAAAGGAAACAAACTCGCAAGAACTCGCAAGACGTTTCGTCTTGCGAAGCAAGCCCATAGGGAAATTCGTCTTGCGGAATGACTCAAAAAACGGAAAACTCTTTCGTCTTGCGCGTTTTTCGTCTTGCGAGGCATTCGTCTTGCGAGGTACCACTGTATGTACCACTGTATGCTTGAGGGTTTGGGTCTGATTCTGCAGGGAAGGGAAGAGGTAAGTCCTCTTTCCTTGCATGCTGTGCACCCTTTAAGAATTAACCCCCATGCATACCTCTCATGGAGGAACACAATAACAGGATGTGTAGCTTCATGCTGTGCATCTAGCGAATGTCTAGTTTGGCCTTGGCAGAGCAGTTGCCTGCAGTTTTGTTTTCATTCCTGATGCCTCCCTCCAATTTTCCAAGAAACCTTTTAAAAAAATATTAAAAGAAAAAAACAACAGCAAAAAACAAAACAAAAACCTCACACAAACAAAACTCCTTTGCTTGTGAAAAATGTCACCTTCATACTCATGCTGATCCCAGTGCTGAGCAAATGTGTCTGCCTGGGTGACCACTTGGCAGATGGCAACCTCAGCTGGGACAGAGTGAAATATCAGCTGGAAGCCTTGCAGAGAGGGGGAAGCAAAGCAAGACAATAATAAAAAAGAAACCTGTGGCTTCTCAGAGCTGGAGCCAACACCTTTTAAAAAGTGTGTATGTATAAAGGTGATGATAGATAGATAGATAGATAGATAGATAGATAGATAGACAGATAGACAGACAGACAGGTAGATGATAGATAGATAGATAGATAGATAGATAGATAGATAGATAGATAGATAGATGATAGATAGATGATAGATAGAAATAGAGATAGATATAGATATAGAGATAGATAGAGATATATATGGGGCATCCATCAGGGGAGAGGGGTGGGTTCATAAAAGGACAGCTGTTGCTTGAGGATCCTTTTGCAGCTTGGAAATGTGTGTGAGATGATGGCACAGTAGCCCAGTTGTGTGATATTTTGTTTCAATTAGAGCTGGGTTTTATCAGGAATGGGGAACCTGTAGTCCTCCAGATGTTACTGGAATACATCTCCCATCGTTCCTGATCATTTGCCATGCTGACAGGGGCTCATGGGTGTTGAAATCCAGCTACAGTGCCAGCCCTGTTTTGGAATATTTGGTGTTAGGAGGACCAGCAAATAAATTAGAGTGTAGGGTGCTGTTTTATACTTAGTCAAACCATGGGTCCATCAAGTCCAGTATTATGTACATTTAACTGGAAGCAGTTCTCCAGAGTTTTAGGCAGGAGCTTTTACCAGCCCCATCTGGAGACACCAGGGATTGAACCTGGAACTTCTACCACCAGACGTTCTACCATTGAGCTATGGTCCTTTCCTAATGCACCACTGTAATGCAAGTTTGAATGGCACTCATTGTGAGAGTGGGGGAGGGGTCTTGTTACATGAGACAGGTGCTAACCTAAGGAATGGGAGTTGGAGGCAGAGAGATTGCTGTGGTTGATCTGTTGAGCCTAGATCTGCGCTGAATTTTCTCAAATTTGTTGATTTGTTTATTTTAGAAATTTCCTGTGAATTTTCTTACATGGGGTTTTCCACCCCCCATCTCTTAGAGAATGCTAATTTCATCTTCAGGGTTGTTGTTTTTAAGTGGGAAGCATCCAAAAGTGGTGCCTCCACTTGCAGAATGAAGTGGTGCAGTCTGTAGTACCATCTGTGTACACCACTTTCTTGTGGACACATTCTCTGTGGGACTAAACTTCTGAGCTGACCTGCTCAGAAGTCATGCTGCACAAGTTGCTGATCCCCATTAAATACTTCAGAAGAGCCTGCCGGACAGCGACGTAGCGTGGGTTGTCAGCACCCGGGGCAAGGCAAGTAATTTGCGCCCCCTAACCCATGGATTTGCGCCCCCTAACCCTACAAATCTATGCCTATGAATGATGGTCCCTCTCTCTCTCTCTTTCTCATATTCGAATTGATTCCCATTTCCGCCGATTGATCCCCGAAGCTCTCACCCAGCAAAATTCGTGTGTAATTACGCTTCGCCATCCCTAATCCTGCCGCTTCCACCGGGAAATCATGACGGTGCGTTTCTCCTCTCCAAACTTTCCCCGGCCCTTTGCCGGCCGGTGCAGCCGTTTTGGCTACAAGCTCCCCTCCTTCTCTGCCCGCTTCCGACCCCACCTCCCCGTCCAGCCTCCCTACCTCCTGAAAAAAGGCGCCGGCGCCGAGCAGGACACCCCCACGGCCATTGGAGAGAGGCGGGGCCGAGGAAGGCAAGCCAATGGGCGAGGCGGGGGTAGGTGGCCACAGGGGCGGGCGCTGCTGCAGTCTTCGGGTGGGCAAGATGGAGGCTGGCCGGCCGCTCTGACAATAGGGGCGGGCCGAGGGCACGACGGGGCTGGGCCCTCTGGACTCGCGCCCCCCAGATTTTGCGCCCGGTGCGGCCGGCACCCCTGGCACCCCCCACGCTACGCCACTGCTGCCGGATCAGGCCAATGGAGCATCTAGTCCAGCATCCTGTTCTTCTCAAAGTGGACATCCAGATACCTGTGAGGAACCTCAAGCAGGACCCACACACAAGAATCCATTCCCCTTGTGTGCTTTCCAGCAACTGATATTCAGAAGCATTACTGCCTCTGACTGCATAGGCAGAGCATAGCTATCATGGTTAGTAGCTTTTGATAGCCTTCTGCCCCTCCTTGAATTTGTCTAATCCTCTTTTAAAGCCGTCTAGGTTGGTGGCCATCACTGCCTTCTGGCAGAGTGAGTTTCATAGTTCAACTGCAGTTTAACCCTGGAAGCAAAGTGTAGCCATCTTGGCTAGTAGCCTTGCTTTCCCTTCCCTTACCATGGATGCTCCCTTCCATCCTTCCATCCCTAGGACGGCCTTCCTTGGGCAATTTTCTATGATTCACAGCACTTTGGCACTTGTTAGCTGGACAGATGGAAGGAAAGACAGTGAGTGAGGAGAAACTGTTTTTTAATTACTTCCTGGAAGAGTTTGCCAACAGACTCTCTCTCTCTCCCCCACCCACACCTTCCCAGTTGTTCTTGCCTGTCCCCCTGGCTTACTGTGGCTTCCTTTGTAATTGATTAGGAGCAGAGAGCAGCGGAGGAGAAGCCGTGATTGGGTTGGGGAGCCCAGCTGCAGCTGCCACAGCATTGCCACTTCCCTGGTGACAGCCTGCAAAATCACAGCCAGTGTGAGAGAGGGAGCTTGGCAGTTGCAGCTTCTTCTCACCTCTCATCATGCCATCTGAGGAGTCTCCCTGCAGAAACCCAGCAACCTCTGCAAAGTGGTGTTTCTGTCTCTCATGCACACACACTCCCTCAACCGTTTTTTTAATGGTTTGTTTGTTTTTGCAGACTTGCCTCTTGACACTACATGAGAGATCAGGAGACAAAATTATGAAGGCATGGGTTACACACACACACACACACACACACACACACACACACACACCTCCTTTTCTCCCTTCCTCTCTTTCTTTAAACTTGTTCCATTTCTTTACTGTGTTTTGCTCTAAATTTCACTCTAAATATGCTTTTCGGTTCTTCAAAATAGCCCTCCTCTCTTTGAACCTTGCTGGTATTCTCATTATTATTATTATTCCATACCCACCCTTTACCATAAGGTCCCAGGGTGGGCTGCAATATAAAAAACACAAGTTCAACAACTCTGTTAGGTAGGTAGTAGCATAGCGTGGGTTGCCAGCACCCTGGGCAAGGTGCAAAAGCAGGGTAGCATCACCATGGGGGAAGGCTGATGGCATGTGGCCATTCGTCTTCCTCCCCTGTTTTTAGTGCAGCCTCTGATATCACTCACGTGGTCCAAGGACTGGCCGCAACACCGCCCACCAAGGAAGGTGAGTGGACCTACTGATAGTGCTCTCCTCCATGAATTTGTCTAATCATCTTCTAAAGTCACCTGACTGGTGGCCACCCCTGTCTCTTTGTAGGAGCAATTTCCACAGCTGCATGAGGGAGTGCTATCTTCAAGCAGTGGAGAGCATACAGAGTCAGTGAAATAGCACCCCCACCTCCATTACTTTTAATATTTTGTTGCCACTAATGTGACATCAGTATACCTCTCCCCTTGCCCCCCTGTTTTGCCTTGCTCTGAGGGAGGGAAGAGGAACCATAGAGGAAGGCATCCTGGGATAGATGGCCTAAGAGAGTGTTAGTACTGCCACCACTTTTCTGGGGCAGCTAGACATTCAGTTTTGAAATTAGTTAAAAGTTTAAATCTGTGACATCACTGTTACACTTCTACTTTCTTATTTACCCCTATGTTATTTTCCATTTCTGCCGACAGCTTTCAGTTTTATCTTCCCCTTGCTGACAGTTGATTTCACCGTTGGCATGATCTTATTAACATTCCCTTCCACAAACCTCCGCCGGTGTACCTTTCTTCCCCTCTTCTCCATCACATGAAAGTGTTACGTTATACCCTCAGATTCCCACACTGCATCTTCTTCATTTGATGGTGAGCCAGTCGGGTCTCCTGGGATCAGCGCTCTGTCTAATATTGCGTGACTGGCCTTGTTCTCGCTCCATCAACTCGCAGGAGTTGGGACATGCCGAGACGGCAGGGAGCCTGAGTCTGTTCGGTGCAATAGAAGTAGAATCCCTGTGTGTTCTTCTGAGATTCCCCATTTCATAGAATCATTGAATCGTAGAGCTGCAACGTCCCCTCAAGGGTCAGCTAGTTCAACCTCCTGCAGTGCAGGAATCACAGATGGCCATCCAATGAAGGAGAGTCCACCACTTTCCAAGGTAGTCTATTCCATTATCAATCAGCTCTTGCCCTCAGAGTTATTCCTAATGTTTGCTTGAAATCTACTTTCTTGCTATTTGAATCCATTGGTTTGGATTCAGCAGAAAGCAGGCTTGTTGCATGCGGCAGCCCTTCAGGTAGTTGAAGATGGCTATCATATAACCTCTCATAAGGGCTAAGGAATTCTGGGTCAAGGCCATCTCCCAATCTTCTGGTCAGGAATTGTTGCCAAGCAAGATGGATCAGTACTGTTAGGTAGGGATTGGGAGAAGTCCCAATCAGTTTGCATTTAAAGGGAAACCCACCTAATTTGTCCTTTCCAAACCACACAGAAACTGAAACAGCCACCCTTTAAAACCCATATTTCTTGAGATTTTGTGATGCAGTTCTCTAGTCAGGGTAGGTGTGCAACAATGCAGGTTCTCAACCTGTGGGTCCCCAGATGTTGTTGGACTACAACTCCCATCATCCCTGACTATTGATCATGCTGGCTAGGAATGATGGGAGTTGTAGTCCAACAACATCTGGGGACCCGCAGGTTGAGAAACACTGTAACTAGGGTATAACGTTCATCAAAATGCATGTGTTAGCCAAAATAACCTGTGAAAATGTATTATGTGAGGGGAACTTACTCTGCAAAAATGTGAAAATAAATAAATAAAATTGATCCACAACAATAAACTAGGAGTTGCTTTCTGGTCAGCAGGCTAAAATTCAAGGTATCAGATTGGATCAGTTTGCTGCAAAAAGCAGACTGAATGAATCCCTGTCCCTATTCAGAAGACTGCTTTGAAATCTGAGCATGTGTGCTTTGGGAAGACAAGGCCAATAGCTTGACTGCGTATCTTTGAAGACTAGTGGCTTATAAACTCATCAAACTTTCCTTCCCTAAATTCCTCATGTCACGCTCCCCCTTGTAGCTGATTGAGAAGTGCAAGGAGAGTGGGGGCAGGGACACACAAGCTGCCGGGTGCGTCAAAAGATGGGAGCATAAAGCAATCAAAGTTGTTTTACTCTCCCCACGTCCCTCCGATGTGAGCTGGTGATTGCCAGGTGCAGAGACATCTAAAAAAAGACTCCAATGCTCCCTTCGTTTATTTTTAATAAAGTGACAGATGAAAAAGGTTCATTTAAGCGCTGGTCTGTACAAATCAATGATAGCAGCTGTCCTTCCCACGAAGAAAGCTTGATGCAAAGGTAGCAGCTGGCGGGGTGCGTCAGAGGTGCCAGGGGCAGCTGGGCTGGTGCCCCTCCACATGGAAGCGGCACATTGACATCAAGGTTCTAAAGAGAGGAGATGACTCAGTTGAGGATCCGTTGGGTTGGCTATGGCACCTCTGCTGAACTGAGGCCAACTTGAGATGGCTTTGCGGTGCACGAGGCCTGCGAGAATTGAACACACTTTTTTGACCTATGCCAACTGTTTGGATGGGGTGGACCTCACCAAAAGCTTATCCATCTACTCATGCATCTACCCATGCATTATTCTTATTTTAAGTTTTTTCACTGCTCATTGTGACTTTGGGGTTTTGTCACTACACAGGAAGGTGGTGGCTTCTCCTTCATTGGAGCTTTTTAATCAAAGGTTGGAGGGCCATCTGCCAGAGATTCTTTAGCTGTGATTCCTGTATTTCAGGAAGTTGGACCAGATAACCCTCAGGGTCCCTAACAACTCTACCATTCTATGATTCTACAAGCATCTTAAGGAAACAAACATGCTTTGAGATGCTGTAGTCATTACTTTGGGAAATATCACATTGACTTTGTGGCCTTGGATATGCAGGTCCGGGTCTTTGTTTTGCCATGGATGCATTCTAGATGGCCTTAGACAAGTGGTCTCAATCTCAAAGTGGTGGCAGAATCCATTATGTATCTTCATGCAAGATTTATGGGTGCAGAGATGCCCTGCTTGAGGTCTTCTCAGTACTACTCAAGATCTTTGTATCTTTGTAACTAGAGGTATTAACAATGAAGTTGAGAACTTTTCCCAGTTGTGCTTTATTTATTTGATTCATACCCAAGGAAGTGTCTCTTTCCATACCGGGGTGGGGGGATATGAACCCAAATTTCTCTGGTTTTTATCCAACATTTTTAACTGCACTGACTACCTTAGCACACTCTAGTATCATCACAACAGAGAAAATCTGAATAGTCTGTGTCCAGAGGCAGGGAACTTTTCCCAGTCCAAGGGCCACACTTTTCTTCTGGGCAACCTTCTGGGGGCCACATGCAAGTGCTGGGCAGGGCCAGAGGCAAATATTGGGGGGGGGGGAGAGAAACAAATGCAAATATTGCCGTTGTGAAGTAGGCTAATTTCTACACACTTACACAGCGCTCTCTATCCTCCTTTTAGGGAAGCAAGAGGGAATATCAGAGTTAAGGGTCATATCCAAGCCAGGCAAAAGTGGCTTCAAAGAAGAGCTGGTGGAACCACAGCCTGGAGAGAGTCTCAAGGGCCAGATAGTGATGCTTCAGAGGCCTGTATGTGGCCCCTTGGCCTGAGCTTCCTCATTCCTGGTATTTACGAATAGACTACGTATGAGTCATAGAGGCACCCTGTAGCCAAGGCTCAGGTTTGTTTGTTTTTTAATTTCGTGCCTGCCTATGCCCCCAAGACACACTGCTCAAAAGCTTACACATCTTCTATTGCATTTGTTCTTTGGGTAAAGGAGAGCTTTGTTTGTTTCTTAGAGCTTTTTCTCCCTGGCATCTTTCACAAGCGATGTGCTCTCCCTAGGAAATTGCATATACTTTTTATATACCCAGCTAACACATCCACACCAGTTAATTAAAGAACCAGGCGAAACCATGCCTGGATTGTGGGGGCTGAATAAGGACTTAATAGCTGTTGTATATCTTGAGACATGTAACCAACCATAGATGGCCTCAGAAGCCTCAATCCAGAAGAAGCACTGGGATGGGATGGGGAATGATCGATAGTTATTTATTAAAGGTGGAATAGCTACCTTGTTAATTTTAAATTAAAGGCCTAGCTGGGAGATTGACAAGGCTTGATTTAAAGTATTAAAGAGTTAGCTGGCACACTGTGTGCCAGGAATCTTAAAAAACTGCTTATCTTAGCCCATTGTCGGCTGCCGAGCCTTGCGTCAGGGGCCTTTGAAACACCTGCAACTTCTCCTCTGATGTGCTGACTAAGGCCCGTGTGCCAGTGTTTCCTGAGGAAATAAAAAGCATTAAAGACCCAGCAGAAGGCTCCCTATAAATTATAAATCAGAACTTTATTGCCGGGGCCATCGGAGTCTGTGGCAGCAAAAGTCTCTCTTTGTGTTTGTGTGTGTGTTGGGGTGTGTGGGGAAGCTGGTAGCCTGTTGTGGCTGCCTGCCTGGATTTATATACAAAAAGCACATCATTTTGTTTTTCCTCCGTATGCACAAGCAGAGATGCCTGGCAATGCTAGTCAGACATAACAATCAAAGCATATGTGGAAAGTGAGAAATAGGGGCAATGGAAGGACTGCGAAGCTCTCTGCTCTGCTGCCCCCAGTGGTTAGACAATTGAAGACCCTCCAAGTGACCCTATTTTCCAGGAACAGTTCTGCATTTACAGAAGCCATTTCAGATTCTGATTTCATGGAAGGGACCACAATTTGATCCTGGAATGTCCTGTTTTCCCTTAGGAAGTCCCTATTTTCATCTGAGCAATGCTGGAGGGTGTTGGAGTTATGCAACCCCTGAGCCAAGGAGATAAATAATTATACAACCTTTAGAAGACATCTGAAGTTTTTTTTAATGTTTTATTATGTTTTTATATATGTTGGAAGCCATCCAGAGTGGTTGAGGCAACCCAATCAGATGGATGGGCTGCCATTATTATTATTATTATTATTATTATTATTATTATTATTATTATTATTTAGCACATCCTTATTTTCATCAGAGAAATATTGGAGGATATGCAATTGGTGCTGCAGTTCTGGCTTTGGGGTGACTACACCCACCCTGGCAGCCCACTGGCTTTGTGGGGGGCAGGGATTGAAACTATGAAGCTATTAATGAATTTAAGAACCAGAAATGTGTTTGTAAGCAAGGTGGGGGCTGCAATTCTGGGCTGGGTGAAATGTAAGATCTACATGTTGATAACCACAGGCATCACTGTCAAGATCATGTAGCCTCTAGCAGTTTATCTCAAGACATGCTTATCTCCTAAGAAAGGGAGAGGAGAAAAGGAGGAACAGAAGATCCTGTTTCGCAGCCTTGTTATTGTGAAGTGTAAAAATTTCTACTCTCACCATGTGTATCTCTTTGTGCTACGTCATAGTGAATGTGAAGCAGAAATAGAAGTGTGTTTCAACTGTTGGGGTCTAACTTGCATCATACACATGGTGAGAGTAAGTTAGAACACATTGCAATGCTTTAATAAATACCGTATTTTGCGCCCCATAAGTCGCTCCGGCCCATAAGACGCACCTAGTTTTTTTGGGGGGAAATAAAGAAAAAAAATTTATTTCCCCCCCCAGGTGCGGGGCTGGAAGAACCAGGTCGGGGAACAGTGGGAAGGCACGCTCTGCCTCCCCGCTGTCCCCCGAGCTTGTGGGGCTGGCGATGGGGAGAAGTGCACCAGTCCCGGGAGGGCAGGCAGGTCTGCGCCGCCATCCCGAGCGGGGCGGGACTTGGTGCCCCGCTCGGGATGGCGGCGCAGACCTGCCTGCAGTCCCGGGACGCCAGGCAGCTCTGCGCCGCCATCCAGAGCGGGGCGGGACTTAGCGCCCCACTCCGGATGGCAGCGCAGAGCTGCGCTGGTCCCAGGACCGCAGGCAGCTCTGCACGGCCACCGGGAGCGGGGCGGAGCTTCTCCACCGGCTCCCGGTGGCCGGGCAGAGCTGCGCTGGTCCCGGGACTGCAGGCAGCTCTGCGCAACCCTCGGAGCCAGTCTCCCGAGGGTTGCGCAGAGCTTCCTGAAGCCTGGAGAGCGAGAGGGGTTGGTGCGCACCGACCCCCCTCGCTCTCCAGGCTTCAGCGAAAGCCTGCATTCGCCCCATAAGACGCAGGCACATTTCCCCTTCATTTTTGGAGGGGAAAAAGTGCGTCTTATGGGGCGAAAAATACGGTAAACATCCCATTTGACTGGCAACTGGAGTCTGAACCTTATTGGCCATCCAGGCTGAACCCACATAAAGTATTGCATATTGAACCCCCATATTTTCCCCAACAGCTTCTTCTGACCTGGTCAGGATCTAAAGATTCCTAGCTGGACTCGGGCTTGGTCTCAGCAGCCAGCCTTGACCTTTTCTACTTGGCTTCTATGCCAGTCTAAATAATTATTGCTGCTCCTCTGTCTGCCTTTGGGGTGTTTCTCAGGCCTTGACTGGAGCCTGTTACTACAGAGGCTCTCAACATGTTTCCGGTTAGTCAGGCTTTATTCAGTAAAGCAATACAGGGCATAGTCCAGAGAATCTGTGAGAACTTTCTATTATGACACACACTATATAGGACAACTATACACCATCTTGGTTGTTTTATGCTCTCCCCCATCACCCCACTATCTCTTTATCCAACCACAGTCCTTGGAAACACTCACCCAATTATTTTTACTGTACATGCAGAGCTCTGCTTGTTCTTTATATGGATTCTCTCCCCTCTAATATTCAGTTGGGTTCCTCCTAACTGGTTCTCACCAGTTTTGTGATCAGGCCACAGTCTTACAAACTGAAACTGGCCTTATTGATAATGGGTTTTACAGAATTTCCACAGTAGCAGGCAATGTGGCAACCCCATTCTCCCAATGTTTTTGAACTACAACCTCCATCATCCTTGATCATTGACCATGCTGGTTGGAGCTGATAGACGCTGCAGTGCACTGACACCTGGAGAGCACCACATTGGTACACCTGATCTAGATGTCCTACTGTCCAGCACCTCAATTTTTTTGGGGGGTGTTAGGAGGAACACCACTGATCTTGTATTGCATCAATACATTGGTCCATCTATCTCAGTATTGTCTATACTGATTGGCAGTGACTCTTGAGGATTTCAGGCTATGGTTTCTCCCAGTCCAACCTGGATCCACCAGGAATAGAACCTGAGACCTTCCAAATGCAGGGCAGATGTTCTCCTGCTGAGTTGCAGAGCTCCCCAGCTTGTCAGCTGTGAGTGCTCTGGAAGAGACTGAGCAAGCATGTGAGCAAAGATGGGTTGCATTGTAATTCTTGATTTCCAGACAACCAACTTCCCTATTCAGAGACCTGAATCTTGAAAGCCATATATATTATACAAAATAAGGCAATCTCAGGGACCTTTGCATAATATACATTGGACAGCAGCATTTAAGGGATATTTATTGGTTTTATGGTCATTACCACAATCATATACTATATCCAAACTGGATAAAATCACATTATCAACAATGTTTCAGTGAGGTCTTTTTTAGAGACAAGTAATGTATATATAACATCTCTGGGATTCACAGAATTAAAATCAATACATGTTTTCTTCCTGCAGATTTAAAGGAGCAGATTGTAATCAATAGGTTATATAACATCTCTACAATCTCCTAAATTAATCTTAGGAAACATTTTCTGCAACTTTGGGATGTCCACTGCAAATCATGGCAACTCTTATTCGTAACAAATATCTCTTCCTTGGATGATAGCAATAAAATTGTTTTGGTCGCGTGACAAGGAGTCTTTAATCAAGGCAATATCATATCATTTTGAATTTTTCCTCCTCCCCTTAAAATCATGTATGCAGATAGGCAGTTTTGCTTGTGTTTCAAATTGTTGTGAAATGCTATAGCCTCTAGTTTTGAGGTGTGAGTGCCTCAAAACTGTTTACATAGCCAAAATGGCACCACTACAGGCTTGGGGGGCTCCCAAGGTTTGCAGTCACACCGCAGATCTTCAGGGACAAATACTCAAAAGAGTTACTTGAGAACTGAGTGTAATTGCTGGCCATTGAAAGCTGAGTGGTTTTGGGGGGAGGGGGCAAAAAGCAGGAAAGAATAGAATAGACTGTTGTGGAGGAGGGCAGAACTCACTGAATGGACCAGCAAACAGGAGAGTCCAACATTTGATTGCAAGCACCCCTTGCAAATACCAAATGTCACTGTCACCTTTCAGTGCTCAAAGAGAAGATGGCACTACAGACTTCTTTTTGGTCTATATCATGACAAAAGACCAGAAGTCTAACAGGTGTAGGAGTCAAATGCATAGTTAGATGCATACATAGATAACAATTTTATAAATCCCAGCAATAGACAAGTCTGACAATTTTGGTTTATCTCAGTTCCTCTCCCCGCCCCCCGCCCCAACTCTACCTTTCCACATCAGTTTGCTATTCTTTTGAGGGGAATCAGCATTTTCATTCAATTTTCTCCTAATATACACATATTTGCATGCCGTTTTACCCATTATGAATATTTCTGCCGTGCTATTTTCTCTACTATAATGCATTTTTGTATGCTATCTTCACAAATGAATGGATTTTTAATGCACACGTTACCCCAGTATATGCATCTTTGTACACATTATGTGGGCAGAGAACTGTCTTGCAAAATTCAGAAAGCTGTAGATTTTAAAGGCTGGCTGTGTTTTGGTGTGTGTATTATTTCGGACCCTGCAGATTAGATAGGTTCACATTTAAATGTGAACTGAACTGATTTTTTCCTGTGTTCCTGATAAATACCTGGGGTTTTTGTTTTCTTGTCTGGGAAATAGCTCTTCAGTGGGGGACAGAAGTGAGGGGAATCACACCTGTCTACTGCAGTCTTTTTGATCACTTGCATGAAAACAATCTACTAACCTAGTCATAGGGCAGTTTTCCCCCCTGCCCATATGGGGCAAACTGTAGCTGGGGTGGGGGTATTGGGATTTTGATTGGGGAAACAACACAAAGGGGAAAGTTTAAAATAACCCCTCCCCATAGTCCCTGCTCCAATTAATTTTGTGATCTTCATGGCTGCAACTCATTAAAAAAGCACACGAAGAGAACCAATCTCACATAATGCAGTTCAGCCCTGAAGTATAAGCCAGACCTATGCTCGTCTGCTATGCAAGGCTAATAATATATCTATCATCTATATCTATCTATTATCTATCTATCATCTATCTATCTATCTATCTATCTATCTATCTATCTATCTATCTATCATCTAACTATCTCTGGCAGCATTTGAACCTATGCCTTTAGGAAGCCCTGAGCTTCCAAATACTGGCACCCAGAACCACTGAGAATCACAATGTTGGGCTGCATTTTTATTGTTTGTATATATAGGTGCTCAAGGCTAAGATGTGGTTTTGAGTTCCTTATCCGGGACCATTAAAAGCTCCCTGTGCCAGCAGCATGACTTGAATAAGCTCAGCATTCCTCCAGGAGAAAAAGAAAAGACAGTCCTTAACTGCTACTGTTTATCCCTTTCATTCTCAGTTCATTATATGCAGCTTCAAACACAGACGGCATTCACCTAAGTCCGTTAACGGAAAATAAAGATCACAGCCAGAGGCACCAATTGTTCCCATCCCCTGCACATAGAATTTTTGTGCACTATGCATGCACATGTGTTCCATGTGTGCGTTGCAATCTATTTCATTTTCTTTCTGATCTGGGAAAAGCAACTGGAGGAGAATTGGCCCTGTGGCACAGGGGAAGCATCACCTTTATGACAGTGACCCCCCAGAAAGCAGGGAAAGTTGAGTTTCCCTCCTGACCCCCAGATAAGCTTTCACCTTGATTTTCACAAACGTTTCCACACTGCCATCCCTGTGATTTTGGATGCTCAAGGCAAGCTGTGCATGTATGGGATTCTAGCTTCCCCCACCAACACACACATCCTATGAAAAAAGTATTTATCAAAACTAATAGGGATGCTTGAGAAATTTCATGTCTGCAAATTCTGATGCATAACAAACTGACCTGTAAGTAGGGCTGGGGGATGATTTCAATTTAGTTTTCATTTAAAGCCAAATATAGCAAATTTGCACTTTTCCAAAACAATATGAGGACAGAAACACAGATTAGAATAACTGTGGCTTTTTGGCAAAGCAGCTGTTTTTCATGTAGAGGTACCTGGCATATCTAGGTAGGATTTGAACTAACTCTTGGCTGTAAACCTGAATAGCTGCTGCCGTTCAGTGCAAATAATTGTGTGTTGCATAGACCAATGGTCTGACCCAGGGCTTATCCACACTTAGCTTAAACAATTTAGCTTAAAATGCAGGGCTGTGCCTGGAAAGAGCAGGGCAAAATGTAAGTGTGGATAAGCCCTCAGTACAAGACAGCTTTCTGGGTTTTGGGTAGAAAGCCCAGCTTTCCTTTGTTTTTACACTGTGGGGTTCCCATTCAAATGTATCTGCAAGGCTTCCCTGTGCTGTCTTCCAATGAATTAATTGCTCACTGCCCCAACACCCAGGTATTCCCTCTCTTTTCTTGATGTAAGAGAAATCCTGCTGCAGGCCTGTGCTCAGAGCCCTGTTGGAAAGCTGTATAAAACCCTATTTAATAAATATGTTAAGTTAGCAACACCTGCTTGAAGTGACAGTTCAGCTGAAGACAGCACATTTCCCCATGTGTCTATCAGACCCATGCTATCAGTTTGTGTGTACATGTAGGTCTATTAATCACGGGACCCTATTTATTCTTCCAAGTAGTCATTGAGATGTCAAACAGTGCTTAGCCACTTTCTCTCTCTTTTCTTAATGTTGGTCTTGGGGAGGGGGCTTTTCCATGCAGGCACCGGGTATGTTTCAGGATGTGGTTTGTGAAGCTGTGTGCGGATCAAATTAGCCAAACCACCGTGATGACTTTCATCAAATTAAAGTGGCATCTGAACGACAGCTGCAAATAAATGGATGATATCGTTGAAACACCAGGGGGTGGTTTACTCACAGCTTCTACAAAGTGGTAAACACGATGTCTGAGAGATGCCTTGGGGAGGAACCCAGAGCTAACCAAAAGCCACAGTTGTGTCAAAAGGATCTGATAGCCAGCAGCTCTGTTTGCATTTCAAACCACTGTTGTGATTTGGGATTTATATTTCTTTCCCCCCCCAAGTCTTGCTAGAGGCAACGTTTTCTCTGGCTGGGGTTTACGAGATGAATGCATTTCCCCCCATTTATTTAAGATACTTATATTAAAAAAAATGGATCAGCTAAATAAGCAAATATAGTTTAGCTGCTTTCAGGACCCCGGAGGTGAAAAACCATTGCAGATTACACTCTCATTCCCCTTCCACTCTACCTCCCCCCCCATTGATCTCCAAAGTAACTGTATTTTACATGCTGACCCTGTTTAGTTTATCCTATTAGAAACCATCACTAAACAGATAAACTCATGGCTCTGTGGGTGTTTGGATTTCTGTAGTATTACTGTATCTTCCTTGGTTGTGTATTCAGTACATAAAGGAGAGATTTCCTTAATATGGTTCAGCAAAACTCTCCCAGGTGTGATGACATTTTGTACAGTACCCATTTTATCCTTCAAGGGCGGGGAAACCTGTGAACAGCAACTCATCCCTGATCATTGGCTGTTCTGGTTGAGTTAATGGGACTAGCTGTTCAACATCTAAAGGATGGCAAGCTCCCCTTCCATTCTTCAGTTTTCCAAGATCATAGCTGTAGAACCTGGTTATCAGATCAAGAGGCACCAGTGGATTAGGGGTTACTAGAATCCTGGCAGTATTTTCTGGGATGGAGTACCCAAGAAGGTGTGACTTCTGGAGTAGACTAGGCAAGACTTGCCTTGCTGTACAGACTAGGCAAGACTTGCAGATTTTGAACAGTCTCAATTCTGCTGAGTAAATGTTTTGCAACCATCTCTTATGGAGATCTCTCGGGGTTGATAGTTACTTCTTGGTTGCCCCTGAATTTTAAATTTTGGCAGCTTTCTTACAAAGGAACACTTCTTTTATTTCTGCAATTTTCAGACCAATTGCTCACAAATCATTCTGGAAGATTAAGTGGCTCCTTTTTTTATTAGCCCAAAATTGTAATGTCTACTTCTGTGGGGAAACTACTATAGCTGTCATTGTGAAATGTGGCAAGACTCATTCTCTACTAAGGGGCAACACTGCCTTCATATTCCATCCAGTCCTGCCTCAAAATAAAAAGGTTATGCCCAAAGAATCATTTACCCATAGAATCATAGAATCATAGAGTTGGAATAGACCACAAGGGCCATCGAGTCCAACCCCCTGCCAAACAGGAAACACCATCAGAGCACTCCTGACATATGGTTGTCAAGCCTCTGCTTAAAGACCTCCAAAGAAGGAGACTCCACCACACTCCTTGGCAGCAAATTCCACTGTCGAACAGCTCTTACTGTCAGGAAGTTCTTCCTAATGTTTAGGTGGAATCTTCTTTCTTGTAGTTTGGATCCATTGCTCCGTGTCCGCTTCTCTGGAGCAGCAGAAAACAACCTTTCTCCCTCCTCTATATGACATCCTTTTATATATTTGAACATGGCTATCATATCACCCCTTAACCTCCTCTTCTCCAGGCTAAACATGCCCAGCTCCCTTAGCCGTTCCTCATAAGGCATCGTTTCCAGGCCTTTGACCATTTTGGTTGCCCTCCTCTGGACACGTTCCAGTTTGTCAGTGTCCTTCTTGAACTGTGGTGCCCAGAACTGGACACAGTACTCCAGGTGAGGTCTGACCAGAGCAGAATACAGTGGCACTATTACTTCCCTTGATCTAGATGCTATACTCCTATTGATGCAGCCCAGAATTGCATTGGCTTTTTTAGCTGCCGCGTCACACTGTTGGCTCATGTCAAGTTTGTGGTCAACCAAGACTCCTAGATCCTTTTCACATGTACTGCTCTCAAGCCAGGTGTCACCCATCTTGTATTTATGCCTCTCAATTTTTTTGCCCAAGTGCAATACTTTACATTTCTCCCTGTTAAAGTTCATCTTGTTTGTTTTGGCCCAGTAATTTGACAGATTTTACCAGCATTGAATGGGCTACCGTGACTGAAAATTTCATCCACTTCTGTCGAAAGGGGGGAAAGGTATAGCCATTAAAAACAACAACAAAACCTTTCTCAATAGTGAAGGGGAGGGAAAGGAACAAATCACGAACCTGTAACGGTATACCTGAAAGAGCGTTTCCACCCCCATTGTTCAGCCCAGACACTGAGGCCAACCTCTGAGGGCCTTCTGGCAGTTCCCTTACTGCAAGAGGTGAGGTTACAGAGAACCAGGCAGAGGGCCTTCTTGATAGTGGTGCCCTCCCTGTGGAACACCCTTCCATCAGTTGTCAAGGAGATAAAGAACTACACAACTTTTAGAAGACATCAGCAAGGCATCTGGAAACTTTTTTTATGTTTGATGTTTTACTGTGTTTGATGTTTTAATTTGTTGGAAGCTGCCCAGAATAGCTTGGGAAACCCAGCCAGACGGGTGGGGTATAAATAAAAAAATATTATTATCATTATTTCTTATGGCTGCCCTTGTAGAAAAACAGCTGCAGCTATCCATCTGAATTTAGGCAGCAAAAGGGACAACCATGCCTGCAAAGTTTGTCCAATTCTGATCAAATATAAAAAAGAGACTGTTCCTTTTTTTTTGGAGTTCTTTAATACAAACGCCTTTCAAAATATTTGCTTATAATTTACTAGGATTTATCCATTCCAGAACAGTTACTATGACTGCACATTTTATCTATTCCTATTATAAGAATGGAAAAGACTCTCCTCCCTGGAAGAGAGGGGAGTGGTTGTGGGCGGGAGCCCGAGCTCCGCCCCTAGCAGGGGGCGTTAGCCCCCTGCCTCCTCCTCTCACCTGGCTGGCGCCCACGCCCCTCGGCAGGCACCCAACCAGGTGCCTCCGAGGGGGCGTTTACAGCAGCCTTTTGCTGCGGCGCCAGCCTCTGCTCAGCCTCATTCTTCGCCGTCGTCTCGTCGCGAGTCACCCACCCTCCACTCCCTTTGAGCTCAGGGTCTTAGTTCATTGGCCTTGCTATGGACCTTAGGTTGGTCGCCCTGGTTGTCCAGGGGGCCTGGTAGGAGTTTTTCCATTTGGCATTAGGCTTTTTGGTTTTTTCGCCTACCTCGTAGCAATCATCACAACTTTTGTGGTATTGGTGGGTAGGTTAGGCATTGGAATAATGTGGTGTGGTGTGTCGAAGGGCTAGGTGTGGCCATCGCCTATGCCTTCAATTTTTGGGTATTTCGTTAAAGGAATCTGGCGGTCGTGTACTCTGTCCGATGCCTGCTTGGCGGGAGGCCATGGCACGCCCCTCGGTGACATCAGGGGAGAGCCTATAGTTGGATTAGCATCAACAGGCTCCACCTACTGGTGAATAAACCCCCTTGTTTTAGACATCCAATGCCTAAGCCAATACCTTTTCACTGCTGTAATCAATAAAGTTGTGGCCTTTTCTTGCCCATTAACCTTATATCACGTGTCCTTGCGTATTCATTTCACATTGCGGGGGTCGGGTCCTCGAACCACAATTGTTTGTTTTTTCCTTCCCCAGTACTGAAGGCGATGGGGGAGGAGCAGCTTAAGAAGCACCTATGACTGAGGCAGGCTGTTCTCCAAAATGCGAAATCAAAGACCAAATGCCGTGTTGTAGTCAATGCACATTCAGTGGCTACTGGCAAGAATGACCAAGCTCTGTCTCCAGGAATTGGAGGTGTTATGCCTCTGAATACACATTGCTGAAAACACAGGAGGGAAAAGTGTTCTTGTGCTCAGCTTCCCGAAAATATATGGGCAGCCATTGTGAGAACTGGATGATGGACTTAGTGGTTCATTGGCCTTGTCCAGCAGGCACTTCTTATGTTCCTACTGTAAAATGTAGAATCCAGAAGTTGGAGGGTACCCCAAGGGTCATCTAGTCCAACCCCCTGCAATGCAGGAATCTCAGCTAAAGCATTCATGACAGATGGTCATCCAAACTCTGCTTAAAACATAGAATGAAGGAGAGTCTACCACCTCCAGAGGAAGACCATTCATTCCGCTGTTGAATAGTTCTTACTGGTGGAAAATTCTTCCTGATGTTTAGTCAATTCTACCCTGTGGAGCAGGATAAAACAAGCTTGCTCTATCCAGGGGCATCTTACCCATAGAGGCTAGTGGTGTTTGGCGCCTGGGTGCCAAGTTCTGGAGGGTGCCAGGGAAGAGGTGGTGGCTGGACGCGGTGCCTCCCAGTATCAGCTCACCCCCCTCACCCGCCTCCACCATGCCACACTGAAGCAGCGCCGTGCCCAGAGCCTCCGTCTGCCGTGGCCACCGCAGCGCAAAGCAGCCAGCTGAGCTGGGAGGTGCCACATCCAGCCTCTACTTCTTCCCTGCCGGAGGTGCTGCCCTCCAGCCGCTGCCCGCCTCCTCCAGCCCCACCGGCAACGCCATCCTCCCTACAAGAGGTTGGCAACTCTGGGAAATGGGGGGGGGTGGATGGAGCTTTGCATCATGGCACCGGATATGCTTAAGATGGCCCTGGCTCTATCTTTCGTGTGACTACCTTTGAAGAAGGCTCTCATGTCTCCTCTCAGTCTCTTCTTATCCAGGCTAAACATGCCCAGCTCCTTCAACCATTCCTCATAAGGCTTGGTTTCCAGAGCCTTGATCTTTTTGGTTGCCCTCCTCTGCACACGTTCCAGCTTGTCAATATCCTTCTTAAAGTCTTGTGCCCAGAACTGGACACAGAACTCCAGGTGTGGTCTGAGCAAGGCAGAATAGAGTGGTACTATTACTTTCCTTGATCTAGACACTGTACTTCTGTTGATTCAGTCTATAAGATATTCATCAGCTCTTAATTTTTGCAGACTTCCTCTCCTGCTCAAGTCAAGATCAACTAATATCAAATTTACACTTCTAGATGAATAACCTCTCTTTTCTATGCCTGTTCTCAGACACATCCAAATTGCAAATGGGATGGAAAGTATTTTGCCTTGAGGACATCTCTGCTAGTAATTAATAAGAGCAGTGATGAGCAACACTAACTAATTGTGTTGATGGCTATGACCATGAATTACTACTATTGCAATTATCAGAGTCATTATTATTATTACAGCAAATCACCACTATTGCTATCCTTGTTTTACATTTCAGGGTGGGAATCTGGTCATGGTGGAACACGTCCTGGCCCCAGAGCATGTCCATCTTAATAGGTGCGGTGCTCAGCATAATCCGCTTAGATCAGGATATTATTGCAGCACTGCTTCTGATATGTGAGAAAAGCAAGAAATATACCTTTTTTAAAAGAAAGAAAGAAAGAAAGAAAGAAAGAAAGAAAGAAAGAAAGAAAGAAAGAAAGAGGAAAGCAAGAAAGAAACATTTTTTTTAAAAAAAAAGAAAGAGAAAAATAAAGAAAGAATAATGGAAGGATGGTATACCAAGTTGTTTCCCTATTGCAGAATGACTTTAATAACACAACACAATTTAAAGTGAGTTTGGGGGTTCCTCAATAGTGTGGCCACTTATACATTTCCAACCACAGTGCAACCTTTAGCAATTTGTAGGTAAGGAGGCAGTTTGGAGAATGATCGTTGGCAGGACAACAGAACATCTGGTTGCCTTAAGAAATCCTCTAGAGTTAGATCGTGCATGTGCACAGGCTATATTCTAAGGGTGGAGTGGACATTTTCATCCTGAAGGCTGCATTCCCTAGCAGGCATCTTTTCCAAGGGAGGGGGGTCACATCCTAGTGGTGGGTGAGGCAATGAATCTGATTGTTATCTTTGTACGGTCCTGTGCAGCCACACACACACCAGCAATTTCTCCATTCAAACAAGCATTATTACTGTTCATGGGCATGTTGATGCCAGGGGAATGGCCATAGCTCAGTGGCAGAGCTCTTGCCTTGCATATAGAAGGTCCCAGGTTCAATTCCCCATCATCTCCAGGTAGGGCTGGGAGAGATTCCTACCTGAAATCCTGGAGAGCCACTGCCAGTCAATGTAGATCATGTGAGCTGGATGGACCAATGGTCTCACTCAGTGAAAGCCAATGTTCATGAGGCAAAACAAGCAAACAACCTAAAACAGTGACTTAAGGAGTATGATTTGACGAGGTGGTATTGCCTGGGGACCAGATAGAGTAGCCTAGAGGACCACATTTGGCCCCAAGGCCTGATATTCCCCACCTCTGCTCTAGTCTTACCTTCAGCTGAATGCATGAAGTTCAGGAACGGTGAGAGAGTTTGTGTGAGCTTGATGCCCCCGCCGATTTGTGAATTGGGCTAAAGTTGCAGTTGTAACTATGTGAGTCTGAACTTCCCTCGATTTAATGCCTTGCTGAACTTTCAATATGTCAAAAGAACGACAACAGTGGTGTCAACCACCCTCCAATTTGGCCTTTCTGAACATCACTGCCCTACTAGAACTAAAGGCCCCAATGAGGCTTTCTCTCTCATTAATTCACCCCATGCAATGACATCGCTCAGGCTACCAGCATATCGAGTACGAAAGAGCATAGCGGGAAACGTAAATTACATTCGTAAAAGGAAGAGGCCTCCTTTCGCCCCTAAACAGCGACCTGCTCAGTGAGCCAACAAACATTGATAACTTGGCAGATGTTGAAATCCAGCATTTGCTTTTATGATGAAAGTATATTTGCTGCTAAAAGATGCCCTTGGGAGATGCTGTTTTCCGAGTAAAATGATGGAAATTAGCATGGTTTCGTAGGTCAGATGGAAACTTGCCACTTCCTAGATTTCTTTCCATAAAACAGAATGGTTCTGATTTTATTCATAGGTCTCCCATCAAAAGGGGAAGGCTGCCTTAGAGGAAATCAAATTGTTGGCCTGTCTACCTCAGTATTGTCCACACTAACTAGGAGCAGGTCCTCAGGCTACTAGCCATGATGGCTATGGTCTGCCTCCACAACTGGAGGAATCAATGCTTCTGAATGCCAGTTGCTGGAAACCATAGGAGAGTGCTCTTGTGGCCAAGTCCTGCTTATGGGTTTCCCAGTGGGGCATCTGGATGGCCACTGTGAGAACAGGATGCTGGAGTAGATGGGCCATTTGCTTGATCCATCAGGACATTTCTGATGTTCTTAGTTTTAACACAGGAGACTTTCCTAACCCTACCTACCGGTTGATGGTGGGGACCAAGCCTGAGACCTTCATGGAATGCCTGTGTTCTGTCACTGAGCTATGACCCTTTTCCAACCAGCCTTGGTCAGATGTACTTGAATCTCTCTCTCTGTTTAATCCAAGAGCCACATTCCCTTATGGGAAACCTTCTAAGGGCCACAGGCCAGTGGTGAGTGAGGCTGTAGGCAAGAGTAGGAGGAGCAACAAATGTAAATGTTAGCGTAGTACAGGAGACCACACACACATTCATCTCTCTCTTCTAATCCAGGCAAGGTAGACAAAGAATCCAAGAACATATTCCACACATTCCAAGGACACATTCTCCCACTAAAAGCAATGGCTAAGTATAGCTGCACTTATTCATATTCTGTTAATCTCCCCTTCCCCTTTTTTTTCTTAGAGAGGAGTCATTCTTACCTGCTATTGGTGAAACTAGGGAGTCTCATTTGTAGCAGCCATCTCTCACTCTAAGGATTTCTTCCCTCCCACCCCAGTTTGTTTGCCCCATTCTCAGAATGCAGATCTATATGTGCCGCGAGCCAGGGGTAGCTACATGCTTTTGAGCTACAACTCCCATCATTCCTGACCATTAGCTATGCTGCCTAGGACTGATTGGACTTGTAGTTCAACAGCAGCTGGAGTGTTACAGGTTCCTTCCCTTACTGTAGGCAGCTGACCGCTGGTGTAGTTGCATCTCACCATTCACTCTTGGCAAATGGTCATTTGCATTCCTGCCAAGGCAGGCTAAAGTGTCACAGTGAAAGTCAGTTTTAAAACAACAGGAAGAACAGAGTGAGCAAATCGACCCAGGAATGGAAAGTTATCTAAACTGCCTCAATAAATGCAATTACTCCAAGCTGGTGGGTGGAACTGGCAGGCGGTGGAAATCTTTTTTTTTTTTTAAGTCTTTACTCTGGAGTAGTGACTTTGAAGTCAATGGGATTACTCCCGATGAGATAATTTGCATCTTGTTGCCTGCAGAGCATTCTTGAAGCCATCGGCAAGTGCATCATAAATCCCATTGAGGCAAATGTGATTTATGAGCCTGAGAGGAGCTTTGGAGTGTCTGCTTTGCTTCTCTCCAATCAATCAAATCACTCCCTGCTTCCTCCCACATCTCTGCCACCACCTTGGAATACTAGAACCCAATCAGTGAGTGCTATCATTCTCAAGCATCAATTTATTGACTTTGAAACAGGCTGGGAATGAATGCTTTTAGTCTATCCAGTGGTAATGATATTCGCTGTGACTTATTACATTTATACCTGCAGTGATTTTTTTCTTCTTCTACTTCTAATTTTGCACGTTTACATCCTGACCATCCTCCCAGAGATCTTGCTTTGATATAGGAAGATTCATAGCTGAGTGGGGGTCCAAAATGAGGTGCCATGGTCCAAGTCTAACTATTACAGCAACACTCTGCCACTTTGCCCAGCGATTGCATACTTTTGCTCTATGCTACATTGCAACACCTGAAGGAAAGGCATGTTATAAATGTGATGTCGCTGTTGCTTCACCCTGGCTCAAGCCAGTGGGAAACAGTGGGAATAACCTTCTGACAGGAAGAGGAGGAGGAGGAGGAGTTTGGATTTGATATCCCGCCTTTCACTCCCTTTTAAGGAGCCTCAAAGCGGCTAACTTTCTCCTTTCCCTTCCTCCCCCCACAACAAACACTCTGTGAGGTGAGTGGGGCTGAGAGACTTCAGAGAAGTGTGACTGGCCCAAGGTCACCCAGCAGCTGCATGTGGAGGAGCGGAGACGCGAACCCGGTTCCCCAGATTATGAGACTACCGCTCTTAACCACAACACCACACTGGCTCTCAAGAGTTGTTTGACAGTGGAAAAGGCCACCTTGGAAGGGTGGTGGCCTCTCCTCCACCAGAGGCTTTTAAGCCGAGGTTGGATGGCTGTTTCTCAGGGATTATTTAGCTGTGATTCCTGCATCCTGTGATTCCTGTAGGGGGTTATACTATATGACCCTCCCAGCCCCACAGTTCGCTGATTCTGTTTTCTATGAATAAAATGTACCTGCAGCCCAAGTGGTTTCAAAATGGCTGCAGCACAGGGCACCAGAAGTTTTTGGGAACTCTGGAAAGTTCTCGTACCTGAAACAGGAAGGCTTCCCAGGTGCAAACACACACAGTTTTTAGTCTGTTCTGGAACTGAAAACGAACTCTTGTCTTTCCTGCACTCTGCCACCCCCTTCAACCTTTTTCTGGACATCCCTTTTTTGTGTGTTATAAAGTGTATCGGGTGTTAAAGGCTTTCTTTTTGCTCCTTATTTGATTTGGCCTCCAGAGCTCTCCAAAGAGAATCAAACATTGTTTTAGTTCCAGCCTGTAGAAGAAGGAAGAAGATTAATAGATTTGTGCTGGTGCTCAGTTCGTGTGGGTATATATGTGTGTGCGAGCGAATGAGCAAGTGTGTCCATCTCTCTTTAAAACATTACCCCTTTCGGAGTCAAATCAGGAAGTGCTTTTCAATGCTTTCTAATGTTGCAAAGAAAGTTCCCCATGGCTTGTGAAAAATATCTGTCAGAAATATTAATCCTCTTCCCGGCACGCTCAAGTCCTGGGGGCTGCAAGATTTTCCATCGCTTTCCCATCCGACCCGACCCTATTTACTTTCTGTTGTTAAATGGTTTCCTTTTGATCTCCAAATTAATTTCTTGATGGAAAAGAAATATATGAGTGCGAGGGTCTCAGCAGATGTTGTCTTCCAGCTAAGTTTTAATTATAATCCATTTGAACCACCTCCTTGCCCCCACTGCATCTGAACTCAGTCCTACGTTTGTCAGTTTTAATTCTCTCTCACATGGTCCTGAAATGCATCAGGAAACAGAGGCCTACCAAACCAACAACAGCTAGATTGCAGTTTTTAGGAGTGTTCACACATTGCATTCTTCAAGTGTACAGTCATATGAGGTTGCCTTACACTAGGAATGAAAGGCATTTTTTCCAGCCCAAGTGGTGTATTACTTCCTAGCGCTACATGCCGGTAGAGGGTGGAGCAAGAGGCAAAGGCAAGTGGGACGCAGATTTAAACTTCACTTTTGTACAGTAAGCTGGTTTCTACACATCCTCGCACACCCCTCTTTATACCCCATCCTGACAAGATAGAACCATCATTTTTGTAGACTGCTTTGAGGTTTTGTGACAAGTGGTGTGTACGTTTTGTGAAATAAATGAAATTAAATCACTGGAACTCAAGGATACATTCCAGTTAGGCAAAATTGTTTGGGCCAGCAGGTCCAGCAAAGGGTGTGTTCCTTTTCATGATATAGTGGTATGCAATTATATATAGTAAATGTTTTGTAAGAAGCTTCACCAAATAGAAAGATCATAGAACTAAACAGTTGAAAGGGCAGAAGTTTGCACGTTGATTTGAAAATCACCAGACTTTTCTCTGCTGGCTTTAAGTTTAGATAAAAACAAAATGGCTGACCTGATCCCAAGATGAGAAGCTTTAAACTTAGATTAAATGAGAACACCGAGGAAGTCAATCCTACTTTGCCTTATTTGTTGCAACCTCTGAAAAAATGTGGTGGTGGAAGAGGAGAGGTATATGGCTAGTTCTTTGTGTGGCAAGTCTTTCACCCTCTGCATGTTCCCATTTTTCAGGGGTAAATTGGGCATGACGGACCTCAAAGAGGTTTGTGGTGTCAGGAAGATAAATGAGGTTGCAAATTAGAGAAGCTTTGACGCAGTGACAAAAATAAGTGTCCTTTTTGTGTATGTAGATCAGCCTACCCCAAAGTGATGACTCATGATAGTTTAGTAGCAGAATGGCTATAGCCAGAACCCTGTAAGGATTTGT
Organism: Podarcis liolepis; assembly: GCF_965112155.1. Lineage (NCBI taxonomy): Eukaryota > Metazoa > Chordata > Lepidosauria > Squamata > Lacertidae > Podarcis > Podarcis liolepis. The sequence continues at coordinate 26,469,570 of NC_139567.1, read as the reverse complement.
TGTATGGTTGCAGTTCACAAATTATATGCCCAGGGCTGTGGTTAAACATTTGCATCAACGGCTACTAGCAGAGCTGGCTTAGGCATTAGGCAGAGTGAGGCCACTGCCTCAGGCGGCGGAAGCCTGGAAGGCAGCATGCCTGTGGGTGCCCTGCCAGCCATGTCACCTCCTCCAGTGGCGAAGAAGCACTACCAACATTGGCGCCAATCTTGGGCAAGATCTCACCCCAAATCACAAAAGATCAGCACAATCTTGCCTGAAATAGGCACCAATGGTGGTGGCACCTCTCTGCTAGCGGCAGATGCAGCAGAGCATGCAGCAGTGGTAGGGCATGCAGTGGCAGAAGCAGGTGGGTGTCAGCGGAAGTGATGGCAGGAGCAGGTCAGGACAGCACTTCCTGTTGTGCCACAAACAGCGAAACTGTCTACTAGCCATGATGGCTATGTTCTGCCTTCACAGCTGGAGACAATGATGCTTTTGAATACCAGTTGCTGGAAACCACAGGAGGGGAGAGTGCCCTTGTGCTCATGTCCTGCTTGTAGGTTTCTCACAGGCAACTGTTTGGACACTATGGGAACAGGATGCTGGACTAGATGGGCCATTGGCCTGATCCAGCAGGCTTTTCTTATGATCTAACATTGTTGTGCTATGTGTGATATGGTCCTGAGTCACAAATATCCATCAAGGGGAAAAAACACCCATGCCTGTTCAGTGTTGCAAGCTAGACAAATACCAGCAGAACAGGAAACACTCAAATCCACCAAGCAGTGACCCATCAATCTTTGGAAAGGTGTGCCTTCCTACAGCCGTCTCTTCTTTTCTCTGCAGACCTCCTTTTCTACTCATTTCTTCCCCCATGGCCCTTTTCTCACTTTATTTTTTTCTTCTTCTTCGTCCTCCATAAAGTAGCAGAGAGCTTGGGGCAGTCAATTTCAAGGCAGTGGGCTGTGAAAAGCTGTTAGAATAATAGTTTATTGACCCTGGATGTGGCAGCTGGAGCTGAGGGCAGGCACAACTCTTAGCAAAACTTAATCGCCACAAAGGAGGTTTGATAATCTTTGATCGTTTTTGTGACCTTTGGGGGGCAGTTAGACGGAGGAGGAGAAACCAAACATTTGAAGCCCAGGTGGAATGCAAGCATTCACTAGTTCCCTGCATGCTTTAAGAAATTTCCCAGATAAAAATGATATATCTTAGACAGTAGCATAGTGGCAAACTCAGAAGTGCCGACTCCGTGCCCGTCACAATCATGCCTCTTCACAGCCACACAACCTTCTAAGATGATGCAAGCTTCTAAGACTATGCAGTGGTGTAGCATGAGGGGGTCACATGGGCTGTGGCCCCGGGCACAAAATTTGTTGGGGGCGCAAAATTTCAAACCCAGGTGCTGCCACAATACAGCTGTGTGCTTCCATCGTTGGGCTCTGTTGAAAACAGCTTCTCCTTTACAACCATGAAGTGACCTCTCCAGACAACAGAATGACTCTTCTTCTTTTCATCTCTATGTCTGTGACCTCCTGGGTGATATGGACACCTTAGGCAGCTGAATGGGCATGCGTACTCTGTCTGTTTCTGTCCCCGTCCCCCCCCCCCCTAGTGTGGCTTGGGCTCTGGGAACCCATTCAGATATCTACACATTTCAAGTTTCGCTATTGTTTGTGACAGCATATAGAAAGCTTGAGAATGTGTCAAGGCTGGGTGCTTCTTCCCTTTGATGGACTTCCTAGCAGTTCAAAGGTCCACAGTATTCTTTGCACTTCCAGTTAAAATCCATTTCCAGGAATCACCACCACTGCCGCCGCCTGCAAGGATAAATGCCAGTCTTGAGCTCACTGGTGGGGGAACGAGGAACAAATTATCAGAATGGCATCATTATGCATGAGGTGTGTGTGGAGGAGGAATATCTCTCTCTCTCTCTCTCTCTCTCTCTCTCTCTCTCTCTCTCTCTCTCTCTCTGTGTGTGTGTGTGTGTGTGTAAAAGGCCTGGAGACAGCATACAATGGCAGTGTAAATCACTGTATGAAATGCATCTCTTGGTGTGGATCAGTGGCTGCCCACAATTTCATCGGTGCCCAACTTCACAACCCAACAGGCAAAACTAAAAATAACCTTTCCAGTCCACAGTAAAAATGATTTTATTTGTAATTCACTTTCCAGGTATGCTCTGTTACAGATCTGGGCTCTCAGAGGTTTAGTTGTATGTGCTAGATATATTCTCTCTTTTCTTAAAGGCAGGAAGGGAGGGGGGTGAGGAGGAAGCACTTCATTTCACCTTTACAGATTTATTACAGCTTCTCTGGAACAGGTACTTGCCGTAGGTATTTCTTGGTGGAAATGAGTAGAGATTATTGGGGGGAACTCCTGAAGCCAGTAACCTTGCCAAATGATGTATGGTCTTTGGCAAGTGGAGGAGAGGGAGGGGGGGAGAGAGACGTTCCCTCTGGAGATAACTCCAAGCGAGGAAGTGTATTAAAAAATTAAATAAAATTAATTGTTTAAATTATTAACAGCAGTGAAGAATGCTGTCCAGCCTTTGCATAATAGTATATATAGCAAAGCTGAGTACGCTACATTGCTAGCTAACTACTAGTCATATAATGCTAATTAATTCACGGATAGTTATTTTTTACATTTATGGGTGGTGGTGGGGTTGTTCCTTATAAATATATGAACACTTTTAAAAACATAACTTCTGAAAGGGAAAGGGAATAATTCATGTGAAGCTGAGCCCTTGGCTCCCTCATTGGTAATTAAAAGAAAGGGTTCTTCTTTTCTAGTCATCTGTAGCACTATTGGGGGGGGGGGAGACGCTATTCTTGAAACCTTCTCATAAGAACATAAGAAGAGTCTGGTGGATCAGGCCAATGGCCCATCTAGGCCAGCATCCTGTTCTCACAGTGGCCAACCAGATGCCTGTGGGAAGCAGGAGCCGAGCACAAGAAGCCTCTCTTCTCCTGTGTTTTCCAGCAACTGGTATTCAGAAACCTTGCTGTCTCCAGAAAAATCACCACCATGGCTAATAGCCATTGATAGCCCTCTTCTCTTCCATTAATTTGTCTAATCCTCTTTTAAAGCCATCCAAGTTGGTAGCCATCACTGCCTCCTGTGGGAGCAAGCCAGCTCCCTGGGAAAAAGGATTGACCATTAAGCCACTCTAAGAATTGTAACTCTGTGAGAGGGGTGGGGGGCTCCTAATGACTCTCAACACCTTAACAAACTCCAGTTCCCAGGATTCTTTGGGGGAAGCAATGCCTATTTAAAGTGGTATAATATTACATGAAATGTAATGTGCAGGTATGGCTAGTGTGTGTCATTGTGCGCATCCACAGAAAAGGACCACAGGCATTCTAGGTCCTTGCAGCGCATGAGCCTCCGTCTGCTCACATCACAGACATTATAACAATGATAGGAATTTTGAAACTCTCTCTGTGTTTTGATGTGTGTGGAAAGTAAGAGAATAATCAGAAGCAGTGTTAACTGCCGGAGCCTTTTTATGCCATCTTGCAATATAAACAGAGGTGTTTGTGTGTGTGTGTGTGTGTGTGTGTGTGTGTGTGTGTGTGGAGGAGTATTAAGAGAGCATCATGTGCAATCACAGACAGCAGTCAGACAATAAGGCAAACAGATACACATCTTTGCAATGCAAAAACCAGGGCAGAAGGAGGGGTGGGGGTGGGGGAACAACGAGCTCAAGATAGATGGAACAAGGCAGGTTTATCATCGACTTAAATGCATGAGAACAGGTGCAGAGAGGAGGGAGCAAGGAGGGGGGTGGAGAGTGAAAAGTAGCAGTGATTGTGTTGCAAAACTATGGAGCTGTCTCAGCACAACTGCATGCTTTGCACATCTGTCTTCTCAGAAGCCCATTTCATGCATTATCCAAGTGATGAGAGAGTCATGCAATGACTAGGCATGAGGGGACACACTGCAAGTACCTGCACCAACTTTGGGCATGCCCCTAGCCCTGCTCCTTGGAGACCACCCATTGTTGCTAACTTCTAGAAAAACCACTTCTGCCTTAAGGAGGAGGTGGGGTTGTGGGCTTCACGACCCCTCCACGTGTGCCTGGTGGGAGCCCCTGTGCGGCTGGGGGATTCTCGGCTGCGTCACTCCCCTAGCCGGCCAATTGGGTTGGTCCGGGGGTGTGGCCTGCCCCATAAAGGCAGGACACAGCTGGGGATTTCCCTCTTTGTCTGCCTTCCAGCTGCTCCAGTTTTTCCCACCCTCCCACCTTTAAGGTTTTCTTTCCTTGACCTTTCTATAGACTTCAGTTGGTCGCCGCTGAGGGGCCTGGTAGGAATTGTTCCACTTGGCAAATTGGCACTAGCCACTTGGTTTTCGCCTACCTCGTAGCAAATCATCACAACTTTCTGGGTATTGGCGGTTAGGCATTGGAATAGTTTTGTAGATGGAAAAAGGGGAGGTAGCACCATCACCTGCCCTGCATTTTGAAGGGTAGTCCGCTAATGGGTTATGGGGGCATGGCCCTGTCCAAAGCCTAGGGAGGTTAGGGCCTAAGGCACACCCTAGTATGTGTTGGGAAACTGCCAGGGTGATAACGTCCATCATGGCCCCCAAGCCGGAGTTCGGAGATTCCATCTGCCTCCCGTAGTCACGCAGATCCAACAGTTAGGGGCACAAAGCCTTTGGAATTCCTAGCCACATTCCTAGGCTGGGTGCACCCTCTTTCAGCAGAAACACAGCCAAAAGCTTGCATCACAGAAGAGCATAATTTACAGACTTTATTTAGCGTTTAACAGAACAAAAGAAAACACGTCCATTCTGTCAGCGTGTCTGAGCCGACTGAAAACGAAAGGAATATAAGAACATAAACATCCTGTTAACAGGACATGCGCAGACTCTGTAACTTACAAAAGCCTGCTCCCTTTTAAGGTGGAACGGAAATATCCTAACATCCTCCCCCTTTCCGTGTAACCTGTTGTACCTGTGGTTCACCCAATTGCAACCTTTGTACATAAACCTTAAGTTGTTCTTTGTTAACAACCTTAGACAACAGATCAGCAGGAATTTCATTTCCTGCCATGTAGGACACCTGAATCAGTCCTTTCTGAATACACTCTCTTGCACGATGTAGCTTAATCTGCAAGTACTTGGTTCTCTGCTTGCAACTCTCGGAGTTCAGCAAAGCCAAACAAGATCTATTGTCTTGATACACTTGTACAGGACATTTCACAGACACCCTGATGTCCTTAAACAGTTGCATCAACCATTCACAATCCATGAGTGAAAATGACAGAGCATTGAGTTCTGCTTCACAGGAACTTAGGCTCACTCTTGTCTGCTTCTTGCACAACCAGTCAAACAGGCAGTGGTTGTACATGTAGCATACTCCAGAAGTGCTTGTACCATCCGTGGTGTCACTTCCAAAACTTGCATCTGCAAAGATTTCAAGACCTCCAGTCTTCTGACTGGTGAACCTCAGCCTGTAGTGCATAGTCCCTTTCAAATAGCGGGCTATGCGCTTCAGAGCTTTCCAATCCTGAACTGTAGGATTGTTGGCATGTCTGCTAAGCAGATTACAGCTTACAGCTATGTCAGGTCTTGAACATCTGGCAATGAAATTCAGTTTGCCTAGAATGCATCTGTACAGCGTTGTGTCAGAAAACGCTTCAGCAGCACTGTCTACCTGGTAACCTGTCACCATTGGTGTGTCTGCTGGGTTTGCATCAACCAAATTCAACCTGGTTAATACATCAGCAATTTTCTGTGTTTGGTGTACCAGAAAATTACCTGCTTGGTCTCTCTCCACCTGCAGAGAAAGATAGTTGGATACCTCACCAAGATCCTTCATGTCAAAGTGCTCCTTCAGTTGAGCTAGGGTGCTTTGGTAAAAAGCCTGATTCTTCCAAAACATCAGAAGATCATCAACAAAACATAAACAATACAGTTTGTTTTGCCCCTCCTCCTTGACAAACACACATGGATCAGCTTTGCCCTGGTGAAAACCTAGAGAAAGCAATGTCTCAGTGAGTTTTGTGTTCCAACACCTGGCACTCTGCTTAAGACCATATAAGGATTTCCGCAGTTTACAGACCATACCCTTCTGTATCTCCATCCCATCAGGTGGAAGCATGAACAGCTCCTCCCCCAAAACCCCGTACAAAAAAGCTGTATTAATGTCGTGGTGGGAAACATGCAGTTTCTCCTCCGCAGCGACCTTGAGCATCAGCCGAATGCTCTCATATTTGACTGTGGGTGAGTAGGTCTCGTGGTAATCCTGTCCTGGTACCTGTGAAAAACCTCTGGCAACCAATCTGGCTTTGTGTCTGACTACCTTGCCATTCTGGTCTGTCTTGGCCTTGAAGACCCATTTGCTGCCAACCAGTCTCATTCCTGGGACTACCGGTACCAGTTCCCAAGTTTGGTTCCTGTTCAAGGAATCAACTTCAGCCTTCATGGCATTTAGCCAAGGCTCAGCATCTTTAGAGGTCAACTCCTGAACCTCTTTGAAGCTTGAAGGTTCCCATACCTTCTCTGAGCTACTAAGTACAGCAGTTGCTGTCTTAGCAAACTCATCAGCATACCTCTTTGGAGGTCTGCCCTTGGTCGCCCTTTCAGATCTGCGTACTAGACGCAAGTCTTCTGGACTCATCTCCTCTTTCTTAGGAGAAAAGTGACCAATGGTGAACAGTGGTTCTTCCAGTTCATTGTCAGACGCATCAGATGGACTGACTGAGGCTTTTGCGCTCTGGTAGTCTGCTGTGTCGTCACTGTCACTGACATCAGCAGCAGCAGCAGCGCCGCCCACTGAACTGGAATCCGAACTCTGATCATCATCATCATCCTCATCCTCATCATCCTCATCATCATCCTCATCATCATCAGCAGCAGCTTTCTGATCTTTAGCTGCTTGCTTGACATCACCTTCATCCTCCTCTGGGTAACTCTGGAAAATTCCCACATTTCCCCCCCACTTAGGATTGTACTCAACACTCCTTGTGAACTTTATGGATTTAGAGTCAGTCATCCATACCCTGTATGCACCTTTTTCGTACCCCATGAACAAACCATGTGCCCCACGCTTCCCAAGCTTGTTGGTTTGTTGTGTGCGTACCCACATGTCCGAACCAAAAATTCTCATGTGTTTGGTGTTGGGTTTCTTGCCAAACATCTTCTCATAGGGGGTACAACCAATGGGTGATGACAATCTGCGATTAACGGTGTAAACCAAATTCCCTAGAGCCTCCCCCCAAAACTTATCAGGGAGATTGGCATCATGCAACAAGGTCTTGATTCCTTGCAGCAATGTCTGATTTGCTCTCTCCGCAAGCCCATTCATCCATGGCGATCTGGGCGTTGACATGTCATGCTGGATTCCCTTCTCAGTCAGGAAAGCTTCAAACTGCTGAGAAGTAAACTCCCCGCCCCGATCAGTAAAAAAACAAGAAATACGTTTACTGTGCACATTCTCCAACCAAGCACAGAATGCCTTAAACTTCGGAAACGCTTGCGATTTCTGTTCGAGCAAATACACATGAATGTACCTGGAAAAAGAATCAATCAGAATCATGAAGTACCTTGCTCCTCCTATAGAGGGCGCTAGTGGACCAACCAGGTCCGCATGCACTAGCTGGTAGGGTTTGGAAGCCTGCCTGCTAGACTCCTTGCCTTTTGGAGCAACCTTCACCTTGTTCTCTGCACAAGATACACATTTCATGTGAAATTTACAAGGTTTGATGTTCAAACCTTCAACCACCTCTGGCATCTTGGCCAGTGCCTTCCAAGAGAGGTGACAAAATCTTCGATGTGCATCATGAATGCAACCTGCATGAAGAACTTTGTTAGTTTGTGCAACACAACAAGAATCAGCATTTGACACAACAGCAGAGTCCTCATAAGTTATATGGAACAAACCATCCATAAACTTTGCATGCAAATAGTCCTCTTTGCCTTTACTGATGACACAGACGCTCCTCTTGAAGGAAATCTGAAAACCACGCCCAGTAAGCTGTGGGACGCTCAACAAGTTGCTCGCCGCTCCTGGAACATAAAGTACATTACTGATGGTAGTATGCAGACTTGCAAGTTTCACAGTCCCTTCTCCTGCAATCTGCAACGTCCTTCCATCAGCCAGGTGGATCTCACCTTCCTGAGGCTTGAAGGAGATAAAGAGATGCCTGTCCTTGGAAACGTGGCGGCTGGCACCTGAGTCCACAATAAACCTGCCTTTGGCTGTTGGAGCAGTCCTTACAGCAAGCAAACCCTTGTTTTGCACTGGTGTGGGCTTTTGCAGCTTGCCCCCCTGCTGCTCCTGGCCAGCAGACGTGCCTTTAGCCTTTGGTGAAGCTGTGCCAGCAAGCATAACCTTGCTTTCCACTGGCGTGGGCTTTTGCAGCTTGCCCCCCTGCTTCTGGTCAGCAGATGTGCCTTTAGCCTTTGGTGAAGCTGTGCCAGCAAACAATGCTTTGTTTTTCCCTGGCGCCGCGGGCTCTTCACCCTCCCTCTGCTCCTGGCCATCTGCAGACATCTGTTTACCTTTGCTTTTCCGGCCTCTGCAAAGGCGATGGCCTTGGTTCTCACGAGAACCAGAGCTCTCAGCTGCCGACTCCTTGGCTCCCCCTGGAGGCTGGAATGCTGCCTGGGATGACGTGATGGTCAGCTCCCCCTGCAGCTTGCAACCGGTGCCCTCAGCATCCCTGGATTCACTCGCATTCTGGGAAACAGCTAGGACCTCCGATGCAGTCAAACTCTGGGCTGGGATTACTGGCAAATGAGCTTTTTTTAAAGCAGTCCACATTGCACGTGCAGTGGTGTTGCCAGCCAGCGTCTTAATTTCCTCAAGAGATACGGATAGGACTATTATGTCTATCGCTTTCGAATCAGCTGATTTCCATCTCTCTGTCAGAGGAACTGGGGGGGGGCTTCAGAAACAACATGCCAGACCCCAAACTGACGCAGTAAACTCTCACACCATTTTGCCCAGGGTTCATAATTCTGCCCATCCAACTTAGGGCACTCAGCATTTCCATAAGCTTGGAAAAACCCCATTTCCAGCTTTTTGCTTTAGCCGTGAGTCTTCTATGCCTTCAAAGACTCCTTATCTTGGCAGCCCATTAATCACGAAGCCTTTCTGGCTCGGCTCCCAGGCCAATTAAGCCTTGCCGGAGAGGTAAACAGAAAAGCCAAAAGCCTCCCTCATTTCTTTCGCTTTTCCCACCGTACCTCTTAAACGCAGTCTGTTGCAGCTTTACTCTCCTGTAGGTGCCGTGAATCTGGGCCTGAAACCTTGTTGTTGGGAAACTGCCAGGGTGATAACGTCCATCATGGCCCCCAAGCCGGAGTTCGGAGATTCCATCTGCCTCCCGTAGTCTCGCAGATCCAACAGTTAGGGGCACAAAGCCTTTGGAATTCCTAGCCACATTCCTAGGCTGGGTGCACCCTCTTTCAGCAGAAACACAGCCAAAAGCTTGCATCACAGAAGAGCATAATTTACAGACTTTATTTAGCGTTTAACAGAACAAAAGAAAACACGTCCATTCTGTCAGCGTGTCTGAGCCGACTGAAAACGAAAGGAATATAAGAACATAAACATCCTGTTAACAGGACATGCGCAGACTCTGTAACTTACAAAAGCCTGCTCCCTTTTAAGGTGGAACGGAAATATCCTAACAGTATGGGTGACCCTGGGGGAGCTCCTAGTTGATGTGCATCAGCAGGACTCCCCCCTAATGGTGGTTAACCCTTCCCAGACTTCCAGCAGATGGGCTGGAGTCAGATATAGTCGGTTAGATCCAATGCGTAAGCCGATACCGCTCATCACCTGTAACCAATAAAGTGGTGGCCTTTTTTAGCCCATTAACCTTAAATAATTGTGTCATATGTCATCATTTCTAGCTGGGGTGGGTGGGTTGGGAACTTGCCACGCAAACAAGAACACAAGAAAAGACTGTTGGATCAGGCCAATGGCCCATCTAGTTCAGTGTCTTGTTCTCACAGTGGCCAACCAGAAATCTCTTTTGGGAAACCCACAAGCAGGATGTGAGCATAAGAGTCCTCTCCCAGCCTGTTGTTTCAAGCAGTTCTGACTGTGGAGGCACAGCATAGCCATCATGCCTCACAGCCCTCTCATAGAATACAGTGGTACCTCTGGTTACGCACGCTTCGAGTTATGAGCTCCTCTAACCCAGTAGTAACCAAAGGTACCACTGTAATAGAATTGTACAGTTGGAAGAGATCCTGAGTGTCATCTAGTCCAAACCCCTACAAAGGAGGAATCTTAACTAATGGCACATGGCCATCCAACCTCTGCTTAAAACCCTCCAGTGAAGGTGAGTCCACCCCTTCCAATTGAGTCTGTCTCGCTGCCAAACAGTTCTTACCATCAAAAAGTTCTTTCTGAGGCTGGGTAAGGGGCAAACAGCACAGACAGTTAGGTTTTGGCACAGAAACTGCTTTGGTGCCTCTCCTCTGTCAGGAGGGAGCCTGAGAAAATATGTCCCTATTAATTCTCCCCAACCTCTCAGCGGCTTTCTATACTAATGACTATTAACGCCTTCCAATGGAGAAATAGCTTTATTAAGGAATGTTTGGGCAGATAGTGTCATTACATAGTTTAAGCACTAGGTGGCATTAAACCTAGCCTGTTTTCGCATGGCATATAATTTCATTTTTATGACTTTCCCTTAACTGTTAAGAGCCACATAGCTTTCACATGGCATAAAACCCATTTCTGAAACTATAGAGGAATGTAGGACTTAGCCACGCTCCCACTTGTCGTGTGCCTAGAAAATACGGGCCTGAGTAGTTTCCCACTTGTCTCACATTTTCTAGGCGTGGATCTGAGCAGTTTTGCATTTACCTCACAACTCCCCCCTGGAAAGCTTTCCTCTGAATGAACCTGCAAATGGCAGCCACAGAAAACCTGACTGCTGTTTATTCTGATTCACTGGTAAAGACTGGTTAAGGTTTTCCTGGGGGGAAGTGGCAGGGCCAAAGGAGATGTCAATGAGACCATAGTGCAAACTCAGTGCTTGCTTCTGTATTTTTGCTTCCAGAAAACATTGGTTCAGAAATTATATGGAAATGAATGCCAAATTTGCGCTGTAGTTTTTGGAAGTGGCTTTTACATCATGTAAAAGCTCGCATTCAATGTGGAAATTAACAGTTTAGGGAAACATCACGGAAATGGAATAAAGTGCCATGTGAACAAATCATATCCTTTGCGTGAGTGGAATCAAGAGATTGCTCTGTTTTTGTTGAAGAGGGAAAATGGAGTGTTTACATAGTTTGCTGACTCCTCTGTTCTCTAAACCTTGCATGACAGAGAAGTGATTTGTTTGCCATTCCTTCTCTCCCCCCCCCCACCTCCGCACCAAGTTATAGGTCCTTTAACTGAAACTTCTACTCTTCCCTTAATCTGCTGGAGACCCATCCCTCATGAGGATATGGTTCCCCTGATTCCTAGTGAAGGTGACATTGGGCTCCTGATGATGACACAAGCAGCTCTGTAATCTGATAGCAGGGATTTTAGTCAGGCATCCCCAACCTGCAGCCCTCCAGATGTTTTGGCCTACAACTCCCATGATCCCTAGCTAACAGGACCAGAGGTCAGGGATGATGGGAATTGTAGTCCAAAACATCTGGAGGGGTGAAGGTTGGGGATGCCTGATTTTAGTGAAACACTAAACTGGTTTAACCTGGGTAGCAAAATGATAAAAGCCCAAGTCTTGTCCCATCCCCCCCCCCTTGGCCAGTGGAAGGGATGGGGAATCTGTGGCCTACCAGATGTTGTTGGACGCTAACTCCAGTAATCTCTAGCCAGTACAGCCAATGGTTAGGGATGGTGGGAGCTGGAGCTCAAGAAGATCTGTCTGGCTTCAGACCCCACATTCCTCACCTATGGAGTGCTCCTTGTTTCCTTCTTCTTTCATTTATTTACCAAAAGGGAGTACCTGGTGTTGCCCGGGAATTTGTAGAAACCAAAAAAAAATACTGGGTTGTTGTTTTTTTAATGGCTAGTGTAACTTTTGTGAGTTTGGACCCATCACACCAAAAAAAGTGCCAAAGTCATATTTTGGACTTCCATCTTGAAACAAAATGGTGCCCAGAATCAAATTTGATGATGATATCTTGAGAGGCAACTGAACCTATAAAGAACAGGTGTAAGGGCAAACAAACTATGTCATTGACCTTATTTGATTCCATTTATGAATTACTTCCCAGAAAATATTTCACAGTAATGAACATCAACAATAAAAACAATTCCATATACAAAAATTCACCACAGATGAAGACTGTTGAAAAAGGGAGATTTTCAGCAAGTGCTCAGAAATCAGCCGAGGCAAGTTCCTGCCTGTAATGGCAGGGGGTTCCAAAGTTTAGACGCCAACACACAAAAGGCCCGTTCCTATGTTGTCTTTCATAGACTTTCTAACAAGATGGCACTCTTTCCAATACCTCTCTTCCTTCCCAGTCTCACAAGCCCACAATCCTGTCCTCCCACTCTAAGCTTCTTCTTTGCTAGATTTTGCGCCGGCAAAACTCTTCCCAAGACGAGGCATATCCATGATGACAGGCCCAGCCAGACTCTGTCATGTCATCATGAGCAAGCAGCTGTGAAACGAAATTGCATTCTGTCAACACAGCCTGGAGAGCCCCTTCCCGTCCCATCCCCCGCCCTGATGCCTACCTGTCTCTTCCAGTTATCTGTGACAGCCAGCAAACATGTCAGCTTTTACAAGGGAGGCAAGAGAAGAGCCATGTCCCCGAAGCTCTCCACTGGGACTCTGCTGAGAGGAGCCGGCAGCGTTTCAGTCAGGGGCTGACCAAATGGCCCCCGGACAAAGGCAGCCCAGTTCCTTGGCAAGGATTACCCAGGAAGGGATCATTCTCTGAAACCAGCACCAGCATCAGTGATAATAAAGACCCTCTTTGCAATTTGATTTTTTTAAAGCACTTACTAAACCACTTCTCACTTCCCTTGAAGTTATTCTGATGTTTTGCCTGTGCAATCCTTCAATGCTACTTTGACCTTTCACTTTAGAGAAAGTGGCAGCTATGGAAAAACACTGGTCCAAAGATGATGTGTGTAGATTAAATCTGTAAAGATGAACCAATTAGAAGTAAGATTGACAATGGATAGATAATGAACAGGATAATGACACAATGTAAAACATGCACTAATTTATAAGAAGTCGAGTTGTGGTGGAGGGAAGCCACACGGGTGTATATTATTGTCTTTATTATTTTTATGTCCGCAGGATTTGATTCTGTTGATTTGTAATTGTAAAGTTGTGTATTTATAGTTATTCTTTTGTGATCAATACACATATGAAAAAGGAAAAAAGAAAGAAAGTGGCAGCTACACTTGAGTTGGCTCCTGCAACAGAAGCAAAACACCCTTCTGCGTGTCCCTTAGTGGATTGCAAGTAAAATCCAGGCACCCTTTGAATTTTTCAGATATTTGATGGATATTCTCCAAATTGCAAGTGAGGGACCTTTTTCAACCCAAGGGCCACATGCCATTCTGGGCAGCCTGCCAAGGGCCACATGCCAGTGGTGGGTGGAGACAGTGGCAAACATGGGTGAAGCAGTGAACATGAATTTTGCAGGAGGCTAGTTTTTGTGCACAGTTTCATATGAAACCCCTCCAGATCGTCCCTCCAGGAAGACGAGGCATTATTAAAATTCATGCATGCATTCCAGCCAGGCAAAAATACTTGAGATGTGAAGTAAGGCCAGGGAGGGGTGTGGCCTGGGAGTATCCCAAGGGCCTGAAACTTCCCATATTTGGCCCTCAGACCTGAGTTTCCCCACTCCTGCTTCAAATCATTACTCCCTCTATTTCCAGTGTACAAGCTTCCAATGTACATTGCTTAATGTGGCCAAAACAACAGCACCCAGGCACAAGGAGCAGGTGTCAGAAGACCTCAGGGAATCCAAAGGTTGGTGGTTGCTGTTCTTTTTCTGTGCTGCCCTATAAAACCAGGTTCTCGGAGCTTGTAAAAGAACTACCCCTCCCATATTACAAATATTATAATTGTAGGCATTGATATTTTACTTTGTAAAGAAAAAGGTCTCTCTCTCTCTCTCTCTCTCTCTCTCTCTCTCTCTCTCTATATATATATATATATATATTTGTTTTCGTAGATTTTCACGGGTACAGGAATGCAGGTTTTGGTGTCCTCGGGTGTCTTCCCGTGTAAAAGTTGGGGTGTCTAGGCGACGTTTCGACGAGGTCTCACTCGTCATCTTCAGGCTGGTGCTTTCGGCTTCTTGTTACTGGAACAGAGCGGGATCTCAGTGTTTGAGTTCCTATAAATACTGTAGAGGGGTGTGGTGTATTGCCTCAAAAGTTCTGGGCAGAGGGGAAGTTCCCAGGCTAGTGTTCTTTTCTTCTTTTGTTCCTTAATTACTTGAGGGATATCTTGAGTGATTTCTTGAGTGATATTCTGAGTACCACTTAGGTGGGTCATTAGGTGTGGATTAGTTGCTAAAGCCTTCGTGTCTTGACCTCTTGAATTTGTGAAGAGTTTTTCTGGGAAGATGGCTGTACTGCACTTAGTTGTGCTTTGGCTTGGCTTCGTGTATAGGGGCGAGCTGTGGTTTTGTGCCCTGTGCCAGCCAGATCTGTGTAGGGATTGCAGGGGGGTGCAGCATCCGGAGGTGCCACTATGGTTTGGTTACTGGATGGTGTCTGTAATTTATCTGTGGAGAGGGTCTGGGTTTGGGTCTGGTGTGGTTGATTGGTGGTGGCGTTCTGTGTGCCTCTGGATCTGGTGTCGGTTTTTGTGGGGAGGGCTAATTTCCAGATGTCTGGCAGGCGGGACGTGTCGTCACGCTTGTTCATGTTGTGAGGGTGTTTCTCTATCTCGATGGCTTCCATGATTATTCTCTTGTGGTGATGTTCCATGTTAAAGAGCAATTTGGAATCTGCAAAATTAATTTCGTGTCCTGTTTCTTTCATGTGTTGGAAAAGAGAGGAAGATTTTTCTTCTTTTTTGACGGCATTCTTGTGTTCTTCCTCACACATCTCAACAGCCTACACCCCAAAATACAATTCACTATGGAAATAGAAGCCAACAACCAGCTTCCCTTCCTTGACGTCCTAATCTACAAAAAACCTGATGGCTCCCTAGGACACACTATCTACCGGAAAAAAACACACACCAACCGCTACTTACATGCTCAATCACACCACCACCCTGCACAAATAAACTCCGTAGCCAAGACCCTCATCTCCAGAACCAAACGCCTGGCTGACAAAGACCACTTGACAACTGAGTTACAGAATCTCTCAAATGTGTTAATCGCCAATGGATACCAGCAAAACAGGGTTAAGAAGCTAATCCAAAAAGAAACACCCCCCAAAAACCAAGACACGGAAGAAAACAATGGCATGGCCCTCCTTCCTTATATCAAGGGCACTACAGATAAAATTAGCAAAATCCTCCATAAACACAATATCAAAACAGCCTTTTGCACCAACCAAAAAATAGCCAACATCCTCAGAAACCCCAAAGATAAAATCCAGTTGGAAAACCAAGGGGTCTATGAAATACCCTGCAAAGTCTGCCCAGCCACGTACATTGGACAAACAAACAGACGAATAAATGCACGTATCGCAGAACACAAGAATGCCGTCAAAAAAAAAAGAAGAAAAATCTTCCTCTCTTTTCCAACACATGAAAGAAACAGGACACGAAATTAATTTTGCAGATTCCAAATTGCTCTTTAACATGGAACATCACCACAAGAGAATAATCATGGAAGCCATCGAGATAGAGAAACACCCTCACAACATGAACAAGCGTGACGACACGTCCCGCCTGCCAGACATCTGGAAATTAGCCCTCCCCACAAAAACCGACACCAGATCCAGAGGCACACAGAACGCCACCACCAATCAACCACACCAGACCCAAACCCAGACCCTCTCCACAGATAAATTACAGACACCATCCAGTAACCAAACCATAGTGGCACCTCCGGATGCTGCACCCCCCTGCAATCCCTACACAGATCTGGCTGGCACAGGGCACAAAACCACAGCTCGCCCCTATACACGAAGCCAAGCCAAAGCACAACTAAGTGCAGTACAGCCATCTTCCCAGAAAAACTCTTCACAAATTCAAGAGGTCAAGACACGAAGGCTTTAGCAACTAATCCACACCTAATGACCCACCTAAGTGGTACTCAGAATATCACTCAAGAAATCACTCAAGATATCCCTCAAGTAATTAAGGAACAAAAGAAGAAAAGAACACTAGCCTGGGAACTTCCCCTCTGCCCAGAACTTTTGAGGCAATACACCACACCCCTCTACAGTATTTATAGGAACTCAAACACTGAGATCCCGCTCTGTTCCAGTAACAAGAAGCCGAAAGCACCAGCCTGAAGATGACGAGTGAGACCTCGTCTAAACGTCGCCTAGACACCCCAACTTTTACACGGGAAGACACCCGAGGACACCAAAACCTGCATATATATATATATATATACTGCTCCAGGAGTTGCAAGCAAGGTCCAAGTCAGCAGGCTCCTCCAGAGTCATCTTTCTCCTACCTCAAAGCCAGCCATGCTGAAAACTTGCAGTGCTGTGTTTCCATCATACACCATGCCCCCAGTTGTGCAGCCATCTGACTTTTTCTGCTAGCACCATGTTTGCATTTTCCCCAGGAAAGTTGGCATTTTGGGGGGCGGAGGAGAAGATGTACACAAAGATATACTCTGCTTTCTGCATGTTCCTGATCCTTCATGATGCTCACAGACATTTCCCTCTCCCCACACTGCATCATGGAACATATATGGCACACATTCGTGAAAGTAGCATACCAAAAACTGTATTATATTAGGGGAAAATGGCAAAGTAGAATAAGAAATATATTAGGCAAAGTTGAATACAAGAAAGTGAATTCTAGGAGATGCTGACAAGTTTTCATGAGGACTGATCATTCATTCATTCATTCATTCATTCATTTAAGTGCAAACAGTTGTGGAAAGGTGAAGAACTGATGACTGGATAAATGAGAAACTGAAATAAACCTAAATAGTTTCATCCAGTGGTGACACCCAAATGTTGGGGGACAGAGTGTATGTTGAGGGGGCAGCTGAGACATGGGGAAGGGACTGGGGCTCAACCCTGGCCCTGATCACAGGGCAAGAACTGGGATATTGTGCTTCCTGCTCCTCAAAACACACGTAGAGACCAGCATGATATGGCCATAAAACATGTGCTTTCCCTTGGTGACACTTAGCAATAGCAGAGCACATGAGGGAGATTAATATGCCGGAAAACTGATCATCTTCAACGTGGGAGTTCCATGGCATGCTGATCCCTGAACGGATTTATTGACTTGTGCAACTAACGTGGAGTTGCCAGCTTCCCCTCCCTTGCCCGTCCTCAGGCAGCTTTCTGTTGTCATCGGGAAATGGGGGAGGCTGCCATCTAGGTGTTAATGAAAAACCTAAATAATTCTTGTAACAGGAAGCCATCATCTGAAAAACAGGAGCTAATTTTGAATTATTAAGGAGCCCCATCATCAGCTCTCTGTGGAAAGGAGAAGAAGGGAGGAGGGGAGGAGAAAATTGCTGTTTGGGAAGTCCAATTATTTCTCAACTGTAGACAGTTCTTATTAACTTGGGCAGAAAATTAATTAGTCTAATTAGAAAGCCTCATTGTAATTCAGGGAAGAGTTATGAGTGGTGTGTGTGTGTGTTGGTGTACAGAGGGCAAATGAACAGCAATGGTGATGGGACAAGAAAAAGAAATGGCAGAGGGGGAAATTATCTTATTAGAATGCGGATGCCCCTTTGGTCAAGGTGGAAAGAATGGGGTTGGTTTGCTTTTCAGACCTTGTGATTCTTTTTTCTTTTTCTTTTTTGGAATTTGAGGTTTATATGAACCCCAGCACAATATTATCATGGTGCTGATAACCCCAAGGCTGCAAGTTCAATCCCTGTATAGGACAGATGTGTATTCCAGCATTGCAGGGGTTGGACGAAATGATGGTCCACATGGTCCCTTCCAACGCTACAATTCTATGATTCTTTGATTCCTTTGGAGTGAGAAATACCAGGGAGATGAGCAAGAAGGTTCCATTGGCTCTTGGATCCCATTCTATTTTGCTTTTCACTGGCCATGCTGCTTTTGAACAGGATCCAAGCTCACCTCCCATCTCCATTTGTGTCCTGCCATTTTAAGTTACCCAAAATGTGACATCCAGCCCATTGATCAATGAAATGTATTGATCTGATAAAATTTGCTGCCTCCCCCAAAGGACTCTTCCTCTGGACCAGAGACACTGGTGTTGAGGCCTGAAGCAGAACAGGGTGAAGGCACTGCTCTGTGAAGATGCAAGGTTGGAAGTGTATTTACACTAGATCTGGCCAAACTAGAAGCTCAGTGCTCCAGTCACAAACAGTGTTGCTAGATCTCTAGCACCTGAATAAGTATTTAAGAGCTGAGGACATACCATCCATGGTAGCTCACAAGCCTCGGGACCCAGCCTTAGCTCATGAGTTTCCTGGTCCAAGCCCTGAAATCACTGATAGGAGAGGAACACCACTGATGGCATGATGACTATGCTGTGCCCCCACAGCTGGAGGCTGCAATGATTCTGAATACCAGTTGATGGAAACCACTGGATGAGAGAGTGCTCTTGGGTCCTGCTTGTGGGTTTCCCACAGGCATCTGGTTGGCCATTGTGAGAGCAGAGCGTTGGACTAGGTGTGCCATTGGCCTGATCCAGCAGGGCTCCTCTTACATTCTTAGGCTGATAGCTTGTGTGAGAGTTGACTGTGAAGAAAGTTCTTACAAGAGGCCCTCCTTCCCTACATTTGATGGACATGTCACATTTTGCAATCTTCCTTTCCTTTCCCTTTCTTTCTTTCTGAACCACCTGCTGTTCCATCCTTGAGCAAACGCAAGATGCTGAGGAGTACCTGCCAACGTCCCTTTAATAAAATATAGGACATCTGTTCTTTTCAGCCGAGGCTGCACATCTTTCATCCGTTGTGCAAAGGTTGCAAAAGGCACGATTCCCCCCCATCTGGGAGGATAGGGGTGCGCAAGAGAGAGAAAAAGAAGCACGTGCCCCTTCCTGATGCTGGTTGGATTAGATGCCAGCAGAGGACTGAGCAAGCGGCATCAGGGATGATGGGGCTGACATCTCTGTAGGCAGCAAAGAGAGCAGTAGAAAGGAAGTTCCTTGCCACCACCCTTCTCCTCTGCCTCACTTCTCCTGTGATGTCTTTGCTTCCTTCAAAGCCTTCCGTCTCAAATGCACAGTGCCAGCAACCGTCTGTTCCTCTTAGGAGGAGGTGGTTACGCTCATCAGATGTGTTTATTTCAGCTTTTGATCGGATTTTCCCTAAGGCCTCCCCATTCCCCAGTCTCTTCCTCTCTTCCTCTCTTGTTCTCTCTCTCTCTCTCTCTCTCTCTCTCTCTCTCTCTCTCTCTCCCTAATAAACAGAGGGTGCAGAGAGAAGCCCTCCCCAGGCACTGGCATGGGAATGTGACTTGGCAGCTTTTGCTGAGGAAGCAGAGAGGGAATTACCTTCTGGGTACCCTCAGCAATTGTGGGCTTGTCTTCCATGCAATCTGTCAGCAGCACAAGAAAACGCACTAAGTCCACCTCCTCATAGAAAGGGAAATTAGCATTTTCAAGATTACAAAGCAAAGGAAAAAGAATGGACCGGGGCGGGGTGGGGGGAGAGAATAATAAGGAAAGGTTGGGGGAAATGAATTAAGCCATAACCATTTTATCCCATCATTAATAACTTATTATCTGGCAATGTACTAATCATATTGTCACCCAAGTGTCTTCTCCAATAAAATTCAAATGTATTGCGTTACTTGCTTCCTAAAATTGGAACGATTGGATATAGCACGATCAACTAAATTTATAAATTATTAATTACTATTAATTAATAAGTTAATTCACAGGCTGAATCAACCAACCAACCAACCCCCCCCCCCTTTACACTGGGCTGTGGCAAGTGTGAGAATTGGACAGAAGCATCCTGGGTTGGGGAAAATTCCCTTTGGGGGTTCAGTATGGAGCCCCAATTCCCAATTAATCAGACTCATGGTCCCTTCCAACTCTACAATTCTATGACTCTATGATTCTAAGAGTCCCCCACCCACTAGTCTAGTTACTAAAGTATCCTCAAGTCCCAGATGGCTTTGCCCACCCAAGCAGGCCACTGGCTCATCACTGTTGGTATGGGCTTCCTGCTTGAGTGAGACCTTGCATAAGGAAAAATCCCTTCCTTGTTCTGGCAAATCCATGTTTGTTTTGGGACATACCTTTGATCCTGCTTCTCTTATGATTCCAGCTTCTTACCCCTCAGTTCTGGAACATTGCATAGTCACATGACACTGACTCCTTGGCTTAATTCCTGGCTTCTGGTTTTTGCCTCCCGATGCATTTTGACCAGCTACCTATTGCCCAGTCCTGGTGGGAGGAATCAAGGCAACCACCATAAGATTCTAAGGTGATGTTTAACTGTGTACTTGTGTGAGTAACTGTGTACTGGGAAACATGTATCAGGGTTATGGCACTTTCTTTTTAGCCCAAGGACCACCTTTGCTTCTGGACACCCAGGAGGCACATGCCAGAGGTGGGGGGGGGGGGGCTGAAGCAAAAGGAGGAGGAGCCACAAATGTAAATAATGGCCAAGAGGGACCACATTTGGCCCTGGACCTGAGGTCCCCCATCACATACACACACTGAACAAAGATGCTGGTCCTGTTTCCCTGCTCTCCTGTCATCATACACATAACACTGCACACTGCTTGTCTTCCTTTGTAAGAAACATTATTATTCTGATATAGAAATAACAACAATAAGAAGGGAACACACTGTTATGATCGCTGTGACCTTCTGCCCTGTGCTCTCCCTCGAAAACGTTTCTCGAATTGTAACACGGTGCCAGCTTCACTGTTGAAAGATTGCTTCTGGTTGATCTATAATTTACAAAATGCACTCAGATTGCTTCTTGATGGGAGAAAGTGTTTTATATGGGTTTTTTTTTATCAGAGTGGTGGGGGGAAAGGTAGCTTTTAAAATGTTGATTATTATTCTTTCTGGTTGCTTTTTTTAACTTGCTAATTGTGACTAGAAGGTAATTTAAAATTTTGTTGATGCCTCTGTGGTAGGCACTGTGATTTGAAGAGCGCAAAACATTAGATTTTTATTTTTATTTTTTAAAATGGATAGACCTTGTAAGAGGAGGGGGGAAGTGTCATTGATGTTTCTTTGGAGCTCCATGTTGGGCAAATGCTTCGGCTGCAAGGGCTGCTTGCTGGTGGTGGTCATGACCTGCATGTCCCCTTACAAGCATATACAGTGGTACCTCGGGTTACAGACGCTTCAGGTTACAGACTCTGCTAACCCAGAAATAGTACCTTGGGTTAAGAACTTTGCTTCAGGATGAGAACAGAAATAGTGCTCCGGCGGTGCGGCTTCAGGTTAAGAATAGTTTCAGGTTAAGAATGGACCTCCAGAACAAATTAAGTTCCAGAACAAATTAAGTTCTTAACCCGAGGTACCACTGTAAACACATACAGTCTTCCCCTCACAGACATACACACAGAGAGAGCAGGGGTGAGCAGCCTTCTCCCCACTCAGTCCCAGACTTCCTCACACAGACTCCCCCTCACTCACTTTCTCACTCACTCACTGACTCACACACTTATACTCATGCTTCTACCCATCCTTCCGCACGTCTGGGCAGGATTTCACCCTGCACCTGGCACACTGAGATCCCATCATGCCCCCACCTGCTGCCCAGCTGACTGGTGCACTCCCTCAGTTGCTCCTATGATCAATCAGCTGGGCCGAGGTTGGGCATTGTGCAGCTGCTTTTGTTCCCCAGCTTCTTGGCAATGGAAGAATTCTGGGAGCTGTAGTTTGTTAAGGATGCTAGGACACCCTCCCAGAGCTACAGTTTCCAGAATTCTCTGGGAAGAGGGATTGATTGTTAAACCACTCTGCGGATTGTGGCTCTGGGGAGGGAGTAGGGGTCTCCTAACAACTCTCAGGATTCTTAACTAACTCCAGTTCCCAGAATACTTTGGGGGAAGCCACAGCTTTTAAAAGTGGTGTCTTACTGTTTAAATGCATGGTGTGACTCTGGCCCCAATCATTAAGCCTCTTCCCTTGCTTCCAGCCACATGGGTGATCTAATGTTTCTCACACAAATACATGCAGGAATTTTGTTATTTTGTCAGCAGCTGAAGGTTTAATCTCTATCTGCTTGAGGAAAATATGAAGGAAGGCAACAGTAATGAAGAAAAGTATGATTAACAAAACAGATTTCAGTAATATATTGCACTATAACAGAAAGAAGCATCCACATAATGCTCAGATTGTCCTTGAGATGCTTTTCTCAGTTAAAGAAACAAAAGATGAAACTAACATGTGACTTAGATGCCCAATCACAGTTAATAAATGCAGTTTGCAAAACAGGCCTTGACCTCACTATAACCCATTAAAGCATCTGCCGCAGTAGCCTCCAGTAAACAAGGAGAACCCATTTGCCTTTCATATAAAAATGGCAAGAGCTAACTATTAAATGATCATTTCAAAAAAAGAGACATGTTTTTCTGTAGCCGGAGATCATATCCATTTATATTTCGCTGGGATTGAGTCTCAGCAATATCCAGCAAAGAGGCAAGTGTGGATTGGAAGGTCAGTCCTTCAATAAATCCATGCAAGTTACTAGTCCACATTCCCCCCCCCCCAGGTTGCTTGGTTGTATATTGGTGTGTTTTTAATCTTCTGTTGTAGCTCACTGATGACCTGAAAGAAAGTGGGGGGGGGGGGTCAACTCCTTGTCACCAAGCAGAAATTCCCTACCTTATTCACCTTGAAGCATTTCTTGCCAGACACAGGCTACTTCCATGCCTATCCAAGCCACATAGTCACACATCAAATGGCTTTGGAGTCAGGACTTCTCTGACTACACCTGTTGTTCAAGTAAATGGCCCACACGGAGCTGTCCAACGTACTGAAACTCCATCCTGCCTTAGATAGAATACCTTAGGCTAGCTATAGCGGGTTTAGGGCTATTGTCAAATGCTCTCACCGGTATGCCACATGTTTGCAAGGGGTGTACGGCAGAAGGCATTTTACTCTTTCATTGGGAAAGGGAATTAAAAATCATTATATTAGTTCACTGGGGAGAAGATGATGCATCATGCTATTGCTACTACTGCAGCCCCCTTCCTATTCCTGCCGTCTTTGTCCATAGAGAGGGAGGTAGTGATTGACATAGCCATCTAGCCAGCTGGTGAACACAGCTCAGATTGCTGCTGCTGCTGTGGCCACTCAATAAGTTAATCTCTTGCCTCCTTCCCAGATTTGAGAACAGGGCTGGACCAAAATAGTTACCCTACATTCATAACCTTTGCAAAACCTAAGGTACAACTTGGGTTTTTTATGGTGGGGACAGATATTCTGGGATACAAACTTTGTTTGGTAGTGACAGCAGAGAGGTGTCTTAAAAAATAAAAACTGTCTAAAACGTTATAATTTTATTTCGCCGCCACCACAAAGCAGCAGTGGAGCATCTCTCAGCAGCTGCTAAGCATTTGCAAAGCAGTCTCTTTCCAGACAGTGCCATTTTGTTCTCATGTCTTCACTCATGAGTCCATTCCATCCTGCTTCTGCTGAAAATGTCAAACTGTAGGTTGCCTCCAACCAGGAAAGGATACAGTGCATGGCTTGTGGAAAGCAAGGGAGAGCACATGAGCCTTTGCAGCCAGCCAGGCTTACACATGTGTTTGAAACGCCCCTTAGCTGAATTCATTGTAATTCAAAGATTTCAATGTGAGTTCTTCTGCCACAGTCATTCTAAGTATGTATACATTTATGACATAGACATTTAGGGTGCATTTGTTGTTGGGTCACCTTTTATTCTCGTTTCTCTCTTTTTTCCTTTTGTGGTACCCTCTCTCTCCCTTTCATCTGTGGAACCACTGATAAGACAGGGTGTTTATGGAGAATTTGCATGATTTAAGTCTACCTGCATTTTTACATTCAAAATACTGGAGTATTGAGTATTAAGATTTTGGGGGGGGGGGAGAGGAAAAGCATATTTAGGATTCCTGTGTGTTTGTGAGAACATCCTGTAAGAATGGTAAGATCTTGAGCAACCTGTTCTCCAGCCGGGCAGAGTGGATACTCGGCTTCTTAAATGCCTTGTTTAAATAATGCTTCAATCCACCAGGCCCTAATTTTTTAAACCACTCTAACACATTTCTGCTCAGCAATGTCCCTGTATACCTGGCCTCTTCTCATGACAGTTTGATGGCCCGGGTGCCTGGATGATAGTAATTGGCTGGATGTCTAGGTGCTCCATCATCGTCCCCTCCCCTGCTCAGTCACAAGAGGATTTCAAGTGCAATTTTCCCTCGCACATCAAACAGCAATTTTCCTTGCTGAAATCACAACCTGTGAAAACTCTGTCCTAATCAAATCTATCAAGCCCCATTTAGGCGCAGACTCCTGTCTGTTTATCAGGGAAATGGAGTTGAAATTGGCCCCTCTAATGGAATCCCAGCTGCCCACCATAATCTACCAGCACAAACGGTTGAATTAATGGCCTTGCCCGCTGTGAGCATTGCAGAGTTGGGCGCTTTATTCCAGTGGCAGGAAATTGCCATAATTTCTGGCTGGCAATACTCTTAAGAGACACTAACTATGTTTTTTTTAAGGCCGTTGGGGAGGGGGAGGGGGTCACACACTTCAAAATTAGCCCTGCCCTGACATTCAAGTATGCTCTTGTTATCATGACAACACCTTTTATATCAAGCAACAAGCCAAAGCAAATGTCAGGCTAAGTGACCTGCTTTGAATTCTCTCTGCTTGGTCCTGCAAGCTGAATTCTCAGCAAATTGCTTGATTCATATACACCACCATTTCTGTTGCTCTGAGGCCTCCTAATATAGGGAGAGCTAAGAGAAGGGGTGGGGTAGGCTTCCTTACCATGACACCCTCCAGGAGTTATGAACTTCCAGGTCCTATCAGCTGCAGCCAGCATGACCAATGAGACCCACAGGATCTGAAGAGTAGTAGGTTGGGGAAAGCTGACCTAGGAAATGAAAGCTGGAAGAAGTTGAGCCTAGGAAAGTAGGCCATTAGAGAAGGCAGTAGGTCAAGAGAAGATGGATGGGAGGTGCAAGATTATAACAAAAACCTTGCTGGGTTAGATTTAAGTTGCATCTAGTGCAGCATTCTATTTCCCACATTGGCAAGCCAGATAATTCAGCAAGGACTCAAAGTCAACTGTCCTCACCTGCTGTTGCCACCCAGCAATTGGAATTCAACAGGATGCAATCTCTGAACATCCGGGTGTCCTGGCTAATAGCCCTTGATAGATCTGTTCTCTGCCATGAATTTGTTTAAAGCCACCCAAACTAATTTCTGTCATTTGAACTTGTGCCAGTAGAAAAGGGAGTGGTTCTGGGGAAGCATAGAAGGCTAAATCAGAAGCCTAATTCCGATGGAAGAGCAAACCAAAATATGAGCTTGCAGAAGTCTCAGCCATGGACATGCTCCTCACTTACCTCATTACCACTGAAAGGAAGGCCATTTCCTATTTCATCCAAGCTTGTCTTATTGGTTGGGGAAGGACAGATCAGCCTGGTTTATTTTTATGTCTGAAGTTGGTCTCAGAATGTCAGGGAAGCTGGGAGACAGGGCAAAGAACTTCAGAGGCAGGGAAAGGTGGACTTCCCATTTGAAGCAGCCAGCTTTGGCTGCAGGTTTCTAGACAGATTGCAAAGAGTTGGCAGGTGCTACATCACTGCAGGAGGCAGTCATGGCCATGAACTTGGATGGCTGTAAAAGAGGATTGGGAAAATTCTTGAAGGAGAGGGTTAGCAATGACTACTAGACATGCAGACTGTGCTCTACCTTCACAGTCAGTGGCATGATTCTGAATACCAGTTTATGGAAGCCTTAGCAGGGGAGCATGCTTTTGAGCTGGAGTCCTGCTTATGGGCTTCCCATTGGGGCATCTGGTTTTCCACTGTGTGAACAGGATGCTGCCTAGATGATCCACTGGCCTGATGAGAAAGGATCTTCTTATGTTCTTATGCTATAAAATGTTCTATAAGCACCATCTCCATTCCCCAAGTTCTTCTCAAATGCAGCTTGGTATTGCTAGCAACCGAAGAGACAGCCTCCTTGACCCTGAGCTCCTTGAATGAAATGTGTTGATGAGCTGCTTTGAGGCAGATCCCTTGCAAGCTGATTTGACCTTTTTTAAAAGGGATCACCAATGTCATGAAAAGTCAACAAAGGGAAAGGTAGTGGCGGCAGGGTTTTTTTTTAAAAAAAATATCTCATAAGAGAGGTAAGGAGGCCAATGGTGAAATGGGAATGAAATTAAAAGCAGATATTAATAGCTGTATTAAATGATATTTATCTGACCTCTTTTCGCATGATCCTTTTAATGATAACCCAAAAGCTGTTAATGCCCTTGCTCCTCTCACTGCTCTCTGTCAAACTGTATGGTTTTCATTAGGGAGGAGAAGCCTTTTGCTTTCCTTACTAGCCCCAGGAGGATGAAGTTGCAGGTCACACTCGAGCTTTGTCAGTCGATAAAAGGTGGTACAGCGAATGGTGATGATTTTGGCAGCTGAAACCACCATGTAAATTGGACAAGAGTGGAGTAATGATAGAACCAGGTCAGATGGGTGGATGAAAGAAACTAAGTACCCCAGTGGATGACTTGGAAAATCTGCCGGCATTGGTCAGTGCTTACTTTTATCAGAAGCCATGAAGGATAGATCTGGGAATGCCCTGCTCCCTGTGTAACTGCCCCATGTGTGAGTCACACAAACATATGTATGCAGCTTAGAGCATCTTCCTAATACTGAAGTAGTCTTTGACTCCAGATTCCACCTCTCCAGCCATAAATTAGACCCTTCCAGAGAGCAAGTCCAATAAATCACTTCTGGTTTAGCTGGATCCTTGCTGGAGAAACAAAGCCTTTTTGGAATGGGTGCTTTCCTGGCTCAACTCATCAGCTTTGGTTCCATTTAACTCTAGACTATTCATTCCTAGCTCCTGACCCATCTCTGACAACAACCAAAAGCTGAGCCCTGCCAAAATTTTAAGGGAAGGTCAACATTTGAATGGTCATTCTCTGCCCACACAGAACTTCAACCCCAGGACTCTCTAGTTAGTAGGATCAGGTAGGAAGTAATGAAGGACCTCCAACTGAATCCACAGAGCCAGTGGCAAGAGACAGTACAGGGCTCCATAAGAACAACAGACGAGCCTGTTGGATCAGGTCGATGGCTCATCTGCACCAACATCCTGTTCTCACAGTGGCCAACCAGGTGCCTGTAGGAATCCTGTAAGCAGGATAGGAGCAGAACAGCAGTCTGTACACTTGTGACTCCCAACAACTGATATTCAGACACACATTGCCTTTGACAGTGGAAGTGGAACAAAGCCATCATGGCTGGGAGCTCTTGATAGCTTTGTCTTCCAGATATTTGTCTAACCCTTTGTGAAATCCACCCAAGTTGGTGGACAGCCCAGACCATGTCTTATGCCACACTTCCCTACCCTAGTGTCCTCCATATGTTCTGGACTGCAACTCCCATCAGCCCCAGCCAGCATTACCAATAGTCAAGGGTGATGGGATTTGTAGTCCAAAGATATCTGTGAGATCAGGTAAGGCTGTCTGGCTCAGTATAAGGCAGGTTCTCTTTTTCCATATGGGGTTGCTAGAGATATCAGAAACTTTGTTATCAGTTGAGGCAGGCTTCAGTTCACCTGGAACAGGCTGATTCTGAGACCATTTTGTGTCCTTGATCACATCTGCACCAAAGGGCTCCATGTGATGAGGTGAGTGCAAGCAGGTTGGGGAATGCTCTCAGTGTGGGTGACCTTTGAAACAGTGATGGAGAGAACAAAGGGACAGGAATGATTTTTGCATATGTCGAAGCCACAGGGATGCCATGTTGTTTCTGAGCAGATATGACTCAGCCGAGGCTCATAATTGGAGTGCACGCCACCCCTTGCACGCTGCCTGATGGGATCCTGCAGCATTCAAATGCAAAATACGCATTAGCCTTTGTGTGTTGACGGGGCCTTTGAGGATGAGAAAAGAACTGAGAGACGTGTGAAAGTGGCAGGGGTTTCAACCATAATCTGTGCGCAAAGCTGACTCAGTCCTTTTCCAACTTCTAAGAGGGTTTCTGATATGGAAAGCAAAAGGGAGGCTAAGAAGAACTTTTCCCCCACTGCAGTTTCAATGCAATAAAAGTTTTTTTGCTCACAGCTTGGACCTTGTCTGATGAGGTTCACAGCAGGTGGTCCGGTGGTCCTGTGTGCCTTTATCTTTTCATTGTCTGCGATGGCTTAGTTCACAGAGATGAGAAATGTTGGCTAAATTGGCATCTAAACTGGCCTGCGTATTTAAACTATTCTATTTACCCCCCTCTTAGCCTTTCCATAGTGAGAAACATTGACTGCTTCCATCAGTGAAACTGGCAGTGTTAAAGGTATCACCAAATACCTGCTCCACATTTGTAAGAATTTGATATTTTAGTGTGCCTTCAACTGTGCTCTTTTCACTGCATGCTAAACAAAAACAAAACATTTTTGTTTAGGCAAAGCATCTTCAGACAGCTGTGTAAAAGCCCTATAATGGTATTAATGCATTCAGAGAACTGCAAAATCTGTAGAACATTAGCTTCTGACTTGCAAATTGGTCAGGGAGAAGAGAAGATTCCAGCCATTTTGACTTGGAATTGACTTGGATTGAATTTCTAAAGCGTTCTTGCTGAGGACCATCCCCTGAACTCTGCATCTTCCTTCTTCTGCATCCTGTTATGACAGCCGCCAGCAATCTGCTCCTGGCTTCCATGCATCGTTATAATAATGCCAAGAAGGATTTATGTGTACATAGCATCAACCTGGTGAGTGGAATTAGGGCAACATCAGCCTCCAGAGACATCAAACAAAACAGGCCAGGGTGGAAAGTTAGGAAATGGGCTGTACAATTTAATATGCTCCCACTCACACTGGAACCTACAAAGGGCCACTGAGAATCCAGTGGATATTTACAATAGAATAAAGGCTTTCATTACCTTTGAAGTTCCCAAGCAGTAGAGTTCTGGAACTTCAGTGGGCATCTGAATAGCACCGGGGTGGAAGTAGAGAAGCTGAGATGCATTTTGGCACTCAGTGGCTAATTCAGGGCTGCTGTTCAGCCCAGGTAGCAAGTTGCCCCTTTGGAAGAGGAAGAGAGCAGGATCCTAGCATTATGGAAGGCTGCAAGGCAAAATAGATCCTAAAGATCAGAGGTTCCCAAAGTGGATGGTACTGCCCCATGGGACTGTGGGATTACCTACATGGATGCTAAGAGGCAAGGGGATGGCAGCAGAGGTGCTAGAGGTGTAAATCACTATAAGACTTCGAAAAACTGGCATCACTGGATCAAAATCAACTAATTTATTGAATTAAACTAAGTTGCTTTAATTGGATTTTGAATAAATGGGCATTCAGTTGTTACTGTTATTGTTATTGGCCTTTATTGACATAAGTTTAAACAATAAAAGCATAAAATCATACAAAGTCATCCAAAAACATTAATAATCCAAACACATACAATGTATTAAAGGCTAGATTGCCACCATTGAATAAATCAGGAAACTTTAGATTTAGCTAAACAGTTGTTACTGTTTTGCATTTCATTCTTAATAAAGCTTTTTACAGGGTAGGGTAGGGAGCCATGGGGATGAGTTTATAGAAATTTTGGGAACCATTGCTAAAGAGTCACTTGTCACAAGGAATATCCTATGAATAGTTCACACACACATTATATGTACAATTAACTTTCTCATCTATAAAACTGTTACTATAGGCGGGCATCTTGCCAAAAAAGTGAAGTCATTTATGGGACACTGTCATTTAGCAATGAGGACCAGGAAGGCCAATCAAAGTCATACTTTTTAATTACAATCCTACTTATCCATAATCACAAGCATAGCACAGAATCATGGAATTGTAGAGTTGGAAGGAACCACAAGGTTCAACTAGTCAGTGCAGCAATCTTTGACCCAGCGTGGGGCTCAAACCCACAACCCTGAGATTTAAGATTCTCATGTTCTACTGACTGAGCTAACCTAGTTGCTTATTGCAATAAACTTGGAGATTGTAGGGCTGAGTAATAAGTTGTCTGGATGGTTTGTTCAACGTGTTGGCTAGAACTATTAGCACTTGGGGGCCAGAAGGATGCAGCATCCCCCAACCTCTAAGTGGGATAGGATGGGCAAGACATTTGCCTTCCAAATGCTCTGTCTTGTAGGCAGACTTGCAGCCTTTAGAGCAGAGGATCCGTGGCTTTAACTGCTTCACAGCATGTTGACACCAAGCAACAAAGCACTTTTGTTTTGATTTCTCCCTTTCAAGGCACTTGACATGTCTCATATCCCCAACATGGGTAGGGAATCTGTGGCTTCTCCTTCCATTCCCTTATTGTGTTGTCTTGTCCAGTACAGAATTTCATAGTCTAAGCTCTCCCAGCCTTTTCTGCCTATGTAATTGGGGGTGGGCATTTGGGAAGAAAGACTTTGGCAATCTCATCCACCACCGCACCCAATGTGTTTTGACTATACTCACTGTATAATAATAGTGCTGTGTAAGTCAGGGGAAGTTATTGGACTCCAACTCCCATCATGCCTAATCACTGGCTGTGCTGCCTTGGATACTGCTACTATAAGCAATAAAAATGGCAGTCATAATATATTCCAGAAAGGGTAGCCATGTGTGACAACAATATATGTCTATGTATTGTAATAATCATGTAGATGTGCATTGCTGCAGCTTTCTGAATTACTGCGGAATGCCTGCACTTCAAAACGCAACCAGTTTCTTGCAGCTTTTAACAGCTGCAATAGACAGAAGTCAACAATGGAAAAAGGATTATTAATGATTTCCACATTGCGGTTAAAAGACAAAGGGGACATTTTTCTCCACTGTAGTACAAAGGAGGCTCCTCTTGCTGCTCCCATTAATTTCATTATGCTAAATTGATTGCACATCATACTTCACGTTTTGTTATCATATCTGTCAGTCTGTCATTCATTTCAATCAGGATGATGGCATCTCAAATATCTGTCAGTTGAAAGGATTTAGACAGCCCCACTCCAGAAGAAAGGGGCAATAGGCAGGAAGAAGCCCTGTGGTGTGAGAGAGACATCCATACACCTTTTTTCTCCCAACCAGCCTCACCATGCTGAGTAGCATGCTTCATGAAATTTAGCTGAACAGCCATGCAAGTCAGATTGAATGAATAATAAAACCAGATATTTATATTTATTTATTTTTAAAACCCACTAAACTTTCTCACATCAACAGTTTTCCAATAGTTTGCCCTTTTCCTTAATGTCAGTAAAGAAAGAGGTCCATAATTTGGAAATTTATTTAAAAGGGGCCATATTAAATCTCTTATATCAATAGCTGTGGATGACTTCTCCTCCTTACTTCTTTTTGGTGAGGTTGCTTGAGGAATTTGCAGGTGCTGTTATGAAATAGCTTGATCCACATCTCCTGATCATGATGACCCCAAATTTGTCTCCCCATCATCGAGAGATGAAGCCTGTGGTTCAGAGTGGAAGAAGGAATTGCCCTCAGGGTCAACCACTGAAGTCCCTACTAGATCAGAATCATTTACACAGGTTTTTGTCCCTTATTCTGGAGGGAATTCGGCATATCTGTGGCCACTTTTTGCTCATCTTTTTAATAGAAGAGTTGAATTTAGACCTGCCTTTTTATAGAGTTTATAGATGTAGTTTTAGGTTTTATTTTTTTCTGGTTTTTATACTAGGTTTTAATATTTGTTTATTTGACTTTGTGAGTTTCTTTGGGTCGTGTGTGTGTGTGTGTGTGTGTGTGTGTGTGTAAAGTGACTAAATCAGGTTTTCTCTGGATTGATGTCTGCTCCAATTTAGCACTAAAGAGCAGGTTTTCGGGGGGTGGGGAAGCAGCATGGCAAAAATGAAACCAATCAGGTTGTGCCTAGAAATCATGTGTCAAGCAGGAAACTGCTCATACCTGTGCTTTCGGGACAAGTGTGGTTGAACCCTCTGTTAGGGAGTATGAATGCATTATTTTTTTCAGTGATGAGGCTTCTCTCACAGAAGGAGGAGTTTGTTACTCAGATAGAGCGACAGCTCCTATTTAAGTCTCGACCTGACATTGGCTGTTGTTGAAACAACATTTGAGCTCTGCTTTTAATGTGTCTCCAGTTTGATCCCTGTTTAGAACTGTCCAGAGTGTCATTGAACCTTAAAACTCTTACCTCGCCTCAACCTAGACCTAGACTTCATTGTATCTTCCCTTGCTCTCTTTCTCCAAACTTGAGCTCTTTCCATGGGTCAGAAAAGCCCTGAGGCTGTTGCTTGAAATAGAGAATTCCCTGGCTAAATGGAGGATCAGAATTTAGTTGTCCATTGGCTTTTTCACTATTAAAATGCAGCACTTGGATAAATTAAATTTAGAAATGCATAGTTCAAGAGGATGAGGGGTTTTTTTTCAAAAAAAGAGTAGTTTAAAATATATACAGCAATGCAAATGTCATTGTGGATGTTAAAAATAAATTGTGCAGAGGAGCACAGAAGCAGGGCATAATGAACTTATGGGTGAGGACTTGCAAGAGTGTCATGGGCTGATACACCCATCCCTAGGAATCAGCCGCCCACCTACACACCTTTCCATCTTTAATGTGATGAAAACAGCTGGCTGTAACTAAATGGTACGTGCCCTTTGATAATCATGTTATCCTGTACAAGGTGCTCTATCATTAAAGGATAACACATGATTACTTTGCTCTACAAATCCTCTCTGGCACAGGTGACATTGGGATTACAGTTAGGATCCACTAAATGTAATTACATGGTAATCCACTGGGACCTGAGCAAGGCACTCTGCGATTGCAAATCTCTGGACCTCCTGGATGCTACAATATTTTGACTACTGCTTTTTAAGGGTTTTCTGGTGATGGGTGGAAAGGAATGGGAGGCAGTTTTACAGATCTACCTGCCACATTTTAGTACAAAGGCAAGTTTGGCGTATACAGTTAATGAAATTGTATTGTCTACAGAACTTCCTTAGTGTTGAAAAGGGAGTCCCTGCTACAGACTCTGTCCTTTCTTGCCCGCCTTCAGATGCCAAGCAGCCAGCTGAGTTTGCTGCTAAACAATGGCCTGTATCCAATGAACATCTACTCAGAGTAGACCTATTAAAATTAATGAACCTCAGTTAGCCATCCCCATTAATTTCAATAGTTTTACTTGGAGTATGAGTGGCACTGAATACAACCAATTGAGTTTAGCCCTTTGTTGTCACTGGGATGTTGAAGAATGAATGACTTCTGTGCTGTGGAGCTATGATGTGCTAGGATAAGGGATGCCTCTTTAAAAATAAGCTGAAACTCTCCAAAGCCCTCTAAGGAGCAAGAGGAGAAGCCAGCAGTTTTCTGATGTTTAAGAAGTGATAGATGAGGTGCAGCTTTGAGCTCAGTGGCAGAGAACATGTTTTGAGCACAGAAGATCCTGGGTTCAATCCCTGGGTCTGTTGTTGAAAGAAACCAGGAGCAGATATGGGGTGGGACCCTCCTAGCCAGAGGAGGAAATGCTGGGTTGGGTGGACAGATAGTTTTGCCTGTATAATGTCACTTCCCATGTTTCTCCTGAAATGATGTATGGAGCCTTCCTATAAGCAAAAGCAGAAGGCTGAGCTGTCGGGATTTTGAAGCCCCATAATAGACATTTGGAGAGGTGTTCCCTCATTTTTTATAATGTGGCTTGCCCTGAGTGTTGAGTGTGCAGTAGAAATTTCCCCATTTCAGATGTCTGACCTCCCTTCAACAGCCTCCCCCAGCCTGGCCCCTCCTAGCATCCTCCACATGGTTGTGACGATGGCAATTCCCATCAGTCTCAGCCAGCATGGCCAATGTCCAGGGATGATGGGAGTTGTGGTCCAGTGACATCTGGAAGCCATCATGCTGGAAGAGGTTGCTCAAAAGAGTTCAGACAGTTTCTCAAAGTTGATGGCATCATGATGTCCATGCTAGTCTCTTCCTGAATTTGGAACTTCAAGCAGAGGTAGGAAATACTTCGGAGAATCATTACTGGAGTTGCTTTTGCATTTAGTGTGAAAACACATTCTCAAGGGGAGGGGAGCAGCTTTTCCACCCTCCCACCCACACATACTGATTCTGGATCATGACAGAGGAATAAATCATATCCCTATTCCCCACCCATAACTGGAACTAAAACATAGCAAGGCAAATGTAGAGGCTGAACCCACAGACCCATCACCTTGGTTTCAGGGCCAAACAATTTCCCCTCGCTTAGATTGCTTGTGTGAATGCACAACTCTTTTATTATTTTTATTTTTGGTTGATTTATTGTCTCTCTGCATTCATCGCTCTTCTTTAAATTAAAACTCCCTCCAGATGGGGTCTCAGACACAGATTTATAGATCCGCAATAAAACCTCACTCATAACCTGTACAGCTGCCCATTCATCTTGTGCTAAGGAAAGGCGCAGAACTGCGTGAATGTCCCAAGAATGAAAGCGAAGAACTTACTTCTTTCCAATTTTCTCTCTCCCTTGTCCCACATTGGCCTCTGTGCAGTTGTTGACCCCATGGCTCGAGAACAGGCATCACTCAAGTGGGGCTCTCCAGAATCTTTGGACTACAACTGGCTAAGGCTGGTGGGAGCTATAGTCTGAAACCTCTGGATGGCACCAGATTGGTGGAGCCTGCCCCAGAAGGTTTGTTGTTTGAGGATGTGGATTAATCATTATGAAATCAATGCAAGGCAACCTGCAAAAGTGGACATCCAATGATGAGTACCTGTCACCTCCTACGTAGCCTATGGGAAGAGTTGCCACCTTTGGTTGGGCAAAGTACAGGACAGATTGGGCAAAATAAAGATCAGGTCAAGGGGTGGGGATTGGGGGGCACACATGCTATCATGACATAACCCGACCCCCCATTTCCTGGAGCTAAGTCCAGGTGCTAATTGTTGATGGGGCAACTTCAAGGTTCCCTCTGCTCTCCTTTCTTAGGGTTCTTCATTTTCAAAAATAGCCTTAGGCTGGACAGCCCTTCAGATAGAGGATGCCTTCAAACAGAGGGTTGCCCTCTGTAAATTAGGACAGTGCAAAATAGGACACATATACGAAACAAAATTAGAATGAGGGCAATGTGTCCCACCATCACCAATGTAAGGGCAGAGGCTGAGTGACTATTCAAACAGTAGCATCCACAGCGGGCCAGATGAGCAGGGACTCAGCTATACAGCTGCAAATAAAATGTTTTAAGTGTGCTTTAAGTGCATTTACACAGAGTGTTTAGATTCCACCCAGGTCTCCTGATCACAGACTTCCCTGCTATGGTGAGACACTCTGTATTTCTATTTAAATTACAGTCATACCATACCTTGTGTTGCGTCCGTTTCATGTTGCGTCTTTTTGCGTTACATCCTGTGGCAACCTGGAAGTACTAGAACTGGTTACTTCCGGGTTTTGCTGCTCATGCATGCGCAGAAGCGCTAAATCATACTCTGCACATACACAGAAGCGCTAAATCGCATTGCATGCGCAGATGCGGCACTTCTGGATGCAAACGCTTTGAGTTGCGGACATGCCTGCAGGACAGATTACGTCCGCAACTCAAGGTTCCACTGTATGCATCTCTTTCTGGTAATGCATAAGTGTGTCCATTCGATTGTGAGATGCCACAAGTGAGATGCCATCGTATAGCCAATGCGATTTGGTTACATGGTGACATCTCAAGCCAGCGACGACAATAAGTCTTGCCCTCACTCCAGCATTTTGCAAGTTTTTGAAAATGTTATACAGAAGCAAGAAGTGTGATTACAACTCTTCAAGGACCAGAAACACACATCAGAGGTGGTAGCAGTGGGAGAAGGAGAACAATAGAAGGGTATTCTGTGCAACTTTCTAACACCCATGTCTATCAATCTCTTTTTATTAGCCAAGAATACCCTTGCTTATGAGGGAATAATTCAGTGATGGGCTAATGGATACGAAACAGCTGATCAGTGGAACCAGTGGCAATGACAGATTAGTCCATCCTTTACCCGAATAAAAGGGGTTTCTAAAATAGGGGTGGTGGCTGGAGATGGGCAGGGCATCAGCTTTTGGAGGGGACAAATCACCATTCATCGCCGTAATCAGAAAGCTTGCCCGCAAAGGTTTTAATCACTGCACAAGGAGATGGAATGAAGAGCAACTTTATGGTTTACAGTGAGCAGACTGACACAGCTGATGGATGTCAAATATGTCATGATGTATATTGTAGTTGGGAGATTTAATGGCGTAACTCCGTCGCTGGCTTGGAAGAGAGGCACGGCAGAGCCGGCAAGTGATGGATGGACTCATTTACATGTAAAATTGCCAGTGGCGCTGACAGTGCTGGTATGTGGAAGGGAGATAAGCGGAGATGCACTGAGGTTGGCCCCATTCCTAGTTTGGGAGCATCTCATCCCCAGCAGTTTGGAAAGCATGTAGACTTACCAAAGTTGGCTTTGTCGGCCTGCGTGCTGATTGGTGTGCAAACAGCCTGTATACAGGGAAGGGATAGAGCTCATGCATTGAGTGCAGAAGGTTCCCCGATGCAGCCCTTACAGTTTCTGCTTAAAAGATGCTCAGGTAGTCAGGCCTTTGCCTGAGATCTGCTCCCAATCTGAGGAGACAACACAGTCAATGGAACAATGACTCAGCATTGAAATTCTATTAGGGATGGGGAAGGAATTCAATTCAGTTCACTTTTAAAGGTGAACTTACCTCTGAAAGTGATAATGCAAACCAAAACACAGCCATTCTTCGAAACCTGATGGCAGTTGGAGTCCAGTAATGCCAAGAGGGTCCCAAGTGCCAAAGCCCTGCTGGAAGTAATAGGTTCTCACCAGCATCGTTCTTTCATTCTCTGAACTCCATTTGCTTCCAAAGAAAAGGAGAAAAAGCAAGACAATGCTGAGCTGGCGAGGCTTATTCCAGATCCTCCAAGGTTCACTATTTTCCAGGGACAGTCCTGAATTTACAGAAGCCATCCCAGTTTCTGATTTGATCCCAAATGGCCAGACATCCCCATTTTCATCAGAGAAATATATATATAATGTTTAATGTTTTATTATGTTTTTGTATATGTTGGAAGCCTTCCAGAGTGGTTGGGGCAACCCAGTCAGATGGGTGAGATATAAATAATGTTGTTGTTGAATAGAACATTCCTATTTTCATCAGAGAAATGTTGGAAGGTATGCCATTCTCCAAAAGTTTCAGGTCCTCAGTGCTACGAGACTATCCAATCCCTCCCTCCACCAAACTCAGCTGATAATTATTGTCTTTGCCTGCCATCTGACAAAGCACTGTGATATATTTATCCCTGGTAAAAACTGATGCACTCACTTGGCCTGCTATCGTCTCTGCAAGTTTTAATGAGATTAGAGAAGGAAAGGAAAATGTATTTTTTTCTACCCACTCCCCCCCACAATGGATGCACAGAGAGAGAGGGGGGGAGAGAAAAGACTATGCAGGAATGATGGAAAGGGTAGGGTGGTTTTAAAGGAACCCCTGTTACTTCCTGGTGCTTACTTACATGCCGCTGACTTTGCTTGCTGTCTCCTTTCCCCCCACCCCAACCCCGGCCGATTCCCATCTTCATTTGAGCTGACATGACAGTCAACCGAAGGGTCTAAATTGGGATATTTTTCAGAGGCAGGTTGACTAAGCACTGACTGAGCTGACCCTGATATAAACGCTTAAGAGGCTTTGCAGCGGATTAAGTGGCTGTATTTTAATCTTGCCGCCTTCGTGGGGATGTGTTGAGGGTTCCAGCACGCAGCCTGCCTCCGTGCATTTGGCAGCCTCCTTCCTTCCCGCTCCTCTCTCTTTGAAATGTGTGGCGGGGGGGGGGGAGGCAAGGATTTGCCTTCTAGGAATTGGTTTGAATCGCCAGCCTCCCCATTTCTCTCCAGATACAAATCTAACATTTAAAGCCATCCAGCCAGGGTGTCGCCTAGATTGATGACCCAACTCACAGCTTGTTGGATAGCATACAAATACATAATGGCTGCAAATTAATTCAAGATCCCGTGATGCTGATGAGTATTTGCTTCAGTAGGGATGAAATGAGGATAATCTGTATATTTCTTGGAGCAGCCTTCCCTTACAGATGACTTTGGACTACAGCTCCCATGCTCCCAGCCAGCGTTGCCAACAAGGATGAGGGAAGTGAAAGGCCGACAGCATCTAGAGTGCACTAGGTCAAGGGAGGCTTCTTTTGAGCAAGTTCTGTGACCACAATTTTTGTTGTGGAAGGAGAGACTAAGCGATATGCCTCTCATGTCTAATTCAGGCATGGCTGAGCCCATACATGGTTTGGGATAGAGTTGGATGGCTCTGTCAATTTCAGATACTCTCCATTTCTTTCTCTCTTTTTCAGAACTTCAGTTCATTACATTTCAGAATCAGTTTGCATTTTTTTAAGGCTTGCCAAACATAAGTCAACATTTTTGTGCACA
This sequence comes from Podarcis liolepis, assembly GCF_965112155.1. Classification (NCBI taxonomy): domain Eukaryota; kingdom Metazoa; phylum Chordata; class Lepidosauria; order Squamata; family Lacertidae; genus Podarcis; species Podarcis liolepis. Next base: position 26,431,023 of record NC_139567.1, on the reverse strand, counting down.
TTTCTTTAATGTAATTTGGCTTGGTATACCTATTTTTGCAAGCCATTTCCCTGAAAATAATGTATTTTGAAATAATATATACAGTTTTTATGGCCATGTATGGCACACACATGGGACGTGGGGTGGTTCTGTGGGGTAAACCACAGAGCCTAGGACTTGTTGATCAGAAGGTCAGCAGTTTGAATCCCCATGACGGGGTTGAGCTCCCGTTGCTCAGTCCCTCCTCCTGCCAACCTAGCAGTTCGAAAGCACATCAAAGTGCAAGTAGATAAATAGGTACCGCTCCGGCGGGAAGGTAAACGGCATTTCTATGTGCTGCTCTGGTTCGCCAGAAGCAGCTTAATCATGATGGCCACATGACCCGGAAGCTGTACGCCGGCTCCCTTGGCCAATAAAGTGAGATGAGCACAGCAACCCCAGAGTCGGCCACAACTAGACCTAATGGTCAGGGGTCCCTTTACCTTTACCTATGGCACACAAACACACACATATAGGAGCCAACACCTAGGGCCAGGGTCTCTTTGTCCCCCCAAAAAAATTATTTGAGGGGACTGCCCCCCACCTTGATGGGCATTGCCATTCAGATTGTGTGTGTGTGCTACATCATGTGATCAATTACGTGGGGTGGAGTTACTGTCCCCCAATATTTTATTCAAGTTGGCACCGCTGCACACACACATTTTTTGAGTTGGAGAACTGCATGAAAAAAATTGGAGAAATGTGAATTTTGAAGGAAGGCTGTATTTTGGTCTGTGTATTGGTTCATAAAATAGATAAATTAGGTAGGTTCACATAAAAATGTAGCTGAAATTAATCTCTCCCCCCCCCCCCAAGTTTCATTATACAGAAGCAAGGGAAACCTGAGTGTAGTCAGACTTGCACTCTGGACTTTTGATTTCGAAAAGTTTAAGGAACTACAGGGTGGGATCCCATGGTCAGAAATACTCAAAGAGAAGGAAGTCAAAAAATGGATGGGAGTTTCTTAAAGGTGACATATTGACATGTTCAGCCAAACACACTTAGAGTCCTGCTTCAGATCTCCCACCGATCTTCTGTGCAATAAGGTTGAGGAAGGAGAGGTGGGGCTAATCAGTGTGGTGCCACACACCACCCTTGCCATACAGAACTAAAAATAAAATAAACTCCTGGGAGGGCTTTTGTGCTTTAAGGAACACTTTGCACATTGGCTTGTCTTGCCGAGGATCCTTAATCATCAACAGTTGAATTCCTATCTGCTGTCCATGATACAAAAGGTGTAGACTCATTTTATGCTTGGCATCACAGCTGCCCCATGTGAAATGCACATGCTCAAAACTCCCTTGTGACTCAAGAGATGAGATTTTCAAGTAGAGGTGGAATGGCCATCTGGCAAGGGATGCTTGTGATTCTTACATTGGACTGGTTGGACTGGGTGACTCTTGGATGTACCTTCTAACTACAGTCCTATGATTCCATGATCACTTATCTCCTTGAAGAATTTCTCCTACTCTCCCAAGGAACCACAGAAAACAAACAAACTACTAGGCCGCCATTTGCAAAACAAAAGCATTTATTTAAAGCGCCAGAATTTGGAAACCCCGATCCTGCAACATTTTTCTTGGCTGCTAGCATTCCAACAATTTGGCTGTTTGATATGCACAACATGTTAGCAACACACACACACACACACACACACACAGTCCAGGACATTCTCAAATGGATTCTGCTCTGAATATACGGATCTCAGTTTCCTGCAACTATTAATAACTATGTGTTGTGTGCAAAGAGGTTTCCCTAGGCAATGGGAACTGTGGCACAATGACAAGTAACTCCGATTTACTTATTTAATAGTCACAGTAGGCTGAGTTCTCAACCAGAGTAAAAACCACTCAATCTTTCCGTATTTGGCAATGTTGCACCGAATGCTACAGCGTGGAACATTCCTGATATAAAAGAAGTGAAATGTAGGGCATATCCACACTCTTATAATACTTTTTACAGTCATGACATTCCCTAGAGCATCCTGGGAAATGTAGTTTGTTAAGGGTGCTGAGATTTGTTAGGAGGCCCCTATTCTCCTCACAGTACTACAATTTCCAGAGTTCCCTGGAATGGGGACACACACACACACACACACGATGCCTCCTGAAAAATCCACTCATTGTGGACAATACTGAGCTATTATTTATTTCTTCATTGCATTTATAGCCTGTCTTTTTCTCCATGGAGTTCAAAGCGGCTTACCTGGTTTTCTTCCTCCTCATGTAACGCTCACAACAACCATGTGACATAGGTTAGGCTGGGAGTGACTGGCTCAACATCACCTAGTGCAGTTCATGGCCAAGTGGGGATTTGAATTCTGGTCTCCCAGATTCTAGTTCAGTGTTCCAACCATTGCACCACACTGCTTAGAATCAGGGGTGCCTAAACTTTTTTCAAAGAGGGCCAGATTTGATGAAGTGAACGTGTCTGAGGGCCAACAAAGTTTTTTTAAGATTGAAGCTTTTAGGACTGAAATTGCTGAGCTTTTTTTAGAATTTTACCATTTTACCACAGGACATATACTGCCACAGGGGCCGGATTAAATCGACCGGTGGGCCGGATTAGGCCCCCAAAATGGACTTTGGACATGCCTGGCTTAGATGAACGAATCACCTGTTTCAGTATAGGGCAGCTTTCTCTGTACTCTTGGGAGACCAGCTGATTACCACTTATTTTCTTAGTCCCTACATCCAGCTGCACCATGTCTCTCCCTGTGTATCATTTGAACATCACCAGCCTTTAGACTTCCCTAAGACACCAAGACTATTTTTGTTTGCGTCTTTTAATTATCATTTCCTTCCTTGGCTAGCAACCCCATGAGGGAGACGGCAGCTGTGTTAATGGGATTATGTGGACTGTTTGCTGATGTACACTGTTTCCGCGTCTTTCTTGCTACCTTTGAATTTCACCCAGATAATTGATTTCTGTCTCTTCCTTGGTCCTTGTCTTACTGGCTGAGGGCGTCAGCTGGCCCATCTTTTTGTTCCCGTTCCTGAATGACAAAGCCTTTTACAAGGCAACCAAGACAAAGCAATTGTTGCATCACTCACTTTTCTTATTAACTAACAGGGAATTGAAGTTGGCTTGAAGCCTGCTGAGAGATATAATAACATAAGCATCAGCTTGGGAGCAAAATGTGTCCTTTATAGGTCTGAGCCCAAAGGGAGGGGGTTGTTTATGTGCAGGAGCTTTTTTTCCCAGCTGCAAAAAATATCAACTTTCAGTATTTATCCCCCCCCCAAAAAAAATAAACTTGTGGGAAGGAGGTTGTGAAGAAGGGTAAAAATATTGGTCCCTTCAGAGGGAGGGGGAAGAAGCATTGCCCTCTCTCAGAATTTGCTTTAGAATTTTGTTGCATAGTTGGAAGCCGGGAGTTGTTAGGAGACCCCTCAAAGGGCCACAGTTTCCGGAGAGGTTTAACAACCAGCCTCTTTTCCCAGGAAAAACTGAGAATTGCAGCTCTGTGAGGGGAATGGGGGTCTCCTAGCAACTCTCAGCACCCTTAACAAACTGTAGCTCCCAGAATTCTTTGGGGAAAACTATGGCTGTTCCAAGTGACATTATAATGCTTTAAATGTACTGTGTGAATGTGGCCTTGTTGTTCTTATTCTCAACTTTCTTATTCCCAGAATCACTCCTTTCCTGTCATGGCATGTAATACCTCCAGTGAGCCAATAGGAGGCAGTCAGAGTTCTACAGTAGGCATCCCCAAACTCGGCCCTCCAGATGTTTTGGGACTACATTTCCCATCATCCCTGACCACTGGTCCTGTTAGCTAGGGATGATGGGAGTTGTAGTCCCAAAACAGCTGGAGGGCCGAGTTTGGGGATGTCTGTTCTAGAGGGACCATGGGGAAATAGGCCTCTCCAGTCTAGAAGTACCTTTCACCTTGACATGAGCCTTGTTGCCACGGCAACTCACCCAGGTTCCTTGATGTCCTCCTAAATCACTGGACATCTGTCCTGTGGCTGACCAATGCCTCCCTGCCCTTGATTTCTGTTTCTCTAATCTTGATTTCTACATCTATCTGCCTTCTGTCTCTGCCTGTTTCTTTATTCTCCATCCCTCCCTCCCGAGGCTATTATGCCGCTCGTATGAATGAATGATTGCTAAAAGAGAAGAATAAAATTGTTTAATAAAGAAAGAAAGAGCTGGCGACGTCTTCTGTGCACCAATGTGTAAAATGTACAGTAATAAAGCACACCACACTAAATGAATTATGGTGTGAGGGGGAAAAAAACACAAATTACTGATTTGTCAAATGCTATTAGCATTTGCATCTGTAGAAAGAACTGGAATCCATGTCTGATGGCTTCTCTCCCTCTCCTTTCTCCTCTCTCTCCTTTCTTCTTCTTTTGTGAAGCAAATATTGGCTACTTGTAACAGCTGGGTTTCCCCCCCTTTTTTTTCCTTGTTGGAGTCTTGAATGAATAACTGAAAAGAATGGGGGGAGGGGGTGGAAAGAAAAAGAAGCAAGACACTCTCCCCCCAGAACCGTTTTTCACAGTGTCAGGGTATCAAGGTAATGTGTTACTTTTTGTGTGAACTTCAGATGGGTTCCTCTGTGTGAGTGAAAGTCTCATTTCCTCTGACTAGATTAATGATCTCTTATTCCATGAGCAAAAGGAGATGGAGGAGAATGAAAACCGGGAGGGATGGAGCCACGAAACCCTCACAGAGAATTTATTTGCTACTTGGGGGGGGGGGGAGGTGGATGGATGGGAGCCAGCCTAGGAAGAACAATTTAACCCCAGGGAGTGGGGGTGAGGAAACCTTTTTTAGCCTGAGGGCCACATTGCCTCATGTGGCAACCACCCAGGGGCCACCTCCTGGTGGTTGGAAGGGGTGGAGTTGAAAAAAGGGACAGAATAATGGATATGTTCAAATATGCTCAAATGAAAATGTATCGGTCAACCAAATACAGGCTATAACCAACAAAACAAATAAGCAAACAAATTTTAGCATGCAAGCAAAGATGATAATAATAGTAATTAAACACATGTAATAAACTACTTATAATGCATATATACACATGTCTCAGTTCACAAGGCTTTCCTGAGTTGGGAAGCTTTTGCCACAAACTTAGCTGCATTGATCCTAACAGGCTTAGCCATGAGGAATTAAATTACCTTTGTACATTAGGCTGTATTCCAGCCCCATGAAAGGCAGAAGTTTTTCTCTTTGCACCCCGCCCCCCCAACTCTTCATCCAGGTAAGCAAGAGGTGTCATCATAGTCCAAGCATGCATGAAAACCAGGCAAACATTAATTCCAAAATGTATATTTGAGTCACTCCCATGGTTGAGGTATGTCAGCCTTCAGATGATGAGTTAAGCAAGAAGAGATTGCATGAGACCTACAACAAAATGTGGGAGAATATCATTATCTCCTTGCAAGGGTGCTCCTCATTCAGGTTCCTATCAACCAACCTAGAAATCCCCCTTTCCAGGGTATTCCATTTCATTCCCTCTTCGTTCTCTCCACCCTCAAACTGACACTCCACTTCTAAACATGTTCAGTCTTCATTGGGTTGTGATTTCTTCTTCAAGAGCACTCTTCCCACCTCTGATTCCCAGAAACTGATGTCCACTTCTGAACAGTGGAGGTAGAACATAGCTATAATGGCTAGTAGCCATTGAAAGCCTGATCCTCCCTGGATTTGCCTAATTCTCTGTTAAAGCCGTAACTACTTCCTGTGGGAGCAAAACCCACAGTTTTTCAAAGTGCCACATGAAGAATAATTTCCTTTCCTATGTTCCAAATCATCAGCACTCACCACCCGAGTTCACTCTTAGCAGGAGTAATGAGGACCATCATAAAAATACGAGAGAGAGAGAGAGAGAGAGGCCCATCACATATATTGTCTCAACAATTCTTATAGCAACCTTGGTAAGGGGGCACCCAGCAACAGGGGCAGAAGAAGGGGGGTGCAGTTGGTGCAGGCTGCCCCGGGTGTCACCACTGAGGGGGATGACAAAATGCCAGGTGGAACTCACCACAGGGCCTGCAGCTTGCCCGAGCCACTCATCTCTCATGGGAGAGACACAGTGGCTGGGCACACGCAGGTTCCGTTCTGTCCAAACGGTCCACCCGCTGCCTCCCCCCCCCCAGCTGTAGGGCGGCTGAGTGGAAGGAGGCAGGCAGACTCTGGAGGCCCCGTGGTGTGGCCCACCCCTATGGGCGCCTTGCCCTGCCCTCACCCTGCCCCTAAGGGTGGCTTGCCCCCCCTGCCCCCCCCGGCACCCAAGCGGCTTCCTCCGCCACTGCCCAGCAAAGAAACTTGTTCACACTCTGATAAATAAAAAATAAAAAATTGGAAGACACTGCAGGTACTATGCTTCAGACTAAAGTTGCCCTAAATAATGTATTCTACAGTGGTACCTCGGGTTAGGTACTTAATTCGTTCCGGAGGTCCGTTCTTAACCTGAAACTGTTCTTAACCTGAAGCACCACTTTAGCAAATGGGGCCTTCTGCTGCCGCCACACGATTTCTGTTCTCATCCTGAAGCAAAGTTCTTAACCTGAAGCACTATTTCTGGGTTAGCGGAGTCTGTAACTTGAAGTGTATGTAACCCAAGGTACCACTGTATTTTCAATGCTTGGAAAAATTCTGAAAAGGGAGAGGCATTTTTCAGCACTATCGAAAGGAAAGGAAAGGAAAGGAAAGGAAAGGAAAGGAAAGGAAAGGAAAGGAAAGGAAAGGAAAGGAAAGGAAAGGAAAGGAAAGGAAAGACCCTGCTGGATCAGGCCAGTGCCCCATCAAGTCCAGCATTCTGTTTTCACAGTGGCCAACAAGATGCCTGAGGGAAACTAGCAAGCAGGATTCAAACACTCTCCCCTCTTATGGTTTCCTGCAACTGGTATTCAGAAGCATGAGGCAGAGTATAGACGTAATGGCTAGTAGCCATCAATAGCCCTCTCCTCCGTGCATTTGTGTAATCCTTTTAACAAGCCATCCAGGTTGGTGGCCATCACCGTGGGAACAAGTTCCATAGTTTAACTATGGTTTAACTATGTGCTGCTGGGTGTTGGCCTCCCATACCCTCCCTTGGCAAGAGGGAGTATTCAAAGCTTCTCTTCTTAGCACAGCTGAATGAAGAATGAAATAGCCGGCTTGGACTTTGATGCTAAAACTCTCAAATAAGTCACAGTTTCTTCTCCACAGCTCCAAATACTCTCTGAGATATTGAGATGCCTCCATGGAAATTGACCACAAATGCAGTGGGGAGAGAGAGGAGTGAGCAGTTGAATACTTTGACTTGGCTGAATAATTCTATAATTTATCATACTTGGGGATTATACATCCCACACATATAGATGCAATTAAACCAATAATATTTTAGGCTAGGAACAGCTCGGCAAGTGGAGGGCCTCACATGCAGTTTAGCATGAAATTAAATTTACACTCGTTTGACACAATTCTGACCGTTCCTCCAGTGTGAAACCTCCCTTCTTCTTCATAATGAGAGCTAATTTAGCATACTGGATGAGAACATGAGCCACGAGCTAGAAAGGTTCCCGGGCCACCTCAGCCGCAAACTAATCGCAAGCCACCACCTCTCTTCTTCACCACCCTCCTCTATCTGCAATATGCATCCATTCAATACATTTATTTCCCATCTTTCCAACAAGTTGCCCAAGGCTACTCCTATCCCTGCTCAGCTGTGAATTTCACTGGGTGGCTTTGAGACAGTCACACTAGTTCCTTATTAAATTGTAGAGATTGCCCAGGCTCTCAGGGACATTGCCTTTCTAGAAGTAGAATCTACCACTATAGTGCCAGAATTCTATGAATATGCAGAGATCATAAGGAAGGACATAAAGTTGGCTGAGAACGCAGCTCCCCCACCCTTAAACTTTTAAAACCAGGAGGTGTTTGTATTAAAAAAAATGGGGTCATGCATATTACTTATGAATGCTAGCTGTACCTCCCCCCATAGCTTTGCCTAAGAATATTCCTGTTTTCTGTGTACGTATTTTGCATAGGGGTGCAAGGAAACTGAATTTGTAGGCAAAGGATGCCTTGTTTACCTTGTCATGTCGGCTATTTGTCCCAGCTTCTTCCCTGGGGTCAATTTATTTCTAATTTCCTAAATGACTCCTAAGTGGTAGCAAAAAAAATAATAAAAAAAATACTCAGGACTTTCACTAGCAAATTCTTATTTAAAGTAAATAATTGCTTAAAGACAGAGTAATTGATTGACGAAATGCTTTAGTGGACTCATTAATTAGACAGAGTCCTATAATTTCTTATTAACTGCTGCCTAATAAATTAATTGCATGATTAGCAAAGATGGACTTCAGATATGATGCTTAGAATTACAGCTGAAATCTAAAGAGGCTCAAAATGAACTGTTTGGAGTAGGGACATAATTTTCTCAAGATCTCAATGCTGAGTTTGCCTACATGGGTTTTTTTTTCTTCTTCCTGATTTCTATCTCACTCCTTAATCTTGATGAGAAGTGAGATTTCTCACCCCTCAGTCTTGTTAAAACTATGAACAATTTTCTCATATTAAATGCACCATGATACATATAGGAGTATGTGCATGCTAAAGTATTTGTTGCTCTTCCTACTTTTGCCTCTGGCTCCTCTGGCCATTAGCATCTGGCTCCTGGAAGGTTACAGAGAATGGGATGTCACCCTTGAGCTGAAACACATTGCCCAGTCCAGGTGTTTAGCTTAGCTGCAACTAGAAACAGAGTGAAATTTAGCTACCTGGAGCTTTTGGATCAGAGTGTACCAAGGATCAGGAAATACTATCCTTGTCCAACCAGGACAGGATGCCCTCATTATTCATAATTCCTTGGTTTTATAAGAGCCAGGTTGGAATTACTTGAGGATGTGCAACCCCATTAGTGTCTAGAACAGGAGTTCTCAAACTGTGTTCTGCAGACCTTTGGTGATCCACAAACTTATTTGGGTGGTCTGTGATGTTTCTGTAAAACTGCAACTAAAAACCATTCTGATCCTACAACTGCTACAATGGACAGAAAGACTGTAAGTGGTCTACCAAGACCCTCAGCAATTTTAAAGTGTTCCACCGGGGGAAAGTTTGGGAACCACTTGTCTAGAGGCATGCTCTAACCCAGGGATAGGGAACATATGACACTCCAGATGTTGTTGATCTACATCTCGCGTCATCCCCAACCACAGGTTGCACTGGCTGTGTGGCTGGTGGGAGTTGGTGTCGTGCAGCCTCTGAAAAGTCATGAGTTCCCGATCCCTGATCTAACCTGTTGCTAATCTGCCTCTCTTCCTGCCACCCCCTTTCTCTCATTTGTCACTCCTTGCCACTCACATAAAATGAGGGTGTGTGCTACATGTGGCCTTCAGGCTGCCAGCAGCTGACCCTCCTCCTCTACACAAACAAGGATCTAAAGTTTATGCGAGCAGCCCTTCAAACTGATACAGAAGCACATGTCAAGGGGATGGCTTTGGGCATTGCCAGCATGCAGCTTAAGGGAACGGCCATGGGCTTAATACAAGGCTTTATATTAAACAAAAATAAATTTCCTCCTAATGCAGGTTTTCAGACAGGTTGTCCTAATATATTAACTTCTGTCTGTGTTTTGAATAGTCAATTTCACGGTGAAATGAGTTCTTAATAATATATTTACCACCTGGGAAAAAGTCTCCCAGCCATCTGGAAAGGAATTGGGGTGGGGGTGGGAAACAGTACCTTGAAGTGGAGACTGGATTTTATTTATATATTTATTTTATCGAGGCACACATGTGCACGCACACATTCTTGGCTTCAAACCATTCCTCCTTTTAATTGATAACATGACATGCTTGTAAACGCCTGTAAATTCTACAGTGGAGTTCTGATCTTCAAAAATTGTGACCTCCTGCCTGCAAAGAGAAATATGAACAGCCCAATGACACTTGTTTGAAAACTGATTAGGAAAGGTGGTTTTGCAACAGCCTAGAAATTCCTTAGCAAGCTGCTCTCAACCTTCACAGTTGGAGGCAGTGTGCTTCCAAATACCAGGGAGGGGAAAGTGATATTGTGCTCAAGTCCCTGTGAGAACAGGATACTGGACTAGATGGGCCATGGAGCAAGGCTGATTGATTGTTGTAGAACCATGGACAGCACCAAGGAAGCAGCTTTCTCTACAAGAGTTGGAAGTGAACTGAGGCCACATGTGCCTCTGCCACCACCCCCTTTGTGAGAGCTAGAGTCTCTTAAAGGGCCAACCCTCTGGTTTGAAGGGGGCCATTTATCCTGCATTCCCTGGACTCCCACCTGGTGTGCTCCCTGTGCAGTGAGGTATTGTGAGAGGCATGCAGTTCCTAAGACCCAGTGAAGACACTTAAGAGAGTTCTGGCTCCACTTGTACAGACTCTGTGATACCTGATTCAGTGGACTCCTGCCCACCAGTCTCTAACTCAATGGGTCCCCTGATTATCACCATCAGGCTCAGATCCAGGAACCCACCATGGCTCCTTAACCAGGGACACTGTAGCCTCTGCCTTGGGATCCTGGTTACTGCTGAACTCTGGGGTCATGTTCTCAAAGTAGACTAGAAATCCAGAAATCGTTGGTTCTGATTCCAGGAATTCATGCATTTCTCAGTAGAGTTCAATAGGATTTCCAATGGAGCTCATGGAATCTGGCAGCTGCCACAATGATTTTGAACACAATGTTTTGGACCAGGAAGAGAGAGCCTCAAGCACCCATTGGTACCAACCGCTCATCATTGCTGCAAATGCATGCATTTACTTTATGGGAAGAGATATCATTAAGTGTGTCCTCATCAGCTGCATTTAATATCCTTTGCAGGTCACCTGTGTCACACACAAATGAGTATATTTGCTACATTTTGTTCTGTGGACTGTGCTTACGGAGCTATCAGCACAATAAATTGCCCTAGGCATGTTTGTTCATGTCATTACAGTCTGAGGAATTGGCAGTTTTCATTCTGTACAATCTCTTATTTGCTGCCTAAATAATCCCTGCCAGTGTTTCCTCTTTAATCTAGGGTTGGGGAAAACTTTGGACCATTTGGAACACCAGACTGGTGTACTTTCTATGAACTTTGTTGGAATGGTTCCATGCAAGGGAATGTGGTTTTGAAGGTGACAGGGCGGAGGAGACTAGGTGAAACATTTGGGAGAATACTGTACTTTCCCGTCTATAAGATGCCCCCATGTATAAGACAACCACTATTTTTGGGGACTCAAATTTAAGAAAATGGGGAGAGATGGCACAGAGTTGTTGAGCTTTTTGTTGTGGAGGATTACCCAGGGTTGTGGAGCTTTTTTTAAGGGGGGATTGCTGAAAATCGCTCACCTGCACTCGTTGCTAAATCGGTCTCCTGGCTGTTCCATCACTGGCAGAAGCTGCCAAGCACTCGCCCAACTGCTGGAGTGTCAGCCAATCAACACCACCCATTGATGCAGCAACCAGTAACATACACAATAGTCACTGACAGCCTCGGCAGCAACCAATCAAACGTCCACCCTATGCGCAACCCATGTATAAGACAACCCCCACTTTTTTAGCATGATTTTTTCAAGAAAACAACATAGTCTTATACACAGAAAACTGCAGTAATTCCCCACTGAATTTATGAGAAGGTGGATGAATGTGTCAGTTCAAGGCTTTTGTGTTGACTCATAAAGTTCTGAACACCTTGGGTCTGGGACTGACCCACATGTTTCAGAGGCCTGACTGGCCTAAACTAGAAGCTGAACACTTAGAGTCCTTGGTCCCATGCTATGGAATACTCTTCCAAAAGAGATTTGACAGAGATTTTCTATTGAAGACCATTTTATGCTAGCAAGCCTGTACCATTGTTTAAAGCAAGCCTGTACAATTGCCAGTCATTTTGAGGACTGGTTTGAACTGCTTTTAATTCTGATTTGTTGTATATGTCTTGTTGCCCACCACCCTGATATTTTATGAAGTAGCGATATATAAATGTTTTTTATGAATGAATGAATGAATGAATGACTAACCCAATACCCTTGAGCCTCAGATCAGGAGCTACCTGACTCCTAATGTTGCCATTTCCATCCCAGCAACATACTTCTGGATGCTGTTGGGGAGCAGGTATCATATATCTGGAAACAACTGCAATATCACTGAGCTAAAATTTCAGCTCTGAAATGCAGAGATGTAGCATGACCATCAATCTCTTCCTAGCAGCTCATGAGCTATCAGATGTTACCATCAAGTGGAAAAAAGACGGTTGCAAAGGCGTTCAGTTGGTGGAACAGTAGAGATGTTTTCTGGACCAATAAACACTTCCTAGTATTGGTCCCAGACCAATGGCCAGATAACATCTGATCCCTGATTAAATATGCCCTTCAGTTAGCATCCCAGCACAGACTTTGAGATAAACACACAGGGAGATTAAGTGTGGTCCAGAGCTTGTGAGTTTACAGCTCGGAAAGCTTCCAAAAGAGATTTGGGCAGTTTGTCCAATTTTTATTGCTTTTGCCTAAATAAAAAAAGTAATAAAATAATATATTTTTTCTGTTGATGCTTTGCTTCCTGCTTCCCCGTTCCCCATTAAAAGAAAGTTGCTGATCCTGGATTTACTGATAAGAGGAAAAAGTCAGCCGTGCATTTTTAAGATGACAACTTTAATCCTAAGCATACTTAGCAGGCAGTGATGCCCAGTGGAACTTACTTCTTAGTAAATGTGCTTAGGACCAGCAACTTTGTTAAAACTGTAAATATGCATCTGGGTTAAGACAGTATTCCCACCGTGTGTTTTCTAAGCACAGAAAACATCTCAACATACATTGCCTCACTGTTCCTTACAACAGCCCTTTGTGGTAGGCCAGTATTCTTATCCCCTCAGTAGTTGAGGGTGAGAGATGGCAAACTGAATACAGCAATCTAGCAAGTTCGGGAATGAAGCTACAATTTTATTGTGAACCTCACAGCTCAGTCTCCTAACCACTGTGCTAAATTGCAGTCTGCATTTCTGGCTATTCTTCTCTAGCAATTTGCTATCAAACTGCAGTTTTTAACCTGAGCAATAGTGGCCAGAAATTGGGGGTGGTGCTGTTGTTGAACTAAAATGAGGTTCAAATAAATTGTGGATGGGGAAAGTTGAGTTACACAAGACCGTTATTTGTGTGTGTGCATGTGCGTGTGTATATATATATAGATAGATAGATGCAAGGCAGTTGGGGGACATACACAGTAAAGAACGGTGCTGCATACCTGGAACATCACAACTAGGGAGAGTGCTGCTGCACACTGGCTTCCCATAGTAGGTTTGCCACTTTGAGAACAGGATGATGGACTAGATGGGCCCCCACTGGTGTGATTCAGCGGCCAGGCTCTTCTTCCACTTATAGTTGGGTGCTGATGCATTAAGGTTAAATGCCCCTGCAAAGAAATAAGCAAACTGGAAGCCAGATTTGGAGAACCACGTAATCCGATTGATAGCTCCAGATTTCACCCACGCAGAAGTCCGGGATGGGTGAATTAGTTCAGTGTGCTTCAAAATGAGAAGCAGGTTAATTAATGGACCTAAGGAAGGGGTGGGCAACCTAAGGCTCATGGGCCACAAGCAGCCCATGGGGGTCATTTAACGGGCCCATGACCCGCCCCTGAACCGAGCCACCTGCTCAGCGAGGCCCTGTGCACTGTGCTAAACCGGCACAGCGCAGTGTGGGGACTCCCTTCCGTGGTGCCAGAAATTGCGTCTGTGCAGATGCAGACGCCGGAAATTGTGGGTGCCCACGATCCAGCCCACAGAGGGATCTCCACTGGAGTGAACTGGCCCAGGCGAAATAAACCTTGCTGACCCCTGACCTAAGGCCAGCTCCACACCATATATTTGAGGCATGGCTCCCACCCACCCCCCGGCAACTACAGGAACAGTAGTTTAATGGGTGTTGAGAGTTAGGAGACACCTTACATAGCTGCTCTTCCCAGCACCATTAACAAACTACAGAGTTCTCAGCATACTTTGCAGAGGTAAGTGGGGAGCAATGCCTAGCCATGTGGTATGAAAGTGCTTGAAAATGTATGGTGTGGCTGTGACTTGAATTAGCCGTGACTGGTAATTTCAAGGGGTCTATTTCTGAGTCTGGCTAGCACTGGATACAGCCCTTTATACCGCAAGCTTTGAGGGAAGCTTGTCAGCTGTGGCTTATTTTCTTCTCCAAGCTTCCACTAAATTTCCGGATAAGCTTCCACAAAACCCCAGGATTCCCTGGATTTCACTTAAAAACCTCACTGTTTAGACCGAAAGACGAGGCCTTCAGTTTGTCTGCAGTTCAAGGTTGTTATAGGTACCCCCCCCCCCCGCCGCTCCTTCTGAGTATGATGCTGCCGCACACTATTTTGGTGGTGTGTGTGTGTGTGTGTGTGTGTGTTTTCCCCTTCCCTCCTCTTTAATAATCTGAAAGGTCAGAATGTTTTAAATTGAAACCGTCTCTATTCACAGTCCATTTTCCATAAGTCATTTTACTACTGATGTGACATGATATCAATAATAATACGGTTTCTTGCTGCCTGCTACAGTAGTTTATGGAAAGGAGTTTCAGAAAACATATTATTATAGAGAATAATGTATGGGCTGTGGGGAGACAAGGAAATAATTGCACGGAGAGGTCTTGGGAGCATCGTAAAACCAGGAGTGGAGCTGCCTTGGTCTCTGGTGTCACAAGGTCCCCAAGACTAAACTAATACTTAATAAATCACCACAGCCCATTACGCTTTATGGGTTTGCATTTTTATTCCCGGGAGCGGCAACAATGCGGAGGGTCAGGTGACGATGCAAACCAGGCTGTTTGGAAAGAAGCGGGGTTGTGGTCTTTTCTCGTGGGGGCGCCCCCATGTCTTGGGTCATGACCCTCAAAGCAGATAAATTCATTGGGTGTCGTTTTCTGCAGCAATCGCGTGTTGAATTTCTTTGCCGTGTGGAAACAACATACAAAATGCATCGTATTAGGGAAAATTACTTGGTGAAAATCTGCATTATTAGGGGAAATTGCATATATACATGTGCGTATCAAGAGAAATTCGCACTCAAGTGCTGATGAAATTTTCAAGAGGTCTCTCTTTCTCCCCCCTCGCCTTTTAATTGCAAACTGGTGGAAAAATGTGGAGAACAGATTTTTTTTAAAAAAATGAGAGACTGGAATTGACAGTCACTCATTCATTTCTTCTGGTAGGACTGCTGAGTAAAACTGCTTTCTGTGACAACAGAGAGCTGCTGCCATTCAGTGTAGACCATACTATTATACAATTGCTTTGATTCAGTTTAAGCGCAGTGATGGCCAAACTTGGCCCTCCAGCTATTTTGGAACTACAACTCCCATCATCCCTAGCTAACAGGACCAGTGGGCAGGGATGATGGGAATTGTAGTCCCCAAACAGCTAGAGGGCCAAGTTTGGCCATCACTGGTTTAAGGTATCTTCCTGTGTTCCACAGAGTGGGACACATAGCTGGGTTTTCCTCCCCCTCAGCCTCAGCCACACTACTTTTTCTTTCTGCTTTGGATGAAAAAAAAGAAAAGAAAGAAAATTGGTAGGAGAAAAACAGCAGAGCCCTTTCTGTTCACCTGCTCACCATCTACCCCTCTCTGCAGGCTTTGGATCATTGCAGGCTTTGGATCATGGATGTGTTGCCTTCATTTCACAGCAAGTGTTTTCGAGTGGGGGAAGCTTTGTGTTCTCCCTTCAAGGCCATGCTTTTCACACCTACTCCCAGATGAAAAGGCTGCTTCCTTCACTGATGCCTGTCTTGCCTTCGTCCTACGTAGTTTCTTCTGGAGAGAAAGAGAACAACTTTAGGAGGCAAGAGCTCTGGGCTGATGCTTGACAGAAGAGCTCTTCAGCCAACTTGCTCAAGAGCACTTAATGGACGTGGCCTTTCGAGCCAAGAGAGGACGGCTTGCATAGACAGTTACCGAACTGTGTGAATTAATTGACTGATCAAACCAAGTTGTTAGGCTCTTAGCTCTTGGCACCTAGTAAACTAGAGAGAGAGAGAGAGAGAGAGAGAGAGAGAGAGAGAGAGAGAGAGAGAGGATGACACTACAGGCACCATGCTTCAGACTAAAAGTGTCCTAAATAACGTCTTCTATTTTAAATGCTTGGGGAAATGCTGAAAGAAGGAGAGGCATTTTTCAGCGCTATCAAAAAGAACATAAGAAAAGCCTGCTGGCTAGTCCAGCATTCTGTTCTCACAGTGGCCAACCACATGCCCCAATGGGAAACCCACAAGCACAAGAGCACTGTCCCCTTGCGTGGTTTCCAGCAACTGATAGTTGCTGTCTCCAACCACAGGAGGGGGGAGGGTTCTTGTGCTCATGTCCTGCTTGTGTGTTTCCCATTGGGGGATCTGGTCAGCCAATGTAAGACCAGGATGCTGGACTAGACGAGCTGTTGGCCTGATCCAGCTGGCTCTTCTTATGTCCTTAATCCAATTAAGTACTATGAAAGGGTAATCTCTGGGGTTCTCTAACACAGAAAACGAGAGGGGGATACAGAATATTCATCGTTGTCCCCCTGCCAGTCCAGCAGATTTTCCATTTCTTTTGCCACTACCCAAATTCTTTGGAGCGGCTACATTATTCCCGGCTGTAAGCCACCATGCCCTTGTCGCAGAGATGACGGCTGGCAGAAGGAGCAAGTGTCCCAGCGGGAGTCCTCGGCGCGCACTCTGCTATAACCTGCTGATGTGGCTCCCTACGGATCCATGAGCTCTGTGCAAAAGGCAGTCATGGTGCGCTTTGAAGCTTGAAACCTTGAGAATTTCAAACAAGCGGGGACAAGCAGATGATCTATGGAAAATGAATATCTAACAGGACTAAAAATTGCTCTTGACATCACCATTAACTCTTCCCTTCCCCCCCTCCCCCAAGCCCAGTTTTGCCCAAGCTGATTCTGTTGACTTTCATCCCTGTCCACATTTTAGCACGCTTTGAACTCTTTAAAATGCACTCTCACCCGTGAATACACGCCCCGTCCCCCCACTTCTCATTTCAGTTGAAATGTGACTCTTGTTATCTTTTCTTCTTTGAAATGCTTTTATAATGCTATTTTATGTGACATTCTCTCTGCGGAGAATAGGGAAGCACAGTTTGGAAGTAAGCTGAGCTGAAGCATGTGGGGAATGCCGTGAGCCCCCTGTCATTCTCCCAGCAGGGTAGATGGGAATGAATGGCGGCGAGTTCTTCATGGGATAATCTTCAAAATGGGTATGGATCGAATTGGAGCTGTGGAGAATGGGGGCTTCCAGGACTGCCCACCAGGTCTCACCCACTGCCCAAACCCAGAGATGTAGGGGTTTGGGATTGTGGTGGGGGTGTTGCTGTCAAAGACCTGCTACTATTTCTGCAGCTGGGTCCCTGCCTCCAGCATCCTAAAACCATCCAGTTGGCATGAAAAGGAAGCCTTCTAGCCCTTTGTGCTGATTGGAGCCAATGAGAGTGAAAAGAGGTGAAGCGGCTTCTGAGGATTGGCTCCTAGGGTCAACTCTGGAGAAGGTGTATGGGAAGAACACCAATGAATTGTTCTGTATGCTAAGTGGCTGTGAGTGTCACAAAAGGACCCTGCACTTCTGAATTTGCCACTGTGCTGCTGCCTGGGCCATGCCCCCTTTCCCAAGGCCACACCCCTCCCTGGCCCTGCTCCACACCCTCCAGCGCTTTTGCTTGGCTGGAATGTGTCCTCTTGCTTCCTTGGGTGGAGAATGGGGAAATGTGTGTGTTGAGAAACCTCTGACTTTTGTGTGGCTAGAATGTAGACTAATGTACAAAGGGTAAATGTCATGTCCATTCCTCTGCTCTCTTTTCCCACCACTTGAATCAGGCCCCCTGATTGCACATTGCTCAGGAGGCAATGTGGTCCTTGGGCTGAAAACAGTTCCTTGGCCCTGGTATAAATTGTAGGCACCAATACAGATGGGAGAGTCCACTTTCTGTATATCAAAACTGCTTGGTGTGTAGAACAGTATAATGGGGTTATGTTTATGCCGGGATTCTAAGTGAACACAGACGCAGTAGAGAATATGGGACTGGGTGCAGGAATCAGAACTCTGTGGAATTTAACTTTAATCAAATTCAGTTTCTAGCCCTCAAGATTGTAGAGAAAATGCTTTAAAGCCATGCATGTGGGAAACATGAAGTGCAGAGGAGTGGCTGAATAAGGTTCCCCATGGTCTTTCCTGCCACATATTGATCCAGGCCCCACTCCATAACTAGCAAGTGCAGAATCAATTGTGCAAATGGTTAGTCATCATGGTGTAGTGGTGGACGTTCTGGACTAGGACCTGGAAGACCAGGATTCAAAGTTCCACTTGTCCACAAAGCTTTTGCCGGGTGACTTTGGGCCAGTTACTGCCTCTCAGCCTAACCTACCTCACAGGGCTGCTGTGAGGATTAAATAAGGAAGGGGAGAACCATGTATTCCACCTTGAGCTCCTGTGGCAGGGGATAGGTGGGATATAAATGAAATAAATAATAATAATAAATAAATAAATCATAATCCATGTTGGGTTGTGACTTCTTAGCATTAGGTGGAACCCACAAGCTGGACTTGAGTACAGGAGCCCCCCCCCGCCGCCCTGTGATTTTCAACAACTGGTATTCAAAGTATTCCTGCAACCATGGAATCAACCCCTAGCCATTGTGGCTAGTTGTCAGGCTTTGGGGAATCAGCTTCCTCCCCAGTGGCAGTAAAGAAGAAGAGATCAAACTAAAGGAACGTCTTACCAGTTAGATTCTTTAATAATCACAGTGAGAGATAAAATAACATGTCTACCTAGAAATGGCGGTGCTCCCAATTAAGGCTCACTCCCCCTGCCCCATCCCTGTTAATCCACATCACTCCTACATCTTGTAATCTGAGTTTGCATTCTCTGCGCTTTCTGTTCTAATACTTTCTGAGCTCTCTGTGTCTTTGGAGAAGGGGGGTGAATGCCATCCCGCGACTGTGAACCTGTTAACCTTCTCTCTTCCAGTGTTTCTTCTCCTAGCTGTTCCCCATCCAGTATTTCCCAGCTTCTGCCTTCTGAACTATGCCCCTCTGCAAACCCCTGTTCCAAATCTATACTGTCCTCCTGCTCCTGGGAAGATTCAGGATCAGGGTCAGGGAGAGGGGGTGGCTCCCACCATTGTTCCTCAGTGCAGCCCTCCTCAGCACGGTCCCTGACACTAGTAGCCATTGATAGCCTTACTGTATCTTCAATGAATTTGCCAATCTTCTTTTAGAACCAACCAACCTCCATTCATAATTCATTGTGACTTTCAAGTCACCCTATTTCAGGATATGGGAGAAATGAACTGGCTAATAAATGCACTCCCAGCAGTCAGGAGCCTTTGGGACCTCAGGATGGCAAACACCCCCCTCCTCCTGATCTTCCTTTGGCTACAGCTGTCTCTGGCTCCCAGTCTTCCACGCTCATTACTTCAGCCCTCTTCAACCTGTCTCCATCACTTCCTGTTTTTATCCCTCCCCCTCTCCTTTCCCTCCTTAATTTGTTCGCCATGAAACAACAACCCAACAACTTGATAGATTTTCTGATAACCTTCCTTACGGTCTCCCTGGGTTATATTATGCTTTAATAACATTTAAGCCAATCTGCCTGATGCTGTTGTAAAGGTCAATTAAATTCACCCTAAAAAATTTCACTCCTGGCTCATTATACATTTGGAAGATGAATTAGGAGCACAAGCTGCCGCCCCAGAGGTTCCTGATATTTCACTAATGAATATGGCTTAGAGATTGCTGGGGGACAAAACGGAAAAAGAAAAAAGAAAGGAAGAAAGGTTTCTGGCACCGAGACAGCCCAGGACAGTTATTAGATGCAGGAGGGAGGCAGATGCAACATTGCACACGCAGGTGAAACACTGTTTGCTCAGGAAGAGGTTATGGAGAGGAAGGAGTTACGGATTGCTTCTTGCAGCCAATTACTGCTCACAGAAGAGATGCAAAGCCCAGGTCTCAACAAAGCAGAATTAGGGATGCCCCGCTGGGCAGCTCTCCAGCCGCACGCATCTCTGGTGCCAGCAGGGGTCATGGCTAAGAGACAAGCCTGGTTGTCATCCTTTGCTTTATGGGAACCAATTGTAGAGGCACCCTGGTGTGAGTTGATGGGGAAAGATCTCTCCGGGCTCCTTTTTGCATTAACAAGGGTGACGTTCCTGGAGCCACATCATGTGGGTGCAGATGAGCCGGAGTTCATTTCTAAGGGAGTTTTGGTCAAACGCTGGGTGCCGTTTTGTTGAAGAAATGCTGATAAATAAAATCAACTATTTCTGACCTGATAGTTACTGGTGCTCTTTTGTGGTTGGATAATAACTTCTTGCAGAATTTCATCTCGATGGACCTGTGACATGTGCTGAGCTGTGCACTGAAGAGGATCAAGGAATGAGGACCAGATTAGTTCCACCAGAACAAATTCATTTCCCTCCCCCCCTCCCTACCACCATAACTGTTTTTTCCCCCTACTGCTCTTCCTCCAGGTTGGGAGCCCCAATCAATGAAAGATATGATTAAAGCCATCAACACAAATTAATTCACAACACAATTTAAAGCTCTAGAACCACTGTAACCCCTCACCTCACATGTATGAACATGAGATCACTCGGTAATTAATTCCCAAAACCACAAATGAGTAAGACTTCAGCTAGCATTAAAAGTATCAGTATTGGAAGGCACAACTGTCTTTCCTTGGAGACGGGGTTTCCAAAGTCTGAGGGTCACACCACTGAGAAGTTTCTGTCTCATGGAACTGCCGCCCCCAAGTTACCCCAATTGGTGGCACCAATAGCAGGGCGTCCCCAGTTGATCTCAGTGATGAAACTCACTGACATTCAGCACTGTTTGTATCCTGAGAAGGTGGACAGAAATATATGTAAATCGGCTAGGTAATTTGGAAAATTGTTCATTATGCATTTGAAGGCAAATTGTGCATGATAGTTCCAGAGATCAAGGAGCTGGTTTTTGCCTATGTTTGCATACAATCGGATGTCATTTTGAATCAAGATGGCAGACTCATTGTTTCAGAACTGCTCAGATTTTAACCACTGATTTCAAAGCTGCACAGATTTTTTGGGGGGATGCGTCTCAGTGCCGGGCATTGTCCAAAGTTGCTAGCGAGGAATAAATCGAGTGCCGAATCTCCCCAAAGGGATTCCAATGTTTACGCATTCATGCTTGCTCCATGTTGTGGTTGCTGCTGTGATTTTAAAGAATTGGCTCTGTGCTGAGCTCCTCCTTCGCTTCCCAAATGGACGAGATGTTGCCACTTTCCATAGATGTTTTTGCCAAGCCTCAGTGGTGGCTGCATGTTCTCTGGCAGGGAACTGGGTCCCTTTGGCAGCAGGCAAAACTTTTTATCGATGACTAAATAGATTGTAATTGAGAAGCAAACAAAAGAGAGGACAGAGGGCCAAGCGATGGGTCCGCAGGTGACTCGGAAGCCCAATGAAATGTGCACTAATTGAGGCTGCATCCTGCATTGATTCTGCCTGAGTGAAAGCAGGCACATCTGCTGCCCAGATGGTGAGCAGGACTTTGGCTGGCATCAGAGAATATCCAAGTGAGCTGGGCAAGGGTGGCTCTTTTCTCCCCTCCCCAAATCCACGTACAGTCAGATTTGTCTGGGTTACTGCAGTATGGTGCTGTGATATCAATTATTAGCATATCAGTGAATTAACTGGCAAATTAGCCCTTGAAATTCCCAGCCACGTGGCCTCTCCCTCTGTCATATGCCAGTCTTGCAGTCTGGTTGATGCATTCGCAGCGAGGCTGAAAAGATGAGGAGGGACTGTAGCTCAGTGACCACAGCATCTGCTCAACAAATGGAAGGTGCCAGGTTCAAACCCCAGCAGCATCTCCAAGCAGGGTTGGGTGAGACTTGTGCCTGAAATCACAGGGACCCACAGATGGTCAGTGTAGACCAGTGTTTCCCAAACTTGGGTCTCCAGCTGTTTTTGGACTACAACTCCCATCAGCCCAAGCCAGCATGGCAAGTGACCAGAGATGATGGGAGCTGGAATCAAACAAATGTGAAAGACACCCCCCGCCCTACACACACGCACACATGCACACACTGTTTGATAATATTTAGCTGGCTAAACTCCTGTCCTTTCACGACTAATTGAGAATCACTGAATCAAATGTAAATAGATTTTCAAGTACTAAAGCCTGAAAAGCTTTTTGTGGCAATAAAGAAAGTAATTTACAATTTGCTACTAAGGCTATTACTATGGCTGGATCTAGACACATTAAAAAAACATTTCAGGAAAACGTGTTGTAAAGCTCATAATGGGAAATCATGTTGCCAGAGGATCGAACTCTGCAGTGCCATCTGGTGTCACAGTGTTATAACACATTTAAAACACTTAAAAAACAACAACACAAAACTAATGTAGCTGAGCCCCAAGTCTATCAGTGGCTACTACTCATGATAGTTGTATGCTCCAGGATCAGAAGCACCACCCTCTAAATACAACTTGCTGGGGAACATGAATGTGAGAGAGCAGTGTTGCTCTCCTGTCCTGCTTTTGGACATACTAAAAGTATCTAAGTGGCCACTGTGGGAAACAGGGTACTGAACTAGATAAGACTTTGCTCCGATTCTCCGGATTTTTTTCTTATTGATAGGAGGAAAGCATTAAGAAAAAAACTGATCATACCCCTACTTCACAGTTTAATCTTACAGACATTTACTCAGAAGTAAGTTCCACTGAGGCTTACTTCCAAGTAAATGTGCATGGGATTGCTGCTTTGTTGCAGGACACAAACATAGGTGTGTTTACTCAGAGGTAAATCCTACAGTGTTCAATGGGGCTTTCTCCCAGGAACATTTGCATTGGATTGATGATGGCTACGATCCAGCTCCACTGTTCCTATGCTTCTGAATATCAGTTGCTGGAAACTGCAGGTGGGCAAAGTGTTCTTGCACTCAGGTCCTGCTTGTGGGCTTACAGGAAACAGCTGGTCAGCTGCTGTGAGAACAGGATGTTGGACTAGATGGGCCACTGGCCTCATCCAGCAGGACTGTTCTGACATTCTTAAGATTAATCTACCAATCAAACCATTAAACTTTGAGGCTAATCAAGTGGCTTGACCATGGTGGACGTTACTGGGAGACTGAAGGATTCTCTGAATGATTTTGGAGTGGTTCATATTAAATGATCAGACATAAGGCTTGGGGCATGGGAGGACTTGACTGTGATTTATGGGAACTGTGATCACTGCTGCTATCTGGGACACCGAAAAGCATGTGACTTGGCCTCCAGCATCCTGTGACCAGCTCGAGAGGGATCTTCCAAGGCTACCAGGAATGAGGCTCAGATTGTTTTCCATTGATGAAAGCATGAATTGCACAGAGAACTTGGCAGCTGAAAAAAGAAATCTAATTTAAGAGCTCAGAATGAGCCCAGGTGCTCTGTCCAGCCCTCAGAAATGGGAACATTACATGTATCCTGGAATTCAGAGAAAGCTTATGCAGAATATTTTTTTTTATCCCAGAACAACTGACAATTGTGTATTCATAATCATTAGCAAGGATCTGGTTCATGCAAATTTTGAAGGGCAGCCAAGTATCAGTTCATATATAGTGGTAAGAAGCTTTTCGTTAGAAAAAAGCCAAGTAATAGGAGGTGTGGATATAAGATTATGCATGGTGTAAAGAAAGTGGACAGAGAAACATTTTCTCCCTCCAAATATCAGAAACTCAAACACATCCAAGGAAGCTGAGAGTTGGAAGACCAGGCAAAAGAAAAGACATATTCACACAACACATAGTTAAACTAAGAGGCAGTGATGGAGACAGACAGGCTTCTTCGGCTTCAACAGAGGATTGCACAAATTTATGGAGAATAATGCTATCAGTGACACCATGGCCATGTTCTGGCTCCACTTTTGGAGACAGTCATGCTTTTGAATGCCAGTTGCTGCAAGCCACAGAAGTAGGGAGAATTCCCTTGTGTTCAGGTTCTGCTTGCAAGGTTTGTGTATGCATCTGATCTGCCACTGTGAAAACAGGATAGTAGACTTCAGTCTGATCCAGCAGGGCTCTTCTTAAGATCTCATGTCAAATTCAAATTAAGTAGGTGTGCATTAAATGGTGAACCAATCTGAATTTCTGCCCCCATTCCTAAACCTGGCCTCTCTCTCTTGCTGCCTGCAGTTTCTCCTGTCCTGTGTCCATGACTGCTCCATCAGCCATGTCCTTCCTGCCTCCCTTGGGAGCAAAAGTTGGCTTCTTCAACCACTCTGCTGTCAGCTACAGTTTCTAGACTCCGCTGCCCTTCGTGCCTAGAACCATTTGAATTCACACAGAGAAAGACACACACACAGTTCAAACTAGCATACACACACTGTTTGACCTTGAGATCCAACTTCTCTGCACATTTTTGGGTGGTGGCAGTTGCGGCGAAATGGGAGTCTCTAAACAGAGGTTGGATAGCCATTAGTCGGGGATCCTTTAGTTGTGATTTGTGCATTGCAGGGATTGGATTAGATGACCCTTAGGATCCCTTCTAACTCTGCAATCCTATAATTCTATGACTGTCCAGCCCAGTGCCTTGTCTCCTCACCAAACTAAAGGCTCACCCTTGTGCATCATCTGAACAGACAGGGTTTCTCTCCCAAGGCTGAATACTGCTTATTACTACTTTTAATTCTACCCCGACCCACCCGCCATTTATCAGGACCCCTGGGCAGGTCAGAAGTTACAGAAAGGTTATTTGCTGAGTGATGGATATTGATGTCCTTTGCTGGTGGCCCTGACCCTGTCAATTTCATGGTGTCCCTCTTTAGTTACACTTTTTCCTAGCAGTTTTAAACTGCCAGACACCCC
Organism: Podarcis liolepis; assembly: GCF_965112155.1. Lineage (NCBI taxonomy): Eukaryota > Metazoa > Chordata > Lepidosauria > Squamata > Lacertidae > Podarcis > Podarcis liolepis. Next base: position 26,406,209 of record NC_139567.1, on the reverse strand, counting down.
CGCAATTGACCTTTTTAATGGGCACAGCTTGCCTCATCAGTTTTCCCCTTTTGGAGGCAGCCAGATCTATTCCTCAGTGAGTATGGTTTTAAATGAAACTCTGGACGGTGGCTGGTGGCTTTGCAGCACTAGCGACATCATTTCGAGAAAGGGTTCTGAAGAGCCAATTTTAGTATCAAGGTTAAGAGAAGGAGCTATGGGCTTAGAAGACCCAAGATTGGGGGCATAGCTGTCAACTTTTCCCTTTTCTTGCGAGGAATCCTATTCGGAATAAGGGAATTTCCCTTAAAAAAAGGAAAACGTTGACAGCTATGATTGGGGGTGCAGGAATCTGCCAATTCCAGTCCCCCCCTTTTTAAACTTTTAAATTCAGCTCTCCAATTTCCTTATATATTTATTTTAGAGTCCTCATGAAAATTAATCAGTATTTTAGCATGGTTTTCTCTGAATACCCACAGTATATGCAATATGCACATTCATGCAAAGCAATTCCCTCTAATACAATGTACTTTATCTGCTATTTTCACATACACGGAAGATTCAGGAAAGATAAAAGAAGTTGTTCTTCATGCAATGCATAGTTACAACTGTGAAACTCCCTCCCACCGGAGGCAGTGATGGCCAACAACTTGGATGGCTTTAAAAGAGGATTAGACAAATTCATGGAGGAGGAGAGGGCTATTGATGGCTACTAGCCAGGATGACGCAGGTGACAGGGATGCGGGTGGCGCTGTGGGTTAAACCACAGAGCCTAGGACTTGCCGATCAGAAGGTCGGCAGTTTGAATCCCCGTGACAGGGTGAGCTCCCATTGCCCAGTCCCTGCTCCTGCCAACCTAGCAATTTGAAAGCACGAAGTGCAAGTAGATAAATAGGTACCGCTCTGGTGGGAAGGTAAACAGCGTTTCTGTGTGCTGCTCTGGTTCGCCAGAAGCAGCTTAGTCATGCTGGCCACATGACCCAGAAGCTGTACCCCGGCTCCCTCGGCCAATAAAGCGAGATAAGCGCCACAACCCCAGAGTCTGCCATGACTGGACCTAATGTTCAGGGGTCCCTTTACCCCAGTGGCGTAGCGTGGGGGGTGCAGGGGCGGCCGGGCGCAACATCTGGGGGGGGGGCGCGCTCGCACTCGCAGCTCTCTGCCCCTACCTGGCTCACTCACTCTCTCTCACTGCAGTGCTGGCTGTGCAAATCCGATCCGAGCCGCTGGTTCGCCGCCCACTGTGGAGGGGGTGGGTGCCAGGCGTGCGGTGCGGAGAGAGAGCGAGGGACTATCTGGGGGAGGGACAGTGCAGTGGCCGCCCAGCGCAGCGCTGAGCGCGGGAGAGAACCACACCAGACCAGACGAGGCAGCAGCAAGAAGAAGCTGGCAGCGGCGGCAGGTTAGGGGTTAGGGGGTGCAAATTACTTGCCTTGCCCCGGGTTAGGGGGCGCAAATTATTTGCCTTGCCCCTGGTTAGGGGGCGCAAATTACTTGCCTTGCCCCGGGTGCTGACAACCCATGCTACGCCGCTGCTTTACCCCTTTAGCCAGGATGATTATGTTCTGCCTTCACAGCTGGAGGCAGCAATGCTTCTGGAAATCACAGGAGGAGAGAGGGCTCTCGTGCTCGAATCCTGCTTGCTGGTTTCCCGGGGTTGGCCACTGTGAGAACAGGATGCTGGACTAGATGGGTCAGTGGCCTGATCCAGCCAAGCTCTTCTTACGTTTTGAAGAACTCTCTTTCACCTGTTCTGAATCTTCCAACATTGAGTTTCATTGCATGGTCCCAGTGATGTTGTAGAGATCAAATTCCTGCCAGAGGGCCTTTTGAGATCTGCAGCCAAAAATGTTCAAATCCAGACGCTTCCTCGAGACTGATTATCAATCCCCACATGCTGTTTTGCTCAGACGTACTTACCGCCTAATACCTGTAATTTGCTCTGAAGTTAACTCACTCTCCTGTTTGCTTACCTTCCTGAAGCCAGCAGGGCTGCTGCGTTGCTTTCTTTGTCTCCTTTGAATCCATATGTCTGGCATCGATCTGTTATTGCTTTTCTATCTTTCTTATCCTCTGAGAAAATTATTTTTTAAAACAAAACAAGTTTCCTAAAAAGAAACTTAAAAAGACAAGACCAGATATATTTTCTTGCACCCACCCCAAATACATTGCACGCATTTGTCCCATCTGCACTGATTAAATGCCATGACAGGCATCAGTGTCATGTTACGACAGGAATCTTGTAATAACCTGCAATCTTATAAGAGTATATATTTAAAGTAGATGAATAAATGTGTAAATTAAGTCAATTTGGTATATGCAGAAAATATTTTTTAAAAAATCAATTTAAGGAACTGCAGAAAGAGGGGGAAGGAAGTAGAGTTTTGAAATGTTAAAATGATCTTTAAATTATTGAGATGTATAAAACTGAAAATCATAAATAAATTTTACATCGAAAGCAGATGATCTATCACTGATCTATGACCCTTTCCTGACACCAGCCTCGTTGGCAAAAACAGATGGCAACAAAGGTTTTCTTTTTGAAAAATGTTTCGTGTTACACCTTACCTTGTATAAATAAAACAAGGCAGTTATGGCCTGTTTATTCGCCTTATCTGTTCTATCTATGCTTTCACTATAAATATCCAATAAAAAGTTACACACACACAAAATGCTTCAGCCCCCTAATGGGTTGTTGTTTCTATTTTTATTAGGTATTTTGTGGTTTTATATCTTGATTTTATTCTGTGAACTGCTCTGAGACCCCCGGGTATAGGGCGGTATATAAAGTCAAATAATAATAATAATAATAATAATAATAATAATAATAATAATAATAATAATAATGTATCCCATCTTTCTTCACTGGACCTCACCAGTCCTCCATTCCATATATTTATCTCACAACAACCCTGTGAGGAAGGTTTGGTTGAAAGTGTGTGACTGGCCCATGCTAAATCACCTTTATGTCTGAGTGGGGATCTGAACTTTGAGGTGTGTCGTGTCCCCCCCCCCCCGTGCTAGCCTGTCACTCTATAACCATTACCCTACACTGTTCCTCTGTTTCTAATGTAGTATTTGACACCCATTTGTAGGCTCTGGTGCTCTGCCTCATTGGAACCTCATGGTCAGCTCAGCAGTTCCAGGTGCTTGGACCATAACATATTGCTGTGCCCAAACTCCTTTCCTTTTTTAATGCACCATTCATAAAATCGGTTGCAGAAACTGCTGAAGCGATAACCTAGCTCTGTTTATGGAGGTGGCAGCAGATCAGCCTCTCTGCTGTCTTTGCTTCTGTCCCTAACACGGCCAGAGGAAATTTTTTTACGAGCCATAATTAAACAGGAATTGCCCTGTATTCACCCTTGCTGGCTGGGAGACAAGGCTTTAAGGGCCAGGCGGTTGGGTTATCGTGGCACGTTTGCGGAGGGTTTTGTCCCTGTCTAAACGATCTTTAATAGGACCGTGAATCAGTGCAGATGATGTGACAGTCCTGGTGTGAACAAAACCTGTCTGGCGGCTTGAATGCGCTTGGCTTGCGTCTGAGGTGGCAGCGGTGGAAATATGTCCTGTTCAGATCAGATTCCTGGCTGGCTACCATGTGCTGACCTGGGGGGTTCTGGGCCTCATCGAAAGGGCAGGCTGAGTAGAATCTTCCCGATTTATTTATTTATGGATTTATTTATTTTCTAGTTGGCGGTCGACATGTTTTCTGCCTGATGATGGGGAACCTTGAGGTCCTGCGGTGGAACTCAGGGATCCCACATCCCGCCCTGGGGGTTGCCGAGACGGAAGTAAAAGCACATTTTGTGGTGATTTTAGGAGACAGTGTAAGCAACACTACGGGGCAGAATGTGGGGCTTGAAAGAAGGGTGCTGGTTTCATGAGAAAGCCCTACCCTGTCCGTTACTTATTTTGTAAAATGTATATGCAAAATATAAAAACAAACCAAAACAAACCCCTCAAAGTGGTTTACAAAAGAGGCCAAATGATAAAACTGTCAGTAAGAGCAATTAATTGAAGACTTTTAAAAAGTTAAAGTTTACAACAGACTAAAAAAACAGATTAAAACTCACCACAGCTTTCTAAACACTGGAGCGGGCTTATTTTCACACACACACAAAAATGTTTTTAGCAGGCACTGGAAAGAGTGCAGTGAATGTGCCTGTCTCATTCCAAAATGTAGGTGCTGCCACCTTAACAATTGAGTTACAGTGGTACCTCGGGTTAAGAAGTTAATTCATTCTGGAGGTCCGTTCTTAACCTGAAACTGTTCTTAACTTGAAGCACCACTTTAGCTAATGGGGCCTCCTGCTGCCACCACGCCACCGCTGCACGATTTCTGTTCTCATCCTGAAGCAAAGTTATTAACCCGAAGTACTATTTCTGGGTTAGCGGAGTCTGTAACCTGAAGCGTCTTGTAACCTGAAGCGTCTGTAACCTGAGGTACCACTGCAATGTGAATGTAGAATGGGTTTTATGTGGCTCCTGTAATAGTGCCTGTTCTGCTGGCTGCATGGGCATATATGGGGTAAGATGATGCCATACTTATCCCAAGCTATTAAGGGCTTTATATACTAACTCCTTGAACTTGGACCAGCAGCAAATCAGCAACCAATCTTTGAGCATGGGTGTTATATGCCAACAAGGCCTGACTCCTGTCAGCAATCGTGCTGCAGCACTCTGCTACAGCTGTCTTGTCCTTAGACTTGCTGGGATCCTAATGTACATACTTAACTTACATGTGAATCTGTCTAGCAATTGGCAACTCCATCGAGGCACATTCCCCTCTGTTTAGGGATTTATTTATTTATTTATTTCAATCCTGTAAACTTAACTTGAGATCATGAAAACGAAGAAGGAAAAAACCAAGATTGACAGTTACCTCTATACCTCCCTCTATGTTTGCAGATCCTATTGTGGATTCAAACTCAGGATATATTATTAAACACACACCATTTATCAAGGAGCCTGTCAAAAGACTTAAGAATGGGAGCTTTGACTGCAAAACGCAGGTTTGCTGAGCATTCTGGCAAGAGAAAAATCTGCGTAGGAAAGAGTACCCCCCCCACCCTTTCTCCCAATAACTATAAAAATCTAAGGGACCCTTAAATAATTGGGGAGGGGAGCAGAACAGGCAATTAATAATCTGGAGTTTGATGGCTATAGTGCTAGGAGCAAGGCAGGTAACATGATTTATGGCTCGGCTTTGTCGGATGTCTTCGACTCAAAGGCAAGCAAAACTATTTACCTTCTGATGGATATACAGCCAGTATACAGGCAGTGTTGGAGCAGGGAGAGGATGGGACAAGCCATCCCTCTGTGGGTTTGGCTCTGCAAAATTGTAAAGCTGCCCACAGAAACACAGAACTTGGGAGAGCAGGGTTCAAACCCTCACTCACCCATGAAGCTCACTGGGTGACCTGGTGGGCCACTCGCTGCCTCTCAGCCTAACCTACCTCACAGGGTTGTTGTGGGGAATAAATGGGGGGATTATGTATGCCACCTTGAGTGGGGTATAAATGTGCAAAATAAATAAACCCATGTTATTTCTCAACACAAGTGCTTTCTGTGCAATGCATGTGACACACGACTCTAGCCTTCTCCTCTGCCTGCCATTAGATGGCTTTTAAGTGTTTCCCCCCCTTAAATTATATTGCCCCACACTTCTCAGAAATGAACCAAAGCAAGCTAATGACATCCATAAAGCAAATCACAGCAGGGAAGGTGGTGGGATGTGTCAGGAGGGAGAAATCCACTCCCCCCCCCGACAAAAAAAGAGAAAGAAATCACTCTCTCGTTCTCATCTCTTTCAAATGCCAAGAGAAAATGTCAAAGAAACGGCTTTCTTGGAAATAACTCCAAAGTTCAAATAAATTGTCAAACATAATTTGTCAATTGCCTCTTCCCAGCAGGATGGTAACTCCTGTGTATATTAGCTATTACGACACATTCCTGCTTTCTGTATCCACCATTTGCTGCTAGGCAAAGGAAATAAATATGTCTCCTTCCAGCTTCTTGCACAAAGTTAGAGGGCACTTTCCAAAATAAGTAGAGAGTGGCAGCCACCAGCTCTGTGCTATGCACAACATATTAAACCAATCCTGGCCACAGAGGATGCTGTGCACCCAAAGGTGTATTTGGTTGATTCAAAGGAGTCCTGGTGAGCATCACAATTGGATGGTGACGCATCTTCAAAAGCACATTTGCGCATGTGGATATCCATGCTGCAGTTTGCACATCTTCCATGCTGGATTTATTTTCTTTATTTCAACCTCTTGATTGTAAAACGAACAAAACAAAAACTCAATCCAGTTTATGAAGAAAGGGTAAAACAATAAAAAGCAAGTAACCATTTTAAGCATTCAAAAAATCAAAATCAACACTAGACTAAAAACGGATTAAAATGTGCATCAGCGTTCTAAGCATCTGAGCAGGCTTGCCTAAAGAAAAACGTTCTCAGGACTTTAATGATAAGAGTACAGTCGTACCTTAAATCTCAAATGTCTTGGGTCCCGAACAAATCGGCTCCCGAACAATCGAAACCTGGAAGTGAGTGTTCCGGTTTCCGAACAATTTTCGGAAGCCGAATGTCTGGCGCGACTTCCAATTGGCTGCAGGAGCCAATCAGAAGTCGCACCTTCGTTTTTGAACAGTTCCAGGAGTCAAACGGACTCCTGGAACACATTCTGTCTGAGAACCAAGGTACGACTGTACAGTGAAGGCACCTGCCTGATATCAAGAGGGAGGGAGTTCCAAAATATAGGCGCTACCATACTAAAAGATTGAGTTGTTATGAATGGGGAATGGATATTTAGGTAGCACCTGTAACTTTGCCAGTTCTGCAGATGGAGGCAGTTGGGGGGAGAGGGTGCAAGGTGATCTCACAGGTAAACTAGTCCAAAGTTGTTAAGGGCTTTATATGTGTTAGAGTTCCAAGGGGTTGCTCGAGAGCAAGCAGGCAAATACCTCCCTGCTCAGCTGTGAAGCTTTGCTTTTGATGCCAAAATAAACTTTATCTTTCCAGAGCACCACTCTCCCGTGGCTGGCTCGTTCACTGGCAGAATCCGTGAGTGGGCGGTCCTTAAACCTTCCCCAGCAAAGAAGCTTCTTGACGCCCAGACTGCACCTCCCCTCTCGGCATGAAAACTTACTGCACAAGGAGGGCGTGGGTAACGGAGGACCTCTCTCCTCCCCGCTTTGCCCAGGCAAGGTGTCCTGGCACCGCCTCGCCTCCTCCGAGCCCTGAAGCTCCTCTCCTCTGGAGACGTGGTTACTCTCCTCCGCTGAGGAGGAGCTGCTTCCCACAATCTTTGGGGGCTCTCTGTAATCCATCCGGCTTTTCCCCTCTCCCCCCTGAGCCGATGGCAGTTCCCTGACAATATGGTTATAGTAAGACCTCGATTTTGCCCCAGTAGCAAAGCAGCAACCAGGTCAGAGCTCTGAGCACATGTATTATATTCAGACAAGGTCTCACCACTATTAGCAGTCATGCTGCAGCATTCCAGACCCTCCAAGTGTCCCTATTTCCCAGGGTCACCCCTAATCCCAATTTCTGATTTGACCCAGGAATGTCCCGCTTTTCCTTAGGATGTCCCTATTTTCATTGGAGAAATGTTGGAGGGTATGGAGTTATTTGATCCCTGAGCCATCTGAAGGCAATTCTGTATACGGAAGTATAATGTTCTATTATGTTTTCATATATGTTGGAAGCCACCCAGAGTGGCTGGGGCATCCCCACAAGGTGCACGGGGTATAAATAGTAAAATTATCATTATGAAATGGGACGTCTATATTTTTATCAGAGAAATGTTGGAGGGTGTAGCATTCTGCAGTTTCTGGATCAAGCACAAGGGAAGCCCCACATGGAGCGCATTTCAGTAATCCAGCCTTCAAGTAAGCAGTGCATGAACCAGTGGCGTAGCGTGGGGGGTGCAGGGGGGGGCCGGCCGCACCGGGCGCAACATCTGGGGGTTAGGGGGGCGCAACATCTGGGGGTTAGGGGGGCGCAAATCCACAGATTAGGGGGCGCAAATCACGGATTAGGGGGTGCAAATCCACGGGTTAGGGGGCGCAAATTACTTGCCTTGCCCCGGGTGCTGACAACCCACGCTACGCCACTGGCATGAACTACTGTGGATGAGGATGCTGCTGCTTCAGATACTGTACCTGTTTTCTAAATGCAGCTCAGCTGGTGGATAGATTCTCTCACAGCACAACTTGATCTGCCCCCGGGTGACTTTTTGATTAATTCTGCGCACTCCAAAGCAACAGTGAGAAATCATTGGCAGTATAACTGGGTTTCGACCCTTTACAGAGTCTCTTCATTTGCCTCTCTTTAAACACTTTACAGACAAATTTATAACCAGGAATCATAAAGCCTGACTTATTGCTTGTCTTGATGACAATATTTAATAACTCATGTATGCTTTATTGCATCACTTTTAATGCCCTGGTGTGGGATGTTAGAGAGGTTTTTAATCCTCCACATCAACTGGTAAAAGGTCTTGCTTTGTTCTGAAAGCCGGTTTGTATAGTAATATAGAAAGGCGGTATAAAAATTAAAAGTGAAATGAAATTTGGTCTGTGCACAAGAGCTAATCTGTGTAGGGTTCACAAGAGTCCACTCCAAGCACTGTGATGGCTTTCTGAATCATTTGTTTTCATACTCAAAACTTGCACAATTGTGTTTTATTTCCTCAAGGCAGTATTCGGAATCCAAATTGTATATGCTTAAAAATGTAATCCAAGTTACTGTATAGGGAGGAAAATTAGAATTTTTTAAGTAGGAAAGTCTAAAGTAGTGGTGGAGGAGAAATTAAATTAAATTCACATGTAAGAGTGGGCCTACCAAATTTGTGGTTTCTGAAGCAAGACACAGATTGAAACATTGCTTCAAAATTCATACATCTTCAAATTTTGCAGTGCAGTTCTCCAGCCAAGTAACATGTAGAAAAATGCACATACCTAGGATAAAGCATGCATAAAAATGCATGTATTAGTGAAAATAAAATGCAAACCCTGCATTATATTTAGGGAAATTGTGTTGCAAAATTGTTTCTATTAAGCTAAACTGCATACAAAAAATGTGTATATTGGAAGAAAGAGCTGATAAGTTTTCACGAGCCTAATATTGGGAAAATGATAAGCCAGGAGAAACCAGAACTGCCAGATTTCACCCATCTTTAGTCCAAACTCTTCCTCTCTATTCCAGGGATGCTAGATGAATGTGATCATTGCAAATTCTGAGATGAGCCGGCCTGATCTTATTTGCTTGGACTAAGGGGCAGAAGTGAATGAGTTATCCACCAGATTCTGTGACACAGTTCCCAGCTGTTTGAATGCTTCAAAATGAACACCAGGCATATTTAGAAAGTAAAAACACAATTAAATTTGCATTGTGAGATAAACCAGTGGGTTTTTTTGAGCCAGATTGCATTGGAGCTTAGTTCCAGCACCTTTTCTTTTTTTAACCATATATATATATATATGTGTGTGTGTGTGTGTGTGTGTGTGTGTGTGTGTGTGTGTGTGTGTGTGTATATATATATATATATATATATATATATATATATCTCCAACTCTGTCTGTCCCTTTCCCAAGCACCATGTTGGCCATTCTGAGAGCCTTGAGTTGCCACTGCCACTCCTGTCCAGGGGGGGGGGGAGCTGTGGGGGCGAGGGATGGTGAGAGGGCACTTCTGGCACCCCTTTTAAAGAAAAAAATGCTGAATAAAACACATGTTTGAATGCTACTGAAATATGCATTAATATGTGTTCTGAGAGTCCTTTTAAAGAGAGCAATAGAACTCTACCACTGACACACACATTCACCACAAACTTCACTGCCACCCCCAGGATCTCAGTGATTTTGGCACTGGCCATAATAAGAATAACAGCAAGAAAGTCAGGACAGTCCCTCAGATCAGCACCCTGATGGGCAGTCCCTGGGGGTACCCAAGGGCACGCAGTATCGGCCCCCTTCTCCATAAAAAAAACAGTGGCACTTACTGTTTAGGATGTTTTATCACCCTAAATCTTCTAACATTAAGTTTCATTGCATGTCCATGAGCTCTAGTGTGATAGAATCATAGAATCATAGAATCATAGAGTTGGAAGAGACCACAAGGGCCATCGAGTCCAACCCCCTGCCAAGCAGGAAACACCATCAGAGCACTCCTGACATATGGTTGTCAAGCCTCTGCTTAAAGACCTCCAAAGTAGGAGACTCCACCACACTCCTTGGCAGCAAATTCCACTGTCGAACAGCTCTTACTGACAGGAAGTTCTTCCTAATGTTTAGGCGGAATCTTCTTTCTTGTAGTTTGGATCCATTGCTCCGTGTCCGCTTCTCTGGAGCAGCAGAAAACAACCTTTCTCCTCCTCTATGTGACATCCTTTTATATATTTGAACATGGCTATAATATCACCCCTTAACCTCCTCTTCTCCAGGCAATGAGGGAGATGATGAGAGAGGGAGAAACAGTATATCTGCTTTCTCCATACCATGCAGCACATGTACCCTCCAACATTTCTCCAGTGAAACTAGGGGCATCCTCTTCTACACCAATAAGCTGCTCCCGTGTTTGATCTTCCGCACACATAGATGATGACATACGTATTTACACCGGTCACATTGAGCCCATTGCAACCTCTCCGCCTCACGTACCTCACAGGGTTGATGTGAAGAAAAATGATGTGAGGGAAGGGAGTGTGTGCAACGCCTTCCACAAATAAATGGACTGAAATAAAATTGTAGCTGTAAGCTACCTTGAGTCCCTGCCAAGGAAAAAGGTGGGAAACAACAACAACAAGAAGAAGAATGAATGATCATGAACATACCAGAGAGTAAATCCTGTTGAACTCAGTGGGACTCATTTCTGAGTAAAAATGTTTCGGATTACAGTGTAAGGCTGCACCCTCTTGACCCAGTTACCTGGGAGTAGACATCACTGAATACAGCGGGACTTGCTTCTGAGTAGACAGTGTCAGGCTGCGTTTACAATAAAGGAATAAACATTTCCCGCATTTCCTAGGACTTGGCTGGCTGTGGAAGGATTGCAATTAAAGAATGTAAAGCAGAGTTGTGACCTTTTCCTTCAAAATTATAGGAAGGACTTTGTATGCCAGCTTTTCCATTTCCTTCATTTGGTGCAGGTATTTTATTTTCGGTATAAACAGGTCTCTGCTTTTTAACCTAGACACACGCACACCTCACTTTTAATTGTTCTCTGAGACATGGAAGGGAGGAAAAGGGGGAAATGGAACATTCCGGGATAAAATCAAAAAGCAGTATGCATCCTATAATTCTGGGACTGTACCTGGAAAATCGGGACACTTGGAGGGTATGATTGCCTAACTTTATAAACTTCTATAAACTTATGGACAGATATTGGTGGTGTTGGGAGCAGGAATATAGTTGCTCTGAGATGCACAATTGTGTTTGTGTGTGTGAAAGAGTGTGCATCAGAGAGAAAGAGAGAGAGCAGCTCATTAAGCACACTCTGTTGAACACTGCATCATGGCCTATTATGTACCTTATCCCCCCCTCCCTTTTGAGCATGAATAGAGATGAAAGCCCTTGAAAAAGTATGTGGCATTTATCAGGAAACCAGCTCTCATTGCAAAAACGGCTGACAAACGCCACCTCTGCCCTAACACAAAACACGCCTTGTCCCATCAAAGGCCTGACGGGCAGTCACCTTGATGAGGAAATAGTGAGGCGGTGAGCACCTGCTGTTCCATCGCGGGCCTTGTGGCAAGATGTCAGCCACCTGTGCGGCTGTGGCAGTGGAAGCCCTTCCCCCTCATACAGAAGAGCAAGGCAGGCTCCGGGCTGCAACAAGGGAGCTTGGAATGTACTGAACTGTGGCAGAAAGCATGTTAGGAGGACACTGAAAAGAACAGGAGAGGCCAATTTGCATGCCCAGGACAGAGTCTGGGGCTGGCAACCACTCCTGGAAGCCTTTTCAGTGTGTCTGAGCAGAACTCTTTCTTTGCTTGTTTTCCCCATTTTTTCTTGACAGGTTTTGCCCATCCACCTTGGCAGGTAACAGCAGTGCAGCCAGGTGAGGAGAAGGGTAATCGGGATATGAGACAGGTCAGCGTGGCTCCAAACAAGAAATAGGGCAGGGCAGCCGAACCTGAGCTGGCAATGGGAGGGGGCATTACGAAAGAGAATGGCCACACAGCTTAGGACGTTGCCATATGATCAGTCCATCTATTGTCAACACGAGCTGGCAGCAGCTCTCCTGGGTTTTAGGCAGGCATCTCACACAGAACATTGGAACATGTGCTCTGCCAGCAAGTTCTAGCCCTTCTCGTGCATCCCAGATGGAACAGCTGGTGCTGTAAAAGAGTATGAACCATTGAGGCTCCAACCATCATCTGGTCCCCAGTGTGGGATGAAACACATTAGAGTGGAAGGTATAGTGGAGTGATCCCATCATGAGTGTTCAAGTAGGACTCAATGCCAAGTCTAGTCAGCTTCCAATGAGCCATGGAGAGTACCACAGAGGACATAGGTGCCAAGTCCCAGGGCCCCTGGATACCATGGTTCCCACAACATTTTTAATGAGGAGGCTGGAAACCCACAAAGTGTGGCATGGCCATGCATGCATACCGCAGGACATATTCATGCTACGTCATCACACACTCTGGCATGTGTGCACTACGTCACCACACCTGCTACATGCCGGTGCTGCTGATGGAGGATAATGGCTCTTCATGATGGCTGTGCAAGAGGCAGCAAAGCTTCTGAATAACAGTTGCTGGAAACTGCAGGAGGGCAGAGGGCTCTTGGGCTCAAGTTCTGCTTGTGGGTTTCCCACTGGGGCATTTTAGGGTTGCCATATTTGAAACAGTGAAAATAAGGACATATTGTTGAGCTCTTTTTTATAGTTTTGCCCAGAGTTGTTGAGCTTTTTGGGCAAATTTGCAAAAATATATTATATGTTTTTGAGCTATTTTTATGGGGAAATGGTGCTATCAATATGGCTGCAGTTGCGATGAGAGGAGGCTGAACTAGATGTGCCTTTGGCCTGATCCAGCAGGCTATTTTTATTTTTTTTATTTTTTTATATCCTTATGTCATCTTCTACTTTGTCTCAGGCACAAAAATGTATTGAGTGAGTCTTGATTTCTGGCTTATAGGCAGAAGCATGAGGTGACTGGTTCTATATTACCTGATTCCCTGACTGGAAAGGTTCCTTCCTCCATTTGGACTACATAGTGAGATGAGATTCCTGGTGATATTTCTTTTCAGATCCACCTTCGCTCTGTTTGGAAGTGTCCAATCTGGAACAGAGTTCAGTACATGCAGGGCTGGGTTAACCATTGAGCAAAATAAGCACATTCTTAGGGAATCAAGGGTAGGGGTTGCACCACAGAAATTGTCCATTGCTGGACTAGCAACTCCACTTTTCAGTTTACAAATTCTGAGACAAAATCCGTCTATAGTAAAGCACAAAGGCACAAGATTCAGCTGTGAATTAGCAAGCAAATTGTTTGTATCGTGGAATAAAAGTGTACAAAAGTAAACATTATTTTCCAGCTTACTGTAGCTTTTGCTTCATTTCAAAAAGTAAAATTTCATTTTACGGTTTATTATTGTTTATATTTTGAATTAGACATATGGAGGGGGAACCAAAGTGCTCTGGGTAGTTTAAAGGTCTTAGTCTGGCCCTGAGTAGCTGTTGGCTGTGAGAGGTGGGTTAATCGGAGAAAAGGCAAAGTTATCCTCTGATAGTCCAGGATGAGGGTGGCATGGAAATTCTGTGCATGCTCGCTGTGGTCACTTCTGCCTTGCACTAAAGCAAAATTATAGTTGAAGGAAAGAGAGAAGGAAAGAGGACTCGTGGGAGCTTTGATGACAGCTTATAAATGCCTTCAAGGCAACATTATAAATGAAGGAATTGTTGGCCCTCTCAGAAGGTGCTGGGACAAGGAGCGATGGCTCGGAGGTGTGGATGGCAAAGTTTTTACTTGGTTGCTTCTCAGCAGTAAGAAAAAATGGGCAGCAGACTTGACTCTCCAGGGATGCATAGGAGATACTTGGAATGTCAGGAGTTCAGGAATGTGTTAAACAGAATGTTAGCAGAAAAGATGAATGGCATAATCTTTGCAAAATGCAGAAGGTTAACCCGCTGACCTGAACCACTTCCTCCCCCCACCTTCCTGGCTTTCCAGCCTGTGTGATTCTACAATAAATTCTACTTAAGCCGTTTAACAGCAGGCGCTTAGCGGCTGGACTTAATGGGCACTGTCCAGAGAAGATGAGGTGCTCTCGAGTCCCATTGAAATCACCGAGTCTCGAGTGCCCTTGATTTCAGTAGGGTCTTAAAGAGGCCTAGCTTTCTCCCTGGATTGTGAGCACTGCCCAGGAAAACTCGCTTTTTGTCTGTAGTTCAACAGATTCATAATCAGGAATAAATCTTAAGCAAATTAAATGATTCTTACTGACAAGTCGTCATCGTTTGGTTCAGTGTCGGCTATTGGCATTAAAATAGCATCAATATCTTATTTTAACTAAAGACATAACCTGGTTCATTTTAGCTCTGAGTTTTAAGGGGATTCAGGGCGTAAAAATGGTCTTGCCGGATCAGACAAAGGGGCATCTGTCATCTATAATTTTCTTGCCAGCAGCAGCCAATATGGTTCGGGCCAAGCTGAGCATTGTTTGTGAAGAGGTACATTATCTCTATACAAGAGGGATAACAACTCCCATCTTCCTTGAGCACAGGCTGTGCTGACTAGGGCTGATGGGAGTTGGAGTCCAATAACATCCAGTGGCGTAGCGTGGGGGGTGCCAGGGGTGCCGGCCGCACCGGGCGCAACATCTGGGGGGCGCGAGTCCAGAGGGAATGGACAAGCAATCAAGGCTTGTTTGGGGTGGGGGGTCGTCTTCTCCATTTGGCCGGCCCACCTCGAGGAAGCGGGAACCTCTCCAAGGTGCTGCGCGCCGTCGGTGGAGGGAAAAGAGCTGCGCAGCAACAAAGCCGGGAGGAGGAGGAGGTGGAGGTGGAGGTGGAGGCGCCGCCTGCCGCAGGATCCGATCCGAGCCTGCTAATCACTTGCTGAGAATTAAGTGGCTCAAAGAGGCAAAGGAAGAGGTGGAGAAACTGGCCCGGCCGGGAGGAAGCTGGAGAGAGCAGCGCGCCTGGGTGCGGCGAGGTTCGGTAGGTGCGCCCTTGCTGGCTACCCGCCTCCCGGGCTCAGTGCCTCCATGACCCCTCCAGCGGCGATGGGAGAGATGGGGGGGTATGGAGCAGCCCCGGCTGGCCTGCTCCTGCTTCTCCCCCGCCTCCTTCCCGTTGCCGGCGCCTTGATCTCATCCGGATCAGGGACGAAACACGCCCATCCTTCGCTACTCCTTGTCGGGTCACTGCTTCATTTCTCCAGGGAGAGAGAGAGGAGAGGAGAGGTGCCGGGGATTGCCAAGCGCGTGTGACGCAAAGGGCCTGCCCACGTGCAGGCTGAGCTCCGCGTGGCGGGGGCGGAGGGAGGCGCTCTGCACATGCTTAGGAGGCGCTCGCCAGTGGTGTAGCGTGGGGGGTGCAGGGGGGCGGCTGCACCGGGCACAACATCTGGGGGTTAGGGTTAGGGGGCGCAAATCCACGGGTTAGGGGGCGCAAATTACTTGCCTTGCCCCGGGTGCTGACAACCCACGCTACGCCACTGATAACATCCCAGAAAAATGCTGCTAGTTTTACCGAAACAATTGTGAGATGTGCTGTATTTCTATATAAATTAAAGTAACTATTTTTACATCTGCATGTAGTCCTGTAAATTAGCATTTATGTAAACCTGTGGCTTCTTTTTTGTGTGTGCTCTTTTGTGATGGGTTTCCTCTTTTTTGATTGTGCAAAAGCTGCCACCATTATCTGTGATAATGCAGTATGAAAACTCCTGTGCATAAATCTGGAGACATCGTCCTCTTATCAAGTGGGACTTAAAAACAGAAACAAAACAGAAGAGCAACTATTGACTCTAGGGATTGGGGAGAAACTAGTTTTAGTTCACATTTAAAGGGAAACCCACCTAATTTGTAGTTTTTGAAACAAGACACAAAATGAAACATACTGAATCTTCAAGATTTGCACTTCTCTGAATTTTGCAGTTCTCCAGCCATGTAAAGTGTGTAAAAAATGAGTATATTGGGGTGAAGTGTGCAAATCAACATATAGATTAATGAAAATCATGTAATAAGTAAAATTGTCTAAAATGTTTATATTAGGAGAAATTTGCACTAAATTGCTGATGAATTCTCATAAGGATTTTTAACTTTTCAAAAAAAACAACAACATACAAACTGATGTGGAAATACAGAGATTGGGGAAAAAACAAGAAGCAGAGAGAAACAAAAATTGACAGATTCGCCCTTTGATGATTGATTCAAAAATATTGGAACAGTTTCCAGATGGCAGAATCAAGTAAGACACAGAGTTGTTTATGCTTTTCTTAATTTACTTTATTGCTCAACATGGCAGCTGTATAAAAAAAACACAAGACAATTATCTTGTATTTAAAAAAAACAACAAGAAAGGAAGAAATATCAGAGCAAAAATCTTGACTCTCCTTCTCTGAGATTGCTGTCCCTTTCTGCTGGTCCCAGAGACACCTGAAAATGCTCTCATGTTTTGCATCTCAAGAGAAAGAGATGGTGCACAGATTGTTTTGGAGAAGGATAATTCACAGACTGCAATCATACTGCAGAAAGCAATGGAGATGGAGAGTGGTAAGACATTTAGGTGATTATCATTCCCCCAACTGCTTCTTGTCAAGCATCCAGTCTAATTTTTGGACATCTTCAGACCGATTGTAGCTCTGTCCTGAATTCTCTTGGGAAGAGCTTACGTTACGGTCCACTGAATGCCCTCCGTCAAGCAGCTTTCCCTAACATTCTTTAAGGCTTAATTTTATGTTCCAATGTGTTATCCAGCAGCTTCTTAATGAAGGGATTGAAATTCTTTCACCGCAGGGCAATGAACTGACCTCTAACGACTGGTGGCTAGGAAAGACAGTTTTCCGGAGGGCAGGTTGCCCCAGAATCTGCCAACTCCTTGTGTGCTCCAAAGCAGCAGCTGGCGAAGGCCACCATTGGTGACAGGATATTGGACCACATGGATGGTTGGTCTGATCCAGTTTGGCAACCTGTGTTTTGCTAATTATACTCAGCAGGGCAGCCTCGTCTGGTAGGATATGGATTCTTAATGTGAACTAGCAGTTCAACAGCAAGCTTCCACAATGGCTGAGAGATGGCTGCCCCCCAATGTCTTCTGAAAAGTGAGCTTCAAAAAGAAGGACATCTGGAGAGGAGCCACATGGGGCCAAAGGTCAATCCTACTGAAAACCTTTGGGCAATATTTGTCTGGGAGCTGTTACATGCAATGGATTATGGATCTGCTATAGCTGTTAAGGAATGGTTTCCTTACTCCAAAGCCACATTGGACATTCAGAAATAAAATAAAATATTTATTCATTCATAAATATTTGCCCTAAATCATATATGATCTCAGGGCAGGTTAAAATGCAAAGCATAGTACTGTAAAAACTTTGTTAAGTGTTAAAAACTCCAGTGCTGTTACGCAAACAGCATGAGTACACATATTTTCACAGTGGCTACCTATGCTCACAGACTGAGCAAAGAGGTGAGTCTTTACAGTGTGTCTTCCCTTCTGAGGGAAGGGAGTTCCATACATGAGGTGCCACCACAGGGAAAGCCCTGTTAACATTTCATGTAAATGTCCAGGAGGAGGGGGGGGGGATGGTTCAGCCACTTTGCATTGCTTGTTAACAAAGCCAGTCTCCTCACAGAAGGTGAGTTAGTAAGTAAATGCACATTTCAATTGTATCCCACCGGACTGCAGGCAGTGAAAGCTCACATGATAAAATGCTCCCCCACAAAGAAGACTCCTACATGGGTTCATCTGCAATCCTCTTGATCAGATGTTCCTGAATCAGCCTGATTATGACTATGAGAAGATGGTTAGAGGGAGCCCCCAGCCACCATCGATTACTTGTTCCCTCTCCAAAGTTGGGCACCCAATCTTCCTGTAAGTGTGTTCAGTGCAGGCCAGGTGACTTCTACCAGTAAACTGGCGGCCTTCTCATGAAGATTCCACCCACCTGCTGATAGTTTAAATTAATGGACCCTCCAGCTTCACCTGATTTGAGCAGAATGTATTTGTTAGTCTAAACTGAGACAATGGCAGGGAAAGAAGTTGGTGCTGATGGGGAATAGCAGAATTCTATTCTAATCAGACTGCATTTGCACGCATGCCTATCACCTTGCAGCAAACATTGTTACAGTGCAAGGGGGAATGGCCTCTCATTGGATTAGTGGGGGAAAGGAATTGTCCGTACTGAAGCTTGACTGAATTAGAGACTGACTAGATGAATGTCATAGTGTGTTGGGGTTTGGCTCTTCAGCTAACCACGTTCGTGCACCAAGGTCAGAGGAAAAGAAGAAACTCACGGTTTAATAAGGTCCCTGGAAACGGCTATGATGGAGTAGTGGTATGTCAGATACTCTGATTTCATTAGTCAAATATATTCCACTATTTCCTAGACACAATGATGTCTGTTTTCTCATATGAATACATATGGATTTGCTCCTACAAAATGCAGGGATGGGCACAAATGTGGACTGTTTTGAAAGAGGATGAGATAAATTCATGGATGAGGAAGAGGTTAACAATGGCAACCAACCCTGATGGCTATGTTCTAGCTCCATAACTGGAGGCCTCTGAATACCAGCTGCTATCACCCTCCCAAAACTATAATCCCAAGGGTTCCATTCAAAGAGAGGTTGATTGTTGAACTATTCTGGGAATTGTATCTGTAAGAGAGGAACAGGTATCTTCTTATGACTCTCAGCACCCTTAACAAATTCAGCTCTCAGAATTCATTGGGGGGAGCCATGACTGTGCCATGTGGCATCATAGTACCTTAAATGTATGGTGCGAAGGTTGCCGCAGTTATGGATGGGTATGCAGGAGGGATTTGATTCAGTTGACAATGACAGGTGAACCTACCTAATTCACCATTTCTGATACAACAGGTGAAACAACAGCTCCCATAATTCTTTGGGGGAAGCCATGATGGTTCAAAGTGGTATCACAGTGCTTTAAAGGCATGGCGTAAATATGACCACAATCTGGAGTATCTGGAGTCCCACAGGTGTCCTATCACAGGTCTACACTGACTAGTGGTGGCTTTCCACGGTTTCAGGCAAGTGTGTTTCCTGACGAAACCTGGAGATGTCAGGGACTGAACTGGGGACCTTCTGCTTGCAAAGCATGTTACCCAGCACTGAGCTACATCCCTCTATCAACGGTTTGGAATGAGGCTCACTAGGATGCGAAAGAGCAGGCTGTGCAAAGTGTAGCATTTTCGTGTTCATGCATATGCATGGGCATAGGAGATGAGAGGCAGCCATCCTCCGCTTAAAAAATTTAACTTCTACAGACACTGAGGAGGGCAAGGAACCTGGAGAATAACAAGTCTGGCAGCCCATACTACCAACATTTTAAAAAGGCATCCCTCAATGCCAAAACTGGGGACAGAACAGGGACAGTGATTTACCAGGGAAAGATACCAGAGAACAGGGACTGTCTCCAGGATAATAGGAGCATGTGTGATCACTTTAGAGAAAAAAGAACTCAGCCAAACAATTTACAACAGGGAAGGGAAGTGCTTTGCTAAATTCATGCTCGTTGCACTTGCTGTGCTTTTACCCCATTGGTTGTTTCTGCTTATCACTGCCATTTTCCTTTCTTTCTGCCCTCATTGCCCTTGGCTTCATTTGCTGTCACTGTCCTTGGCTTCATTTGTCTGCCATTTAGTTTGATTGGCTCCAGCAACACTTGTGGTTTACTCTATGACAGTGGCAGCCAAACTCTGCCCTCCAGCTATTTTGGGACTACAATTCCCATCATCCCTAACCACTGGTCCTGTTAGCTAGGGATAATGGGAGTTGTAGTCCCAAAACAGTTGGAGGGCCAAGTTTGGCCATCACTGCTCTATGAGGATTTGATGCTCTATGAGGATGGTGATTGTAACACTGTGACATCAGGTGTGGTTTAGGATGCTGCCTTATGTGGCTACTGGGAGACTTAAATAAGACTTTGTGGTTTGACATTCACTTTACCATGAGATGTTTAAATTGTGTGGTTGGGTTTATTTACACCGCTTTGTGCTTGGTAGAAAAAAATGACACAGAAATAAGTAAATATTTCTGAATAAATAGATAAGGGAAGCAACCTTGCCTTGCATCATAGTATCATAGAGCTGTAGAGTTGGAAGGTCCCCCAAGAGCCATCTTGTCCAACCACTTGCAATGCAGGAATCCCTGACAGGTGGCCACCCAACCTCACTTTAGAAACCTCCAATGAAGGAGAGTCCACTACCTTCCAAGAAAGTGCAGACCATTGTTAAACAGCTCTTAGTATCAGGAGGTTCTTCCTACTGTTCAGTCAGAATCTTCTTTCTTGCAATTTGAATCCATTGGTTTGGGTCTTACCATCTGAAGCAGCAGAAAACAAGCTTGCTCCTGTAATGTGAAAGCCCTTCAGATATCTGAAGATGACTATGATATGGGGAACCTCCAGATTTGCCTGCCAGGCTCCTTATTTGCCCTACTAGGCCTTTAACCCCAAAGCATGTCTGCCTGTCCCACAGCTGACACCATGTTATGACATCAACTGACACCATCAGCTGATGAGCGAGGAGTTTGATCCTGCTTTCTGTAGGGGGACTTGCTGGCTCACCCAAACCCCACAGAAAGCAGGATTAAACTCCCTTGGCAGCAGCTGATACATAGGAAGTTTCATTCTGCTTGGTTGTTGTCTTCACCACCCCCAGGGGCCAACTTTGACAGGTGAATGGGACCACCTGCCTGTCAATACTGGCCGGCGAGGTGAGGAAAGTTAGAGACCTGGCCCCACCAGGCCAAAACCCCTGCTTTACATAAGAGACTTTGTAGGAAGAACCAGCCATTATTTGCAAACTTGAAAATTCCCCATGCACCAGCCTCCTCGAAATGTCACGCTGGCATTTAGCAAGTCAAGATTTGTTTTTTTATTTATTTTTATTTCCTGAAAGTGTATTTTGTATTATGAGGAGCAAACACACATCGGCTGTTTATTGACTTCTCTCTGTCTATTCCCCCAGGAAAACAATAAATAAAAATATAATATAATGCAACTGAATACTGGAAAAAAATGGCCAAAAAATAAGGGGTGGGTGTGGGGGCTTCTACAGATTTGATGCTAGCACCAAAAGGCTTGTTTTGAACTAGACTGAATATCACCAACCTTCCCAACACTTTCCCAGGAGCACTTGTAGAATCATAGAATTGTAGAGTTGGAAAAGGCTCTAAGATCAATCTAGTCCAACCCCCTGCAAGGCAGGATTTACAGCTAAAGGCTCTCTGACAGATAGCCATCCAACCTCCTTTTGAAAACCTCCAACGAAGGAGAGTAAACCACGTCCTGAGGTAGTCTGTTCCAATGTTGAACAGCACTTGCTATCAGAAAGTTATTCCTAATGTTTAGTCAGAATCTCCTTTCTTGTAATATGAATCCTACCACCTGGAGCAGCAGAAAACAAGCTTGTTCCATCTTCCATACAGCAGCCCTGCAGATAGTTGAAGATGGCTATCATGTGACCCCTCGATCTTCTTTTCTCCAGGCCAAACATTCCCAGTCCCTTCAAGCAGGCAGGGACCACCCCCCTCATAAAGAAACATTAACTACCTGCCTTGCCCATCCAGCTGCCTCCTCCCTGCTGGTTTTTATCAACCAAGAGGGACAAGTTTCCAGATGGGTCCAAGCACCTTGTCCACATTCTTCAGCTTTACTTACTGAAACTCATCCAGCCCAACATAATTAGACAGTGTTCTGGACACCCCAGATACAATACAATACAATACGATACAATACAATACAATACAATACAATACAATACAATACAATACAATACAATACAATACAATACAATACAATACAATACAATACAATACAATACAATACGGTCAGTGCAGTATATTGGTTTACAGCATATTTGAGTTTCCAGCTGCTTTTGGACTACAGCTCCCATCATCTCTAACTACTGGTCCTGGTAACTAAGGATGATGGGAGCTGTAGTCCAAAAGCAGTTGGAGACCCAAGGTTCATATTATTCATTCAAACTTATGCATACAACCTTGAGTCTCTGAAAGGAAACACTGAGATACTGGATACGTGTAATTAATTAACTAATTCAGCCTGTGGGAAGCAAAAGTCTCTAGAAGGTGCAACATGTTATATATTGGACCTCAACTAAACGTGAGTTCTGTAAAACTGGGCCCACAATACTGAACGTACAACTCCTGGTGGATCCAAGCTGTGCATTCGAGCCATGAGGGACCAATAAGAGTGACCCCACTCCCAGGACATTAGTGATCAGGTAAGGATATAATGAATCAGGCAATCTTTGCAGAATCCAAGTTAAAAAGGCACAAGTTGTTAAGCACACATTCTCACCAGAGGAGGCATTCAAGGTGGAAGAAGGACTGAGGGCCCTGGGGACTTGAAGGCCAGATAGGGAGGATAGGGGTGGGGACATTTGGCCCCTGGGCTTGAGGCTCCCCACCTCTCTGCGAGTGACTGTGTAATAGTGCAGAACTGTTCAACCAGTACAACTTGGGTCAAGAAGTGTAACTTGATTATTATTGTGATTCTCCACTTGGGATGTTCATTCGGCGCTTAAAATGATTTCCACAATGATAAATGATTTGCCCAAGCTACCTTAATTAAATACCCCCCAAAGCAGTGCCTGGTTCAAAATTCTGTTGTCTCTCTCTCTCTTTCTAATCTGCTAATTAATTGGTTAAAAGCAAGACTGTCAACATGATATTTACACCAGGACTGTTGGTCATTTTATTTGAAACCAGAGAGGAGGTGGAGAGAGGAATTATTTGTTCAATATACTGGAGAGTTTAAAGTGAGAATTACATGCCGGCTGGTAGTATTAATCTGTTTCAAATCTGTTTCATTCTCTGGCTTGGGACTGACACTCTGTATAGGCAAACGAGTGCCCCAAAGCCATTTTCTGAGCTTGGGATCTGTGCAGCCATCATCATTGTCTCTGTCTTGCCAGCTGGACTGGCCATGGTCTCCAGTCCGAGATCTTGGATCGCATACCTCCCTGGTGTAAGTCTATTGACTTCAATTAAGACACACCAGGGAGACTTTTGGACCGCTCCATTTGCTAACTGTGTGCCAGTGGCAGTGGAACGGGTTCATGAAAGCTGGCAAGCGGGATGCTGGCAAAAGGCTTTGACAGTCCAATTCTGCAGGAGAAGGATGACTTTTAACTCCTCTCTTCTTCATTCAAGCAGCCTGCCAAGAAACTTCAGGGTTCCTGGGCCAGAGTTAGGCTTAGCTTGCACCAAGGTCCCCAAACTGTTCCTGGGCTGAACCTCTTAGTTTGTAGAGTTCTATACAAACACACACAAACACTTCCCTCCATAGAGAAAATAGCCACATGGATGAGAAGGAATGTTCATAGGCTAGCCTGATCCCTGGCATATAGTTTGTACATACAATTAGTAGTGTAGCCGGGGGGGGGGGGGCAGAGGCCCCAGGCACAAAATTCTGAGAGGAGCACAACCAGGTGCCCCCATGACAGGCTCCCTCATTGAGGCCACATAGCTGAGCTTCTGCCACCTTTTGGAGCCGTGAGGAGGCAAGTTGCACCAGGACCAGGCCTTCAGGTCTTGGATGCACGCCTCCACCCCAACTGCCCAGTCTGCCAGGGGGGCATAACACTTGCCTTGCCCTGGGTTCCAGCAACCCACGTTACATCACTGCATGCAATGATTTCTCCCCCTGTGTTGTTAGAGGAACATTCAATTGTGTCTCCCCATACACACTTTTGAATGGTACAGCACAGACACAACTGTATCTCATAACTCTACTAAGCAGGCTGCAATCTTGAGCAGATGGACTGGTGTTGGATAAATGGCTGCTTGATCCTTACCAAGCAGGAGAAAAGGTACAGGGGGTGTGCATCTTTCCCCCTACAGTGGAAATGCAGCTTGAGTGCAAAAAAACGCCCAGGTGAGAGAAGTGAAGCAGCCTCTTTCTCCCTGCTCCAGCAAATGTCCCATGCTGTATTGCAGCCTTCCATGGATGCTCTCATATATATTTGCATGTGTCAGGGGTTCAGGAGCAGAGGCGAGGGCAAGGGAGGAAACAGAGAGCGAGGGGGAGGAGTCCGAAGAAAAGATGAGTGACGACGACGACCCGAGATCTCCGAGTCTGTCCAGTGAATCAGAAGATTCACAGAAAGGAGCGCCAGTCGCCAGAGCAAGGGGGGAGCTTAGGGGGACACCCCAGGAAGGAGGGTCCAGAGAGGGTTCAGAGGGCAGCAGTTGGAAATCGGGGCCAGCGTCACCAACAGAGCGCAGTGGGGAGGAAAGGCGCCAGGTATCGAGCTCTGGCAGCTCGCAGCAGGGGGGAGGGCATGAGTCAGGAGTGGCCACACCTCCATCGGAGAGCGAAGAAACGGTCAAGCGGAAAGTGGAAGGTTGGGCGCGAGCGCCAAGTTCAAATGCACAGGAAGGCGGCGCAGTAAGCAGCCCGGAAAGGGAGCCAGGTCCTAAAGCCCGATGCAAGGAGAGAGGAGGGTCCGGGGGGTCAGCGTCAGAAGAGTCCAGGAAGGAAGAGACCACGGGGGGCAGAGGGACCCAGAGAAGAACGGTCAGGCGGAAAAGGTGGAGTAAGGCTAGGATATTAAGTTGGTGTACAAGGGGCGGAGACTCAGACGGAGCTTCGCCGGTCTAGCTTATAAGACGTAGAGCTGCACGCAGCAGCTTGGAAATGGAAACTGTAACTCAATAAAGTCTTTTATAAAGTGAACGCTGGCTAGCGTGATCCTCTGTGAGCTAGGATCTGGGAGCAGCTCTGACAGCATGCAACTGTTTTGCCCCGAAAACTATGTACTCCTTACAGAGGACAACATCTGAAGTGTGAATTCTGAAAGAACATAAGCAAGAGGGATTTACAAGCCGCCCCAGGCAACTGCCTCCATGTCTGGATATATGGGATCACCTCTGCTAAGATTCTGTTTCTGCTGACATTTTTAGAACAGAGCTGAATCGGTTTGCCCCCCACCCCCCAAAAAAATCCTTAATTCCTATTTTGCAAAGTTTGATGCTCAGTATTCTCCAGCTTGTGGGATGTGGGTGGCACTGTGGGTTAAACCACAGTGCCTAGGACTTGTTGATCAGAAGGTCGGCAGTTCGAATCCCCGCGACAGGGTGAGCTCCCGTTGCTCGGTCCCTGCTCCTGCCAACCTAGCAGTTCGAAAGCACGTCAGAGTGCAAGTAGATAAATAGGTACCGCTCTGGCGGGAAGGTAAACTGCATTTCCATGCACTGCTCTGGTTCGCCAGAAGCTGCTTAGTCATGCTGGCCACATGACCCGGAAGCTGTACGCCAGCTCCCTCGGCCAATAAAGCGAGATGAGCGCCACAACCCCAGAGTCGGTCACGACTGGACCTAATGGTCAGGGGTCCCTTTACCTTTACCTTTATTCTCCAGCTATTCTGCAACTGCTTGTATCTTGGCTGAATAGGTGATACTTTGCATCCTAGGATGTCTGATTTTCAACACTGAATCATCAACAGTTGCTATTTGATAATGCCTGGCATATGGTGCTGCTTAACAGTGGGTAGCTGACATGCTATGGTAACTGACTGCAATAGTATGTAGTACCTGTTCACAAATTACTACCTGTGAGAAACATTGTTTTTATGACTGGATGTGAAATAATGTTGTATCCAGCTTCATTGGACCCCTAGAATAGGCTGTGGGGTTTTTTTTTTAATAACAGAAGAGAGCTCAAATCTTTGAGTTCCATTATTCTCCACCCCACCTCTTTGGTTCCTAAAGAGGCAGCAGTAGCTGAGAGAGAGAGAATTCTGTTTGCCTCAGTGAGAAGAGGAATAAATGTTTTGAGGCTTGGCAGATACAGGTTAGAATTGAAGAGTGCCTCCCTTTTCTTGCCCTATTACTGTCTTTCTCTTTCTGAAGTGAGATGCATCCAAGACTGCTTCCTGCCTTTCATCTTCCTAACCGCAGATTTTTGCCAGTCATTCTCTCCCAGCCCAAACTTCCATTTTAATTTTTGTATGGCGTTTCCAAAGGACACTCTATCAAAGAAGCGCTCTCTCTCTCTCTCTCTCTCTCTCTCTCTGTGTGTGTGTGTGTGTTTGTGTGTGTTAGTAAGAGGAATGGAGGAATGGATTAATTTCAGTTTCTCTCAGGCCACATTCAAACTATACATTTAAAGCCCTATGATACCATTTTAAGTAGCAATGATCCTGGGGAGTGTAGTTTGTTATGGGTGCACAGAGCTGCAATTCCCAGAATTCTCTGCGAAGATGGATTTATTGCTAAACCACTCTGATCTCCTAACAACTCTCAGCATCCTTAACAAACCACACTTCCCAGAATTCTTTGGGCAAAACCATGGCTGCTCAAAGTGGTATCACAGTACAGTGGTACCTCAGGTTACATACGCTTCAGGTTACAGACTCTGCTAACCCAGAAATAGTGCTTCAGGTTAAGAACATTGCTTCAGGATGAGAACAGAAATCGGGCTTTGGCGGAGCGGCAGCAGCAGGAGGCCCCATTAGCTAAAGTGGTGCTTCAGGTTAAGAACAGTTTCAGATTAAGTACGGACTTCCAGAATGAATTAAGTACTTAACCCGAGGTACCACTGTACTTTAAATGTATGCTGTGAATGTGGCTTCAGTTTCTCATTATTCCAATCAGTTATTTCCATATCAGTTTGTGCTTATTTATTTATTTATTTTACATACATTTATTTATTTATTTATTTATTTATTTATTTATTTATTTATTTATTTATGTCCTCGTGAAACTTCATCAGCATTTAAGAGCTAAGTCTCCTAATATCACATTTCTTTATGCAATTTTCCCCAATATACACACTTTGTAGAGCAAGTTTCTCTAATATAGTACATTTCCGTTTGCTTTTGTTCACTAAGCTATGCATTCTTATTCACATTTCCTCCCAGTATACACATTTATACACATTACTTGGATGAACTGCTCTGCAAAATTCAGAAAAGTGTGAATTTCAAAGAGTGGCTTTGTTTTGGTTCAATTGCAAGGTTCAATTCCATCTAGCAACTAACCCGTCATAATTATTCCTTCTAATAGCAAACACAAGTGCTTGTGTATCAATTAGTTTTAAAGCCAAACATGGCCCCTGAAAAATAGGAAGGAAGCATTTGCGTACTCTGCTGAATCCTCAGGTATGCAGAAGTACGATCCATTTTTAAAAACCCATTTTTTTTAAA
The DNA here is from genome assembly GCF_965112155.1 of Podarcis liolepis. Lineage (NCBI taxonomy): Eukaryota > Metazoa > Chordata > Lepidosauria > Squamata > Lacertidae > Podarcis > Podarcis liolepis. The sequence goes on along the minus strand of NC_139567.1, from coordinate 26,378,859 downwards.
AACCCATCAGAAACAACCCCATATTCATGGAATGTCAAATATCTGGTGAAAAAGAAAAATGGAACACCAACCAAGGAGAGCAAATTAGCGCACTTGAGCTCTTCACAGCTTATAATCTCCAGAACTCTGAACCGGAGAACTCCAGTTAGGGGGTGAGGAATCACAACCACATTTTATTGTGGGTCCTGCTTGTTTTTTCCTCCAATTAAAACATTAAAGTGTAATCAATGACTGGCTCGCAACAATTCTCTAGGGTAACAGGGAGATATTTCCAAGCATAGCTTCCTGGAAATCTTTAACTGAAGATGCTGAAAACTGAAACCAGGACTGTTAATATGGAAATTAACCCTGTCCCCCAAGAGATTTAGCTCGTATTAGCCAAACTCATTAGGGTGGCACTGTGGGTTATACCACAGAGCCTAGGACTTGCCAATCAGAAGGTCGGCTGTTCAAATCCCCATGACGGGGTGAGCTCCTGTTGCTCGGTCCCTGCTCCTGCCAACCTAGCAGTTCAAAAGCAGGTCAAAGTGCAAGTAGATAAATAGGGACCGCTCCGGCGGGAAGGTAAACGGCGTTTCCGTGTGCTGCTCTGGTTTGCCAGAAGCAGCTTAGTCATGCTGGCCACATGACCCGGAAGCTGTCTGTGGACAAACGCTGGCTCCCTTGGCCTACAGAGCAAGATGAGCGCACAACCCCAGAGTCGGTCATGACTGGACCTAATGGTCAGGGGTCCCTTTACCTTTACTTTTAGCCAAACTCATATTAGTCAAACTCAGGCAATTCTCTTATGCAGGAACCACATTAGAAACACCCTAATGTGGTTTGGTCCACATTAGACCAATTAGTAGACCAATTAGTCCAACTAGCTCAGCATTGCTTACACTGACTGGTAGCAGCTCTCTGGTGTTTCAAGAATGGAATCTCTCTCACCCTGGAAGAAGATATTGGGGATTGAACCTGGGATCTTATGCATGAAAAGACATGTGCTCTACCACTGTTTTGACTAGCACACACATTTTTGCAAGTAATTGCCCATAGTATAATGCATTTTGGTAAGTTATTTTCACTAATATATTCCATTTCATGCACACAGTTCCCCAGTGAATGCATTTTTATAAACACTGTCTAGTTCTGTTTTGGTCCTCCTACTGTTTAGGAAAGTGCATATTTGATAGATACCAGTGGAATCAAATTTATCACTCATCCCTATGGGGGATGGGGCAGTGATCTCTACCATGCCTTAGGGCAGCAGGTGAGCTTCAGGTAATGTAGAGCAGCTCATGTGGTCCATAAAGCCTTTTTCTCCAACACCTCTCTGCCGCCTCCTAGGACCTACTGCCTGAGGCATTTGCCTCAGTTGGTCAACTAGTAGGGCCAGTACCGGATCCTGATTATTCAGTGCTGATGGGAGACTGATGAGGCCCACCTGCAATTTAACTTCCACACCCTATGAACCCCAGGTAGGGCCATGCGGGACCCTCCTGAGAAACTTCAAGAGACTCAGCTTCCCTTAAAACTCACCAGAACTTGCATTTTTTTGCTGAGATTCAGTGTTTGTTGAAAGTTGGAGGCCATGCAAAATAGAGAAAGCATGATCTGTAGCACCGAGCTAAGTTTAGCCCATCGTTCTAACAACATAAGTAGATCCTGCTAGGTCAGGCTAAAAGGGGCCCATATAATGGCAACATCCATTCTCACAGTGGCCAACCAATAGCATACCCCACAAGTGTCCTGGAAAAAGTGGGACATCCTGGTTTTTTCCTGCAAGAGCATGGCGGTCATTTGGGGTGCCATGATCTTGCTCAGGATACATGACTCATGCAAGGACATGGACAAAAGAAAGCCCATCATAGTTTTGGGACTCAACATGTTAAAGGATATGCAGTAAGCAGAATTCAAGCACAAGAGCATTCTCTCCTCCTGTGGTTTCCAACAACTGGAACCTAGTGGCATTAGAGTATGCTGGGTTTCTTTAGAGCAGCGGCTCTCAACCCGTGGGTCCCCAGATGTTGTTGGACTACAACTCCTATCTTCCCTGAGCTCTGGCCTTGCTAGCTAGGGATGATGGGAGTTGTAGTTCAACAACATATGGGGACCCACAGGTTGAGAAAGGCTTCTTTAGAGAAACTATTAGATGTCTTTATAGTACCACAGCCACTTACCTTCCCATCCCTTCACCTTGGGGACCTCTATTCCAGTATGCACACTGCTTGACTTTACTGACACATTTCTCACTGAACTCTTTCACACAATAGGTTCAAAGTGAAACCTAATTATAAGGAAACCTCCATCTCATTTTGCATAGCTTTGATGCCCTTGTATGTGGCGCATTCATTTATCACACAGACCCAGAGGGGGGAGGAAACAGCTGTGCTCAAGTCCATCTCCCAGTGCTGGAAATCACAGCTTCAGACCCTTGCCCAACATACACAGACTTTAAGCCACATCCAAACCCCTGGATTCCCTTTCAAAGCCTGGGAAACTCTACAAAGAGCCACTAACAGGACTAACAGGGGTGCATGATGTTGTGTACTATAGCACCCTTCTTGAACCTGGTGACCTCCAGATTCTCTGAACTAATATTTCCATCATCTCTGACCACAAGAAAGGACTGTAAGGAACTATCTCAGTGAGCTAGACATTGAACTTCAGCTCCCCATCAGCCCCATCCAGCATGGCCCATGGTCAGGGATGATGGGAGTTGTGGTTGGGCAACATCTGTAGGGCCAGAGATTCCCCACCCCTAAGCTGGACAATTCTGCCAGTCCAGTACCAGCTACTCTGTAGGATCTAAGGCACAGGGTCTTTCCCAGCATGGTGAGTTCAGATCCTCTGCACTATTCAGATTATCTTCTAGCACACCATGGGTGTACACTAGCAGTGGGTAGGAGAGTGGTATAATGGTGGCAAGTCTACCACAACTGAAACACATTCTCCTACACATCCAGAAAGAGGGACTGATGGTTAAAACCACTCTGGGAGACTAGGGGAGACAGCTCTTGCCAGAGACTAGGGGGTCTCCTAACAACTCTTGGCACTTTTAATAAACTACAGTTCAAACAATCCTCTGAGAGAAGGTGTGACTGTTGAAAGTGGCACGAGGGTGCTTTAAACATATAATACAGATGGGGCCTATTAGTGTCTCATTGTTCCAATCTTAAATTCAGTTCCCCAAACCTTAGGGTTGCTCTGTTTCAAACAGTGAAAATCTGGACAGAAAAGTTGTTGAGAGCTTTTTTAAAGTTTTGTCCAAAGTTGTTGAGCTTTTTGGGCAAAATTGCTCTAAAATAAATGGCAGTGTTACTGACTGCTGTATTCCGGATATATCCAGGAAAGTCTGGACATATGGCAAGCCTGCCACACCTGCACATCAGTTTGCATTTTTAAAGAAGTCCTGATGAAAATTCACCAGTTTTTTTAGTGTATTTTTTTCCTAATATGAATGTGCTTGTGTGCAATTTTGCCTAATATATACTTTTTCCAAAACAATTTTCCATTATTCAATGCATTTGCCCTAGTCCATGACTTTTGGATCACATTTCTTGGCTGGAATACTTCTAATAATCAGGTTTTTTTAAAGAAAAAATAGGTGCTGGTACTCACTGTGAAGTTGTTACAGCAAGTGCCACACTTTTTAAGAACAAAAAAAGAGGTGCTGTTCTACGTACCCTTGAGTACCCCCTGAAAAAAAAAGGACTGATAATAATATTTTTATTATTTGAACCTTCCCATCTGACTGGCAGAAAGTTTCAAAGGGTTGTTGCATTTCAGTTTGTGTTTTGTTTCAGAAAGTGCAAATTAGGTCAGTTTTACCTTGAAATGTGCAGGGAATCAAATTTTCCCCTCCCTTCCCTATTCAGGAGAAGTGCCTTTTTTGTTATGTAAAAGCACCCTGTACTGTGATGCTGCAAATAGAGAAGCAATAATACTTTTTGCAGCCCTCCTGTTGCTTCCTACAATAGTTCACATTCCTATCTTGCTCAGGCATCCCTGCTCACTGAAACGAGCAACCCATCAATCATGGTAATATATAAGATGATTATAAGATGCTAATAGGAGTTCAGTGGAGACACCCCTCCTCCTCTGAAAGCAGTTGTGAATGGGAATTTCCTCATTTCAGAGGCTGTAGCTTTGTGGGAATCAAAGGCACTCACCTCTTCTCCTCACCCACTGGCGCTCTGGGAATGGCAGCCTGATCGCTTGGCTACGTTATTATTTAGCCCAGCAGTGTTAATTAGCTGGGTTAATTAGCAAATGTCTTTTGTGGCAAGGAAATCCTGGCTTGATGCTCCCCACATGGTGCTAAAATAATAACAATACTGAACTGCATATGTAACAGAGGGCTGGATAAGAGAAGGTAGACGTTTCAGTGGGGTGTGTCAAGGATGGTCACCAAAAGGTCCTTGCTCTTCTGCACCAGATTGGTAGCAGGTGGACCAGACACCTTCTGCATGAAGTGAGGAGGCACCACAAAATATGTGTACTGCTATTAACACGTAGAGCAGGTGTTTGTCATGGTCCAGTTCACGGGTAATCAAAGTCCCAGCTGGGGATGTCGGGACCAGGGGTAAGATGGCAGGGTGGGAGCAGGAACAGGAGTCCAGAAGCCAGGAGTCAGAAAGCCAAGAGTCCGAAGGTCAGAGAGCTGGGAGTCAAGAAGCCAAGGGTCCAAGGTTCAGAAAGCAAGGAGTCAAACGCAGCAAGGAAGGGGATGTGTTGCTTTGGCAAAGAGCCAAAGGGAAATGCTGACCTTATATTCCTTCCTGGCTCTTGCCACCAGGTGCTGTGAGTAACCAATCAGCCTCACCTGTGTGGCCACGCCTTGCCTCTTCAGAACAAACTTAGGAAGGCCCCAGTTCTGCAAAGTCCTATTGGTCATAGGGCCTGGCTCCTACACACACACCTGACAGTGTTGCCATTAGAGCATCCAATGAGGGCAATATGGGCTTTCTGCAACATAGATTGATTGATTAAGAACAACTGTGCCCTGCCATTTGGCCAAAAAAGGCTCCCATGCAATCAATTAAAGCAGGTCACTCTCTGCTTGCAAGTTTGCAGTCTAGACAAAAGAGGAAAAGGACAGGGAATGAAGAGGAAAAAAATAAAACACAAGCACCAGCTCTTAAAAATAGCTCTTGTATGATCAGAAGTGAAAGAAGCAAGTTCAGGACAAGAGGAGCCTGATGGAACAAGTTCTTTTTGTTGTTTCTCCCAGCTTGTTGGAACGGCTGCCACCAGGTGCAAAGCAGTGAGTTTTAACATGCAGTGAGTTTTATTTCTCTGTTATAACATGGTATTAGGGAATCGGAGGACTTTATGGGCTATAGTGTGCACATAACCCAGTTCAGACACAGAAGGTATGTGGTTTGCTACTCCAGGATTGGCAATTGGCAGCAAGGGAGTCAAGGCTGCTCTTGGTTACCTGTTTGTTGAACAGTCACCCTGATTTGTTTGTGCAAAGCTTTCAGAGAAGTTAAATGGTGTCCTGTCTTTCCTGAGCATCTGTTCTGATTTATTTCTGGGATGGTTATATGGCAATGAGCATTCATCTTGAGTTCATCCTGACTTCCTAGAGGGGTGTTTACATGCCTTTTTGCCAATCATTCACCCATACTGTTGTATTTCTCCATCACTTTCCAAACTGCAAAATGTATTTTTCTTAATTTGTTGTTTTTGTTGTGTTCTGGTAGCAGAGTGCTTTCATCTTTTTTTTTGTTTGGTTGCATTTATGTCCCCCCTTTTCTCTAAGGAGTACAAGTTGGCATATATGGTTCTCCTTCTCCACATTTAATCTTTGCAAGGCTGTTAGGCTGAGAGACCGTGATTGGGCCAAGGACCCCCAGTGGGCTTCATGGCTGAGTGGGTATTTAAACTGGTCTCCCAGGTTCTGGTCTGACATTCTAACCACTGCACCATGGTTGCTCAACTGTTATGTGGTTGAATCTCTACTGCAAAATACTGATAGCCTGGAGGCAATCGCAGTCTTTGACATGGCCCAGGAGCCTGGCCATAGAATAATAGAATCACAGAGTTCTAGTCCAACCCCTTGCAATGTAGGAATCTTTTACTCAACATAGGGCAGGAACCCACAACCCTGAGATTAAGAGACTCCTGCTCTACCAATTGAGCTGTTCTGCCAATTGACTAAGCCTGGCCAACTCAGAAATATGTCCTTCCTGCCATACTTCCAACCCCTGGATCCATTTCTAGTAACAGACAGCTGAGGATCTAATGAGATAACAGGTTCCAATTACCTATCAAAACCCTCTTGGTATGCAGAGTAAGCAGTGTCTAAGCTAGTGAATCTTGCTTAGAGAGTAGACTTTACTTGCAAACATACACTAAGAAAATAAATAACTAGCCTAGAGAAGAACAGGGCAGCCATGCTTGTTCCTTTGTTCTCTAGGAGGATAGTTAAAGAGGACCTCTCATGTTGTGGCCTGAGAGATTAGTGTGAGGAGGAGGAGGAGGAGGAGGAAGTTGTAAGCAGGAGGCAACCTGGGAATATCAGTCTAACATCAGAGTGGTAGAGAAGTAAACTAATAGGTTAAAGATACAGGGATAATCTGGGAATCTGAAGGTCCCCGACTCTTTTAACCCATGAAAGACTCCTCCTTTGCAAGCTGAGTTGCACCCAAGCTTCCAACAGAAGGCCTGGATTCAGGTAGAGCTGCTGATTACCCCAGCCTATCCCTAGCCCTTAGAGAAAGATTTTCTCGATGGTACTCAGTGCTCTCTTCAAGTACAGAACATCTTGTTATGCAGTTTAATAGAAAGGTGCTATTTTGGTGATGGTCCTCTCCTTTTCAGGAGCGTTTGTTTACATGGTAACCAGCTTCCCTTTGTGAAACACGGTTACGATGGCAGAGACATTCTGCTCTTGTTGTGCTTTGACCAAGGATTCATTTGGTCATACGGTTAAGGATGGCCAATAAGCCTAAATCTATCCCATTTCAGTTTCTGTGGTGCTCAGTCTTGGGTTCTGTCCTCCTCATATTGTGTGGGTTTTCTGAAATAATGCTTAAAGAAGCCAGCATAAAACTTGCACTTTTGTTGCACATGTTTCCTTATGCGAAATATGCACTTGAAATAAATGTGCATTTTTTTTTACACTTTTGAATGAGTGGAGGTAGGATATATTTGTTAACTATTTCTTTTATAATATTTCTACATTGTAACATTGTAAAAACAAAACTTCAATTTGGTTTACACAACACAGATAAAACAATAGCATTATCAATAAGGGGGGGGAGGAACAATAACAAATTTAATACTTTCAAAAAGTTAAAATAGCAATAGACTAAAAACAGATTAAAGCTCCCATCAGTTTTCTAAACATCTGGATAGGCTTGCTTAAACAAAACAGCACTAAAGTGTAGGTACTGCCATATTAACAGTTTCCCATTCTGCTCAGTCTCAAACTTCTAACAGTGCTGATTCCACTGATTAAAGTGGTCAAGTGGGCATAATATGGGATTAAGGTGATCACACAGGTACAGTGGTGCCTCGCAAGACGAAATTAATTCGTTCCGCAATTCTCTTCGTCTTGCGGTTTTTTCGTCTTGCGATGCACGGTTTCCCATAGGAATGCATTGAAAATCAATTAATGCGTTCCTAGGGAAACCGCCTTCAGACCAGGTCTGGGGACAGTCTGTCCCCAGACCTTTTCTGAAGGCTGGCGGGGGAAGAAGGAGTTCCCCGCAGGGCTCTCCAAGCGGCGGATAGCAGCCTGCTGCCCCGCACGAGGGGCGCTCTTTAGCAGAGCGCCCCTCGCGCGGGGCAGACATTCGCAGCTTGGGGAGCCCTGCAGGACTTCCCCGCAGGGATCTCCAAGCTGCGGATAGCAGCCTGCTGCCCCGCACGAGGGGCGCTCTTTAGCAGAGCGCCCCTCGCACGGGGCAGACATTCGCAGCTTGGGGAGCCCTGCAGGACTTCCCCGCAGGGCTCTGCAAGCTGCGGATAGGCGCAGCAGGCTGCTATCCTTCCTCCCACCGCAAATCTTCAAAACAGGTCCAGGAACAGAGGAGAAGCGCTGTGCGCCTTCCCCTCTGTTCCCGGACCTGTCCTGAAGGCTTGCGGTGGGAGGAGGGCTTTCCTCCCCACCGCCAACATTCAGAATGCTGTTCTGAATGTTGGCGGTGGGGAGGAAAAACCCTCCTCCCACCGCAAGCCCCGGGAACAGAGGAGAAGCGCTGCGCGGACCTCCCACCACAAGCCTTCAGGACAGGTCTGGGAACAGAGGAGAAGGTGCGCTGCGTTTCCCCGCTGTCCCAGGAGATTTCCCTATGGGCTTTCGTCTTGCGAAGCAAGCCCATAGGGAAATTCGTCTTGCGAAGCCTCTAAAAATCGGAAAACCCTTTCGTCTTGCGGGTTTTTCGTTTAGCGAGGCATTCGTCTTGCGGGGTACCACTGTAAACTGGTCCCAAGTTGTTATGTACTAATCATAACACTTTTAACTTGGCCCGGTAGCAAATCAGCAACCAATGCAGATCTTTGAGCAGAGGCGTTGTATGCTGTCAGCAACCATGCAGCAGCATTCTGCACTAACTGCAGCTTCTGGGTGAAGTTGATAGCCACAGATAGCCATCTCCTTCATAAATTTGTCTGATCTTCTTTTAAGCCTCTCTCCCCCCCCCCCCACCAAAGTTGGTAGCCATCACTCTTCCATCTCTGTTTTCTGTTTTACATCTTTGCGAGGTTTCTGGTACGTCACTCAAACCCTGAGCCTCATGGAGAGTATAAAAGGGGGCATTGTCACTCGAACTCTTGGGTGTTACAGGAAAGCAGAGGTTTTGCTGTCAAGAAGCACATTAGCAGAAAGGAAAGTTAACTGTATTTGCCATGGGAGGAGGGAAATGCCCTTTTTATAGTGCTTTATTAGCATGTAGGGAACATGGTAATAACGCTTTGCAGGGGGCATAAAAGCAGCTCGGAGACAAGAAATGTCATTCTGTTTGAAAGAAATAGACCCACCCTCCCCAATTTGCAATTTTCAGCTAGGCTGCTTTGCAAGCTCCAGAAATTTAGTGCCTTTCCATGCATTAAACAGAACGAAAGGGGGAAATAGTGGATTTCAAGTTGCTGGAGGGTGGGCAGTGGTATTATTATTTTATTTTATTATTATAATGTTTTACCCACCCTTCACCCTAAGGGTGTGTTGCAAGAATTAAAAACGTCATTAATATTAAAATACAGCATTTAACGGTGTGAAACAACTTACAATCACAAAAATAAGGTGAGTCCTAAAAGCATACCCCTCAGGTGTCAAAGGACCAGGGCAAAGAGATGTGTCTGCAGCATCCTCTAAAAGCTGTATAATGAAGGTGTCAGATGCAACTCTGTGGGGAGGGAGTTTCACAACTTAGAGGCCACCACAGAAAAGGCCTTCTCCGGCCTGCCCCACAAGCTTCTGAGGGGAGGAGAACTACCAAGAGGCATCCTCCACCAGTCATAGCACCAGAGATGGTATGTAGGGAAGGAGGCAGTCTTTCAGGTATTGGGGGCCAGAGTTATTTAGGGCTTTAAACACTAGTGGTTCATTCACATTTCCGCTTTCCCCACCTCCTCCTTACTGCTGAATTGGAGCAAATATCAGTTGAGTTTCCCATGGATTGATGTTTGCTCCAGTTCAGATATAAAGGGTTGGTTTTCCTGGAGAAAACAGCAGAGCAATCAGAAAACTGCTCAGATGTGCTTTCTAGGCATGGGAGAAGGAGATTGTGAACAAGTCCTAAGGTGAGCACCTTGAATTGAAACGAACCAGCAACAAGTGCAGCTGTTTTAATATGGCGTTTATGCAAGAATCCTGGAGAGCAACTGCCTATCAGTGTAGACAATACTGAGCTAACCAGATCAACAATCTGACTTGGTATAGGGCAGCTTGTTGTGCTCTTTCTGCATGCACAGCACATGCTCCTCTGCTGAGCCTGTGCCTGCATATTGAGATATGACTGCCCTTCTGGGATGAAAAGCATAAATAGAAGTCGGCCACAAGATGGCCCCATTCACGTCATACATTGAAAACACTGTGATACCACTTTAAAGAGCCCTGGCTTTCCCCAAAGAATTCTGGGAGCTGTAGTTTGCTAAGGCTGCTGGGGGTTGTTAGGAGACCCTTTTTCTTCCAGTCAGTGCTACAGTTCTGGAGTTCCCTGGAAAGGATTGTTAAACCACTCTAGGAACTGGAGTTCTGTGAGTGGCATGGAGGTCTTCTAATAACTCTCAGTCACCTTAAAAACTCCAGCTCCCAAGATTCTTCAGGGGAAGCCATGACTGCTTGAAGTTGTATTATAGTGCTTTAAATGTATGATGTGTCCAGTATTGGCACTGTACTCCAGGCACACTTGACTGGCAAGTAGTTGGCCAAGCAAGATTGATCAAAATGGCTTTTCTATCTCTTGTGATTTATTTCCGGCATTATATTTTCCCTCTCCATGTGTGTGTGTGTATGTTATATATCTGGTAGCATTCACTAGGCTGGGAGTTCTTCCCTGTAATGAGCATGCCCACTTGTTGACTCTGCCAAGCTGTAACTAGGTGCACATCAGTAAAAACATTTTCAGCTTTTCAAGCACAGTGAGATTTCTCTGCTTTGCACGCTGCTTCGGAGAGAGGAGGGGCATGGAGGGGGGGGACTGGCTTGGTCTCTGTAGGCATTTTTTCTCATTACAAGGGGAAATGCCAATGTGGTGACAAATATTAATGAGATTCAAGAGAGAATCGTTTCTTTTCAATCAGCCTTTGTTTGCAATCAGGGGGACAATGCTATTTCCAAGCCTAAGGGAGGCGGCTTCCTTTCGCTGCTCGGTTGTGTGTGGAAGGCTGCAAACAGAAGGATGCTGTTCAGGAATGAGAAGAAAGGAGAAAGAGGAAAACCAAGCTGTGATTGTGGTTATTAATTTCTGTGCCAAACCTCCTTTGCTGCTACACTTGTAACAGTGGCGTGATCTGCAGCCCTTTGCTGGCGATGGTGGCAGAGCTTGATGGTGTCCACAGTTGCAGGCAGAAAGGCTTCTGAATACCAGTTGATAGAAACCACAGGAGGGAAGAGTTGTTCTTGTGAATGAAGCCTGCTTGGGGGTTCCCCACAGGCATCCAGTTGGCCACTGTGAGAACAGGATTCTGGACTACCAGACTGTCTAGCAGTCTAGCAGACTGTCATTTCAGGCTCAGACCATAAAGACAAATGGGATCTGCCCCACCAACCTTGGTCTACCCTCAGCCAGCCCTCACTTTCCCTGCCTTCTTACTTACAACTAGCCCAAGAGTTGGCACTGGAGGAGAGAAGGCTGCTGGCTGAGAAGGCTGTACTCTGCTTCCATGGTCAGAGTTAGTAATGTTTCCAAATACCAGATACAGGAAGCCACAGGAAGGTTAGAGTGCTCCTGTGCTCAGGTCCTGCTTGCAGGTTTTCCACAAGAAGGACAGGATCCTGAACTAGATGGGCCATTGGCCTGATCTAGCAAGCTCTTCTTATGTTCTTGCCCTGAGCCACACCTGCATTAAAGTCCTCAGCTGAAGACTGCAAAGTCCCAGGGTCCTTATATCTCATAATTCATATCAATTCATACATGGACAAAGGAACAGGGCTTAGTAGGTATCATGAGTGATCACATCTGTTGAGTTTTGTTGTAGTTTCCCTCCCCCCCCTTTTTTTTGAAAGTTGAATGAATTGTCTTGCAGCAAAGTTTGTAGAGCCACTCTCTACAAGGTTCCAGTTTCTGGGCACCTTTTTGCCTTCTTTTATTTGCTTTTTCCACTAAATATTCATCAGTAACATTTAAGACAAAGGCAGGAGATAATTACAAGGGGAGAGGGTTTTTTTGAGATATTAAAGGTTAACAGAATTCTTGGCATTTGTGCCTTGTCAATTTCCATGTAATTATGCTCAATTCCCAGAATTCAGAGGCAACTCTGCCTGTTAACGCTCAGCGATGGATGGTACCCCGGGAATTTAATTTATGAGATCATTTCTCAAAATTTTCAGATTCAAGCCAAGCATCTCTCTTAATAGTGCTGCTCCTATTAATATTATTCTTGGTCGGGGGAATGCTGTGAGGGTCAGTATGACTGGCAACCAAATCAAAAATGGATTCATTAATAGAGTAGTTCAGTTCACTGTAGTTACTTAAGAATGAGTGTTTTGGTTAACCCTTCGTCCTATGGAATCACATAATTCTTTACCTTGAAAGATGAACACCTAACAGTCTTGACAGCTGATATGAAGGAATATCTCAGGGTACATTCAGGCAACCATCTTTCATTGACCATGTGATTTTCAATTATTATTCAAAGCAGTCATGCATAATATCCATCACACATTGGCATTCTTAGTGACTAGTTTTTGAAGGCAGGCAGGCAAGACTGGTCAATAAGTGAGAAATGTGCACTGATGTCTTAGGCAGACAGAATATCATCAGAATCTAATTGTAGAGATCTTGAAGGAGCCCAGAGCTGCAGACAGAGAAGCAGTTCAGAGGACACATAATCACGCAGGGTTAGATGGACTCCCATTCAGTGGATGCTTTAAGAGTGGGTACAAAGCAGGGGTGGCCAATATGGTGCCCCCCAGAGGTTTTTGGACTTCAGACCCATCCAGAGTAGCCTATGGTCAGGGATGGTGTGAGTTGTAGCCAGACAATATGGGGGGGGGGTGGATGGCACATTAGCTATCCCTGTTCAAATGCAAGGGCAACCAACATGGCGACCTCCAGATGTTTCTGGACTACAACTCCCATCAGCCACAGATAGCATGGCCCATAGAAGGGACTTGTCCAGCAAGAACTTCAGGGAACCACTTTGGCTAACCCTGGTGTAAAGGAAACTTGAGGAAATGGAATTCTGAACCAATCAAAACAGGAGGGCGACACAGAGCCTTTGCTCTGATTGGAAGTCACTTGGTTGCACAATTTTGTCCCCCTCAATGGATGGCTGAGTATGGTGCCCCCCCAGCCTCTCTTCATTTTCAAAGCCACTGGATCTGTGGCTTTGATCACGTCTTGTAGAGGATCCAAAAGAAGCTTTCCCTTTCCATTTCAAGCTTGATCCAAGCATTTCACAAACACCTTCCCTAACTCCCCCAAAAATACTTTAGGTAAAAGTTGTGGTCTGGCTCTATACCAGCTCACCAAACTGACTTTTTATTCCCTTCCTCTAACCCCCTCTATACAAACGTATGCTTATTAGAATTCTGGATTTGATTGTTAAAGCCTTAGGTTAATGCAATATGCATACGAAATGCTAAGAGATGACCGATGGGACAGTCTTCCTTTATCTGACATCGTCAGCTATCCTTATTCTGATCAAATGCAGATCGGGGGGGGGGGGGAGAGTGGTGCAGGGGCGTGGACTGGGCGAGTTTCATTTTTCAAAGTGTTAACATAACAAAGCCACTTCACAATCAGTGCAACAGATTTCTGTTGGATTCCTTCCTCCTTTTTTTTTTTAAAAAAAAAGTAATATTGATTTGAACCAAGGACAGCAAAGATCAATTCTGTTTAATAACTTCCCTTGTGCCAGCGTGACTCGGGACATCTGAGCCACCCAGGATCTGCTTTCCACCCCGCCTTTGAATCTATATATGAATATTTAAAGATTAAGCCCCATGCGCATCTGTGGCACCGTGTGCATGATAATTATGTTGGCTTTGCAGAGTATACCTAAAAGACTGGGACAGAAATGAAAGCGTCCTCGCCCCCCGCCTGTGTGCCAGTCTGCTATTGATAAGGAACTGAAATGTGATTTGCAAAAGAGAGAGAGGCTTCAGTGCAAAAGATGTAGAATCATAGAATTGTGGAGTTGAAAGGTACCACAAGGGTCATCTAGTCCAACCCCTTGCAATGCAAGAATCACAGCTAATGAATCCTTAACAGATGGCCATCCAACAAGGCTGGTGAGAATAGAGAACATGCTGTGCTAGATTGTTGTGTTTGGTTTTGGCCTTGCAAGACACTTTCTGAGCAGGAGCCATCTATTTGAACAATGGAAGTTTCCTAATTAACAATTCTGAATTCACACCAAGTGTGTGTGTGCATGCATGAGAGGTCATTCACCATTATAGAGGTTGTTATGGAAGTATAACTACATGCATTTATAAAATCATCTGATTGTAGCACTGCAGGGACCCCTAGGGTCATCTACTATAAACCTTCTGAAATGCAGGAATCACAGCTAAATAATCCCTAACAGATGGCTATCCTAGGGTTGCCATCTTTCAAAAAGTAAAAAATGGCTAGGACACCCCAAATGTTGTTGAACTTTTTTAAGGAAGACCCCACTGGAAAGTTCTTCCTAATGTCTAGTTGGAATCTCTTCTCTTGTAATATAAATCCATTGGTTTGTATCCTATCCTCTAAAGCAGCAGAAAACAAGATTGTCCCTTCTTCCATGTGGCAGCCTTTCAGATATTTAAAGGTGGCTATCATGTCACCTCTCAATTTTCTCTTCTCCATGATCAACATTCCCAACTCCCTCCACCATTCCTCATAAGACCTGCTTTAGTAGAAGTAGTAGATGGAGAACTGAAATGGGAACTAGGCTTCCAGCGGATGGCCTTGATTTGCTTGCACAAAGGTTACACCATGGCCAATGTTTCTTGAGCATTTGTTCAAGTGTGTTTGAAGCTTTTCATGGAGGTTGTCATTCATGCAAATAGTTCTGAGACGATGACAATATTGGTTCTGTTGTCATTAATGCCCTGAAGCGAAGAGAAAGCTTCACTTCCTCCCTCGTGGGGGGGGGGGGCATAACCTAGCTGAGTCCAGGAATCTACGTCTGTGGTCTTAACCCCTTCGTGCACTTAGTAGTATCCATGCATAGTTATGTTTGGCTGCAATCTCCCACAGTTAATACAACAACAGCACACTTTGCAATTCTAGGAAAGGGCAGCCAGGAAAGCTTTATTTCAAGCAGAGAGGCTCCGCAGCTCACTAGTAGACTAGATGCTTCCTGTCCACGAGGTGCTAGCTATAAGAATGTCCCTAAAGCAGGCATAGGCAAACTCGGCCCTCCAGATGTTTTGGGACTACAACTCCCATCATCCCAGACCACTGGTCCTGTTAGCTAGGGATGATGGGAGTTTTAGTCCCAACACATCTGGAGGGCCGAGTTTGCCTATGCCTGCTCTAAAGGCAGGCCTGGTAGGTAGGAAACATCCCTGTCTGCAGTCCTATAGAGCTGCCACCAGTTCTGAGTAGATAATTCTGGCTTAGGAGGGACCACTGGTCTAACCAGAAGACAGATTCATGGGTTTAGCTGAAAGATTGCAGGTTTCCCAGATGCACAGCCTGTCATCTTCCCCTCCCTCTTCGCTTTCCAGCAGTGTCTTTCCTGCCCACGGTGGCAAGGCAGAGAAGGGAAACTGGATGACAGGTTCACAAAGATGTGGGGCAATATTATTCGAGAGTGGTGGGTGGGTGGGAAATGGTACGGCTCAGCGAACGCCAAGCTCAACTGGTGCATATCATTAATGTAAAGGCTTGCACAACGTTAGCCTCTCTCTGCCATTGCCCCCATTTCATTTCAGTTGCTGCTCTGTATGGTTCTCTTCTCTAGTTGGAGAGATTTTGCTGTGCACTTTGATCTAGGCAAACAGAAGTCAGAACCTGAGATGAGAACTGTCACCTTGTTTCGTTAGCATCAGCTGGATCAGTGGTTTTGCCATAAACAGCCTGTGTGTGTGGAAGGGTTCATGACATTTTCTGACATGGAGGTCTGTCAGCCTACTCTCTCTCCTCTGCTTGATATTAGAGCTCCTTTCTCCCCCACAGACAGTCTGCTAGTTTGCTCTTGTTCTGTCAGCGCTAAACTGAAGTGCTACACAAAGTGTTTATTTCATGCGCTATGGTTTCCTGGAAACATTATTAGCAATAAAGAGCAGCTGCTTCCCCCCTTTCCCCCCTTGCTTGCTAGGGTGAACTACTAGACCAAACTGGAGAAACAATTGGCAAGAGGGGAGGGCCGCACTCCTGCAGCTGAGAGCCAGTGTATCCTTGTGGTGCGTGAGAGCTGTGAAGTGCAAAATTCACTTCACCTGTGAACCCAGCAGGGATGAGGAAGAGATTTGAATCTGTTCACATTTAAAGGTAAACCGACTGAATCCACACTGTATATGTGAACTGCAACACAAGAATGCTTTGAAACTCCTTCTTTTCTCCTTCCTTGGAGGTTTTTGGGACTCTTTCCCTTGGACTCTGCTTGCTTAGAGGTTTTTAAGCAGAGCTTGGATGGCCATTTGTCCTGGATGCTTTAGCTGAGAATCCTGCATTTCAGGGGGTTGGACTAGATGACCCTTGGGTCCCTTCCAGCTTTTATGATTCTATGAATTTTGCAATGTAAGTGTACAGGCAAGTGGTATGTACAAAAATGCATACACTAGGACAAAGTGTGCATACAAATGCATATAGCAGTAAAAATGACTTGAAAAATGCAGTGTTGTGGAAATTTGCAGTGATGCACTTATTTGGCAAAATTGCACACACACAAATTGTCTATTAGAGAGTCACACTAAGATGTTGCTAAATCTTCATAAGGACTTTTTAAAAAAGGTTTTTATCAAAGTGATATAATAAAAATAACAGAAGTACAAAAAAGCATCTCAAGATATCAGGAAGAAACTTAAAATGGGGGTGGTAGAGTAAGACCATTAGGAAAGCCAAATTTCATGTTGTACTGTGGTGAGAGAATGCTGTCTGTGTGTCTGTGTGTGTTGTATATAAAACAAAATTCCACCAAACAGCAAACAATATTCCAGGGTCCTCCAATCCTTTGGCAACACATAATGTATTTTTTTCAGCTAATGCAAAATGCCACACCAGAGCAAATGTTGCAAGTCCTGTAAGGTTTTCTCTTGGGGGGCAACAGAGCACTTTCTGGGGATGTTAAAAAACTGCTCAGCAATGTGGAAATTTGTAGAATGGAACTTAAGTTTTGAAAAATGAGAAACAGAAAGGAATTGAAACTGTCAAACTTGCCTTTTTCCTAGTCTGAATGTAACACTACTGCCTTTGTAAACATTGGTCTTACTTCTATATGGTCCTCCTCCACTTCCCCCCTTCTCTTCTCACTTATCCTCTTCAGCATAGAGACACTGATTTATCCAAGATAGGACACTCTATTTCTGGGGTAGCCAACGTGGTACCCTCCTAGATGTTGTTGGACTCCTTGCAAAAAAAAAATTAAAAAGAAAAAAGAAATTCCCATTAGCCTGGTCAGGTAATGGCAAATGGTCAAGGGACCTTGCTCTAGTTTAATGTCACAGGAACATTGAAAGCTGTCCAATACCAGTGTGGCACTGTATGTTTTCCCACCTCCACTTTAGAGGGATTTGTAACTACAGTACCCTGTGACTAATGGCTACATCCAATCCTCCCAAAAGCTGGAAACTTTGGAAGCAAGCCATTGGTGAAGGAGCAGCAGGCAGCATTGTGTAGGATCAGTGGGAGGATGTGATCCTGTGTGGTGCTGGTAATCCACCCCCGCCCACCCAAAACCTTTTCCAAACCCTGTTTTGATTGTATGTTGTACATAGGATTGGAAAACACTTTAACTATCACATAGCCCTTCCCCAAAAAAAGTGTTTTGGTGATGGATCCAGGGTGGGGTAGGTGATCACTTGGGCAGCAGAGGGTGACCTGGCCTGATCCAGGGTCTTCAGGGAGACAGGGGGGTCCATGCACAGCCCTGTTGAATCCCCATGTGGTCATTTGGTAGATTTTAACAGCTGTTTAATATTTTCTAACAAATGTCTGATTTCCAGATCCACAACCTTCCCAATGCTACTCTTTGCTGTATGGGAAATTTTCTTCCCATGATCTGTCATATATGATCTGCCACACACACGTAATGGTAAGGTGCTGTGGTCTGCACCACTGAGCCTCTTGGGCTTGCCGATCAGAAGGTCAGCGGTTCAAACCCCCACAACGGAGTGAGCTCCCGTTGCTCGGTCCCAGCTCCTGCCAACCTTTCAGTTCGAAAGCATGCCAGTGCAAGTAGATAAATAGGTACTGCTCTGGTGGGAAGGTAAACAGCATTTCTGTGCGCTCTGGCTTACGCCATGGTTTTCCATTGCACCAGAAGCAGTTTAGACCTGCTGGCCACAAGACCCGGAAAGCTGTTAGAAACCCCATAGTCGCCTTTGACTGGACTTAACTGTCCAGGGGTCCTTTATCTTTACCTAAATATAGGTACACTTTACATACACACACTTTAGATTTACCCAAAGTATCCTCTGCCATTGTTTTCCCTGAAAAAACAATGCTGATTGTGCACATAATTATGGAATTTAAAAACAATGCAAGAAGCTCCGTTAATCCCCCAATAAAGACGCTGTTAATATTTAACGGGCATTTATTTAAACTTACAGTAAGTGTCCCATTAAATTTAAATTAACTGTCCATTTGGGAACCTTCCCCTAAAGCCTAACTGGAACTTCTCTGCTTCTGATCCCTCTCGCGCATGTACTTTATACTGGGCGCCTAGTCATAAAAACGAACATTCAATTTGCCCTTTAAAGCCTAGCGATTTGGGGGCTGGTTTCGTCTGTGCTCTGCTCTCATTTTCTTTATTGCATGGGTAAAGAATTTAACACTTTCCCTACTAAGAGCCTTTTGCTTATTACTCACCGCAGTAATGGGAACCAAAGCAGTTAGGCACTGTGAATGCATAGTGTTTTCTTTCTCATAATTTTGGGTTTCGTTCCATGGCATATGCCCAGTTGGATTGGCAGCAGTTGAACAATATGCACCTTTGCTCAGCAAATAGCTGCTTTTGTCAGAGAACTGTTTGGAGAAGGGAGGTGGGAGAACAGAGGCCAGCAGGTGAGATGAGCTCATTCATTATAGGAAATGGAGGGCATTGGAGCCCATTCAACAAATGGTGTGATTGTGATATCATTAATACCGTTTAAAAAACCCCATCCAACAAAGTGAGCCTTGTGCATGTCAAAACCCCATTAACGTGCCAATCATTTTGCTGTTTTCGTTGTTGGCAACAAAAGGGATAAATGGAGTGCTTGAACAGGAAGCAGAATGTTCTGGACCTCTGTTGAATCGTCTGGATCTTCCTGGGTTTTCTTAGGCTGCATTGAAACAGCACTGTATCCCATTTTCCTGACCTGGTAACTTCCACATTTCATGTAATCTTTCACACAAAGTTACAGCCGCTTCTGGAAATCTAGCAGCTGTTTGGTGATCACTACTGTGTTATTTGCTTCTGGGGGGCAGTGGGACAGGGGAATCTGTATGTAGCCCAGAAAATTGTGGGAGTTTTATACTGTAGTTGCATATTAGTAATAGCGGGGGCTGGTCCATTAGAGTGCATGGGACACAGCCTCAGTGACCTCGGTTTGCCCTCAGTGAGCCCTTGATCTACCTACCTTATAACCAGTCCAAAGAGTGGCTCTGCCGATCAACTTCCTCCTCCTTAGTCTCAATGTTGTCCTTGTAGAAATCATCAGAGAGGAGGATGCAGACAAAACTAAAATAAGTTGGCTCTGCCTGTCATTGATTCAGGCTCCCCCTGTTGTTGGTCTTCCTACTATCCACCCTACCAGTTCCAATGAGCACCAGCAACTGCTTCCCCTGTTTTATCCTTATTCTTTCTCCTATGGGGAATCAACTGGTGTTTGTTTGCTTAGGTCATTGGTGTGAGTTGCATTCTGCAGGGTCCAGTGCCCTCCCATAGTCTCTAGCATTTAAGTGGGGAGTTCCTTCCTGAGAAAATTCAACCCAGGCCCTCCCAATCAGAATAAGGATGCTACCAATGTGTGTCCCTATTTTCGCCCATGAAGCACAGGAAGGAATAATGTGGACCCAGAGGCAGAGGATGACCGGACCTTTGGACCCTGTTGTGAACACCCAGATGTTTAAACCTGGCCATGTTGACCTTGTATACGTAGGCTTGCTTCCTCCAGCCATATGCTGTGTAGCATCAGACCCTACCTGTGGCTGGCCACTCTACTTTTGCTGCCTGCCAGGAGAAGGGGGCCTTTAGCCTTGTTAGAAAGTGGGAAATGGCTCACTTGCTCCATGGAGCCTGCTACTCTGTCCTCTGCATAGCCCAGGACGGTCAGGGCTTTCATTTACTGTGACTTGCTCCTTTGCAAATGGGTTAGTTTGAACAAACACTGCTTCCTTCTTTGGAATGGGTGCCAGGCTCTGAGCCCCGCTCCCCTGCTCTGCCAGAAACCTTCCTTGTTGCTGATATTTTTCCTTCTTTTATCCAGATTTCTCCTGCTTTTCTGCCAGACAACATAAGAAGTTCTCTCCCCCCGCACACACACACTCTCACACACATGCACCACACCCCACCACCTTCACAGCTGGACTCAGATGCCAGCTTCTCCCCTGAAGCTGCTGTATAATTTAAAGCCCCCTTGATTTCTTTTTCTCTTTGCTTTTTTTAAATATATATATATATATTGCACGCACGCGTGTTTATTGTGTTTATTGTCTATAGATATTTTTAAAACCTGAAGCAATTACAGCTGTCAGGGACAAGACGAGCTGTGACAGGCTGATTTATGTATACATTGTACAGATGCAAACGGGAAGGTAGAAGGGAGGGAGGGAGCCCAGGAAGTAGAGCAGGGAGCCCAGTGGAGTCTTGAAGCATTCCAGCGATGCACGTGCTTTAAATTGCATCAAGCCATCAAAGAGCATGTATGATTTCCAGAGGAGAGTTTGGGCTTTCTCTTCCACTGTGAAAGGAAAGGTGCAGTTCAAAAATGATTTGGCCCACAAATGTTAGGCTGGATTTGGACAACTGGTCGCTTGCTTTTGCCCCTACTAGTTAGAACTGGAAGTGTCCACCCAGGTGGCATAGAACTCTTGCTGCGAGTTGGTTTTGTAGCCTAGAAACTCTCTGTCATAAGAATAAAAAGAAGATCCCTGCTGGATTAAGCCAATAGCTGTAGTCGAGCATCCTGTTCTCAAGTAGAGGCCTCTTCTGGGAAAGCTGCAATCAGGATTTGAGCACAAGAGCACTCTCCCATCTCTAAGCAGGACACTGAGAATATATAGGACATTGAGTTCCTTGGAGAAAAGGTGGTGTATAAATTTAATTAAGAACAACCAGAGAATTGTTACATGTGTAAGTAAGTAAATTCCCTATGATGTGATCACATATAGATCAATGTGTCATTTCCCCCCTCTTCTACTCTTCTCAGTTAAGGATGGAATAGAGTAGAGGGCACAGAATAGGTGTGGGGAACCTTTGGCCCTCCAGATGTCTTATCATCCCTAGTCATTGGCCATGCTTGCTAGGGAGTTGTAGTGCAGCAATATCTGGAGCAGGCATAGGCAAACTTAGCCCTCCAGATGTTTTGGGACTACAACTCCCATCATCCCTAGCAAACAGGACCAGTGGTCAGGGATGATGGGAAGTGTAGTCTCAAAACACCTGGAGGGCTGAGTTTGACCCTCCAGATCAGGCATAGGCAAAGACATACCTTCTGAGTTCCCTGGAAAAAATGGCACATCCTGTTTTCCTGTATCAGATCTTGGCAGCAATTTTGGGTGTCCCCCTTTCTCTCATGCTGCACTCTCACCCCCCAAAAAAAGCACCTTTCTGGGGGCTAGAGAAAGGTGTGGATCACGTGACTCCCCCAGGAGCACATCTCAAAAAATGCACATCCCAGTTTTGCATCAGAAAAAGTTGGAAGGTATGCAAAGATTCCCTACACCTGGCATAGAATGTCACAAAATAAGAAGCTGCCTTATACTGAGTCAGACCAATTGTCTAGCGAATTCATTCATGTCTACACTGACTGACAGTGACTCATCAGAACTGCAGACAGTCTCTCCGAATCCTGCCTGGAGATGGTTGGGATTGAACCTTGGGTTCCATGCCTGCAAGGCAGATGTTCTCCCATTGAATGGGGGCCTTCATTTCAAAACTAATCCTATATGAGCGTTCTTTAAATGCTAGTGCTACACCCATAAGGTTCATCTCTGCACACTGGATCAGAACAGGGTTCGGAGGCAATCAAGAAACCTGCCCACAAGAGAACCTGCTGTCGTCTCTCTGTTGTGCCGATGGGGGACTTAGGGAGTCTGCTGAGTGCTGCACTGCAGACACAATCAATAAAGCTCATACTTTATGTACCTCATTACCGCTTCCCGTTGGTTTAAAGAGCTTCCAGTAACCTGGAACAGAGCACCACGTGTCCTGGGAAGACGTAGGCAAGATGAGTGTGTGTGTTAATATTGAATGATAGAGCACAAAAGTTTTATACACTGTCAACAAGCCGGCATGCCCCAAGGCAGGTTCTTCAACACATTGATCCAACGTAAGAAGAGGATCCTGCTGGATCATGCCTAAGGGGGACCCAGCTAGTCCCTCATCCTGTCCTCACAATGGCCAACTAGATGCCTGTGGGAAACCAGCAAGCCTGATTTGAGCACAAGAGCCCTCTCCCCTCCTGTGGCTTCCACATGTGGTATTCAGAAGCATTGCTGCCTCCCAGTTGTGAAGGCAGAGGATGGCCATCATGGCTAGTAGCCATCAATAGCTCCCCGCCCCCATGAATTTGTATTTAAAGCCATCTAGGTTGGTAAACATCACTGCCTCTTGTGGGAGTGAGTTCCATAGATTAACTAGGCACTGTATGAAAAAGTGCTTTCTTTTATTTGACTTCAAAATCTTCCAGCATTCAGCTTTCAGCTTCAACTTGCTCCACACAAACCTGCCTTTCATGTGGTCAGGCCATTCAGATCCCAGGCTCTCAAAGCAGCTTGGGAAGGGCAGCGTGAGAAGGATGCCAAGCACCCTTCAATTGCAGCCTCGCCCCCGAGGGGCTGGGATTGAAGGGCACATGGCTGTTGTGTCCTTTTCATGTTGCCCTCCCCAGCCTCGCAAAGCCGGTCTGGCTTGGGGAGGAGCTGTCCAGCTTCGCAAAGCGGCTTAGGGCTGGTGTCACCAGCATGCAGCAGGCTGCTTTTGCTCTCCACACCGCCGCCCCAGCTGTGTGCATGTGCGTCCACTAGAATCCTAGAATCATAGAGTTGGAAGAGACCACAAGGGCCATCGAGTCCAACCCCCTGCCAAGCAGGAAACACCATCAGAGCACTCCTGACATATGGTTGTCAAGCCTCTGCTTAAAGACCTCCAAAGAAGGAGACTCCACCACACTCCTTGGCAGCAAATTCCACTGTCAAACAGCTCTTACTGTCAGGAAGTTCTTCCTAATGTTTAGGTGGAATCTTCTTTCTTGTAGTTTGGATCCATTGCTCCGTGTCCGCTTCTCTGGAGCAGCAGAAAACAACCTTTCTCCCTCTTCTATGTGACATCCTTTTATATATTTGAACATGGCTATCATATCACCCCTTAACCTCCTCTTCTCCAGGCTAAACATGCCCAGCTCCCTTAACTGTTCCTCACTAGGTGCAGTTAAAGCACTCTCCGCTGTCGACTCCAATGGCTCACCTAGTCCAGCATCCTGTACTCACTGTGACCAACCAGATGCCTGTAGGAAACCCACAAACAGGACCTGAGCACAAGAGCCCTCTCCCCTACTGTGGCTTCTGACAACTAGCAAACTGCAAGAGGTGAGATGGACAGTCTGGGCTCGTAGCTGATTGTTAGTTGCTGAACTGAGCACACTGCAGCGTTCTGGCCAATAGAGGGGGTGCTGTCCTTTCCTTTATTACAGACATCCCTAGCTAACAGCTAGCACCTGGCTGAAGAAGAAAAATGCTGGAAATGTTTGCTATGTTTAAAGCTTTGTGAAGATCAGAGAGCTTTCCAAATCCACTGTCTGTCTGTCTGTTTAAAAAAAGGACTAAGTTTTATACATTACCCTCAAGGTGGTTTCTCATTTAAAATGCTATAATCAAAGATGCAACAGACAAAACAGGGGAATTCTCCTGGTGGCCCTTTTCAGAACTGATGTCATCAGCTTCCAGTCCTGGACTCCTCCCTGTTTTACTGCTTCTGGGGGAATGGGAGTGGGGTGCCTTAGCTGAATAATCAATGTTTGCTGGTAGTAGCAGATGGCATCAGTCAGCTCTTTCTATATGCGCTTCTAGATAGGTATACATCAAAATGCCAGCACCTCTGAATGCCCCTTAATGGCATTAAGCCACCATCAGGAAGCCTTCCTGTCGAGACTGACCCATTATGGTCAGTGGGACACTGCCCCACCAATCTCGGTCAGCCCCTGCCTGCATGCCATCTTACTTAGAACCTGCCCCAGGGGGTGATACTACCTGTTAGTTTGCTCCTTCTCCTCCAGGCTCTGGTGTTGCCCTTGTAGTATTAAACAGGAAGGAGAATGGGAACAAAACTAATATTAGTTGACACTGCCTGTCATTGGATGTGGTTCAAAGTGTCATTGCCTCTGGCTTCACCTACTGTTAGCCTCCCTAAGGTACACCCTGCCAGTTCCAAAGGGCACAAGCCACCACTGCTGCACCACAACACAACCTGTGCATACATACTGTTGCCTTGACTTACCTTCTGGCAATTGTTCATTCATGCTCCAGTCTCTAAACCTCAAGGTGGGGGTGACGAGAAAGTGTGATGTAAAGTTCAATGGTCAAGACCACTCAGTGGGCGGCAGTTACATGAAAGACAGGTCCTTCAATTCCCCTTCCTCCTTTTCCTCCTTTCAACTTGTAATGTTCTATAAGAAAATTATAATAGTGCACCAACAGCATTTTCGCTTGAATTCCAACTTATGCTTCCTTTCTTCCCAACCCACACCTGCTCACCATGCCCAAATCTGCTTTGCACACCTGGCTGCACAACGCAAAGCTTCAGTTGTATTGAGCCCCTCAAGCAAAATCAGCATAAAATGAGGATCTATTTATTTTTCCAGTTTAGGCGGGGGGGAGAATGTTCTGGCTATTGGGGAAGTCCTATGAAGCCAGGTGGGGAGTATGGGGTGTTAGGAGAAGGTGATTGTCTCTGGTCATGCTCCTTCTGGGGTAGTTTGTCCACCTTTGGTCCCTACCTGCACTCAGCTCTCACCTGTGGCTCCTAGAAGCTGTCCACATGTGACAATGGCAGCACCCCAGGAAATGTCTTCTATTGGCTGGCTAAACCAGGTGAGGGTAGTCAATGAGTCACAAACCCCTGGTGGATTAGGGATTTTCCCCGCATGTGAAGATAAGACTCCAGCGGATTGAGCGGACAAGACCAATAGTGGGTCCAATGTCAAGAAGGTGGTTTCTGCACATGTTGTAGAGGGAAGTGAAGGGCAGATGGGGCTCGTCAACCTGGGAAGGAAGCCCATCTAGGAGAAGGAAAACTCTGGTCTTAAACCTCCACCGCCTTGCAGTGATGCACATTCATGAGAAAGGCTTCAGGAGTAAACCCCAAGGAAAAAGCCATACCTGCTGCCTTGAGAGACATCTTCAGGAGAATAAAAGTCCTCCTGGCAGCTCCTGCTGCCAAGATGGCGCCATATGTATTGTTCTGCTTTCCTTTGGACCGCGTCAGCAAGGCTGAGAAGGAAGTCTTGTAGTCTGGGCAGCCCAGGACCTCCATCCACACTGCCCAGGCTTACGTAAACCCTGGAGAGGTCACTTCAGTGCTGCTAAGCAGTGATTTGACTTCACCCCTGGAGAGACACTCCTTTGTCTCTCAAGACTGATGGATGCCAACAACTAACCCAGGCTATAATCCAACCATTTGGAAGTGTCCCCAAACTCTGTTGACCAAAGAAAACTCACCGTCCAAAGCGCCAATTGAAAAAAAGCATTCTCTCTAGTGGTCCTGATATTGCAAGGATAGTTCCTTACCTGTCGCTTTGACCCTATTTTGCTTCTTGGGGAGGTAGCAAGAATTCTAGTTTCTGCCCCTTCCTGTGTATCTACAAATTGCATCTTAGTGCATGCATGCATACATGCAAACAGTGATAGCTCCTGATAACTGGGGGCACAAGGCAGGGCAGCTAATGGCAGGCATGGAATGGTGGGGTGGGGTGGAGTGGGGGGGTCACCAAATGAGGAACCAATGGGCCTTAAGAGGTGGGATAACTATGCTGCTTGCATTTTTGGATGGGGTGTGAATGTGTGTGAGAGGGAGAGAGACTATGGATTCTCCTCCACAATGGCTATGAGGCTGTCATGATGAGCTTCTGCACTTCAGAATCTACTGCTAGATTACTGTTTAGAAAACAGTGCTGAACAGGCTATTGCAAAATAAATGAACAGCTGGCAGAGAAAATTCTTCAGCAAGCAATGAGTAATAAAAAGTGTGTGTTAGGTTGGCAGTGGATTTAGATAGCGATCCTTGCTGTGAGCACAGGGGCATTCCGACCACATATTTTCCTCTCTGCAGTAATGCACTTAAGTCATTTAAGGCTGCATGCACACCATACATTTAAAGCATATATGCCTTTCCCTCAAAGAATCATGGGAACTGTAGTTTATCCCTTGCAGGACTATGATCCCAGCACCCTTAACAAAATAGAGTTTGCAGGATTATTTGGGGGAAGCCATGTTCTTTGAATGTATGGATCAGATGTTGACAAAGGTGCAGGGCATGCCATGGATTACGAGAGAGTCAACTAACTATTATTGGCACCCTTAATAACTACCGTTCCTTGCATTGTTTGTGGGAAGGCATGCGCTTTAAATCTATAGCTCATATGCAGCCTAGACAGTGAATTTAATGGCCTGACAAGGTGGGAGGTCATTTTTAGAGTTATAATGTATATTTATGCACTTAAAAAATAAAGTAAGCTAGTGCTTCTGACTTCTTGCCCATTCTTCAAATTGACATTTGCTCCAAAGTCCTGCAACCTGTCGCAGGCCCTCCAAGTGTCCCTGTTTTCCAGGGACAGTCTTGGATTGACAGAAGCTGCCCGAGTTTCTGATTTGATCCCATAATGTACTGCTTTTCTGTAGGACATCTCTATTTTCATCAGAAAAGTGTTGGAGGGTATGGAATTATGCGACTCTTGAGCCAAGGAAATAAGTACAGTGGTACGTCGCGTTACAGACACTTCAGGTTATAGACGCTTCAGGATATAGACTCCGCTAACCCAGAAATAGTACCTCGGGTTAAGAACTTTGCTTCAGGATGAGAACAGAAATCGTGCTCTGGTGGCGCAGCAGCAGTGGGAGGCCCCTTTAGCTAAAGTGGTAACTTAGGTTAAGAACAGTTTCAGGTTAAGAACGGACCTCCAGAATGAATTAAGTTCTTACCCGAGGTACCACTGTAACTATAAACCTTCAGAAGATACCTGAAGGCAGTCCTGCATAGGGAAGGTTTTTGAAGTTTAATGTTTTATTATGTTTTTATAAATATTGGAAGCTACCCAGAGTGGCTGGGGCAACCCGGTCAGATGGGTGGTGTATAAATAAAATAATAGTAACAAGAACAATCATCTTTCCATTTGATCCTTGGGACTCTGCCCAGACCACCTCCCTCCCCAGCCACACCCCCTGTTGCTCTTGTTGCACTTCCTCCCTGAGTGTTTTTGCCTGGCTGGAATGTGTCTGGCAATGCTTCTTGCTTGCCTGTTGCACAGAGGTAGAAAATTGCATTAATTGCACCATCCCCTTTAGCCTCTGGCCCTGCCCTCTTCTGGCAAGCCTGCACAGAAGGATTGCAGCCCCTTCAGGCTGCAAAATGTTCTGCACCCCTGTTAGAATGAAATATTTGCTTCCAGATGGGAATGATTGCTTTACAACTCTGCTTAGAACTACCGGACTGTGCAACGTTGATTCCCAACCCCCTTCTCTCTCCCCCCCCCTCGCCCACTAGACCATGAGAAGACAAAACAAAACCTCTCCATGCTTTATTCTCCCAGGCTCTTAATCCACATTCTTTCACAAGTGCTAAAGCCACGCACTCAGTAATCTTAAAAAGAGATTGGAAAGTGAGGAAATAAACAGGCTTGGAAAGAAATCCCCTCCTCTTGTGACCCATCAGCACAAGCAATAATAATAAAGCTTTATTATTTTATAGAGTGTCTTCTCTGCCTGGCGTATCTCAGAATGCTTGAGATTAAATAGCACAGTTAGCGAATTAAATAATAGTTTGCCGAGTATTGGATGACTCAGGGGATTAGTAATGGGGCTATGGATCCTTTCACATCTAGGTCACCAGTTTGGAATCCAACTCGTGCTGGTTGCAATTTTTAATAAGGTGGGAGATGGCTGATAGCCAGCAGGTGCCTGACGTGCGTGGAATTGCGGACTCCCGGGTGCAAAGGAGTGGGTGCATTTTCCAAAGCCTCCCTTTTAGCTATGGAAATGGCTGGGAGGTAGAGACTAACCTGCAAAGGAAACAAAAGAAGACCTTGGTTGTTGTTGTTGTTGTTGTTGTTGTTGTTGTTTCCCCCTGTAGGGTTCCTTTATTTGCTGTAAACCTAGGATGGGAACCTCAGGCAAATGCTGCCCTCTGGACCTTTCTAACTGGCCCTCAGAATTCTTCCTGGGCCACAGCCATCCCTGGCCCTGCTTTGCACCTCAAGGGTTTTAGTCTGGCTGGAATGTGTCCTTGAACTCCGATCCTTTGTCTTGCTGGCCTGGACAGAAGATGGAGAGGGGTGTGTGGGCAGGGCCATAGCTAGGGGGTGGCAAGGTGAGCCCCCGCCAGTGGCGCAAGTGAGGAGGGGACACAAAATTGACTAAAAATATGTCATAAATATGTCTATAAATAAAAATATCAATTATTGCCTCATAAGAAAATAGAGGGTGAATTGAATGGGTGGAGGGGGTGGGGTTTGGAGGAGAGGCGGAAAGAATAAGTCCATGGCTAGGGGCGCAATCTGGAAGGTTCTGCCAGGGGCACAAGATCACCTACCTACGGTTCTGTGTGTGAGTATGTGTAGACTGTAAAACATGCATTCAGCGCTCCACCCACTTTCGTGTCTGGTCCTGCCCACCATTTTCCTTTGGCCCTCAGAATGTTGCCTACAAGAGAATGTGGCCCTCAGGCTGAGAAAGGTACCCCTTGCCTGCTGTCAACAATGTGAACAGCTATCATTCCTACCTCCATCCTTCCACACGCTGAGAGAATTGAGGAATACTTTTCAGTGGCTATCAGCTAAATTGAACCTCCATGTTCAGGGGCAGTGTCGCTGTGCATACAAGATGTCAAGGAACCTTGCCTTCATGCCCTACCTGTAAGCTTCTGAGGAGGATCTCACCAGGATAGCTATGTTCTATCTCTTTGGTTGGGGGCAGTGAATACCAGTTGCTGGAAAGTGGAAAAGGGGAGAGTTGCTCTTGTGCTCAGGTTTGACTGGCAGATTTCCTGTGGGCATCTGGTTGGCTACTGTGAGAACAGGATGCTGGGTAGCTCAGCTGGGAGAGCATGAGACTCTCAATCTCAGGGTTGTGGGTTGAGCCCCATGTTGGGCGAAAGATTCCTGCATTGTGGTCCCTTCCAACTCTACAATTCTGTGATTCTGTGAGTAAATGGGCCATTGGCCTGAGCCAGCAGGCTGTTCTTATGGATGGCCAGTGTTGGGAACATCATGCCACTTTAGACAAGCTGCACCTGGATCCTCTCCCCAGGATACTCCATTGCATTCTGTGGTCATTCCTCATTGGTCTATCTTCTCTGTGTGTTTTTTCATCAAGGGAATTGCTTCCTTAATGATTTCTGCACACACACACACACACACACACACACACGAAGTTTCCTTTTTTAGTATTCTGTAAACTTTGCCGTTCTCCGCAGCCTAGATTGACTGTATGTTCAGGTTAAAGATAATAGGTTGCATTCACGGTAGTGCTAAGCAAGCTTCCCATCACTGCAAGCCTTTCTGCCTCTGCCCCAACCCCACATCTGTTTCGGAGTCCCCCCCAAACCTTCCAGAGCAGATTTGAGGAGGGCATGGGGAGTGCATAGGAGGAGGGAAAGGGCTGGAGCCTAATTGCAACAGTGGAAATCCTTGTACTGAATCACATTAGTTGGATACCACCCAAAGAACCCTATGTAGGGAGGGAACAGGGCCCTTGAAGCTTCCCATGAGTGGCACCTCGAGAGTAGATTATGCAAGCACAGAGCTCACCTGGTCACAGTAATCCCAACTTTGGTGACATGTAATGCATTTATATTTATATTTTTTTAAATGCATCTACGGTATATATATAGATCGACATATGCAAATTTTATGAAAATTTATGTTGGGTTGCTGGTGCATTTCCTCTTCTTTAATTTTATTTATTATAACACCTTTTCATGCAAGGAGCTCTAAGTGGTTATGCATGGTTCTCCCCTCTTCACAACAACCCTGTGAGGTAGGTAAGGATGAGAGGCTGCCACTAGCCCAAGCCAGTCACCCAGCCAGCTTCAGGGCTGAGTGGAGATTGGAATCTATCCCAGAACTACAATTCCCAGTGTTTCATGAGAAGGGGGGGGTGGATTGTTAAACAACCCTAGGATTTGTAGCTCTGGGAGGGGAACAGGAGGTCTCCTAACAGCTCTCAGCCCCTTTAACAAACTACAGTCCTCAGGAATTGTAACCATCACAGTGATTTAAATGTGTGGTGTGCTTGTGGCCTGAAGCCTAGATGAACTCATGGGGGAGCTGATCCTGATCTGAGCCAAATGACTGAGCATTTAGTATGAGAGAGAAAAGCATCTTAGATTGATTTTGTGGCACCTGGAAAGGCTGCCAAAGACGAGTGAAATGTATGGCTCTGGCGGCCGGGCCAAGGGAAGGGTAAGTAAAGGGGGCTGCTGACTCCTGAAGCTTGCCTTTGCCGCTCTCTCCTCGAGATAAAGGACTCAAATCCCCTGGGACTGTTTATGTCTTGCACTTCCTACCAGCAGGCGATTATATATAGAAATAATAATTCAGTTAGCAAAGAAGCAGAGAGTGTAAGTGTGTGCTACTTATAGACAAATGGGATGCTGTTGAGTTGTAAGATAGGAAAGCTTCTAACTGAGCTGGCTGCCTTTGGCGGCAGGCGGACTAGGAAGAGGGAAACGAAACACTCATTGGCTGTTGCTATTTTCAGGTGAGATTCAATCACAAAGTGGAAATTTTGGGATGAACAATTAAGGTTGATTCAGGGCTCTTGTACAGTGACACCGATTCCCCTCCACTCCCCCAAATCAGACTTTTTGTGATGAGGAAAGAGGTGGGAAAATGCACTGGAAAGATCATACTTGATCCATGCAACATTGTCTAACCTCTGCACAAATAAGAGTGAATGCTCAGCTGACTCTGTCTAACTTGCTGCAAACATATCGAGATGAGTGGTCAGTAAACAGGTCATCTGGAAGCACTCAGTGCTGGAAATGATCGCACCCAGGTCTTGTTGTAGAAAAGTTGACTTCCAGCAGCCAGTGACTTTCTTAGCTGTGAATCATGCCTCAGTTTCTCACTCTGTAAAGTGGGCAGAATAGCAATGCGGGGGGAGGGGATGCCTATCATCATTTGCTGGCAAGGTGGACTAAACAATGTGGGCTGCGTCTGCCCATACATGTTGCTAACTGTGAACTAGCTGCGATATAGAATTATTGAATAGTTAGAATTGGAAGAGACCATGTAGAGCCGAGAGGGACGAGGAGGGTCATCAAGCTATATAGGAGTCACACCAAAGGAATTCCTGGCAAGATGGTTGTCCTACCTCTGTTAAAAAAAACACCATATTTGTAGGTGGGGTACCCCGGTGGTGCCATCTATGTCATGGAACAGCCTCCTCAAAGCAGCCTAGGAGACACAATCCATATAATATTTTTGCACTAGATGAACATGTCCTAACCCTTTTGTCTTTTCTTTTAACTGGACCTCTCAGCTGGTTAGAGCATGATGCTGACAATGTCAAGGTCTTGGGTTTGATCCCTGTATGGGCCAGGTGCATTGCTGGGGGTTGGACTAGATGATCCTCAGGGTGCCTTCCAACTCTAGAATTCCATGATTCTATGGTTTGTATTTTGTTGTATATCTGAGGGAGAGCGAAAAGTTTTCCATGCTGCTTCTGCATTGTACTTTTAATATTGCAGTTTTGTTCTTTTCACTGGTATGCCCAGAGAACATATGTGGTTGGCTGACCATACAATGTAGTAAATAAATTTCCCAGCTGGAGGGTAGTAGCAAAAAGCAAGGTGTGTAGCGTCAACACCTTTTTCAAGGCATCTGGCATGGAACAGAAAATGCCTGGCAGTTTCAGCTGTGTTTCTTTCCATCATGCTCATAATGTATCTAGCGATTCTTTGAGTGTTCTGGGCATTTTCCTATTAACAGTAATCTTCATATTATTAATTTACATATTTATTTGCTTTATTACCCATCCTTCACCATCAGGTCCCAGTTCAGGATGCAACAATGAAAACTTAAACATTAAAGGGGTTTTTTAAAAAGTTACAGGAATAGGGTAGCCCTGTAAGGTAGAATTATTATTACTATTACTATTATTATTCAAGACTTTTAGACAGCTATTCAGTAGAGAAACACAAGGTGTGATATAAAACATCATCATATGCAAAGCAACAATTAGAATAACTAGCCATCATTATTCCCATACTTCAGGCTGGGCAAACTGAGGCCTGAGAAAAAGAGTGGCTTGCCTCCAGCAGGTTTATCATCCAAATGAGATTCCTACCTCACTCTTCCTGCACTTTAGTCTCTGCGCCACTCCATCCTCACCCTGCATTATCCACTTCCAGAGCGGATGGAGGCGGACAGGGAGGAAAGCCCAGGGTTCAAATAAAAATCCATCAAGTTGGCTGGATGCCACGCTCTGGACTCACTCACCCTCCACCCTCAGCCCCGTCAGACTTCAGGATAGTAGGTCGCAGTGCCAACAGCTCCGCGGCCGCTTATAAAGAGAAATGCAGGACTCGAATACCCCCCCACACACACACGGCGAGGTAGTTGTTTGGGAGCGGGCCCGCAAGGGTTAAGAAGCCCCCCCTTCTCCTGCGTCCCAAGGTGCACTCGCCGGCGCCGTGAGGGTTAAAAGCAAGGAGAGTCCCCCCCATCCCCGGTGTCCTTGGCTGAGATTAATGTGCTAAGTCTGCGCTCTTGAGCGGCGCTGCCTGTGCCGCGGAGCCCAAGTGCTGGTCAGCGATGATGGAGTTGCTGCCATGACAACCCCTGCAAGCCGATGCGTGTGTGTGCTCCGGAGAGCCGGCGCGAGAGGCTGCGATTCGGCAGAGGAGGAGATGCGCCCAGCCAGGAGGCAGAGCGCATCCGGGATGTTGAACCTAGCCCTGGTCCAGGCAGCAACAGCAGCAGCAGCAACAACAGCCGGCACCGCCAGCTTTGCCATGCCTTTCCTCGCAGCCTCCCTTCGCTGAGCGGCGGCGAGGAGCACAGCTGAGCCGGGAAGAGGCTCCTATCCGCTCCCGACCACGAGCCGCAGCGCCGGGCAGCAGCGGCAGCCGGCCGGACCTTCCCTTCCATCCTGCCTTGTGGCACCGTCGGAGCTTTTGGAGCAGGAGGCCTGTCGCTTCTCCCTCTGAGATTACTCCGGGGGTGCTTCCCCCCCTCTTCGCCCCACCCATTCCCCGAGTTCTTCTGCGGGGAGTTTTATTTTTTGGAACTCCGGCCGGAGGGGCCGCTCTGGAGCGCGTCGCCTTGCGCGGCTGCGGAGTGCCGGCTGTGCCCTACCGCGCCGGAGCGCAGCGCACCTCCTCCAGCAAAGTGAGATGCACGAACTCTTGATCGGAAGCTCTGGTTTGTGAGGCGCGCAGCAACTTGGCCACCTTGGGGGGGCCACTTCTTCTTCCTCCCTGGGACTCCGCTGGATGCCTTTCGGGAGGCTCGGATCTCTAAAGCTACAAACCCAAAAACTGGATTTCTAAAGGCTCCGCCGCCCTCTCCCTCCTCATCGTCACTTTCTCTCCTCCCCTTCTGTGCCCACACTTGGCACCGCGAGGTGTCCCTGTCAAACCAATCTCCATCCATCTCTCTGGTTGTTTTAATAAATATATATATATCTTTGCCTTGAGGAAAGCCCAGGATGGGGGTCGGTGGGTGCTTAGTCCTGCCCTGGCGGTGCCTGGTCGTCCTGTCTCTCAGGCTCCTCTTCCTTGTGCCCGCAGGAGTGCCAGTGCGCAGCGGAGATACCACCTTCCCCAAGGCGATGGACAACGTGACCGTCCGGCAAGGGGAGAGCGCCACCCTCAGGTAGGAGCAGAGACTCTTTTTCTTCTTCTTTTTTTTTACTCCGGGACAGCGCTGATGATAATAGGTGGTCAGCGGCTTATGTGCTATAGGTTTTACGCTCGGGTGTTGGCTGAGATTCTAGGAGGCTTGGTGGACGCACCAGGATGCATGGGATTTTGGGGTGCACTTTGGTTTCAGCCCCTGGCTCTGACAGCTCTGTGCATCAAGAGAACTGGTGTGTAGCTGTGGGTGTGGATGAGGTTGGAGAAATGTCTGGCACGCTGCACATTGAGAGGGTTACACTATAGAAGGAAGGAGGTGTGGCTGGCAGGGGGAAGCTCTTTCTAGGAGAAATAGGATGGATAGTCTGTTTCATGGCTCTAAAGAAACATGCCCCCTGTTTCTGTGTTTTTTGCCTCTTTGCCACTCTGGCAGGCTAGCTTTCCAGTGTGTGTGTGTCGCCCCTCCTTGCCTCGAAGAAATTTCTTAAAAGGTGGTGATGTTTTAAAGGCTGTTGGGACACACAGCTATGCTTGGTCTCCCCCTGTTGTTATTTGAGGGGGGTTGGGGGGTGAATGATGGTGGGTCGCATGTGTGTTAGTGGGGCAGCTTAGTCTGATCAGTGCACCAAAACCTAATCTAGTTTTGCAAGAGTTTGTGCCTGTCTCAGAACAATGCTTTTTGAAAACCAAAATAAAAAAGTTATTGCTTATGCAGCTTACTGGTCTCTGCTTAGCCCTTGGTGGTGATGCCATAATACTCTTGTGATGAAATGGGTGGGATGGGGAGATGGGAGGGGTGATATTTTCCAATAATGGAGAGGAATAACACTTTGGAGAGAGGTTAGGAAAGAACAGCCATGTTGCAGCTTTGAACCCTTTTGAGATCTGGTGTCATTTTCCTTCTCGTGAACCGAGTGGAGTCGACAGTGTGATGTGCTTATACAGCGGAAGGTGGAGGAGCTTGATGCACGAATTGAGAATATTGCTCCACAATAACAAATATGGAAGGAACTCTATTCCCACACTACCAAACCCACATCATGCTACTTCAACTCTCACAGCTTTCTCAGTGTGTGTGTGTGTGTGTGTGTGTGTAGGGGAGGGGGGGTTGTTAGGGTAATGAGGGTGTTGAAAACTCTGTCGGTTTCTTACCAAGAATCACAACTTCATTGCAATGCTGGAAAGATACTGAAATAGATGGAACAATGGACTGCAGCTTCTTGGGCTCCCCCCCCCCCACATCAACTGTGGGGCAATATTAAAATATTGCTTGCAGCAGGACTGGGGTGGGTGAGAAGAGGCACAGCAGTTGCACTATCTAACTGCTTCGTCAGTGTTTATATATATATATATATATATATATATATATTCCCCTTTTCCTTTCCTTGGTTGCAAGCTCACTATCCTCTCCTTATTTTGGTCTGGTGGTTGAGTGTGATGGCTCATTGACTTATCCCAGGCATATGATCCCAGGTGGAATTTATGCAAGAAGACATATGCTGGGAAGCACCAGAGGTCAGAATGTGGCTATCATGGAGAGATGTAGCAAAGAAATCAGCCTTATGAAGGTGAGATCACAAGGCTGTGGTGTCCTGCTGGTGGGTCCCAGTCAACCAATGGCAAATCAGAGCTCTGAGGGAAAAACCAGACCCTGGTTAGGTTCACATTTGTAGTTCTCTCAACTTTGAATCAAGCAAATGGGCTGCAGAAGTCAATGTTAAAGAGTCAAAACACACACACACACAGAGAGAGAGAGAGAGAGAGAGAGAGAGCGAAAGCTAGTGTGATATATTGACTAGTATTGGGAAAACCTGTGTTCAAATCCCTGCTGAGTCTCAAAACTCATCTACTTTGCAGGGTTGTTGTGCAGAAGAATGTGGAGAGGAGAGGACACATTTCCCTAGAGGAAGGGTGGGATAAATATGTAATAAATAAGGAAACATCAGTGACATGTTCTTTGGTTAAGTCCTGGTTAGATGGCTGCAGTGTGTTCAACAGGTGGCGATTCTTGAAGATTATTTGGAAACTGCAGTTGATACAGAATGTGGTTACTAAAACTCTTGGAGATATTGTACCTCCATATTCCATTACACATATCACTGTACCGGTAACAGTGGCTGCCTGTTGTCTCCATGTCCAATTCAAGATGCTTGTTTTAGCTTTTAATGCCCTAAGGAGCTTGGGACTGGGTTAGCTGAAAGGCCACTGGCATCCAGATGGCCCTTTCTGTGCTTTGTGATCAGCATCTGGATAGGGGTTAGATGGCATGTAACAAGGACAGGGCCTTTTCAGTGGTGGCCCTGCCCTTTTGGAACTCCATCCCCCACCAAATGCATCCCCAGGGGAGAGAAACTCTGGTCACATCTGCACCATACATTTAAATCACAGGGCTTTGCCCCAAAGAATCCTGGGAACTCTAGTATGTTAAATTTGCTGAGAATGGTACCTCTGTGAGGCGTAAAGTTCCCAGAATTCACTAGGGGAAGCCACATGCTTTAAATGTGCTTTAAAAATATGGTGTGGGTATGACTTCTGCTTGCCACCCGGTTTGTGTTTATTTCCATCTCCCTTGTTCCACCCTCAAGCTTTTCATAAGGAATCTGCTTCCAGAAGAACCTTAAGAGCACTTTTGGGTTGAGGCATAAAAGATATGTGCTTGTTTTTGCTAAGTATCAATATCATCAGCTTTCAGGCTTATTGGGTATCGTTGCACCTATTGGTCAACTTTGTTCCCACTTAAATTGTGATGCCTGTTAAATATAATGATAATTGCAGTTTATTATTTTTAGTAGTATGTTGCAGTGTTGTTCCTCTTTTTGATCTACATTGTTATTTTTTGTTCTACATTTTTATTTCTTGTCTCATTACACATGCTAAAGCTATTTTTGGCCATGTGCACACTATCCCTTGCTTTTTCCTGCAGGACTAATTGCAGTCGTTAACAATCGTTAACAGTCGTCAACAGGTTTGCCATACCCATTGAGCCAATCACCCATCTTCTACCACCCTTCTGAGAAATACCCCACCCCACCCTCCCACTATATATAAGGGTCTGGTGACTTCTGCTTCAGTGTATCTGAAGAAGTGTGTATGCACACGAAAACTTATACCAGAACAAACTTAGTTGGTCTATAAGGTGCTACTGGACAATTTGTTATTTATTTTTATTTTTATTTCAACTGGGTCAGACCAACACAGCTACCTACCTGAATCTATTGTTATTTCATGTACTACTGAATTGGAGCTGTTTTGTATGTGAACCACTGTTGAGCACGGAGGCATTTCTGTTAAATGTGATATATACATAAATTAACTATGTCTATATGGCTGGTGGTTTTTAAGAAAACTCTGGAGACATTTTTATTCCAGCCTGCTATGATTAATTATTTTGCTACGCTTGAAGAATTTTAGCTGCCGCTGATTTTAATTTTTTTTCCAATTAATGGTTAAATTATAACTGTTTTTGTTGTTCTAAAACTTTATGTAAGTTGCCCTGAGAAGGCGATGTGCCTTGAAAGATGGGTTCGAAGCCTTTAAGAACATAGGAACAGTTCTGCCGGACCAGACCAAAGACCCATCTAGTCTAGCATCTTGTTCTCACCGTAGCTGAACTGATGCTATTGGCCTATGGCAGTGATGTAGCGTGAGTTGCCAGTGCCCGGGGCCATGCGGAGGCAGGTGGATAAGTGAGAAGGACTTAGACGGAATATGCATGTGCATCCAACTGCCTAACAGTGTCCATGTTACGCAGGAGATCACAGTCATGGAGATAAGAAAAGAATAGTTATTCCATTGTCTGGATAGATCACTTCCTGGTTCTCGTGGAGAAGTCGTTTTCAATGGAGTGATGGAAATGCACAGCTACATTGAGACAGCGCCGGATGTTGAAATTTTGCACCCCCTAACAATTTTGCACCTGGGGCAACTGCCCCTGTGCTCCTTTCCACCCCACCCCACTGGGTTTCTGTCATATCCCCCAATTCTATTTAACATTTACCTGAAACAGCTAGGAGATGTTGTCAAGAGTTTTGGAGTTCAGTGTCACCAGTATGGTCGGTTGAAAGGCAGATAAAAGAAGCAGGGATTCAGCCTGTGCTGAATAGAGTTGCACTCACCTGAAAACTCACGTTTGCAAGTTGGACGTACTCCTGGGTTCAGTCTTGAGTCTAGATGCCCAGGTTTTGGCAGTGGCCACGAGTGTGCTTGCACATTTGAAGCAAGGGCACTAGTTGTGCAAATTCTTGGAGGTGTCTGATCCAGCCATGGAGCGACATGCCTTGGTTGTACACCCTGTTTGGATTACTGTAACATGCTCAATGTGGGACTGTCATTGGAAAGTGTTTGGAAACTTCAGCAGGTCCAAGTTGCTGCAGCCAGATTGCTTACTGGAGCCAGTTACGGGGAGAACTTCTTGTGACTACAGCCCCTCTGGCTACTGGTCTGTTTCTGGGCACAATTCAAAGTGTAAAGTTATGGCCTGCATATCCAAACATAGTTTGTGTCCAAGCTATCTGAAGCACAATTTTCTCCACATGTGAGCCTGCTTGGGTTTTCAGGTCTTCTGGAGAGGCCTTTCTTTGGGTCCTACCACCTTCGCAGGCACATTTAGTGGGGACACAAGAGAGGGCAGGGCATTCTCAGTGACTGCTCTCAGATTGTGGACCTCCCTTCCACAGGAAGTCAGCCTGGACCCCTCTCTGCTTTCCTTTCTCCAGCAGATAAAGACTTTTTTGTTCCAATAGACACTGGCCACTAACTGGCTGTTGCGGCAGGGTATTTTGTGGGTGGATGTTATACTTTGTGTTTGTTTGTGCCCTTTTAAATGGTCTTTAGTGTTTTCAGTGCTATTTTTAATAGGGTTACTTGCTTTGAAAAATATTTACATTTATTGTGTGCTTTTATAGTTGTATCTGTTTTGAGCTTCCTTGGGTTGTACACTGGGGTGAAGGTGGGATATAAAATGAGTAAATAAATAAACCTGCAAGCAACAGTGCTCTTCCCACTTGTGACACCCAGCAACTGGTATGGAATACTCTCCAATAAAGAATACCCTCCAATACCATCTACTGCAACCCACCATACCCTCCACTCCAACAGTGGAGGCAGAGTATAGCCAAGATGGCAAGTAGCCTTTACTAGACTTAATACTCCATGAATTTGTGTAATACTCTTAGAAGAATATATTCCAAATCAGAGCTCCACGAGTTTGATCAATCCTCTTTTCAAGCGATCCAAGTTGGTAGGCCCCACTGCCTCTTGTGGGAGCTATTGCTTAACCCAGTGTTTCCCAACCTTGGGCCTCCAGCTGTTTTTGGACTACAACTCCCATCATCCCTAGCTAGCAAGACCAGTGGTCAGGGATGATGGGAATTGTAGTTCAAAAACAGCTGGAGGCCCAAGGTTGGGAAACATTGGCTTAACCATGTGCTGTGTGAAGAAGTGCTTTTTTTATCCCCCCTGAACCTTCCAACATTCAGCTTTTTTGGATGCCCAAGAGTTCTAATATTATGATTCAGGGGGCAAAGCTCTTTTCAATCCACTTTTTCCATACCATTCATAATTGTACACCCTTTCACCATCTCTCCTGTTACTTGCCTTTTCTCCAAACTAAAAAAAAAAGAAAGAAAGTCTCAAATGTTGCAGCCTTTCCTGATTTTCTATGAGTAAGTAAATGTTTCCCTGCGGAAAGACATCTCTGTTTTTCCAAACCATTGCCTGGTCTCCTTTATCCACTCCTGAAAGCTGTGCTCAAAAACAAGTCAAGCCAGATGAATCTCATTTCTTTTTTTGATAGGATTAACAGTTGGTGGATCAGGGGAATGCTGTGGACATAGTGTATCTTGATTTCAGTAAGGCTACCTCAGAAGGTGATGGGCTCTCCTTCATTGGAAGTTTTTGAGTAGAGGTTGGATGACTATCTGTCATGGATGCTTTAGTTGAGATTCCTGTATTTCAGGGGGTTGGACTAGATGGCCCTCAGGGAACCTTCCAGCTCTACAATTCTGTGATTCTGCTCTCTTTCTTTTTGATGGGTAAGGGAGTACCCTATAGACTCATCTCAGGACCTGTCCCTGGTAAATAGGGACAACTAGGACACAGCCATACTTGCTGTGTTCTCATGGGTATATTTCTCAAATTTCCTTTTACTGTAAGTTTCTTTCTCTGGAACAAATTTCTTTGTGGAAAGTTGTGGAAAGATGGTGGGAGTTGTAGTCCCAAAACATCTGGAGGGATACGTTTAAGGGTACCTGGCACAGAGCAATATTATTATTATTATTATTATTATTATTATTATTATTATTATTAATTAATTAATTAATTATATAAATTCTTCAATCAGGGAGTATTTTATGTCCTGCCCCTCCCCCAAATCATTTAATTATGCAGTTGAGTATGAATGGCAAAACTCACTTCTGATTCAAAACTGATTGTCAATAGTTTTTTTTTTATTTAAAAGACTCTTTAAGACATTTCATCTACCTTGGATTTACTGTGGTTACTGTGCACACAGAATAACCAAGTTGTGTTTTAATCCTCCAAAGTTTGCCTAGTACCTAGCAGGACCACAAGTCTCCATTTGGCCTTGGTCTGACCCCACCTGGAGTCTTCTGTCCATTTCTGGGCACCATAGTTTAAGAAAGATATTGACAAGCTGGAATGTGTGCAGAGGAGGGCGCCCAAGACGATCAAGAGTCTTGACATCTCTCCCAACCCTGCAGTTCTATTATACCAGCCAGTTTCCCTTAAGAACAAAGATATCACACAGGAGTGTGCATTACTTTTGAGGTCCCAGGAATAGTTCCAGTCAGTTGTAATATTGTCTGGCTGAAATTCTGTATATCTCACCTGTTGCCAGAATTGGAGAATGAAAAGCCAGGCAGGGATAGGGGGAAGAATTTAACTGAGCCATTTTTTGTGGTTGGTGCACAGACATGCAATGTCATAATGCATGTCATTCATGCCTGTGCACCAAAATATCATATGCGTGCATGGTTTTACTGCATTCATAGCACAGAATGCACAATGCACTGTGCACAGAAGCAGATATGCATTCTGCTGTCACACATAGCTCCACCACTTTATCAAGGAAGCAGCTAGGAGGGCTGCATCAGCGAGCCACTCCCAGGGTGTGGCTGCTCCTGCAGGCTGACAGCTTCTAGGAGACACAGGTGAGAGCAGAGTGCAGGATGGGTGTCAAAGGTGGACAAACAAAGGACGTGTGGCACACCAGAAGTACTCCTCTTCCCCTAACATGCCATACATCCTCGTGTAGTAATGGTGGTCATAGTTCTATAAACTGGGAGCCATCCCTTTGCCTTCTGAGAAAGGCTGTCATTCAGGGCAGAACACCTCCTTTGCATATAAAGGGTTGCAGGTCCAGTCCCTGGCATCTCCAAGTACAGCTGGGGAAGTCAGGAATCTTTTCTGAGACATCAGAGAGCCATCAGTCTGTAGACAACACTTAGGTAGGTGGACCAATGGTCTGAGGCAACATGAGGCAGCTCTGAGCTTCTTATGTTTCGGAGATGGATCTTGGAAAGTTGACCTCCAGAAATTCTGGAAGTATCACCCTTTGTGTTCAAGAGTTACATCTGCCTC
Organism: Podarcis liolepis; assembly: GCF_965112155.1. Classification (NCBI taxonomy): domain Eukaryota; kingdom Metazoa; phylum Chordata; class Lepidosauria; order Squamata; family Lacertidae; genus Podarcis; species Podarcis liolepis. The sequence continues at coordinate 26,337,237 of NC_139567.1, read as the reverse complement.
AGTGTAAGGCTGTTTCCTGAAGTCCACTGGAGACTTGGGCCCCATTTGCGCTATATGCTTGAACAGTCATGGCTTACCCCTGAAGCATCCTAGGAGCTGTAGCTTGGCTACCCCAAGGAATCCTGGGAACTAGTTTGTTACAGGTGTTGAGAATTGTCAGGAGACCTCATTCCCCTCACACAGCTACAGTTCCCAGAGTTCCCTAGGAGGAGGGATGGACTGTTAAAGCACTCTGGGAATTCTTGCCCTCTGAGAAGACTAGAGGTCTCCTAACAACTCTCAACATGCCTTTTTTATAATAAAATGGTTTTTATTTCTTTCAGGTAAGAATACAGCAAAAAAAGATAACAGCTAGCACGTTCCCATCCATGTCCACCCCCCAGAAGTGCAGAGATCAGGGTGATGAAACACAACAGTAGAACAGCACCCTTAACAAACTACAGTTCCCAGGATTCCTTGGGGGAAGCCATGCCTGCTCCAAGTGGCACGGCAGTGCTTTAAATGCATAGTGCAGATGGGGCCCTGCTGCTGTGTTAGCCTGGATAGGATATGGTCGAACACAGAATAATTTGCTAATATGAGGCAGCCCTTTGGGGACATCTCCTGATTAGTTTCTTCCTACCTTTCACTCCTGCATTCCCATTTCCTTCCCTGCCCTGACTTATTCCCTGTGTTCTTGTCCAACCATCGGAATCCTTGTTATCGGATCTGTATTCATGTTCCTTTCCAGGGTTCAGGCTCGCGGCTCGCGGCTCCTATGAAATATTCATCTCATTTTGATGTTCGTAAAGTTCAGTGCCTGATATTTTTCATCCTCTGAAATTATTTATTTCAGAGCTCTGGACTATAAAAATATCACTCTGACCTGCTTCCCTCCTCCTCCTCTCCCCCCTCCTTAACTTTCCTGGGGATTACGGCATTTTCAAAAGGCCTGGCATTTCTCGCGGTGGATGAGTTCTTTGCTTTCTGATGAGACCACCCATGTGCACACAAGACCACGTATAGGAGTCAGGGGGCTTGTGCGCCACTGGAAATACGCTGGAAGCAAAATTTGTCCTCTGTGGCATACTGCAAACAGGCCACCTTCACACCCAACATTTAAAACACATTTATACCACTTTGCCACCACTCCCCCCCAAAAAATAATAATCCAGGGAACTATAGCTCACTGCAACAGAGCTACAATTCCCAGAACCCCTAGCAAACTACAGTCTCCAGGATTCTTTGGGGGGAAGCCATGTGCTTTAAATGGGTGGTGTGGATGTGAGCCAAGTCAATGTGTGCCCCAGTCTGCGTTCACACAATACATTTAAAGAGCTATGATACCACTAGGCTTCCCCCAAGGACCTCTGGGAGTTGTTAAGGGTGCTGATAGCTGCGAGGAGCCCCTCTTCCGCTGACAGAGCTGTGCTTCTCAGAGTTCTTGTGAAGGAGAATGGACTGTTAAACCACTCTGGAAATTATAGCTCTGTGAGGAGAATGGGTAAAGGTACCCCTGCCCGTATGGGCCAGCCGTGTCCGACTCTAGGGTTGTGCGCCCATCTCACTTAAGAGGCCGGGGGCCAGTGCTGTCCAGAGACACTTCCGGGTCACGTGGCCAGTGTGACGAAGCTGCTCTGGTGAGCCAGCACCAGCGCAGCACACGGAAACACCGTTTACCTTCCCGCTATAAAGCGGTACCTATTTATCTACTTGCACTTAGGGGTGCTTTCGAACTGCTAGGTGGGCAGGAGCTGGGACCGAAAGATGGGAGCTCACCCCGCTGTGGAGATTCGAACTGCCAACCATACGATCGGCAAGTCCTAGGCACTGAGGTTTTACCCACAGCGCCACCTGCGTCCCGGGTGAATAGGGGTCTCCTAACAACTCTCAGCGCCTTTAACAAGCTCTGAGAGTTCTTTGGGTGTTGCAAGGGGCATCATAACACTTTAAAAGGATGGTACAAACATGGCCTGAATCCCAGGCCCATACATGTGGTTGTCTTATGACAACTTGAAGTGGCTTAGGGGTTGTCACCCCGTAGACAATCTTCTCACCTCTCCCAAGCGATTGGCTATCAGTGAAATGGTTACAGCCCTTGGCAACATCCCAGTTGGATTACTGTTACACATTATACATGAGATGCCTTGGAAGTTTCGATTGGTGCCAAACCCAGCTGTCAGAATGTTTTGTGGTTGCTTCAGTCTTCAGAGAAATACACTTGTCTGTGCCTGAGCCTAGATCAAGGTGCTTTAAAGCCCCACATGGTTAGGGAGCCAAATTCCTGAAGCGTCAGCTCTCCCAGTCCCAGCCTACCTTCTTCCTCGGAGGCCCAACTCCTACAACCTTCCTTATTTGGTGTGCACTACCAATATAGGTTTAGAAGCAGGTGTAGCAGGGAATGGATGCAACTCCCCTCATCTTCTCTCCCTGCCAAACAAGGAGGCAATTGGCATTGTTATTTATGAGAACCAGTGATGGTGCAGCAGTTAGTGTCGGACTAGGACCTTGGAGGCCAGGGTTCAAATTCCTACTCGGCCATGAAGCTCACTGGGTGTCCTTGGGTGAGTCATTCACTCTCAGCCTAACCTATTTCACTCTGTGTGTGTGTGTGTGTGTGTGTGTATGTGTAAGGATAAAATTGAGAGGAAGAGATATATGTATGCCACCTTGAGCTCCTTGCAGGAAAGGTGAGATACAAATGCAATAATTAAATAAATACAGATTGCCCTCCTCATCTTCTCAGCAACCCTGGGAGGTAGCCTAGGCTGAGATGAGGGTATTGTCCAAGGCTACCCAGTGAACATCATGCAAACTAGCAGCATGTTGGTGACCACCTAATCAATGGAGACCTTAGACAGCAGTCTAACCAGGGACTTTGTGGCCAGTGGAAGCACATTATCTTAGCTTAATCGACCTCACAGGGTTGTTGATGCAGGGGTGAATGAGGGAGGGAAAACCATGTATGCTACCTTGAGCATATTGGAGAAAAATACAATCCATCCATCCATCCATCCATCCATCCATCCATCCATCCATCAGTAAGAATTTTATTTGCTGGGGTGGGGGACAGATTAGACTCTGTGTCCATAACAGCCTGGTTGGTTGCACAAGTACAGAGTAGTATTGGGCTTTCAAAGCTTAATCTTGAGTATATTAAAGATTGGGCCTTTAAATCCTAACCTAGGAATCCTGCCTTCCAACCTCTTCTATGTCCCCATTGCAAAGCAGGCTGATGTTGATGGGAGTTATATGTGGGATGTCACCTTGGAGAATGCTGCCATTGAGATGTATTAGGAGTGCTGGTTATTGACCTCTTCTCCTGACCCCAAAGTCGTAGCCTCTTGATTTGGCAGCCTTGGAAATGCTGACTAATGGTGATGTGGAGGGAGAGTTCTAAAGGTAGCTTAGGCTGCATTCTCACCTTAATTTATTCCATTTCCCTAACTGTGAATTTCCGTATTGTACTTGAGCTTCCATGTGATGCAAAAGCCACTTCTGGAAATCCAGTGGAAGTGTTCATTTCTGTTTTGATTGGTTCCAGAAAGAATCACTTTGCAACCCCATCAATGCAATGCTGAAAATCGTGGGAGTAAAAATTTGGGGTGGGATCTTCAAATAGCGGGGGAAACAGAAGCAGGCAGGTGCAGAAAGGGTTGGGAGATAGCGGTGGCATTTATTGCTGTGTCACACCATGTCCACTGGTCTGAATGAAAATTAGTGTGATGTGTTGGTATATCAGTCAAAAAGCCACGGTTCCATAATGCAACAGGTACTGCAGCATGAAAAGAACATCAGAAAACAGGACAGATGTGTAGCATTATAATCAGTAACACTAACAAAGAATTCATTACGTCTGAATGTGAAATGTGTGAAATGAGGCACCTTTCTATGCAGCTGTTGTAGAGGCTGGAGATTTGGAAAGGTTTGTCTAAGGCTTTTTTTTTTTTTAAGCCCAACTTCTGTGTTGACTGGGCTGCTTGATATTTGGCAGCATTGCAGCACCACTTGGTTTGTGATCTGCCTTGATATGTGCAAGAGGATACAATCCCAGCTGAGTCTTTATTGACCCATCCACTATTAAACTGAACTGGCTGGCATTTTAATTGCTCGTGCATGAAGATCAATTGCCAGTGAGATTCGGGAATAGAGTTACACCCTGTTGGCAGCCGCCCATCATATATACCAATATAGCAAACTCATTCTCGGAGTGCCTGTGTTTATGCAGGCAAAATGGCACCACCCATGAAGAAGAGGGATGTGTCAGCTTGCTTGGGAGGAAGCCCTGAAGTTTGCAAAAGTGCCCCCACCAAAAAAAGAACCCTAAGGAAACATCCCTAAAGAGACAAACACACAGAGAGAAGGATAGGGATACTCTACACACTGATCTTGCTGGGCCAGCTTTTAGTGCATAAGGGGCAAGGATAACTCTTAATTTAGTTTTGGACCCTGTGTGTGACCCTTTGCTACCTGTCTGACTTGGTGTACATGCTTTTGAGTTGCTGGCTTATGAGCCAATGGAAGCAGTAGGTGGAGCAATAACTTGCGCCTGTTGAATCCGCAGTCTGAACAGAAAAGTGTCTGGCTTCTTTCCATTCACCCGGGCTTCCTTTTAATTTCACATTCACAATGGCTTGTGCTCATGGTGGTATTGGGGTATTGGTATATGAAACCCCATTTTCAGTACTGTTTGTGCCTGCAAAAGTTACAGGTTGGACTTTGCATCCAATCCTATTGGGATTCTGCAATTTTTCATACCACAAATGTCCCAGGGTGTGTATCTTGTTGTCCAACTTAGTTGCTCTCTAGTGCAAGAGTTGTCCCTCCAGATGACAATAACTCAGAGCTGCCACCATTACAGGTGTCACATAATATCCATTCTGCATGTATAAGAAAACAGTCTTTTAGTGTGGTGGCATCTACACTTCAGAAGAATGTGGGGCAGAGCAAGCTTAAATCACCACCTCTCCCCATTGGGTGAAATCACCCATCAGGCCATAATATCCTCCTCCGAGGGAGATACCTCTTCTTCCAGGGGAGGAGGGGTATGGCAAATTCACCTCCCTAAATAAATAAATATGGTAGGAAGGGCATTCCACATGTATAAGAAAGCAATCTTTTAGTGTGGTGACACCTACAGTACAGTTCAGAACTACCTAGCGGTTGATATCAGGCAGGCTGCCCTGCTAAAAACATTTGTGTTTAGGCAGGCCTACTCAGATATCTAGAATGCTGATAAGTTTTTAGTTTATGGCTGGCTTATTTATTTATTTTTGGAATGTCCTCAAGTGTTTTTGTTTTGCTAATAATTTCATTGCTTCTTTCTTTTCGTAAACTGTGTTAAGGTACAGTGGCACCTCAGGTTACAGACGCTTCAGGTTACAGACGCTTCAGGTTACAGACTCCGCTAACCCAGAAATAGTACCTCGGGTTAAGAACTTTGCTTCAGGATGAGAACAGAAATCGCGTGGTGGCAGCTCAGCAGGCCCCATTAGCTAAAGTGGTGCTCAGGTTAAGAACAGTTTCAGGTTAAGAATGGACCTCTGGAACGAATTAAGTACTTAACCCGAGGTACCACTGTATGCTGCATGGGTTTTCTTTTTTGTTTTGCTTTTTTTACATTCAAGCAGTATAAAACGTCGTGAAATAAATAAGCACACAAATAGCTAAATATATAATCATCCGGGAAGCACTGCAGAAGAACTCATCAAACAGAATGCTTTGTGGGTTCTCTAGAATAAATCCACTACTAATTCACTGCTACTGCATCGGTGAAACCCACAAAATCCCTCTTTTTCCTCCCCACTGGGAGCTAAATCTGGATCCAATGCAGGAAGAGTTCCACCTTCCTCTGACACCCCACAATAGGCAATAATTGCTAGCAGTAGGAACTATTGGTATTCAAGGATCTTTCCAGGACTGTGCTTTGCATTCCATCTGCATGGAGTTAATTCACCTCCTCTTGCTCCTTGCTTCTGTGGAACTAAAACTGGATGAGCTTCCAGTTCACTTTGAGGCCCTCATTTCAAATGAGTCCGGGGAGCACCTGGCATAGTTAGTGGCAGGCATTGTGCAAGTGAAGATTGCCAGCAGCAGCTCCAAATCTCTCGGTTCGCTGTCTGTCTGAAGCACACGCATTTTCCTTTCTTTTCTTACTACTTCTTCTTGCAAAAAAAGAGGGAGAGAAGAGTTTATTGCTAAAGTGGAAAGTCAGCAGAACTGAGAGGCGAGGGCGAAAAGTGTGGCGGAGATGGAACCAGTCTGAAGAGAAAAGATTGTGATATGCATGGATTTCTTTTTTTTATAAAGCAATTTCTCTCTGTGTAAAGCTCAGGCCCTTGTAGCTGGGCCAGTCAGATGTTTCTCTTTATAGCTCTCCTGATAGAAGCATGGGTTGATGCAGAATGGTCTCTGCTTCAAGTCCCTGCTAAATGAAAGAGGTGGGAACCCAGGGCAGGATTCTGTGTCGATCTTGAATAGGTACTGTTGTGTCTTTGAACTATTTGTGTAGATGCAGATGAAGGAGGTGGAGGAAGGGCACTCTCTCTCTCTCTGAGGCACAAAAAACTCCTGCTTTTCTCTTGGCTGTTATTGAAGAAGTAGGAGGCTTCTGGACTTAGAAACACATTGGCTGTTGGTGGGTGTCTACAGCAGAACTCTGGTGCCTCAGTTGTCATTATTTACAACTTGGCCTTTGAGTCAACTGAGGGATTGCCTTGTCCTGACAATCAACACAGCCAAGTTGGACAGGAAGGTGTTTCTAGGAGGGGAGGGGGGGGAGGGTTGTTGGCCAAGGATTGCCCATCTAGTTACACTGATAGCCCTTGGCACCACTATCTGGCCTTGCACTGTAAGATCTTGCCCAGAATACCCCAGTGCAAACTATTTTCTTGCTTCAATCCAGCCAGTGTTAAGCACCTTTATGTAAGCTCTGTTGAGTTTAGTGTGGGAGCAAGCTAGGTGTGTACTTTAGGTAGCAATGCTCAACCCACTTACTTAGGAGTAAGCCCATGCCTTCCAACATCCTTCCAGTCCTAAATAATGATAATAATGATGATGATAATAATAAAATAAATAAATACTTTTTATACCCCACCTATTTGACTGGGCTCCCCCAGCCACTCTGGGTGGTTTCCAGCACATATAAAAACATAACAAAACATTAAACTTTAAAAAAACTTCCCTGTACGTACAGGAAATATATCCAGCCCCTAAGCCAACTGCTTTCAAATGGCTCAAGGGTTGGAAAACTCCATACCCTCCAAAGTTTCTCCATTGAAAATAGGGATGTCCTCAGGAAAAGCAGGACATTCTGGGATCAAATCAGAAACCAGGACAGCTTCTGTCACATACGCTTCAGGTTACAGACTCCACTAACCCAGAAATAGTACCTTGGGTTAAGAACTTTGCTTCAGGATGAGAACAGAAATCTCTGGCGGCACGGCAGTAGTAGGAGGCCCCATTAGCTAAAGTGGTGCTTCAGGTTAAGAAAAGTACCACATATATATATATATATATATATATATATATATATATATATATAATAACATAATAAAACCTTTTTTAAAAAACCTTCCCTATACAGGATTGCCTTCAGACAGGAGTCAGATAACTCCATACCCTCCAACATTTCTCCAATGAAAATAGGGACATCCCAGGGGAAAGTGGGACATTCTGGAATCAAATCAGAAACTGGGATGACTTCTCTAAATCAGGGATGTCCCTGGAAAATAGGGATACTTGGAGGGTCTGAGAGAACTAGATTTGAGTAGACATGTATAAGATGGCATTGTTATTCTTCAATGAGCAGGACTGAAAGCATTTAATATCAGTTGGATATCTAGAAAGCCTCCCCACCCCCACTTCAGGTTACGTGAAAGGTATGGATCTTGACACGTTAACCTAGCCTAAGCTTTCATCCTTAGAAGTAAGTTGATTTAAATCAGTGGAATGGATTTCCAAGAAAATGTGCTTAGTGAGGATTAGGCTGGGAGGCTGCTATCCCAAGCCCACTCAACTCTGTAAGAATAAGCCCCATTCAGTGTGTTGGGGCTTCTTTTGAAGTAAGACTGTAATGATGTCTGCCTCAAATAAGGAACACTGTTCCTAAGGTATCTGAGAAAAGAAGGGTGTGCTGTAACAGACGAGGAAGTTACTTGATAGACCTTAAACCCGATGTCTTGATTGACACTAAGAAGCGATTAGAAATAATCCAATGTGAATCTTCTAGAGATAATTCAGCCTCTCTGCGTGTTGCAGGATGGGAACAGATGGCAATGACTCTGGGGCAAGCATAAGGTGTGCATGAACGAGAATCCACAAAAGTTGCTCAGAGCAATTTTAGCCCTGGGCCAAGCCTGTTGGGTTGGTGGCTGTGATGTGCTCAGTTGGCTAAGGTGCCAAAGAGGAGACAGTGTTGCCCATTTCCACACATGGCTAAGGACAGAGTAAATGCAGGTAGAAATAGATTCCAGCAGGAGCAGCTGGTGAAATATTACATCCCACCCCAGCCCTCGAAATAAGAGATTTTGACCAGCTCATCTATGCTTCCAACCATAAACGGCCTGAACACCTGCGTCTCTTTTATCAGGCACATGCAGAGCCCAGGATGGCTCCAAAAACACGCTCATCCATTTGGATTTTGGAGTGTAGTTTTGTGTAACATTTGCTCCCCCCTCCTGCCTGCCTGCCTGGGCATCCTTCGCTGAGGACATTTTAGGCCTGATAGCTTTGAGGAAAGTTCTGCATTGCTGCCTCTGTTCCAGCATAAATTCTCGTTTTCAGCGACGAGGAAGAAATCCACCTGAAAACAACACAGATAATCGAGAGCAACTTCTCAGATTCATAACTGAAGTGTTTCATCATTCAGAGACCCGATAATAAATTAGGAGCAAGGAGGTTTTGAGTGGTATCCAATGAAGTACTTCAGCTAGTTGCAAGGATTTCCTCTTGTGCAATGGCACTCCTCCACCTTTTCCTCTTCCCATAAGCCCTGCACATCTCCCCAGAATAAATGTTGGGTGTACAGGGGGAGAAGGAGGGAAAGTGTGATTGCACAGCTAGAAGTCTTCTAGTAGAAGTACTTTCTTAGTTCTCCGCTCCCCCCACCCTTTTAAAAAGACACAGAGTTTAGTTTGAGTTAGGCCTAGTTTGATTTGATTGCTGGTGCTGCTGTCATGTAAAGATTACAGTAAGAATTTTTGCAAAGCTGTTTTACCTTGGAAAAGCAATGCTTTTTTGGCCAGGTCTCCATCGTGGGTCACTTCCAGGGGAGCAGTTTATTCATCATGATTTGTTTGTACAACATTTTTTGGGAAGGTTAGAAACACTACTGAGTGACTGTTGAGCACTCAGTCTGATTTGTTTACAGAATGGTGAGAAAATGCCACATCAAGAAATGGTCATCTCACACTTTCGAATGCAATGGTTGTCGAATGCAATGGTTGGTGGTCCACAAACCCCAGGGGGTCCAAACAACCCACCCAGGGGGTCCAAGGCACCATTCACATAACAAAAACTAATAGAGATACAGTGGTGCCTCGCAAGACGGAATTAATTCGTTCTGCAAGTCTCTTCGTCTTGCGAGTTTTTCATCTTGCGATGCATGGTTTCCCATAGGAATGCATTGAAAATCAATTAATGCATTCCTATGGAAACCGCCTTCAGACCAGGTCCGGGGACAGTCTGTCCCCGACCTCTTCTGAAGGCTGGGGGGGGGGGGGACAAGGGCTTTTCTTCCCACACCCAGCATTTAAAAAAAACCCCGGGACAGCGGAGGACTTCTCCGCTGTCCGGGGCAATCTTAAAATGCTGGCGGGCGGCATTTTAAAATCGCCCCTGGACAGCGGAGGACTTCTCCGCTGTCCGGGGTGATTTAAAAGCCCCTGGGAAGGCAGGCAGGGGGGACAAAGACTTTTGCCCCCCGCCAGCCGTCAGAAGAGGTCCAGGAGGTGTTCCCTCCCTGCCGCCCGGCTTCGGAGCATCGTTCCGAAGCCAGGCGGCGGGGGGAGGTGTTCCCGCCCCGCCGCCTGGCTTCGTAGGAGCCTTCCGAAGCCCGGCAGTGGGTGGAGGTGTTCCCGCCCCACCGCCCGGCTTCGGAGGAGCCTTCCGAAGCCCGGCGGCGGCGGGAGGAGGTGTCCCCGCCCCGCCGCCAGGCTTCGGAGGAGGTCCGAGGACAGTGGGGAAGACGCGCTGCGCTTCCCCGCTGTCCCGGAGATTTCCCTATGGGCTGTCGTCTTGCGAAGAAAGCCCATAGGGAAATTTGTTTTGCGATGCGCCTCTAAAACGGAAAACCCTTTCGTCTAGCGGGTTTTCCGTCTTGCGAGGCGTTCGTCTTGCGGGGTACCACTGTATCAAAATTTTCAATAGTAGGGGATCCATGACATGGCTTTTGAAACACAAGGGGTCTGCAGTGATTAGCTAATTGGGAACCACTGTTGTAATGCATTTTCTTTCTTTTGTATATAATTTTTATTAAGTTTTCTGTTTTACAGTTTAAAATACTCAATTTAAATCAGTGACTTCCCTTCTTCTCTTTCCATGGTTCATTTTACATACCATAAATCCCTGCATATTTTACAAAAAAAAACTATACCTTTCAGTATTCCATTATTGCATACACCAAAACTTGTTTACACTGTTGAATTTATCTTAATGTTGCCAGTGTTTTCAGCTGTACACAGTTATTTCCCATATATTCAATAAATGTTTTCCAGTCTTCTTTAAACATATGTTCTTCTTGTTCTCTTATTCTATATGTTAAGTCTGCGAGTTGTTCATAGTCTGGCAACTTAAGTGGTCATTCTTCTTTTGTTGGGACCTCGCTCGTTTTCCATTTTTGGGCTAACAAAATGCGGGCTGCAGTAGTAGCATACATAAATAACCTTTTTTGACACCTGAGAATTTCAGTCTGAATTATCCCCAATGGAAAGGACTTTGGTTATTTTGGGGAAAGTACGTTTAAACATTTTTTTTCAATTCATTATGGATCATTTCCCAATACTCTTTTACCCCTTTTACAAGTCCACCACACATGAAAGAACGTTCCCTTCACCTCTTTGTATCTCCAGCACTTATCTGACTCAGTCTTATACATCTTGCAATGCAATTTCCTGTCACTTTCCCTTATGACAAAAAAGGCTGGTTTGATTCTGTCCTTTCCCTGGGAAGTGAGTTTGATGTGTAAGAATGTGAAATCAACATGCATTGTGCAGCCTGAATTCGCTAGTGTGTTATTGAATCCCACCCCCAAATAGTGACAGTCTGGAAGAACCCAAACAGCTCTGAAGCTTAATTACAGCTGGTCTTGCGATGGTTGAGAAGCAAGGGACGGGCCCCAGCCCTTCCATGGCATGCATTAGGTGGGAATGTTTCCCTCTGCTTGCACTCTGGAGAAGACAGTACCCCAAAACATGTACAGAATCTCTATCACTGGGTATCCAAAGCAAGCTCTAATATGATATAGCCAGCAGTAGAAGATAGGAACTGTGACTACAAACCAGCTCTAATATAATAAATCTAGGAAGGGGAAACTGGTTCTTCGTCACAGAATGACACAGTGAGTAGACGGTACGAAGAGGTAGAATTCTGGGCTGAAGTTGAGGAGGGTTATGCTTTTCATTGTTCCTCTCTGTGAAAAATCCCTGCATGTAAGTAAACTACCATTTGTGAGTGATGTGCTTAATATAGCCATCTCCACAATATTTATATATTTAAAATATTTCTTGCTCACACTTCACTGCTAAAAACAATCCCAGAGTGGGCTGCAATCAAATGCAATAAACATACATAACACAGCGATCAGATAATAAAAGTGCCAGACCATGAAACACTAACAGAAACAATTAATCATCATAATAGCAAACTCGGAGACCAATAGCTCACCCCAAGGCCTGGCTAAATCAGTAGGTCTTTAATTGGTGCTGGGTGCTCCTAAGAGTCAGCGCTGCCTGTATTTGGGAAGGGGGAGAATTCTGGGGTTGGGGTGCCTGTCCTGAGGCAGCCCTCCCACATCATTGCACATTGCATTTCAGGCTGATGCAAGACCATCAGGAGGGCCTACTCCCCCAGGAAATCCCCAGGCAGGTGTCCATGGCAACACTATCTAGGATGAAGCCAGCCTCTCCCAACTGGTGCCCTCCAGCTATTTGGGGCTGCAACTTCCATCAGCCTCAACCTGCATGGGCACTTTGGACCACAGCTTCCACTGCTAGCTGGGGCTAAAAGGAATTGTAGTCCAATGTATCTGGGTGTCAGGAAGCAAGAGAAGGCTCTCTTAAGCATGCTTAGGGCTTTGTATGCCAAATCAAGGATCTTGAACTCAGTTTGGTAGCCTAACGGGAGTTGCTACAATTCCACACCCTCCAACATTTCTCCAATGAAAATAGGGACATCTTGTTCCATCATCATCATCATCATCATCATCATCATCATCATCATTTTATTATTTATATCCCGCCCATCTGCCCGGGTTGCCCCAGCCACTCTGGGCAGCTTCCAACATATATAAAACATAATAAAACATTATTATTTTTAAAATAAAAACTTGCATATACAGGACTGCCTTCATATGTCTTCTAAAGGTTGTATAGTTACTTATTTCCTGCACTCAAGGGTTGCATAACTGCATACCTTCTGATATTTATCTGATGAAAATAGGGGCGTCCTAAGGAAAAGCAGGACATTCTGGGATCAAATCAGACACCAGGATGGCCTCTGTAAATCCGGGACAGTCCCTGGGAAATAGGGACACTTGGAGGATTTGATGTGATATGTCTTCAGTAAAGGTAAAGGTAAAGGGACCCCTGACCTTTAGGTCCACTCACGGACGACTCTGGGGTTGCGGCGCTCATCTCACTTTATTGGCCGAGGGAGCCAGCGTACAGCTTCTGGGTCATGTGGCCAGCATGACTAAGTCGCTTCTGGCGAACCAGAGCAGTGCACGGAAACACCGTTTACCTTCCCGCCGGAGCGGTACCTATTTATCTACTTGCACTTTGATGTGCTTTTGAACTGCTAGGTTGGCAGGAGCAGGGACCGAACAACGGGAACTCACCAGCAGTTCTCAAACTTTAAGAATGAAAAAATATTGATAAGAAATCCATTGAATAACGAAAAGAAACAACTCCTATCAGTGCTTGATTTATAACACAGAGCACAGCTGCTTTATAATATGATCATTGAACATCCAGAAAGTATAAAACAATGCAGCTACTGAAGAACATGAATTATTGCTACACACTTGATACTATTGCTCTCATTTTGAAAACATCTCTATCCATATTCTGCAAACAATGAAAAAGAGACTTTGATACTATGCTGCACCGAAATGTTTAAATGCTTATTTGATTATACTTGAATCTTCTCACCACACTTGCTATCCTCTCCTGCCATGCCAGTGTGGCACGCCACAACCTTTGAGAGCCACTGCAGTAGCCTGTCTGAAACAACAGTCGTGCTATGGCATCCTGCAGAAATACTAGATTTCTTCATGCAGGGAGTTTTTGTATAGTGGTGCGCCCCCCTCCCACCTGCATTCCGAAGTGGTACATTCCAAAAGGATTGCTTGCTTGATTGCATTTGCTTGTTGCCCCATAACCCCAGATCCTCTGGGTGACGTTAAGCAATTTAAAAGAATCTTTAAAATGTAAAATCTATAGAATACAATCAAATAAAATATAAAAAGCCAGTGAAACACTGAGCAGAATCGGAACGGAGATTATGGATGGTGCCAGCAACATGTTAAGAGGATGGTCAAAGGCCTAAGAGAATATTGTATTGGCCCGAATATAAGCCGCACCCGAATATAAACCGCACCTTTAAAATTCAAAAGGGGGGGGGGAGAGAGAATACCTGAATATAAGCCGTTCCCTTAAAATTCCGCAGGCACTCACACCCGTTCTGTTTTACCGTATGTCTGTTTCAGCAGCGATATCGTAAAAGCCAATTTTTGTAAGGTCGTGAATTTAAGCTGCACTTTAACTTTTCACGGTCAGAATTTGGAGGGGGGAAAAGTGAGGCTTATATCCAGGCCAATACGGTAATATTAAAAGTCTTTGGCGTCTGAAGGACAGTACTGTAAGCACCATCCTCTCCAGGGAGAGTTTCCGAAACTCTGATTTGTTTGTTTGTTTGTTTGTTTGTTTGTTTGGATTTATATCCCACCTCCAAGGAGCTTGAGGTGACATAGATGCTTTTCTCCCACTCCCCATTTAATCCTCACAACAACCCTGTGAGGTAGGATAGGCTCAGTGGCAGCCCAAGGTCACTGAGTGAGCTTCATGACCGTGTAGGGATTCGAACCCTGGTGTCCAAGGGTCCTAGTCTGGCACCCCAACCACTATACCCCCACTGGCTCTCATTCCATAACTGGGATGCCACCCCTCAAAAAAAAAAAAAAGCCTCTGTCCCTCAGTTTTATGCTCCATTTATATCTCTTTGAACATATTGCATTATTTCATTTGTGTTATTCCATCTTGTCTCTTGAAACCTTCCTGGATCTGTGATGAAAGGGAAGCATAGGTATCTTTTAAAAAAAGGGTTTGACTTCCCAGCTGGGGCTGCAGATCCATTCATGTTACAAATTAGGCATGGGATGCAAGCAGATGACCCGAAAGCCACTCAAAGTAAAGGCACGGTGGTCCTACCTATTGCTAGTAAATTGTAATTTTTTGTGCATTGCTCTTGGTATGAATCCTGATGCACTTAAAAATTTAAAAAAAACCAGAAACAGAAACACCTTTCATTGATGTTGAGACAAACAAGTCCTGAGTAAAGATCTAAGCTAGGTTTCTGAAAGAAACACTAAGGGGGTTCGTAAGGTATACTTTGAAAGCAGGCGAGATTTATCGCTTGGTTACTTAAATTCACAATTTTTCAACCTTAAAAAAAATCAGTCTGTGTAGGTGGATTGAGCTGACTTTGTTAAACTGACTCCCTGTGGTTAGAGATGGGAGACAGATTGAAATGTGTACTGAATTAAATTTATCAAACTTGTGCTTTCCAAAACAATATGTAGACTGAAATGCAGCTGTCCTTTTAAATTTGCACATATCCAATTTTTGCATTGCAGTTTTCCAACCATTGTTTCAACCATTGCAGGTGTTAGGGGGAAGTGTGCTTAAAAATGAAGGTATCAGTGAAAATAACGTACAAAAATGCATCATTTTAGGGAGAATTGCATGCAGAATTATGTGCATTAATCAAAACTGCATATACAAATATGCTTATTGGGAGAAATATGGACTAAAACGGATGAATTTGATTAAGGGTTTTTTTTAAAAAAAAAAAAAGTTTACAAATTGCTGCAAAATGTAGACAACTGAACTTAAATTGCAAAAATGAGAAACTGAGAACTGAAATGGGCAGATCTTTCCATGCCTACCTATGGCAGGGTTGGGCAAAAGGATCAGGAACTATTAGAAAGATCTCTGGGTGTTTTGAGATAGAATCTCCCAGTCTACCTATCTAGATGCCAATCTAACTATAGGAACAACAAACATGACTTTCCCCTCCTAAATTAGGCTGAGGAAATAAAGAAAGCTGACCAGGACTGAAGTTCAGTTGGTGCTGGAAATGAAAACAAATTTGTACGTTTGGAATGTATTCAGAGTCACTCTGGTCTTCAATTCTAACAATACCTCTTTTGCCCCAAGCTGTGGTTGCTTGAGCTTGAGGTTCAGTCAAGACACATTACATCTACTCCTGCCTTCTAGGAGCAGCAGAGGACAAGCCTTTGTTCTTTTCCATGGAGCAGCACTTCAGGTAAATAGAGGCTTTTGTTTTATTTTATTTTACAGTGGTACCTCAGGTTAAGTACTTAATTCATTCTGGAGGTCCATTCTTAACCTGAAACTGTTCTTAACCTGAAGCACCACTTTAGCTAATGGGGCTTCCTGCTGCCTCCACGCCACTGGAGCACGATTTCTGTTCTCATCCTGAAGCAAAGTTCTTAACCTGAAGCACTTTTTCTAGGTTAGCGGAGTCTGTAACCTGAAGTGTTATGTAACCTAAAGCATATGTAACCTGAGGTACCACTGTATTTTATTTATGAATTTGTATATCGCCCTATACCCGCAGGTATCAAGACAGTTATCATGCCCCTGTCAGTCTTCTCCAGGCTAAAGGTCCTGAAGTCCCTTAACCTTTCCTCATAGGTGGAGATGTTGGAGTAGAGATTACCAATATTAGCTTATTTGCCCTATGTGTGGAATGGAAATCAGTCCCTTGAATTTGATAGGCATTTGCTTATTATTATTTTGCAATGGAATGAATGAGATGGATTATACATACAGTTGTACCTTGAAAATTGAAGGGAATCCATTCCGGAAGTCTGTTTGACTTTCAAAATGTTCAAAAACCAAAGCACGGCTTCTGATTGGCTGCAGGAAGCCGCAGAAGCCCCATTGGACGTTCGGCTTCCCAAAATTGTTTGCAAACCAGAACAGTCATTTCTGGGTTTGCGACGTTCGGGAGCCAAAACATTTGGGAACTAAGCTGTTCGACTTCCAAGGTTCAACTGTAATTATAAATCAAGCCATTTTGCAACAATGGACAGCAAGACAAGCAATGTACTTTTGGGCAGAAGGTGAACTGCAGCAGAATGGAAACAGTGTTGCATCAGACATGGTGGACTGGAGAATGAGGCCTCCTTACATTCATGCTCCTAGCACTTGCTTTCTGTACCACTGACCACCTTCTTCTCTGGCCCTGTTCCAGTTTTCAGACATCTTGTTAAAAGTGCAGATGTTGCTGTACTTCTTTTTATGTGATCAGAGCTGAAACTCCCCTGTTCTGGGGTCTCTTCTGGAGCCCGGCGCTTGAATACACTCAGATGAGCCAAGCGATGGCCAGCAGACCTCTGTGTAAACAGCTCTTCCGGATTAGCACTGAGCGACAGCTTGCAGAACAGCTTCTAACAAGCGCTGTGTTGACTCCATTTTAAAGCTTGGCGTCCCCGCGCAGCCTTGGAGAGCGTCCGTCGTAGGTTCAGGGCCTGCAGGTGTGGAAATGCAAATGCAATCCAAGAAGCAGAGATTTGTTAAAGGGGAACTTTAAAACAAACAAAAGCAGAGGAGGCAAGAGGGTGATCTATGGAGAGGAGTCGGCTCCACTCTGTTAGCAAGACGGGGGGGGGGGGTGTCAGCCTTTCCTACTAAGTTCTCCCTCTGCAGCGCCAACTGTCAGTAATTTAACTAACGTTTTGTAAATAAATGTGGCATTCGGACAGCTGTCACCGTGCCGGCTGTAAACACTCCTTTTGTCATGGAAAACTGGCAGCGCCACATGGTTTACCCTGGAAGTGCAGGCCCCCTCTGCCAGTTGGCTCTTGGACCCAGGGCTGTCAGGGAAAACACATGGAGACCAATGAACTGCAGGAGTGGCTGATGGCGGCTGATGGCGTGAAGGTTGTGTTTTCCTCCCTTGGAAAATAAATAGGGGCACTAAGTGAAACTCCATGTTTTAGCTGGGAATCAGGAGCTCATTTTGAAACTCGTACACAGAAAAATCTAAAGAGGAAGGCAGGAAACAAGCCCAGGGGTCTGATCCTGATGCATAGAAGCTCATCCTGATGACTTTGCTGTTGGATGCTATCAAGAGACAAGGTGATAATCTTTTGCATAACCTTACTGCTGGTTAAGGAGCAGCGGTGGTCAGCTGGAGTTACCAGAGTTGCTTGGAGGACTCCACAATGTTCAGTTTAATGAGCCTGGGTGGTTGGTGGTTACTGGCTAGGACACATCCTGGATCATCTTTCCCTTTGGTTCTCTTGGTTTCTCCTTTTTTCCAGTCTTAAATTCAGTTCTCTACATTTTGCAGCATTTTGTGGATGGTTTGTTTTTAAGGAACATCCTCATGAAAATTCATCAGCATTTTAGTTCAAAATTCTTCGAGTAAACCCATTTTTGCATGCAGTTTTGACTAGTTCACTTTTTTACTTTCTCCTTTTTTTTTTTTTTGCAAGCCATTTCTCCTAATACTGTGCATTTTGGAATACTGTTTTCACTTCCATGCACCCTTTGAACTCAGTATAATATCCTCCAAAATTCCACATAGGAAAAACAAGACACACATCTTTCGTGATTGGACTGCTGTGCAAATCATAATCATGTGATGTGCAGGAACGTGTCCCTCCAAAACACACATATGGGGCCACGCTAAAGGGTGACAGAGTGACTGCTGTAGGTTACACCAAAGGGTGGCAGAGAAAGAGAGACACCTAGATCTAAGACATCCATTTCCTCAGCCAACACCCCACTTTTATCCTCCTTTCTTCCCCTCTGTGCACCTTCACATGCACCCCTTCCTTTTCACACCCCAAACAATTGTCACCCCAACTTACACCCCCGCCCCCACAACTTAACCCTTTCCCATGAATATGCCTTGAAGTGAATATATGGGGCTTGAAGTGAATGGCAGACAAGAAGGCTGTTGGTGTTGGGAATAAGAGGAGAGAGATTCTCACCAGCTCAGTGTCACAACCCCGTCAGTGAAGCTTGACTGAAGAAACCCAGAAGTAAGCTTAGAACAAGCAGTGGCACCCAGGCAAGAGCATGCTCCTTGACATTACACCAGCGCCCAAGATGACTTGCACAAGAGCATGGCCCCAAAACAGGTGTCTTTGGGGACTGTGCTCTTGTGGGAGCCAAAATGGGACATCTTGAGATCCAAACAGAAGCTGGGACATCCCACTTTAAGTGGGACAATTGAGGGGTATGTAGTATATGCATTTTTGTAAGAATGGTTTGGTTGGAGAATTGCATCACAAGTTACGAGTTCAATACCTTTAAATGAGAACTGAGTTGAATTTCTCTCCTACCCTAGATCAGACTTTGAAGGGATTGAGACTTATTTTGCACTTTTATTGGTGAATCCTCTGGCACAGACTGTGGTGGCATGCAACAGTTAAGTTCATTCCAGTTTCTTGTTGTAAAAGGCTTTTGGAATGTTAGCAATAGCGCTTCTATGAGGGAAGGCAAAGTTGTATGTTTGGCTGGGTTTCAAACCTCAGCCAGGCCCTGGTTTCAGCAAAAGGAGCAGCTGCACAGATAGGGTGGCCAGTTATGGAGCACTAAAAAAGAGGAAATGCACTCATATGCAGGAAATGCTTCCAGTGGCTGCTGGAATTGTCAGGTGCACCTGCGATGACACAATATTTATTTTCACCATGGAAGGAAGGATAACTGATAATGTTTTCAAGGTGGCAAATAAAAAGCCTGATATCCACATTGCTTGGAGGCTTGGCAAGGGCAGAAGGCTAGTCAGATGACACCACCACAGCTCTTCACCCATTGTGCCTTCAGCCTAACAAAATTCTTAGAACACCCCCAGCTTTGATTGATCCTATGCTTGGGCCGTGTCAAAGAGAAATACATCTAGTACAGTTCAGTGGCACCCAAATCACCAGATGCAAAGGATGGGTGACCCCATCCCCTCATGAAGTGGGCCTGTCTACCGCCCAAATTATTGTAACTTTGATGTACAGATGTCATTTCACTTTCCAGTGCTTCAATTTCAGCAGCTGTGGGTTGCAATCAAGATCAATTAAAATCAGTGAGACTTTTGCTAATGACTTCAAAGGGATGCGCCTTGCACCCATAATGATCTTTTGAGCATAAATGGATGTGCGCCTTCGGAATACATCTGACCCCCTTTGCTCTGCCCCAGCCTCTAAAAATCCATAACTGCTCCAGACTTCCCTAGTTGCAAAGAAGTTTGGAGAGGCAGGCGAGGACATACAAGGAGACAGGTGGATCTGTTCAGCTATTACAACCAACTTCCTCTGAGCTTGGCTCCCAGCCTCGCTTTGCATTCTGTCCACGCCTGCGGTCGGAACTGGTGGAGATTGACTGAGTGTGTATATATACACCTTGTACACAGCTAATGAATTGGGATGGATACAGTTAAGAGGCAGAGTCACTCAGGCAGGTTGCCCTGAGAGAGATGCAGGATGCAGATAAAGCGAGGGATGGGGGAGCTTGTACAGGCTGAGGCAATGGATTTTACAAAAGATAGATGTGGAGAAGCAGAGAAGCAATGCAGTCATCCATTAGGGATTGTGTGTTTTTGCAAATGTTTTCACCCCCTCCTTCTTTTCAATTACTCTGTCATCAGGGCTCTTGCTGGTATAACAATTTAGTCCAGTAAATCCTCAAGCCAACCCCCCTCATGCCCCATATTTATATATCATCAGTACTACCCCAGCTAATTACAAGACGCAAAGGGGAAAGCCCAGATCCACCAAGCCCATGGGACCCAGTACTGCCACTGCTCCACTATAGCCCAGGCTGCCCAGGCAGGATCTCCCCTCTCCCATGAATGGTGAGCTTTCCTATGCCATTTTCCAGAAGCTGCATTACATTATAGCCTGATGAGGCAGGAGGCATTGCAAATGTATATGTCCAGCCTACTTGAGATGTGCATCTGTTCCAGCCAGACTGAGAGCTTTCCAGACACTGCACAGGGCTTGGCCTGAGACTGACCTTGAGCAAGAATCAACAGAGAAGGACTGTAGCTCAGGGGCAGAGCTCCTGCATTGCATGCAAAACATCCCAGGCTCAACCCCTGCCATCTCCGGGTAGGGCTAGGAGAAACCCATGTCTGAAACCCTGGATAACTGCTGCCAGTCAGTGTAGACAGTGCTGGGCTAGAATGAATATTAGGCAGACTTGGCATAGCGCAGCTGTACCTAACCGATTTCTGTTTTCCTTCTAGTTGCACTGTGTTTCCTTTGCATTGCAATGAATGGGGTGGAATATATTTGGGGGGAAAACCTATGCCATAAAGTAATGACATGATTTACATAATTAATTACATCATTAAAAACGTAACTTATGTAATTTCACCACAGCGGGGGCAGCAAGACGAATAATGTCGGTTTTGGCAAAAGATGACATGCAGCGCAATGGGAATGGTGCTGCATGCAATGAATTTAGGGTGGGACGGGAAATGATTGCTTCTTACACCCCAAGTCCTGAGGGCTCCCCCTTGTAACTGCTTTAGGTGGGTCAGTGGTGGGTTCCTAGAGGCCACCTCCAACAGATCTATTGAGGGCAGGATATGGTGCCACACACCTGGTGTCCAGAGGGACAAACAGCCCCTTCCTCCAGAAGAGGGTTGAGCACATACAATGATATTGCTCCAAGTGAGAGATCCCATTTAGGAAGAGGCCAAAACCTGTATATGCCTTGTGCCTTTGGGGGCTATTGTTGACCTTGATGTAAATCAGAGCAACCAAGCACTTCGCTAGGTAGATATTGTAAGATCAAAGCCATTTGTTGATGATAATGGAGAGAGACAAAGAGAGAGCGCAACTGGGCTGGCTTCTGAATTCATGAAATTCTACTTTCCCAAAGTTCTCTCTTAAACTTCCAGCAAAAGAGAGAGAGAACATCAGTGCCAGAAGAAACTCAAGCAAGCGAGGAGAGGATGCATTAGCTCTCAAGCTAACAGCATGCGCCTCTCCTATTATTTTCTCCCCCTCCTTAGCCTTTGAAACAGAACAATGGCCCGGAGCCTTCTCGGCAGATGGACAATGTGTGCGCCTTAACCACTTAACAGCCATTAGCCTAATTTTACGTATTGGAGCCAAATTAAATAATAAGTAAGAGGCTATGAAAAGCTGGTTTGGAGACTGTGTTACTGCCTTTCACTTGATAACCCTCCTCATAAACAGATGCTCCCTCTCTACCCTGTTAACCTTGCCTTGAAAGTGCAGGGGGGTGGGAGGGGGTGTGCCTTTTTCTCCTCTTTGACAAGGGAGACGGCTGTAGGGTTTTGTTTTTTTGCAGGAGGGAGGCAACTTTATTCTTTGGAGGCAAGATGAGAAATTGTCTTAACCCAGAAGATATTATCTGTTGACATCTCCTCTACTCTCTCTCTCTCTCTGCCTCTCCTGTCTCTTTCCCCTCTTCCGTGCAACTGTGCGAGGTGATAAAGAGCAAGCGAGAGCCACACTCTTGTCCAAGCTGGTTTATATATGCCAAATGAGTCATCTTGCTCAGCAAAAACCCAGCTGTACCTGCTGGGGGATGCTGTGACCACCCGGAGCTAGTTCTGTGGCCTTGTTTCCAAATCGGATGTTAATGGAAGCGAGCGGCAGAGGGAATAGCTTGGAATGGATGGAAACAGTTGACAGTCACTCCTGCCTCTCTCCCCTCCCTACCCAATTTGTTTCCTTCAGTTCAACAACCCAAGCTTTTCTCCTTGACCCAGTAAAATATATTCTTCTTCCCCATGGGGATTGGGATGTTAAGGGTGCTTCCTGATTAGGGGCATAATTTATTTATTTACTTCTATTTCACAACTTTTATATGCCACTTGATTGTAAGAAAACCTCAGTGCGGTTTACAAAAATAGCAAAACAATAAAGTGATCAGTTAAAAGATGGTTAAAAACAGTGCTTTTTACGGGGGGGGGGGATGCAGGGGTACGCATACTTCTCAACATTATGTGAATCTTTGTACTTTTGTCCATTTACTGTATTTTATTTTATTTTTGAAATTTGATCTATAAAATGGTGGTTTTCTTGAGTCAAAATGAGAGTACCCCTAAACATTTTTTTAAGAAAAAAATCCTGGTTAAAAACAACCATTTGAAACATTCAAAATTAATTAAAACCAAAAATAAACTAAAAACCTGATTAAAATACAGGTCGGGGGGGGGGCTTTTATAAACCAAAGTGCTTTTATCATGCACTGAAAAGAGTACAGTGAAGGCACCTGTCCGGTGCCAATAAGCAGGGAGTTCCAAAGTGTGGGTGTTGTTCTTACAAATGCAGAACAAGTACAGTAGTACCTCCGGTTATGCAACCCTCTGGTTACATAAACTTCAGGATGTGAAAGCGGCAAACCCAGAAGTGCTTGACTGGGTTTCGGCTCATGCGCAGAAGCAGTCTACTGCCACGTGCACATGCACAGAGGCGGCCCTTAGGTTGCGGAAACCTTGGGATCCAACCGGACCTCCAGAACGGATCCCATCCACAACCAGAGGTACCACTGTATTATGTGGCACCTGTAAGGTCACAATCCTATGTGCATTGATGTTTGGAAGGACCCCCTTGGCCAAAATGGGACTTACGTCTGAGTAAGGCTGTCTAGGACTGCACTGCATGGATGCTTTCATAAGTGATCCTCTGAGCTTCATGGTTGAGTGAGGATTTGAACTCTGGTCTCCCAGGTCCTAGTCTGACACTCTCACCCCTCTGCCACATTGGCTCATTTATAATGGCTAACTCGGCTCTAGTTATGCACTACATGAGTTAATCGCTCTTTTCTTGATCACTGTAGCATCAGATCACTTTGCTCAATTCCTTGGGTCTCATTATGGCAATGTTATTTCATTGCCCAGGTCTCCGGTTGCATTTATTGAAAGCAGTAATGAGGAAATGGCTTGACTTACAGAGCTCAGATCTTTAATATTTGCAGAATGGTTTGGAAGGCAAACTGAAGAAACTTGTCCAGAACAAGAAAGATCCTTGTGGGCTAAAATAAATGAATCTTCCTTGTTTTCACAGCAATAGACAATGGCCACTTCCAGACGACATGTTTATCAAGCGATTTGTTTGTTTATCATGATTTGCTTGCAGAGAGATTGGACCGTGTATGTTATTTATTGAACATTCATTCTGATTTGTTTGTGGGGAGGTTAGACAATGTTTCATCAACCAAATGTCTCTCAGACTTTCCAGTGCAGTCCCCTGTTCGTTTCCTTACTGCAAAAAGTCTGATCTTTGGAGAAACAGTTTTGTTGGGCAAAAGTGCCATTTTCATGACCCAACCAGCATTTGCTGAAAAGTCATTGAATCCCAACACAGCCAACCTTTCCAAATCTGCATTTCTACAAATTTTGCACTCTAGTTCTCCTATCTAATAATGTGTCTAAAATTCAGGTACTAGGGCAAAGCATGCATAAAATGCCTGTGTTAGTGAAAACAACAAATATGCCTTGCGAAGAATGTGTATTAGAGAGTTTTTGAAACATTAAGTGCTTTTAAATAAGGAAAAAGATCCGGCAACAGTGTGAGCAAATATGTGTGTATCGGGAGAAATTTGCACCAAAATGCTGCTGACTTTTCACGGGGAGCTATGTTTAGTGTGTTTAATTGCAAACTGATGTGGAAATGTAGCAAACTGAATTAAAGATTAGAAAAATGAGAAACCGAAATTGACAAATTTGCCCATCTCTAATGGGTATTTCATAGCTGCAAATGGGTCAGGGGGATCTCTCTGACCCTATAAAAATTATGCTTCCTCTATTCCCTAATTATTCTCTCTCTCTCTCTCTCTCTCTCTCTCTCTCTCTCTCTCTCTCTCTCTCTCTCTTTCCTTCCTTCCTTCCTTCCTTCTCTCTCTCTCTCTCTCTGGTCTGGAAGTAAAGTCTGAAAGTGCTATTTGTTTTCCTTCTGCTTGCACTTGTGTATGAGAGAGAAATGGTGCTTGGAGGCCTTGGGAGCCTTTGCAAACAACCTCTTTTTACATGGCAGGGCACTCAGCTGGCTTGCATTTACCGACCGCCAGTAATTTAGGAGCAAGGGCAGCTGTTCTCTGGAGAGCTCCTTTGCCAATGTCTGTGACATTTCAGACTTGTCTTGGAGACAGCAAATAGAGCAGTTGGCAGCACAATGGCTGCAAAGTCATGCACTTGACCTGCCGGTCCCAATAACACTTGCTAGGGCAGGTTTACTTGGAATGCGAGGGGGAAGAGAGGAGGGGAGAAGGTCAAGTAGACAAGAGGGTCGTGGCTGTAAGCACATCCTACTGATTGCACCATCCAAACTCAGCCAGCTCTTTCCCATTGTAAAAGGGGTTGCCATCACTTTAGTGGGAGAGAGAGACTGATGCTCAGTGGTAGACCACAGAAAGCCCCAGGTTAAATCACTGGCATCTCCAGGTTGTTGTTTTTTAAGGACCAGGTGGAAGAAGATCCTGGAGAGCAGCTGCCAGTCAGAGCTGGCAATACTGGGCAATAAGAACAATCCACAAATGACATGCAACTGCTCCCCCCTCCTTTTGCATTGAAATGAGTGGTGAAGGAATGCGGTTTATTTATTGTTTGATAAAATGTATACACCACTTGACTATAAATGTCAAAACAATTCAAAGTGGTTTACAAAGAGAATAAAACAATAAACTTAGCAGTACAAACAGATCCCGTACACCATGGATAGGCAAACTAAGGCTTGGGGGCCGGATCCAGTCAAATTGCCTTCTAAATCCTGTTCACGGACTGTCTGGGAATCAGCGTGTTTTTACATGAATAGAATGTGTGCCTTTATTTAAAATGCATCTCTGAGTTATTTGTGGGGCATAGGAATTCGTTCATTTCCCCCCTCCAAAATATAGTCCGGCCCCCCACAAGGTCTGCTGAAAAAGTTTGCTGACCCCTGCTAAGCATACACTGTCTCCATTACCCTTCTGTTTGAGAGCCTCCTGTTGCTCTCTCTGTTTGCAGATGTGCCCTTCACAAGCATATCTAACCTCTGCAGTGTCAATAAGATGTGCAGGGATGGTTTTGTTGCCCCTGCTGCCACATCTGTTTCTGCAGCCAGCTCTGTCCCCTTACCCATGCCCTTTCTGCATCTCATTTTCAGGCAGAACCCAGTAAACCTGCTGGCTAGTTTTGGGAGAGGGAGGTAAAATACAGCGGGGCCAGGCAGGGCAGGGATATGAGGGCTTTGCGGAGCAAACAGGCCATCCATCAATGTATTGATCATCTGGGAGGCCCCTTGTTTGGTTAAGCCAGTTTAGATAGCCAGAAGGTTCTCAGCCAAGTGGCTGATCTAGGGAAGTATACATAGTAAAGTAGACAAAAGTGCCCCCTCCCTTTGGGGAGTCTCCTTGCTGCCACTTCCATAGCAATGGTAGGGTATGCAGACTATAAATATTGGGTGATGCTTCAAGGCCAGCTCTAGGGCCAAGTGTTTGCCTGTACCCCACAATCTTTTGTTGTGCCTGCATAATGATTTGCAGTCATGATGGTATTGGGGTGGCTATACATCATGCCACTTTCAAAACTTGTTTGCAAAAGTTTTGGGGTGGACATCTTACTCTGATCTGTGCATGCCCTGTAACATCTTGCTGAAATATGGAAACTTTATTTTTAACCACAAATGTTCCAGGTGTGTGCTTCTTTTTGAACCACTTCTGTAGTGTTACAGTGCAAGTGTTGCCCCTCCAGTTGGAGAACGTGCACTAAAACTGAGGAAGCATCACAGAATGATGAATAAAGTAGAATGAAGTGTGGACACTCCAATATAAATACATACCTTAGCTGGTGCACTCTTATTGCAGAACACACATGCACCAAGTAGCATGTGCAAAAATGCAGATATTGGTATTAAAGTGTGAAGAAAAATGTATAGATTGGTAAAATTAACTTGCAAAAATTGGATTCTAGTGTGGAAATTTGCTTTGCAAAAAACGTGCATGCAAAATTGCATACAAATTGTGTAAATTCACACTAAAATGTTGATGAATTTTCATGTGGGGTTTTTTATCTAAAAAATTACTTGGAAGCATGAAGAACTGAACTTGACTGGAAAAAATAAGGGAAACTGAAACTGACACATTTGACCATTGCTCTTCGCATGTAAGGCAGTAAGACTAGGGAAGAGAAAACGAGGCGGAGTCTTTGTGAAGGCGGAGATAAAGCAGAATGGAGGGGATAATTGAGACTGTCAAAAGAGAGTGCTTAGAAAAAATTGAAAAAGAACATCACTCCCATTTTTAATAAGTATATATACATATATATAAATGCTAGTAGCACCACTGCAAAATTGTAAAAATAAAAGTAATACCTGGGTGATTCTGATGGAAGAATGCTTCATTTAATTTTTTTTCTTTTGGTGTTTTTCTTCTTCTTGGAAAGGGGCAAAAAAGACAGCAGGAACCTCATCCCCACCAGCACCTCCCCCCCCAAAAAAAATCTGGCTTTCAAAATTCCAGGAATGTACCAAAAAAAACCCTCTATCCTGACATGTTGAGTTCCACTCCAGTAAACGTATCCTGTGTAACTGAAGCTCAGAATCTATGTCAGACTTTGGCAGAGGCAGATTCAGTCAGCATCCTCAGATCAGACATAGAGAAGCAAGCAAGCAGTCTCTAGAGATATGCAGAGAGACCAAGGTATGTGGTAGAACTGTATAAGTCCTGGCCACTGCCTTGGATTGCATCCAGAAGGAGGCACCCAATGAATATGGAATGCCATGTCAGATCTCAGAGCTGTGAAGTGCATTCTTTTGAAATACTGTGACGAATGAAGTCAGGAGGCCCAATTCCCAAAGTTCCTTATATAGAGAACTTAAAAGGCAAAAGCGAGTGAGTGTCCAGGGAGCAGGTGGGTAGAGAGGAGAAATGCCAGGGGCAGATGCTTAGAGCCCTGCAGGGGTCTGAATTGCTGCATCCTGGAACACTCTCATAGAACAATATGCCAAAGTTTCACAGGAGGAAGCCTTGCAAGGTGTCCAGATTCTTCCCCCCATTCTGGCCTGCTGCTCCAATTATCCATCCTGACCTCCCTTCTGCTGTCCCGTGGATGCACACTTGGTCCAAAATATCAGCTCCTTTCTCCAGCCAGGCACTGGGGAACAGGACTGGGAGGGGGAAGAGGTGAGCTTCACTAGCCAAAGCTACTGGATTTACTGCCAGTTATTACAGAATTGTGCATTCAACTTTAGAGCATAGTAAGAACTTGCTGGATCAGGCCAATGGGCGATCTCCCAACATTCAGCTTCATTGGAAGCCCACAAGTTTTAATGTCATGTGAGAAGGAGAGAAAACATTTTCCTAGCAACTTGTCGTGCATAATTTTATAAGATTCTTTCATATAGCCTCTTTCTTGCTTTTTCTCTTAACTAAAAAGTCCCAAATGCTGTATCCTTTCTTCATCAGGGAGTCCTTCCACCCCTTAATCTGAACCTTGCTATATCTTTTGGTGATAGTTTGCCTTACCATTAAAAGGTAAAGGGACCCCTGACCATTAGGTCCGGTCGTGGCCGACTCTGGGGTTGTGGCGCTCATCTCGCTTTATTGGCCGAGGGAGCTGGTGTATGGCTTCCAGGTCATGTGGCCAGCATGACTAAGCCGCTTCTGGCAAACCAGAGCAGTGCACGGAAACACTGTTTACCTTCCCGCTGGAGCAGCCTATTTATCTACTTGCACTTTGACCTGCTTTCGAACTGCTAGGTTGGCAGGAGCAGGGACCGAGCAACGGGAGCTCACCCCATCGCGGGGATTCAAACCACGACCTTCTGATTGGCAAGTCCTAGGCTCTGTGGTTTAACGCACAGTGCCACCCATACCTTACCATTATTACTAAAGTCAGGGGCAGGGAACCTTTGGACCACATTGTCTCATGGGTAACCTTTTGGGGGCACCATACCAATGTTGAGTGGGAACAAAGGCAAAAGTGGGTGGAGCAACAGATACAGCTTTTTGCATGGTTGGAACGTAGCCCACTGTAAATCAGAGGTTTCTAAGTAGGCATCTGTACTAGCCTTATCACAGTTCAAAGATGCATTAAAGGCTGGCAGAATTACTCAAAGAGGGCACACCCCACAAAGGGTTTGTACAAGGAATGGTATGTGGCCTGGGGAGAATCAGTGCATTTGGGTGCTTGCAGCAGGGTTAACTCTCTGGATACTGGACCCATCAGCCCCAAGCAGCATGGCCAATGGTCACGGGCAATGGGAACTGCCATCCAACAACCGTTCTGGTGGGTACAACATAAGCTACCCTAGCCTCAGAATGTCAGATCAAGACTGTGAAGGTCTGTTTTCAAATTGCCACCCCGCTGCAATCAAGGATGGGTGAGCTGGTCCATTTCCATTTCATTCGGTTTCTCATTTTTCCCAGTCTTAAGTTCAGTTTTCTACATTTCCACATCAGTTTGCAAATTTCATACCAATGGTACACAATGACTGGCAGCAGCTCTCTGTGGTTTCAGCTGGGGGGTAGGGTCTCCCCCATCCTTGCCTGGAAATGCCGGGGATTGAACCTGGAACCTTCTGCATGCAAAAGAGTTGTCTTGCACCCCTCCCCAGGTATTGAAGGGCAATGAGGTGCTTGGTTGTTTCCTTCTCCCTCTCGGCAACCAGCCGAGAAGCTTTTCGCTGCTCTAGGTTAAATGCTGGATCTCTAATGGGGAATGCATTTGTTACATCACCAGCATATACTTCCCTTGGATGCCTTCCACGGTGATTTGGGATGCTACCAAGTCCTGTGCTTAGAAGCTGACACTACCTCTGCTATAAGCTGTAAGCAGACACTTAAGGCTTTAATGAATGGAAATTTCAGGGTTAGCCAGGATTCTGTTTAATTCTCACCAAGCTGACCTGCTGGCCTGGTTTTCAGTACGGGGATATGTGCAAGTGTGGCTGCTGCTGGAGAAGATCTAAAGCTACTGGCGTGCTGTACATCAACATAAAGTAGAGTGCATGATACGTGAGCCACAGCTCAAACGCAGTCGTGCCACTGTTTATCCAGGCACCACAAATGTTTGGATTGTTATGCTGAATAATTCTGCACCATATGCATATGCATGAAAGGCTGTACCCTCAGTTAATTCACTACAGTTTAATATGCACTGATGGAATATTCCTATTATTTTTTATCAACATAATTTCAACCTAAAGGGGACTGTTGGCTACCATTGCAATCCACGTGATAGCTATTAATTGAGAGGAGCACCACACCTCATTTGAGCCTGCCTATGGTCAGGGCTGGAGTTGTAGCTGAATCTTTCAGGCAGGCAAACCATCAGGGATAGCCCAAAATGTTTTGCCACCTGAGCGAAGGGGCTACATGGCACTCCTTCTGCATTCCACATGCAGAAGCTGTCCCACACTGGCAGTGGGACACCTGAGCATAAAAAGAGTTTGCTGGTACTGGAACAAACTAGTAGTCCATCAAGTCCACCATCCTGTTCTCACAGTGGCCAATCAGATGCCCTAAAGCTAGTTAGAGGGTGCAGGGCAGGTCAAATGACACATACACAACTCTGTCCTCAAAACGTTGCCACCACTTCCTGAATTTGCTGCTTGGGCAGCTGCCTGAACCTCCCTGATGGTGGGGTCGGCCCTGAAATACGTCCTCATTGGAGAGGCAGGCCATGGGAAGTAAAGTAAAGCATAAATGAAGTGGGCACAATGATAAGCTAATACACTCATGTGAGTAATGTGATGGCAGCTTAATATTGATGCTGAAAACAACTTGCTCAAGTATGAGGAGCTAGGTGGGAATTTTGGGGGCCAGGCCAGGTGAATGCCCATTGGCCCTTTTTGTCCCAGGACAACAATAGAGTCAATAAGCGATAGTAGATTCTGTGCGGTCCTACTCTTTAATGCTTGGACTACTGCAGCACACTCTACATGGGGCTACCTCTGAAGGTGATTCGAAAACTACAACTAATTCCAAATGTGGCAGCTAGACTGGTGACTGGGAGTGGCCACTGGGACCACATAACACTGGTCTTGAAAGACCTACATTGGCTCCCAGTGCGTTTCCGAACACAATTCAAAGTGTTGGTGCTGACCTTTAAAGCCCTAAACGGCCTCGGCCCTGTGTATTTGAGGGAGTGTCTCCACCCCTGTCGTTCAGCCTGGATACTGAGATCTAACTCTTAGGGCCTTCTGGTGGTTCCCTCATTGCAAGAAGTGAGGTTACAGGGAACCAGGCAGAGGGCCTTCTCGGTAGTGGCACCCGCCCTATGGAATGCCCTGCCATCAGATGTTAAGGAGGTAAGTAACTATACAACCCTTTTAAAGACAACTGAAGGCAGCCCTGCATATGGGGATTTATTATATTTGATGTTTAATTATGTTTCTATATATGCTGGAAGCTGCCCAGAGTGGCTGGGGCAACACTGTCAGAAGGACAGGGTATTATTATTATTATTATTATTATTATTATTATTATTATTATTATTATTATTCCAGCTAGAGATGTACAAAACCATCAAGTACAATCCTTTATAGCTCAGTTCCATAACTACACAAATAAAAGGGACACACACACAAACACAAACACATGCACAACACACATACCATGCCTGGGATAGCTCAGTTAGTAGAGCTTGAGACTAAATCTCAGGGTTGTGAGTTTTAGCCCCACATTGGGCAAAAATATTGCTGAATTGCAAGGGGTTGGACTACATGACCCTCTTGGTTCCTTCCATCTTTACAATTCTATGATAAGGCTTACTTATTGAATTTATATCCCACACGCTCTCAAAGGAGCCCAGGATGGCAAACTGATCCAAAATTTAAAAATAAAAACTCACATTTTAAACAGTTAATGTATTCTCAGTGTTTTTCTTTTCTTTAAAATTGCAGAAAGGAGATAATTAATCCCCATTGACTCAGCTTGCCTCATTCCAGATATACATCTCTGGAAGTGTAGCAGATTCTGACATTTTGAGTTCTGCTCCAGTAATTGTATCCAGTAAAAAGGAATGTCAAAATCTGAGGTGGAAACCATAAGAGGCAGATTCTGGAAATCTGTAGGAATTCATAGGCACTTGAGCTGCATTAGTTTCTCCTTCTAGGAGCTATCCCGGCACAAGAGATAGCTGCACCTGATATATGATTACAGCCAAACTTGGGTAGGGGCTTGAGTTGTTGATGATTTCAGTTTATTACCTGCTTCACCACATGTCCCAGGGTGGGTTACAACAATTAAAATATTCAGTGTTAAAATTGCACATGATCAAAACAGATTGCAGTCACAAGAATAGGCTGGGTCCTGAAAGCACATCTCTCAGGAGTCAAACAGGAGGGCAAAGAGGCGCATCTCTACCATATGGTGAACACTATAGAATGAAGGTTCCAAATGCACCTCTGTGGGGAGGGAATTAACCCAGGAGATTCACAGAGCACACCCTCTGCTGGGCTGCCGCCACCACCCAAACTCCCGAGTGGTGCACATTTATTCAAAACCCAGTTAAAACAGTTTAGTTTAATTATTCGACCAAATAGATGAACTTGATGCCATTATACCCAGTGATATTTTTCTAGGGAAAGCGAGGCCGTACCTCACCATGAACTAACTCATGGTTCTCTTATAATGTTTGCTTATAATGGCAATGGAGCCTACCTGAGAGGTGCCAAAACTGAATTCCAGTGAGTTCCAGCTGGGAAAAAAAGTCTGGGTTATACCCAGTGCTTTTTTTCTTTAAAAATGCTTAGGGATACTCTCATTTTGACTCAAGAAAATCACCATTTTATAGTTCAAATCGGGAAAAATAAATACAGTGGATGCTCGGGTTGCAAACGTGATCCATGCAGGAGGCATGTTCGCAATCCACAGCTTTCGCAACCCACAGCACCATGTCTGCGCACCCACAGGTCATAATTCGGTGCATCTGTGCATGCGCAAAGACCGAGTTAGTGTTTCTGCGCATGCGCAAGTGCTGGAATCCGGAAATGACCCCTTCTCATACTTCCGGGTTTGCACAACCCGAAAACACACAACGTGAAGCGTCTGTAACCTGAGGTATGACTGTACAGTAAATGGACAAAAGTACAACGATTCACAAAATGTTTGGGGGTATGCATCCCCCTGCGTCCCCTCAGAAAAAAAAAAGCACTGGTTCTACCAGCTTTTCAAAGTCTAATAGTCATTTGCACCTGAAGGGCCTCCCCTGCCACCCCCTTGCCCCTTAGAACCCCCAGGTAACCCCCTCACACCCAGGGGGCACTACCTCCCGCTTTAGGAACCACCAGTTTCAAGAAAGCCTGCCAGCGTTCTCCAGGTTACAAGGTCAATCGAACACATTTTACAAGGCTGCCATCAGTGTGTTTTTGATTAAAAGGGGAGCAAATGTCCGGTGATTGGCAGCCTGCCAGAAATACCTTGCTCCAGGACTCCGGTAGAGTGTGCAGAGTTTATAACTAACTTTCCCTTCGTCAACCGGGAGTGTCCTGATCTGGGAGGATATTAGAATCTGGAAATGGAAGAGCAGGGATGCCGGGGGCATCATGCTTGATTGCTTTCCTGATTGGTATTGGAAGGGGGGGGCGGAAATGCATTAGAGAGAGAATGTTTGATTTAAAGAGCGCTCAAACGCCGACTCCGTCTCTGTTTGTTTCCCCCCCTTTTTTTCTTAGCCAAAGCCTTGTAAAAATTTTATGAAGCATTAATGGTTCAGAGATTTCTCCCTCTCTCAAGTAAATTTTATGAGGCCAATGTCACCCCCCCACACACACCTCACTCCTCACATATCTGACCCAATTTAGCACTCTTAAGAAGCCTAGGACGTGGGTCACATTGAGATGGCTTCTTGAGGTTTTCCCACTGGAACGACACAGAGAGATAGAGGGGAGGGGCAAGAGTCTATTCCCTGTAGTGCCACACAGAGTTAAATTAGATTGAATCTCCTTGCATGGTTAAGGACTGGGGAGTCTCTGCAGCGGGGGCGGTGAAGGAAGAGAGCAGACATGGGGGAAATGGAGGTAAACAGATAAGGTTATTAAAACTGCATTTCATAAATTAAGCGCTGACCCTGAGCACTCCCACAGCCTTTTCCCACTCCACTCGCAGTGGAAAAAAACCCAATTAGTTTTGCAGAAAACGAACATGGAAAAGAGACAGCTTAGCACTGTTCTCTGTTCATAATGGCTTCCTTGGTAACATGCATCAAAGTGACAAATTGATCACTTGTGAATAAACAGCAAGACATCATTCCTCCCTTCCCATGCTGTATGATCTGATTTGAACAGAGGTCACAGAAGCATGTCACTAGTAGAGAAAATCTAAGTTCACAAGCACAGCTGCAGTTCACTGAAACTAGACAACGCCTCCTGCTGAATCATTGGCAAAGAGAGTGCCTTGCTTGAGGCAGGGCCATAGCTAGGAATGCAAGAAGGCAGCGTTTTTCATTCCGACCTATATTCATCATAACCAGCACCCTTTCCGTTCCACTGCAGTTCAGTTTCCACCAAATGCAAAGTCATTAGTCTCACTGTCTGCTGCTTAATGCAAGTTATGTAGCTATTGACATAACATACATTCATTTCAGTGTAAAGGAAATGTCAAAACATTTAAAAAGTTGTTGATGACATATTGTTTGCAGACTTTGAAGAACCAACAAGCAGCATGTGAATAAATTCCCATTGCATTTGCCTGACTGATTTAAGTTCTTGACTACACACAAACATACACATTGCAGCAATTTCTGCTTCCTTATATATTTTCACAATGATTCTCTGATATCCACAGTCTGAAGTATTATTGGAACTGCTCTGGGTAGCAATGGGTTACAAGGTTTCATTGAAATAAGGTGTTTTAATTTATGTCAACAACTCAGTCTAAACCTCCATGGTTTTTCATTCTCTGGAAAGTTTCAGTAGTTTGTCTCTTGGTGAATTGTTGTTGTTATTATTATTATTATTATTATTATTATTATTATTATTATTTGTATGCAACCCTCCATTCAAAGATCTCAAAGCATAAAAATACAGTATAAAACCAAAACGTACATAATAAAAACAAGAACAAGAACAAATGAAACCAATAACACCCCATTCCCATCATACAGTGATGATCAGGATTATATAGGGGTGTGTGGGATGAGATTAGCATATGCCAAATAGATCTCTGATTCATTCCTAGTTGCCATAGTTTCATGCCCTTATGAACAGACTACTAACATAATGTGCATTGGGCTGCCCTTGTTGACTGCTCAGAAGCTTCAGCAAGTGGAATACACAGAATGTGGAACAAATTGTTTGCCTAAAATTGCCCTTGGTTTGATCTGGCATACATGGTATTTATGTTTTAATAATTTAGCTCATGTCCTGGCATCTTTTTTATTAGCTTCAGAAATACCCAATTCCATCCATGCTCATAATAACATTTTAAGCTTCCTTATCAAATACTAAATCAGAGAAGGAGAACCTCTGGCTGCTGTATTCCAGCATGCTGTTTGGGGATGTTGGGGTTTGGAGGCTAGCAATTTCTGAAGGGTCACAGGTCTCCCCGCCCCCCATCCTTTATTTAGGACTTGACAAGGAAACTTAAGACATCATTAGGCCATGGGTGGGCTGGAATATTTCTAAAGCTGTTAGAAAGTATACCAGGACATGAGCCCATACTGTAGGCCAGACATATTGCTAATGACTTCAAGCCTAATTTCCAAAGACAAGGTAGTTTGGTTGTAGGACATAATGGCAAATTATGCCTTTTTTCTTATTCTTTTCTTCAGGGGGTTTCAGACTCTTAATGCTCTCTGTCTTGGTTGCGCTTGCTGCGATCTCAGTAGCAAAAGACATTTGAATTATTTAAGGCTATAGGAAGACATGTAAAGCCATTAGGACAAGACATAGCTCCCATGAGACGCTAAAGACTTTTCTACTCCACCCTAAAGAAACAAAACAGAAAATCTCTGGTCTTCAACCACTATAGTGATGAAAGACACTGAATTAAGGATGTCATGGGACATGTGAAGAGGTAATGAAAATAGGTCAACTACTTTAAGCAGAAAGCTGCACTTGTCACACTTGTCTTCAGTAGCTTTGACTTCTGAATTCCCTGGTGTGGTAGAGAAAGGAACTCTAAATTATAATTGGGAGTAAGGAGAGCAGAAAAGGGAATTAGAAATCTTAATGCCTTAAAACAGGGTGGGGAGGTCTGTAATAAAAGGTACCCCAGGGTCCTGCCAGACATTTGTTTTGTTGTTCACTCATGATAGTGTGTGCTTTGATGGTATCAGGGCTTTATAAGGGATCCCACTTTTAGTGATATTTTTTGCACTGATCAGCATTCCTACTGTCCCATGCCTTCAGCTAATTTGTAAGTTTCATGATTTCAAGGGAAATGAACTTTCATAGGGCTCCTTGGAGTTCTGGAGCTCTGCTGAAAACTCTAGTTTATTTGCATTCTGTGATTTTTATTCTAATGTTGAATGACCCCCTTAATTCCATTTGATGATTCCTGTGCTTATTCCAGTAGTGAGGAGAAAGGCTATCACTGGCAACTAACTATAATGGCTAGGAGCTACAGTACCTTTGTCACTGGAGGTAGTGTGCCTCTGAATATTAGCAGCTGGAGATCACAGCTCTTGAGAACATAAGAACAGATCAATAGCCCATCAAGATCAGGATCCTCTTCCCACAGTGGCCAACCAGTTGCCCCAAAGCAAAACCCGCAAGCAGGGATTGAGCAGAAGAGCTGTGGTTTCTAGCAACTGGTATTCAGAGACATCGCTGCCCCCAACTGTGAAGGTAGAACATTATAGCTAGTGGCCATTGATAGCTCTCTCTTCCATTCATTTGTTTAACCCTCTTTTAAAGCCATAACGTTTGGTGGCCATCACTGCCTCCCTTGGAAACGAGTTCCACAGTTGAGCTCTGTGCTATGTGAAGAAGGGATTTATTTTATCCACCCTGAATCTTCCACAAGCTCTAGCAGTGGCGGACCTTGGGATCTCAAATTTCAGCAGTGCGCCCTGTATGACGCCAGAATTTGGCACTCCCCGGTGCTCATGGTCCATTCTAAATAATAGTTGTTGCACCCCATGCGGAGCCAGGAGGTTCCTCACCCAGTGCGACTGAACTGGTTGTGCTCCCCTAAACCCACCTCTGGCATGTTATGAAAGAGGGAGAGATGCTGTTGTACTTATGGGCTTCTCATGAGTATCTGGTTGGCCACTGTGAGAACTAGATGGGCCTTTGACCCGATTCGGGAGGGCGCTTCTTATGCAATGCACTCCCTATGCAGGTGAAGAAGGCAGCAACATTTCCTTTGTTCCGTTGGCCTAGTTAAGAAGAAACTTTCTGTTCTTCAAGGCTTTAGCAGTGGATTTTATTACTGCTGATGGTATCGTATAGCAATATACTTTAAAATCTTCTCTAAGCTGTGGAACATTTTTATTTAATTATACATTTTATCACTGTCTGTTTCTTTTGATTCTCCTCCAATTTGTTTTTATTGTGAGTTTTGGATTTTTTCTTTAAAATAAAAATGCAGCATGAAGTGGGTTTAAATAGATGCACTTGAAATCCAAAAAAGAAGTTAAATGAAAAGCTTAAAAATAATCTATGTTTTCAAAAAAAATTGCTCAACTTAGACGTGCGGAGAGCTGGGAAACTGGTCCAGCTTCTATATTACCTATGCATTGATCAAAGCAGATAACTCTGCCTTTTGGAGAGAGAAAAAAAGCACTTGATTTACTCTAAGTGAATTCCTTTTAATTTTGCTTTTAACCTGTATTGACTTGGCATTATAGACGCAAGTGAAATCAAAGAAGATAGTCCATCTTTTTCTTTCTTTTTTCTTTTGCTAAATCCCGCATTTCTTTAGTGTCCATTAAAAGGAGAGAGATTGCTGCATGCTGGGCATCAAAGGACTTCCTCTCTCATTCCAGCTGTTTGTCCCAAATTAGAACCAAACTACACATTCAGAAATATTGGCCAGGATTCAAAGAACCCCTTCCATGTACCTAAAGCATTTTCACAAGGAGAAATTGCTGGTTTTCTCTGCTGACTGCACATCCCCACATTATAATACCCCTCAACTGTCCCAATTAAAAAAAACACCTCATGTTTTGGGGTGCCATGAGATCACAACCCCAAAAGACGTGTCTTTCACGATCTCGCATGGCTCTGGGAGACATGTGGCCTGGCTTTCCACAGTATGTTGGAATCATAGAATCATAGAATCATAGAGTTGGAAGAGACCACAAGGGCCATCGAGTCCAACCCCCTGCCAAGCAGGAAACACCATCAGAGCACTCCTGACATATGGTTGTCAAGCCTCTGCTTAAAGACCTCCAAAGAAGGAGACTCCACCACACTCCTTGGCAGCAAATTCCACTGTCGAACAGCTCTTACTGTCAGGAAGTTCTTCCTAATGTTTAGGTGGAATCTTCTTTCTTGTAGTTTGGATCCATTGCTCCGTGTCCGCTTCTCTGGAGCAGCAAAAAACAACTTTTCTCCCTCCTCTATGTGACATCCTTTTATATATTTGAACATGGCTATCATATCACCCCTTAACCACCTCTTCTCCAGGCTAAACATGCCCAGCTCCCTTAATCGTTCCACATAAGGCATCGTTTCCAGGCCTTTGACCATTTTGGTTGCCCTCCTCTGGACACGTTCCAGTTTGGCAGTGTCCTTCTTGAACTGTGGTGCCCAGAACTGGACACTGTACTCCACGTGAGGTCTGACCAGAGCAGTGTGTTATATAGAATGCAGGAACAGGCCAAAGGCCCATCTAGTCCTGCCTTCTCACAATGGTCAGATGCCCCAAGGGGAAGCCTACAAGCAGGTTTCTACCACAAGAGCACTCTCCCCTTCCAGAGGCGGATTTATGACTGCTTCAGGGGCACCACAGGGGCAGGGCCTTGCAAAGCCAGGCAGAGGCCCAGGCCAGGTAGATAATGTGCCCCCCACTTTTTTTTACCCTGGGGATAACGGAAGTCTTATAAATAAGTAAGTATATAATGTAATTTTTAAATACTGTATTATAATTTTAAATACATTTTACAATAAATACATTATTCATTTTTAAAATGTATTATACAATTCTTAATAGTTCAATAGTGTATTTAAAAATCTATTTTTAAGTAGACAACTTTGACTATTATTTATAATTAAATTAGAATTAGAATTAGAACTTTTATGTCTTCTTAATCTACTCTTAAAAAAGATGTGTGCTTGTGAGAAAGCCACTATTACTCATAAGCCACTATTTCTTTAAAAAAAACATGGTTTCCACCAAATTTTATCCTCATTGAGCTATATGTACTCCTCGGGTGTAAGTAATATTTCTGGCCTAGTCAACAAAATTTTAGCAAATGGCCGCATCTTCATCATTAAAAAAAAAAAAAAATAGCGATAAGAAAGCCAACACACTTATCTTTAAGGTACGTGTGGTTTTAATTTTTGGCAAATGAGATTTCAAACAAAAACTCACCAACTTTTAACAGCATGAAAAACATGGTTCACCATCACGTTTGCCTTGGTCACCTCCACCCACCCAGCGCTCATTCTGCGCTCCTCTGCGGAGCCGATTGCAGGCCCCACCCTGGACATCGGGGAAGCTTTTCTCTCACGCTGCCAGCCATGGCCCCATGGAATCCCCCACCGCCACCACTGCCCAGTACATCCCCTACAATTGTAAATATGCTGACCCAGGCCCTCTTTGGAATTGGAGGCCCGGGCCAAGTGGCCCATATGGCTCCTCTCTGTCTGGGCCTTCACAGGGGATACCACAATTATTATTTTGAATTTGGTGTTGCACAGGGTGCTGCTAAAATTTGAGACCCCAAGGTCTCAAATTGTCCCTCCTGTGGCTTCCAGAAACTGGTATTCAGGAGCATTACTGCCTGTGGATGCAGAGCACAGTTATCATGACTAGTAGCCATTGATAGCCCTCTCTTCCATGGATTTATATAATCCCCTTTTAAAGCCATACTAGTTGGTGGCTAACACTGCCTCTTGTGGGAGTGAGATCCATAGTTTAATGATGTGATACATGAAGAAGTCCTTTCTTTCATCCATCCTGAAACTTCCAACATGGCAATCCATGGATCCCACCACCTAATGGAGCAGGTTTTGTTCTTGGTAGGGGGCATGGAAGCTACTCAGTAAATCAAGATGCCTCTGAGAAGCCCACATGAAGCACCAGAGTGCAATAGTGGAGGCAGAGCATAGCCATTGTGGCTTGTAGCCATTGATAGACTACTCCTCTGTGAATCTGTCCAGTCCTTTTTAAGCCACCCAACTTGGTGCCCATCATGGCCTCCTGTGAAAGTAAGTTCCATAGTTTAACTCTGAACCACATGTTAAACTATGTACCTCACTTCCACATCCAATTTGGCAGCCATCACTATCATTTGTGGGAGTAGATGCCATAGTTTAACTATGTGCTGTGCAAAGAAGTGTGAAGATTGTGCCACTGCAGAGGGGGGGGGGGAATCATATCATAAAAGTGTTGCTTTTGAAAAAGGCAACAAAAGTCAGGGCGAAAGTCATTAAACTAGCCTATAGCCTGCTGTGTTATTTTTCTATGTGCAGAGGTGAGATGGGGAAGGAAGTTCAAAGAAGTGATTGCGTGGAGCATTGCACTACATTTCATTTCTAAATATGGGTTCTTGGAAGGTTTTATACTATAGAATTATCTGTTCTTGTAGCCCACCTTTGAACAGTCAGTCCATCATTGAGCCTCAATCAAAGCATAAGCACAAGTTTTGATTTGAGGAAATTGCTACAGTTTTGATCCTGTGAGAGTCGACATTAATGAGCAGCGAATGACGCTATATTGTTCTTCTCACTTGAAGGCCAATCCACATGACCAACCTCATTCTCTTTCTCTCTCTCCTCCGATTTCTCTGTAAAGTTTCTCTTTAATCTTCAAAGAGATCTCTGAACACCCCATTTAAACGATAGCATTTGAGTGCTGACAAGTAATCATAGACTTTCCCCCCAAAGCAGGTGTTATTGTCTTCACCATGAAAACAACAGGTGAAAATGAACCTCACCATCCCACTTCTGGCCAATGCTCAAATGCTCTGTGATGGGTAGAAACAAGTCCAGGTCTAAACAAACAGTTGGGGGAGGGGCAGTTCTACCACTTTGAAAGCTCTTGCAGATGATCATTGCTTGCACACAGCTTATGATGAGGTTAGATTACATCCTGCCTTTCCTGAGCATGATTTGTTTGTGGGAAGGTTTTGTGACAGTGACCCTACATTCATTCTGATTTGCTTGTGGGATGTTCATACATCTTCCCATTAGTAATTCGAACATCCCACACTTTGCATTGAATTCCCCTGCCATTTTCTAAATTGTACAAGGCTTCTTCTTCTAAAAAGTTCTTTAACCCACTTCAGTTGCACAAACCCCAAGTTCCAGGATGCACTAAAAGCCCTCCTGCAAATTAGCAGCAGCCTGGAAGTACCCTCTGACAGCTGGTTGTGGTAGAGAGTTACCTGAACCGTTGGTCTATAATTTCTGGTATTCTCCTGAAATGTGCACCTGCAGAAAAGTATTGGATCTCAATCACAGGATACCATTTGGAGATCATCATCCTTGACCAGTCATGTCCCCGCCCCAATGTACACATATGCACAAGGATTCTGAGACAAACTGTGCAACAACACCCCAGCCTTAAATTTTGGAGATTGTTGTCCTGTAAATTTGGCAGGGGTCTCTTAAGAGGAAAAAAATAATAATCTAAGATCTCTCAACCATTCTACAATGCCCAAACAGCAGAAGTGATTTACAGGTTATTTATATTTTGAGGAGTAGACATTAAGGAAGGAGGAGAAGTTTGGTGTGATTCACATTTTAATATGTGCACTTCCTGAAATAACATACAAACTGAAACTGTTATTCTTTGAAACTCGCCGCCCTCCCAATTTTATGATGCGATTCCCTGACCAAATAATTTGTACCAAAAATGGGTATATTTGGGGGAAAGTGTCCATAAAAAATGCACATGGAAGTGAAGATAGCATACAAAAATATTTTATATTGGGAAATTACTTTGGGGGAATGTGTATATTAGGAAAAATTCACACTGAAATGCAAGTGAATTTTCAGGAGAATTTTTTTAAAAATAATAATAATAAAAACTAATGTGCAAATGCGGAGAACTGAAATCTGGGGGGAAATGAGAAACAGAGAAAATAAAATTGACAGATTTGACCATGCCTAGCAGACATGCAGAAAACCCCTAATGTGTTGATATGGAAAGTATTGCCTGAAGTTAGAAAGTCTGAAAGCCACTAGCTTTCGCGTAAAACCCACCTCAGCTCCATCCTCTTTGTGTAGGTTTTAGCAGGATAGTGTTTTTCCCTAGAGGTCGTCCACGTTTCAGGGGCTGGATATGCAGTTAGTCATTTGTGCAAGAGCCCGAGATGCGCTTGGGGACCCCTTAAGAATGAAAAGTGTATGTAAGTGGAAGATGACTTTAATTACAGCCTGAACAGGAATTAGAGTATTCTTTGTCAGAACAATACTCCAATTACAGCATTTGTTGTCAGAACAATGCACCACAGGGGAAGAAAAAGAACCCGCGAGTTGGCCAAGAATGCAAGGAACAGACAGGGTGAGGAGAGAGGTCTTTCCCATTGCTAGGATTCCATTCCCGCTATGCGGGAGGCGCTTTTGATTTATTGCAATTGTAAAAAAATCCCTGATGGCAATATCAAAACATGTGGAACATTAGAATAATATGTGTGGTGTTGCATTTGATATATGAGAGGCAATCGGTTCTGACATTTGCCGTCAATCATAGGAGGAGGAAGTAGATAACTAAATATGATCTGGGCTGCTTCTCACCTCTCTCACACACACACACACACACACAAACACGCTCAAATACATACACACTTCCGTCAGAGAGCAAACGTTCAGGCATGAACCGCAAAGCAGGGGTGGGGAATCTTAGGCCGGCAGGCCTGATGTGGCCCTCCAGGCTTCTCTATCTAGCCCCTGGGACTCTTCCCCAGGCTACACCCCCTCCTTTTTACCTGGCTGCAATATGCTTTTGGAGGGACGCAGGTGGCGCTGTGGGTTAAACCACGGAGCCTTGACTTGCCGATCAGAAGGTTGATGGTTCGAATCCCCACGATGGGGTGAGCTCCCATTGCTCAGTCCCTGCTCCTGCCAACCTAGCAGTTCGAAAGTATGTCAAAGTGCAAGTAGATAAATAGGTACCGCTCCGGTGGGAAGGTAAACAGCGTTTCCGTGCGCTGCTCTGGATCACCAGAAGTGGCTTAGTCATGCTGGCCACATGACCCAGAAGCTGTACGCCGGCTCCCTCGGCCAATAAAGCAAGATGGGTGCTGCAACCCCAGAGTTGGTCATGACTGGACCTAATGGTCAGGGGTCTCTTTACCTTTAATATGCTTTTGAACTCCGATAACGCCTCTTGTTTGCTCATGTGGAAACATGTGTGGAAATACCTTGCTTTCCAAAGGTAAAATTCATATTGGTTGTCCTGCCTACTTTTTTTGCCTCTGACCATGTCCCCCACTGACATGTGGCCCCTGGAAGGAATGTGGGTCTTGTGCTGCAAAAAAAGTTTTCCAATCCTTGTGTAAGAGGCATGGGGCAGCAAGTTCTCCGCCCCCCCCCCGCACCTCAATATCCCTGTGTGGCTCGGCCTTAGCCCCCACTGAATCATACCATATTTTGATTACATGTTGTAGGGTCATGGGGGTGCAAGTAGGGCTTGTTATTGTTGTTGCTGCTGTTGTAGTTGTTATAATTGGCCAAAGTGGCCAATGGGCTACCACTTGCCCAGTCCTGGAACGAAGGAGCAGGGATTGGTTCCATTCCTGCCAGGCTGATCCTTCTTTTCAACGTGGATGAATCACATCCCTCCCCTTTCCACGAGTTTAATTCATTTGTAGCAGACACGAAATAACTAAAGCTTGCCTTGGAGAAATGAGTGTTGCGAGCCTTTAATTAATGTTTGTAAAACACTTGACGATCCTTTGATAATAGATGCCTTAGAAGAGCAAA
The DNA here is from genome assembly GCF_965112155.1 of Podarcis liolepis. Lineage (NCBI taxonomy): Eukaryota > Metazoa > Chordata > Lepidosauria > Squamata > Lacertidae > Podarcis > Podarcis liolepis. The sequence goes on along the minus strand of NC_139567.1, from coordinate 26,293,793 downwards.
GTAGCACCATTATTAACGGCATCATAAAAATAATATTTACACAGCCTCCGTAACTCAGCCTGCCCTGTGCTAACTCTTGGAGGAAAATCAGCCCTTGTTAAATGATGGGAAGGTTTTTTGTTTTGTTTTTTAATGGGGGAAAGAGAAGGGAAGGGAAGAAATTCAGAGCCTTGATTTCCAACCCTTTTCCATGGGTTTTCAGAGCCTCTTGTGCGTTAAAGCCTTTTGTCCATACCGAGTTGGATTAGTGAAACATCCAACATGCTCTCAAATAGCAATTTTGTGTATTGGGTGTGTCCCCTCTGCCACCCATAGTGGCCTTTGGCAGCTGTGTGCTCAGCTACATTCTCAATCTATGATGAAAGCTGAATATAGCCACTTCACCCTAAGCAAAATAAAAGGGTAGGGCCATATCTCAGCAACATTAAGGCACCTAAAGTAAAGGTAAAGAGACCCCTGACCATTAGGTCCAGTCGTGACCGACTCTGGGGTTGCGGAGCTCATCTCGCTTTATTGGCTGAGGGAGCCGGCGTACAGCTTCCTGGTCATGTAGCCAGCATGACTAAGCCGCTTCTGGTGAACCACAGCAGCGCACGGAAACACCGTTTACCTTCCTGCCGGAGCAGTACCTATTTATCTACTTGCACTTTGACATGCTTTTGAACTGCTAGGTTGGCAGGAGCAGGGACCGAGCAACGGGAGCTCACCCCATTGCGGGGATTTGAACCGCCGACCTTCTGATCAGCAAGTCCTAGGCTTTGTGGTTTAACCCACAGCACCACCCGTGTCCCTTAAGGCACCTACTTCCATGCAGAAGGTCCCAAATTCAATCCCCAGTGGCATATCCAGTTAGGGCTGGGACACATTCCCTGCCTGAAACCCTGGAGAACATCTCCTAGTCATTGTAGACAATACTGAACTAGATAGACCAATGGCCTGATTTGGTATGATCCTAGTTTGGTCCTGGGGTGGGGGGAAGGAGAGTCATTGGTTTTTAGTGCGATGTTGCTGAGCAGAGATGGGTAAGCTCCACTCCACTCTCATCAGACTGGCTTGGAAGAGGGTTGCAGATCTCAAAGGATGTGCTCTATGGGGAGCTGGCACTAGGCCTGTTGGCAAACCAATTCTGTGTTACAAAGATGTCTGCAAGCATGACATGAAGGCTAGCGATATTAACTCTGCTGTGCGGGAACCCCTTGCAGTGCTCTGAGAGAGACAGTCAGGTTGTTTATCCATGGCAGGCAGTGTGCAGAGGAGGAATGACAGCCGGCAGGAGCGCAGAGTGAAGAAATGCCATGGCGCACCTGCAACAGCAACCTACCTTGCAAGGTTGATATGGGGATTAAATGAGGAGATGAACCTTGTGTGTCACTTGGGGTCCTGGGGGGGGGGGAGGTGGGATCTTAATGCAATAAATAATTAAATAGTCTGATAAAGGTTTTAAACCCAAATTAAACTTGTGCTCCTCCAAAAATACTCTCTTCAATCACATATATTCAGGGTTTAATGCCCCCCCCATATTACCAGACTGTCCGCCTTTTGACAACACTAGATAGCTCTGAGTTGACTGAATCAGGCCCTGGGCAATCTGGGGATAACTCAACCTGTTCCTACCAAATCCCAGGTCACCCCAAATTAGACTGATTTGGTTCAGGATTGGGAAATTGACCTGATATTGTGCATGACCTTAGTAGTTAGAACTAGGGCAGGGTGAGTCAGGATTTGGCCAGGAGAGCTGGATCTCATACTCTCCAAGAAGCTGCCAAGTGAAATCAGGATGCATGTCTTCCAAGGCTCTGGTCCCACATGAGTCACAGCCTCCCAAAACTTGCATCTTTGGGGGCTGTACTCTTGCGGGAGCCAAAATGGGACATTCTGGAAGCTGAGGTGGCTTCTCTAAATCCAGAATGTCCCACCTAAAGCAAAAGAGTTGACAGATATTGGATCTTCTTGGGCATCGTGGAATCTCACTCCCACCCAGAATTCACCAAACTCTTCACCCTGGCTTGGGGACCAAGGATAAGAAAGTAACTGCCATTTGTGGGCATTTTGTAGGGCTGTTAAATGTCCAATAACACTTGTCTATGTGTTGGGAGCAATGCAGCGGCCCAAGTATTGATTTGGGGTTGCAGCCAGCTCAGCCCAGACTGGCCTGGAAGTCATAGGCTAGAGATGCTTCTCTGATTGCTTGTCTTGAAATGTGTCAGATCTGATTTAGTGAAATCCTATTTCTGGAACAGGTATCATTACTGAGACTAGGGGAGGGGGCCACCAGCAGTAATATCATACAGCTGCCTCTTTCAGTTGCACCACTCAGAGTTAAGTGGAGTTAGGGAAACATTAAACCAGAGAGTGGTGTTGGTTATAAAAAAGATGCAGCAAAATAATGTAATTAGCAGCTGGGTGACATAGCAAATACCAACGATTTGGGCCCTTTCATTCATTGTTATGCATAACCCCACCTTACAGCACACAAACACACACACGTTAGCTTATTTATTTCATAAAATCTAAACACCACTGGATTGTAAAAAAAACAACGACCCTCAAAACAGTTTACAAAAAAGATAAAACACTTACCGGTAAAAGGGGGGAACTGAGCTATACTTTACAGCATGCAAAAATCAAAATACTAAAATAGATTAAAATTCACATCAGCATTTTAAAGTATCTGGACAGGCCTATTTAAACAAACAAAAAATAAAAATTAGCAGGTACCGGTAAGCGTACAGTTAAGCTGCCTGCACAATATCAATACAGTGGTACCTCAGGTTAAGTACTTAATTCATTCCGGAGGTCCGTTCTTAACCTGAAACTGTTCTTAACCTGAAGCACCACTTTAGCTAATGGGGCCTCCTGCTGCCGCTGCACCACAGGAGCCCGATTTCTGTTCTTATCCTGAAGCAAAGTTCTTAACCTGAAGCACTAGTTCTGGGTTAGCGGAGTGTGTGACCTGAAGTATATGTAACCTGAAGCGTATGTAACCCAAGATACCACTGTAGTCAGGAAGCTCCAAAGTGCAGGTGCTGCCACCCTAAATGTACATTCTCTAACATGTTGTGGCAGAAAACCGTGATGCCCCTCTTCTGGGTCTGTTTTTCTGCATGAATCACATGACCCCTGTGAGAGCATGGTCCCCAAAATGGGATGGCCTGATTTTAATCAGGACAGTTGAAGGTATGTAAATGCTCAAGTTTTTGCAAATGTTGAACGGGTATTATGTGGCACCTATAGAAGGGCCATCAAAGCAGTCAAATGTGGGCACATGTGGGTTAGGGTGATATCTTATCGCCATTGCCAGTAGCTTTAAAAATTAGGAGATAGTTAGAGATCTTTTCTTGCTAGTGGCACATTTCTTGCTAGAAACTCACACAGCACTGAAGAGTGGGGTGAATTTGGGAGGAAGTATCAAAGAAGCAGACAGTACAGCTGTGTGTGTGTGTGTGTGTGTGTGTGTGTGTGTGTGTGTGAAGCCAAATTAATCAAGGCGAGTCTTAGAACAAGAGGAGAAGCTGAGCTTACCTTTCGACAAGGAATATTCTCTGGATCAGCCAGCTTAGGCTCCCTGTTTGCTGAAAGAAGCCCTTGCAGAATTGGTTCCAAGTGGGGAGGGAGTGCCCCTCTTCCTATTCCTGGATCCTCGAAAGAGGGTGCCTGAACCCCCTTCCTTTTCTGCTGTTAAGTAGGGGATTTACACCCTGCTATTTGCAGAAAGGAAAAAGGAAAGGGGGGGGCACCTTCTCGGCTCAAGGGACTGCTGCTGGAATGAGGGATAGGATAAGAGAAGGGTAGATCAGCAGATAAACATAATGGATAAAGTCTGCCCAGTGAATGAGAGACACAGAGAGAAATGCTTCGGATTAAGTTCCCTAATGATAAATCACAGCCATGTTTCTTATTGTTCGGCATTCACAGGCAAGTGAGCCATGGAGAATGCTCAGTGTCCCTTTGCCAGAAGCAAGGTCAGGTAGCTTTCAAGGGCAAGGCCCAAATTTCTCCCCACTGTGTCCTCCCCACCCTGCTTTCCAAGGGGAGTTCAAATTATGGAATTAGGTGGGCTATGAAGACAACGATGACGACAAAAACCATTTCCCAATAAGCTCAAAGCAGTGGACTCTGGTGTCCTGCCCTCCATTTGTTCCTCACGACACCCCTGTGACCTAGGACAGCTGAGAACTGGGGACAACTGTGGTTGTTGTTTTCTGTGGTGGTGGGCAGTCGGAGCAGCACTGTGCAACTGCTGCTTACCAAGAGGAAAGGGCAAACCACGGAGAGCTCAGTGCAGGGCAGTCATTGTGGCAAAGCCACTCTTGCATTCCTGCCCAGTGACTGCTGCTGTGAACTTCATGGCACCTGGAGATTGAGTGGAGCTGGTGAGGGGATGTGGTCTGGGCAGACTTCTGCAAGCTGGATAGAAAGGTCTGAAGGACTGCATTTGGCCTCCAGGCCTGAGGTGGGAATTGAAGTTTCCCACTACAAGTTTTGAGTACAAATGTGTGAGGTGTTTGAAGAGGCTCTGTGTTGTGGCACTGCCTCGAGTGCAGAGCTTCCTTCATCTGGTCAAACCAAAGATGTAGCTTGGATGACTTGGTTGGAGGTTAGAAGTGTGGCAAAAAAAGGAGGGAATTTGGCCTGTGCAGAAGAGGGTGACCAAGATGATCAAGGTTCGAGAGCCTTGGCATTGGGTATGTTTAGCCTGGAGAAGAAAAGACAGAGGGGTGACATGAGAGCTATCTTAAAATAAGTGAAGGCCTATCACATGGAAGATGGAGCAAACTTTTCTGCTGCTGATCCAGCAGTGGCGTAGCGTGGGTTGTCAGCACCCGGGGCAAGGCAAGTAATTTGCGCCCCCTAACCCGTGGATTTGCGCCCCCTAACCCGTGGATTTGCGCCCCCTAACCCTAACCCCCAGATGTTGTGCCCGGTGCGGCCGGCCCCCCCTGCACCCCCCACGCTACGCCACTGTGATCCAGGGAATAGGACCCGAACCAATGGATTCAAATTGCAAGAAATGAGATTCTGACTCGCTTGGAAGGTGGTGAATTCTCATTCATTGGAGCTATTTCAACAAAGATTAGATGACTGTCATGGATGTTTTAGTTGAGACTCCTGCTTTGCAGGGGGTTGGACTAGATGACCCTTGGGGTCCCTTCCAACTCTACAATTCTGTGAGTCTAAGAGAAATTGATTGTTGAACCATTATGGAAATTGTAGCTGTGGGGGGAAAATAGGGGTCTCCTAATGACTCTCAACAACATTGAGAAGAACTTTCTGATGGTAAGAGCTGTTCAACAGTGGAACAGACTACCTCGAAGGGTGGGGTAGTGTCCTTCATTCTGGGCTTTTAAACAGAGGTTGGATGGCCATCTGTCAGCAACTCTTTAGCTGTGATTCCTGCATTGCAGGGCATTAGACCAGATGTCTTTGGGGCCCCTTCCAATTCTATGCTTCTATGAAGTTTAGTGAGAGAGAGCAAGTGAAGGCAATGTAAATGAACAAGTCAAAAATACCCACACACCCTACTGGGTTAAAATAAAATAAAATAAATGGGAGTTGTTTGATATAACATATATTTGCAATACACTTGCATATATTGTGTGGTTCATTTCTCACTGTTAGGGTTGCCATCATTTTTACAAGCCCTGCACCTGAGTCTTTAATAGCAGCTGGACACAAAAATTAAGCTTCCTCCCATCATTTATCTTCATGCCAAGAAACAGCTCCAGCTGCCAAATTAAAGAAAACCCCTGTTGATTTCCACTCCTTTAAAAAAAAAAAAAAAAACCCACAAGAAATAAGCAGGGGATTTATTCCCCCGACAACAGAAACAAAAACATTTTCCCCTCCTTTTTTGAGCATATGATACCTCTGGAAGATTCTGGCATAACGAGTTCGAGCAGAAGCTCAGCGTCCAGGGGAAAATATGGCACGGTGAGGTTTTGTAAGAATTGCTAGTAAACTTCTGGGATTATATCTGGATTTCAAAAGAACTGATTTTGTAACAAACATCCTGGTTGTGGCAGGGAGTCAAGTCACAGGCAACAGTTTGATTCTCAGAGAGGTTGTGGCAAGAGTTTCACATCGCCCTGGGCAAAAAGAGGGTCTTGAATTGTGACTCTTCTCATAAGAAAAGAAACAATGGGAATGTAAATGCAAATAAGTAATAAGCACCCCCTTCGTGGGTAGTCTGTGCTGTTGTACTTCTGCGCCGGACCTGGTTCCGCTAATTGCATGATTCTGTCAGCTTCATTCTGGCTTCTAGTCACTTACTCAGATTGCCTGGAATTAGACCTGTAACGTCATGTCATATTGTCAATTTGAGGCTGCTTCTTGCAGCTATTATGGAAATAATCACTCTATATGTGTGAATGTGCAAATACTTACAAAATGGATAAGGTGCCAGCGGATGGCACTGGAGGATTGGAGACACTGGCTCCTTTTTGTTTGCTTTTTTTTTAGCTTTGCAAGGTTGACAGGAATGTGCATATGGCTTTATGAAAATGACATATTGGCACGCTTGATGCCCTTCACGGGTGTTAGTGTGGCTTTTTCACCTGTTCATAAAACCTGGGTGCTTGTACATACCTTGTGACTGGGTCAGTGGGGGGCGAGAACCAACTTCTGCTTTTAAGAAATCCCATGTAACACCCTGTGTTAATTCACTTTTAAGAGATTTCAGACACAGACATACATATATGTATGTAGAGAGAGAGAGAGAGAGAGAGAGAGAGAGAACTTTTTTACACAGCACATAAGGAACTACACCCACAGGAGGCAGGGATGGCCACAAATTGGGATACTTTTAAAATTGTTGTTGTTGTTTAGTCATGTCCGACTTCATGACCCCATGGACCAGAGCACGCCAGGCACTCCTGTCTTCCACTGCCTCCTGCAGTTTGGTCAACCTCATGCTGGTAGCTTCGAGAACACTGTCCAACCATCTTGTCCTCTGCCATCCCCTTCTCCTTGTGCCCTCAATCTTTCCCAACATCAGGGTCTTTTCCAGGGAGTCTTATCTTCTCATGAGGTGGCCAAAGGATTGGAGCCTCAGCTTCAGGATCTGTCCTTCTAGTGAGCACTCAGGGCTGATTTCCTTCAGAATGGATAGGTTTGATCTTCTTGCAGTCCATGGGACCCTCAAGAGTCTCCTCCAGCACCAGAATTCAAAAGCATCAATTCTTCAGCGATCAGCCTTCTTTATGGTCCAGCTCTCACTTCCATACATCACTACTGGGAAAACCATAGCTTTAACTATACGGACCTTTGTTGGCAAGGTGATGTCATGGATCACTTTTAAAACAGGATTAGACTAATTCATGGAGGAGAGGGCTGTATAGATACTGACCATGATGGAGATTATGCTCTGCCTCCTCGGATGCAGGCAGTGGTGCTTTTTGTGTGTGAATCGTATTCACCACTGCAGAGTATTGACACCTCTTTTTTGCTGCCCAGGGGAACCATTGTTTGCTGGCACCCATTTTTATCATGATAACAGACCCACCACGTAACTTTTTATCCAAAAGGCACAGAAATAGTATTATTTTAAATTGTTTCTATGTCATTTTATTAGTGTGAGCCACCTTGGGCTCCCCTTGAGGAGGGGGGGTGGGTTATACATTTTGTATGTATGAATGTATGAATGGCTGAATGAATCAATGAATGAATGAATTACTTGCCTCTTGCCTAAGCAGATTCAAGCTTGGGACTGTTGTCTACACACTAGCTATTCCTGCTTCTCTCAACAACACATGCTTCAGTTGTCAAAACAAAATGGGAGTGAGATGCAGATCATCCCTGTGTGTGTGTGTTTTCCTGTTGCTTGATTTGTTTTTCTTTAACCAAGGAAAATGGGTTGGCCAATTCCACCACTGCCACCCACTTCTCTATTCCCCTAGTGCCTTGAACTGGAAGCTGATTGTGAGAATGTTAATTCTAGAGAGTAGAAAGTGGGGTAGAGAACGAGGGAAGAAGACAGGGCAGAGGACAATCATCCTCCCTCCTGTGTTATGAAGATTTTAGATACACAGTTTTGATAAAAGCTTGCAAGGACTGAATTTGCTATCAAGCCTAATGTAGCATGACAGATTTTTGTCTGAGCTTGCAAAGGATCACATTTGCAGCTCCTGTGAGGCGGGGAAGTGAGCTCAATAGGCTATTTTCCACATCCATGCTCTGTTCAGGAACAAAAAAAGAAAAAGAAAGGGAAAAGGAGACAATTGTTGTGTTTCATTTATTGCAAAGGATGGGGGGAGAGACACCACCTTCTGTTTTAAAACAGTGTAACTGATTACTTCCTTTCATGGAGCAGGTAATGCTTTGGAAACAGGGGCGGCTGCCTGATAGGGCAGAGTAAGAGTTAGCAAGTTGAGCGGGACATGTCTGGAACCAACTGGGCAGCAGTTTGCAATTATTAAACGTTCCTGTAGGGTCTCTGTGGATGGAACAGGGACCAAAAACATGGGCCTGTAATCATATGCTTAGGATAAAGAGCTCTGGCTGAGCGAGTTGTCTCGATTGCACTGGGGCCACATTCATATCTTGCATTTAAAGTATTATGATACTAAGGAAGGAAGGAAGAACTTCTGATAGATCCTCCAAGTGTCCTTGTTTTCCAGGAGGGACAGTCCCTGATTTACAGAAGCTGTCCTGGTTTCTGTTTGATCCATCAGAAATGTTGGAGAGTATGGCATTATCACCCCCTCGAGCCATCTGAAGGCAGTTCTGTATAGGATTTTTCAATGTTTAATGTTTTATTTTGTTTTTATATATGTTGGAAGCCACCCAGAGTGGCTGGGTCAACCCAGTCAGATGGATGGGATATTATTATTGTTGTTTTTGTTGAATAGGATGTCCCTATTTCCATCAGAGAAACGTTGGAGGGTAGTCCTCATGCAGCGCATATTTAACCTAGGGAACTCACTCCCACAGGAGGCAGTGATGGCTACCAACATAGGTGACTTTAAAAGAGGGTTAGACAAATTTGTGGAGAACAAGGTGATCAATAGCCAGATGGCTACCTATGCCAGGTTGCTAGACTAGATGGGCCATTGGCTTGATCTAGCAGATGCTTTTTATGTTCAAAGAATCCTGGAAGCTGTAGTTTTTTTTAAGGGATTAACTGTTAAACCACTGTGGAAGTTGTAGCTCTGGGAGAGGAATAGGGGGCCACCTACCATCTTTCTGCACCATTCATCTGTAGCTCTTTGGGGAAGCCATTACTGTTTAAAGTGGTATCATATCACTTTAAATGTATAGTGTAAATGTGGCTTGTGTCTTCTTTTTCTGTCAAGTTACCGGTGGGTGGAGTCACAGCCTATGATGGGTGGAGCCAGAAACATAAGTGTTCCTGATTAGCTAATCCATTATAAACACCTTTGTGCTTCAGTTTTCACCTCAGATTGGAGTTTTCTAACCTATGCATGCCTACCCAGAAGTAAGGACCATTGGGTTTGATTGGATTGTTGTTGTTTAGTCGTTTAGCCGTGTCTGACTCTTCGTGACCCCCTGGACCAGAGCACGCCAGGCACTCCTGTCTTCCACTGCCTCCCACAGCTTGGTCAAACTCATGCTGGTAGCTTCTAGAACACTATCCAACCATCTTGTCCTCTGTCGTCCCCTTCTCCTTGTGCCCTCCATCTTTCCCAACATCAGGGTCTTTTCTCTACAACAAAATTCAGAATTCAGTAATATCTGGAGAGCCGCATCTTGACTACCTCTGATTTTGACTGTCTTTTTTTAGTTGCAGCTATAGTAATAATGGGAAGCAGAGGCTGGGTGGAAACTGTTTGCTACAGGCTGTGTCTCTCCATTGTTGGTCTAACGTGGGAGACAGCTGGAGGACATGTTCCAACTGCACGACGGAAATCAGTTTGTAAAAACAGCGAGAGGGAACTACGGCTAATGGCCATGTCTGTCCTGAACAGCCCGATTAGCAATATTGCTTTGCTGGTATATTAGCACATTGTACATTCAAGCTCTCGTTCCGATAGCAGAATTATAGAACTGCTCCGAGATCCCTTTTCTGCTGAGTTGACATTTGTAAGGTTTTGCCTTGCTAAAGCAAATAAACCTGCTTATGGTAATGATCAAATGTATTCTGGAGGCCTGATGGGATTGTTTGTTTATTGGTTGATTTTGGGCGCTGCTTGTTGATAATGGCAAGATGCAAGGAGTGATTTGTTCCTCTTGGATGTCCAGATTAGTTGATCAGAGGAGAGGGATTCTGATGAGGGCTAATTCACATGAACATGCTCAACAGCTGTTGTGAGCAGGATCCCTAATATTTGCGTGAGTCAATCAGCTACCATGGAATAACCACAGTAGAAAACAATGTATTTCCTACTGAATGACGTAAATGAAGTAGCAAAAAAGTTTGCACGTTTGGCTGAAGGTTACTAAACAGTTGATTGTTCAGCAGATGTACATTTTTGTGTAAGCGTAGTAATGTGGGGTTGTCACTAAAGCTAGAACTACTGAGAGTAGACCCATTAAAATTAATAAATAGGACTCGCCTAGGCCCACTCATTTCAAATGGTTTCTTCTAAGTAAAACGTTGTTGATTCAACCCAAAATACAGCATCTTCAGAACAACAAAACCATCTTGACTTCTCTGAAAAGATATTGTTTTCCCAACGTTTATTACTTCATATGCTTCTTCCCTGCCACCTCCCTACCCCAATACATTTTACATATAATTCTTTCCTTTATGTTACTCCATTACTATATTCAGACATCATGCTTACTCTCACTCCACCCTTTCCTTTCTCCTGGTTGACTGGGAGGGAAAATTCAGAAACGTCTACTTCCACTTGTAGTCAACCATGGTTTGTTCTCCTTTCTATGGCTAGCATTGTGACTTATAGTTAAAACAATCTGAACTTCAAATTGTGGCTTCTGAAGCTGAGTATATGGCCATTTTACTGTTAACTATGGTTACAGGTTGGGATGATGTGGTAAAACACAGTTAATCAGAAATGGAAGCAAAAAGCTGTGGAGAAGGAGGAAAGCAGGTGGAGAAGCCCAGAAAGAGGCTAGGTTCATTCACATCTCTCAAAACCATAGTTTAGTGTGATATCCAAACACAGCCAGTGTGCAGAAGTCCTGTAGCTCACTGGTAGAACACCTGCTTTGCATGCAGAAGGTCCTAGGTTCAATCCCTAAGCTGGGAGAGTCTTCTACCTGAAACTCTGAAGAGCTGCTGCTAGTCTATGTAGATCGGGGATTCCCAAACTTGGGGGGGTCTCCAGCTGTTTTTAGACTGCAGTTCCCATCATCCCTGACCACTGGTCCTGCTAGCTAGGGATGATGGGAGTTGTAGTCCAAAAACAGCTGGAGACCCAAGTTTGGGAAACCCTGGTGTAGACATTACTGAGGGAGGCGGAGCAATGGTCTGATTCAATATAAGGTGGCTTCCTAGGATTCTGTTGTGGAATGACATATTGTGTTTTTTTCAGGATTGTGTATTACCAGCGCCGATATAACAACTCTGATTTTTTAAATAAAAAAACCCCCAGTGGTATTTGCCTAAAATTAGCTGTTTCCACAAAGATTTCTTGCCAACAAACTCATTCATTAAAATATTAATGGAAAGCAAACACGAAAAGAAGGGAGAAACACAGCTGACGCAAATTTGTTTTAAAAGAGCAAACAAGTATCCTCTGAAAATTTTCCCTATTATTCATCCAGGTCTAGGGAGAGAGTGGGGGAAGCCACCAAACAGTTCTTCAAAGATTAACAGTTGCAGTCTATTGAGATAAGTCTCATAATGGAAGAGTTCGGGATAGGTTTGTGGATGCTTATAAGCTTTGTGAGGTAGGTTGGTGAATTTTGGGAGGGCATTTCTTTCACAGTCAGAAGTTTAAGAGCTAAAGCTTACCCTTTTACTGCACCTCCATGCCAGGAAGAACTTCATCAACTAGGTTCCTGCCTGTAATCCAAATATATTTCAGAAAAGGGACTTCGGCAGTGTGCTGCTTGATGACGAGGTTTACCTGAGCGAAAGAGGTGTGTTTGGCTTCTTTGCCATACAGCTTACAGCAACTGCTGAAGACACAATTCTTTACCCTAGCCTTTGACACTTGAGGTGGGTGTTTTCAAGGCTGGTTTTATTCTGTGGTTGTAATATGTTTTAACTGTTTTAAGTTTTTAATTACTGTAACCTGCTCTGGGACCTGCTGGTGAAGGAGGGTTAATAAATGTTACAACATTTCTAGGAGTATGGAGTGCTACTATAGATCCTTTGACCCCTCCTCCCCCCAGTAAAAGAGAGTGTCACCTTCATAATATGAATACACTGCTTCTCTTCTGTGGCATAGCTGCCAACATCTCTTCAATGAAAATAGGGATGTACTATAACAACAACAACAACAACAACAACAACAACAACAACAACTTTATTTATATCCTGCCCTTCTGACTGGTTGCCCCAACCACTCTGAGCAGCTTCTAACACATATAAAAACATTAAACATTAAAAAACCTTCCCCATACAGAGATGCCTCCGTGTGTCTTCTAAAGGTTGTGTAGTTACTTATCTCCTTGGCTCAGAGGTTGCAAAACTCCATACCCTCCAACATTTTTGCAATGAAAATAGGGATGTCCTAAGGAAAAGCAGGACATTCTGGGATCAAATCAGAAACCTAGATGGCTTTTTAAAATCCGGGACTGGTCCTGGAAAACAGGGGCAACTTGGAGGGTCTGCTGTGGGACCTGGAAAATTACCCCATTTCCCCCTGTTGCCCAATATGGCTGACTCAGAGCCCATAATCTGAAAGAAGAGAACCCCAGAAACCAAACAAAACACCCCAGACCTCTCTATCTGGCCCAGAGGACTCTTATTAGCTATTTGTCAGGTTTGCAGATGCTTGTCCTGCATCATCCAAGAAGGCAGAGTGCAAGAAAATACATTTCCCCCCTTTTCTCATAATAGAGAAATCATTCACTTTCATTAGCATCACAACTGATGGTATAAAGGGCTCAATAGTTTCCATAGGGTTTTTTGTTTTGTTTTGTTTTTGTTTACTTTTAAAACCTGTATTTAAAAAAAAAAAAATGTGACCCAGAACAACTATTGGATCTCCCCGTCCAATCATAGCTACCATTTTGCGCAAAACATTTGTGTGTGATTTTTGCTGAGGTAGCCCTTGCCTTGGTCAGCTGTGTAATTATGAGGGAGTTTTCATCTGTCGGTTTGTTTAGATGTCTCCCTGGTGTGTACAAGTCCAGATCCAAGAAAGACAAAACCTCTCTGTTCCTTTCTCCTTGAATGATACCCTGGCTATGTCTTCTGGGGTATTTAGGCGTTTTTTCTCCCTGGACTCCACCTGTGTTATTTAAGTGACTTTGCGGACAAAGGCTCCACCCTTTGAGCTCCTCTTCCCCCTCTCCACCTGCACATTTTGTGTAGTAAGAAATGCACAAATGCTATGCAGCCCTTGTTGGCTGTTTTATTCCCATACGTAACATTAAGCTTATGTTCATGTAAATAAATACAACCTTAAAAATACACAACCTTGAAAAACAATGGCTCTGACTGATAAAGCTTTATGGATTCTTCCATTCTTCCATCTGGCTCATAAATAACACTTCCTTTAAAGTGTTTGGATAACTTTTTGCTCTCTAGACATTGCTGGACTTCAGTTCCCACTGTTCAGACCACTGGCCATGTTAGCTGAGGCTGATAGGAGTTGGAGTCCAACAATATATTGGGGACCATAGGTTCAGCATGTCAGGAAAAAGCAGCGATGCAAAAGCCAGCTGCAGGTGGCTGGAATGCAAAACAGGATGTTGTGGTCTGCACCTGTACTGAGCACCGGATGTTAGCTCAGAGTGTCATCTGACCTGTGCTGGAAGTACAGGGGTGGAGTTGTGACTCTTCTGCTGGAGTCTGGAGGGTACAGACACGTTTTCTCTGTACTGCTGAATGACAGGAATAAACATGTAAATAGGACTCCTGTCTGTTCTTTCTTCCCCTCCCTGGGGGGAATGCAGGGAGGGAGAGGAGGAGGAGGGTGTGTTCTCCTCACGTCTGAGGAGAATCGCCGGTTTATGACCTTGCCTGCCGGGAGACGCAGACGAAAGGTCAAGAAGGATCCCAGCCGGACGCCTGGAGTGAGGCCAGCCTACCTGTGACCTCGGCTGGAATCCTGACACAGCACCCCTGCTTTTAGACATAACCTCACGCCTCTGCTGCCCAAGCAACTCTCTCAACCAGGGATGGGGGAGAAATTTGACTCAGTTCACATTTAAAGGTGGTCCCACCTAATTCACACTTCCCAAAAAGCTATGCGAACTGAAAGAAACGCAACCATCCTTTGACATTCACATGTCTCTGAACTTTGCAATGCAACCCTCCTGCCAAGCAATATGTACAGAATGGCATCTACTAGGGTACAGTCTCTACACAAATGCACACGTGTGCAAGATAGCATGTGGAAATATTTGGGGAATTTTTTTTGCCAAAAGAAATGTGGGTACTAGGCGAAACTGCATACAAATAAAGATAAATTTGCTATAAAATGCTTCTGAATTTTCACGACTTTTAAAAAAACAACAAAAAAACACACAAACTGATGTGGAAATATGGATAACTGGGTTTAAGATTGTTAAAAATTGATAATGAGAATAATTGAAACTGCAATTGACAGATTCACACAACCCTACTTTTGACCTAGAGAGAGTCTACCTGTGTGTAGGCATATGTTATTCTTTGCTGCCTGGGCTGGGTTGGGGAAACCTGCCAAAGGATCCCTCAGTATTTTTAATTCAGAAAATTAATTCAAGGAAGTGCATTTTGTTAAATAAAAAGAGGGAGAGATTTTGTGTGTGTGTTTCTGTTTATCCATCCATCCAGCAACCTGGATGCGAGTGTGGATTCTGCCTGCTCTAATCATGGATTATTGCAACTGCGGTACTGATTATATGCAGAACCCCCCTGCCTTTGTCTCTTCTTTTTTCTATTGCCACCCCTTTCAGTTCTTCATAGCCTGAAAATGCATCTCATGAGGATAAAGAGCGATAAAATGCATGGCAGGCTGTAGAATTTAGTTTTTATTTAGGAAATGCCTAAAAGAATATGGATGAATAAAGGTGTCTGCCTGCCTCTAACTTTTAAGCACATTTGAATTGTGCTTGTGTCATGGGGTCAGAATCCTGCATTGGCACGATAAGCCTGTAAATCACTTCACTAACCCTGCCCCCCCATACAAGCCACTGATCATGTGTCTCTCCCCCTGAACCCCATTGCTGGATTAGTAGCAATAAACATGGATGGAATTGGTGGTCCCTCAGGGACAGACTGTGAAGAGAGGGGAGGCAGTTGACCGCATTGTTACGCTAGGCCTTGTAAACCTGCAAGACCATTTAGGCTTTTAATATGGACTAGTCCTCTCTCTCCCTCTCTGTTTCTGTCTCCTTCTCTCTCTTTCATTGCAGGCCAGGCTGCTGCACAGTTTTACAGGGTCATAAACGCCCTGACAGGAGTCATAAACGCCTCCAATTGCACCACACATAGCCATGGAGTATATTTTAAGGGCCCCTGAGTTTTCATTTTGCAGCTTTTATGGGGGCTCGTAAAAACCTCAGCGAGGCGCGGCTTCTGATTGGCCTGTCGGTGCGAAGGTAGTTAAAATTATGGCCACAGACAAATTGTTCTAGTCCGAATATATCAGAAGTTTTGCATGCGATGGGAGGGAGGAGGCAGCGTTCTGCCCCTGCGGTGCCCCCATGTGCCCTGGCTCATGGATGACCCCACCTCAGCCTCCTCAGAAGCTTGCAAGGACACCTGCAAAAGGGTCACCTCCCCTCTAGGCAACCCTGAGGACCAAGGATTAATTGAAGCCTCAGCTCAACCCTGAAGGGATGGCGACTATTTTTTAATCATCATGGGAAAGGCTCCCAGCTCAGAGGCAGAGTATATGTTTTGCATGTGCAATGCCCACAGACTGAATCCCTGATAGCTTTAGTAGTTAAAGGATGTAGCTTAACAAGATTGGGAAAGACCCTCTAGGAAGCAGCCTAGTACAAGAGCCAATGTGCTGTTGTGGTTAAAGTGTTAGAATAGGGTCTGGGAGAGAGTCGGGTTCAAATTGCCACTTGGCCACGGTGTTCACCTGTTATTGTTGTTGTTTAGTCGTTTAGTCGTGTCCGACTCTTCGTGACCCCATGGACCAGAGCACGCCAGGCACTCCTGTCTTCCACTGCCTCCCGCAGTTTGGTCATAGGCCAATCCCTGCTTTTCATCCTAACCTACCTCACAGTGTTATTGTGAGAATTAAATGAAGAGGGGGGAGAAGCATTCACACCACCTGAACCTCCTTTGTGGAAAAGGTGGGATAGCAATGCAAAATAAATGAATAAATCAGATCTTTGGTCCATCTGCTCAGTATTGCTTACCCTCCAATATTTACCTGATGAAAGAAGGGATGTCTTAAGGAAACACAGGACATTCCGAAATCAAATCAGAAACTGGAACGGCTTCTGTAAATCTAGGATTGTCCCTGGGAAAAAGGGACACTTGGAGGGTCTGGTATTGTCCACATTGGCTGGCAGCAGCTTTGCAGGATTTTGCTGTCTTCCAGTCCTGCATAGAAATGTCAGGGATTTGAGCTTCTGAATGTGAAGCACCTGCTCTGCCACTGAGCTGTGGCCCCTTCCTCTGACTATGACCTCAGGAAATTTCTGCCAGTCAGAGCAGACCACACTGGGTTGGTGAAGAAATTGCCCGCCTGGGTGCTAGTTGGCTTTGTGTACTGTTTTTTGTTTGTTTGTTTATAAACACTGTTTTTATACTGCCATATCAAAAAATATCATAAAATACCCTTGGAAGGAGGATTGATTGTTAAACCACTCTGGAAACTATAGCTCTGGAAAAGGAACAGGATCCTTAACTAATTAAAATTCACAGGAATCTTTGCGGGGGCAGGGGCACCAACTACAGGGGGCTCTGGGTGCTTGGGCACACTACAGGGCCCCCGATGCAACTTCCGGTGGCTCATGAAGCACCAGAAGTCACGTCCAAGGCTTCGCGAGACCTCAGAGAGGCTGTCCAAGGCCTTGCAAGACCTTGGAACCTGACTTCCGGTACCACTGGAAGTCAGGTTTTGAGGCCAGGGTGTGTGTGTGACACCATGATGTCACATCACAACGTGACATCAAGAAATCACGGGCACTGGGCACCCATAACCTGGGGCCCAAGTCTGCTCCCTTGGCAGGAGGGAGGGAGCCATGTCTGTTTAATTTTATATCATAGTGCTCTAAATGCATGGTATGAATGTTGCCTTTGCCTTTTTATAGGGTTTCCCTACCTGTCTCTCCTTTCTGCCTGATGCCCCGCCCACTAAGAGTCCCAGATTTTACTGCTCTGTCCAACCTGAGTTGCAGTAACCCTGTGGCTGCCTCAACCTAATTTGGCCAGTGCCCAAATCCTCCTTGGCCAAATCCTGCACAGAACCTTCATTTCTACAGCTGTTATTTCTGCAACCTAAAGAAGCACTGTGGGAATTGAGGTCTGTACAGGTAGAGAGAGTGTGTATCTCTGTGGGGGGGGGGGAGAGGGAGAGATCAGCTTGTCTAATTCTTTCATTACCCAGTTTTCGAATCGGCTTATCACAGCTGGCTACAGGGTGTTGTTGTTTCTTTAAAAGACCAATATTGTGGTTTTTATTATTATTGTGCATCGGATGTAGTTATCCTCTTTTTGTCTACCTGCAGCTTCATATGCTAATTATATAAACTACAGCTGATCAAAGCATTTGTAAAAGAGAAAACTACCCCTTTATCCTTTTTGTTGCTCCTTCAACCCATTTGAAAAGGTCCCCCCTCCCTGTCTTTCATCAGACAGCGATTTCTTTTGACCGTCCATACTTGACTTCTCATCCCCCCCACCTTTCTTCCCACAGGTTGCAACTGGCATGTATGTGTATCTCTCGCGCTCCATCTATCTGCTTCCCCATCTGCCTTAATCTTTCTCTCTTCTCTTTTGGCTTGTTCATTTTAAATCAATAGCTCAGGAGATGCAGAAGATCCAGGATTTATACCTGTGTCTTATTTACCTGCCACCAGCATGTGGGACAATCCTTACAAAGCCTCAATCCTGCCTTTCGCTTTCATTGCTGGAGCTTAGCTTTACAGGATGTGAAGTGAAAAAACAAATTGTCTCTGACCATGTGCAGAATGTCTTGCTTGGCTGGGCCATCAAACTTCATTAAGATGTTGGATAATATTATCCCACTCTTCCACTCTTACAGACACATGCACACATACACATGGTTGTACCTTGGAAGTCGAATGGAATCTATTCTGGATGTCCATTCGACTTCCAAAATGTTTGCAAACCAAAGCCCGGCTTTTGGTTGGCTGCAGGAGCATCCGGACGCTCAGCTTTCGAAAACCGTTCAAAAACCTGAACACTCACTTCCGGTTTTCGAGTTTTCAATCTGTCGGCAATCAAGGTATGACTGTGTGTGTGTGTGTGTGTGTGTGTGTGTGTGTGTAAAACCAACATTTTACTATGGATTTCTCCTAACACACATGTCTCCGTATGCATTTTTGCCTATATACACACTCTGCAAAAGCGATTTCCCCTAATTTCCCCTAATTTTGTACATTTTCAATAATATATGCAGATCTAAGCATTTCGGTACACATTACTTGACTGGAGAAAATGCCCTGCAAAGTTCAGAGAAGGGCAAATTTTAAAGGGTGGCTGTTTCTGTTTGCATATTTTTTGGGAAAGTGTGAATTAAACAGCTTCACCTCTAAATGTGAACTGAGTTGAATTTCTTCCCCTTCCCTATAAGCGATATATAAGAATCATTTTGTTTGAAGAGCACTTGTCCGGTAAGGCCACTTAGTCATTTTATACTTTTTTTCCCCCATGGAGGCAATTTCCCAAACATGCTGGCACCAAGAATTTAAACCAAATGGGCCTGCATTTTCACTGTCAGGCAATTTCCAGTCGAGCTGTGATAATAAATGATGGCATTAAATCTTTATGCAATATGTTTTTTGAGCTCGTCAGGAAACAAACCTGGCAAGGACAATCTTGGATCAGGATTGACAGGGTGTCTTGTAATTCTGCTAATCTTCAGACGAATGATAAAACGATCTTTCTGCTCCGCAACCCTGCTAGTGACATGGTGAGGGTATTTTATATACACAGTATATTTTAAGCAGGGTGTAGCTACACAGCTACTTTCAAGTTCTCTCTTTAATTTGGGACGAGACGGCCTTCGGAGCAGAATTTATGACCCACAGGCAGTCAAGATTCAGGCTGCATTCGCCATCCTGTATCTATTTCCCATGATGCAAGAAGATTAGTTGAGGCCTTGGGCTGCTTCACGTTGTATTTTGCCTCTTTCCTACTCACCACCCTCCTGCCTCTTCTGCAGATTCTTCTATTGCCAGGAGCACCCTTCTCTGGTTCTGTACCATCCAGTCTCAGCCAGACCCCATCATATGGCAGAAATACATCATTGAAGATGTGCAATGGGATAGTCACTGTGAAATGGCAATAGATAGATAGGTTTTATTTTGATTTCCCTCATCCCTTCCTTTTCTCTTTCCCCTTGTCTGTCATGTTTTGTTCTTAGATTGCAAGCCTGTGATTCTATGATTGTCTTATTTTTACTGTATCTAAGCCACGCTGGGGGCACTTTTTGCTGAAGAGTAGAATATAAAAATGTGATAGATAGGTAGATCGATAGATTATAGATTAGATAGATAGATAGATAGATAGATAGATAGATAGATAGATAGATAGATAGATGATAGAATGAATATGGGGTTGTTGAAGGATTAGAAACAAAAGCAGCGGCAAATTCCTTGATACCCAAGAGATGAGGTCTTGAAAGAGGAAGCCGTTATGTAAAGGCAGCTCACAATGATTGGCAAGAAGACAGCAAAGGTGAAACATCAAATGAAATACAACCCACCTGCTGCACCACCATGCCCACACCCCAGCCATGGTGCATTGTCACAAAATCCCATGCTAGCTACACATGCATTTGTCACAATTGATAGCAGTCGGCTGGGTGGCATTCAGTTATTGTTTTCTTCTGAAAGACGCTGCTCAAAAGCAAATTGTATTGCAGCAGCGGGAGCATCAGTGAGAATATGGAAAGATCATAGCAGTTCAAACCTTGTGAAGCTCTGGCTTTTGTGAATTTTCACTTAGCCAGAGACGGGTGGAGGAGGCCAGGATGAATGCAGTCACGTTTCTTACCCTTTGGGGTGCGCGGAGGGGGTGTTTGTAGAAACTGCAGAAAGGATTGTAGAAACCTAAGAGCTACACTTTCTGCTACAGGATCCAAGCCAGCCTTTGTCTACCTAGTGTCCTCCAGAGATTTGGACAACAACTCCCACAGCTATGCCAGCAGGGGCTGATGGGAATTATAGTTCAAAACTTCTGGAGGCCACTAGTCTGGCCAAGGCTAATCTAAGCAGTGGGGTCCTTTTCTCAGTATATTTCTAACCTGCTTTCAGAAGGGACCTTCATCTAGTTACTTCCCATATGCCACATAAAACGTAGCAATTCTGCAAGAAGGGAACATATAAGGGATGGACAAATAGGTCTGTTTCTGATTTAACTCACTTTTGCCTGTGTTAACCTGTAAGCTTCTGCATTAAGGAAATAAGAGAGCTTTTTGCACGTCTGCCTCCCTCTGAAATAATACAATCAGTTGAGATGGAAAGAGGCCTGCCTATTTTGCAGAGGGAAAACTGGATGCTTGAGCATCCATTCTTATTTGTTTCCTGGGAGATCAAACCATGTAGGCTATTTAATAAGAAGTCATTCTGATTTGTTTACAGGGAGGTTAGCTGATGTGTCAAAGCAAGAGTTACCTGACATTTTCCAGTGCATTTGCCTCTCATTTTCCTTATCGCAAAAAGTCTGATCTATGGGGAGCAAGTAGATCCATCAACTACAGTTGTGCAACCTGACTTATCCAGCATGTGACAGAATCCCACCCTGGAAATAGTAGCCATCTACTGTGTTGATGAAGGGACCCGGGTGGTGCTGTGGGTTAAACCTAGGACTTGCTGATCAGAAGGTCGACGGTTCAAATCCCCGTGATGGGGTGAGCTCCCGTTGCTCGGTCCCTGCTCCTGCCAACCTAGCAGTTCGAAAGCACACCAGTGCAAGTAGATAAATAGGTACTGCTCCGGCGGGAAGGTAAACAGCGTTTCCGTACGTTGCTCTGGTTCACCAGAAGCGGCTTAGTCATGCTGGCCACATGACCCGGAAGCTGTACGCTGGCTCCCTCGGCCAATAAAGCAAGATGAGCGCCACAACCCCAGAGTTGGCCACGACTGGACCTAATGGTCAGGGGTCCCTTTACCTTTACTGTGTTGGTGTCACAGGAAAATGGCTAGAAAGACACTGTGTCATAGTGTCAGCTCACTCCCATCTGTTCCCCACCCCCTTGCCTGTGATGTTGAAGAGGCCTAGTTCTACTGGAGCAGCTGACTGTCTTCTGAAGGAGAGCTTGTTAATTTGGTAACTATTAGCATTTGTGCTTGTTTAACCAATGTTCATGAATAATCTCATGCTCCGAGGCATTAACTTAGCCTGCAGGGGGAGAGGAATAATTCTTCCTTGCCTTGGTGCTAATGTTTCTTCCAGGCACAACTTTGTCTTTTCCCTCTTTTGCACAATCAATAACTGGTAAGTAACTGCTGCTAATCTGCTCTGGTATAGACCGATTCTCGGATTGGAATAATTCTGAGTGTTCCAAGTGGAAACTGTTTCAAGACAGATTTAAGCGTAAGCCATAAGGTGATCGGCCAAAGAGGCTCAGACGAAAAGGAAATATAGATCAAAGAGAAGCAGCGAGACCATGCTGTTAATGCTCCTTGGTAGAGTATCTCTGATTTATGCCTACTCACATCTCTCCCCATAAATGCCATTTCATTTATATGGCTCACCTGCAGCCTTGCAGAGCATCACATCCTCTAAGCCCCTTGCGCAGCCAATACATTGGCTCACTTTCCACTTGCCTGTCTCTAATTTGGCAGAATGCTTCTGAACTGAGACTAATGTATATTGGTGCGCTCTCTCTCTCTCTTGAATAATTAGCAATTTCTCTCCCCATGTGTTCCTACTCTTTTTGTATTTATTTACAACTGAAACATGATTTGTACAGATCCAATTACAGCAGGAGCAGAGATTCATGGATCTCCTCTGTGGTGTCTTTTGGATTTTTTAGTTCCCCCTCTGGCAGAGATCAATATGTCTATGTCTTCACCTCTAGGGTCCATTCCACTAAAGCAGGAAGTTTAAAGGTGAATTTAGAGGTTCCTGTTCAAGGGAGAGAGACCTTCAAGTGAATTTTGACGGCAGTAGTAATCATGATATTCTGTGGGGAAGTTCTCCAGACACCTCCCTCTGTCTTCCAGCAGAGTTAAGGAGCAAAGGTGTAAATTGGTTGAGCCTCTGTAACCCTCTTAGCTTTTTTTAGTGTATGAAGTAGCTCCAAGTCTGAAGGATGCTACGAAGCTGTGCACCTCCTTAATGAACTGTAAGCGATGGGGTGCTTACTTTCCCTGTCCATTCAACCGAAATGGCAGTGTGATGAGACACAAAGCTACTGCACAAACCTTATACAGACTGGAGTGTTTCTCTCTTCTGGGCTTTTGATCACTGCCACACACTGCCACACACACTGCCACACAGAAAGGTATTCTTTCACTGCCTGCATTCTCCTAGTACATTAACATTAACAAGATCAGCGGCATTTTCATGATCCTTCCTGTGTTCCAAACTATTCCACCAGACCCCATGAAATCAGGTGAAACCTGCATTAAAAGATGTACACTCAAGAGCAGTAGAACTGTTTAAGCAATTGCAAGACAACAAACTCCATCATGCAGTGCAACCTAAAGGGAAACATGCATATGCTGAGATATCCAGGACCTTTAATTGAAGTAAGCCATTGACGGCTTTGAAGGAATGCCAAAATAAATAGGAATAGTTAAAAGTAGACAATGTGTGCCCCCCCCCTTCTGATTCTGCTTAAGGCTAGGATACTGAAGTGGAAATTAAATCATTGATGCATGAACTGCACCCTACTACTGAGAAGAAGCATGGCACATGCAAAATGCCCTTTGTCAGTTAGTTAGTTAATAGTATTTTTATGCTTCCCAATAATAGTCTTATCTGGGTGGCTTACAACATTGAAATATCAAAGTGAGTTTCAACCAGCAGTCAATAAAATACTAAAACAGCAATGCAAAAAATAGCAGCAGCAGCCAGTGAAACTGAAAGGAGAATTGGGCAGAATTGGACAGGCGTATTCTGAGTCAGTTCCCAGTTGTTCCTGTTCTTCTTTGCAGGGGAGACTTCAAAAGAAATTGAAGGGGGGGTGCAAAGGAAAATTGTTTGCCACTATGCCTTGAATTCAAGCCAAGGATGGCCTCCTTAGTCTTCCTTTGCAGGCCATACTGGGCACTTTGGGTAACAGAAAAAGACACCAAAAATTTTAAAGTGCCAACTTTTGGCTTCAAAAGCAGAATCTGGGTGACATGTGAGTGTGCACCTGACTTCTTCATTTTAGCCACAGCTTGAATTTTTAAGCCACAGGCTGAACTTCTCCATGGCAGATGTCATATATGACATCAGGCCAGGAACAGGTGTCTTTTGTTTGCCCAAAATGGCAAGTTTCCACCTCGCAATTGTGCTTGTATTTTCTAATGCCTGATCAGTTTCAGAACCTGAATCACAATGACTACGTACCCTCACTCATACTCTCTCTGAAGCTGTCTGTTTCCATGGGGATGGTATTGGAAGTGAGTGACAACCATCAGCAGCATTGTTAAGTCCTCTTGTAAAAAAAATATCCGGAGTCACTGGATGATAGTGACAGGTGTCCTATTTTGTCTCCAGCAAGCTGTCAGTCCTTGAGAGCTCTCTGATCTTCCAGTGAATTCAAAGTGACACACTGGAGCCCTCCTGCCACCAGGCTGGTGGCTCCATCAAATGAAGAGAGAAGTTTTACAAACTTTTCTCCTGCTCCTTCTCCACCAAGAGGTGTAAGGAACATGAGTCATTCCAGGTGAACTTTAGCTGAAAGGAAAAAGCACTGAGCAGAAAAGCACTGAGAAATTAACAGAGAATTTGTTTTTGTTTGTTTGTGGGTTGCTGCTAAGAACATAGGAAGAATCCTGGTGGATCAGGCCAAGGGCCCATCTAGTCCAACATCCTGATCTCACATTGGCCAACCAGATGCCCTAATGGGAACTCAAGCAGGACCTGAGCACAGGAGCCTTCCCCTTTTCTGTGGTTTCCATAAGAAGAGCCTGCTGGATCAGGCCAATTGTCCATCTGCTCCAGCATCCTATTTTCACAGTAGCCAATCAGATGCCTATGAGAAGTTCATAAGGGGGGGTCCTGCACCGTCCTCATCTGTATGTATTTCCCAGAAAATCGTATGCAGAGTCATGCTGTCTCTGACAAGGGAGGCAGAATGTTGTCTTTCAACCTCAAAAGTTTTGGAGAATTCTGGAGGGTCATGAAGAATCTTCAGCAAATCCCCTCCTCAATTTTGATCCAACCCAGAATGTCTAAATATTGTTCTAGCAAGCCACACCCATCCCATTACTTGCATGCTTTATTTTATTCATTTAGTAAAATTTATATACCACTTTGTATAGATATAGATTCTGATATAGATACAGATCTATGAATCCACAGTGCTAAGACCCAGCATTGGAAAATGTGTCTCATGGCTGAAATTCAGCTCTGCTTTTATAACATTTTGAGAGGTAAGCTTTGAGCACTGCCCTGAGGTCAGTGATATTGTTCTTTACCCATCCTTCTGTGCACTTGTACATAAAATAGATGCATGACATCAGGCTTGGAACATGTTGCATTTTAAATCTTAATTTCCTGGAAGACTGATTAACATGTAACAGTACTCCAGTTACATACTGGAACACATAGTGCTCAGAGCTCTGGATCCAGGATTATTTCCCAATTTATCCTTTGTAACCACTGAGTCACTGGCTGTGCATGGGCTCCGGCTCACAGCACTATTGCTGTTTTCACACTGTGGGAAGAGTTCAACAGGTGCAGCTCTTTTCAGGGCACTTTGTGTCAGCAGGCTGAGGAGAAGCTGCATTTGTTGAAATGGGTGAGAGAAGTTTACAGCTGTCTTTTCATCCGATGTGATTTGAGGGAGTGAAATGGTGAGGGAGCCTTTAAGATGCAGCTGCATGACTTTATGGCAGAAGTCCTTAACTGCAATATTCCGTGTTTCTCTCCAAGCCTGCAGGAGAATGGATCTTTTCAGTCTATAGTCCTGAGCTCACATTGTGTGATGGCGCAGGAGCAGCCCAGACTCTAAAGTAATTGTTCTCTTGTTCAACAATTGCTGCTTCCAAGTCTAGCCCCAGCTACGAGGCTCCTAAAACCTACTGATCAAAAGCACTGGGGAATATGCACGTTTTCCCGATGACAATGGCAGCAGGATTCAGGGGAAGTGTGGCTCAGGCCTTTCATGATTTTCAAAGTTGCAATTCAAGTGCTCTTAAGACCTTCAGCTGGCGATAATTGGATTTGTAAGACAGTGCAACATGTGATAAAAGTGCCCTCGTTGGACAGGATCCCAGTTTTCTTCTATCATTTCCATTAATGTGATAAATGTCGCTGTCTCAACTGATCGGGCCATGTTGGATAATCAGATTGGAATTGGCTTTGACTTGTTCAGTTCAGTGGTGGAATGGAGCTCAGGGTGGACTGTCCTTCCTCATGCATGTGACACGGATGACACGGGATATGGAAAAGAGGGAAAATGCAGTGATTTGTTTATTTTTTAAAATAGAAAATAAAAATTGGTGCTCTGGACATGCATTGCTCTCATGTCTGGGTTAGGGTTGTGAATTTCTTTTATTGCCTTAGACTCTACATGCTGGGGCATGGGTGGCAGTCTTGAGCAGGAGTCAGCAAACTTTTCTGCTGGTAGGCTGGATTGCCTGCACCACTCTTTTCCTGCTGGTTTTTGGAGCCATGGCGGGCGGGTGTGTGTGTGTCTGCGACTGCCTATTGGGCGCAGGAGCTTCCTGCAGCCAATAGGAAGTGGTGGCTGTGTCCTGGAAGTCAGTCCCCATGTGGAGCAACTGGCGCAGCAGGGGGACTGACCGAGTGGGTGGCAATGGCTTCCTATCCTGCAGCCAATAGGAAACCATTGCTGTGCTGGTTGCTCCACGCAGGGACTGACTTCTGGGACATAGCCACCGCTTCCTATTGGCTGCAGACGCCTCCTCCTCCCCTGCCATGGCTACGAAAGCCGCTCTTTCCCCACTCCTGTGTGGGGACTAACCGAGCAGGTGGCAAGGGCTGGGGGCCGGTTTAATGACCCCCTCGGGCCGTATCTGGCCCATGGTCCATAGTTTGCCGACCCCTGGTCTTGAGTATGGAGGGGCCAATCTGTTGATTTCATTTTTGTTCACACTCTCAGATTTCAAATGTGAAGTTCACACTCTTAGATTTCATTTTTGTTCACACTCTCAGATTACAAATGTGAAGTTCAGGCCCCCACATTTCCATATCAGTTTGCAATTTCAGTGTGTATGTGTGTGTTATAGTTCTCATTACAAAAAATTATTAGCAGTGTTGTGGAAATCAATACCCACACTCAGATTTACCCTAAAACTTCTTTTTCTTCAAGTGCTTGGAGACTCTCCTGACCTTATGAGGGTCACTGGGACTCTGAGAGCATGCAGGATGCAACGAATATTTATGTATGATTTGAAACGCAAGCAACAGATTTGCGTCCACAAACTTGCAAAGGAAAAGTACAAGCAAGTTTTGTCATGTTCCCATGTTTCTAAATAAAACTGGTCACAGCTTTGCACAGCAACTTTTGCAAAGTGTTTGCTCTTGCAAGCAAGGTCTGGTCACTCTGTTTCTTCTTGGTGTTTTGTTTAATTTTTTTGTTTTTTTTAAACTAGGGGAGAGTTCCTGTCTTAAATCCCTTAATCTTAAACCAAATTTACTGATTCCTCTCACAGTGGTTTAGTGCAAATTGTACCCAAATATACACATTTTTGCAAACAAATTTCCCTACTGCAATGCAGTTTCATATGTTATTTTAACTAGTATGTGAAAATGTCATAGAGAAGAATGTGCCCCTAGGAGATACATTTTTGGTCATTATGGGGTTTGGGGGGGAGGCAAGGCTACATACCTGCGCGATAAAATTCAGAAAAGTGAGAATTTCAAACAATAGTTCAGTTTGCACATACTGTTTCAGAAAGTGCAAATTAGGCTTGCATCAAAATGTGTACTGAACATTTGTGCATCTGAGAAATGGGAGGACAGGCTTCAGCATAGTATTGCCATTGCTGACTATCCTGGGTCACTCACAACTTGCTGTGCACCTCTAGGAAACTGGGAACAGGGATAAGAGCACCTTGCATTGCCTCCTTATGAATGAAGGAAGGAGTCAATGACTCCTGATCTTGCCAGGGTTTCTTTTCCAGTCTCTCCACTCACTCAGTTTGCCATGGGATGCAGAACAGCCACACACACACACCACCAAATAAACATTGCCCAGAAGAAATAAATTGTTTTGTCTTCTCACAAAAGTTGCCTGATGACTCATCTGAGGAGGAGTCTCCAAATTCTGAGGAAATCAGAGGGTGAAATTGTTTTCTCCCCAAGGGAACTGGCCTTGTGCTTCAGTGAGTTCTGGAGCTTCAAGCTCTAGTTTGGGCCAGCATGGGTCATATCATATGTGAAATCCCTGTGCATTCCCACCCCAAATTCCTCTGAAAATGCGCCTATTCGAAATTACGTTAAATCTAGCAGGAGAGAGAGTTCCTCATCTTTTGTCTTTGTGCAGTTGTGCACCTTCAAACCCAAAACAGGACTTGGAGGGGTGCGGAGTTTGAGCAAAAAGGTGTCATGTTTGTGCCAGCTAATGAAACCTCTCTTAATTAAAGCTGATAGCAAACAAATACAGGCTATTCAAACTACAGCTGGGATGCACAAGTACAATTTGGAACTGAGCAGCTGTGAAATTGGACCTCTCAGGCACAGCTGGGGCTGAAAGAGCAAACTCTGGGGTGGATGGGTGAGGCAGGGAGAACCTCAGAGGAAACAGCTCTGAGAGGGAGTTGGATGTGTGACTCATCTCCAATTCCTATTTTCTTATGTGGCAGCTTCTGAACATTGGATGCATGGTGTGGATTTTGCACATTGTGCAAGCCTGCAGCTTAGATACCTCATCCTCAAAACATAACCCCCCATTTTACAGCTAGTGGATCTAAAAATCAGGATTTGTGGCTGGGTTGGGGATCCTGGTGTCCACCAGATACTGATGTGTGGGAGATATGCTAGTTAGCATGTGAAGGGGTTGAGGGCCACAGAGTTCTAAATGGATAGAGTAGTCTCCGTGACATCACATGCCTTCTTCTCCTAAGAGGGAAGAAGCAAGTATTGTTTCCCACTCCTTTATCTCTCCCTCAACATATATCTCTGTCTCAGACATATGTCTGAAACTGCCTTGCTGTATTTTTTGACCCTGCATTTTATTGCTGCTTCGGACAATTCAGGACTGTAAGTAAAGTATATTTTAAACTTACTTCAGTGTGTGATTTGGTTCTCTGCATGGGGGTAAAAGAGGGCAACTGTCTCAAGTACCCGGAGCATATTAAAAGAAGGTTTAGAAACCTATTTCTGTGCTTCACTAAATAAGCTTCATGACTGGATTTAAACTCTACTATTGTGACACTGTGCTACTGAGGCTCTTTATGTGCAAGCCCGTTACTTAAAAAAATAAAAATAGGCAACAGCTGTTTTTCCTTTATTTTGCTAAAACACACACACACACACACGGGTCTATAGATTATTAAATATAATTGATATATCCTCTAACCAATACCCATCATGATGGACTAGAGCCAGTGTGGTGTAGTGGTTAAGAGCGGTAGCCTTGCAATCTGGGGAACTGGGTTCACGCCCCTGCTCCTCCACATGCAGCTGCTGGGTGACCTTGGGCCAGTCACACTTCTCTGAAGTCTCTCAGCCCCACTCACCTCACAGAGTGTTTGTTGTGGGGGAGGAAGGGAAAGGAGAATGTTAGCCGCTTTGAGACTCCTTAGGGTAGTGATAAAGCAGAATATCAAATCCAAACTCTTCTTCTTCTTCTGTTGTCCCTGTCCACCAGTCATGATGGCTGGAACTGATGGGAGTTTGGAATCCGGCAGCCTTTGGAGGCCCATAGGTTTTTCCTCCCTGAACTACAGTTTCCATTCAGGAGCATAGAATCACAGAATTGCAGAGTTGGAAGGGACCAAAAGGGTCATCTATTCCAACCCCCTGCAATATAGGAATAACAGCTAAAGAATCCCTGACAGATGGCAAACCAACCTCTGTTTAAAAACCCATAATGAGGGATAGTACCCCACCTTTCGAGGAGGTCCTTTCCACTGTCAAGCAGTTCTTACCATCAGAAAGTTTTTTCTGATCTCCTTGTCATTTGAATCCATTGCTTCGTGCCCTCCCCTCAGCAGCACCAAACGACAAGCTTCCGTGTGACAGCCATTTGGAATAAGGCACCATGTGTGAGGCCAAAATTTGGTGCCCCCCAAATGGATCTTCTCGGTTTCTTTCTCAGCTCAGCACCCTGTGTGAGGGAACCTCCCATGAGGCCCTAAATATGGTGCTGTCCTCCCTCATGCTAGCTGGGGTTGGTGGGAGTTAGAGTCCAACAAAATCTGCACCCTTCTACTCGGTGACAGCTCCCAGGATTCTTTGTGGGGTGATACGACAGTTCAGCAAGCATAACATATTCAGCTATGCCTGTACTTTAGATCTGCCCTTAGAGTTTGGGCAGAGTCACATCCCCCGGATTAGTTTTGCCAAGTTTGCAAGAAACAGAAAAGTCCTTGAGAAGCCATCTGAATGGAAGGCACTATATAAATGTGAGATGGTTATTGCTATTATCACCATCATCACCATCAGCATTATTATCATTAGACCCCCTCCGTTACAGGCCAGCTGTTTACTTTGCTGCAAGGAAGTTCTTTCAGGAAGAGAACGGTGCCCGCTGCTAGGGACGGCAGCCAAAGCACCCCTGTCATGCCGAGACCCAGTTTTGTAAATGTTATTTCTATTCTTCATTGCTTTCCTGGTGTGCCCTTTTCCAATAGCCTTGATTGCCTGCCTATTTCATTTTGGGAAGTCAGGGGTTTGTGCTCTTCTCTGATTGCTTTGATCTACACAAAAGGGGGAACCCTGCCAGCAGCAACCAAGAGAGTAATAATAGTAATAAAAAAAGACCCGTAGGTTCTCACCAGCCACAGCACTGAAGACGAAGTTGAACTCGGAGAGGTTTAAACCAGAGGCGGAAGTTCCCAATGGAAACAATGGGGAGTAAGCTTGCCATTGCTCACATCGTCCTAATGGAGGTGGAGGGAAGAGGATAAATGAGGCTGGCAGCATTGTCCTTCTTAACGGGGCATTGATTTGGGTCCAAGAATGGTCTAATTTTCCAAACGAGGACTCGCCAAACCACTCAGAAAGGAAACTGTGCTGGTGAGACCACATGGGTTGAATGCAACCAAGTGCATCTCAAAGTTACAGGAGGTGAGCTTCATGTTCCATGAAGTTGGGAGCAGCAGTAATTCCTAGTAGCTACCTCTAGCCTCATAACACTAGAGCTCATGAACATCCAGTGAAGCTGAATGTTGGTAGATTCTGGACAAATACACGAAAGCACTTCTTTGTGGAGCATATAGTTAAACTATGGATCTCAAGTAAGACTTGCCAGAGAGGGGAATGACCAGTGATGCTCCTGCAGGTGATCTCAGTAATCAAGCAGGGATACTGTATCAGGGTTCAGGTGATCCTGGACATACCCTGGACCTAAGTTGTTCAGGGCTTGCTTTCTAAAACTTAAAAAAAAAAAAATCATCATCAACATCAACAAAACAACAACCCAGAAATCCACAAGTCACAGCTGTGCAAAGGTACCATTGCAGCTTCCACCAGCCAGACTTCCTGGACTGGCTTGGGACTAACATCTAGTGATGGGCCCATGGCAAAATCTGTGTTGAACCAGTCTGCCAAGGGATAAAACTTCTGTTCCTGTTCTATGTGAGTGGACCAACCTGTGTGGAGCTTTGAAAAAACTTTTTTCTCTGTCTGGTGGGATTTTATTGAATACATTTAAAAACAAAACAAAACCACTTCTCTCTTCCACAAGTCTCTAAAAAAATCAGAATCAGTAATATCTAATTGTCTGGAAAAAAATATTTATGCAATATGGAACCCTTTATTCTTGGTACTCCTTGTGGTTTCAGTGATAGGTTTATGTATCCCTTGCAAATCATGTGCACCACAATTCCCTCATTTCTTAAGATGGGACTCTTCACTTCCCTGACTGTATCTCATCGCAAACATTGGAATAACCAGCTTTTTATCTTCTTGTCAATGTAACATTCCATGCCAGCTTAGGTTTGGTTGTTACAAAGTGTTTGTCTCAAGAAGTTTTATGGGTAATAAATAAATAAATCTGCACACAATTCTTTTCTTGACATAAAAACATACGCCAAACAAGACACGTAAGAGGTAGTCTGAGTTATGGGTGCTTGTGAGACAGTCCACAAGTTGCCTGCCTGTCTTCTGTCATTGCGTTTTTAAAAATAAATCGGCACCTAAGAGCAGCTGGCTAGTGAGCAAGCAAGTGGTCCTTGCCACCATGCACTTTGGAATCAATGTAGCAAGTCCCAGGAGCAATGAGCCTTCATGACACGATGTCATTCTCAGCAGGAATTTCAAGTGTGCCTTGTCTTAATTAACTAACTAATTAATTGATTGATTGATTAATTAATTTCTATCCTGGCCATCCTCCCAAAGGAGGACAACAACAAAGTAGCAGAACAGTACAGTGAAAAACTTAATAAAATTAAACATATTTAAAATGTTAAAAAAAACATATGGACCATCTTGAAATATTTAAAATATTTACATTGTTTACAGTCTTACACATTTTACATTTTAGGGGTGGGGATAGAATGCAAATTAGGTACAGTGTAGATTAAAAGATAAAAAGTTCTCTCTGAGAGCAACAGCAAACACTGTCGTGACCCGTTGCTCCAGGTGGGATGCATCCCGTAAGCTTTGACTCAGAGCAGACTCCCTGAAATGAATGGATCTAAGTGAGCCATGTCTGCTAATTTCAATGGATCTACTCTGAGGGGGACTAGCACTGGATGCAACTCAGTGTGCCTGGTGGCAAGAGCCCTCCCCTCAACTAGCAGCTAAAATTCCTTCTGTTAAAAGAAGGAGTAAAGGCAGACCTCAGACCACCACAAATACCTATCTGTATACAAGTGAGAATACACAGGGCATAGATTCCAGAGCGACCCCTTGTATTGGCATGCTGGATCAGGTGTCTCCACCTCAGAAGCATGTTGGATGAACACCGCCCCAAGACATTGCATCACATCCCTCAGCCTGGAATTCTAGGAAGCACTTCCTGGTGAGACCCTGTATGAGAATGGTAACTCCTTCCTGGGGGGGGGGGGGGAGAGAGAGAGAGAGATGAAATGGCTTGTAGAATAATGGAAAGAGCATGCCTAAACACTCATTAGCTACCTCATCCATGGGGTATGCATGAGACAAATCTCAGCCATGAGAGTTTCTCCAACATTTGATTATTTTCAAATGCATTTTTCCCCTCTCTCATTAATTGATGGAAAATTGTAAAACAAACAACAACAACAAAACACACACAAAGAAATTGGAAGAAATGTTCAGCACAGCACTAATTTAGTTCCACCCTTGACCAAGGCTCAAATAGCTCAGTCATAGAACATCTGCTTTGCATGCAAAATTTTCAGGTTCAATCCCAGGTATCTCCAAGCTTGTTTTCTCCTGCTCTAGAGGGTCGGACTTGAATCAATGGCTTCAATTTACCAGAAAGGAGATTCCAACTAAATCATATGAAACAACTTTCTGACAGTAAGAGCGGTTCGTCTCCCTCCGGAGGTAGTTGACTCTCTTTCCTTGGGGGTTTTAAAGCACAGGTTGGGTGGCCATCTGTCATGGATGCTTTAGCTGAGATTCCTGCATTGCAGGGGGTTGGACAAGATGACCCTTTGGGTACCAACTCTACAATTCTATGGTTCCAGGTAGGGCAGGGACCCAGGAAAGCTGCTGCCAGTCTGTATAGACAAGATTGAGCTAGACAAACCAATGTTCCTAATTTCTCCAAACACTGGGTGCATGTGATTCCTTCACTGCAGGGGGTTGGATTAATGACCCCTGGGGAAACTTTCCAGTTCTGTGATTCTATCACATATTGGGATATAGCTATTGCAGCCTCCTGAGTGTCCCTATGTCATGTCTCATTTTGTATGACAGTCCTGGGATGCAGTACGCATTGTGACTCTCCGATTGCTGCAGCATTGCCTAAGAGATAACATCAGTGGTGAGTAGGAAGTTATCAGAGGATAACGATTTCCAGCTGCTAGATAAGTACCCAGTAAAGTAGAGATACTTATTTTCAAAGCAGGAGACATTGATCCTATGACAACATACTTCATTGCCCAAGAATCTGACACTCTTCATCCTGAATGATGGGAGGAAGATAAAGAGAAGAAGACATTTATGGCTATAGCAAAAGTGACAATTTATTCTGATGCCGTGGCGGCCGATGCTTGCTTTTGATGATTTGGACAATTATAACCCCCTCCCAATTCTGCTCTGAAGATGAGAGCTCCTGATTCATGGAAGTTTAATTTTTCAATCAACAAATAGCTCTGATGGTTCAATCGGGGCACTTTCTCTGGATCTTGCAGTGCTAAGTCGGAGAATTTACTCTTTCACAGGAATAAGTGTGAACTCAAGCTTGATGGATAATAATAGGCTATCACTGATGCTATGGGTGCTTAGCAAGCTGTCCGGAACTGACTCACATGGCTGGTTCCTTTATGTGTTTGCAGGAGATTTGGGTAGATTGCGATGATATTTCCCTGATCAAGACGTATTGCATCATGGAAGCAGAGATGGCGAGGGGTCCTGACTGATGGGGCTAGGAGGGCGATTGTTTCACCATCTCTTCACATAAGCCTTTATTCAGGCATTCAAAACCGAATATGAGACAGTGGAAGCAAAGGGCTGTATTTGTTTGCTCTCTTGATAAACTGCAAGCTTGTGTATTCAGAATTAAGACCTGTTGAGTTAAATGAGGAAGTGTATGGGACTACAGATTCTACCCTGAAAGGACTGGGCTGTCAGACATAGAATTTAGGAGACACCTAAGTTTCCTGGACAAGTTGTAATAGAGGCCAAATTTATTTTGGTGGTTTACTTTTGAGGTGTGTGTTGTTTGTTTACCTGTAAATTACATATTTCTCAAGATCTGCCTCTAACAGTGCGAGCATATGTGCATCTCTGGTCAGATGTAAGCCCCACTGAAATTTACCCTTAGGGAGGCATGCATGAGACAGCAGATTAAGCTAACTCTAAAATATATTGCGCGGACAGGCGGAGTCCCCAGATCCTGCACGGTCCCCCCTTCATGTGGAATAACGACTCAAGACAACGTGCTATGGGATTAAATTGGCCACAACTTTATTAAATTTCAAATGTGGGTAGACCTTGGCTCAGGCATTGGGCGTTCTCCCTCCCTGGTCCCCAGACGGGGACCTAGGGAGCATCAGGGTTATCCAGTGTGTGTGGGGGGGATGGGCCGGCTCTGGAGAACATATGTTCAAGCAGAGATGGCCGCCCCCGTAACGCCGCCGCCACAGGAGAGAGCAATGATGACCTTTCGGTGTACGGCCAAAGCCTCCCTTCAGAAAACCCCTTTAACGGGGAACCCTGGTATCGCCGCCGCAAGAGGAAGATGGACAAAAGGATTCCGCCCAAGGCCTGATACCGCCAAAGTTGTGACGTTTTGCTACGGGAAAGGCGAAACCTGCCAATGCAGGGAAATTCCTTTCCGGCCCTTTAACAGCGACCTTAACGTAGCAGCGCCCGCATACCTGTGAAGAAACGTTAACCTGCAAAACCTGTGAAGAAAAGTTAACCTGCAAAATAAGACATTAACTGAGGGTGGGTAGGGTGGGAGAAGCTCTGGAGCAAAGTGAGGATTCCTAGGTAAGATCCTCCCTCTATTGTGTGGGCAGGTAATCCCTCCCCTACCTGGCCAGGTCTCCTTGGCAACGCTTTCCCCAGGTGGGATTGGACAACTGACTGAGGTAGGCGGAGACCTCCAGGTATCCCACCTGAGGGAAGGCAAAGCCAAGCCTATGCTGTTGGGGCCGCTCCAGATCTAGGGGCTGCACGCGCCCGCGCAAAGGGCGCCCCCCGTTTTAAGTGGGGAGCGGTCATTATGGACAACAAATTAAAAGGTGACTGGTGAAGTACTGAAGTTCAGGTTTTTTCCTTTGACTTTAGGGGGTTGCTGTGTTGTAATGATCCTTGCAGTATTGTCAGGATCAGGCTGGGGATGGCAGACTCCGATGAAGAAACTGGGGAAGGGGCTGCATGCTAGGAACTCGGGTTGGAGGGGGGAATCTTCCATTTCCACCCTGACTTTGGTTGCTTAGAAAGGGGGTGCAAGGATGCTAGCTCTCCCCTTAGACCTTCCTGTGGGGCAGAGGGCCTAATGGAGGCTTTGGGTATGGGGCATGGGGGCAAGTAGGGGAGTGGGGCGGGCAGGGCTCCCACAAAAATTCAAATCAAAGGGCCATGCCCCTCAAGTTATGTGCTGTCTCTGCACGGCCCCGGGCCCCCTCAGTCTCAGGAGGAGCAACCACTGAGAAGGTCCTGCCCTGTGTCCCCAGCAAGTACACCTGTGAGGCTGGCAGGGCTGAGAGAAGGGCCCCTCCTCCCCCCCCCAAATAAATAAATCTCAGAACCTTTGTATGGGAGAAAACAGTCCTTCAGATAGCCTGCGCCCAAGAGCCCCCCGAAAGCTGGTGACAGCCCCACTGTAGCCTTGATTCCAGGTTGCCTCCTCTTCTCTTGCTATTCTCTCTATCTTTAAGAGTTGCGTGTAGCAATTGTGCTAAGTGCCATAATGACCCAGTACAGAATGCAGATTTCTCCCACTTGGAATGTGCAAGATTAGTCCTCTAACTGCCCAGAGTGTTGATCAGGCTTCTGCACGTACGTGATCTGTGTTCAGCAGACCAGATGTCCAAAGCCAGCTGCTTTTGTTCATTGTCAGCCCCTCACACAAACTATTGGAAATGGAGGCCTAATTTGCAGAGCAATTCCATGTCCTTCTATGGCTTTCAGAAAGTCATCATTGGTGTGCCATTCCCTCTTTGCAAAATGGCATTTCCAAAATGTACATGTAATTTACAAAAACAACAAAACCCAGCATCATACCAGGTGCTGCATACAATCAGATATCAGCAGTATGAACACACACACACACACACACACACACAGAGAGAGAGAGAGAGAGAGAGAGAGAGAGAGAGAGAGAAATACAATGGGGAAATGTGGTAGCTTGTTGGTGGAGCTACATCCTTTGCATCCAGAAAGTCCAATGTCCAATCCTGGGCATCTGTAAGTAACACTAGCAAAGACTTCTGCCTAAAAGCAGAAGTACAGTGGTTCCTCGCAAGACGAAATTAATTCGTTCCGCGAGTTTTTTCATCTAGCGAATTTTTCGTCTTGCGAAGCACGGTGTTGGGAAAGTTTTGGAAAAGCTTCAAAAATCACCAAAGTCTTCAAAAACCTCAAAAAAGGCTACCACACCGCGTTCTATGAGTTGCTCCTCGAAGTCAAGTCGCAACTGTATTAACGGTGTTAAGAAAAAGGAAACAAACTTGCAAGACGTTTTCGTTTTGCGAAGCAAGCCCATAGGGAAATTCGTCTTGCAAAGCAGCTCAAAAAACGCAAAACCCTTTCGTCTGGCGAGTTTTTCGTCTTGTGAGGCATTCGTCTTGCGGGGCACCACTGTACTTTAGTTCCACCCTTGGCCAAGGCGGGTGCAGGTGTTGAGGAAGGGCCATAGTTCAGTGACAGAGAAGGTCTCAGATTCAGTCCTTGCCATATCCAGGTATGACTTGTCTGAAACTGAGTCTGGCCCCATATAAGTCAGATTCTTTTGTTCAATCTCATGCAAATACATAGTCCTGATCAAGGGAAGTAATAGTACTGGCCACTGTGAGAACAGGATGCTGGACTAGAAGGGTCCCTGGCTTGATCCAGCAGGGATCTTCTGTTGTACCAAGAGAGAGCTCAGCTTGGGGCCCTTTCTGACCACACACATCCATGCATTCTCTTGGCCTATCCAAGAATAGAGGACCCACAACGTCCCACCCATGTCTCCAGCCACCTCTCTTGTGAGCATTCACCTAGTGACTCAATAACAAAGTATAATTGTTGTGTAACTACAGAACAAAGCACAGGCACTTATCACACCTGTGAACTGCAGCTGGGTCCTGTAATTGTAAGCATTCCCAAGCACCCTCCTGCCGATTAATTGCTTTCAATTAAATCTACATGAAAACACACAGAGTTGCTCCAAGTGACCCATAGGAGTGGGCAAATAATGTTCCTCTTATTCTGCTGCTGCCTCGCTTTTTATCCAAGTCAAGTAAAAGTACCCCTTAAACTTTTGTTCCTTCAATGGGCGCGTGTGCCTCTGCAGTCAAAAGGGGAATGGTCTTTGAGCTTGCTTTTTTGTGTTTTATACTTCTTGTGGAAACGAGGGAGATCTGTTGTAAAATGCCCCCTTTCACCACCTAAAGAATATTGCAGAAATTGGGCCTGCTTTTCTGCAACTGCACACCTGGAGGCTTCGATCCAAGCTTTTGTAGAGGCTGCCTCTTGATTGCAGCAATTCACTGCCGTTCCATCCTGGCCACTTGGCTCCTCCATGGTCCTCAGAGTGTTCATCAGAGTCGAGGGCAGGCTCCTTTCTCACACCACCACAGAGGTACTTAAGTCATTATTTCTAGCCGTTTATAGTTACTCACTGCATTGAGTTTAACACTCTGCTTTACCAGGCTTTAAATGGCTACTTAGGGCTTGGAATGTCTCTGTCATTTTTTATATTTTTTTGAAGAACAAAATGTGGCCATGTGTTTTCTTCCACATATCTGGCCTAGGAAAGAGCGTTGTTGTTGATTTGCCATTATTAAATTATTATTTCTTAGATTCCGCCCCCCCTTACTTGCCCATAAAAGAAATTATATTCAAAGCATCTTTTGGCATTAACAGAACTAACAATTGTTGCTATCATTAAATAATAACTTTCATCATCAACATCAACAAAATAATTTCTGCTTTTCTCGAAGCTGCTCCACAATAAGTAAATGAAAATGTTAAATCATGACAGCAGTTATATATAAAATGTACCCTCCCCCTACAAAAAATACATTACGATCCCATAATATACAAAAGAAGTGAAGAATACTAAATTGGAAGCAATATGTTTCTGAATACCACTTGCTGGAATCCACAGGAGAGAGAGTGTTGCTCTTGTAGTTAGGTGCTGCTTGCGGTGGCCACTGTGAGAACATGATGCTGGACTAGATAGGTCATTAGGCTGATCCAGCAGGCTTTTCTTATTTTCTTACTCCTCCTCCAGAATTATGTGGCAATTTTGAGATGAATTTGAAGGTTCCAGTATGAGCGAAATAGTGTTTCAATTAGACTTGTCATATTTATCAGGATTGATAGATTTTTGGGGGGTGGGGGTGTTTATGCATTCCTCCTAGGAAGCTACTGTTTTCTTAGTCCATCAGCTGTGTATGGCAACCCCAGAGGACATCAGTCACTTACCTCTGCTCCCCTTAAAACTGGAGATTCTGCAGCAATGATCACCAGTGGAGAAAAGTGAGTGCCTGTCAGGGTTCTGTCTCAAAAGCTGGTAGTCCTTACAGCACAAAGTGAACCAAACACATATGCAAACAATAGACACCCTACACATGGGCATCTGGCACAGTAAACACAACTGTGAGCTGAGCATTGCTGGACTTCTCTCATCTTGGAGAGTGTCCCTCACACATTGTCACTTGCTTTCTCAAGGGCAACACACTCTTTAAGAAAAAGAAAGAGGTGTTACACTCATAAGAACACGACATATGAGCATAAGGGCCAGTGGCCCATCTAGTCCAGCATCTGTTCCCACAGTGGCCAACCAGATGCCTCTGAAAAGCCTGCAAGCTTGACATGAGAACAACAGCACTCTCCCATCTTGTAGCTTTCAGCAACTGGTACTGGGAGGCATAAAGCCTCTGACAGTGGAAGCCTCTCACAGTGGAAGCAGAAGATAGCCAGCATGCCTAGTAGTCTTTGAGAGCCCTCTCCATGAATTTGTCTAATCCTTTTTTAGAGCCATCCAAGGTTATGACCATCACTGCCTCCTGTGGGAGTGAGTTCCACAGTTTAACTATGTACTGCTTCAGGAAACCTTGCTTCAGATCTTTGGCCAACTATGGACTTAGCTGTTGGATGTGGGCAGGTCACTTCCTCTCACTCCTACAGTTGTAACTGATGCTAGCCACAATATAAAAAACACAAAATACATAACCAAAACAAAAACAAAGATGACCCAATTACCCCCCCCCCCTTCAATGACACATTTTAAAAGGGCATCAGATGTCAATCAGCCCAAGACCTGGTTGAATAGGAATAATAATAATAATAATAATAATAATAATAATAATAATAATAATAATACAGTGGTACCTCGGGTTACATATGCTTCAGGTTACACACTCCGCTAACCCAGAAATAGTGCTTCGGGTTAAGAACTTTGCTTCAGGATAAGAACAGAAATCGGGCTCTGGCGGTGCAGCAGCAGCAGGAGACCCCATTAGCTAAAGTGGTGCTTCAGGTTAAGAACAGTTTCAGGTTAAGAACAGACCTCCGGAACAAATTAAGTACTTAACCCGAGGTACCACTGTAAGTTGTTGTTGTTGTTAATGCCCCACCCATCTGGCTGGGTTTCCCCGTCACTCTGGGCAGCTCCCAACAGAATAATATTATTAATAAGAAGAAAGCGACAAAACATCAAACATTAAAAACTTCCCTAAACAGCACCTAAAGCTGTATACTGAAGGCACCAGCCGAACCTTCCTGGGGAGAGCATTCCACAGACAGGGAGCCATTGCAGAAAAGGCCTGCCCTTGTGCTGCCACCCTCTGGACCTGTCATGGAAGAGGCACATGATGAAGAGCCTCAGAAGATGGTCTCAGGATTCAGGTAGGGACAAAGCAGCAGGGAGGACAGCATAGAATCATAGAATCATAGAGTTGGAAGAGACCACAAGGGCCATTGAGTCCAACCCCCTGCCAAGCAGGAAACACCATCAGAGCACTCCTGACATATGGTTGTCAAGGCTCTGCTTAAAGACCTCCAAAGTAGGAGACTCCACCACACTCCTTGGCAGCAAATTCCACTGTCGAACAGCTCTCACTGTCAGGAAGTTCTTCCTAATGTTTAGGTGGAATCTTCTTTCTTGTAGTTTGGATCCATTGCTCCGTGTCCGCTTCTCTGGAGCAGCAGAAAACAACCTTTCTCCCTCCTCTATATCAGTGTTTCCCAACCGGTGTTCCGCGGCACACTAGTGTGCCGCGAGACGTTGCCTGGTGTGCCGTGGGAGGGAGGCGGGCGAGTCGGGCGGCGAGAGGCGGGGCGGCGGCGGCATCTCCTACTGGATGCAAATCCAAACATGGCAGGCGCCTCCCTCGCTCCTTTGTAGGCGGACCATTGAGAGAGAAAGAAAAGGAGGCGAAAGAGCGAGAGAAGGCGCCTGCGCGGAAAGAGGAGCGAGCAGTGCGCCTGCGCGCTGCGGTGCCCGAGTGCAGTGAAATTCCGTGGAGAGGGGAGGGGGGCTGGAAAAGAGAGAAAGGAAAGATTTTTCATTTTTTTTAAAAAAAAAAAAAAGGAAGAGGGAAAGAAGAGAAAAAGCGGCAGAAGCTGAGGGGAAGGTTTCCGTGAGGGAGAGAGAGAGAGAAACACGGGGCTGGCGGGACCCCTCCTCTTCCGCCACGCGTCGCCCGCCACCGCCTCAGAATCTCCTCAGGAGCGGCGGCGGCTGCTCCCCCTCGCCCCCTTCCTCCCCCCCAGCCCCCTCCCAACCCCCGGACGAGGGACGCGAGGCGGCGCCGCTGAGAGGACGGGAAGGCCCCCGGCGGCGGGGTCGGCTTGAGCAAGGAGGGTCGAGCGCTAGCCGGCTGGCTCTAGCCCGGCAAGTGGAGGAGGAGGAGGAGCACCCCGTCACTTCCACAGCGGCCGCCCCACACTCCCCTCCCCGGGCACCGGCGGGGAGAATGACGGAGCTCCAGTCCGCGCTGCTACTGCGGAGACAGCTGGCAGGTCGGTCCGTCCGTCGGTCGGGGCAAAACACACCACAGCGCAGGCAGAGGCAGGCAGGCCCGTCTCTCCCTGCCCCCCCCCCCCTCGGACCTGGCCGGCCTGGGGTTTGCACCCCAAACATTCATGTCCACCCCAGCTACACAAGCCACACCTTGCTCTCAGTTCGATCTGTCAAATAACTCACCTATCATTCACATAAAGAACCTAGTCTATCCTCAAACGTCAGAATGTACCTCCTCTCTAGCTTCCCCCACTTCATCTAGGCACTTTCAGCCCTTACTTAACCCACCCCAGCCTGCTTACTCTTCCTTCATTTGCTATAAAAACTAAATACAGAGAGAGACTGAGAGCTGTTGACGAAGAGCTACGTGTGTGTCTTTCTTCGATTCCAGCCAGAATATCAGCTTTGTGTTCAGCCAAACAGGCCCAGGTTGTGCACTGAATAAAGTATTTTATAATTTTTCATATTTCTGTTTACTTACTATTTCATAATAAAGTAATTATAAAATACTTTCTTTGTGTTTATTTGATTCCTATTAAAGAGAGTTACTTTATATATAGTCAATATAGGCACAGAGTTAATTTTTTAAACATTTTCTAATGGTGGTGTGCCTCAAGATTTTTTTCATGAAACAAGTGTGCCTTTGCCCAAAAAAGGTTGGGAAACACTGCTCTATATGACATCCTTTTATATATTTGAACATGGCTATCATATCACCCCTTAACCTCCTCTTCTCCAGGCTAAACATGCTCAGCTCCCTTAGCCGTTCCTCATAAGGCAAAGTTTCCAGGCCTTTGACCATTTTGGTTGCCCTCCTCTGGACACGTTCCAGTTTGTCAGTGTCCTTCTTGTACTGTGGTGCCCAGAACTGGACACAGTACTCCAGGTGAGGTCTGACCAGAACAGAATACAGTGGCACTATTACTTCCCTTGATCTAGATGCTATACTCCTATTGATGTAGCCCAGAATTGCATTGGCTTGTTTAGCTGCCGCGTCACACTGTTGGCTCATGGTGCAAGAGTTCCTGATTGGTTCTGCTGGTGTGTTTGCATCATGTTAAATCATACCAAGAATGCTTCGCCCCTGTCTCTTTTGGTAAGCAACAGTGACTCACCTGCTGGGAAACCAGCCTCAGAGTCTCTGCCCCACCCAGCAAGCCGCTTCTGATCTCACATTGTTGTGATCAGGGTGACGATTATAAAGTGTGATGTATGTTAAAAGGATTGGAGAAATTGTTAATAAGCCCCAGTTATCTTCTGTTTGCACTCATCACTTAAGAGTCCATTGCTGTTAAATGATTTGCCCGTTGACTTGCAGGCAGGTCTTCCGTCATCTGTTCAAGTGCTACATTCTTCTTAGGATTGCCTGGCATTGTTGGTCTCCCCACCCCCGCTTCTTTTAAATTTGCAAGAACTGATATTTATAATTTACCACCTAGGGCTTTATAATTAATATTTGCGTGAAGCTCTAGGAGATGTCTTGCATGTGAAAACGTGCTATAAAAATAAAACTATCTTGGTAGCAGTGGGGAGAGATTGTTTTCACAGTTTCCTCAAGCTGATGCCACTGTATCCGGGTGTCAACATCACCTTGTAGAATTGCAAGCTAGATCAGTGAGAAGCTTGTTTGTCCAAAGTTTGCTTTTTCTTTGGGTGGCAATGACCTTCAGCTTGGCTATCATGTTTTGTTTCGTTTTTTACATGCATTTATCAAAGTGATTCCTCCCCACCCCACCCCACCCCCCAAAATATTGACTCATAGTTTGGTCCCAGAAGTGGAATCTAGGAAGCTGACTGACACCAGACCAGACAATTGTCTATTTATTTATTTATTTATTTATTTATTTATTTATTCATAATATCATGCTTTACAGCCCCTAGAGACTCTGAAAACAGCTTACAGATTCACAAATAGAGTACAGAAACAGAAATTACACGGTGTCCATTACGGGATGGATGGTTCTGTCAATTTCAATTCTCTCATATTCTCATCCCCTCCCTGCACAAAAAAAAATATTAAATTCAGTTCTCTAAATCATTTTTTAAAAAAGACTCCTAAGGTTTGTCAGCGCCCCCCCCCAAAGCAGAAACAAATATCAGCCTTAACCAACCTCACAGGATTGGTGTGGTGGATATTCATTAAGGAGTGGTGAGAACAATGTATGCCACCATAAGTGCCTCAGAGGAAAAGGGTGGGATTAGCGGGAAGACCTTATAGGGGTTTTTTTTCAGTCGGAACTCGCCAGAACTCTGTTCCAGCGCCTCTCAAGTGGGCACCGTTGCCATTCTATGAGGAGGTGTTCATGGTGATTTCCAGCACCTCTTTTC
This sequence comes from Podarcis liolepis, assembly GCF_965112155.1. NCBI lineage: Eukaryota > Metazoa > Chordata > Lepidosauria > Squamata > Lacertidae > Podarcis > Podarcis liolepis. Next base: position 26,250,168 of record NC_139567.1, on the reverse strand, counting down.
CTAGAAAAAATGCGCTGGATATACATGCAATAGATGAATAAGAAATAGTAGCACAGGTGCTGTCTGATGGGTTAATCTGCCGTGGGCCAGGGTGTGCAGGTCTGTGGCCAAGCAGTTTACAAGCATGGAAGGGTCCCTCCCCACAGCGAATACCTGCCGTCCTTGTGATTTTGCCTCAGTGTGCATGTGAGCATATTATTTAATTCCATTATGTGCTGGAATCGCCTTAATGCCTTTCTGATTTGTTACTCTTCCTTTGTTTCTCTCCTCACTTCTGCTTTGAACTCCACCCGCCTGCCCCCCCCTTCCCATCTCCCGGCGCGCTCTAATTATAAGGTAGCTCTTATGTAACTAATATGTACAGGTAATATTGTGATCATATGTAGAGAGAGCCATATGGTCCTCGGCAGTCACTTCCGATGCTGTTAAAGCCACCGAAGCGGATAAACTCCGTGTCCGTGCAGAAAGTAATTGCACAAAACTAATTTGTGTTTGCATACAGAACCGAAATTAACTATGTAAATAAGCAGAGCCGTAGACTAAATATTATAGCAGGGTGGGAGGGATGGGGGAGGGCAACCAGGGGGAGGAACAACTTCATAACCGCCAAAGGTACTCGGGTGAAAATTGAAACATTTAATAATGTGCGGAAGAAGCTCATCATGCCGCAGACGGCTGTCAGGCTGTGTCAGGAAATAAATCCTCCCTAAAACTCCTTTCCTCACCTCTTTCTCAGTTATGAGGCCTCTTTCTCTGAAGAGCCACATTATTCTAATGCTGTGTGTTTTGCTAGGAGAGATAGAGGCTAAGCTCCGGTGTCATTAGCAGGAAGACCTTGTTGCCCTTAGAACAAGCTGAATAATATGAACAGGCATAGGCAAACTCAGCCCTCCAGATGTTTTGAGACTACAATTCCCATCATCCCTGACCACTAGTCCTGTTAGCTAGGGATGATGGGAGTTGTAGTCCCCAAACAGCTGGAGGGCCATGTTTGTCTATGCCTGAATAAGAACATAAAGCGAGTCCTCCTGGATTAGGCCAATGGCCCATCCAGCCCAGCATCCTATTCTCACCCATTGGGTGGTTAAAATATGGAGGCTCACACCAAATAATGTCTCATTAATCAGCTATTATTATTACTGGAGAGAATTTAAAGAAAACATACACTATCTTAGTTGTTTGTCTCCTAATCCAATCTCCTTCTGCCACCCCAGCACCCCACCATCTCTCATCAAACCACAGTCCTTGAAAACACTTACTCATCCCATTTTTCACTGTATGTATCAGAATCCTCCTTGTATCTTTGTACCAGTCATTAGGTTCCTCCTAAACTGGTTCTTTGGGACGCGGGTGGCGCTGTAGGTTAAACCACAGAGCCTAGGGCTTGTTGATCAGAAGGTCGGCGGTTTGAATCCCCGCGACGAGGTGAGCTCCCGTTGCTCGGTCCCTGCTCCTGCCAACCTAGCAGTTCGAAAGCACGTCAAAGTGCAAGTAGATAAATAGGTACCACTCTGGCGGGAAGGTAAACGGTGTTACCGTGCGCTGCTCTGGTTTGCTAGAAGCGGCTTAGTCATGCTGGCCACATGACCCGGAAGCTGTACGCTGGCTCCCTCGGCCAATAAAGTGAGATGAGCACTGCAACCCCAGAGTCGGTCACAACTGGACCTAATGGTCAGGGTTCCCTTTACCTTAAACTGGTTCTTACCAGTTTTGTGGTAAAGTTGCATTATTTGTATATGTGGCATTGGCTTCACTGATAACAAGTGTAACTGAAATGGCACATCAAGACCCTTCCCCAAGGGACCCCAATTTGCCTCACAGTTGGGGATGCATGCAAACTTGTACCCCCCTTGCCTCTGCCACTTGCTTACCCCTTTTGCCTCCATTTCATCCTAAATTAGCCCAGAGTTTACCTTTGTGAAGATATCCGTAAAACATGTTCACAGATGGAGGAGCCTCGCGAAAGTGCAGCCATTATTGTGATTATTAATTATATCCATGAAATGAAGCAGCAGATTTCATCTCTTTTAGGTGGAAAAAAGGAAAAACCCTCAGAGTTTTTAAGAAGACTAACATAACCATAATTGATGTTTGCGGGAAACAGATGGGGAATGAGAGGGGAGGATGGTTCAAGGATAAGACTTTTCTTTTGAGGCTTTATGGAATCAGCCTAAGAAAGATACATTAATTGATGAAATAGATGCAGGGGTAAAGGAACAGATGGGGCCCATATAGCCAGAAATTGCATTTCTTTGTGTGCATTTTTACAACTTGCACTTCAGAAGAACATCACAAGGGCCCGCCTAATTCACAAAGGCACATCAGCACAGTTTTATTGGTAAGAACCCCGAATGCATCTGATCCAAAGTACTTTGCCCCAGGTTAGACAGATCATGCCATCTAATCAGTTTAGGATGTCAGCTTTGGCTTTGGAGTATCTGAGCATAAGGATTTGGGCCTAATGATGGCTGGCTATTTCTCTCCAGGCAGATAGAGCTGTACTAATAGATGAAGATGTTGAGCTGTGCCAGAAAGCCTCCCAATTTCAGCTTTTTGAGCATAATGTTAGTTTGAAAGGGCAATGTTGTTCCCCAAAAGTCTTCAGTGATGGAGACAGTCCCTTTTTATGACGGAAGCAGACACTGCTTCCTGTCACTGCTGTGGCTTCAGCACCACCTCCACCCTTTCTAGATGGAATTGGCTGCTCCTTCTGCCTGCATTGCTCAGGCAAGTGATCTCAGCTCATGTACTGTAGTGAACATGATGAGGAATCATAGAAGGGTAGAATAGTAGAGTTGGAAGGGCCCCAAGGGTCCTCTAGTCCAATTCCCTGCAATGCAGGAATCTCAACTAGATCATACATGGTGGTTGGCCATCCAACCTCTGCTTTAAAACGTCCAAGGAAAGAGAGTCCACCACCTCTTGTGGGAGTCCATTCCACTGTTGGAAAGCTCTCACTACTGGAAAGTTCATCTTGATGTTTACTCAGAATCTCCTTTCTTATAACTTGAAACCATTGGTTCGGGTCCTAGCCTCCATAGCAGGAGAAAACAAGTTTACACTATCTTCCATATGGCAGTGAGATGGTACAGGACCTCCTTTGTGGAGACATCATGCCTAGGAAATATGGACCTGAAGCAGTTTGGCAGCAGAGGATCCACACACACACACACACACACACACACACACCCCACACACACCAGGATGAAGAAAGTGACTCTTCCCTTCTGCTTTAAAAAGCCAGCCCTGTTCTGTTTCTGTGTACATCACACCATCCATTCAATGTTTGTGAGGCTTAGCAAAGAAGTGAACCCACTCTGCCCTTGTATGTTTCTCTCCTGGCTAGTCCGCCACCCTATATATCTTTTTTTTTCCTGAGCCACTGTGGTGTAATATGTTAACAGAAAGGTCTGCTTGATGTTTCATTTCCAGGATAGATTGTTTGCTCAAATGGGTAATCCTTCAGGCTTCCTTTCCTTCTACGATGCATCACTGAAGAAGTTAATAATAAGAGTTTGGAATGGCAATTTTAGGGAGGCTTCAACCTCCTCTGCCTTAATAGACTATTCCTTGTGACCATGTAAAAGCTTGCCCATGTGGTTTTCTGCTTAACGAGTGTATCGTTTGTTTCTTTACATTTACCACCAAGATGCTTTGCTTGTGTGCAGACTTGCATGAGTGACCATAGGGCTGGCTTAACCAAAAAGTTGAGTATGTGGTAGAACAGCAAAACATGTTCTGGGAAATCTTGGGCTTCCAGAATGAACAGGTCCTTTATTTTATAATACACTCTTCAACAAAAAGGGTTGAATGTCAAAGCCCCCAAGCCACCCCCCATGAGAATAAAGACACAAAGACACAGAATTTTAGGTTAATGTTAATGGGCAAAATTTAGGCCACAACTTTATTGGTTACAGAATGTGAGCACTATTGGCTTAGGCATTGGCATCAACAAACTATATCTGACTCCTGCCCGCCTTGCAGGGAGTCTGGTAAGGGTGAACCACCAGTAGGGGGAGCTCCACCGATGTGAATCGACTCGAGGACCCCCTGGGTTCCCGCTGGGGTTGTGGCATGGCCCTAGCCCCTCCCTAGGCTTCAGATGAGATTCATACCCCCGGATTCCTTTAACAGAATACGCTTAAGCATGGAGGTGCAGGTGATGGCCACACCTGCCCTCTCCCACACATTGCTATTCCAATGCCTAACCGTCACGCGAGCCCAAAGAAAAAAAGAAGGGAAGAGGGAAATAAAAAACTCAGGTATCAATTTCTAAACAGCTGCTGTAATGACCAGCTGAAACAGTTCAGGGGCAGGAGGTGCCTGATGGACCTCCAGAAAATGTGATGGAATGAGTCTTGCTTCCACCTCTTCCAGTTTGATGTAAGAACCATATCCATTGCCCTGCCCATTTTTGCCTTTGGCTCTGTCCAGCACTGCTCCCATGAATTCTGGAAGATCCTTCACAAAGAAATACAGCCCTCAGGCTAAATTCCTTCCAGTAGCACCTTAGAGACCAACTAAGTTTGTTGTTGGCATGAGCTTTTGTGTGCATGCACACTTCTTCAGATGCATCCACACAAAAGCTCATACCAATAACAAACTTAGTTGGTCTCTAAGGTGCTACTGGAAGGAATTTTTTTATTTTGTTTCGACCATGGCAGACCAACACGGCTACCTACCTGTAACTAGCCCTCAGGCTGAAAATATTTCCTTGCCTTTGTGGTGTAGTGGTTAAGAGCAGTGGACTCGTAATCTGGTGAACCGGGTTTGCATCTCCGCTCCTCCACATGCAGCTGCTGGGTGACCTTGGGCTAGTCACACTTCTCTGAAGTCTCTCAGCCCCACTCACCTCACAGAGTGTTTGTTGTGGAGGAGGAAGGGAAAGGAGAATGTTAGCTGCTTTGAGACTCCTTAAGGGGAATCCAAACTCCTCTTCTCCTTGCCTTTTGTGCTGGATCCTGCTCAAGGCAGCTAAGGAAGCAGGTCCTCTCACTTGTTATTTAACACAGGTAAGTGAGTTCTTGCCTCTTTCTGGCTTTGTGTATCAGGGTGAGAAAGTGCCAGCTGAGGGCACACAATGTGGCACATGGGTCAGGCAGCTGTGGTGCACCAAAGTATGTCATAGCAAATAGATTCAGTAGGTATTTTGAAACACAGAAGGAGGGCTTTGCTTGTCGTTGAAATCTGGCCTGCGACACCCCCCCCACACACATAGCAGCCAACTCCTAGGGGCCAAGGGGTCTTCATCCCCCCTAAAATATTTGAGGGCGCCCGCCCAATGTTGATGGGCATTGCCATTCAAATGGTGTGTGTGCACTGTGTCATGTGATCAATTATGTGAGGAGGGGTTTACCTGCCCCCCCATTTTATTTCAGTTGGCACTCCTGTCCCTTAAAATATATGTCTAGGATTTTCCATCCATTTTCAAACCTTCATCTTTGAGCTCCAGTGTCAACTTTCTGGACTTTCCGGCTTCTGCAGCTGTGGTTGACTTTCTTTCTACTTCTGCTTCTGATTGAATGTCTTGGAAACAGTAATCAGGAGAAGGGGGGGATGGAAGCCGAGTGGGCGATGAACCTCCCGCTTGATAGACACATCCCAAAATGTAGCTCCCGGCAGGCTTTAGAATCTAAAATCACTTCAAATGCATTCTGAATTACCATGAGCATATTTAGACAGAACTATATTTCATCTCAGGGCATTAATGTACTGACTCCCGGTTTGGGGGTTTTTTGTGTTGGTTATTTTTTTTTTTTTTTTTGCTTCCTCTACAAACATTTCCTGCCACACAAAGAAGGGTAATCAGAAAACCCGATGTCTAAAAGGTTGTTTTGCAAGTGGGAAACAGCGAGAGAGCCTGAAATTTAGAAAGTTATAGCAGACCACAGTGAGGTGGAAAATGCAAGGTTTTGTTCACGGGCAAAGAGAACTGCAGGAATGACGAGCCAGTTCAAATGTTGAGGTACCACTGAATTTCACTTAACTGAGATAATGTGGCAGGGTTTTGAGGGAGTGCAGAGAAGTCAGGCTGTGTTTGGTCAGGATGGAGAGGGGGTTAATTTGTGATATGTTCATGTGAACTTACATAGGAACATTGGAAGTTGCTGTATTCCCAGTCAAACCATTGGTGCACCTAGCTTGATGTTGTTTACACTGATGGCCAGCAGTTCTCCAGGATTAGGTAAAGGGACGCCTGACCATTAGGTCCAGTCGCGGATGACTCTGGGTTGCGGCGCTCATCTCGCTTTATTGGCTGAGGGAGCTGGCGTACAGTTTCTGGGTCATGTGGGGATTGAACCTGGGACTCTCTGCATGCAAACCAAGTTCTCTACCACTGAGCTACAGCCCTTCCCCATATTTGCAGTTCCCAAACCAATACATGAACCAAAACATGGGTATCCATGGGTATCATGTCACCACATTTTGTGATGTAGTTTTCCAAAATAAAGAAATGTTTATTAGAGAAAAGTGTGCAGGAAGTATTTATCCATTGGAAAAAAATAACATTATATTGACAGAAAGGCCTTTCAAAAAATGCACCAATGAGGCAAATTTCATGCAATGCTTAATCTATTGGGAGCACATTTTGTACATGTATGGATTTTCATGGCTTTGTTTACTTATTAGAGTTCTTGCCCACCCTTGGCCATAAGGTCCTGGTGTGGATTAGGACAATAAGATATGTAATGATAAAACAAAAAGAAGTTAAAATTCAAATTCAAAACAGTTAAAAATAAAAATAAAACTAATGCAGAATTCAATTCACCAGAACTTAAGGGGGGCGGGGAGAGAAAGTAGGAAAAACTGAACTTGACAAATATGTGCATTCCCATGATTTTTAAGGAAAGTCAAAAGAATTTAGATAAGATTAGTGAAATATGTGTGTTTGCACTTTGCAGTCACTTCCTGGGACCCACCAAAAACATTAGTGCAGGTTTGTTAGTTCAGCTACATGCTGTTGGTGTTGCTCCCCCCCCCCCCAGCTTTAATGCCCTTTTGAAATTCTGAGGAAGTACCTTAAATGTGAGTTGCAAAGAAATTTCACATTGAATAATTTGGAGGTCCTTGCTTGGGAGAAGCATTATCTGATTGCAGGGACCGCAGGGAGAATTCTATAAGATTGGCGACATTTCTCAGAGCTTATACATCTCCTTAGGATGCCATCTGAATTGTATGTTAATCTCAGAATGCATGCAGAAGCATATTGGCTCAAAAGCATCCTAAACTCAAAATTTAACATGAATTGTGCTTGATGTAAAGCTTTCTGCATTCTGGTTTACTTCAGTATGGGATCAATGCTTTACTGATTAACAGTATCTGATATGTTTTGGTGTTAATTCTATAGACAACAAACCCTAGCCCTGTAGAGCACAGCTGAATGAGGTACAGTCCCTGAGGGGGTAGAAGGGGCTGTGTAATTTTAATCTGACCCCCCCAGAATCCAAAACTGGACTTGTACTTTTGGGGAGTCACAATCGCCAAAATGACCACCGCAAGAGCACCCAAGATGTGCTCTGAGCAGCTATTGGACGTAAGCAACTTATTGCTGTGGGGCTAGTGATTGCTTCCACTGTGTATAATGATGTGACCACCCACTTTGAATAATGGGTGAGCCTTTCATATGACTCTGATTAATGACTTATACAAAGGAATATCAAAGTTGCTGCCACAATAGAGATAGAATGTAGGCCGCCAGATGCCCCCTGTGAGTTTGCAAAACTAAGCAGTGTTCCTCCTCCCTCCTGGACTTTAAAGAGGGGTTGGATGGCCATCTGTCATGTATGATCTAGTTGAGATTCCTGCATTGTGGGGGATTGGACTAGATGACCCTCGGGATCCCGTCCAACTCTGCAGTTCTATGATTCATCAAGATCAAAGTCTGCATCAAATTTAGAAGACAGTGTACCCCCCATTATGCTGCACAGAGATTATCTGCTAAAATAGCTTCCCTTACTTATTGCAAAGCTAAGAGATTGTGAAGCAATGCCCCCTTCGGGGAGGAGAAAATGGCCATTGCTTATTTACATATGTCAAATCATTTCAATGCAAGCACATTTTAAATTAGCATTTGAATAGCACCAAGTTTGAGTGGAACAGTGAACATCTGATTTAAATCAGGCCGCATGATAACGCTAGTTCAGGCCTTTCCCTTGTAAGGCTTGTCCGACATAGGAAATCCAGTCTGTATCAGCTCTGAGTAACTTAAGCAGCTCCTGCTATTTTAAAAGCATTGTTATGAGTTTGTGGGTGCTAGACCTCTCTAAATTGCTGGATCCAGTGAGTGTTAGAATTTAATCAAGGCTTGGGGTGCTAAGCTGTGTGCTACACTTCTAATCCCTCTACCCAGCAAGTGTTAAAAGCTAATTAAACCAGGCTAGCTTCCTGTATTGAAGTGATCGCCTGAAAAAATGGGGCTGGTAGGTTTATAGAATTGGAAGCGACCACAAAAGTCATCTAATGGTCTCCTTGCAAGGCAGGAATATTTTGCCCAACGTGGGGCTCAAACCCACAACCCTGAGATTAAGAATCTTGTGCTCTACCGACTGAGCTGTCCTTAGATCCAAGGAATTTAGGGGGAAGTCAAATGTTTTTGAGTGATGTCAAACTAATCTGGGTGATTTCACACTGGGTGAATGACAACTGTGGTGTTAATAGTTATCCCAAACAAAGGAGTACTCGTGCTTAACAAATGGTCTTTAATAAAACAATTTTTTCTCTTTGCATCCTTCTCGTCACCTTAGATGATTGCTTGGAAACCCGAGTGGTTGGATAAGATTAGTGAAGTGTTTAGGCATCTATTTTTGGCACAAATTAAATTATTCTTTCCATGTTATTTATGAGACCATTTGAAGATAATGGTGCTTAAAGAGATGCATTATGTTTTAGGGGGTTTCAATACAATTATGTTTTGGTCTCTCTTGAAGTCAAACTCAAGATGTGCTTGGCTCCATGTCGGCAGATGCTGATTCTGGAAAGGATGTTAAGAAGAGGGAGGGTGTGCGATGTTTTAATTTGCATAGATTATGTGGTGATAGTTTGGAAGAACTTGCAGTGGAAATCATGTCAGTAGAAGGACAATCTACAGCTCAGTGGTAGAGCACTTGCTTTGTGTGCAGAAGGTCTCACATCCAATCCCCAGCATCTCCAGGTAGGACTGGGAATGTCTGTTGTCTGAGGTCCTGGATAGGCCACTGCCCGTCACTGTAGACAATACTGGGCCAAATGGATTGTTGTTCTGACTTGGTATAAGGCAACTTCCTATGCTGGTGCATAACAAACCATAGGGCTTTTTGGCCTTAGGCAGAAGGAAGGGTGTTACTCCTACTCTGCACCTTCTCTTTTACGGATTCCTGGCAAACCCACAGAGGCTGTTCCTCTTTGTTCCTCTATTTCACACAAGGCTCTTCACTTGTACTCCTTTTGTGCCTCTGCTTTCTTGCTTATGAGTAAATACCCTCCAACCCTAAACAGCCTCGGCCCAGTATACCTGAAGGAGTGTTTCCACCCCCATCGTTCTGCCCGGACACTGAGGTCCAGCTCTGAGGGCCTTCTGGTGGTTCCCTCACTGCGAGAAGTGAGGTTACAGGGAACCAGGCAGAGGACCTTCTTGGTAGTGGTGCCCGCCCTGTGGAATGCCCTCCCATCAGATGTCAAGGAAATAAACAACTATCTGACTTTTAGAAGACAACTGAAGGCAACCCTGTATAGGGAAGTTTTTAATTTTTTATTGTGTTCTTCATATCCTCTTGGAAGCTGCCCAGAGTGGCTGGGGAAGCCTGGCCAGATGGGCGGGGTATAAGTAAATGATGATGATGATGATGATGATGATGATGATGATGATGATGATGATATTAACATTCCTCAGGTGAAAATAGGGACATTTCTCACTCTCCACCAACTGACCCTCCTTGGGCCCCATTTTTTCCCCACCCCCTGCCCTTCAGAATATTTCCTGTCTGAAGAAGTGTGACTTCCACCATCAACAGGACACAGCACACATGCCCCCCACCATCCTGAGAAAACCCGTTAATCCCGATTTTATATTGTTTTGTTCTTTGGTAGATTTGCAAAAAGAAAAAGACACACCAATAAATAAATTTTAGAAAGGGGCAAAAAAGATTAGATGTGAATGCACAAAGCATGTTTTTTTGTTTTTGTTTTTAAAGAAAGCCAAGAGTTCTTGAGCTCCACTCTGCCCCCTCTTTCTTCCTGCCCAGGGAGGCCCTGCCCTTTGCCTGCCCCTCAGATCCAGCATGTCATGTGGGGCTGCTCCTTGGGGGTGGCTGCCTCTCCTCCACTCTGCCTGCTTTTCAGCAGCCTCCACAAGCTGCCCAAGGGAGGAGGCCAGCAGCAGAGGTCATGGAGGGGCAACGGGATGTTTCCTCACAGCTGCCATTTGGCACAAGCAGCAGCTCATCCTCCTCCCCGAGGTTGGTGGCACCAGCACTGGCAGTGGAATAGGGACATTCCAGGACCAAATCAGAAGCCAGGGTGGCTTTTGTAATTCGGGGACTGTCCCTAGAAAACAGGAACTCTTGGAGGGTATGTAGAGTAGGGTATTGGGCTCTTACACCAGAGCATTCTTCGGCTTATAAATAACGGGCCTCTCTTCAGTTCAAGAAAACCAGCCAATGAAAGAAGCCAACTGCCCCTGTCTCCAGGGCAAGGCTGCTGATTCCTCTGTGGCTGTTCTTGTGGTATGGCCCTCTGCCTTTTCCTCACGCCCTTCTTTGACATGGGAGGGCTTTGCACTTGAAAGGTTTCAACAAGGTGAGTGATAACCCTTGCACCTCCATGCATTATTTGTTGCACATTGTAGGAACCATTATCTAGTTGTTGTTCACAAAACTCACTCTCTCTCTCTCTCTCTCTATATATATATATGGGTTGTTGTTTTTATTTTGGTTATATACTTTGTGGCTTTATATTTTAATTTTATTCTGTGAACCTCTCTGAGACTTCCGGGTATAGGGTATATAAATTCAATATATTATTATTACAGTGGAACCTAGGTTCTCGAACATAATCGGTTCGACTTCCGAAACATTCAAAAACCAAGGCATGGCTTCCGATTGGTGCAGGCGCCCTGGAAACAATAGCTGTCAGCCGCATCGGAGTGTTAAAAAAAAAAAAAAAACATTTGAAAACCGGAACACTTACTTCTGGGTTTTCGGCGTTCGGAAGCTGAAATGTTCAAGTACCAAGGCGTTTGAGAACCAAGGTTCCACTGTTATATTATTATTATTATTATTATTAAAAATCCCAGCAGGTTATACTTCAACAGCGTTTCTCCCATTTGGTGGGGCATTTCCACACACACCCCTCTCTCTGACTTATGTTGATTCGCAAACCACTTTTCAATCCAGGAAGGTCCCCAAGGCAGCTTATGTCAAATAAGAAAATGCATTGAAATTGATCCTTTTTCCATCCCTTCCAACATAGTATTGGTCTGGGGGATTTGTGTGAATAGTTTTCTGTTCATCCTAGGCCTCTAGGGAGCTGCCAATGTCTCACAACCATATATTGCATGTAGGCAGGATAGCCCACAAATGCTCTTATGCGGCATATGCTTTTGTGGAATTAGGAGCCAAACCCAGGCATCTTTGGAACTCAGTTCTCACATCATCTTCTTTCTTTCTTTTTTTCATCCTAATGTGTGAGACTGTTCCTCTCAACACACCATTTTGTGTGTATAGCTTCAGCGAGAAATCAGGGGTTTAATTCATATGAATTACTTCCGGGACCGGTAATTGAAGTTTTCTTGCATAGTGTGAAGTATTATTGTGATAAAATGTGTCTGGGAGAAACAAAATGGGATTCATTGCAAGAACTGGGGTTATAAAACAGAAGGAAAATGAGATAAAGGGACCTGTCACCTCCCACAGCATGGTGGCAAAGAGAGAAGGAAGGCAAGGCAGAAAATGAGGGGGAGACATTTTTAAGCATAAGTGTTCAGGGAATGGGATACAGTCCATTCAGCCTTGTTCTTCCCCCCTCTCTCTCACGCTCTGTTTCCTGCATCATTCACCTGAGACACAGTGTTTATATGTTTGGAAGGAATTTTAATGACCAACCCCTACACTAATGTCATAACATGTGATTGAACTGAATTGCATGATACCATAATGCCGCTACACAAATCTATGGCGTGATCACATTTGGTATGCAGTGTACAGTTCTTGTCACCTCACCTCACAATGTATATGATAGAATTTGGAAATGCTTCAGAAAAGGGCAACCAAGTAGATCAAGGGGATGGAGCGATTCCCCATGGAAATTTGGGGGACTTTTTGGTTTGGGGAAAAGGCAAAAGGCAACATGATAGAAGTTTGTGAAACAATGCACAGCATAAACACTTTAGCCTAGGTGAAAAGCATCAATGAACTTTCATAATGCTTGTCTAGTTGAATAGAGAGGTGTATGTGAGTGCCTATGACACAGCGGTAGTGTGTACTGTCTATTGTAGAAAGTGTAAAAAATGTGCATTTATTGATGCACCCACTTTTGCTTCTAGCCCACCCGCCACTGCCAGGTGGCCCCCAGAACATTTCCCAGGAGGTAATGCAGACCTCAGGTCAAAAATGGTTCCTAACCCTACGTTAGAACATAGTAATGACATGTTGATGTTTGTGGTATTTGTATACTGCCCCCTAAACATATACCTTATGGGTGGCTTGCAACTTTGTTTAGTGAAAAGTAATTAATTGCCTTAAAACATACGACAAGCCGGCTGAGTCAAGCCAATGGGAATTCTTCAAGCAGGATTTGAGCACAAGAGTTTTCTCCCCTCCTGTGGTTTCCAGCAACTGGTATTCAGAAACATTGCTGCCTCTGATCATGGAGGAAGAACATAGACATCATTGCTAGTAGCCATCAATAGCCATCTCCTATTTGTCTAATCCAGGGCTTCCCAAACTTGGGTCCCCAGCTGTTTTAGGACTACAGTTCCCATCATTCCTGACCACTTGCCCTGCTAGCTTAGGGACAATGAGAGTTGAAGTCCAACAACAGCTAGAGACCCAAATTTGGGAAACCCTGGTGATCGTCTGTTTAAGCTGTCCAGGTTGGTGGTCATCACTGCCTTCTATGAAGGCGGGTTCCATAGTTTAACTGTGCTGCATGAAGAAGTACTTTCTTTTATCTGTTCTGAATCTTCTAACAGAATTATATTATTATAATATATGTAAAAATGATAGCAGGCAAGGAGATTGTCACAGGCTGGTGATCAAATACTGATGACCAACTGGCTGTATCTCAAATCTGGTTTCGGATGTTCAGGTGGCATCTGGCTTCAGAATTGAGAGACTGTCAGGAGGAAGGGCAGGGAGGCAGCAAATGTGTTGCATTGTTAATTTTGCCTTCCTCCCATATGCCCTGAGCAATCACGCCAGAAAGGAGGACAGACCTTATCTCTCCACTTACTTGCATGTGGTTGCATCGAGACTGCAAGATAGTCTGTTCCTTCAGAGATTTAACAGAACAATTTGTTTTTCCTTCTGCTGAGACATCCTGAGCCTCTAAGTTTAAGGTGGAGCCCGTTCCTATAACCCAGGAATAAGCACAGGGAGGTTTGGGGAGAGAGGAAAGCTGCGTCCAAGGTATAGTCAGCTTTGGGATGATGATGATGATAATTACAGGTAGGTAGCCATGTTGGTCTGCTGTAGTCGAAAAAAATAAAATAAAGTAAAATAAAATAAAATATTCCTTCCAGTAGCACCTTAGAGACCAACTAAGTTAGTTATTGGTACAGTGGTACCTCGGGTTAAGAACTTAATTCGTTGCAGAGGTCCATTCTTAACCTGAAACTGTTCTTAACCTGAAGTACCACTTTAGCTAATGGGGCCTCCCGCTGCTGCCGTGCCGCTGCCATGCAATTTCTGTTCTCATCCTGAAGCAAAGTTCTTAACCCGTGGTACTATTTCTGGGTTAGCGGAGTCTGTAACCTGAAGCGTCTGAAACCCAAGGTACCACTGTATGAACTTTTGTGTGCATGCACATTCTTCAGATACACAGAAACAGAAGTCACCAGCCCCTTATATATAGTGAGAGGGTAGGGTGGGGTTTTTCTCAGAAGGGTGGTGGGAATGGGTGATTGGCTTATAGGTGTGGTAAACCTGTTGATGGCTGTTAAAGACTGCAATTGGTCTTACAGGAAAAAGCAAGGGGTGAGATGGCTAAAGATAGCTTTATCATGTATAATGAGATAAGAATCTGATGTCTCTATTCAGACCAGGTCTCTCTATGGTTTTAAGTTTGGTAATAAGTTGCAATTTGGCAACTTCTCTTTCCAGTCTATATCTGAAATTCTTTTGTAATAAGATGATGATGATGATGATGATGATAGGCTTGCAGACTCTGTAAAATTTGTATAGACTCTTGGAAAGTCAGTGGTCTTTCATTTGGTGACCTTGGCAATTATCAGCACTGCTGGAGATCTTTATTGCTTCCTTCCTTCATGCTTGAGGTCAATTTTTACTGATGTTAATGGGATACATTTTTTGATGACCTCATTGGTCTGGGAGCTGGTGGCCGGTGCTGTGTAAGGAGGGGCAAGTCTGTCAGTTTTGGTTTGTCGCCATTTCTCAGTTTTCCAATCTGAAGTTTACTTCTCCACAGTTCCACATCAGTTTGCAAAGTATTTATTTATTTATTTATTCATTTATTTATTCATTTATTTATTTAAAGTCATGGAAATATGTCGGCAATTTAGTGCACATTTCTCCTAATACAGATGTTTTCTTGCACGTAACTTTGCCTAATAATTGCAAAGCAATTTCCCCTAATATAATTCATGTTTGTATTATTTCTATTTATTTCAGTGTGAGCAGAATTAACAAAATGTATGCACCACTTTATTGCAGTAAAACCTCTAAGTGGCTTGCAAGAAATATTAAAATTGCCAATAAAAACATTTTAAAACAATTAAAAAAACTTTTTCAAATAATTAAAATTAACAGTAAAGTGGATTAAAACACATCAGTGTCCACATGTCTGCATAGGCTTGCCTAAACAGATACATTTTAAGCTTGCACCAAAAAAGTGTGTGGTAAAGGTGCCTGCTTGATTTCAATAGGCAGGGAGTTCCAAAGTGTGGAATGATCAGTTTCTGACAACTGTGGAATGAGTATTATTTGTCACCTGTAGGACTGCTGATTCTGCAGACTGAAGTGGTCAATATGGTTTCACTATGCATTTTCACTTTGCACAATATGCATTTTGAAGCTCACTTTGCCTTGCTGTATGCATTGGTGTGGACAGGCGGAGTCCCCAGATCCCGAGTAGTCCCCCCCCCCCCGTCATGTGGAATAACGTCTCAAGACAACGTGCTATGGGATTAAATTGGCCACAACTTTATTAAATTTCAAATGTGGATAAACCTTGGCTCAGGCATTGGGCGTTCTCCCTCCCCAGTCCCCAGCCGGGGACCTAGGGAGCATCAGGGTTATCCAGTGGGGGGGGGCATGGGCCGGCTCTGGAGAATATATGTTCAAGCAGAGATAACCGCCCCCGTTACGCCGCTGCCGCAGGGGAGAGCAATGACGACCTTTCGTCTTACGGTCAAAGCCTCCCTTCAGAAACCCCTTTAACGGGGAACCCTGGTATCGCCGCCGCAAAGAGGAAGATGGACTAAAGGATTCTGCCCAAGGCCTGATACCGCCAAAGTTGTGACGTTTTGCTACGGGAAAGGAGAAACCTGCCAATGCAGGGAAATTCCTTTCCAGCCCTTTAACAGCGACCTTAATGTAGCAGCGCCCGCATACCTGTGAAGAAAAGTTAACCTGCAAAACCTGTGAAGAAAAGTTAACCTGCAAAATAAGACATTAACTGAGGGGGGGTAGGGTGGGAGAAGCTCTGGAGCCAAGTGAGGATTCCCAGGTAAGATCCTCCCTCTATTGTGTGGGCAGGTAATCCCTCCCCTACCTGGCCTGGTCTCCTTGGCAACGCTTCCCCCCAGGTGGGATTGAACAACTGTCTGAGGTAGGCGGAGACCTCCAGGTATCCCACCTGAGGGAAGGCAAAGCCAAGCCTATGCTGATGGAGCCGCTCCAGATCTAGGGGCTGTGCACGTCAACGCAAAGGGCGCCCCCCGTTTTAAGCGGGGAGCGGTCATTGTGAATCAAAGTATATCTCCATGCTGTATTCTCTTCTGTATTTTGATATCGGCTGCATTTATGTTTGGATTATTTTATTGTAAGATGCTTTGTCCCTTTTGGGGGGGAGAGGGAAGCAACCTAATAGATAGGTAGGTAGGTAGGTAGATGGATGGATGGATAGATAGATAGATAGATAGATAGATAGATAGATAGATAGATAGATGATAGAGGCCATGAAGTTGATTGGGTAAAAAAAGCAAATAAGCCCAAACTGGAGAGCTGCCATTTGCAGGAACTTCTTATGGAGTCCTGCTGCAGAAGAGGGTGGGCAGTGGAAAGAGTGGGGGGGGGGGATTAATTCTGCTGGAGTGGCTCTCCAGTGAAAGAGGAGGTGGAGAAAACAACTTCTTAAAAAGCAAGTGGAATGTCCCCTCCTAGCCTGCAAAACTTGGAGTGAACAACCAATTGACTCCTCCACTCAGAAGCTTATTTCTTGCTCTTCAGCCCTCCCTGCCTCTTCTCTCTTCCAAAATGTTATTATCTATCACTCTTCTGGCATGAAAAGGGCTAGGAGCTTCTCCCCATTCCTCTCGTACCACTGATAAGCATGACAGGACATGGGGAACCAGGGATGGGATTCATATTTCGAAGTGTTTGAAATGCCATTTACATGTTGCCAGGTGCTGTGAATTTTGATTAGCTCTGGCAGGGACGTTGCTGAGCAGGGGGCTGGGGTGGAGGAAAAAGAAAGAGCCTTGTGTATTGTTGCCTTCATATCTGATGCAAATCAAACAAAAGGGCACGTTTTGAACCTTTGGCTCCTTAAGATCTGGCCAAGGAAGAAGGAGAAGGAGACGAAGGAACAAAGGCAACAATAAGGCGCCGGTCCTGATTAGGACTCCCAGCACGGCAGCAGTGGGGGAAATCTCAAAGCTGTTTAGTATCCACAAGGGACGGGAAAGGAATTAAAGGGAAATTTGTCATTCTGAGCATTTTCTTTCCCTTTCATTGGACTTCTGTGAGATGGTTCAAGTAGCCTTCTTTAAGCCAGATGGGTGTTCCTTTGTAGGAGCCAGCGGGTTTTATGAGGTTGCTTTTTGTTCTTCTTGCAAACGCTGTTTTCTTGCTCTATTTTCCAACTTCCTTCTACAGGAATAACCAGATTTTTGTTCCCACACACATGCCGGAAAGGGAATCATCCTGGCCAGCACATTATGTTTTCTTCCACACCGATCAAGATCCAGGCTGCATACGCACCATGCATTTAAAGCACATTGCTTCTCCCGAAAATAATCATGGGAATTGTAGTTTGCACCTCATAAAGCTATAAATCCCAGCACCATTAACAAACTTCACTTCCCAGGAAGTAATCTGCTTCGAATACATTTGCAGCCCAGGATTTCTGACTCCCAAAGCATCCCATTTACATGAAAGATTATAAAAACAGTTACATCTAATTTGCCCTCCAATGCTACAACAATCTGTGATTCCCCACAATTCAAAGCAAAAGAGGGGGGGAAACTTCTTTGTTTGCTGCTAGAGATAGATGTTGCCAACAAACGGCATATCTGAATATATGTTTTTGAGATCACTGAGGGGGAAAGAAGTGACCTGACGTGGAAGATGTTTCACAGCCAACTTACACCACCTCCCCAACTACGAATGAGAATAGCTTTTGAATGGGGAGCAATAGCTTTTGCCTGTGCTTCTAAATAAGAAACAGTGCACAGTTTCCAGGCACCTTGTGCAATAGCAGACACATCACAGCAACTTAGGAACTTTGTAATAATTCCCATTAGCGAGAAAATTATATGCCAGCAGGTAAGGGTCCCAAGCACAGGGTGCCAGGCAGCATTCAGGAAGGCAGAAACAGCTGTGGAAATCAATAGGAAGGTTTTAAGTTCCTGAAGCATCACATTACCTAGGAGGAAGCATCACTTTGATGGGGACAGCTGCCTCTGCATTTCAATGAAGGATGCCACTGCATGGCAAACACATTTTGTTTGGGCCTCATTTTGGGTACACCTGAAACGGCACGCTTGGGAATTATATTGCTCTGCCGCCTTGCGGGATGTGAATCTTTGTAAGCAGAGAGGCCGGTGCCCTGTGCTCATCGAGGTGCCTGCCAGGTACTGGGTACGTGAGGCTGTCTGTGCAAAACAGTCGGCATCCTGTACTCTCCCTGACAACACAGACTGGGCTGATTGACAGTGACAGCTTCCCCGGTGCACCATTAGCTGCAGCGCTGCCAGACGGCCTGTGCTCACTTGATCTCTGCGTTTGCCATCTCTGCCGCATGGAAGGCAGCGGGGTTATTTTAGAGGTGTTCACGCTCCGTACGGATGCTGGGCTAATTACTGGCAACTGGTTCACCAGGCGGGCCTTCAAGGCTCCCAAGATAACAGCAAGAGAGGCAGGGACTTTCTGAATGTCCTTTTCTTATTTTAAAGGGGGCACTGCCGCCACCAGCATTCCAGAGCATCACGTACCGTTGCAGCTCAGTGTATGTGAATTGTTTCTGTGCTTCCTGCTGACTATACAGTGGTACCTCAGGTTAAGTACTTAATTCATTCCGGAGGTCCGTTCTTAACCTGAAACTGTTCTTAACCTGAAGCTAATAGGGCCTCCCGCTGCGCTGCCGGAGCACGATTTCTGTTCTCTTCCTGAAGCAAAGTTCTTAACCTGAGGTACTATTTCTGGGTTAGCGGAGTCTGTAACCCGAAGTGTATGTAACCCGAGGTACCACTGTAATGTTTTTTAATGTTGTAACCTTCCCTGGGATCTTTGGGTGAAGGGAGGTATTATTAATAATAATAATAATAATAATAATAATAATAATAATAATAATAATAATGGTAAAACATTGTATTTTGTCACACTCTAACCCCTTGGTGAAACAGGTTGGGTAGGCTTTTGAAACAATGCAGAAATCTGCAAATCCCTCTTAGGTGAGGTAAAAATGAGTGGCTGCCAGTGTTCACTGTTATCAGTGAGCCGCTTTCTTTTAAAACTGACTTCAGGCATTTACAAATGAACTATTCTCTTAGGCCTTAACCGCCAGAACCTCTTCTAAATTGAACCAAATGGCCAAAAGGATGCTAGCTCAGACAATGCAGAGGTTTGAAATTATTTAATGGTTTGTATGGAATATGCACACAGAGAAAAATCCGTCATGAGCAGGACAGCAGGAAATGCTTCCTCTAAGTTTCCTTTCCTTCCTGCATGTGAAATCATTTCGGAGGCCATTTGTTTGTGTGTTTGTTTTCCAGAGAAACGGCACACACTTTTGCTGCCTTCTCAAGTGATGCCTAAAGCAGCTAGGGTGAACAAGTCACCTAGAAATGGTCCCACGCACAGTGTATAATGAAATTTGGTGGTGTGGGATACTGGGAGATGCCACCTGCTCTCCAGGGGAAGGCATTTGTGATGGGAGAAAAGCCATCACTTGAAAGGGGATGTTTCCAGGGAAGGAATCAGAATGAGCTTAAAACAAGTCGTGCTGAGGGAATACTGGATGACTGTGAGACAATGAAAACATAGCACATACGGCACACTAAAACTCCACCTAGAATCCTACCTAGAATTGATTAAATCTCTGGAGTCTGGTGGGAATCTTAGCTCAGTGTTTGAGCATCTCCTTTGCATGCAGAAGGTCCCAAGTTCAGTCCCTAGCATCTCCAAGTATGGATGGGACTGCCCCCTGCTTAAAACCCCCTAGAGCCATTGCTTGCTGGTGTGCCAAGCTACATGCAGCAATGCTCTGAGTCAACTCCATGTCAGACGGGTGGGATACAAATAATAACATTATCATCATTATCATGATTATTATCCCTCATGGCCCATGCCACCGTCCCCCTGGATTCTGCTCTTCAATGCAGTCCTAAGGGGATGACAGGGTTCCTTCCCCCAGCCCCAACTGCTGCACAGCATACATTTTCAGCCTGCACATATTGGTTTTCTATCTGGCAACCTCTCTTGACTCTGACCTTTAATTTACTCATTATCCATCCTGATTAATTGACCGATAAAGCTCTGTCCGGTTTTTAAAAGCAATTTCCCAACCCACTTTCTTTTAGTGGAGCTCTGAGTGGTCAGCTGGCTCCAATATGCTCATGACCAAGCCTTCCCCAGAGTGCAAGGCACTGCAAATATTGTCTTCTTCACAACAACCTACAATACCAACCTAGTGCATTGGCAAATTCAGAAGATCAGGGTCCCTTTGTAATAGTCACAGCCACATCCCCTCATAGCCACACCCCCTCCTAAGATTACACAACCTTTTACAATTATACAATGATCTTATAATTATACAATAATAATCAGAGCCGGCTCTGCCATTAGGCAGACTGAGACGGCTGCCTCAGGCGGCCGAAGTCCCCAACACGGCAGCCCCACAGAAGCGAGCGCTGATTTCAGCCAAAATCACAAATACATACATAGAGTAAACATACATAGGATAGGGCTGCAAATCCCTTTTCAATCAATAGGAGTTGCATTTCAGTAAGCGTTCATAGGATCAGACTGTAAGTCCCATTGAACTCCATAGTGATCCTTTTAGAAACAATGGCAGAAGTGGATCAGAATCCATGGCTCTCCAAAGGGATTCTCATCTCTCTCTCTTTCCCATTACTGTGGTACCTCGGGTTACATATGCTTCAGGTTACATATGCTTCAGGTTACATACTCCGCTAACCCAGAAATAGTGCTTCAGGTTAAGAACTTTGCTTCAGGATGAGAACAGAAATCGTGCTCCGGCGGCGTGGCGGCAGCGGGAGGCCCCATTAGCTAAAGTGGTGCTTCAGGTTAAGAACAGTTTCAGGTTAAGAACGGACCTCCAGAACGAATTAAGTACATAACCAGAGGTACCACTGTATTAAAAACAAAAGCAACTTACAATCACAAAAATAAGGTGGGTCCTTGTGAGAACAAAGTCTCTTTCAAACCACACCCAATTGCTTCAAGCAAGCAAGAAAACACCCGAACACACCATAAGAGAAAGGGGGATCATAGAATTGTAGAATTGGAAGGTGCCTCAAGGGTTATCTAGTCCAGTCCCCTGCAATGTAGGAATCTTTCACCCAACGTGGAACTCAAACCCAGAACCCTGAAATTAAGAGCCCTGTGTTCTACCAACTGAGCTATATTTCAGTATTTATCACTGCACTACCATCTTTTTACTTCCTGACAGGATTCCTGTCCCTTTAACACAATAAGCAGAAATTCAGGAGACCAGCATTTCCCAGGCACAGAGATGCAGTGACAGAGAGCTTTACTGATTGAATTTCTGCCTGGCACTCATATTGTTAGCCTTGCAGCCTAAAGGTGTTGCACAAGTTTCCCCTCTTTTGACTACCAAGTGCACATTCCTGTCTGATCCTATACTCTCCTTTCTCTCTCTCTCTCTCTCTCTCTCTCTCTCTCTCTCTCTGTCTCTTCCCCCATCTCTCTTCCCCACCAATTTTCCATGTGTTGCACTACTTTTGTTTTTTTCCCTGAGCAGCGGGCCAAGAATCATTGTGTTTGCAGGAAGTCTCATTACAGAGCACAGTGTGTTCTTCTGCCCTCTCGCACCGCGCTGCATACGGACAGGGCCACACACTGCGTTCCCCCCTGCCGACAGCAAGCTGCTATGGCACCAGATTTGCTGGCGGCTTATAGCTTCAGTCAGCATTTGCTGCTAATGAACCCGCTTGCTTCCTCCTGGAGAGGTTTAGAGAGCCATAATCACACCCTGCGGCTGCGCACTGTGGCTTTGGGGCTGGGAGGTGGCTGAGTTAAGGAGCTGGAGGGAGAGAATCTGCGAGAGCCAGGTAAATACACCTGTCCTATGGCTGCTGCTGTTGTTGTTCCAGGTGCCCTTCTTGAACACAAAAAACTGCTCAAGGAGTTCTAAAGATCCTGCACCCCACACCTAATTGTCCTTTGTTCCTAAAGGCATATACTGAAGGAATTATCACCTATTCTTGCTTTTGCACTAAAACTGAATAAAAATCAATCTTTGACAATGGTGCCACCCACACTTTTGGACTTCTTTTTTTTTTTAATATGTATTAATAATTTCAAAATTACAGAAAAGAAAGAAAAAAAGTTAAAAACAACACTACAATACATAGGAAAAAAAACAAGAAAAAAAGACATAAAAACCAATGCAACAATACAGCAAAAAGATAAAAAAGAAGGGAAAAAAGACACAAATCCCATATTACATATCTTTAACTTCCATTTCCTTGTTTCATTGACCTCCTCACACTTCCCTTTTTGTATTCTAGTTTGATTGATTATTTCAGCAAATTCTTTCCATCTTTCTCAATTTTTACTACATCTTACCAAAAAATACATCTTACCAAAAAATACATCTTACCCAAAAATACTTTAGAGCTTAACGCTTAATACTCGATTATACATAACTCCTGATATCTTTTCTACTGAGTCATATAGTTTCATTCCAACATTTTCCCTAATGTTCATTAATTTTAGGCTAATTCCCTAAAAAAAAATTAAAAAAAATTTCTTTATAAATTTTCTTCCAATCTTCATCCAACGTCTCTTCTTCCTGGTCTCGGGTCGTGTCCTTACTGTCCATTCCATCTAGTCCATCAACCTGGTAATCTAATGTTCCAGGCCCTTAAGTCTCTTCCATGTCCCTTCTGCAGATCTTCTTCTTCTTGTTTATACTTGCACTTTTCCTTGTCTTTTGTTGGTCTCTTTCTTAATTTCTTTCCTTTCTCGTTGGGGAATAGGTCTCTGGGGGATTCCAACCCAAAATTATCTTCGTCTCCCTTCATCCAACCAGCCCATTCCCCAGAGTCCCACTCCCCACAATCATCAATGTAGTCCAAAAAATATTTAAAAACATATTTCAAGATCTCTCCAAAGTTAAGAACCTCCTCAGCTCCAGACTCCCCCAGGCCGACTCCAACTTCAATCTTCAAAGACAGTGGCTTATGCTCCTGTAGGGCCTCGGGTCTCTCCATTTGTATTATTTGAGGTGCAACCGCAACCTCCTCCATTATCTTCTGCACTTGCCCAATCAGTACAGGTTCCTGAGTTGGTCCCTGAATATTTCTGTATCAATATTCCCTGTTTGTCCACAGTTATTAACCACAACAGTCATCAAATCCATTTTCTCATTCATCAAATCCATCTTCTCATGGATCTGTTTCTTGATCCAATTTTCCGTTTCTACTCACGGGTACTTGTTTTAAATCCAATTGTCCACAGGAAAAAGTCAGCGCATTCCGGCAATGGCTGTGCGACTTCACTCCGTGAAAGTAGCAATCAGTTCACAGCACCGCGCCACTCACCTCACTTCACTCCGGAGCCCCAAAATGGGGTTCCCGGCGCTCCTGGTGCCCTGCCGAACCCCACATTCCCAGGCTTCCTCCGCCTGGGATTTCTAGCGGGTCCCCACCTTCGCTGCGGCGGGAAGACCCAGTTTCCACGGAGCCAGTTCCTCCGGTTGGAGGAACTCCGCCATTCGCCGATGGCGCTAACCCGGAAGTCCACACTTTTGAACTTCTTGCCTATTGACATCAAGCAGGCAGGCTCCTTCACTGCACTCTTTTCAGCACCTGCTAAAAACATTTTTGTTTTGATGATGATGATCACCATCATCATTTACCCACCTTTCACTCTTAAGGACCCAGGATGGGTCGTAACATTAAAACATAATGTTAAAAAAGTTTAAAACAGCTGATAATTAAAAAAAAAAAGAAAAAAAAAGATGGGTCTTAAAAATATACAGTGGTACCTCGGGTTAAATACTTAATTCGTTCCAGAGGTCCATTCTTAACCTGAAACTGTTCTTAACCTGAAGCACCACTTTAGCTAATGGGGCCTCCCGCTGCTGCCGCACCGCCGGAGCACAATTTCTGTTCTTATCCTGAAGCAAAGTTCTTAACCTGAAGCACTATTTCTGGGTTAGTGGAGACTGTAACCTGAAGCGTATGTAACCCGAGGTACTACTGTATACCTCAAGCCAATCTAGACATGCAGAATGTTGACATCTGTTTTAATCTGGTTTTTAGCTTATTGCTGATTTTAATTATTTTTGAATGTTTTAAATGGTATTTGTAACAGTGTTGTTGTGTTTTTTTGCTGACAATGTTACTGTTTTCTTCTTTTTGTAAAGCACTTTTGTAAATCACAAGTGGCATATAAATCTTGAGAAGTAAATAAATATATACTTGTGCCAATGTTGTTGCTGTTGTTGTTTCATTGGTCTTTCATTGCTGGCCTTCCTCACCATTTAGAACATGCATATCAATAGTTTTATGGTGTGTAACCATGTTGCTTTTAAGCAACGGAGAGAGAGAGAGAGCTTTAGAAATACCTCACCCCCCCCTCAAAAAAAGCTACAAGAAATTGGCAGAATCACAGTATTCCAATCTGGAGAGTGGGGTGGTGGCCAGTGGATTTTTCATCAGGGGAGTTGCTGAATCAATGCCCTTGCAGAATGGGTTTCAGATCTTAAACCTTGGCTTCAGGACTCAGTGGAAATCTGGTGTTTTCTCACTGGTGTTGCTGGTTTTGGCAGACTTCTGGAGCACTGCAGCTGCCCTTGCCCACTAGGCCCTCTTCCCCAAACGAGGTATGATAATACCAGCACCAGGAATGAAGGGGGAATCTGTTTTAAATATATTTATACATGGAATTTGATGCTTATGGTGATACAACCAAGATTTGCCTGCCTTGGGCCACTCATGTACTTTCTTTCTTTTTAACCAACTAATTATATGCATAAAATACATACAAAACTCTCGAAGCCCCATGCAGTACTATATTCTTGCAGCACAATTTCCTAAGTATCAATATATAATTACTATTTTCACACAGTTGGGTGCAACATTGTGCGTATCTGTTTCTGTGCTGACTGCTTTAGGAAACCTGGAATGCACGTGCATAGAAGATACAGAGAACATGACATGTTTAATATTGTGTACAATTGTGTGTTTAATAATATATGCAGTATGCATGGACTGTTTGGTATTTTTAGCAGAAGCATTTTTTTTTAAAAAAACCCTCACATTACTTTGAGATAAAGGAGTGAGACGGGAATTAGAAAATACTTGTGCAGATATGTTGGACATCAAGATTTTCAGGAAAACCCACTGTCAAGGACTGGCTAGATGAGAAGGAGTGGTAGAAACCGCCTGACCATGAGCTTCCCAGGCAGCAGTGGAGGAAGACACTTGGGCGCCTGGGGCAGCACACCTAGGGGCGGGGCGAGCTGCCCATAGGGACAGGGCGAGAGTGGGGCACACCGTGGGGCCTCTAGAGTCTGGCTGCCTCCTCCCACTCAGCCACCCTACATCTGGGGGGGGGAGGCAGCAGGCAGACCGTTTGGGCAGAGCGAAGCCTACTTGCGACCAAGCCAGCTTGTCTCTCCCAGGAGAGATGCGTGACTCAGGCACGCTGCAAGCCCCGCGGTGAGTGTCGCTCACCCGGCATTTTTCACCCCCCCCCTCAGTGGTGACACGCGGGGTGGGCTGCCCTTCCTCCACCACTGCTCCCAGGGAAAGCGTAGAGCAGGCATAGGCAACCTCGTTATCCAGATGTTTGGGGACTACAATTCCCATCATCCCTGATCACTGGTCCTGTTAGCAAGGGACCATGGGAGTTGTAGGCCAAAAACATCTGGAGGGCCAAGGTTGCCTATGCCTGGCGTAGAGGAAGAAGATATGGAGCCGGGCTCTTGGTGGTGGACAACTGAGCACATCCCATGTCAGAGGATTATAGCAAGGAGAGCTGATAAGGTTGCTACACAGAAAGCTCTGTGGTTGCGGGATCTGGTTGCAAGAATCGGAAGTGATGGAGATAACTCAGGGGGAAGTAGGAGGAAAACTTAATTGGGAGCATCTTCACTCTGAGAATGGCTGCTTTATTCTTTTTCTGTGATCATTAAACACTCTTAAACTGGTAAGGTAAAGGTAAAGGGACCCCTGACCATTAAGTCCAGTCGTGACCAACTCTGGGGTTGCGGCGCTCATCTCGCTTTATTGGCCGAGGGAGCCAGCTAACACTTCCAGGTCATGTGGCCAGCATGACTAAGCCGCTTCTGGTGAACCAGAGCAGCACATGGAAACGCCATTTACCTTCCCGCTGGAGTGGTACCTATTTATCTACTTGCACTTTGACGTGCTTTCGAACTGCTAGGTTGGCAGGAGCTGGGACTGAGCACCGGGAGCTCACCCCGTCGTGGGGATTCGAACCGCGACCTTCTGATTGGCAAGTCCTAGGCTCTGTGGTTTAACCCACAGCGCCACCCGCGTCCCCTTAAACTGGTAAGGGACTCTAATTGCTTTGTTCTGGTGATGCACAGCCAAAGGGGGAGGGGAGGAAGCCATTTCCCCGATGCCTGACACGCCAGAAGAGAGGAAGAGCTGGGAGGTACTGGAAAAGGAGGAAACAACAGGTGCCCCAACATGGAGCAAAGGCAGGAGTCAGCAGCTTCATCACAAGCTCCTCTTGATGGTGTGTCTGTTGACAGACTGCCAGCTCCTCCTCCCACTCCCAGAACAAGGTGTTTACTTCACATAACAGAGCAGAGAGCAAAGCAGAGATGGAGAGGGTCCCTTGGGCCTCTCCGTAGACAGAGGGAGGGGCCTGACACAGAGGGAATAGAATGAAGTGGGAGGTGCAAGGCAGTCTGAGCAACAGCGCACTATAAGGGAGCTTATCTAATGAGTCTCCCTATGTTTCCTGTTTGATTCCTTAATGAAACTACTAACTATTAGCTGCTGTGGCCTTGTCTTTTTCTGATCTGCGCTGAACAGTGCTACGTGCCAGTGCTCCCATGACACCCACCCTTAATCGTTTCACTACTTCCATGCATGTAGCCCAACCTTCTGGAGTGTCATGAGTTTCCTACTCCACGCTGGCAAAGCTCTTCTATGGACAGAGCTGCAGATTTGCTGCAAAATTTGTTATTTGCAGAAGCAGGCAACACCTCTAGAGCGCACATTTGTGGAGAGCCCTCAGCTAACACATTTTTGTCCCAGCGTGCAACTGACACCCTAAAACCAGACCAAGCAGATATGTTTTGAAGCCCATATGTAAGTGCTTTCCTTAATGGAAGCCAGAGACCAGACACCAGTCCCAGGGGTCCATCTGTCAAGCACAAGGAGGCGGTTAATGGCTGCCGAACAGCTGCCACAATGATGCATTGAGCATTGGCCAGTCTCTATATATGTTTTTTAGAAGAACCTTGCTCACATTTTTTTTCCTGGGTATGGCAGCTTTTTCCATTGTGGTGTTACTGTCTTGCTTTGCTGTGACTTCTCAGTGTGCTGAAGTGTCATTGTCTTTTCTAAAGGGGGGAGGGGGGCTCAGCTGTTTCTATGGCAAATCTGAAACAAATTGGACAGAGTTGCAGAAGCAACATGA
This sequence comes from Podarcis liolepis, assembly GCF_965112155.1. NCBI lineage: Eukaryota > Metazoa > Chordata > Lepidosauria > Squamata > Lacertidae > Podarcis > Podarcis liolepis. Next base: position 26,222,686 of record NC_139567.1, on the reverse strand, counting down.
GGGATTTAGTGTGTGAATCTGCCATTGTTTTTTAAAGACACCAGCCTGCAGATTGTTTCTTTCTTTCCCAGAGTTTAATTTTAAGAAAATATTGATCCCAAACATCTCTTGATGTGTAATTTGTAATTTTCCTAGTGGAAGAAGTCAGGTTTCCTTATGTCTTCCTGCCGCACACCAGCCAGTCTTCTTCTTATGGTTGGTGGTGATTACTTCCTCCATCAACTTCCTGTGAGTTGCTCCCCCTGTTGGTTACAAAAGGTAGAAAAAACTGTGCAGAGCCCTTTACACTGGTGCTTGGTTGGCATAGTACTGTAGTCTATTCCGTTCACTAGCTGCTGAGACAACCAAAGAAAAAGGAACAAGGAATGAGCAAGAGAAGCATGAGCTTAGAAACTAGAATCAAATCCAAATCAGGGATAGGTTTGGCCTAGACGAGCCATTGGTTTGTTTCAGTTGTGTTGGGCAGTCACAACTGGAAGGGCTTAATTGCAATTTATTATTATTATTATTATTATTATTATTATTATTATTATTATTACCCTGCCCTTATGGCTGGGTTTCCTCAGCCACTCTTTCCCTAGTTGCCACCCTCCATACCTCTCTCAGAGGAGGCTTCTGGAGGAGGTCCTCAGGTGAATATTGGAAGTTCATGTCGGAAGAGATGCTCAGAAAAATACTGTTCAGGAGGTTCCCTACTTCAGAATTTTACACACACACATCATTTTTTGTAGGGTAACAGTGGAGGGTGCCTGAGACAGGCAACCAGGGACGATGACTTTGCACACTGTGCTTTTCCCACTTGTGTTGCTTTTACACTTGAGTAGAATGCCTGAAGAGGGCTTATAGCCCATCTGTTTGTTGGTATTTCAGTAGCTGGCTAAAATCTGCCTCTTCGAGGAGGTGCTGAGTGTTGGTTGAAGGGGGTTGAATTTTGCTTATTTTCAGCTACTTCTGCTGCTACAGATATCATTATGGATTTTTATTTTTTTTAATGTAGCTGTTTTAATGACTGTTGTTACTGTGTTAAACTATTTTGCTGTTTTGGTTTTATTGGTATTTTAAATTGTTAGGTGCTGCTACAGCAGTGGAGAATGGAGCCTGGAAGTTTTTCAATGACTACACCTAATAATGAATTTTAAGAGGCAATCTGTGCCACATGAGGGCTGGAAGAAAAGGACTCGGGCAACTGCAGAGGAATAATTGGGCATTCAAAAGGCCAATACAACAATTCCAAAAACAAAGCAGCGGCAAAGGAGGCTGCTTCTGAAGGTGTCCCACTGACTTAAGGATTCTTCAAAATTCTGGTTAATGCAACAGAATCTCTGAGTCATCAGCCTGCCAGTGTCATGAGGAGGGGTTTTTTATTTGTCTAAAATATGCCATTGATTTGTTTGGGTTGCCTGAGTCGGTGTAGTCTTGTTAAGTCGATGCAAGCTGAGCCCTTTCTGTATACACAGTAATTACCATGTTATAATGTATTATGTTGAGTGTTCATGTGAGCTTTTTGTATGCTTCTGAGCGCTATAAGACTTTGAGGGGGGAAGGGAAGGGATCCAAGTGATTGCAGTGATTTGGAAGAAATGGGAATCTGTTATATTCATGTATTTATTTATTTTACCCCACCTTTCCTCCAAGGGGCTCAAGGTAGCAACCACATGTCTCTCTGCTTCATTTTGCTCCCCTAACCCTGCTCTACTGAAAGATGGTAGCTGGACTACTGTGGCTCACAGGTAACATGGAAAAGAAACATGTCAGGGAAACAGGCTCCACAAACCAAGCATTCTCCCCGGGGATGGACAGATCGGCCTATTTCGACTCTGTATCACTTCCACATATGTTCAATCGTAAATCCTCTCCATCCCGCTTGCGTCTTTTGAGCCTGTCAGAAACAAAACAACACCGAACAATAACTCATGTCTAAATATATTCCGCCTTAAAATATGTATTTTTATTTTTTATTTTAGCTGAAAATTGCGCTGCAAATTTAAGAATTAGCAAAAATGGCTGTCTCTTGTTTGTCGTTATCCCATTCCTGGGGCAGCCATTTTTGTTTTGTTTCAGGGGTTCACTATTCAACCACTGAAATAGTTTTGGGCTGGAATGATCGGGTTTTCAATCTCAGTACATGATGGCTTCTAGTCTCCTATGTCACCCTTTTACAGTGGTACCTCGGGTTAAGTACTTTATTCGTTCCGGAGGTCCATTCTTAACCCAAAACTGTTCTTAACCTGAAGCACCACTTTATGTAACCTGAAACGTATGTAACCCGAGGTACCACTGTACTTTTTCTTTATTTTTACACACACACACACACACACACACACACAGCAATTGACTTTGCTGGTAGATCTGGCAGGGCAGCAGAATCGCTAGATCTCTGAGACAGCCTCTGGGAGGAGAGAGCTGCAACAGGAACTGTGAAAGCTCCATCGTGCTTCTGCCATGCCCCCAAAGTTGGCAACTTAAAAGCAGAAGAAGATCCCATAGACATGAAAAGGAATAGGTCTAAAAGGGAATAAAGAAACATAATGTTGCTATTGTGATTATTAACATTTACATACCAATGAATGCCAAAGTAGGCTTCTAAGCAGTTTACATGTATACAAGCCTATTGAACAGGCATTAAAATACAGTATAAGCATCCATAATTAAAACACACAATAAAACACAGCAGTGGTAGCTGGTGCCCATTGGGGACTGGTAGGGTGAAAGGCAGGGAACTTAACAATAAGGGGAGCCAGAACCAATGACAGGCAGAGCCAACTAGCCCACACTCTTCTTGCCCCCTGCTTTCTAGGCATGGGTCTGAAAGGTTTTTGGTTTTTGGTACACTGCTTACTGCTCAGTTGGAGTAAACATGAATCGGATTTCTGGTGTATTCCCAGAGATTCATTCCTCGTATGCTGATTAGGGAGCAGCCACAGGATACGATAACAGGGCACAAGATTTGGACAAGATGATCAAGGATCTGGAAAGGATGAGGAATGGTTGAGGGAGTAGGGAATGCTTAGCGTGAAGAAGAGAAGACCAAGAGGTGAGATGATAACCATCTTCAAATATCTGATGGGCTGTCACCTGGAAGATGGAGAAAGCTTGCTTTCTCCTGCTCCAGAGGGTAGGACCCAAACCAATGGCTCAAATAAGAAGAAAGGAGATTCTGACTAAACATTAGGGCCAACTTTCTGATGGTAAGTGCTCTTCATCCATGGAACAGACAACCTTGGAAAGTGGTGGACTCTCCTTCCTTGGAGGTTTTCAAGCAGAGGTTGGATGGCTATCTGTCAGGGGTTCTTTAGCTGTGATTTCTGCATTTCATGAGCTGGGCTATGTGGCCATTGGAGTCCTAACTATGAATCTGTTATTCTAGGGGAGGGGTTGCCTGTCAGCCTTTAAGGTGGAATCTCCAGCCTTCATTTCCTGCACATTTGACAGGGCTGGTCTAATACAGCACAGAGGAATCCAGAGACCAACTCTAAAGCATTCATCCCCCTCCCCGTATAGAAGGCAAAGTCAAAAACAAGCTATTAGCATTGGCTCTTCTTCCTCCTGAAATTTTGCCATGATGACAAAGCCATGCGTTCCCCCTCCTCTTTTTTTTATTATCCTACCAACACATTGCTTTCAGAAAGACTGCTTTGCTCTTTGAAGAACCGGAAGACTGTGTGCTGTGTTTCACCCACACACTTGTGTTTTTGTGTGTGTGTTTTTGTGTGTGTGTGCGCGCGCCTATGTGCTTGGTTTGAAAGCGCCGGGCCAAAGCAGTGAGTCAATGTGAGTGTTTGTTGGCAAAGCGTCTCTGGAAGATGTGCACATATTTCTCTGTTCCTGTTGTACAAAACAAGACAATGGAGAGCAGGTTTTATAGCACAGAGAGTCCATTCATTCCAGCTTCTGGTGTGTCCCCCCCCAAACACTTTATTTCTGCCTCCTCTCAGAGACAAAAGATGGTCTCTCTTACATGGTTTCCTTCTCATAATAGTAGAATGAAGTTGACTGGCAGCAGATCAGGACAAACAAGAGGGAAGTCCTTCACACACAGATGTAAGGCGGCAATTCTAAGTAAACCCCCTACTGAATACAGCAAGGCTTACTTCTGAGTAATAGTGCAGAATTTGCTCCTGTGAGGCAGCGCAATGACTTTCTTTTTAAGTAGTTGAGAAATTTGTAGGGGGTAGGTATGTCAGCATCTACAAGGCATACTGGCTGAATGGGGGATTCTTGAGTTTATTGGGTTGTTCTTGTTTTTACTTTATCATGGATTTTATGTTTTTATATTGTGATTTTATATTGTGAACCACTTGAGACCGTGCAGGTATAGGGCAGTATACAAATAACAACAACAACAACAACAACAGAAACTTCAGACACATTTATTCATATTTTTCCCATTAAATGCATACACCACTGGATTATTTAAAAAAAAAACAAGCAAACTTCAAGGCTGTTTGCAAAAAAGGATAAAACAATACAATGATCAATAAGCATTGACAATAACTCAAAACTTTCAAAAAGTTAAAATGACATCAGTTTTAAATGCATCAACTTTCTAAACATCACGGTAGGCTTGTCTAAACATAAATGGTTTTAGCAGGTGCCGAAAAGAGCACAGTGAAGGCACCTGCCAGATGTCTGTAGGCAGGGAGTTCCAAAGTGCATGTGCTGCCACAGTAACTGATTGAATTCTTACCAATGCAGAATGGGTACTATGTGGCACCTGTAACAGGGCCAGTTTTGCTGACTGAAGCTGCAATGAATGTTAGAATGATGTTGGATGGAAACTAAGTGGTTTATAGCTGTAATGTTATAAGGGAATATGAGAAAATGGACTATTAATAGGTAAAAATCCAATGTTACAATATTTTAAGATTGAAGACCAGGATAAACAAAGAGGGGAGGGATTTGCTGAACTAACTAACTGAACTGGAATACAGAAAAGGGAGGCGTGAGGAGGTCCCGGAAATAAGCAAATGAAAGATAAGTCATTGAAAGATTGAATTGTTTTTAACTATTTTTATTTTGTATTTTTCTTTTTTAATTTTGTAATATTTTGAAAATCTTAATAAATATCTTTTTAAAAAGAAGAAGCTGTCAAGTGGGAATGTATGGGGCAAGGCAAACCTATAGGTAAGTAACTGAATATGAGGCACTAAGGATAAAAACAGAGGAGGCGGTCGCCTCTGTGCCCAGTTTCCAAGCTTCCAGAGACATATGGGTGGCATATTTTTCCATTGCAATACTTCAGCTTGAATGTAACTAAGACTACCATTCTAGCCCCATTGGGATTTACGTACTTCCAAGCTGATCAGGATTACAGCCCTCACCCTGTTACCATGCAAGGTGACCCAGCGAGGTGATTTTGCATGTCTGACTTGCTCCAAGTGTAGTACGATCCCTCCTTCAACCACTCCCCGCAGACTACCCAGTTGGTCTGAGCAAATGACATACAGAGCTGCAATTTGAGCTTAGCCCCAAGTGTCTGGCCACACTTGTTCTTCACTAACTGAATTGACCTTGTCTACATCCATGAATTCAGATGTGGCATTCCTATATCTTTCATTTATTTTTATTTATTAAAAAATGCTTGTATACTGCAGTGTCATAAAAATACTTCAAAGTAAGTTACAGCAACGTAAACATAAAACCATACAATGAAACAATTAAAAGCTAAAATCAAACATCAATTAACCATTTTGAAGGGATGTATTCTTAACTGCCTGTGTAAGCTTGGCGGAATAGGAAAGTTTTCAGCCAGAATTTAAAAGTTGGACCAGAAGCCACCTGCTTAATTTCCAGTGGCAGAGAGTTCCACAGGACTGGGCCAGTGATACTAAAGGCTCTGTTCCTTGTTGTGAAATGGGTCTCGCTAAGTTGGGGAATGACCAACGACACTCCTGCAGATGGTCTCAGTGACTGAGCTGGGATATAAGGGGTTCAGGTGATCCCTGAGGTACCCTGTACCTAAGTTGTTAAGGGCTTAGTACATTAATATAAGGACCTTCAACCTGGCTTGTTAGCAAGTGGGTTATGCCAGTGCACATGCATTTCTGACACGTCTCCTGTGTAAATGCAGCTCCATTTTTTGTGGCTGTCACTTAAACCTAGCATGGTGGAGCTGAGAAGTAAACACCACTTAATCAATAGGCCAGCATCTCCCCAGGAGATGAGGGACAGCGGAAACCATGTGCAGTGCTCCACAGCACCCCCTGCTGGGTGCATTACAGTAATTTGCAGCACCGTTTCTCTCCCCCATCCACCCAGGTTTCCTCCATCCCCGCTACTGCTTCGGCATAAGAAAAAGAATGAGAAGCCTGGGATCTGTATAGTCTATTAAAAACTCAGGAGGAAACAGTCAATGTTAGCCGAAGGGGGAAAGGACGAAACTGGCAGGGGGAAGAGAAAAAACACCATTTCCAGAGATGGCTAAGAAAGTGGCAAATTAAATCCTGAGAATTCAGTGTCTTGTTTGGAAGCACTTCTTTTCAAACATGTGAAAAAAGAGAGAGGGAGTAACGGGAATTTTCTTGAGCCTCTGGTACCCATCCTTTTAAATGCCTGCAACCTGCAAGGCTGCTAAGGATTGCTAGATATTTCTGTGTGCCACTAACTGATTAATCACCTGGGCACTTTGAACCAGTCTCTGTGCAGGGATCGACCGACCCTGATTATACAGCTATAGGGACTGGTGCTGCACATGAACCTATTCCTTTTTTGTGCCCGAAAAATACTCTGAGCCTTGAGCATGCACAGCCCATAGTAACTCATCAGGCTAGATCCCCTGACAGTGCTGTCAGTGAGTGCCAGACTTGCTCGCTCAGCCCCCCCCCCCTTTACAGGACTGTGGTGCTGAAGGAGTGTGTGTGTGTGTGTGTGAACTTCACTTCCACTTGACTTGGCCTTTTGTCACGCGGGATATGCTTTATCAGTGTAACAGAGGGTGCCCTAATTGGCTAAGAACCAGCCCTGAAATGTCACTGTAAGATTTATATCTCTGAGTAACTTCTCCAGCATGGGCTACTGGATAATGGCTTGCAGAGGGAAGGAATCTCAGGTGATCGTCCACTTTAGCTTCCCCATCTGCCTCCTGCTTTCTTCCTTCTCCCCTCTGTCTGCTCTTCATGGTTCTTGAAGCCTAAAAGAACAGTGCAGCGTTATAAGAGTGTGGGGTTATAAGAGTGCAGGGTTCCAGCCTAAGTTACTTTCCCCCAGCCCAGGGCAGGTGGGGAAGCACTCATCTCTTTGCGTCATTCCTCCAGCAATCAAATGACAAATGTGGTTTTAAGATGCTTCTTGCCTGAAGAGGGCTTGGTGGGGTACGTACTGAGTGGAAGATTCAGTTCAGACTCTGATGTTTGGGCTTTGGATAACAGCACACTTAGGCCAGAAGTGCTTTGGGATTCAGCTTGGGTTCTGAGCCTGCTTCAGAAGAATTAAGTGGGGAAAGGACCTTGAAGATCAAACAAGACTGACCACCATGGTCCCTTGAGGACAAACTCTTCTGTTCACTAAGAAGAGGGGCTACCTGTGACAAAAAGGGTTGGTGGGATCAGGTAGAATCTGAAGGAGAGAAGGGAAAGCCAGACCACGGTGGAGATGCTAAATAACCAGAGGTATGGTAACCCACATTTTGCACCCCATGGCAGAAAGAGTAGTCTTTGTGGGCAGAGGCAATGATTATGAGCCAATCTGACCTCGACCTTGTATGCTGAGTGATGCAAAGCTGGATGCTCTTGGAGATAATTGTGCAAAACAGGTGGAGGATCCTATTCTTAAAGGATTCAGATGATTGTTTATTTGGTTGCCCGTGGATGTGATGCTTGTTGGAAGCAGAGTTTTGTTCTGGTGAGGACAAAGTGATGGCTGAATGCTCATGTTGCAAGATGGCAAAGAGATATGATGCAGAGATAGGCATTATCCTACACCCAGAAATCTTGTTCCTCCCAGACACTGAAGTCAAGGTTGTCTCCTATCAACAAGGATCTGTCCTTCCTTTGCTGTGCTTCTAAGAGCCTACTGGTGTTGCACGGTCACCTGTAGAGTGAGCCAAAGGGAGCCAAGGGGTTAGGGTCATGTCTGGGTGCTAGCTGGACTGAGCACTAGGGTGACAATGTGGATATTGCATGAGCAACATCAGAGCCAGTAGCCACAGTTAGAGTTGCAGTACCAATGTGGGAAGTAGTAGTGAAATCAGCACATTATCTGCTTGCAACATGGAGGCCCAGTTGCACAGTTCTGCGAGTTTATGCAGCATAGTGGGACATCTGCACCAGCAGATCTTGCTTCTGCCATGACTCATGTAGGTGGCCTTATCCAGGCCACTTCCTCTTGGTATTGCCTCTGCATTTGCAACACAGGGATATGTATGCTACATTGCCTTGCGAAGCTAGTGATGTGATTTGAAAACTCTTAAGGTGCAATGTATTCCTGTAAGCACATCATTGTGGTCATATGAAACCCAACCAAGGCAACCGATCCCTTTCCCAATACTGCAGAGCGGCAACTGTGTTTTGCATTGTCATCTGGCTGTGTTTCAGATCCACCTTATTGGTACGCACAAGGAAAACTGTAAAATGTGCATTCGCTGTGATGAATTAATGTGTACAAATGAGCAACAGCTCATTTCTTCCTCCTCCCTCTTGGAAAGAGGCCCACTTTTATCTGTGCTCAAGGAATGCAGCCACTTTGACCGACTTCAGTTACAATACATTGTCTAAGAACCAACTATGACTGAATCTGAAACTCTGGCATTGCATGTTCTTCCACTTCCCCCTGATTTAGGCGATCCTGAATTAGCTACGCCTTACTGAGGTTGCTATAGTCAGTCAATATCCCCCCATCAAGATCCCCCCTCCCTCCTCTTCTTCCCTTCTCCAAGTGCAGCAACAGTATTGATCTTTCTGGTCAGTTACATAAAGACCATCTGCATTAATCTGATTTAATGGGGATTTAGCTGGCATCAGAGCAAACCTGTTGCTGTCCTAATCTCATTTCAGAAACACACCGATGTTTTTAAATACCATTTTTTTTCCACGATTTCTTTGTCTTCCTGCCTCCCCTGGCCATATATCAAATCCATTTTGATCAGAAGACGCTTCTGGCTCCTTTTACTTTATCTCCCTGGTTTCTCCATCTACTTCTCCTCTGAGCCATTATACCCTGCTGCAGGATGTTGTCTTTGGGATTGACTGAACTATGAACCACAAAAACCGCAATACATTTTAAACTCCATTACAAAACCAGGTTCGCTTCATTATATAAGTGGTAGTGAAATGCCTGACAGGAGTAGCCTGTGGGCATTGGAAAGCAGGAGATGTATGCAGTGGAGCTCCCAGGTGCAGCTAGGCTCTCAATGCCTGTTGCTGGGTGGGAATTGCAGGTGGGGAGAATGCTATGGCATGGAGAATGCTATGGCATGGAGAAAGGAGATAGAGAAAAGTCTCTCTCTCTCTCCCCCATAGCACTAGTCAAGGGTTAGAAAACCTTTTCAGCAGGGGCTAGTCCACTATCCCTCAGACCTTGTGGGGGGCTGGACTATATATATATATATATATATATATATATATATATATATATATATTTCCTTTTCGTAGATTTTCACGGGTACAGGAATGCAGGTTTTGGTGTCCTCGGGTGTCTTCCCGTGTAAAAGTTGGGGTGTCTAGGCGACGTTTCGACGAGGTCTCACTCGTCATCTTCAGGCTGGTGCTTTCGGCTTCTTGTTATATATATATATATATATATATATATATATATATATATATATTGGGGGGATGAACGAATTCCTATGCTCCACAAATAACCCAGAGGTGCATTTTAAATGAAAGCACACATTCTACTCCTGTAAAAACACGCTGATTTGTGGACTGTCCGCGAGCCAGATTTAGAAGGCGATTGGGCCGGATCCAGCCCCTGGGCCTTAGTTTGCCTACCCATGCACTAGATCTTGTGGACACCCAATGTTGGGAGATTCAGGACAGACAAAAGGAAGGACTTTTTCCACACAGCACATAGTTAAACTCTGGAACTCACTCCCACTGGAGGCAATGGTGCTACCATCTTGGATGCCTTTGAAAGAGGATTAGACACATTAGGCTGTCAATGTCTAATAGCTATGATGGAAGCTATGCTACCTTTATAGTTGTAGGCAGTCATGAATGCTAGTTGCTGGAAACCACAGGAGGGGAGAGTGGTCTTGTGCTTGGCTCCTGCCTGCAGGCATCTAGAGCATTGACACTTGGCCACATTATTTTATTTATTATGTTTGTATCCTGCTTTTGCTCCCAGGGGCAAACATGGGGTTCCCCACCACCACCACTTTAACCTCACAACAGCTCTGTGGACTTGAGTTAAGCTGGGATGTAGAGATAGTCCTAAGGTCACCAGGAGAGCTTCATGGCTGAGTGAGGATTTGAAACTGGGTCTGACCAGTCTTCTTCCACCACTCTAACCACTACATGGCACTGGCTGCACACTCCCATAGAGAGGCTCTCCTGTGCACAGGAAACTGCAGGAATTAATCTTGTATCCAGACATGCTTTCATCTCCACGAATATATCCCCAACCATATAATTATTAAACTAACTTGCAGCATGTTTCCTAGGCTCATGTGCAAAAATATCTCATGTGGCACAGAGCAATTAAAATTTCAGCAATGCTGGGGAATATATGGGAGTCGGTCATTTCTTTTCTTGTCTTGCACCCACAAAACCTCCCATTTCCATTGTTTGGCGCTTTCTTCCGCCCACTCTTCCTCCTCCTCTTTCTGAGTTCTGTCCATTTCCACTCCTGTCTCCAGCATGTTTATATCCCCCATAATCCCGCAGCAGACTTTGCAAATATAGATCCCATATTTCTGACGGCGAACAGGCACACAACAGGGGTTTGTAATATGTGTTCGTATTATTTTGTGCTGTTTTAACATACAGGCATGCCAGTTCCAATTCTGGAATGTTTATACATTATGAAGCAGGCACCAGAAAGCATAAAAGAAGACTTCAACTCCCTTTAATATTATTGCACATCAAGACAATAAGTTTTAGTCTTCCCTCCCCTTCCCCCCCCCCTTTTAAAAAAGATGTACATATAGAAAGATAATTCAGCTAGCAGTCTTGAGTATTCCGGCTCCCTTATCTGTAAGCTGTTTTGGCTAAGAATGTTGCATATACGTTACTTCCTGCAGTGAAAAGGAGGAACTTGGGGGGAAAGAATCAAGTGCCTTTCAGTTGTTGCTGGAAACTGACTCCCAGCAGCTCCAGCCAGCATGACCAATGGTCAGGAAAGAGGCAAACAATAGTTCAGCAACATCTGGAGGGCCACACTGCCCCCATACTGATTCTCTGTAGCCATTCAGCTCTGGCATGAATGTTGCAGCCCCTCTTCTCCCCACCAACCCAGAATCAGGGCTGATCACAGATGCTGGAATTGCTATCCATCCATGATTCCACCTTAGATGGCCAATAGGGCCCTGGTTTCCCTCTGCCCAGGTGACAGCAGCTGGTCCATCCAGCATTGGAAAACAATTGGGCAGGGCTGGTGGAGGAAAGACCTATTATTTAGAGTGAGGTGTGGTGGGCCAGAGCAGGCATCCCCACACTTGGCCCTCCAGATGTTTTGTGACTACAATTCCCATCATCCCTGACCACTGATCCTGTTAGTTAGGGATGATGGGAGTTGTAGTCTCAAAACATCTGGAGGGCCGAGTTTGGGGATTTCTGGTCCAGAGAGTCCTCTGGCTGCATTTAGCAGCAGCTGTGCTCCATGGTGGGCTAGCTAGTGAGTTTGTGGATGAGTGGGCAACAGGGCATCTGCAGCAGCTGCTACATCCGCCAGCACTGTTCCTAAGGGTGCATCATGAGGACAAGATTGGAGTTGCTGTTTCTGGATCATGTCTGCATTCCTCCTTGCTGCTCAAAATAGCTGTGGTGGGTGAGTGGCATGGCCACGGTACAGTAGCACCAGAATGCAGCCTTGCAGCTACTGGGGGCGGGAGGCAATTTGCCAGCCAGCTAGATCTGTCGCCTGAAGCAGTTTCCTCATTCTTGCAGTACAGCTGCATGTTCACCGAGGCATAAGAACCCGAGAAGAATCTGCTGGATTAGGCTAATGGCCAGCCAATTACTCCAGCATCCTCTTCTCACCGTGGCTAACCTATGGGAAACCCACAAGCAGGACTCAAGCACAAGAGCACTCTCCCCTCCTATGGTTTACAGCAACTGGTATTCAGAAGCATTTCTGCCTCCAACTTCAGAGGCCATTGATAGCCCTCTCCTCTGTGAATATATCTAATCTTCTTTTAAAGCCATCTAGGTTGGTGGCCATCACTGCCTTCAGTGGGAGTGAGTTCCATAATTTAACCATGTGCTGCATGAAGGACTTTCTTTTATCTGTCCTGAATCTTCCAATGTTCAGCTTCATTGGATGTCCCTGAGTGAAACTGTTCTCTATCTGCTTTCTCCACTCCCTGCATCACCTCTTATTCACTTTTTCTCTAAACGAAAAAGTCCCAAACGTTGCAAATCCACATCAGAGCCCAATGGGTTAGTGATGCTCTTTCATAATTTGAAGGCACCTTCGATGGTCAATGCTGGACTGGGCAGAAAATCAGTCTAATGCTGCAGCGTTTTTCCTATGTTCTTCTGCAGCTGTCATTCTCATTAGGAGTTTTTTGGTATTCTAATCATTCCCATTTTTCAGACAAGGAAAGTGAAAAACAGAGGGAAAGGTCTCCTAAACTAGGATCTCCCAAGCCTAGAAATCCAACACAGGTCCTCTTCATTTCAAGCTACAGCATCTGCTCTATGTCATAACCCGCCTCCCTCATCCTTTGCTCAGGTGGTTGCACTCCAGATTGCTTTAACTACTCCTTATGATCACAGAGGAAGCTTCACCACCCGTTAGTGCCACCAGTCGATTGGAGAGAGGAGGAAATTGAAGCCAATGTAGGGCAGATTTTAATTTGCTGAATGACTGGATATGTAGTTACTGCAGCATACAACAGCCAGCTATGCTTATATCCCTTGCACAGCTGGATTGCTGTCCTGACAGCAGGGAACACAGCACTGTTTTATCCTGGTACTGAAACAATGCTAATATACAGTCATTTCCTTCTCTTCCTCTCCTGGAATAAATTTGGGATTGGCAACAGTTGGGTATGCATGGCAGGTGCTCTCAGAATAGCATTCATGCAGATGAGATTAGAAAGAGCTTTGCAAGAGATGGGATGCTTCATCAAGCCAGATTTCCCCCTCAAAGCTCAACTCTTCTGTAAGCTATGTTTCCTTTACCAATGAAGGTTTCAATTACCTGTATAAGATAATAGTCTCTCTCTCTCTCTCTCTCTCTCTCTCTCTCTCTCTCTCTCTCTCTCTCTCTCTCACACACACACACACACACACACACACACACACCAACCTTGAGTTTCACAAGTTAACTGTGTGTTCTGCCAGGCAATACTTCCTTTTGTCTCCTTCTAAACCTATTGCTGGCCATATGTGTGTTGGATGAACTTGCATTTCAATTTTTTTATTTATTTATTAAATTTACACCCCACTTTTCTCTCTCTCCAAGGAGCTCAAAGGAGGTGTACAAAACTCTCCCCCTCTTCATTTTATGCTCTCAGCAATGTTGTGAGATAGGTTAGGCTGAGAGATAGTGACCAGTAAGAGGTCAACCAGTGAGTTTAATAGCTGAGTGAGGATTGGAATCCTGGTCTCCCAGGTCCTAGTCCAACACTCTAACCACTACACCACCACTGGCTCCCTTATGAGAAAAGGAAGGAAGAGGGAGAAAGTGTGTGAGAGCAAGAGATAGAGACACACACAAAGAGAATCCCTCTCCCTGTTGATACATTTATAAATCTGTTTTGCCCTCTGTTAGTGTTGTTGTTGTTTCCTTTTGCTGAAGCTTAACCAAGAACGATATCTCTTTCGTTTGTTATTCCAAACCTAGCATGATGCTCATCCACTTAGAGAACAGAGAATGTTTAAAAGGTAGAGTGGGAGGTATTTAGTTGTTTCTGTAACACAGTGGAGGGGCATCTTTTTCTCTCAAGGACCACATTCCCTCGGAGGTAATCTGTTTGTGAGAGAGAGGGGGAGGAGGGATGAGTATCCCCAGAGCTGCAAGCCAACCATCTCCATCTCTCTCTCTCTCTCTCTCTCTCTCTCTCTCTCTCTCTCTCTCCACACCACACCACACCACACACACACATTTTCCCTGTCTCTTTTCCCCTTCCTACAGTGTCAATGGAGTACTGGAGGCACAGATGCCAAGTTGCGCCCAACATTATGGATCCTGGGGCAGTATCCCATCAGGCCACACCATGTTGGGGCAGCATCCCTCCAGAGCCCCATCCCAGCAGACATTGGGGCAATGTAGAACCTTCAGCCCCTGAGAGATCTGAACTGACCACTTGCAGAGGGCTCTCTCCTTCCATCACTCCATCCATTTCAGTTTCCCCCTTCTTCTCTCATTGACTTTTGGAGTTTTATTTTTCATGCTTATTTTAATGTATGTTTGTGTTTATTTGTTTTAAATAATTGATAAGTTTCCTTGAGTTGCTGTGGCAAAGAAGTGACTAATAGATTTAATAAATAATAATAACAGCACACCTTATAGCAAGTCAGGATACTTCTCCATCTAGCACAGAATTGTCTGCTCAGGGGCACCTATCCAGGGTTTCAGTCTTTCCCAACATCAAATTGAATCATAGAATTGTAGAGTTGGAAGGGAAACCAAGGGTCATCTAGTCTAAAAACCAACAAGATGCCAGGGATTAAACCCAGGGCTTTCTATAGATATGCACTACTAGTCACAAAATTCAGTTGGGGCCCCAATTCAGCACTTTGGAAAACACCCTGTCTCAGCATGAGAGCTTTTCATAGGCCATCTGAATTAGCTCGAGTTCCATCTGAGTTGACTTTCCCCATTCCCACCCCCACTAAAAAAATAAGGATTGGCAAACTTGCCCCTGTTTGAACTTGTAATTTTCTGACTATTTATCAAAACTTAAAAGCATAATCTCAGCCAAGGGTTCACAATTTTTCTGAGATCTGGGAGCCATATTCATTTTTCTCATTCTAGCATAGAGCCAAGGTCACCCCGCAATCTCTTGTATCCAAACCCCACTCTGATTAATACCAGGTAGTTAATTCTGTAGATAAAGTTAACCAGCTAAACCGACTGGCATGAAACATCAGAGTAGCTTACCGTCATATTTTCATGCCTACCCTTGTGTTATTTGTTCACAAAGATGGATAACCCTCTAACAGATTGGAAATAGCACTGCTGCCTTTAGGATGCTCCCCTCTGATTTATTTAATAAGCAAAATCCTCTTTCACCACCATTTGGTTCACACAGTGAGGACGACCAACACAACGTAAATGAGCGGATATTATCAGCCACTCTTTCACTGCCAGATGGCAAGGTCTTATGCTTCTGAATTAATCTGTGTCATCAGTTATGCTGGTTTAATGATTTCTTGACAATTAGCAGTGTTAATTAGCAGATAATTCTATCAGTCTTTTCTGTAGATGAGACACAACTTCCCACTTTTTGAACCTCAAAAGATATAAAACTAGGAATGTATGTAATGTCCTTGAGAAATATTGATCGAAACATATTTTGCTCTGCAGAAGGTTCCTTGGATGTTTGTCTTGATGTAGAACTTCCTAATTTTCCACCCAAGTTTGCTTTGCATGTTGAATAAATTTGCTGGGAACTATTTGTTGACTTTGCAACCAGTCTCTCAATGATCTGTCCGTGGTCCTGACCGGGCAAAGCTGACTCAGACAGAATGCCGCTAAGGGCTCCAGCATGGAACAAGATATATTTCCTTGCCCACTACAACTCTTCCAATTATAGTCTAAAATAACTGCTGTTCCAGTTTTCTATTCTTTGCTCATTGTACCCTGAAACTATCTTTCATGCAACCTTGGAGAGGCCACACCTCAGCAGTAGAGTGTTTTATATGCATGATGAAGGTTCCATGACAACTCCATATGCTTTCTCTGCCTGAGGCCCTGGAGATCCCCTTCCAGAAAGAGTATACCAAGTGTGGAAGGCTTTTTGCCTACCCAAGCTTTAAGGGCCCATGTGCCAATGATGGGCAGGGCTAGAGGCAAAAGAAGGCAGAGTGACAAATGAGAAATTTGACCTTTGGATGGTAGGCTAGCTTCCATGCACTCACACTGTCCTCCACCCAGCCAACTAAGAACCATGATCAGAGTGAAAACCATGAACCCCTGGCAAGATTTATCTAAATAATATCCATTAGCCATCAGATTCTACCCACCTGTTGCTTTACAACTCTATAGATCCCCTAGGAAAAATACTGCTCTCTCCAGGTACCTCTGTGTTCCACACAAATAGGTTCTGGGTTTCTTCCAACACTCTGGAGCAGATTTGGAGAGGGTGCATGGGTGTGTGGGATGAGGAGGGAGAGGGGAAGGCACAAGCAGAAATCATTGTAGGAATGGATCTGTTTAGTTGAGGACCACCAAATGATTTTTCTGGCACACTAATTTTGTACATCTGAAGCAAATTTCTGATCTCTAGTTGGTTCTGTATGTTGTTGAGCCAGTGTGGTGCAGTAGTCAGAGTGTCAGGCTAGAACCTTGGAGACCAGGGCTCAAATCCCTATTCTCACTGGGTGACCTTGGGCCAGTCACTGCGTCTCAGCCTGACCTACCTCACAGGGTTGTTGTGAGAGTAAAATGGGGAGAGAGAAAACCTTGTACATCTCTGAGAGACAGAAGGAAATTGCTCTCAGCTCACCCAGTGAACTTCATGCCAAGTGTGGACTTTAACTGTGTGGACTGTCTCTCTTAGACCCTACTCCAGTTCTCTAACCATTGTGCCGCTTTACTTTCTCGTGGGACCAGGGGTAACCAATGTGGTGAGCTCCATATGTTGTTGGACTCCAGTTCCCATCAGTCCCAGCCACTGACCATGCTGGCTGGGACTGATGGGAACTCAGGAATAATGAGTTCTGCAGTCTAGAAACATCTGGAGTGTAACACATTGACTAGCCCTGCCTTTCAGTCCTGGTTATGCAAAAATGATGGTGTAGGGGAGCTTGATCTCAAAGTAAAGGAAGCATGATGCTATGTTGAGTTGCCTTGTTTTCATTGCAGTCTTCATAACATCCGGTTAATGTCCAGGCACCTGAGCTTCTATGCTTTCTGATACACTCTGTGGGTGTGATGCATGTGCCTGTCTTATCTAGCAAAGGGGGAGCCAGCACAGGAAGGCAGCCATTCTGCATGCTACAGAGCTATTAGGCTCCAGGTGTTCATATATAGATGCTGCCTTTTTCTTTTGGCAGTAAACTAGCTATTTGGCTTCGTTGCTAGTTCCCCTCCTGAACCTCTCTTTTAGTATGGTTATTCTGTCTCCCCCCCTCCCCCAACCGCCCCACAAGTTGCTATGGAAACTATGAAAGATGGAGAAATGGAAGCACCAGGGCAGCTTAAAGATATGCCACATCAACTGCCCGCTCCCCCAGTTCACTTGAAGATTATTGCACAGAATGATTATTGTGGTTGTCAGCTAACACCTCCCACCCCAGGTACTCCTGCAGGTTGCTGGGTCAAAGGAAGATGGGAAGATTTCCATTGCAGTTATTTGCTACAAGCAGGTTCCAGGCTGGATGGAATGCACAGCTATGTGCAATTAGAGGGCTGTTGTAATGACAGCCCCATCACATCAATAGATGAACGGGCTGGAGACAAATTTCAGCTACTTTGTTGGTGATGGCAAGGGGTAGCTCTAGAATACAGCTGGGCTATGGTACATCTTGGGATAGTTGGGGATGATGTGTTGTTTTTGATGGCAGCAACGATGTTTAGCATTATATAGCAATTTTGCTAAGTGGTTCTCATGCATTAGTAATCCTTACAACAGCCCTTGAATTTCTGTTTTTGCTTTTAAGCTGCCTAGCGCACCATTTGGTGGGAAGGTGGGATAGAAATTTAACAAACAAACCATTTAGCCCATTATTACTTCCTCTGTGTTGCAGAAGAGGGGGAAGCTGGGGGAGAGGGGCTTGTTGGCGGAAGAGATGTAGCTTAGCGATAGCTACATCTGTCTGCATGCAGGAAGTCCCAGGTTCAATCCCCAGGACCTCTTGGGAGAGTCGAGAAAGATCCATTTCTTATAGAGCAATATGAGCCATGAAACTGTCAGCAGAGGGCTTGACAGAGCCTTTCTGCTCATGCAGGCAGGGGCAGGCGAACTACACTGATTCACTGTGCCGGCTCCCAGGTTGGTGCAGTGAAGAGACCCAGGTCAGGCCTCTTGATGTAATGCGACAGCAGTACAGCCAGAATCACAGAATGGTGGAATTGGAAGGGACACCAAGGGTCATCTAGTCCAACCCCCCTGCAATGCAGGAATGCAGTGGGTAGTTTTCCAGCCCAGCTCTGCCCTCTCCCAACTGTGAAACATCATGATTTGGAGATTTTCAGCTGGCTAAAAAGGGAGGACAAGGCAGAGGAGCACCTCTGCCTCATCACAGCTCCTACAGACCTGTAAACTGGGGGTTTGGATTGCCACCCTAAGCCCTGGAGAGCTGCTTCCAGGCAGTGCAGACAATGCAGACTTTAATGCACCAATGGCCTGGCCTGGCTTCCAATTTCACTAAGGCCTCTTACTGCATACTTAGTGGTGGTGATATCTGAGCGGTGGATTTCTTGGGTCATAGGCTGATGCTCTTGGGTGGCCATTCCTCTATGCTGTCATCAATAGAGAACAAACTGGCCGTCTCTCTTGAAGACCCACGCCATTATTATTTAAAGAGTGCTGTTACTGTGCATGCATGGGGCATTGCATAATCCTATCATTTGAAGTGAGGATTATGCATTTGTTGTATTTATGTTCCACGCTTTTCTTCAAGGAGCTCAAGGCGGTCTGCAGGGTTCTCTCCTTCTTATTTAATCCCTACTACAACCCTGAGGAAGGCTAGGTTGAGAGGCAGTGATTGGTCCAAGTGAGCTTCGTGGCAGAGTGGGGCTTCGACCTCCAGTCTCCCAGGTCCATCCCTCTTAACCACAACACCATACTGTACAGCTGATGCTTTAAGAAAACAACATAGTAAGAGATGAGAGTAGTGGATAATATTTCCAAGTGCATTTACATGTATTAAAGGTGGATCATAGCTGGCAATAAGAATTAGTGAGGCAAACCCAATAAAACGTGGGTTTTGATGGGAAAGGAGCCAGGGGACTTCTAGCAACTCTCAATATTTAAGATACTACAGTTCCCAGAATTCATGGTGGGGGGGGGGGAGTCATGAAACTGGTATCACAGTTCTTTACATTCATGGTGCGAATGTGGCCCAGGTAAGGTCTCCTAATTTGAGCTGAAAAGGGGTTAGAAATGATGGCTGAGAGGAATGCCCTTAAGTTAAGAGATCACCTTAGCTGGAGTTGACAACAGTTGCTTGTTTATAATTGTAACTCTCCCTGTGCTCACATTATTAGGATAGGCAACAATTTGCTGAAATAAATAAATGAATCTTTTTTAAAAAAAGTATATCTATAACAAAGAGTCTTATGTCATCTTAAAGTCTAAGCATTTATCATGGCATGAGTAGTCTCATTAAAACTTGTACCATAATAATTCTGTATGGTTGTTGTTGTTGTTTTTAAAGATGTCATAAGACTTTGTGTCACTGCTGCTGCTCACTACTCAAATGTACCCTTACCTTTGACCCTAAACCAATAAATGTGTGTTGCTTTGTGTGTTCATAGTGTGTATGTGTTCTATAACTTGTTCTCCGCTTGGCCTTTCCAGCATGGAAAGCATTTTGCAGGCGCATTACCAGCATAGCAGAGTTTGCCCTAATTGGCCAAGGATTGGTTGTGAAATGTCAGGGAAAGATTTATTTTCCAATGCAGTCTCTCCAGGTACTAATTTTTCTGTGGCTCTCTGGATAATGGCTGCTGCACACAATAGCCCAGAGACCCTAATCAGAATCTGGGGCTATAATTGGGTTGAAGGGATTTAAAAATCATTAAAGCCACATTCAGGAAGGGAATAAAAATGGACACCCATCCCCTTCTCCTTTTTCCCTTCCTAGCCCCCCAAAGACTGAGTGATTCACTTTGCATTTAATGAGAGTCTCCCACTGTATGACTTATTATATTCCAGTAATTGTGTTTCAAGCGGCACAGTCCCGTGAGGGGGGTCTTCTCCTGAATCCATAACTCAGGTCCTACCAAGCTGATGGATTTCTAACTCGATGAGCAACCACAAAATCCACAAGCTGCTAGAGGCAGCTGTAAGCACTGTGAGGTCTTGACTCCCACGATATGCCCAAGCCTTCCTTGTTCTCATTACAGGAGTTCCCAGTATGGTGGCCACATGTCCTGCTCTACATAGGGAAGTCCTTGAGTCTATTTGAAGGTCTCTCAGAGGATACTCTTCTCTTTGAAGGACCAAGCGCCAAAATCATAAGGGAGAGCAGAAGGGGCCTTGGAGGCACTCATCAATAGCTATCAGCACCTAGATAGTGGACTGAGCAGGTGCATACACCATGTGGTCATAGTCCTCCCTGCTATGATGAGATGCCTTGGAGAAGAGCTGTGGCTCAGTGATAGAGCATCTGCTTTGTATATGGAAGGTCCAAGGCTTGCTCCCTGGCATTTCCAAGTAGAGCAGGAGGACTCTCTTGCTTGAAACCCTGGAAAGCCTCTGCCAGTCCATGTCAGTAATGCTGAGTGACACAGAGATTGCTTGAGTGGATTGGATCCCTATTTTATTTTTTATTAAGGTTCATTTGTACTTCTTTAAAGCTTGGGGTTCTTTTGAGCCTGCTGATGTATCCCCCTTGTTTCTCAGTGGTTCTGTATGGTTCCTGTCTTATCGACACTCAGCCACTTGAGTTTGCCATTAGCAGGAGTGATGGTGAATCAGCCACACGCTTAACCCTCCAATTATATGAACAAGTAGCAATCATACGTTGAAAGCAAAGCCACAGTATATGGACGTCATAATAACAATGGAACTGCATGCAGCTCCACTGCCTTTATTGAATATTTTGAAATATAATAAGTAGAATGGGAAAATTACATATCCTATAAAGCTACTTCCGATATGGAGCAGAGCAGCAAAAAGTTTTTAATCTGGCGATGGATTTAAAATCCTTTAAAGCCTTGTAAAGGATTTCTTAAAGGTCATTTAGAGAGTCCTTGTCAGTTTCCGTATTTGATTATTACTTTGTATTCTGTTTACAAAGCATCAAAGTTATATGCTAACAATAAAATAAAGTATAAAATCAAATCCTTTGAAGACAGCGTTGGGGGGTGTGGGGGTGTATGTGTGTGTGTATTCTAGCATTATAGGACAAAATTGGATTGTATCCAATGTGTAGTCCTGCTCAGAGCAGACTTGTTGAAATAAACAGATATGGCTAACTTAGGTTCATTGGTTTCAGTGGCTCTACTCTGAATAGAGGTTAGTTGGATATGGCCCAATGCCGGCTTATACAAAAGGTTGGCCAAAGAAGAACCTGCTGCATCAGGCCAATGGTCCATCCAGTCCAGTATCCTGTTCTCCCAATGGCCAAACAGATGCCCGTAGGAAGCCTGCAAACAGGACCTGAGTGTGGCAGCCTTCTCCACTCTTGCACTTCCCAGCATTTGGTATTTAGAAACATTATTGCCTCTGACAGTGGAAGTAGAATACAGCTATCATGGCTGGCAGTCACTGATATCCTAATCCTCCATGAATATCTAATCCTTCTTTAAAACCATCCAGGTTGGTGCCAGCCATGCTGTTTTATGGGAGTGAATTCCATCTACTAACTCTGTGCTGTGAGAATAAATACATTTTAAGTGCTCTTAACTTAACTCACTCATGTGAGCAAACCGTGGGGACACGTGTCACTCCTAAAGGGAAACTTGTTGCACCATAGCTGTTTGACAGTGCAGTGGACCACCTCAGAAGGTGGTGGGTGTTCCTCCGTTGGAGGGCTTTTAAACAGAGGTTGGATGGCTGTCTGTCAGGGATTCTTCAGCTGCAACTCCTGCATTGCCGGGGGTTGGACTAGATAGCCCTTGGGGTCCCTCCCAGCTCAGCAATTCTGTGGCATTAACAGTTCATAGAACCAGTATCACACCCAAATGCTCTGAGCCCCAAACTGACGCTTAAGCACCAACAGGTGAAGACCACCCTCCCTTCTCCAACGTTTTCTCTCTTCTGCGAGAAATCATCTTGTGACCCACATTTAAATGGGCCTTTGCTCCTGTACTTCAAAAGCACAGTGATTATTAACTAGACATCCTTATCTAACTGGCTGTTTCACAAGCTCAGGACTTAACTTCCCAGGGGCTGTACAAAGCATTGTTAAATTCCTTAAAAGCCCGTTGAGAGGGTGCACTGAGCAAATGACGTCAGGAGTCCCACCGATTGTGGCAGAAATATGTCTAGGTTTAATTGCCAAGGATTGTTTTTTGTCTCCTGTACAAAAGCAGCAAATCCCCTGAAGCTGGTCAGGACCACAGCTGTTTACGGCGAACAGAGGCTTGTTGCTTATCTCCTTATAGCAACCTGTCTCTGGGAGATCACGGCTTAATTAACTTGTGCGTTATCGAGGCTGAAATTGTACAGACGTTGCAAAAGAAAAGAAGATTTTTTTATTTTATTTTTTTGAAAAATGGGAAAAGAACCTGAAACAAACAAATAAATAAATAAGTGGAATATAAAAGGAGGGGGAACGGAATTACGAGACCTCAGCAACAAAGCACTGCCAGCTCTGTAGAGAGGCGAACACAGACGGCTCTCATAGCTCCAGACAGAGTGGAAATACTTTTTTTGTTAGTTCTGGGGGGTGAAAGGAGGAAGATAAGTTGGTCCTATGAGCGATTTTGAGCCCTTGTTCTCATTTTCTGATGTGGACTTTGAGGGTCGTGTGGAAGGGCCTATAGGGAAAACCTTCTTCATGGCTGGTCAAAGGACATCCTTTGCAGAGCAGGCAGGGCCATGCAGGAGCATAAGAACATCAGAAGATCCTGTTGGATCAGGCCCATGGCCCACCTAGTCCATCATCCTGTTCTCACACTGGTCAACCAGATGCCTGTGAAAAACCCACAAGCAGGACCCGAGCACAAGAAGCCCCCGGGGGTAGAGATGGCGGAGGTCAGGTGTCAGGAGGTGGAGTTGGGCATAGGTCAGAAATAAAATATGATGTCAGTGAAGTTAACTCTTTATTCAAAGAAACCAAGGCAGCACAAGTCTAGTGGTCACAGCAACCCTTCCTGGTAGGTCTTGATTCCAATGAAGCAGTTGCAAGGAGTTAAGGTCCCTGCCTGCCTACCGTTCTCTAAG
Source organism: Podarcis liolepis (assembly GCF_965112155.1). NCBI lineage: Eukaryota > Metazoa > Chordata > Lepidosauria > Squamata > Lacertidae > Podarcis > Podarcis liolepis. The sequence continues at coordinate 26,199,363 of NC_139567.1, read as the reverse complement.
GCTCCTGCCCCAGTTCCTTCCCCAGCAGCCTAAGGATTTGTTTTCTTGTCTCTCATTGCTCCTTCCGCTGCATTTTTTCTGCATGTTCTGGAAGACCAGGAGGAGGGGAGCTGGTCAGTGCAGGAGAGGGAGACTCCATGGATTCTTCTGCAGTCTGCCTCATCTTTGTCTCCTGGTCCGCCTCCTCTCCTGCCTCTGAGTCTGGACTCCCCTCTGCCAGAGCTTATTCCTGCTCACTAAACCCTGTTGCCTTTTCACCTCCCAACACCTTCTCCTCTGAGTCTTCTCCCTCTGACCACTCATTGTCATCTACCATCAATCACCTGGCTATGAGCCTTCTTTCCCTGGGGGTTCCCTTGGGGATTCCCCAGCTCGTGCCTCCCACTTCGCTGCATCCAGCCAGTCCATCTGGCAAAGAAATCAAGAAGCAAGACACATGAAGTCACCTAAGTATAAGGGAAACTAGGCAGCTTCCAAGCCAGGGATGGGGAGTTTCAGACCCTGGGGGTCAAATGTGGACCTCTCTAGCTGGCCCTTGGGACTCTTCCAACCCATTATTCTATGCCAGCCACACACCCTCTGACCAGAAACAAGCCATCCCCAGCCCTGCCTTGCATCCTTTTTGAGTGTTTATGCCTAGCTGGAAATATATCCATGAACTCCTTTGCTGGCCTGGATGGAGAACAGAGAAGCATGCATTAAATGCCCCCAAGGGCGCACCCAGTGAGCTTCATGGCCAAGTGACCATTTGAACCCTGGTCTCCAAGGTTTAGGTCCATTACTCTAACCACTACACCACACTGCCTCTCCAACTATGTATTCGTTTGTTGCCTGAAATCCTGCAGCTACTGTTGGGGTTGGGGTTGACACCATTTGATTTTGGCCCCAGTTCAGGGTCGTGCATTCACTGCTTGCCAAATGCAGAACATAATTTGTCCTCCTTAGTTTCCAGCAAATGATGTTTGAAGGTGTCCGGGTTTCCGCCGAGACTAAATGAGAGGGAATTTGCTGCAGGGATTTTTTATTGCAAAGCGGCGTTTGGAGCCAAATGTACTGAGTCACTTAGAGAAAGCAGAGAATAAAAATATGACAACCTTTTCCCATTCATCTCTCAAAGTGCTATAGTTGAAAGCAGGTGAGTCAATCACATTTTTTTAAAAGAGGAACATCCATTTGTATCTAGAGTATTTTAATAAATATCGAGTCTTTTCAGGAAACATTTTCTTTTATAAAAAACAAAAAAACCACCATAAACCTTTCATCGTATGCCAGTTCCATGTCACACCCAGCTTTTTCTCTCTTATTTTTCCTGATGGAAATGTTAACGTTATAATTAGCATGTTTTGTTCCTTCAAAAGCATTGTCAAATGGATAATGGTCTGCCCCTCTATAGTACGGTGGTGGCTGTTATTCTGCTTTCCCTTTCTGACAACCACCAAGGTTGAGAAACAGAAGAAGCACCAAATAAGGATTCAAATAAATAAATAAACCCATAATTTATTTATTTTGTAGTATTTATGCAGCACTTGACTGTAAAAAGAAGAAGAAGCATCGAAGCGATTTACCAAAAGAATAAAATGATAAAATGATTGGTTGAAAACATTTTTTTTAAAAAAGAACTATTTTATTTCATAGAATCATAGAACTTTAGAGTTGAGAGAGGTCCAAAAGTTCATCTAGTACAATTTCTTGCAATGCAGAATTCCATTTCTAATTAAAAAAATTAAAAAATGTATATCCCTTGCTCCACAGGAGTTACATTGCTCCTGACAATGTCCTTACTGCTTGGTCTCATAACCAAAAGGAATGACATTAGTTGCCAATTCTGACCATAGCTGTGCAGGGGAGGGATCACTGTGAGCCAGCAGTTAAAGAGTGTTGGACTAGGACATGGGAGACCAAGGTTCAAATCCCAAGTCCGCCATGAAGCTCACTGGATGACTTCAGGCCAGTGACTGCCTCTCAGCCTAACCTTCCTCGCAGGGTTGTTTTGAGGGCAAAATGAGGTCATTGGAAGAGAGGTGGTACATAAACTTAAAAAATGAAATAGAGTATATCAGACCCACTATGATAGCCTGCTCAGTGTGAGGAGGCACTGCTAGCCAATGGAATGTGTGCTCTTCTGTGTAGGTCTGGCTGCTGTGTGATGTTTTGGGGCATCTATTTTTGCTATGCTCCTGACTCCTGGGAGATTCACACATTGTGGAGATTTGGGCGGAATGGGCTTGTGTGAAGGGTTGCATATGCACAGGGCTAGTGATCCAGCACGAGTTTGGGAAATCTGGCTTTGTTTCATTTTGGAAAGTTTCTTTGTTAAGAAGAGCAGCAAACACATTCTTGGGAAACTGCATGCAGTATGCCTTAAATATGGCACTTACACAGTGCTATAAATAGTATACAACTTAACCTGCACATACCCATTTGCTAAAGAACACAGCCCCCCACAGAATTCCCAAACAAGCACCAGGCTTTTGTAGGAGACATTTCTCGACACACAAAATCACCTGCGGTGTAAAACTAGGTATTATAGATACAAGCCAACTGAAGTGAATGTCCAAGCCTGCTGCTTTTGTGTTTGTGTGCACTGAAATCATGTTGCCCATAATCTTAATGTTTATCAAATCTTCCTGCTGCATATCCACACTGCTCAGATTAACAGCATGAAATGAGCACAAAAAACGTTCTCTTTTTAAATAAATAAACAGTGCAAAAGTAGGAGAGTTTATAAAGGCAACGACCAATTAACGTGTGAACGGAAGACGTGTCGTCGCGCACTCACGCACAGCGCCAAACCAAGAAGTGACCAAAAACGTAACAAAACACATCACTAAAAGGAGGGAATAGGGACATGATGTGGGGGGGGGCGGACGTAATGGGGTGGGGCACTCATACATCAAGGGGGTTTTCTCTGCATTGACGTTTGTTCTGACTCAGCAGTAAACATTGGGTTTTTCCGGGGGAAATGGCAAGACAAAAGAAAAACCTCTCAGATCTGTGCCTAGAAATCTCAGGACAAATAAAACTTTGTAAAATTATGCTTGGCGTGGAGAAAGTGGATAGAGAAAAGCCCCCACCCCCCATCACATAACATTAGAGCTTGTGAACATCCAATGAAATGGAATGTTGGAAGATCCTGGACAAACAAAAGGAAGGAGTCGAAACAAAATAAAAAAATTCCTTCCTGTAGCTCCTTAGAGACCAACTAAGTTTGTTATTGGTATGAACTTTCGTGTGCATAACAATAACAATACAGTGGTGCCTTGGATTACATATGCTTCAGGTTACATACACTTCAGGTTACAGACTCCGCTAACCCAGAAATACTACCTCGGGTTAAAAACTTTGCTTCAGGATGAGAACAGAAATCGTGCAGCAGCAGCAGCAGCAGCAGCAGCAGGAGGAGGCCCTATTAGCTAAAGGGGTGCTTCAGGTTAAGAACAGTTTCAGGTTAAGAACGGACCTCCGGAACGAATTAAGTACGTAACCAGAGGTACCACTGTAACAAACTTAGTTGGTCTCTAAGGTGCAACTGGAAGGATTTTTTATAATTTTGTTTCCACTACGGCAGACCAATACGGCTACCTACCTGTAAAAGGAAGGAGTGTTTCACTCAATGTAGAGGTAAAACTATGGAACCTGCTCCCAAAGGAGGCAGTGAGAGATACCAACTTGGATGGCTTACAAAGAGTATTGGACAAATTCATGGAGGACTATTGATGGTTATGCAGCTGATGCTCTGCCTCTACAGTAATGGAGGGGTGCTCAGCTCCTGCTTGGGGATTTCCAGCAGGCATCCAGTTGGGTGCTGTGAGAAGAGGATGCTGAACTAGATGGACCACTTGCCTGATCCAGCATACTCTTTACTTACTTTATTTCATAAAATTTATACACTACTTGATCAGCCTGTATAGTATGGTTTGTTAGTGCATGGTGCTGATAATGTTAAGGTTGCAGGTTCGATCCTGGTATGAGACAGCTACATATTCCTTCATTGTAGGGGGTTGGCGTAGATGATTCTCAGGGTTCCTTCCAAGTTTACAGTTTTATGATTCTGTGATTGTTACTCAAAGTGGTTTACAAAAACAATATTATGTTCTTAGGTTTATGCGTCTACAACTTAAGGGAAATGCCACAATAAACTAATATGAGTGCTACCCTTCTCAGCACTGGGATATGCACAGTGCTTGCTAGGCCAGAGCCAGCTTTCACTTCAATTTTGCTCCATGTGGCTTACAAGGGAATGGGCCCTGCCATCATGTTCATGTCAGAATGGCCCTCCATCCCAGTTACGGGTGCTTGGATATACAATGTGCAGGTGTTGGTGTGTTAAACTAAAATATGGTCTCCCCACATTCCTTCTCCATGCTGCCTTGCCAATTTGGACAGCGGAGGCTGTACATTCCTCTTGGCTCAGGGAGCTTGTATAGAATGCAAATTGGCTTTGCAGAAGAATAGGCTGGGGCACCAGTGCCAGAGGGTTTTTTATTATTTTTTCATATAATTATCCCTTTTCTCCCTCTCCTCCTGGTGGCACAGCAGCAACAGATGCTCCTGTAGATGACCCCGAAAACCTAAATGCGGAAGCTGCCCCTTCCACCATCCGGCGTCAGATTCAGCTCCTCTGGCTGATAGCTTTGACAGGCGGGTTTGCTCTGGCACTTTCTCATTGCTAGTTTGGAGCTGGCATGCCACAGGTCCGCAGGGTCCACAGCGGCTCAGAATAAAGTTTAGATCCAGGCTGTGGATTATTCTTGGAGCAGCCCAATCTCCCTCTGCTACGATGGTGGTATTTCATATCGACGGCTCTGCTCCGGCTTGCAGCTGCGGAGCTGCTAACCTTGAACCTCACATGGATAATTATTTTGAAGGCACCGATAGCAGCTCCATAGTTAAGGCTTTATTGAGATTTGTGCTCAAAGCAGGGCTGAAATCCCCCAGCTTCACACTTTAATGATTGAATTCAGTCTCCGGATTTGGCACCATGTCTGCACAGAGGAAAATTGATATTTGTCTGCTCCTTTCAGAGTTAAATTATTGACTAACTTTCTTTCTGGAGGAAATATCTAAGAAAGTTCCTTGCGGAAACTCTGTACCCCTTTGTTCCTTGCATTTCCCTGGGTTCTTTGGCATGGATATCCACAATGCTCTACTGAAACCCCTCTGCCCCCCACCAAAAAAAGGAGCAAATATTTATAGGAACATATTTGGAATAATAATGTGAATGTACACTCAGTTGCAATCTCTGTGTTGGATGCAATTAGTACCTCTGCACCTTACTTACACGGGGTGGTGGCATGGTGACCTCAAGGTCAGGGCTGCATGGACTCACAAGTGGAGCCAATCTGGTGCATCCACCATTGCACCCATGAAGCCCCAACCTGGCCGCCACCTGAACCGCAGTCCCAGGTAAGTACACTGCAGAGCTATCAGCATTGAGTTCCAGCCCACCACACGGGAGGGAGGTTATTTTTAGAGCTGTATTGGGTCTGGTAGGAGGCACCAGGAAGCACCGCCCCAGTCTGACACACAGATCTCTAGCTGCCCTGCCCTGTCATTCAGATGGGGTGAGTGGGCTCATCACAAGTAGGGGTAGGAGAGAAATTACATTCAGCCAGCATGTGAAGGTGAATCTGCATCATTCACACCTTCTGAAGTGATGTGAGAACTGAAATACAGCTGTGCTTTTAAATTTTCACTTCTCTGAATTTTGCAATGCAGTTCTCCAGCTAGGTAACATGTACAAAATTGCATTTGCTGGGATAAAGTGTGCATATCAATGTGTATATGTTGCAGTGAAGATAAGATGCACAGATGCATTATATTAGGAGAATTGCTTAGCAAAAAAGGTGCAAATTAGGCTATATGTGCGCATATAAAGAACAGGATAAATTCACACTAAAATGCTGGTGAATTTCCACAAGGAAATGTGGAGAACTGAACCTAAGACTGGAAAAATGAGAAAGGGAAAGAAATCCAAACTGACAACTTAACCCATCACTCACAGATTCCTTTTCTCAATGGACTTTACTTCATGCCACTGACTTGTGTGGGCTGAAGCTAAGTCTGGGGAAAATAGGAGAGGGGTATCTCAGACCAGTGTGTTCTCTTGCAACATTGCCAGGAAGTCCCTCTCTAAGGGTGGAACTATCCTTGTCTCCCTCCTTCTCCCTGCTCCATTCATTGCTTCAACCCTATGTTTAGTTATATGTCGTGGAATTCCGGAGTGCAAACTCACATCACAACTGCTTCACATCATTTATAGGCATGCCTAGTTTAGGTGTGATTAATTATGCTGCAAAGATGCTAGTTACTCCCTGCTTCCTCATGATTGTGGTGCTTTACATCTAGAATCACAGAATTTTAGAATTGGAAGGGCCCAATGGTCATCTGGTCCAACCCCCTGCCATGCAGGAATCTCAACACATGGTCCCCCATCCAATTCAAACTCATACCAGACCCTGCTTAGCTTTGCAAAAGTGTTAGCTGTTTTACTGCTGCACTGCTAGGAAGGGATGAATGATCTCTGACAGATGCCCACCCAACCCCCTAGAAGCAGAGGCCTGGAGTGCAATGATTCATGTCCTTAAAGTAAGAAAGAAATGTCACTCCATATTATCGAGGCAATGGTGGTTTATGATGTAGGATTCCAATACTACCGTGCTTATTAAAGGATACACTGGAGATTAACAGCAATCAGAAGTTCAGTGGCAGCAATGGAACAATGAATGTGCCAACAAGCTTTCGGCTGTGTGGTGATGACTGTAATGTCGATTTTGTTCTAAGACTGCCATTCTCTGAGAAAGATCAGCATCCTTAGATTTTGTAGGGAAAGAAGCATTTGTTAAGTATAAATAATGCAGACTGTGGGCTATGTGTGATGTAAATCAGAGTCATTCTGCTGAAAGTTGATGCTTGAATGTTGAATGTGACTGTGTAACTCCCTCCCTCTAGCAGATCGCCTGTTTGTTTTTATTGTGAATGGAGTCAGCAGTACTGGAAGCAGATGAGAGTTGCAGTCAGATTCAGCTCCAAATGGAATGCAGTGTCAGATGGTGGGAGGACATGGCCTAGAGGACATAGGAAGCAAAGAGCTTTCTTAATTGCATCACACTAGTGTGGCGCTGTGGGGGACACGGGTGGCGCTGTGGGTTAAACCACAGAGGCTAGGACTTGCCGATCAGAAGGTCAGCGGTTCAAATCCCCACAACGGGGTGAGCTCCCGTTGTTCGGTCCTGGCTCCTGCCAACCTAGCAGTTCGAAAGCACATCAAAGGGCAAGTAGACAAATAGGTACCACTCCAGCGGGAGGTAAACGGCATTTCCGTGTGCTGCTCTGGTTCGCCAGAAGCGGCTTAGTCATGCTGGCCACATGACCCAGAAGCTGTATGCCGGCTCCCTCGGCCAGTAAAGCGAGATGAGCGCCACAACCCCAGAGTCGGCCACAACTGGACCTAATGGTCTGAGGTCCCTTTACCTTTTACCTAGTGTGGAATCTGCACTCATCTGCACAAGGGTGAGGTGAATATGAGTGTGCTAAGCTTGGGAAGTCCCTGGGGTCAACTGTGGAAAAGTTGTGCTCATGTCGACTCTCATATGGCACAAAAATAAACATGATGATGTAGAAGATTAAGGTTGCTTTCGGGGTGTAGCTTGGGGGGCATGACCCCAGGAGCACAATTTTAAGGACGTGCAAACCAGGAACCTCCACACAGGTGCCAGCTCCCACAGGAATCCCTGTCCCTGCCAGACACATCCTGGCAGGCCCCAACCCCAGCCCCCCCTCCTTCCTTGCCTGCCACCGGGGGTCTCTGGGACCTGGAGCCTGACCTGGCCTGGCCATGCTACTGTGCCCCTGGCCTCCTGACTGAGTGGCCACCTGGCCAGGTCTGGCTCCTTGCTTGGCGCACTCCCAGGATGGTGAGTAGGCATGGACGGAGGCAGGCAGGCAAGGGGTGACCCCAGCATGGCCTAGCCTGGCGCTCCTCTCCATGGATGTCAGGGGGATTCACCCACCAAGGGCCTCATTGACCGGACAGGCTTCCCCCCTGCATGGGTGGGTAGGCAGCCCCATGCAGCCCCACTTGGCTTCAGTGAGGGGGCACTCTGGTGGCATCAGTGGTGAGAGATGGGCTGGCACTATGAGCTCCGTTCACCCTCCGCATGCCCCGGTCACCAGCCAACCCCACTACACCACTGAGTTGCTTATCAATGCAATGGACTGTAGTTAGTGGTAGAGCACCTGCTTTACACGAAGAAACAATTCATGTGATTCTTAATAAGAAACAAAATAAGGATAAAGAAATCAATATCAATAAGAGTAGCAACCCCACCCCTGTCAAAATAACCTAAACAATGCTACAAGCCATCAGCCCCAGCCAGTACAATCAATGGTAGGTGATTATATGAACTGTGGTCTAACAGCATCTGGCTTCCCCTGTTCTATGGAGAAGCTCTTCTCCTCTGCTACAAGCTCTTCAGTATAATCTTTCTAAGACAGTCCAAGGAGAAGGTATCAGGGCCCTTGACATCCCAGAACTCTTCTTCCTATGAAGGCATTTGCAACTCTGCAACCTGGGTCTTGACAACAGAGGTCAGATGAAAGTTTCCAAAGGCTGTAATAACACAGGGCAGTGATGATGGCGGTAGAAATAATCAATCACCTAAAAGAGCCCACATTGGCGTTTGGATGGGTTGGGATGGAGCCGCACACATTTCCATAGTCATCTGGCACCGTGAGGGAACTTTGTGTTGAGCTGAGCTGGAGAACAAATGGTTCCCCATTACTTATGCGCTTCCTGAAGCTTGAAACAATTGCCATTATCCCACATAATATTGCATGACCTACATTTTTACTTGAAAGCCTCCAGCTAATAATTAGTTTGAATTTCGATTTATAAATAAACACATTCATATTCCAGGTTGTGTGTATGTTAGTTTTTCTTTTAACATCACAATAGAAACCAATTCCCTTCTCCCTCTCTTTTGTTCTACTTTTGTTTCTGCCAAGTGTGGATGGGGGGCAATGAGAGTCCAGGGAAATTTTTTTTGCTTGTGTGGCTGAAAGGAGAAAAAGGAGGGTTTTTGGATATAATGAGACCGCTGGGCATTATCCTGGAAAACGTCAGGAGCCCCAAGCACTTGGGAGGCTTGCACCATCTGGATAAATAGGGTTAAGCTCCCTTTTGGCAGTCGTTAGATGGCTCGCTATGGTTGGGCAGCTTGGCTTGCTCCAGAGGAGCTGCAGATTAGTAAACAAAAGTACCTAACAGAAGGTACCCAGGTTGGTCAGCTTTCCCAAAGTGGCCTTGGCACACCACATGGCTTGTGTGCCTAGCTGTCCATCTCTGCTCACATTTACTCAGGCATTGGAGACAGGGAAGCACTGAAAAGATGTTGGCATAGAAATTTGGCGCAGGAAGCATATCACCTTGAGCACTTGTACCTGTGTGGAGCTGTTGGCTCTCTGTTGCTCCCCTGTGTGGAGAACCACTGAACTGCAGGTGGAAGCCTTTTTAGTGACAAATCTCCAGGCCCTGGACTGATTTCAGCTTCTCAGGCTGGTCATTGCTTTCCTGGACAGAAAGGAGCATAAAAGTTAAGAAGAACTTCTTAATGGTAAGAGCTGTTCAACAGTGGAATGGACTCCCTACAAAGGTGGTGGACTCTCCCTCACTGGAGTGTTTAAAGCAGACATTGGGTAGCCATCTGTCAGGGAATCTTTAGTTGTAGTTCCTGCATTGCAGGCCATCACACTAGATGACCCCTTGAATTTTTTTCCACCTCTACAACTCTGTGATTCCAACTTAACGTTGCTCTCTGTTACAGAAATGATGGGGGGCGCATCTTTACAGTTGTTAAATGTTAAAAATATTATGCCAGAATGTATCTTTTTCACTTGACAGCTCAGGGAAGATACCTAGCTTTATAAATCATATAAAATCAACCCCTTTGCCAATTTCCTCCATTCCAATGCCATTTTGCCCTTGGAAAAATGACTCCTTTCCTTGCCACCTCCCACCATAATCCCTCAGACACATGCACTCCTTCCTGCCCAGGAAATGCCCAGAAGTGGCAATTGCTGAGCTTATTGTTAGCCAAAGGAAGCCAGATCTCATCACTTAACTTGCCTCAGGGTCCAGACATGCTAAGGAAGTTCTATTGTATTTTGGGTGGTGGGCCCTTAAGGGGTGTTGCCTATGCTAATCTTATACTTGGGTCTTGCCCTGACATGTTTGCCTTGTATAACCCTCCCCTTTCTGACATTTTAGTGATGTAGCAATGATGTATTGATGATGCTGTATGAACTGTATTCTAGGATATAGTGGGAAAGTTTTAAAAGTCAGTATCGCCCCATGCTCGGGGTTCACTTGCTGCTGTTTGAACCTGTTGCGCAACAATATAGGATCTAAGTCTATTGACTGCTGTTTTGCTCCAAATTGCTTGGCTGGAATTTCGTTCTTTTACTGACCACATGGATCCGCACGGGACTTGTACCCCAATGAGCTGGGCTGTTGAGTAGTCTCTCAACCCAGAATTTTCCTTATCATCTGGAAACAAAGTCTTCCTGGACTCTGGTGGGTTCATTTTTGTTCCTAGCTTTCCCCTAAATCCTGCCTCCATGTTTTTATTATTCCAACTGCCATGAGCTCCAGACAGCATGCTCAGTGACTAGGAATGCTGGGAGTTGTAGTCCATCAACATCTAAAGAACCAAAAATTCACAATCCCAGTCCCAGATCATGTCCATTAGGTTTGCTCTTTGATCTCGATTCATTCATTCAGTGCTGCCAGTACTGGTTTGTTCACAACTTCTGTTTGCTGTCTTCTGTCTGACTGTTACCAATGATCCATTCTTGAGAAACTGCCATGCAACTCTCCCATTGAAACAATAAAAAAATATAAACAGCCATAATTAAAATATGCAATAAAACCTATTCCATTAAAACAGCACAGCAATGAAAACAGTATACTCAGGTCACAAGATCAAGGGAATGGAAGTGTAAACATCCTTAATGAGTGGCGTCCACTCATGGTACCATACAATCTTTGTAGATGAAAGGTCCTGGTTTGAATCTCTGGCTTCTCCAGTTAGAAGAACCAAGTGGCAGGAGAGATGAAAGGTGTCTGAAGAAGACATTGGAGAGCAGCTGTCAGTCAAATGTAGAGAATATTGGGCTATTTGGGCAAAAAATCCTGGTCTGGTTTAATGCAGCTTACTAAATCCTGCAGAATTTTCCATTCCGATGGCCATTGATGGATGATATTTTGGGGCAGCATCATTAGTAGGGTCCCCAATAGAGATGGACATATCAGTTTTTATCTGGTCTGTATCAATTTCAGATGTGTTCAATCATAAGTACATTCCCTCCTCTTATATGCATATAAACATAAATAAATTGCAGCACGTTTCCCCTTGCATATAGATTTTCCAATGTATCCAAAACATGTTTTGTATGCATTTGCACCAAAAGCACATATCGCGTGTGTGTGTGTGTGTGTGTGTGTGTGTGTGTGTGTGTGTTTAAAAAAATGAGAACTGCATCACAGAATGCAGATAAGCACTCGGTCCAAAGGCTATGTGTTCTGATCCGCTGTATTATCCTGGGAGGTGCACATTTGGTTGCTCTGCTTAAACATGTGGACTGGATGAAATTCTCCTCCATCCCTAGCTCCCAACATTTCAGTAAGAAATTGTTCAGGGGTTCCAGGATTGTTGTAGAGTTGTATTTGATTTTGCTGTTAGCATCTGTCTGTCTTGAGAGAGGGTGGAAGAGTGTGCCTTCAGGGGTAAAGTCAAACCATTGGAGAGTTGCAGTGTCTGCCATGGCTGTAGAGACTGATACAGGAGAGATATGTTGTATTGCAGGTGGGGCAGATGAAAGCATCCAGTTTTGCTGCTACAGGTGCACCAGGGCATTTTTTCTCTGTGTTTAAATTGATGCTTAGAATGCCTATGGGAGGAGATGGGTGGCTCCTTGCAAATTCTCTAAGATTTCAAATCTAGGTGAGCAGTCATATGCCTTGCCTGCATATTCCATTCTCCCCTTCCATCCCACGCAGTTAAGAATCAGTGTATATGGAAATCCCTGTTTAATACCTACAGAATTCATTTCCAAATACCATCCCTGCATTGGCATTTTGCAGCCAGATTCAGATGGAGGAGTTCTGTGTAAAAGGATATCACTTCCTCTTAAATCCCATCGGCCTTTCCATAGGGGTTTATCGTGGGCAGAATAACTCCAGGTGCTGTTTTTATTCCGACAAATGCCAAATCCTTTTTTTCTTTAAATTTGCTAAGCTAGTTGCCTCAGTAATCTTCTGTGGTAGCAAGCTTTTTTCTTTCCGCAGGCTAGATAGCCACTGTGTACATTTTCTTTATTCCCTCCACATAGTATGTCACATATATATAAATAAAGAAAACTCTTTTTAAAGACTCAGAACCCCATGGTTTTTGATGGCGGAGGTGGAGAGTCTTTTTCTCCCCGTAGTCGTCCAGCTCTTTAGAAAAAACATTTTTCAAGGGAAGCAGAGGATTGAATGCTCTTTGTTTTCACATCAAACAGCCCAATTCTAGGAACTGCTTTGCTGCAAGAACAGCTCAAGGGGTCAGGCAGCAAAATCAACCCCACTGCTAGAACAGAATCCCGTCACTGGTGCTGCTACCGGGACCACCTTTCACCCAATTCTTCTGCCGGGTGCACCGTGCGTAAGCCAAAGGAGCCCTTGGTCCAAATCACACCTCTGGCATGAACTTGCGAGGTTGCCATAGCTAAGCCACCGCTCTTAGCCTCCGCTTTCCATCCACAGTATGAGATTAAATGTACTGATTTACTTCAGAGGCTTGCTGCAAATGCTTCAAACATTTTAATCCATGGCATATGTGTTAGAAATCATTCATATTATTAGCACCTGTTTCTTGCACGGGATCCTAAGAGGCAACTGCAGTGGCAGGCACCCATGATTTGGGTAGATTTAGGCTGCTTGCAGACAGCCTGTTTATTGAGCATTCATCCTGATTTGTTTGCAGCAAGTTTATATGGCATTGTGTCAAGCCAGTGATACCCCATACTTCACAGTGCATTTATCACAGAAAGCCCAGATGGGTTCTCTCTTTTGGGGGTGGGGAGAAGAAGAAGAAGAGTTTGGATTTGATATCCCACCTTTCACTCCTCTTCAGGAGTCTCAAAGCGGCTAACATTCTCCTTTCCCTTCCACCCCCACAACAAACACTCTGTGAGGTGAGTGGGGCTGAGAGACTTCAGGGAAGTGTGACTGGCCCAAGGTCCCCTTCAGCTGCATGTGGAGGAGCGGAGACGCGAACCCGGTTCCCCAGATTACGAGACTACCGCTCTTAACCACTACACCACACTGGCTCTTCTTGAGCGGGTTTGTTGCTCAAGAAGTCCAAGTCTACTTAAATTGTACAGCCTGAATTTGCCTGTGTGTGACGGAATCCAGGGCCAGCTCAGGATGTGTTGTTGCTGGTGGCAGAGCTGCCCACTGAAGCTGCCACCTCCCAAAGGGAATGCAGCAGAGTGGAGGATGCAATCCCATCACCAGTGTTGAAGTCAGATCCAGCTGTGGACAGCACTGATTTCTGCCCATAGACTAGGGAGCGGATGCTATCTGGTCCTTTGCCTCTGGCAAAATGGACTGGGTTGGGCCTGTCCTCTTTCAAATCTCTCAACACAGGGGCAGGGAAACTTTTCCAGCCCGTGAGCCACCCTCTCTAATTGCAGGGGCGTAGTAGCATTTGGGGGCCTGCCGGGATGATTGCAAGGGCGAGGCTGGGATCCAAGGGCACATGACATCCTTCTCACACACACCCTCCCCAGTGCCACTTTGCAAGGCTGGGATCCTTCCAGCCTCACAAAGCAGCTTGGGGCTGGTGTCACTCTGCCTGCTGCAGCTGGGCTGGCATCTGGCAGGCTCCCTTCGCCATTTGCCCTCTGAGTTCCGTGACCCACCTCCCACCACACACATGCAAGTGCTCCAGGCACCATGAAAACATGCTCCACTGCTGTCTAACTGGTAACCTTCGAGGGGTCATATGCAGTGGTTTGTGTGGCTGGACATACAGCACTCACCAGCCACCATCCAGAGGAAGTGAGATGCCTTATTTCAGTTCAAGCACACATTGCAGCCAGGTAAAATTGCAGCACACGGCTTCGGTAGAGACCTGGGAGCTGAATAGTGATGCCTAAAGGGGCACATTTATTCCCCCAGGGCCTGAGGTTCCCAGCTATTCCTCTATGATATTTTTTGCCACAAAGTTTATGACTTTGCACTGTGTGTGCAAGTAGATCAGACTCCTCATGGAATCATTCTTCATTAGCACAAGTTGCCTCCTCTGGATTAAAGGGGGTGGGACTGAGTATGCATAGCACATAGGCTGGACCCCTAAATTCTAAAGCCAGTACAGGGCAACTTGGAAAAAAAATGCTGTCGATTTATGGACTCTCCACCCACACAGCCATACACAGCTTACTTGGACATGGAATAATAAACGGATTGGTGAGGTTTGTCTCACCAACAAAGCTAATGAACTCCTATTTCACCCAGCCATGCAGCAAGGAAAACAAACAGGAGCAAATTGAGTCTGGTCCTGGCAAGCGGTTGCTGCAAGATGGGGAGAGAAGGACAATGTCTTGTCTCTCCAATCACAACTGTATCCCAGGGGCCTGAAGGAGCAAGGCCTGGACACGATGCATGTGCTGCAGTAATAAGACATTTGCTGGAGTTTAAAGATCTCTGTGCTCCATTCCGGATGCATACATATGAAACGATCAAAGTTTTCTGTGACTCCAGAGGAGCGGGCGGCTAATCAGATGTGAGCCTCGGGCATTGCTCAGTGCTGATTGTGCATGGAAACAAATGGCTCTTCTGCTTGCCTCTTTAAAGGATTCCAGAGATAATCCAGCTGGTTCCCCATCCAGGAACAGGAGGATCTGATTTCCTAATGGTTCCCTCCCCCTCCCCCCTCTCTTCATTTCAGCGAAGAGCATGGGAAGCATGGGAAGGAAGAGCATGGGAACACTGAAACAGATAGTGTGTTTGTGATTCACCTTAATGCCATTTTTTGCATTTACCTTTAATTAACTTCTTTCCCCTCTTTCATTTGTTTCCTGCTTGGGGCAGACAGGAAGACCCTGCCTATGGCAGCTACTTGATCCAGGCTAGGCTAGAACTTTTCTCCCCCGATCTTATAGATATTCAGATGATAGATGATAGATAGACAGATAGATACTGTAGATGATAGATAGATATTGTCCATTGATGGCAGCATACCAATTGCCAACATGTTAGTTATTACATTGAATTTGAGGTAGGGGTTAATGGCATGCTACAGCTGTGATACGCATTTTGTGACATGTAGCTGCTTGTACTGAATGGCTGTTGTCCATCTAGCATACCATATTTCTTGGTGCAGGAACTGCTTTTTGCTGAGATATATCCTTGGTCCATCTAACTCCGCCTCCCCCAAAGTCGTGCCCTTCAGATGTTTTGGACACCAGGTCCCATTAGCTCCAGCCAGTTATTTATTTAACTTCTGGATTTTGGGAAACATTTATATCCCACCTTTCTTCCATCCTGAAACCCTGAAACGGCATACATTTGGTTCCCAAGAGGTCACCCATCCAGCCACTGCTCAGACCCATTGCCTGCTTAGCTCCAGCAGAGTGGTGATCTCATGCACCTTCAGGCAGCTCCTTGGAACTAACAATATGGCTGATGGTATGGCCAATGGCCAGGGATTATGGGAACGGTAGTCCAGCAACATCTGGAGGACATGAGATTGGGGAAGGTTGCTCTAGCACAATATTGACTACACTGACTGGCAGGTGCAATCCAGGGTCTTAGCTAAGACCCTTTCTGAGCCTGACCTGGAGATACTGTGGTTTGAACCTGGGTCCATCTACATACAAAGCAGGTGCTTTAGATTTGATCTATGGCTCTTCCTCCTATATGCTTAGTGAGAGTCATAATCCGTTCTGACTGTAATTCTGGATCCTTAGTTCTCCTGTCAAGTTTTCCTGGATTGGCTCCACCTTCCAGTCCTTTCAACAGAGCCTCACAGACGAAAAAGGTCTCATTGTGTTTTGTTTTCTTGATAAGTTATGGCACCTTTCACAGTGACTCAACTTCCCCTGGTTTTCCCTCACCACTTTCATGTCATTCCTTAACAAATTTCTGATCACTGGAGGTATCTTTAATGTATTTGAATGCATTTGATCACCAACAAATCTTGCTCTCTCATCCTCAGATAAAATATTAAATCAGGCCAAGCTTTTGAAAAAAAAAAATCCCCCTCCTCTCCCTCCAAATATTACACTAGAGTAACTAAAACCTCTCTCTTTTAATGATCACGAACATCAGAGTTCCCAGCCCAGCATCTTCTCTTTCAAAGAAAGAGGAAATGGAAAGAAAAGGTAGCACCGTATCGTCCTATAGACACAGCTTCAAAGCCATAGCTATAAAGGATACATTTTCAAAGGGCTGAGTTGATTCAGTGGAAGATGGACCACCAAAGTCTTTTTGACAACATGCTCCCAAGATGGTAGAAACCTGTTGCTTCCCTCAGCAGAGTTATTATTGCTCTGCTTAAAACAAATACTGCAATTGTCCTTCTTTAGAGGGAACTACAATAACATTTGCTTTGCCATCAGTTTAGCAGATTTTTAAAAAAGTCACATGATGTATGGCAGGGATCACCAACCCTGCCCCTTCAATAAACTCTGCAAAAGGCCTCAGAGAATATCCTATCAAAACATCACAATGCACAAGCATACTCTCCATACTAGCTCAGCCTCTCCTACATTGAACTATACCCCTTGAAACATGATGGTGTTTCATTCTAAACAGTGGGGAGGTGCAGAAATCACCTCTCTGTGAGCAAGTGTGGTCGTGTTTGACTTCAGGTCCATTTGCCTTTCTCCTCATTTAGATGTGGCACCCATTTGGGGTCATGCCACACACCCCAAAACACCTCTTTTAGTGACTGGTTCACACAACACTTTCTCAGCAGCCCAGATGTGCCAACTCCCCTACAAAGCTTGGGACTCCGTAGTGTGTGGAGTTAAAAAATGACAAATAGCAGGGCGGCCTTCTTTCAGGAGCTAGGGTAATTTTTCTGCCTCTTGAGGCTGCATTTGGACTATTCAGTTAAAGTAGTATCCTACCACTTTAGACAGCTATGGCTTCCACACTCCAAAGCATCCTGGGAAGTGCAGTTTGTTAAGGGTGCTGAATGTTTTTAGCAGACCCCTCACAGAGGTACAATTCTGTCAGTTCCCTGGGAAGAATGACTGGTTGTTAAGGCAGCCTGAGAATTGCATCTCTGGGAAGGGAATAGGGAGTCTCCTTACAACTCTCAGCACCCTTAATAAACTACACTTCCCATGATTCTTTGGGGGAAGCCACAACTTTTTAAAGTGGTTTGATACTGTTTTAAATTTATGGTGCCGATGGGGCCTGGAGTGTTTTGGTGTGGTTCCCCCAGGCTCTGAACTCCTGGCTTTGGCCCCTGAGTCTTTAACTTCTGGAGTCCAGTTCTTGGGATAACAGACACTGCCTTAATCATTGCGTAGTAAGTAGGGATGGATTAATTTCTCAGTATTGGCTCCTCCCCTGAACCTTGACATCTACTCACCCTTATTTCTGTATCCCTTTGCAATTTATTACCATTAAAAGCCTGCAGGAATATTTGTATGCCTATTGTGCACATTTCTCCCACATGTATTTTTATTTTATTTTATTTATTTTTTTGCAAACCATTTCCCTTAACGTTATGTTGTTTTGTGCATAATGTTCAGTAATGTATGTACCTTCATGCACACCTTCTGGTTGGAGAGCAGCACTGCCAAATTTACAAAAGAGCACAGAATGCAAAGGGAAGGTACTTATCCCCCCCCCCAGTCCCCAAGGGAAGGCAATGCAAAACTGGCAAGCAGCTTCTTTAAATTAACTGTGGAGCCCTTTCCCAAACATCTCCAGACTTCCTTCCTCTCGGCTAACTCAACCGAGTTTGTGACAACTTCATGCTCAATTAATCAGGTTGTATGAACTTTTGCTAGTGAAACTTCCCCGCCCCCACCCTTCCTCTCTCCCCTTTGCTTTCTGCAATCTCATGAGTGGTACCAGCTGGTTAGAAATGCTGCTGGGAGAAAAGCATTGAGTCCCATGCTGGGAAACATAAGGGGTGAACAGAACATAAATAACACGAGAGAGTCAAAAAAAGAGAGAACAGAGAAGAACAGAGGGAGGCAGAAATGTGAAGTGGCCCTTTAAGCTGGGAGCCTCGAGAGCCCAAAGCCCAAGGAACGTTCCCTCAAGTATTCAAATGAGATTGCAGCCTCAGATTGGTATGCATTAGGCTGGTCTCAATGAAAATTAACATGTAATTGCTTCAAATGAAGTAAGTGAGGAGGTAATCTGTTCTTAAATTGGATTCACAGGATTTTGTGGTACCATAATGCAGCTGTGAAATGAAATATATTTTGAGGATGATGTCCTCAAGGGGAGAGGGGAGGGAGAGATGTCAGAGGGTGGAGGATTCCCCCTCCCTTCACCTTTCGTTAGCACTGATTTCTAAACAAGGGGTGTCTGGGAAGAAGGCAGGCCAACAAAAGCCCCTAAGACAGGCATGGCCAACATGACCCTCCAGCTGTTTTGGGACTAACAGCTAACTAGCTAACAGGACCAGTGGTCAGGGATGATGGGAATTGTAGTCCCAAAACATGGCCATGCCTGCCCTAAGAGAACCTAAGAAGAGCCAGCTGCATCAGGCCAACAGCTCATCTAGTCTAGCAGCCTGTTCTCACCCTGGTCCAGGGGTCACCAGCCTAAGACCTATGGGCCTGAAGCAGCCCGCAGAGGTCTTTTGACCAGCCCACAATTCCCCCCGAACCAAGTTGCCCGCTCGTGCACTGCGCTAAACTAGCGCAGTGTGGTGCAGGGACTTGCTTCTGCGGCGCCGAAAATTGTGTGTGTGTTTGTGCGCACGTGATCTGGCCCACAGAGGGATCTCCACAGGACTGATCTGGCCCAGGCAAAATAAACCTTGCTGACCCCTGCCCTGGTCAATGAGATGCTTATGGGAAACCTGCAAGCAACAGTCAAGCACAAGAACACTGTTTCCTCCTGTGGTTTCTAGAAACGTGGAGGCAGAACATAGCCCATGAATTTGTCCAATCCTCTTTTAAAGCCATCCAACATGGTGCCCATCACTGCCTCTTGTAGAAGCGAGTCCCATAGTTTAAACCTCTTAAACTAATACCAAGGAATCCTTGATCTGCCTTGACCATCACAGCTGGTATACGCTGGTGTCCTGCTCCACTTGTTCTGCTTGTGTAACTTCCTTTGCTGTGGTTGAATGAACATGAGTCTTTGCCAAGTGGTAACATCCCATGGCATGAATATAACACCACTTGCTTGTATCACCCTGCCAAGTGGGTGAGGAGAATCTTATCACTCGCCTGATTCTCCAGACTTCTCATCAGGTGCTAAAGGAATGTGGGGAGACTCTCTTGGCCATTTGGCAAAACAACACAGAGATGTTGTATACCTGGAGATGATGGGAATTGAACCTGGGAGCTTCTGCACCAAGGCAGATGATCTACCATTGGGCTACAGCCAGTGTGGTGTAGTGGTTAAGAGCGATGGACTCCTAATTTGGTGAACCGGGTTCGCGTCTCCGCTCCTCCACATGCAGCTGCTGGGTGACCTTGGGCCAGTCACACTTCTCTGAAGTCTCTCAGCCCCACTCACCTCACAGAGTGTTTGTTGTGGGGGAGGAAGGGAAAGAAGAATGTTAGCCGCTTTGAGACTCCTTTGGGTAGTGATAAAGCAGGATATCAAATCCAAACTACTACTACTACTACTACCATTCCTCCTCCTCCTCTTTTTCTTCTTCTTCTTCTTCCATTTAAGGCAAACTTACACATACCGCCCTAGTACGTGTGTGGTTCTTCTAATGAAATGAATGCCCACCTTCTGGGAAGGGTCATCAAGAAACGGCCTTTAGAAGAAGGTTAAAACTCCCTCTCCCTAGTCTTACCAACCTCTTGCATGGAGAGTTTGCCAGTCCTGGACTTCCAGCAGAAGAGACAATGAGGTAGACAGCACCCACTGCTTGACTGATGCATTTCATTCTCCGAATCCCAAGTAGAGATTGCTAATCACCCTGCTGCAAACTTCTGCGCTAATATTTGCTTCCCTCAAATTTCCATGGTGGTTGGTCAATCAATGTCCACCCCCCTCCACCCCCAAAGCAGGAACATCCAAATTTGATTGCCTTCATATATTACATTTCAGGCACAATTGGGCTGCGTCTCTAGTTGCAGCATTTACAAACCCAATTTCTTTTTCTTTTTTGCAACTCAGGTGAGCGTAAGCCTCACAGCGGGGTCAAGGTGAGACTGAATTAACCGATGCATGCAAATATTTGGAGGAAGGCAAAGGAGAGAAGGAGAAATGTATCAGCATTGACTGGGGAGGAGGCTCAGGTGTAGAACACGCACGATAAATATTATCGGTACTAATGGGACATGCGCAGGCAGATGCCACGGGAGTCAAAATCAAACAGGAGGGACCTGAAGGGACGGATGTCCCTGGCACTCAGCCATCTGCTACCTGATCTCTCTGCTATATCTCAAATCCCTACATCCCTCTGCTCTTCTGGATGCCAGAGATTGGTATTAATGCAGACCCCGCTGATTTAAATAATAACTCCCTTTGTTTGCACACTTTGTGCTGATATTCTCCCACTGCGCATGTGTTGACTAGTTCCAGCTGCATGTGTGATAAGAGATAATGGACCATGCAACCTGGACTCAGGTCCCTGGGTGGATCTCTCTGAGGGTACTTTTGTTAGCATGATACCAGGGATGTTTCTCCGCTGTCCCCGGAGAGGCACCCGGCTGTGAATCCAAAATAAGTGGATTAAAAAAGGGAAGTCAATCAAACAACGGGGCAACTGCGGAGGTGGCTGAATGTGTGCAGGACTCAGGTGGCTCAGATTTATTTTCTTTTAATTTCTTTCAATATCCAATAGCAAACTAAGATTTTGTTAGCCATTCTCTGCTCTATCCAGCTCTTAAAACGAGGATTTTCTCTTTGGTTGCCTAACAGTATAGATTACATCCAGAGCTACTCAGCTTAGACCCATTGAAATCAATAGACACAAGTAAGTTCATTGCTTTCAATGTGTCTACTTTGAGTGTGGTCAGAATTGGGTACAGCCCCCAATCCCCCTTCCCTTGCCTCTGTATTTTTCTTCATTTGAGCCCCCAGAAATTTGATCTGAGATCCAGAGATCTATGCTTACAGTGAAATGATAATAAAGGGGAGTGTCTCTCACTAATGGTTCGACATCATCCTGAGAAAAAGTGGGGTGCCGCAGGGTTCTATCCTGGGCCCATGGCTCTTCAACATCTTTACAAATGACTTGGATGAAGGAATTGAAGGGATGCTGATCCAGTTTGCAGGTGACACCAAACTAGGATGAGTAACTAATGCTACCAAAGACAGAATCGGGATTCAATATGACTTTAACAGATTGGAGTACTGGGCCAAAACTAACAAAATGAACTTCAATAGGGACACACCATATATTTTTTTGCGGGGGGGGGGGGACACCTGGCTTGGTTGTAGTACATGTGAAAAGGATCTTGGGTCTTAGTAGACCACAAGCTTAACATGGGTCAAAAATGTGATGCAGCAGCAGCAGAAAAAGAAAAAAGAAAGAGAGAGAAAGCTAATGCTATTCTAGGCTGCATCAACAGAAATATATAATCAAAGGAATTAATAGTACTGCTCTGTTCTGCCCTGGAATGGTCTGCCTGGAATACTGTGTCCAGTTCAGGATGCCACAGTTTAAGAAGTATATTGACAAGCTAAAACATGAGCAAAGAAGTGTGACCAAGATGATAAAGGGTTTGGAAACCAAGCTTTATGAGGAATGGTTGAGAGAGTTGTGCATGTTTAGCCTTGAAAAGAGGAGACTGAGAGGAGATGTGAGAGCCCTCTTCAAATATTTAAAGGGCTGTCACATGGAAGAGGGAGCATGCTTGTTTTCTCCTGCTCTGGAGGGTAAGGCATAAACCAATGGATTCACATTACAAGAAATGAGATTCTAACTGAAGATCAGGGATAACTTTCTGGCAGTATGCGCTGGTAGACAGAGGAACAGATTGTCATGAGAGAAGGTGGAGTCTCCTTCCTTGAGCTTTTTAAACAGAAGTTGGATGGCTATCTATCATGTAAGATGTAGTTGAGATTCCTGCATTGCAGGGGGTTGGCCTAGGTGCTGCTCAGGGTCCCTTCCAACTCTACAGTTCTATGATTTAAAGCATGTGTAGAATTTATTCTCCATGGCATCTACAGTATCTCTAGGGCCAGGCTCTTAACTCCAACAGCATAAAGTGACAGCCAATGGAGTATAGCGGCTGGAGCACTGAACCTGAACCACTGAGCTTTGAATCCCTGCTCAGAATGCATGCTGAGTCTTCCTTGATCTTCACAACAACCCTGTGAGGTAGATCGGGTGATTTACAACTATGCTAGCACTCTTGTTTTCTGAATGCAGCTGACACATACCAACTTCTTTCTATCTTGCTCTGAAAGTGCTCTTCCAGCCTTACATACAGTAATTCTTACTTTTCTGGCTCTGAATAAATCTATTCAGGATTTATTTATTGGGGAGTGGGAGGGGAAATCCCACCATTTGGACTGGTGATTTCCCACTATGTAATAAATTGAGTGCATCACTCCTCTCCAGTCATCACTCTTGAGCATGGCAGTTACCAAGCTTTGTATCTAGTAAAACAGTCTCCACCCCTGGATGTTCTGAGATAAGGTGGGTTGATTTCATTTGAAAACCATTAAGTGTTAATGGCACAAAGCAAAAATGGAAAGTATTTGGATACCCAGTTCATGGTTGAAAAAGAATTTGGCACTCATTGAAACATTGGTTGCTGAAAACAAAGCATGAAGGGAGATGGACCATCACCTTCAGCTAAGAGGAATGAAACATGAGCATTCATTGTCAACAACCATGACATATCAGAGGTTATGCTGATGAAAGCCAGTGTGTATCAGGTACTACAGTATGTGCAATGCAATAATATGTTAAATTAGCCTTTTGGGTTCTGCAAAATGATTTTACATGTTAAATCCAGGGGAGCAGGAAGATTTCTGTGGAAACCCCAATAAATCATATTCTAAGAATTAGAGTCGAGCCAGAATGACTCGTATGGTGTGTACTTGTGTGTGAGGGAGATACCAAAATACCTCATTTTAGAGAGATCCCCCCAAAAAACTTTTTGTGAGGCAAATGAAATGAAACTCCATTTTTGTCAGTTCCAAAGACTACCTCCCCATTTCAGTGTCCTTCCCCTATACTTGCATCTTAGCAAGAAAACCAAACAATGCACCACTTTGTTTACCTTGCCCTCCTCCTCCAATGCCCTCCTTTACCCATCAAATAAAATTGTGGTGCTATCCTGATTGGATGGGTTAAACTGACTAATCCAATAAGAAGAAAGAAATAGCAGCTGTGGGAGAGACTGATGTTGACACAGGATGGGGAGGAGTGCTGAGTTATAATTTTTAAATTGAGAGGAACTTTTTACTTCACTCCTCCTTCACTGTCTGCACACGCTTTCCAGAAGCAATGTTCCAGAGCAGTTTAACAATCAATCCCTCTTCACAGAGAATTCTGGGAATTTCAGCTCTGGGAGGGGAATGGGGGGGGGGTTTCCTAATGGCTCTCAGCACCCTTAACAATCTGCAGCCGCAGCAACCTTTGCGGGAAGAAGTCATGTTTAAAGTGGCATCGTTGTGCTTTAAATGTATGGTGTGAATGTGGCCAATGTACACGTTGCAGAATAAACCTAGGAGAAAACTCCAGAGGGGCCCTAGGAGTTGGGATAGGAATGACGTGAGCCCACATGCCTTGGAGGAGGGGGAAGCTGGAAAAGCCTGTGGAGAGAGGACCTTCCTTGGCCGAGACAGGCTGATTCCTGCCACACGACCCAGCAATGCCACCTTCCTCACCCCCTCCCTCTTCTGACTGATTTCCCGCCACCGATTCCCATGACTCATCCATCAAGGTTGAGAATATGTTGAGCTCCTTAGCCAGTGCTTCTTTTGAAAGGACTTAATCTCCCACTGCTCAGAAGCTCTCCAATTTCAGGGCCCGTCAAGAAGCAGCTCGGAATTAGATTCTTAATGCCGCATGTCGCACAAGCGCACACAGTCGTGCATGCACTATATGGGAAGGCAAGCACAAGGAGTGGGTGTCCCAGGCTGCCTCTGCCTGCGGCACCAAAAGCCTTTGCCCATTTCTCTGCTTTACAGGCTTTGCATCAAGCAAATCCAGGGCAGGCAGGCAGTGCAGTTGCTCAGCAAAGGACAGGAAGGGGGCTTTCCCCTGTACCACTGCATGCCGAACCCCAAGTTTGCCCTTTCATCCATTCACTTCCCAGGAAGAAAAAATGAATGGTTGTTGCTGTTAAAACCCAGGATTCCTGCCTTTTGATTCTTACAGCAACATGATCCTTACAGCCTTAAGCATGAGGCATTTGCATTTAAAATAAAATGCAACCTGAGATTTGGTGCTTACAAGCTGGATGTCTGAGCTTCAGTAAGGGGCTGTGGAGGAATCCTAGGAGCCGAGGAAGCTGCCTTAAAGGAGATCAGACACTTTGTCCATCTGGTATTGCTTGTTCTGACTGGCTGGTATAAATGAGGAGCTCCAGGGCTGATCAGGATGGCAACTGTAACACCCAGCTTGTGGCATTGTCCCACTGACCACCGCAAACCCACACCCGAAGCTGCTATCAGATCTGATTGGGAAGCTTCCATTGTCACCAGTGGAAACATTTCTCCTGGGACTGATAATGGTTTTGGGAGCAGGATTTTCATTTGGACTGTGGAAAGGGGGAACGTGTTAACCCCATCCTTCCCATGCATCACTGTCCCAATCTTGATTTTGGTTACTATTTAGTATTTACTGTTTAGATTTTGAATACTTCTGTATATTATGTGCCTTAACATGATTAAGAAGACATCAAGTTTGTTCCTGTGGCAAATAGGTTTTCCATATAACACGCTGCCTGAGATTCTTTCCACTAAAATAGCATATTGGATAAATTTTGGGTTGGATTTGCAAACCTATTAAATTCGAACTTCTCAAAAAAAATGCAGAACCTGGGCTTTAGTTGGTTTTTTTTTTTTTGTAATTTGGGATTCTTCCAATGCTGTGATACATTCTACATGAAATGTACCAAAAAATGGGTATATTAAGGGGAAGTGTGCATAAAAATGCATCCATAGCTGAAAACGACAAGCAAAAATACATTATATTGGGGAAATTGCTTGCAAAATGTGTATATCCGAATATACTGGTGTTTAGTAACGTTCTATAAAAACGGTTTGCAAACTGATGTGCAAATTTATTGTGTGAACAGAACTTGTGACTGGGAAACTGAGAAAAAAAAATGAAATTGACAAATCTCTATCCCTGAGCTGGAGGTACCAGGGATTGAACCCGTGACCTTTTGCACCCAAGGTTATGGTTTGCCACTGAGCTAAGGAAACCCCATCTGTAGGTTTGGGATCTTGGAGTATTCTTGAACCTGCAGACACACTAGCTAAATGAACTTCATTAGGTCTTTGGAAACTGACTTAGCTTTCCTTAAATATTTTCATGATTGAGCTGCAACTCCCTGCTTTGGAGGATTAGGGGTGCATGAACTCTCTTCCCCCAAAAACTTTTCTGGATAATGCTAATGTCCCACAGCAATCCTCAGAATTTTTATTATTATTACTATTACTCCAAACAGAAAACTTTGAAATTGCCTGTAAGTTTGCTTTGGGTAGCAATGGAAACTCATAAGTCACTCTCATCTTTTTCTTTTCTTTTTGAATCATTTCCTCCCCTATTCCCCCTGCGCCATTTCTCTCCACTTTTGCATTTCATTTTGTACATGTGGCGTTGAAGCGGTTACCTGCTCCTGAGGGTCATCACTGTATATCACCCAGATATCAGCTGGAAGACCGTGTGCCTCTGCCAACACAGAGCTGTCAGTGGATTTTACAGCTTCATCTAAATTTCCAAGTTTGCAGCAAGGACAAAGGGGAGTGCTGAGGTGTCTAACGACAGGAGAGGGAGAGGAGGGAGCTGTGTTGAAGATCCCATGAGCTTTTCACCAAGGAGACGTGTGAAGGGCAAAGGCAAGATCACTTCCACCCTGCCAGGTGACTCTATTCCCCCCCTCACCTGTGCCCATGGGCCAGTTTTTCGTTTCTCAAGGCTTTGGTTACTGTGAGATGGCAGGCAGGCTATTACAGCGACTTAACCAAAGTCAGAACCTGTCAGCGAGACCTTGGCTGTGTTGAGGGAATGGATGGAACAATTCAGCACAGTGGAACATCGGAAGCTGTCTTATCCCATGTCAGACCATTCGTCCATCTAGCTCAGTACTGTCTGTTGATTCCAGTGAAGCCATTGATACACAAACAGCACCCAGCTCGCTACCCAGAAGTGATGGTGCCTGGTATGAACTTCTCTTTCATTGCATGATGGGAACTGGGCTGGGATTTCACCTCTGGAAACTCCTGGCTAGACAGGTGGCCAAGGCCTTGTGGACTTGATGCAAGAAGGGTGGGGCATTTTTTT
Organism: Podarcis liolepis; assembly: GCF_965112155.1. Lineage (NCBI taxonomy): Eukaryota > Metazoa > Chordata > Lepidosauria > Squamata > Lacertidae > Podarcis > Podarcis liolepis. The sequence goes on along the minus strand of NC_139567.1, from coordinate 26,172,685 downwards.
TGGGTGCAATTTGAAGAAAGCTTGTAGTCTCCCCACCCACCCTCCAAAAAAGATTTTGACCTCCTCTCCTGAATTGCAATGAGAACGGCAATCAGAGGGCTAATTTTGCTTTGCTCTTTCCCCGGGCCTGATTAATATTATTCATTCCCTGTGTGTCCTGCTGGGTTTGAAACATGTTCCATAGCCCAAGTTCTGCAGGTGATTTGCATAAGAGGCAACAGCACACCAGGAGGAAGCATCTCTTGCACTTTGATCATTTGGTGCCCCACCCTTTCCCTTTCCCTTTCCCCTCCCCCTCACTTCATTCATTTGTGGGGAAATTGGGGAGTATGCAGGAAGGGGAAAGGAGATGAGGAACTCTGTGTCAGAGGCGCTAAGGCTTGGCTGGGAGCCTTATGATCATATTCTGCATCTGGAGTTTGGCTTGGTCTCTTAAGGGAGATGGGGTATGCTCAGGGCTCAGGGTCATCTTCAGGTGAGGAAGGGAATAGCAGCGTATGGCTTGGGCCAGTGTGTCTTAGAATCATAGAATTGCAGAGTTGGAAAAGACTCTGATGACCATCTAGTCTAACCCCCCTGCAATGCAGCTGTCCCATCTGGGGATTGAACCTGCAGTCTTTGCATTATCAGCCCCACACTTTAACCAACTGGTCTTGTAGGCAGTATAAATAATAATAAACAGAAGAAGAACCTGCTGGATGGGGCTAGTGACCCATCTGGTCCAGTATCCTGTTCACACAGTGGCCAACCAGATGCTTATTTATTGTTAAGGAGCCCGGAGTGGCAAACAGATACACAATCTAGAAGCAAAAGCACTCTAAAACATTTAAAATGTTCTAAAAGCCATTACAATAAAAAACATCTAAAAGCGGTTTCAGATAAAAACATTCAAAAGGCAATTACGTTTAAAAACATTCTTCTACCTGATGATCCCTGGGTTGCATGGAACAGTGTGATTGAGACGCTAAACGTCTGGGTCAGGGGTCTGCAACCTTAAGACAAAAAGAGCCACTTGGACCCGTTTCCGAAGAAAAAAAAACCTGGGAGCCGCAAAACCATTGCAACATTTAAAACATGCACGCCGCTGCCCTCCGATCTGACAGCGGGCGGGAAGGTGACGTTGGGACGGTGCGTGACTAACGCACGCACTCCCCCCATGCGACGTCACAGCCAGTATAGCACCCGCCACAGTGGGGAGTGTCGGGGCACACAATGCGCCTCCTCCCCTCACTAGTATCCATCCCGGAGCCGCGGCAAAGGTGTAAAAGAGCCGCATGCGGCTCCGGGGCCACGGGTTGCAGACCCCTGGTCTGGGTAAATAAGCTTGTTTTCATATTCTGCCTTACAGTTAATAATGATGGAGACAGGCACACCTCAATGGCATTTTACAACTTGGGAACCAACACAGAAAAGGCCCTGTCATGGGTGAGTGCCAACCAGGCAGCCTCCCGGCGATGGTGCCACCAACAAGACCTCACTTGTCTGTTGCAAGGGGCAATGTGGTTGGTAGGTTGTTGATGGTCTCACAAGCAGGACCTGAGTGAATGCTACCCACTTGGGATTCCCAGCAACAGGCATTCAATTAGTCATTAGCAATCACTTTATTTGTGTGTCGCCTTCCCAGATTTAAAACCACACTCAGTTCAGAGGCACACAACTGATGGCACTTATATACCTCACTCTGCCCTCTATCCAGGGAAGCAAGAGACAATATCAGAGTTCAAGAACACATTCCAGCCAGGCAGAAATCCCTGAAAAAAGCCTCACAAGGGAACTGAGTGGCACCAGTAGTGGTTGCACCCTGAGTAAATGGTGTGTGTGTGTGTGTTGTAGAGACTCCCATGTGCCAGAGAGAGAAGCTTGGGAGGCCAAAATCATTATCTGGGCCTGACATTTTTCACTCCCTGGAACAGAGTATTTCAGGGATTGCTTCTGTGCTATATGCTGCTACCACACTGGCACTTTCTGAAACAAGATGTGAACTGAAACTTTGAACTTTGAACTTTGCTGTTCTCCGAATTTTGCAACACAGTTCTCCCACCATGTAATGTGTCCCAAAAATGCATATACAGTGGTGCCTCGCAAGACGAAATTAATCCGCTCCGCGAGTCTCTTCGTCTTGCGGTTTTTTCGTCTTGCGAAGCACGGGTATTAGCGGCTTAGCGGCTATTAGCGACTTAGCGGCTATTAACGGCTTAGCGGCTTTAAGAAACAGGAAACAAACTCGCAAGAACTCGCAAGACGTTTCGTCTTGCGAAGCAAGCCCATAGGAAATTCGTCTTGCGGAACGACTCAAAAACCGGAAAACTCTTTCGTCTTGTGTGTTTTTCGTCTTGCGAGGCATTCGTCTTGCGAGGTACCACTGTACTAGGCAGAAATCTGTATGAAATGCATATATTGCTGAAAATACCATACACAAATGCATTATAATGAAGGAAATTGTTTTGCAAAAAGATGAACATATGGAGAATGTCAACCTGCTGATAAATGTTCATAAAGATTTAAGACAAACCGGTGTGGAAATGGGGATAGCTGAATTTAAGTTTGGAAAAGTGAGAAAGGGAAACTGAATCAGACAGGTTCACTCACCTCGATCTGACCAGGGCCCTGTGGGCAGTGACCTTGGACCAGGCCTTCTCAGTAGTGGTATCCCAGCTCTAGGCTTGACTGCCTGATGCCTCATCCTGTGAATTTATGTGCCAGCCTACAACCATTTCATTTGACCCATTTCATTTCAAAAGTGGGTTGTTTTGTTTTGTTCTCAAATTGCTTTTAGTGGTTTATTGTTCTGCTACTGCTGCTTACTCTTTTGCTTTTAAGAAATGTCAGGCTTTTATGACATTTATGTTTCTTGGTAATTTTGGTACATTTCATTTTATTTTGAATGTGTCTGCCACCGTGCAATATAAGCATGTTGAATGGCAGGATAAAAACACTGTAAGAAAATAAACATAATGATCTTACCAGGATTATATGTCCATCACTTCCTCAGACTGGTTCCCTCCTTCTGCAACATGGGGTTAATAATACTGACCTGCCCCTGCAGGGCTGTTGTAAAAATGGGTGAGACAATATATGTGAATGCTGTTTGTTAAAGCAGTGCAATCTTATTATGTTTACTCATAAGTAGGTTCCACGTAGGATTCTGTACCAACTGGTCCACTGCTGCCTGCGTGGAAGTTGTTAAGTGTGATGGATCTGTAGGTCTATCAGGACCCAGATCGACAGGAGCCCCGCACTTGAGTCCTGTCAGCTAAGGCCATACATGGGTATCACAACCAGTTAGACTAAATTCCCAGATCTGCCTTCACTGAGCAACAGAAAAGAATGCATTTACTGACTCCATCTGATCCACTGGAATGCAGACGGAGAATGGCACTTTGGAACGGGAGAACAAATTACCTATATCTAAACTGGATGATCAAACTGAGTGGCTACCTCCAAAGCCTTTCAGTATTGTTGTAGTTTTTTTTCGGGGGAGGGGGTTATTCTGGATGATGTCCTGAGTCCTTTCCAGTTCTTGGGATTATGTACCCAGTGAATGTTCAGATCTAATTGGGGGTTCAGTTGTTGAACTTGTCAGACGAGTTTCTTTGTGAGACAGCGACCATACCTGGCCAGTTAAGTGTCCTCAGTAGCATCCCAAATGAAGGAGTCAGGTTGAGAGAGCTACAGTTAAGCCCTCCAGGCTAATGGGTGCCCCCCTCACCTGGCTGGTAGATAAAAGGACAATAGCCAATGCAGTGTGAGAGAGCTGAGCTAAGGAGCAGAATGGAAGCTGGATACACAGAGACCTGCTTGCTCTGTGCTGGATCCAAGGCTGCAACTAATGAAGAAGCAAGATCTGTTGGGGACCTAATGCTGTGAGGCCCTCCTCCATCCCATGCTCAGGTTGTATACATGTGAAAATAAAGCCGTATATCCTCAAGACACCAGGAGCCTGAACCCGTGCAAGTACTTGGAATCCCTGGAGTCTCTTGCTTTTTGGAGTTTGGGGCAGCATGTAACACCATATTGTTTCGTTCTTAAAAACTGTTGTTCAGTTAGGGAGCTTTCTATAGAAATTTCTAAAGAATGAGCAAGACCTGTTGGAGTCGTCTTCTGTGGCACTTTGTTCCTCTTCCTGGACTGACTTGACACTCTTCCGAGTGACTTTTCTCCTTTTATTTCCCGACGCAAAACACTACTTGTTGGCCTTTCTCTCACTTTCTCCTCGTTGCCATGGCTCTGCAGAAGGATGTTTTGGTTTTTATGATTGTACCTCTTTCTTTGTCTGTGCATGTGAGTGTGTGCCTCCCTCCCCCCCTGTGTGTGTGTGTGTGTAAAAAGACTTTGAGATTCCTAGAGTTCAACATAACAAGGGCCGATTCTAAGCTTGCTGTTGTTTGCATCGCCACAGCTGCCAAAGGCAGTGAGGTCTAGGGGATTGGGGAGCGAGGCGAGAGGCACAGTACTCGCTGAGCTGTTTTGAGCTCATCCTGTCAGGAAAGGCAAGGATCAGGCAGCGGCAGCCTTGAAGTGGAGGAACGCAAGCGGGTGCGCCAACGGAGCTCGTGGAAAGATTTGCGTGCATAAGGTGGTTAAGGGGAGCTGGAATCCTGCACCCAGTTTAATGCACAGCTAAGTCCTGCTGGAAGAAATGGGATTTGTATGCTGCATAGAAGCTGACAGCAGGATTTGAGCCGGCAAGAGTGAGCCAAAAATAAAAGGGGGAGGTGAGGAAACGGGGGGAGAGAGAAAAAGAGAAGGAAGCAGACCCTGCAACCTTCTGTAGCTGGTGCATTTGGTGTTGTGGCCCCACTTGGAACACACAAAATGCAAAAAAAGACACCTCCCCTTGAAATTAGGCATGATTGTTCTCAAGAAGGGTTTGCGACGTGTCAGGGTTCTTGATGCATTTCCTGCCTGTCCCTTTTTAAACAGCAGTGATTGCAAACCAACCAGTGTTTTGCTGAATGTTATCCTTTTGGCCAGTTGCCACAACCGGAGGCTGATGATTGGAAGTGTTTGCATATGTAAAAGATTGCGTCTTGTGAATGCAGGTGGATCAGTTAACTAGCAAGGACCCTAATTCTGCAGTCTGGTTGTAGCCAAGGTACAGAACATCATAGTCTAAAGCATACCTAGGGCAACTTTGTGTGAAAAAGGGCTCCCGTCAGACCCATCAAATGCTGTTCAGTACCTCTCTTTGGCAGCATATTTTCAGTGTCAAAAAAACTAAAGACTGAAATAATAATAATAATAATAATAATAATAATAATAATAATAATAATATTTATATCCCGCCCTCCCCAGCCGAAGCCGGGCTCAGGGTGGCTAACAACAATAAAACAGTACAAAGGTACAGCATAAACAACACTCTAAAATCATTCATTATAAAATTAATTAACAATGCAAATGTATGACTGTTCCTCTGAGCATATGAAAAGTGTGTTTTCTTCATTGTTGGAGAGAGTCTCCATATACCAGGACTTAAGAGGAAGTTATGTCCAATCAAATGATATTCTTTGTCACCTTTGTATTTATGCATTCACCTCTGCTTCGATTGGCAGAATTGGCACTGTTACAGGTGCCTCCTAATATCCCTTCCACATTTGCAAGAGCTCCATCTTTGAGTTTGGCAGCACCTACACTTTGGAACTCCCTGCCTGTTGATATCAGGCATGTGCTTTCACTATACAGTGGTACCCCGCAAGACGAATGCCTCGCAAGACGGAAAACCCGCTAGATGAAAGGGTTTTCCGTTTTTGAGCTGCTTCGCAAGACAATTTTCCCTATGGGCTTGCTTTGCAAGACGAAAACGTCTTGCAAGTGTTCCGATTTTTTCCCGCTCCCCCCCCTTTTTCTAAGCCGCTAAGCCGCTAATCCTTTAATAGCCGCTAAGACTTTAATAGCCGCTAAACCGCTAATAGCGCTAATCCGCTAATAGGGTTGCTTCACAAGACGAAAAAACCGCTAAACGAAGAGACTCGCAGAACGGATTAATTTCGTCTTACGAGGCACCACTGTACTCTTTTCACTACCTTCTAAAAACATCCTTGTTTAGGTAAGCCTACCCAGATGTTGAGAAAGTTGATGTGGGTTTTAATCTGCTTTTAGTCTATTGTTATTTTAATGTTTTGAAACTTGAAATTGTTGGTGTTTTATTGATAATTTGATTGTTTTATATTTTTGTAAACCTCTTTGAGGTGTGGTTTTTGTTGTTGTTGGTTTACAACCAAGCAGTATGTACATTTTACGAAATAAGTAAATAAAATAAATTTAAGCATTTACATACAGGTGGCGCTGTGGGTAAAACCTCAGCGCCTAAGACTTGCCGATCGCATGGTGGGCGGTTCGAATCCCCGCGGCGGGGTGCGCTCCCATCGTTCGGTCCCAGCGCCTGCCAACCTAGCAGTTCGAAAGCACCCCCGGGTGCAAGTAGATAAATAGGGACCGCTTACCAGCGGGAAGGTAAACGGTGTTCCGTGTGCTGCGCTGGCTCGCCAGATGCACCTTGTCACGCTGGCCACGTGACCCGGAAGTGTCTGCGGACAGCGCTGGCTCCTGGCCTATAGAGTGAGATGAGTGCACAACCCTAGAGTCTGGCAAGACTGGCCCGTACGGGCAGGGGTACCTTTACCTTTTACCTTTGATTTGTCCAGGATTTCTATGTGGATTGCCAAAAAATGGAAAAGGAAGCCGACAATGAAAACATATCAAGCAACTCAGTCCCCATTCAGACTAAACTGGGCATCATGTCTTTCGCTCAAAGCGAAGCACAGAGGATCCCTGTGACTGAAACCTTGGGCTCCTGTCCTTCTGGGGACCGTAAAAACTAACCCTTGTGTTAGTGCTTGACTCTGGAGCTTTAAGAAGAGATTGTGACCGGTGTCGGGTGGCCATCCTGGCTCTGTGCATCTTGGGGCCTTGAGGAGCGTCTCCATGTGATAAGGGGAGATTGTGTGACCAGGCACTGTGAAGGGTGAAAACACTTATTTCACTGCATCGTCATGCGTTGCCTGTGCCCCGCTGCCTTTCAAAAGCACTTAAATGCCCATTTGATGGAGGGAATGGTTGGATTACACACTGTCTGCCTTCATTATTGTCCACAGGTCCCCAGACCTCGGCATTTCACAAAGGTCAGGCATGAGGAGAAGGGGAGAGAGAAGGGGAACTCGAAAGAGATTTTTTTTTCTTAAATCCTTCTCGCTGGCATGAGAAACTTCCCACCTCTTTCCTTCCACAGTCAGAAATATATCGTAACGGCAGCATATCTCTCTATCTCTAGAAACCCTGTTCTTAAACTGTTGCGCTAGCTGTCAATTCATTTCCAGAACCATTTTAAGGATATATATATATATCCTTAAAAATTCTATCACTGCTACTTTGAGAGGGCACCTCCTTGCTATATTCTCCTTGCATCCTCAGAGGCTCCCCACACATGAACTCATTTTCCCGGATCTGTGTTTAAATCACTGAGTCTGCTTAGCCAAGTCCCCAGCAGTCCTGTATAGGGAAGTCTGCGATGTTTGTGTTTGTATACTGTGTTTAATATGTTGCAAGCCACCCGGAGTGGCTGGGGCAACCCAGTCAAATGGGCAGTGTGTGTGTGTGTGTGTGTATATATATATATATGCACACTCTTCCTATCCATGGTAGCCCTGCATCTGTGTATTGTTTATATGTACTTGTGCTTGGTTTCATGGCTTGTGATCTGCCAGGACACTGTGCTGCGCCATTCCTATTGAAAATAATGGGAACTGTGCAAGGCTGAGTCTCAATTAAGCACTGCTATTAAGCAAGGCCTTGTAGTATCCTGGAAATGTTGATGTGCCTCTTTCCTAAATGGTGGGGGACTTGCCTTGGTTCATTGACTGCAGCAATCTGATGTGCGGTCCATTAGCTCTACTTGTGTTGGGTGACATCTGTGTAATATTTGGTGATCTATCAGTTGGGAACCCAGGAATCAGCTTGTATCACAACCACTGTTAAAAAAAAGAAGATGTCGACGACGACGTAATGGAGTAAGCAGTGGACGGAATACAAACACTCTGTCTTTAGCGTGAGCAGGTTTTACGTTTGGACATTATCCCCCATCATTGGCCTTTTAACATCGCTCTTCCTCTGAGTTATGAGGGCTGTTAAACATAAAGCATGCTTTAAAGGGAGCCTCTTCTCGGCCAGCTTTCTCGCTGGAGGGGGGTTGGTGGTGCTGTCAAAATGAGATGCCTTGGCGGCATGCGCTGCCTCCGTTTAATAGTGCCATTCAAGATTTGGGATCAAGGACAAGTGAGAAATCCAAAATGCGTCAGATAAAGCGCTCATGAAATGAGGTTGCAAAGTTTTTGATATGCAAGCGAGGAAATCTGGGGGAAAAAATGTGCTGGGGATTGCAGTACATTGAATGTGACTGGAAACAGCTGGAAATTGACAAAAAAAAAAATCCCCCAGTCCCACCTCTGATTGGGAACATGAAAGTTCCAATTCAGATCTCGGTGCTTTGGAGTGACGTGAAATAAACTGTCACTGGAAATGTTGACGTCCTGGACGTTTTATTATTGTTGTTGTTTAATTGGATTGTATGGAAATGAGATTTCTGTATATTTTATGTTGACGCAATATGCACTGAATTTAGCAGTGCTAGAGGAAAGGAGGATGGTGGTTTCAAATAAGTTTTTATTCTATCCAGTCTACTCCTATCATTCCTGAGCTTTGGCCATGTTGGCAGGGGCTGGTGGGAACTGGAATCCAACACTATCTGATGGGCCACAGGTTCCTCATCCCTGCCATTGAGGAACTGTCAGTCTTATCTACCCAACATACTTAGGACTGTGTTGCACAACCCATAAAGTTCAGCAGGGTATCTCCCTAGTAAATGTGGGTTGATGGGTAAGGGAAATTGCTCAGTGGGGGGGGGGATCTCCTTTAAATTCAGGTGGTCTCAGTTTCAATCCCTGGTTTATCTCCAGATAAACCTGAGAATGACACCCTGTCTGAAATCTGGATAGGTGCTGCCAGTCAGAGCAGACAGCTAGATGGAGCAATGGTCTAATTTGGTATAAGGTAACTTCCTAGATTTCTGTAATTAGAATGCAGACCTATTTTGAAAACTTTTCAAATATATATAGTAGATTTTTTGAACTATTTATGAGATTTCTTACCTATCCTTCACCATAAGATCCATAAGATACAAGGGTGGGTTACAATGAAGGATGGTCTGAGAAATTCAATTCAGCTCACATCTGAAGCTGCACCTATCTAATTTGTACTATCCAGCAGGGTATGCGAACCAAAATCCAGCCATTCTTTAAAATTCACATTTCTCTGAATTTTGCAGTGCAGTTCTCCAGCCAAGTAACGTGCACAGAAATGCTGAGGCTGAAGTGTGCATATGTATATATGAATTCACATATAAGTGAACGTAACAAACAAAATGCCTTTGCAAAGAATTATGTGTTAGGCAACATTGCATTCAGGAATGTGTAGGTGAGGATAAATTCACACTACCAAGCTGATAAATTTTCACGAGGAATTGTGTGGGGGGGGGGGGTTTGTCTTAAATCACAAACTGATGTGGAAATGTGGAGAACTGAACTAGGTCTGGAAAAATGAGAAACTGAGAGGGACCAAAGTTGGCCTCTCCTGCCCCTGGTTACAAGAGTATCATACACAGTTTTAAATGCAGTGGGTCTTCAGCTTACACAACGGTTCAGTTCCAGGGGTCCACATGCAAAAGCAAAAATGAATAACACCTGGAAAACCCCTGAATCTCTACCCCGTTTGACCATCCCTTCCTGTCCAGGGCAGAACCTGTCCTCTGTCTCACTTACTGGGCTCTGAGAAAGTTGCGTGAAAGCCCTGGCATGTCCTTCTCAGAGCTTAGTAAGCAAGGTGGAAGACTCAAAAACCTCTTTCTGCAGCAGGTTTTCTCTACTCTCCATTTATTTATTTATTAGCTGTGCATCTAAGGTTGCTATCACATAGATAAATTGCAGGTTCACTGTACATATTACACACACAAGTAAAATTATCTTAACCAGAACAGAACAGTATAAAGCCAATATAAGAGGTGGCTTCCACAAAACTCTCAAAGGTGCATCTTTAACATACAGAAACTGCTGCACAATGAGGTATCTGGATGCACCTCTGAGGGGAGGAGGTTCCACAATTGGAGGGGGTCACAGAGAAAGCCCTCTCCCAAACCACCATTCCCTGCACTTCTGAGGGTGGTGGAACAACTAAGATTGCATCCCCCCTCCCTTCTGATCTTAGCACAAGAGAGGGTTGGTGGGAATGGAGGTTTTCTTTCAGATGTTTGGAGTCTAAGTTGTACAGAACAAAAAGTTCAGGGAAAAGTTGCATGAACTTTCGAAGAAGCAAGAACTGCAGAGAAGTTAGTGGCGGATGCTGGCAGTGACCATGCATGGGGAAAATTAAGGGAATGGACTGGAGGCTTTGAGATGGCCAGGGAAGGGTGGGCGATCTTCCTTGAAAATGGTTTCTGGGTACCAAAGGGGCAGCTTAACAAGAGCTTGAAGGTGTGTGCCTCTGAAATAATTGATATTCTTTCCTTTGGAGGAGTGCCAGAATGGATCTGTGGGTTAAGGTTAAAATTTTTAGATGGAGGAAGATGTCCAGAGTGCAGCCCTTGGATCCAAGTAAAGTGCTGACATCTCCCTCTTGGGAGAACGGAGGTGCCGGCTCTGAGAAAATGCTTCTCGCAGCAAAGCTAAAAAAAGGAGAGAAGTGAAGGGGGGAAAGGCACAGTGTCGGAAATCATATAAAATAGCCTCTCAAAAGGCCCACACGCTGGTGATGACCATTTATGCCCCTTTCTCTTTCTGAATCCAGGTGCATTGTGGATAACCGAGTGACCCGGGTAGCCTGGCTCAACCGCAGCAGCATTCTCTATGCTGGCAATGACAAGTGGTGTTTGGATCCGCGAGTGGAGCTAATCGCCAACACCAAGACTGACTACGCCATCCGGATAAACGAGGTGGACGTGTACGATGAGGGGCCCTACACCTGCTCCGTGCAGACGGACAATCATCCCAAGACATCACGGGTCCATCTCATCGTGCAAGGTAGGGGCTCAGGGAAGCCTGAGGGTTTTGTGCGAAAAGTGAGTTTCTAGTCCTCATGCTGGAACAAGTGCTCTTGAAGGTGCGAAAACATAAAAATCATGAAGAATAATCGACTCATGTAATATCTTCGCTCTCTCAAACACAAGACTTCATGTTTTACTTCCCTGCCCCTTAGTTTTGCTGCTCTTAATTTTGACTGTGCAAAATACATGGTGGCTTGGATTGTGCAGGCTGAAAAAAAATGTGTGAGTGTGAGAGAGGGGTGTGGGGATCTGTCCATTTTAGTTTCTTATTCTTCCATTGTAGGTTCAGTTCTCCACATTAACACAGTTGGTGATTTTTTTAAAAAATAGAAATCCTTCTGAAAATCCATTAGCATTTTGGTGCAAATTTCTCTTAAGATGTACACCTAATAGTACACAATTTTGCCTAATATATGCACATTTCTGCAAAGCAATTTCAACCATTATTGTGCATTTTCATATGCTATTTGCACTAATGCATGCACATCTTACCCTAGGATATGCATGTTTGCTGCATTGCAAAAATCTGTTGAAGTGCAAATTTTGAAGGGCGGCTGGTTTTCAATTCATCTATTGATTCAGAAAGTGTGAATTAGGTTGGTTCACCTTTAAATGGCAACTCAATTGCATTTCTCCCCCATCCTTGCTGGGGAGTGAGGGGAACGTGTGATGTCTGTGAATTGCTGCACTCTTAGTGCACTAGTGGGGCTACTGGGCAAGAATTAATGTTGCGGGGGATTCTAATCCATTTGCCATCAGCCATCTCTCTAGGATTTGGCTGGAAGCCATCTTAGCATGACACAGTAGCTTGACTATTGGAATCTCATCTTGGGCTAATTTTCAAATGCTGATGGGTGTATTGATTTGGAAACAAGCTGGGTTAAGAAAGGCATTGGTCTTGTACACCAAGCCGACCTGAGCTAATCCGCTGTCGATATGTTGGGGCTGAGCGTTATTGACAGACTAATGAATAGGAGACCAAAAATAAAAAAAATAAAGAATAAATTCCAGGACTCTTTTTCTCTTCTTTTTCTTCCTCTTAAAGCAATCAAGGAAAAATAAATAGAGCTGGTGCTCCCCTCCCTTCGCCATCTCCACTGCCCATGAAACAACCAAAAATAAAAAAGAGGGATGCATTTTCTGTTTATCTTGCAAACTTTTATTACCTGTCCAGATTTCTTAAATCAAAGTCAATCACATGGAGGGGGGGGGGGAATGTTGAAGCTGCAATCAAGCAGCTGAGGAGGTGTAATTATATTGGATCCATCCTCAAGCGGGTGCCTTGTTTCCTGACCCCAGCCCTTGATATCTTCTGGTATTTAAAATCAATCCTGCCTGTTTGCAGTGGTTGTTTTCTCTTCATTTCATCCTGTTTTCTGGAAGGAAGACATCTGGTTTCCTCAAGAAGGGAATACATAATGGCAGTTAAAGATTTACAGCTCGCATAGGGAAGCTTTCACAGGCTGTATTGCCTTCTGGGCAACCTTCTCTGGAACACCTGCCAGTCATGGACAGGGCCACAGGCAAAAGTGGATGGAGAAACTAACATAACTTTTATTTTTGTACAGTTGGATATTTTCTACAAAAATTCACACACACCTCTCTACATACCCTCCAACTTTTCTCCAGTGAAAACAGGGACATCTTATTCCATAGTAGTAGTAGTAGTAATTGTATTATTTATACCCCACCCATCTGACTGGGTTCCCCCAGCCACTCTGGGTGGCTTCCGACATATATAAAAACATAAGAAAACACTTTTTAAAAACTTACCTATACAGGGTTGCCTTCAGATGTCTTCTAAAGGTTGTACAGTGGTACCTCGGGTTACAGATGCTTCAGGTTACAGACGCTTCAGGTTACAGACTCCGCTATCCCAGAAATAGTACCTTGGGTTAAGAACTTTGCTTCAGGATGAGAATAGAAATTGTGCTCCGGCGGTACCTCAGGTTAAAAACAGTTTTAGGTTAAGAACAGACCTCCAGAATGAATTAAGTTCTTAACCTGAAGTACCACTGTATAGCTACTTATCTCCTTGGCTCAGGGGTCGCATAACTCCATACCCTCCAACATCTCTCCAATGAAAATAGGGATGTCCTAAGTAATAGCAGGACATTCTGGGACCAAATCAGAAACCAGGATGGCTTCTGTAAATCTTCTGTCCCTGGAAAATAGGGACCTACGGGGAGTCTGGTCTCTATCCTCCATCCAGGCAAGTAAGAAAAATGATCAGAGTTCAAGGACCCAATCCACCCAGGCAAAATCTCTCAAAGATTGGGAAGGAGGCTGTGAAGAAGCACCAGTGAGTTGTGTGGCCTGGGGAGAGAGGGTGGCTGGGAAGTATCTTGAGGGCCAGATAGAGAGACTTGAAGGGTCACATTCATGCCTCACACCTGAGGTTCTTCTGCTTTACAGGATATTGCTATTTTAAGACATGATGTGTCCTGGTATCCAACCTGGAAGTCTCTCTTAACTTTCTTGGAAGTGAATATTTGGAATTTAGAGTATTTGCAATTCTGCAAGTGTTTGTGGGTGTTTAAAGGCTGGTCAATGAACTGTTATCATCTCTTGAGCAGATTGGGGGAGATATGGAAGAAGGCAATAAGTTATTACTCTATGAATTGGAAATGATGATGATGATGATGATGATGATGCCATGGTAGTGTCCTGTGGGCAGGTGTATGGAAGAAAGCACATGCTGCAACAGTTCACAAAGGAAAATAGGACGCTTGTAAAATACTCCAGGGTTCATTTCAAAAATCACCCCTAGCACATCCCCCTCCTCTTATGCATTGCTGAAGTTTTTGCTCTGTGTCTTTTCTTTAAATTGCACTTATCTTCGATCTTTTCCTCCATGGAGCTCAAGATAGCGTACATGTTTCATCCTCCCTTTCCTCTCTTAATCCCCAGAAACACCCTTTGAGTTAGATTAGGCTGAGATGCAGTGATTGGCCCCCAAGATCGCCAAGTAAGCTTCATGTCCAGGTAGGAATTTGAACTCCGGACTCCCAGGTCTTCATCTGACACTCGAACCACTCCATCATCCTGGTTCTCTTGTAAATGGATGCAGCATATTTTTCAGTAGTCTGTCCTGCAATCACTTCTAAATAATGGTGTTTGTTCTTTTTGGTTAAAGATATACTAGAAGAGGAACAAAATTGTCTGATAATATGCTTTCACTTTTTCCAAATATATACCTCTCCATCTGCAGTGTAGGAAATGACAGGCTGTGCACCGCATGATTCTCTAATGTCTATGAGCGGGCATTTATGGATGAGCTGAAATTCTCTCCACCACCAACACCACTACCACCCCCTCCACCACCAAATTCCACAGACCCATTTGTGAGTCTTCAAATTTGGGAGACACTCCAGCTATTTTCAGCTATGAGCTGAGTTTTTGAGAAGTGTCACAGAACTCAGCAACACTCATGCTGGCTGCTCACAGCTTGCAATCCACACTTAGAGTCTGCTCACATGGGCTAATGTCAAGCCAGATTTCCCACTGCCTGTGCTTTGCTGTGTCATTGACGTGTGTATGTGTGTGTGTGTGTGTGTATCCCCGTCTCTAAATGCAGAGCATTACATTTATCCAATGTTCCAACCCATGAAGATTATTCTTAATATTGATTCCATCAATTAGTCTGTTAGATATGCCTCCCAACTTTGTGTCTTCTGCAGATTTGAGAAGCAACCACTCCACTGCAGACCTTCTTCCAGTTTGACTCAGAGCCATTAAGATGCATTTGTTGGGTGTGGTTGCTCGGCCATCTAACAATAGTGTTGTCCCGCCCACATTTTACCATCTTGTCAACCAAGTTGCCATGGGAGACCTGATAAAACGTGTTTCTGAATCAGAGATATAATAGATATATGGAGTTCCTGACTACCTGGACCATTAACTTTTCCAGGCTAAAGGTAAAGGGACCCCTGACCGTTAGGTCCAGTCATGGACGACTCTGGAGTTGCGGCGCTCCATCTCACTTTACTGGCTGAGGGAGCCGGCGTACAGCTTCCGGGTCATGTGGCCAGCATGACTAAGCCACTTCTGGCAAACCAGAGCAGCGCACGGAAACGTATCTACTTGCACTCTGTCATGCTTTTGAACTGCTAGGTTGGCAGGAGCAGGGACCAAGCAATGGGAGCTCACCCCTTTGCAGGGACTCGAACTGCCGACCTTCTGATCACCAAGCCCTAGGCTCAGTGGTTTAGACCACAGCGCCACCCACGTCCCTTTTCCAGGCTAGTAACTGCCAAATAGGAGATAAAGTTGCCCTGGCATTATAAACACCTGCTGACATGTAGTAATCAAGACACTGTTTTCTAGATGCCCATTTACCTACAGGTCAGGAGTGATGGAGGGGGAGAGGTGACTCAGTGTGTCTGGGCTCTTGGCAGCAGCAGCATCACTGCTGCTTACTGGGAGGTAGAGGACAAGGAACAGGGAGCTCAGCACCCTGCTGGTGCACTAGTAGAAATGTTGGTTTGACTGAACCCACACACTGTCAACTTTTCCCACTCCTCCTAGTAACTAGCAGCAGCACCCCTGCCAGCAATCCATTTTTAGATAGATTTTATTAAAGTCTGAAAAAGAATATAAAGATTATCAATTTTTTATCATGTATGAAAAACTAATCTAAATAAAAACACAAATATAAAAAGAGAGAGAAAAAGGGAAAAGCAAGCAAGCCAGAGAAAAAGAGAACTTGCTATTCTTCATCTGTCAGCTATATGTAGAAAATTATTTAATGCACCCACTCCAAGACGATACCCAACAAATCCACTTTATCTTCAGTCCTCAAGCCCAGATATCATCAGTTGATTTATTCCATGCAAAAAGTCTATAAGGGGTTTCCACTGCCAGCAATCCAGCTGCATGGAGGTAGCCTTTCCTGACGGCTGCTCCTGACGCAGATTATCTGTTTAATAATCTCATCCAGAATTTTGCCCAGTATTGGTATCAGACTGAAAAGCTTGTCATTGCCCAAATCTGCCTTTTGCCCTCTTCTAAAAACTGGGGCAAAATTCCCATCTGTAGTCGTCTGCCATCTCACCCATGTCCCAAGAATTCTCAAAGATTGCAGTCAGTGGCTCTGAAACGTCTGAAGGATGATTCAGCACCCCACAGAATCATAATGGTAAAGGGACCCCTGACCATTAGGTCCAGCCGTGGCCGACTCTGGGGTTGCGGCACTCATCTCGCTTTATTGGCCGAGGGAGCCAGCGTACAGCTTCCGGGTCATGTGGCCAGCATGACTAAACCACTTCTGGGGAACCAGAGCAGTGCACGAAAACACCGTTTACCATCCCGCCAGAGTGGTACCTATTTTTCTACTTGCACTTTGACCCGCTTTCGAACTGCTAGGTTGGCAGGAAAAGGGACCGAGCAACGGGAGCTCACCCCATTGCGGGGATTCGAACTGCCGACCTTCTGATCAGCAAGCCCTAGGCTCTGTGGTTTAACCCACAGTGCCACCCACATAGAATCACAGAATTGTAGAGTTGGTACCCCAAGGGTCCTCTAATCCAACCCCTTGCAATGCTGGAATCTCAGCTAAAGCATCCATGACAAATGGCCATCCATGATGTAATTCACCTGGTCTTGGAGAGTCAAGGCTGTGGCCAGCTCCCACCCATTTCTTCATCCAACCAGCCCATGTCTTTTTCAAGGCCTTGTTCATCTTCTGAAAGCTCATTTTGATCATGGAAATGCTTTTTCATCTTCATTGCCTCTTGCTTTTTTATTTTATTTTATTTGTTAGGGGTGGGCAAAGTGCTGAGGTTAACCACCTGTCTGTATGGAATTGACTTCCAGCATACTATGTGGAGCCATTGAAGGCAAATTATGGGCCCAGGTGGCCACGCACCTAAAGCAAAAGGCAGAAAGGTAATAGGGATCCATTCCACAGAGCTCTCTGTAGCATCCTTCCCTCAGGGATAGGAAAGGGCCTTTGGGCAAATTCCTGCAAGTGAGATAATGAGGGGGACCCTCAACAAGCAATTAAATTCTGCCCTGGGGCTTGCAGCATTTCCTCTGGGGATGAGGCTCCAAGGACAGGGAGTTCTTCCCCTGTATATGTATCCATCCTATTTTCTTTAGAGTCCCAGTGATGGAAGGACTGATAGAAATTCTGCCAACGTAGCTGGGTGAACATGTCACATGATTTTACCCTTTCAACTTTCATAAGACACTAAGACAGCAATCCTGTATCCAGTTACCTTGGGGCACAGGTAGAAAGAAGTTTTTGTCTCTTTCTGGTCCATGTCAGTTTTGCATGTGTCTATCCACAAGTCTTATCTGCCCTGTTCCACACTAATCTGTGATTATTATTATTATTTATTCCTGCAATAATTTGTACCAAGAATAAAAGGCTCTATATTACATCAAGAAAATTCTTTCCAGCCAGTTAGCTGTTACTTATCCCAAATGTCTTGAGACCAAATTTCATCACATGGCATGATTCATGAAAATGTTGGGGAAATTATAACACAAAGATTCCCCCAGCTTTCTGGATTATTGAGGGTTTCTAAAAGGAATTAACATGGAAATGAGCACTAAACTAGATTCTGCTAGATTTCCAGAAGTAGCTTTTAAATCTTGTGGAAGATCACATAAAATGCAGAAATTATCAGGTAAGGAAATGTTGGGGAAATGGAACAAAATGCTGTCTGAACGCAGCCTTAATATTCTAGCATCCATGGACCCCAGCCCACCTCTCACCTGGGGTAGTGCAGACCCTGGCTGTCATCCAAAGGGCCCTGGTACCCTCCATTATCAGGGGCAACAGTGACCAATAACCATCATTCCATATTCACCCATCAAACAACATGCATTCATCCAGGCTTGGGGCATAAGCAAGGTCTCAGGGGGTGGCACCTTCCCCACATTGGTGACCCTCAAAGCACCCCCCTCCCATGCTGGCACACTCTGCCTTTTAGGTTGTTCCATTTCAGGGATAGCAACTGGCTATGCCCTGCAGCCATTGGCTGTGCTTCATGTGTGATGTCACAGAATATTTACAACAACCCCATGATATTACATCAGTAATATACGTAAGTCTGAAAGAGTGGAACTTTTGGAAAGGGTATGGAGGTCAGCTTGTCTTGCAAAAGTGTCACACAGAACCTAAGTACGGGTGAAGCAGTAAGTTTTTGACAGGAAGGAGGAGTGAGCAGCCAAGGGATTTCTGGAGGGGGAAAAAGTCAGGGAGGGAGAGAGGGAGTTGTATAGAAAACTAATGGGGCACAAATGCTATTGAGATAGACAAATAGGGTCTCCAACAAAACAAACTGCTTGGAGCAGTGATTGTTGTTTAAGTGGATTCAATGAACCAATTGATTCAAATTACAAGCAAGGAAATTCCGAATTTTAGGAGACTAAGAGCTGTTTGACAGTGGAATGGACTACCTTGGAAGGTGGGTGGGCTCTCCTTTGTTGGAGATTTTTAAACAGACATTGGATGACCACCTGTCAGGGATGTTTTAGCTGTCATTCCTACATTGCAAGCAGTTGGGCTAGATGACCTTTGGAGTCCCTTCCAGCCCTACAATCCTATGATGATTGGCTCCTCCTTTACTTGCACATTTGCTTGTTGACAGTCTGCCTGTGTTGGCATCCTTAGACCTGATCCTACTTCCCTGATGCAGCTGAGACAACCAATTCCCAGCAAGCAGAGAATAAGCAAAATACAGAGCCCCCCAAAATCACCAGTTACTGGATTCTGAGCTTGAAAAAGGCGTACGCGCTCTTCTTGGGTAGTTTTCCCCCACCCTCCACCTGCAGAATGTTTAGGATGCAAGGAAGGCTGTTCCCAGGGTCAATAGAATAGAAACAAAAGGAGACACGATTGTATTTGTATTTGTAATGCTCCCCAACACGTTCTCTGTGCCTTGTGAGATGCATTAAAGGAAGTCCGCCTTATCTCAGGGCTGGAAATGGACTTTGTGAAGGACTCTGGGCACCCGCTGGAGTTTAATCTCACTTAGACACGAGAATTTGCATGATAGAAAATTGTGGAATTCTAGCATGAGATGCTGGTAAGGGGAGGGGTGCATAAAAAAAGGAAAAGAACCTGGGAGGATATTTGTGCTTTCTGGCTTCTTATCGGTTTCCCTGGCCCTGACCCTATCTGGATCTTTCCTTTGTGGCCGAGGAAACTAATCACCCCGCCCCTTTTGTTTGCTCCAAATGAGTTTTCCCACTCCTTCTGTGCCCTGAGTTAATCTCTAAATCCTGGCCATTGTTTGATAGTTAATTACCTGTCTGCTTTGGTGGCACAACTGTGCCACTCAGGTAAAGAGACAAAACTCTAAAATCTTAGCCACTTGCTGAAATAGTAAGAAGCAGAAGCAAGCGAGAGGCAGGCTCCATCTTGTGTGCAGCGCAGCAGACACAGTTGCTGAAGGGCAGAGTTAGTCATACATCTCTGAGGGGCTTCCCCTGGCATGGTGTGTGCTCTGTAGATATTGCAGATTTCTTGTGGTGCACACAATGAGTCAATTTCTCTTTTCATTACCTCTGTTAATTTTAAATATATATTTTCATTTCGTAACATTTGTGACGCTTTGCTCCTGTGGAATCATCATGTGGTACATGGATGTAGGAGGTCCTAAGTTCAAATCCCTGTATCTCCAGTGAAAAAGTAGGCAATACTGTCTTGAAAGGACCAGTGGTGTAACTTGGCTGAAGGCAGCATCATACTCACGAGACAGAATTAGGTAGGGCGTTGGACTGTATTGCTTCAGACTACTCACCCTTCCCACAAAGTGCAAAATTTTCAGGGAGAACAGCTCAAGCGTAGATCTACTGTGTTTTCTGGTTGTTGTCTTTTTAAGGTAGAGAATAACTTCCTCATTCTGGTACATGTGGTTATACCACTCATAATAAGCAAAGTGTTGGACAAACAGGCCTCACCTCACAGTTCCAGTTCAGGGAATAATTCAAACCATGGTTTTGAAGGAATGTGCTGCTTGGGGAAGCTTTACCCCAAAGAGTCTCATCTCCCACCCACGGAGTGCATTTTTTTTTTAACCTGGTGCTTTTAACGTCAGCATTATGCTGTGTTTAAATGTGGTTGTTTGAATTTGTGGAACTTGTTGGGCTTTGTGGCTTGCTATGGTTTTTGGATTTCCTCTCTGATTTAAGGTGATTGTTTTGGCATTAACAACTCTTTTCTAGAATGACATTTTGGAAGATTTTAAGTTACTGGGTTTGGGTTTTTTATAAAATAATAATAATAATTTGGCAACCCTCAGAGTTCCTTTGATGCTCTGCCTAAGTAGGAATCTACAATTTGCCATGAATTCTGCTGAGGCAGTTGGATATTTATTTAATTATTTGCAGAAATTAGCAATGGACATCCCTACACTGTCTTCTCTCTCCTCACTTTGCATCTTTGAATCCACTATCGGTTGTAAAAACCAAGTGCCTTCATCTGATGGCTGCTTGTGCACTTCCGAGAGAGATTCGGTATCAGCTGTCTAAGTCAGTTTTCTGAATGACTTCGCACAGATGTCCCCATGTTGTGCAGCGCCACCTTCACCTGCTGCCTCCCATCTTTTCAGCTTAACCTATGTAATTTCTGGGTCCCTGGCAGTTGCTGACTTCATCCTTCTGCCTTTGCGAGCCCCTGCTGCTGTTCCTGCTATTTGAAGCCCCCTCTGCGTCTCTATACAAAGCTGGGGAGAGGGAGGGAGGACAAAAAAATTGCATCCATTGAACAGGGGATGCTGCAAGCAGCTCTCCCTGAAAGCATGACAGAAGCCAAAGGGGAAATAAGTATCTGTCACATATGGGGTCTTTTATTATGTCTTTGAATATCTATTGCTGGAAACCACAGGAGTGGAGAGTGCTCTTGTGCTCAGGTCTGGCTAGCAGTTTTCCCACAGTCACCTGGTTGGCCACTGTGAGAAAAGGAGGCTCAACTAGATGGGTGATCGGCCTGTTCCAGGAAGCAATTCTTACATTAGTATTCTGCCTGGTCTGCTTTCCTGCCCCATGCCTTCTTGCCCTTAGCTCTCCCCAACCTCCATTCATCTGCAATTTCTGTTTCCAACTTGCACCCTAACAAGTACCTCCATTCTGTGGAGTGACTAGGACTCTTCCAAGCTTCATGCTTGACCATAGGGCATAAGGTAAAAGTAAAGGGACCCCTGACCATTAGGTCCAGTCGTGACCGACTCTGGGGTTGTGGCGCTCATCTCGCTTTATTGGCCGAGGGAGCCGGCTTACAGCTTCCAGGTCATGTGGCCAGCATGACTAAGTCACTTCTGGCAAATGAGAGCAGTGCACGGAAACGTCGTTTACCTTCCCGCTGGAGCGGTACCTATTTATCTACTTGCACTTTGACGTGCTTTTGAACTGCTAGGTTGGCAGGAGCAGGGACCGAGCAATGGGAGCTCACCCCATCATGGGGATATGAACCGCCGACCTTCTGATCAGCAAGTCCTAGGCTCTGTGGTTTAACCCACAGCGCCACCCGCGCCCCTTATCCTTTTCATAGTACCACATTAACCCCCCCCAAAAAAAGAAGCAACAGGATCACCCAAAGCATAGGCTACTGGATCAGGCTAAAGGCCCCATCCTTTTCCTACCATGCCCAAGCAGATGCCTCCGGGAATCCCACAAGCTGGCGCCATGCTCTCCCTACTTGTGACTCCCAACAAGTGGTAGTTACAGGCATGGAGACAGAACAAAGTGACTAGTAGACATTGATGCCCTTATTTTTCCATGAATGTGTCTAATCCTCTTTTTAAGCCATCCAAATTGGTGGCCCTTGAAGGAGTGAGTTCCAGAGTTTAACTATGCACTGCAAAAACCGTAGAACTGTAGTCTGCAGTACAGGAATCACAGCTAAAGTCCAAATGAAAAGAAGTGCTTTATTTTCCCTGTTCTGAATCTTCCATCAAAACAATTTTTGGGTGCTCTCTTCTTGTAAGGCACTGAGCTGTTAGGTATGCATTCAAACCACCCACTGCACGTAACACACATTGATGCTGGTGCTGCCACATTTGAGAATCTCCCTGGAGACTAAACTGCTACCTTTCATTTAAGTAGTCTTCTCCTGCAGTAGCAGGACAGAGCACATCCTGAGGGTGTGCCTCTTTTGATAACGCTGCCTCTGTTGGATTTGCACATCACACTTCTTAGCAGAGTATAAGCTGTTGTTCTGTTCATTCTTTCATCTTAACGGGTTTGTGGTATGTGTCTGGCTGTGCAACTCCAAGATACATGTCATGTGCTATGAAGGGCAAGCTAGTGGAGGGGTCAGGGGGAAAGGTCAGCATCAGCCCTCATGAACCCTGTGCCACTCTAAATGGCTACTCCTTCAGCACTGAGGTATAACAACAACAACAACAAATAACAAATAAACATTTATATCCTTCCCCAGCCACTCTGGGCAGCTTCCAACACATAAAAACATAATAAAACATCAAACATTAAAAATTTCCCATTACAAGGCTGCCTTCAGATGTCGTCTAAAAGTTATGTAGTTCTTTATCTCCTTGACATCTGATGGGAGGGTGCCACTGCCAAGAAGGCCCTCTGCCTGGTTCCTGGTAACTTAACTTCTCATGGTAAGGGAAGTACCAGTAGGCCCTTGGAGCTGGACCTCAGAGATCAAGTGATCACTGTCATCCCCCCACGTCATCCACTGCTGAAGAATTGGTTGTGACACATAGAATGACATCAAATGGGACACCCATATCATGATATTGTTGTTAAATTCCTGATGAAATTGTACTACCCAGTTGTTACTTCCTGTGTTCATTCTACATAGTAGAATTTCTTCCTGATCAACTTTAAGACTAGCTAAGGATCTTCAACAGAAAAAGATCTGCAAGAGAGCCAGGGAGTGGTGGTGTAAGTTTTGCAATTAAAATTCCTTTGCATATTTTTGCTAAGATTTGCCTAAGTGGTATGGCACCAGCCCAGCACTGGGTGGTCAGACATCACAGGCAGCCTTCAATGTTGACCCTCCATTTCACACACGCACACACACACACCCCACAGCCAAGTCACTTTTACACTCTGGCAATCAACATCTGTGCATTGGCGATAATAATCTTGGCCCGACTCACAGCAGGTTTAATTATCTAATATCTGCAAAGTGCTTTGAAAATGGAAAGTGCTAAGTGTTATTATTAATTAGCAATTACCTAGCCTGAGGTTGGGGAAGGGAGGAGACAGAAAGTACAGAAAGCTGGGGTGGCAATGGCCGTTCTGTGGTGTTCCTGGCCTGGAATACTGATAAGATATTTGTGTGTGTGTGTGTGTGTGTGTGTGTGAGAGAGAGAGAGAGAGAGAGAGAGAGAGAGAGAGAGAGAGAGAGAGAGATTTTATACAGGGTTTATTACACTGCTTATGGCTGACAAGGGATGGCTGTGACAAGATACACAAAGCAGTGTTACTAGAAGATCCTGCCAAATCAGGCCAATGGCCAGCCAGATGCCCAACCGTGAAGCCTGCAACCAGGACCCAGCAGAGGAGTCCCTCCTGCAGTTCCCAGCATTGAGAAGCATTGCTGACTCAGACTGTGGGGGCAAAGTATAGCCAGTTTGTCCAGTCCTCCCTTAAAGCCACACAGGTTGCTGGCCACCAATACATTCTGTGAGAGCTGTTGGACAGTGGAATGGTCTCCCTCGGGAACTTGTGGACTCTCCTTCCTTGGAGGTTTTTAAGGAGAGGTTGGGTGGCCATCTGCCATGGATGCTTTAGCTGAGATTTCTGCATTGGATTACATGATCCTCAGGGTCCCTTCCAACTCTACAATTCTATGATTCTAAATTCCATCATTTGAGATGTAGGATATTATACAAATTTAATACATATAAATATGTGATGTGTGAAGAAGTACTGTGTTTTATCTGTCCTAAATCTCCCAACATTACAAGCAAGGGGATATTTTGTCCAGCTGTGTTGAAGCAAAGATGAAATGTTCTGGCAGGCCTGCAAGCGCCATCTTTTCCCAAAACTAATTGGGAGTTTTCACAAGAATGAACTCATATACGTTTATATTCACTTGCTTTGATATATGCTAATTGACTTGCTTTGATGCTGCACTTATCTGTGGGCCTTGGGATGCTGGTCTCTTGGCCCAGAGTGGGGAGCTATCTGTAAGCTCTGAATTGATGAACTGGTGAATTGATGGCAGTCTGGCCCAACTGATTTACTCTGTGTATACAGAATGTGCAAACGTTTGCTCAGCATGACGACCTCTCCCTGTTGTAGTGTCCATCCCAGCAGTGGGATCCAGCAGGATGACTTACTGTAAGTTTGCTCCTCCTTATACTAAAGCTCTAGATTGATCACTCCAGTGTTTAGACATCTTTCTTTGGTATCCCTGCACCAAACCACTCCCAGAAGCCCACCTTTGGGTCAGTGGATTGGGATGCCTTCTTCAACTTCCCTTCTTTCTTTCTTTCTTTTTTATAAATTTTTTATTGGTTTTTCACAATTTATATAAACACAGACAATACACAATACAAACATACAAACACAAAAACAAACATGTATAGTTTCATATCCTTTTTTTCTTAAAACTTATTTCACCGACTTCCCCATACCTCCCCTTTCTGCATTCCAATTCCCAAATTTGTTTCAGCAAATCCTCCCCTTAATCTTATCCAATTTTTCCTTTTCTTTTCTTTTACTTGATCTTTTACAGCTGTAATCCCTTACTTTCTATAACCACAACATTTTAACACTCATTAATTTTACAATTCTTCTTAAGGTAAATTTTAAATTTCTTCCAATCTTCTTCTGCCGTCTCTTTCCCCTGGTCTCGGATTCTGCCAGTCATTTCAGCCAGTCCCATATAGTCTATCACCTTCATCTGCCATTTTTCCAAGGTGGGTAGATCCTGTGTCTTCCCAACTTCCCTTCTTTCTCTCTGCAACAGTCACACACCTGAATAAGTCAGATACTATTTTGCAAAATAATATTTTTTGAATATACTTGTGCAATATTACTATATCATATGGATGGTTATTATCATGATTATTTGAATAAATGTATGTATGTAGGGGGGTGACCCTTCTTTCACAGTGTCCCTATTTTCCAGGGATGTCCCTGATTTAGAGATGCCATCCCGGTTTCTGATTTGATCCCAGAATGTCCCACTTTTCCTTAGGAAATGCCCCATTTTCATCGGAGGAATGTTGGAAGGAATGCTTTCAGTGAGATTGTCCCTTTTGTGCACCATTCCAACATGGAAGTCCTCCTGGACATGGTGATAGATGGAGGGATGCATCGGTGTGCTTGGACCTGCCCTGCGTCATGTGCCCTGCATCAATGCAGCTTGAGCAATATCAGTTTTAAAACACACATCCGTACACGACTGCGCTGAATCAGTGCTGAAGCCTGAGGAATGACTGGCTGCACAAAATCGCAAGCCTCCATCTCACTTGAGCTGTAGAAGAAGCTCACTTAATCATAAACTACTGAATTTCCCCCTTGCGCTTGCATAATACAGTTTGTCACACATAACAAACCAGTGGGATGGAGGAGACTTTGGCAGCAAAGGGTAATAGTGCTGCTGCCAGTGCTGAGTCGCATCCGTTCTCCTTGTCAAATGCAGTTTGCAGCAGCCTCCAGGGGAGGGAGTTGTTGCTGCTGCTAATCTCTCACCAGCATCTGGGTTTTTTCCCCCTCTGTGTGTGTTTGTATATATATTGCTCTTCTTTATTAAACCTCACTGGCCGGTATTTGCTGATTTTCTTCTTCAATCATAGCCAGAGCATGAGGAGAGGCACAGCATGAAAAAGTGCCTTGGAGCTTGGTGGTAGAGCAAATGGTGACATGCAAAAAGTCTCCACATCTCCATTTATTTTTATTTTTAACAAAGGAGTCACAGGTAACATGGCTGGGAGAGACCTGCCTAACACCTAGGAGAGCTAATGCTACTCATAGCTGATAATGGTGAGCTAGATGAGTCAAAAGGGGTGGATTAAGAGAGTTTCCGAAAGTTTGTTATGATGTGTCAGAGCTTCGGGCAGCTCCTTAAGGTTTGCTAGTTGAGGCCAGCCCTGCCATGCAACAGGGTGAAGCAGATTGCTTCAGGTGCCCTGGAGCTGGAGAATAGATTACTGTATTATGTTCTGTGCTGGGCTGCCTGTGAAGCTGCAGCTTGTGCAGAGTGCCATGGTTAGGTTGCTAGGTGGAGCTCCCTACCACAAATAAATCATAAACCTTTTTAAAGGCATTGGATGCCAATTGGCTACTGGGCCAAGACAGTTCAAATCGGGGAGACCTTTCTGTTGTGGCCACCACCTCTCAGAGGGAAAAGGGACAGCAACAGCAGCAGAAACAGGAGCTACGCCTCCATCTCAGAGTGCTTGTGCCTTGAGAACGATGCTAGTGAACTGGCAGCAAACATTCCAAATCTACAAATGCCTAAGGCAAATAAGGAGTTCCAGACCTAGCTTGTTTAAGACACAGTGCAGTCTGAGTTGGATAACTGAACAGGGGAGAGATTGGTAGGCACCAGATCCTGTTGAGTAGACTGGATGGCCATTGCTCTTCCTCCAGTTCTATGACTCCTGACCACTGACTGCCCCAATCTTCTGACATTTCCAACTATAAGGGCATACAAAGAGCCCTGTTGAATCAGGTCAAAGGCCCATCAAGTCCAGCATCCACATCTCACGGTGTTCAACCAGATGCCTGTGGGAAACCAGCAAGCAGGACCTGAGCATCACAACACCTCTCCCCACTTGAAGTTACCAATCTAAAGCACCTCTGCCTGGTTGGTGCTGGCTATCAAAGCAGCCCTGCCATTGCCTTCTGATCCTGACCTGCTGTTTCACTCATGGGACTCTCCCAGGCACCCATCATTACTGATTACAGTGTCCAGAACCTTCCTATAAAAGAAGCTCTGTGATTGCAATTCTCTGCCTGTTCTTTAATTTAAAAAGATCTCTGGATACCCAAAATTGGAATCAATGAGACCCAAATTCCTGCTGTGTGCCAGCCCTTCAGGACCGTCTGGTATCGGATCTGTGCTGCCAACTCTGCCTCCTCTGGGAGCTACATGTTTGAAAACGGTGCACCAGCCTCATCTGCCGTTCAATGTTTTTCTCCATCATTTGCTTTATTAAATATTGATTTTCTGTTGCATTATTAAACCTTAAGTCTTGAGCATAAATCTAATCTTTTATTTTAATCCGTCTCTTCTTTTCCCGTCCCTCTTGCCCTTACTGGTCTTTAGATGTGCTTTCCCCACGCTTTCCCCCTGTTGGGTTCTTAGGTGGCAGGAAGGGAAGATGCTCTTTCACAAAGCAGGATCTTTGGTGGAAGTTGCCACATCAGTAACTGCTACATCATCTCCATCCATTGTGGGGGAATATATTATTCATAATAACAGCAGGAAGTTTACCGAGCAAATAAAATTCCCCAGCTAGCTTAAGGCCAAGCTACCCATAACACCCAATTCACATATAGCTCCCTCTTCACTCCAGTGTATTTTGGAGATAGGTTTGGCCCCAGACTGAGGCAACTTTCTCAGCAACAGATGCGGGGGGGGGGGGGACGACGACACAGCATTCCCCTCTTAATAAAGGACAGAGTTGTGTGTGTCACAATTAGTCAGTTTCTGCATGTAGAAGCACCATCAGTCTCCTCAGGCAGCAAAATGGCTTGGATCAGCTCTGTTTGGAGGGCACAAAATTCACCCTTTCCTTGAAAAATCTTACCCTTTATCCATATCTTGTTTTCTGGATGTATGTTCACTTCACAAACTAATTTGTTATGCCTTTGCAGACTACTCCAAAATGACAATTGGACCAAATTGAATGGCTTACTAGAACAGGCTGAACATAACATGTCTCATCAAACCATTGGCTGCCAGTCCATTTCCAAGCATCATCATCATCATTATTAAAAAAACACTGCTGGTTTTAATTCAGGCTTGGCAGAAGGTGTGGCCTAGTCAACACTTTTGGAAGGCTGGGGTGAATACCACCCCCTAAAGATCAGAGGGGTGTATCTGAACATCTCTCTGTGTGTGTACTGTGTTTACTAATGATTACAGTTTACATGGTGTCAGGTGTTCTCTCTTTCGTTTAATACACCAAAGTGGTGTATTAATACAATGCAAGTGGTCTGCTGTAGTGGTTAGACTGTCAGAATGAAACCTGGAAGGCCAGAGTTCAAATCCACATTCAGCCATGAAGCTTACAGGATGACATGGTACCTGTCACTATTTCTTAACCTACCTTTCAGAGTTGTTGTGAAAATATGGAGGGAAAGAGGGCAGAAACCATGTTCGCCACTTTGAATTATTTAGAGGAAAGGTGGGTTATAAATGGAGTTAACTGGATGAAAGGTTGGATATGGATGTTCTAGGCAAGAGGGGATAGAAAACTATTGGGGGAGAAAGCAATTGGGGAATAGGTTTCAGGGGGAAAACTGGCTTTCAGAGGAATAGTTCAGCACTCTACATTGTCTCTTTTCCTCTGCAAATTGCCCTCTCCAGACCAGGGGAAGGCTGACTGGGAGAAGGACCATACCTCAATGGCAGAACATCAGTTTCACATACAGAAGGTTCCTTGTTCAATCCCTGGCATTTCCAGGTGGGGCTGGGAACTTCCCCTATCTAACCCCCCCCACACACACACACCCTGCTGCTGCTAGGGAAGGCCCAAAGCTCAGTGGTACCTTTCATGCAGAAGGTGCCTTATTCAGTCACTGGCATCTCCAGGTGGGCCCTGTAGAGCTGCTGCCAGTTGGTGTGTAGATCACTAGAGCTAGATGGTCCAATGGTTTGATTCAGTGCAAGGCAGGTTCCCATGTTCATTTTACAGTCCTGAAGGGCCATCAAGCTAACATCACACAGTCTGCAGCTCAGAATACACAGCTTGGCATTTAGGCTGTCATATTGCATTTGCTTCAAGGACATTAAGGGATGTAGGAGACAGTACTGTGTCCGGGGGCAGGGGGGGGGGAGAGAGACATGAATTAGCCTTTGATGTTTTCTCTTAAATGATTCTCTTGGTACTACACCAGGTGTGGCAGGCACTTTTAAATACCCAACCCCCTTTTCCAAAATAAGCCAAGACTCAGGAGTTGCTGGGGGGGGGGGAAGGACTAGAGGTGGGGGAGAAGCTGCGAGAAGCCACAGACTGGCTGGCTCTCTGCCTGCCATTGGCTGGGAGAGAGGAGAGTTTGAACACATGGAGACTGGTATGTGGACGATAGTCAAGGTGGATTGAGCTGACCTCTCTCGGCTGGGCTGTGATTGCTCTCCCTTTCCTATCTGAAAGCTGCATATGTGCTCCCTGCACTGAGGACTGGCACTGCCAGGAGCCAGGTGCCTGAACATGCTTCCAGAGCCAAACTGAGAGCATGAACAGAGATTAAAGTCATTTTTATAATAAAAAAGGGGAGAAAGGAAGAGGCCACCTGGCAGCGTTGATCAGGGGAGGAGGGGGAGAGGGGAAGTTTGCAAGCTGCCTTTGAATGACTGATGAAAGGCAAGCCTTGACAAATTTGTGGAAGAGAGGGCTATCGATGGCTACCAGCCATTATGGCTATGCTCTGCCTCCACACATAGAGGCAGAAATGCTTCTGAATACCAGTTGCTGGAAACCACAGGGAGGAGATTCCTCTTGTGCTTGACTCCTGCTTGCTGGTTCCCATGGGCAACTGTTCAGCCACTGTGAGAACAGGATGCTGGACTAGGATGGGTCCAGCAGGCTCTTCGAATGTTCTTGGGACTTCTGGCTTCCTAGACCTCATACCTTTCTCTGTCTGTCCTCAGCATGTTTTACTGGTGCACACATGCACTCTTGTACATTGCCGAATCTTGATACAACAGAGTGTACAGTCACTTTCAGATTGGCTTTTGTCTGTTTCTTACAATCTCTTATCAGTGCACCAGTGGCGTAGCGTGGGGGGTGCCAGGGGGGCCGGCCGCACCGGGTGCAACATCTGCGGGGGGCGCGCTCGCTGCCTCCGGAGTCGCCGAAGAGCCTCGGGCGCAGGCTGTAGCGGAGCCGCACGTCTCGCGGAACCGACGAGCTGTGCGTGCATCCGGGCTGAAGGCGCCCGGCAGGCAGCGGCTCTCAGCGCTCACCGCGGAGGACGCGCCAGGCAGCCCCTCCTCACAGCCCCGCCTCCGCCGGTGCTGCTGCAGCTGCTGGGCCGTTGCATTTTCCTCGCCTCTCTGCCCCCCTCCTCCTCCGGGCAAGCGGCGTCGTTTGGGCAGCAGCGCCAGCGGCAACTCGCAGGTTAGGGGTTGGGGGGGCGCAAATTACTTGCCTTGCCCCGGGTTAGGGGGCGCAAATTACTTGCGTTGCCCCGGGTGCTGACAACTCACGCTACGCCGCTGCAGTGCACATTTCTATGTTGGGAGGGCAGGGGCTAGGGAGACACCGAGGAACCAGAGGCTGTGCCAGATCATACATGCTCCAAGTTCAAAATTAGTTGTTGAGATTATCCTAGTTGCACTGGAACTCAGGGGGTGTGGAAGACAATGCAGAGTGGGAACAGCAAGGACTCTGTTCATCCCTGAAGGTCTGACATCTTCCTACTCCTTGTTTCGAAACAAAGATACTGTGGGCTAAGCTGAATAGGTGTAACATGCATTATTTGTGGCTGCTGGGCTGTAAGAGTCCTCTGACTTACCTTAAACATGCATGCTTTTATAGTTGTTCTTCAGGCAAGTAATTGGTATAGTACATTATCCAAAGTGCTAAAGAGAGATGTCAGCCAGTTGAGTCTTCTGAACAGAACAGAGTCTTCTGTTGTACCCCCCTCTATGCTTGGGTTGCATGACAATTCTGGCCTACTTCCTCCCTATGTCCTAAACCACGGGGTACCTGGCAGTAAGTCCTGTTGGAGTTCCCATGGCAGATGCAGGTGTGCAGTCCGGCAGGCCAACCAATCCAAAGTCAGGACAGGTTCTCACCTTTGCAACTGATCCAAGGGTCAGGGAACCTAGAGGTCAGTCCCACACACAGAAAGTCCTGAAGAACATCCAAGCGATGCTCCAACCAACATGGGAAGCTGGAACAGACACAGCACCTCAGCTTTGCTTCTCTTTTATAGTTTGCATGCTGTTTTCAGCATCTGAGCTTGATGAGGTATGTGACCCTCACCTGTTCTGAGCCTACTGCAGCTGAGAAATCACACACCTCCTCCCAAAGCTACTGAGCCCTACATGGGCACCTAGTGAGCTGAGCTGTGGGCCCTTGCCTGCCTCAGCCTCCCAGAGCACCCCTCTTGCTTCTCCCTATGCCTCAGAGTCTGCCATGTTCATTGAGACAGGGGCCCCTCTGGCTCTGGTGATGGGTCCTGCTGCTCCAGTTCCTATGCACTGACCCCCATCCCGCTCAGCATCCTAAATCACCCCATGAGTATTTCCTACACCAACCTCTCCTTCCCCGCCCCCAGCTTGCCCTGGTGTGTCCCAGTCCCAGGTACACCCTTTGCTGGGATCCTCTTATTCGTCTTCCTCCTCCCTGTCGTCCTGCCAGTTCATTACACTCAACTTGTCCCTCTCTCCTTCCTCTAATTTGATCTGGATGATCTGACCCTTCAGTCTTCTCTTTTGCTTGCAGGTGTTTTGAGTTTATTTTATTTTGCTCATGGCATCCCTCCCTTCCATTTGGCAGCACCTGTCTGAAATGTTATATTTTGCTCCTTCAGCTGTGGGGCTGTGTAATTGATGGTCTTGCCACAGTCTCGGAGCCTAGCATTAAAACCTCCCTTGCTGCGGTTCCAGCACAGAGTTCATTACTTCTTGAAAAGCTTCATGCCTGTTTGTGCTCAAATTATGGCTATTCGGGAGAAAGGAGACTATTGTCAGAGGCAGAGAGAAGGGGAAGGCAAAAGCTTGAACTGAACTGGTCTAGAGATCACTGGAATTCTGCATAGTTCTCTTGGAAACAAATACTTCACTGTAAAGGAGCCTTTCTGTTTTGCTCTGTTGAATTCTGCTCTGCATAACTTGGGTTCATCACTTGCCCAGGGGCAGAGTTTGTTCTGCTAATTGCTTGCAGTGTGGTGGATTGCTGGGGAAGTTTTCTCCTGACACCCTGGTGGTAATGGGGTAATATTTGCACTCTGATCTCTGGAGAGTAAGAGTAATGGATAGGCGGGAAGGGCCAGCCTAAAAGTTAGGCGGGGCTGTCCCCACCATTGCACCGAGTGAGGCAGTAACCTTAGGCAAGAGAAACTGGAGGTGGGGAGTAGGAGTATGTCACTGGAAGACAGAGCTGTGTCTACAGACTTTCCCTGTGTTCTCAAATTTCTCTGCTGTCTTCAGGTATCGTAGAGGATGCTGTCCCATTGCCAACGCTGAAGTAAAATTCAACTGCCCGTCTAGTTGGCTTCTGAGCATGATATTTGGGGATGTGTGTGGAAGCACCAAATAGGCCTTTACCACAGGAAGCAAAATGTCTTGGGCATGCCCTGTTAGCTAACAATATGCTAGAGCTACCATAGAAAACCTCTGGTAAAGTAAAATTGCAGCAAATGCAGAGACTTGTCCATGAAATCAAAACATCTGAATAATTTCACAAGTCGCCAAAATAGGTGTAAGAGTTGTGCAATCCACACACACACAAATCAATTGAAAGCTTTTCTGTGGACAGATACTTCGAAAGTTGTTTTTCTTTCTTTGCAAAAATGGGTGTAATAAATTCTGCATTTATAGGACACAATATCTTCAGATTCATTCCACACACATTTTTTAAAGTTTTGATTTGTGATTAAGTATTTGGGGAAATATTCAGTGCTGCTACTGTGGGGTTTTTTTAAAATTAGCTTTGGAGGTGTGTGGTGGTGGGGAATCCATCCCCAGTCCCATTCTGGATCTTCTAGGAGAGCAACAGAGGAGGGATTAAAGTAAGATCACTGGATCAGCTGTGAGACAATCTGTGCAGAGGAGAGGAGAGTGCTGTGGCAAACATCTCACTGCAAAACCTTCCCTACTCCAAGATTATGGAAGGCATGTGACATGACATTGCTCGGTTATGCTGAATATATATATATATATATATGCTTTCGTAGATTTTCACGGGTACAGGAATGCAGGTTTTGGTGTCTTCGGGTGTCTTCCCGTGTAAGAGTTGGGGTGTCTAGGCGACGTTTCGACGAGGTCTCACTCGTCATCTTCAGGCTGGTGCTTTCGGCTTCTTGTTACTGGAACAGAGCAGGATCTCAGTGTTTGAGTTCCTATAAATACTGTTGAGGGGGTGTGGTGTATAGCCTCCAACGTTCTGGGCAGAGAGGAAGTTCCCAGGTTAGTGTGCCTTTTCTTCTTTTGTTCCTTAATTACTTGAGGGATATCTTGAGTGATTTCTTGAGTGATATTCTGAGTACCACTTAGGTGGGTCATTAGGTGTGGATTAGTTGCTAAAGCTTTCGTGTCTTGACCTCTTGAGCTTGGAGGCTATACACCACACCCCCTCAACAGTATTTATAGGAACTCAAACACTGAGATCCTGCTCTGTTCCAGTAACAAGAAGCCGAAAGCACCAGCCTGAAGATGACGAGTGAGACCTCGTCGAAACGTCGCCTAGACACCCCAACTCTTACACGGGAAGACACCCGAAGACACCAAAACCTGCATTCCTGTACCCGTGAAAATCTACGAAAGCATATATATATATATATATATATATATATATATATATATATATATGCGCACAAGCTATTAACAGTGCTGACTTTCTAAAACAAGTGGTGTGAGGCTTAATTCTTTCTTCCAGCCATCCTCTCTGATCTGCAAGCTCCTACTTGTGATGCCTGCTATGGACTCAGTGGCAATGGGTTGGTTGGTTTTCTGTACTCCTTTAACGCACATGCCAGATAACACCACTCCAAAACCAGGATGCAAGACCAAAGACTGATCTATAGCTAAGATCATTTGAGCCTCTCCTTCAAGGGTGTGGGAAGACTGAGGAATGTGAGAGGACTGAGTTCCTTTCAGTTGTTGATTCTGTTTTTATGGCGTATTTTAGTCATCCATTCACTTATTTATAAGAGCATTTATATGTCACAAGCTCATTCAAAATAATAATAAGATCAGGGTGGTGTACAATGAAATCAGTAAACCATCATAACATTATAAAGTCATGAAATGCAGAAGAAATGACCAATGCTAAATCATATTACTTCGCTAAAAAAAAAAACTGTTGGTGAAACAAAAAAATGCTTTCAGCATCAGGGGATCACTGTGTTTGTGATTTCCTTCTCTAATCCAAAGAGAAATGAGAAAGATAAATTGGGCTGGAGATCTCTCTAGTTCACAGGCCACTGATGGATTTGGTCAGGATCGAAATGTAATTGCACCCCAGAGTGGGTGATTTTTGCTTACTTATTTATCACTGCCTTTTAAGGCCAAAGCACTTGAGTTCTGTCCTTTTGTTTTTCCGCCAGGCTCCTTCCACCCCTCCTGCTCCCATAGCTTTTCAGCATTTAAGACGCAGCAACAGCAAAGTGATTACCAGGCTTTGAGATGCTGTGACACTTCCCTGCCAAAAAGTAATTGATTTATTAAAGATATTACAATACGTGCACGGCTTGACATAAGATGTTCCTTTGAACTTGCTCACTATAAAATCTCGAGGGAGTCTCTTTAGTTTCAGCACCACGGACAGCAGAGCCTCCTTATCCCGACCTCCCTTCCCCATCACCCGGCTTTCAATCCAATTTCATTTTCAATACTGCAAGTAAATATCTCAGCAAGATGACTATAGTCCAGTGACCGCAGTGCAATCCAATTTAATAACATTTAAAAATTCAAAGTGATCGTTAGCTGGATGGAAATGTATAATTTCACACCCAAGTCTGCCTTGGGGGGGAAGGAGGGGGAAAAGAGAGCAGCGAAAGGGAGGGGGGAAAGAAAGGATGGATAAAGAGAACAGAGACAAATGAACTAGATAAAAAAAAATTGGAAAAGTAACTTAATTAAAAGTACAGGAACTAAGTTAAAACAATAATGATTTATACACCCCATAGTTTCTTTCTTTCTTTCTTTTTTAAAGGGGGAAATAAAACAGAAAGAAACCCACTGTAAACAATCTTCATAATGATCAGGAGGATCAATAGTAAGAAGGAGGCCAGCATGATTTTTCCCCCAAACAACTAGCAGGAAACAAAGAGGAGATGTCACAGCTGATAGAAAGTAACATTCCCAAACCAAGGGAGAAGGGTAAAGATTTAAGAACATGAGTACATTCTTTCAATGAATATTTACTTGCAATTGCATTGGCTATCCCCCTGCCTAAGTAATATTTTAATTGGGGTGTGTTAACAATAAAAGATGTGGAAGCATCAAACTGTAACTGTAAAACAGCAACAAATCCATTTCACAAGGCTATCAGCAGCTACTAGCTGGGATGGCTAGGTTCTCCCTCCTAGGTTCTCCTTACTGTCAGCGACAGTAAGCATCTGAATGCCACTTGCTGGGAATCACAAATGGGGAGAGCACTGATATTCTTAGATCCTGCTTGCAGACTTCCCATAGGCATCTGACTGGCCACTGACAGTTTGCTGGGCTAGATCAGGGGTAGGCAACCTAAGGCCCATGGGCCGGATGCAGCTCAATCGCCTTCTCAATCTGGCCTGCAGATGGTCCGGGAATCAGTGTGTTTTTACATGAGTAGAATGTGTCCTTTTATTTAAAATGCATCTTTGGGTTATTTATGGGGCATGGGAATTCATTCATTTTCCCCCCAAAAATATAGTCTGGCCCACCACATGGTCTGAGAGATGGTGAACCAGCCCACAGCTGAAAAAGGTTGCTGACCCCTGGGCTAGATGATCCTTTGGCCCTCCAGCAGGGCTCTCTTTATGCTCTCATACTTCTGCAGGAGTGAGACAGAAGTGCCATGTCTGAGCACTTTTTCTTCTCTCCCTTCCCCTTCAGTCAGCAGCACATTGTGTCTGGTGCACCACGAAGCACCTGGCCATAGGGCAATGGAGAGAAGAGTCCTCCTTGCCTCCTATAGAAAGATCCTGTGATTCCCAAGGTCCCTAGAACACCACTGTGTATCTTTGATGTAAGGGTAACATATTCACTGAAGGGCTGTTAGTAGATGGAGGAAGTAATGGCTGGGGCACAGCTTGCATTGTACAATACATAGCCAACTGAAGTAGAGTCACATTCCAGTAACTCATAACGGCTGTGTCCTGCATTGTTTTCGCTCTGCTAGAACACTGAAGTGACCTCCCTGGGGCACAAGCCTGGGCAGTGTGTATGGAGGTCCTTCTCAGCCTCCCTGATATGGTCCAAAGAAAAGAAGTGCAATAAATTTGGCACAAGATGGGTTTCTGGAGTTGCCAGAAGGCGGCATACAGACGCCTTAGGGACTCCACTCTGGATTTGTGTAGGGCTTACTCCTTAGCCTTTTCGTCTCCCAAAGATGTCCCACAAGGCAGCGGGTATGAATAAAGTAAAAACATATGAAAACATACACCCACGTTCTGCAGATAAATACAATGAAAGCAAATGAATAAATGTCGCTAAACTGGGATTGTAGGCTGGTTTGTTTTGAGCTACAGCAGATATCCATAGAAATCCAGAATCTGATGGATGATCAATATGCCATAAACTGAGACAATAAGCCTCTAGGCCAGGGTTAGGGAACCTCAAGCCCAAAGATCAAATGCGGTCATTCTGGCCTCTTTGTCTGGTGCTTGGGACTCTCTCCTGGGCAATACCACCTTCCCAGCCACACAGCCTCTTTCCATAGACCACACTCCTAACGGATCCTGTTTTCCACCCTCTCTGAGTGTTTTGCCTGAAATGTGTTCTGGTAATGCTTTTTGGCTTTCGGGATACAGGACAAGAGGGTGTGTAGAATTATGCATAGAAACTAGCCTACTGTACAGAGATGCATTGATTGCTCTGCCCACATTTGCCTCTGGTCCCACCCACTAGGCTGCACCAGAAGGAAAATGCATTGATACTGATTTTTATATATTAGTAACTTTGTAAAAATGTCACATTTTTATATGTAACTGTGAATTTTGCTAATATGTTGTTTAAGTTGTCTGTTACTGCTTCAGGTTTTTGCACACTGCTTAGAGATATTTTTACTATATTAAGCAATATAGAAATTAAATAATCAATCAACTGGCAGGATGCTCGAGGAAGACTTCCCAGTAGGGAAGGCAGACCTTGAGTTAAAAGTTTCCGTACTCATGTTATAGGTTAAAAGACAAGAGTTACAACAATGTCAACATTTCTAAAACTGAAGTCACAACCAGACCTCTACAATCCCAGAACAATGCTCATTATCATAAGGCAATGCCTGACACCCAGAAGGTCTCTGGTTCATGACCTGGTCTCAGTGTGAAATGATAGAAATGAAACAAGGTTTAAATCTGAGTGGAGTTGTCTTGTTTGAAGAACAAGAAAAAGATGAATAGATCTGTGCCCTGGCCTTCATTGCAATGCTCTTTATTTGATTTGGTTAGCAGAGGGGGGGAGGTCATCTATGGATGAGTGACCTATTCAGTATTTTTTTTTAAAGTTGCATTGTTCACACAAGATCATCCCATTTTATCCTCACAACTTCCCTGTGAGATAGATTGGATTGAGGTGAGAATGCCTGGTCCAAGGTCACCCAGTAAGCTTCAGTTTTACTGCAAGTTTCAGTCCTAGTCTCCCTCACATCAAGTTGAGTGGGGAGAAAGTAGCACAACTCCTCTGGAATACTGTGTCTGGTTCTTGTCACTACAATTTAAGATGGACATTGACAACCTGGCAAGTGTCCAATGAAGGATATATTGGGTAGTGAGTTATCTGGAAACAGCCCTATGAGGAATAGTCCCAAGATCTGAGTATGCTTAGCATGAAGAAGAGAAATGTTTAAAGGGAGATAGGATAGTAACTTCAAATATCTATAGGGCTATCCTATAGACAATGGAGCAAATGTTCTCTCTCTTCCTCCAGAGGGGTGGACTAGACTCAGTTAGTGGAAATTTCTGTGCATTGAGCCCCATCACAAGATAGTAACCCCAATAAGATCAGGAATGTAAACTGTAGCATTTTCCTATCAGACACAGACATCTGTTGACACACATTTTTCATTGATAAGCCTATATGAGCATAAACGGAGATCTTGCTTTTCTGACAACCATCTCCAGACAGCATCTTGTCATTTCTAATTTTGCTTTGGAAATTGAACAAATGTTGTCACATTAGGATATATCTGACACCAGACCCATGTGCCTTTTATGCAAACAGTGCACAAGAGGCATTTAGCAACACCTCTCTGGCTCATTTTCCCCCACTCTTGTCTTGTGATGCTGAACAAAGAACTTGCCATCCCAGACCATGCTAAATTTGTCCAAGAGAAGGGTGTGTGGCTCAATTTGCTTTGCAGACAAATGGTCCCAGGGTCCATCCCTGGCACCTTGCTGTAGGACTGGGTATGTTCCCTACCTGAAGTTGCTTCCAGGCAATCTGTTTATTTAGCATTCATCCTGATTAGTTTCCAGGGAGTTTAGACATTAGCTGCTTACTGAGCATTTATTTCAATGTGCTTGTGGGGAGGTTACACAGTGCTGCTGTAAGCCAGTGTTATTCTACACTTCCCAGTGCATTTTCCCATCTGTTTCTTTATTGCAAAAATATAAAATAAAAATGATACTTTGGAAGAGCAGATTTGCTGCTCATCGCCTCCAAAATCAAATCTAATTGTACAATCTGAATTTGCCAGTATATGATTGAATTGCCCTTGAAAATAGTGGTGGTCCAGAAGCATCCTGAAACTCCAGAGAGCTGCTGCCAGTCAGTGTAGACAATGCTAAACAAGGTGCACCAATGCTGTGGCTCAGTGCAAGGCAGCTTCCTATGTATCTACACTGACCTCTATTTGTTCCTTCTTTTTCTCTGTTTAAATCCCATGACCGCAGATGCTGTTATGACACATCTTATGCTCCCTTGTAAAAGGTTGTTGCTGTATATTTTAAGAACAGTGACAGAAAAAGACTCTAATAGCCTCAAATTAATCCATTCATTCTCTGTCAATTGAAGGACTCATTATGTTGCCACAGACTTCTGGTTTTCCTCCACTAAGTCTGCCTAGGGGGTAATGAACCATTCAGCCACCACTATGTAGCATTGCCCTCCTGCAGGATGCAAGAGAGAGTGAGTAGGGGGAAAGATGCTAACAGTAGAAAGGGAAGGAGGAACCTTCATTAAGAAGCATTCAGTGATGCATCTCCTTGACCATCCACGATGACCCCATGTTCCTCAGCTTTGCTGTGAATACAACATCCACAGCTATGCAGGCAGCCCGGAAGCATCTGTTATTGTGTTTCTTTAGCACCTTTTGTTATCAGAGATAACAGTGCATGAAGGGAGCCATGTGTGGAGCTGGCTGTGGATGGAAGAAACCCATACCTGTTATTCCCTTGGGCATCTGGTTGGACCAGATGGACCTTTGGTCTGATCCAGCAGGTTCATCTTATCTTGTTAAATCTGCACATTTTCACAAGTCCTAGCCTCTCTCACAAGGAGTTTCTGCTGCTAGCTGCTAGAATGATGATTAGGGCTGGGTGATATCTGATTTACAACTTCGTGATATATCACCAGCTAAACATCATGATATACCGATATATCACAATGTCTGAAATAAGGATGGAGCTATGTAGAGGCATTGGCTGACTCCATGGCTTTTCCCACATTGTGATTTTTGCATAGTGTGTGCGTGAACACGCACACACACACATCATGATTCAGACTATATGATGAAACCGACATCACGATATGAACTTCGAACCGGATTTGGACGATATATTGATACATTCTCCTGCCCTAATGATGATATCCAGCAACTTGAAAACTTCCTCTTACTCTCCCGGAGAAACTGATATGATCATCTACAGTATGGCATGGGTAGGCAAACTAAGGCCTGGGGGCTGGATCAGGCCTTCTAAATCTGGCCCGTGGACGGTCCAGGAATCAGCATGTTTTTACATGAGTGGAATGTGTGAAAATGAGTAGAAATGCATCTCTGGGTTATTTGTGGGGCCTGCCTGGTGTTTTTACATGAGTAGAATGTGTGCTTTTATTTAAAATGCATCTCTGGGTTATTTGTGGGGCACAGGAAGTCATTCATTTTTCTCTCTCCAAAATATAGTCTGCCCCCCCACAAGGTCTGAGGGACAGTGGACCGGCCCCCTGCTGAAAAAGTTTGCTGACCCCTGATCTATGGTATATACCTTTCTCACCATGAGGTTCACAAAGGAGTGGGCAGACCCTCTAACTTTGAAGCAACTTGGTTTCCTTTTATCTCCTTTATCAATTCATTCAACCTGCAATATGAAACAGTGCAGTCAGGCAAGAGTTGTGTGATGTGCTTTTGCCAATCGTGTAGCAGCGCTGCTCTGAAAAAGGGATGGTCAAATGTTCCCCTGTTCTTCCTTCTCGCAAGACGATTGCAAACTGTTTGCTGAAATGCCAGGAAATCACCAAAATCGCTCTGGACTTGCTTGTGCCTCAGGCAAAACAAGACATCAGGGAAGGGGGGGATGATTGTGGGGAGCAAGTGGTAGGAGTGGGGGAACAGAGAGTTATTGTCAAATTCCCAGCTTGCCCTTTCCGATCTGAAGTTCACTTGTAATATC
The DNA here is from genome assembly GCF_965112155.1 of Podarcis liolepis. Classification (NCBI taxonomy): domain Eukaryota; kingdom Metazoa; phylum Chordata; class Lepidosauria; order Squamata; family Lacertidae; genus Podarcis; species Podarcis liolepis. The sequence goes on along the minus strand of NC_139567.1, from coordinate 26,132,010 downwards.
TTCGTTGACTCCGGTTGCTAATACATTTTGTTCTCTAGAGTGCCCGACGCCCCACTTCCTCTTCAGCCCTTAATTAGTTTCTGGATGATGACATCTCCGTAGAGAATCAGGCAGCCTTGTCCCTCCAATCTCGGGGGGAGATAAAGGAATCTAATAAAGACATTCAGCATTTCTAGGTGACGGGTTTGACAAGCTTTGTATTAACAAGAAGTCATGTTCAAACTTCCTCTCTTTTGCTCTCACCCTTCCTGACTCGTTCCCGCACGGTGACATTTCACAAGGGGATTAACAGAGCCACTGTCAGCTCTGAGGACTTGTAGGATGAAACAGGCACAGCCAAGAAGTGCCACGCCCTTGCGCTAACCCCAGCAGGCGTGGGAGAGAGCTGCTTTTGGGTAGGACTCCAAACGGCTGTCAACAGCACTTGAAGTTTGCTTGCAAAAAGCGCAACAAAAACTGTTGGAGGGATGGTGGTTGGGGATGAGACAAAACTTAACCCTGTATTTCCATGAGTGTTGCAAAGCTCCTCCCATCTTCAGCAATTTCAGCACTTGGTGCAAACATGTTGTCTTGATGACATTCCAATCACCACTGTTTTCTTTCTTCTTTCCCCTCTGCCTTGTTTGCTATTTAATGACCACCCACATAAGAACCTAAAAAGAGGCCTGCTGGATGAGGCCAGAGGACCATCTAGCCCAGCATCCCAGTCTCATAGTGGGAGATGGCTATGCAAAACCATCAAGCAGGACCTGAGAGCAACAGCCATCTCCCCCATTTGTGATTCCCAGCAACCAGCACTCAGAGATGTATTGCCTCTAACAGTGAACATGAAGATGCAGAACAGATATCATGAATAGCAGCTACTTATAGTGACAGGGTGAGCTCCTGTTGCTCGGTCTCAGCTCCTGCCAACCTAGCAGTTTGAAAGCATGCCCAAAAGTGCAAGTAGATAAATAGGTACCACTCCGGCGGGAAGGTAAATGGCGTTTCCATGTGCTGCTCTGGTTTCGGTGTTCTATTGCACGAGAAGTGGCTTAGTCATGCTGGCCACATGACCCGGAAAAACTGTCTGCGGACAAATGCCAGCTCCCTCGGCCTGTAAAGCGAGATGAGCACTGCAACCCCAGAGTCAGCTGCGACTGGACTTAACTGTCAGGGGTCCTTTACCTTTATAGCTTTGTCCTTCATGGAAATGTCTAGTTCACGTTTAAAGCCATCCAAAGCCATCATTGAATTGTGTGGGAGCAAATTCCATAGTTCAACTATGCACTGTGTGAAGAAGGACTTTACTTTGTCTCTCCTGGGTCTGCAAGTATTTGACTTCATTGGGTGGTCCCAAGCTTGGGTTCCCAACCTTTCCTTCCAAGGAATCTCTGCAAAGAATGAACAGTTAAACAACAACACAAGTCACAAAAACATATTCCATTATAAGCATAAATATTTCCACAATACTGTTTTAGAAAATCTAAATCAAAGAGAAATAAATTAAAGTGGATTGTTGTTGTTGTTTTACAATTTATTTTAAAGCTTTGGTTATTCTAAGGCTGGAATTGTATATGATGATGCAAATGGGAATATCCACATTGGTGAAAGGGAGATCAGAGTCAGCTCCCAGCTTGGAGCTTTGTTAATGCATTGCCTAGAGTGCTGAGCTGGTTACACTCTGATGCAACAGCACTTTTTACAAATACTATCCTAATGCATGATTAAAAAATTCCCCTTCTCACGGAGTAATGAATTATGGTGATGCTTTATCATATAACATGCTGTCGAGATGCATGTAAATAATGTTGTGTCCTCCAGCACAGAGAGGAAAGCTCTGTTGCCGCAACAAGAGAGGCTATTTGTTTTTTGGGGGGAAATCATTTAGAAGCATCTCTGCAACATATGACACATCTCATTAGGCCTCATTTTGAGGAGAGCAATTTCTATTAGTTATTTATTAATTGCCTATTAAGTCTGTGTCATATGTCCCCTTCATTTCCAGGATTCTCAAGTCATTTCTGCAGATGGGCTCTGAATTCCACATATAGGGCTCAGATCTCACAGATGCTTTTTGTCAAGCAGGATGGGGGTTGCAAAAATACTGTTAGGATATTAATCTTGCTACCCTCTGTCCCACCCCCCACCCCCCAGTGGAATAGGATAATATTTTAAGCCATAACTGAACCTAGAGAAGCTCAAAATCTAGTGCAGTGTTGTTAAGTTAAATTGTAGGATGGACTGGAATACACCCTGCCCTAACACCTGGTGGGCGGGGGAATATAATTTATCCCATGCAGCTGCTGTGCATGGAGACTGCACCCATCCCAGGCTTCCTGTTTCCTTATAATCATTGCAGTGCATGCAAAACCAATGAAAAATGAAGAGGAATAGTCTTCTTTTCCCTTATTTTGACAAGGGCTAAACACATCAGCCTGCTTTTGGTCTTAGTCACATTCACGTTTGATGTATTACAGTATTTTAATATTTTTTTGGAAGCCGTCCAGAGTGGCTGGGGAAGCCCAGACAGATGGGCAGGGTATAAATAATAAATTATTATTATTATTATTATTATTATTATTATTATTATTATTATTATTATTCACATGCTTTTAATTTTTGCATTAATTTGTAAGCATCATCTAACCACCCACCAAACCCCCTCCTTTATATGCATATTGGTATATTTTAAATATGTTTTTTCACAAAAGGAGCATTTCCAAATGGATTTGGGGGCATTTTTTTATTTTATTTTTAGATGAGGACTGCATTGGAGGATTTGGGAAGTGCAAAAACTGGTGGCTAATGCAGTCCCAATTAGCACATGAGTCTGGAAGGTGCAGAGCAGGTTGACTCATGTTGGAATCAAGATCCAATTCCTCAAGCATCCTGTTATCGACCCCATCTCACCTGCTCTTGAAGTCATAATTGATCTGTTTGAAAGCGGGTTAACAGACCCTCCAAGTGTCCCTATTTTCCAGGGACATCCCTGATTTAGAGAAGCTGTCCCAGTTTCTGATTTGATCCCAGAATGTCCCACTTTTCCTTAGGATGTCCCTATTTTCATCAGAGAAATGTTGGAGGGTATGGGTTAAGGCTGCAATCCTGTGCCCAATTATCTTGACGTAGGCTTTGCTGTAATTCTTCTTCTTCTTCTTCTTCTTCTTCTTCTTCTTCTTCTTCTTCTTCTTCTTCTTCTTCTTCTTCTTCTTCTTCTTCCCTGCCCATCTGGCTGGCTTACAACATATCTAAAAACATAATAAAAACATCCGTCCTTAAAAAACTTCCCTAATCAGGGTTACTTTCAGATGTCTTCTAAAAATCAGATAGTTGTTTATTTCCTTGATAGCTGTAGGGAGGGCGTTCCACAGGGCGGGCACCACTACCTGAAAAGGCCCTCTGCCTGAAAAGACACATATAGAATTGCCTCTAAAAGGAGGTTCTCTAGATTTCTGTGGTTTGTATTTATTCAAAAACAGCTCAAATTTCTTCACTGAATGTTGCTTCTTAAGCCTAGCTATGACCATTGTTGCTAGTCTTCTTGACAGCTTTTACTGGAAAGGAGGGGCACAAGTGCTTGTCTCATAAGAACATGAGAAGAGCTTGCTGGATCAGGCCAATGACCTATCTAGTCCAGCACCCTGTTCTCCCAGGGGCCAACCAGATGCCTGTGGGAAACCTGCAAGCAGGACCCAAGCACAAGAGCCCCTCCCATGGTTTCTAGCAACTTGGATATGGAAGCGTCCCTGCCTCCAATTGTAGAGGCAGTGCATAGTCATCCCTGCAAATAGCCACCAATAGCCCTCTCCACCATGAATTTGTCTAATCCTCTTTTAAAGCCATCTAGGTTGGTGGCCATCACTGCCTCATGTTGAAGCAAGTTCCATAGCTTAACTATGCACTGCAGGAAGGACTTCCTTTCATCTGTCCTGAATCTTCCAACATCCAGCTTCACTGAATGTCCACAAGTTCTGCTGTTATGGGATATGAAGGAGAACAGTTCTCTGCTTGTAAGAACACACACAGAGGTTGATAATTTTATCAAAACTTCTTTTACTTCCCTTGGATTTCCAGGTTCATTACACCTTAACAGAGACCTCTAAATTTGTCAAAATATTGCTTAAGCAAAACTTAGAGACAGCTTACTGGAAAATCCTACTCAGAAGTAAACCCCTTTGACTACAACAGGGCTTGCACTCCACACTTCCCTGGGAAATTTCACTAGTCCTGTAAAACAAAAAAAAACCCCAAATCTGCTTTCCTCGAAATTGTCTGAACATTGTCATCTTTGACGATAGCTCTAGTGCACAAAGACACAGGCTACACTCTCAGCGGCCATTAGTTCTCATGATTGCTGTGTTGAACCTCTTGGTTTGTAAGCATTGCATGCCACTGAAGACCAGTCTCTGTAGATTCAGAAGGGCCTGTTGAATTTACACCCTGCTTAGGGGCACCCCAGAGACACCTGACTGGCTACTCTCAATATTGGTAAGTCAACAGCTGGAAAAATATAAACAAAGCTTTTAAAACAGTAGAACTTGTGTTTTGGGTTTCTTTAAAAAAAATCCTATGCATTTAATCCTTAACTACAAAGTTCTACCATTTCCCCCTTTTTCTTCATTGCTTTCTTTCTTCGTTGGTTGGAGGCAATGGAGCGTCCGACCTTCATTTGAAAAACAAACAAAAACCTTCTACCCGGCCAACAAATAACAAAGACTACATCCTGGTGACTGTTTTTGAGCGGGAAGCCAAGAAGCTGCTGAGCATGGCTCCAACATCAGACACAAAGCATTAATGCACTCCTCTCTCTTTCTCTTTGGGGACTTTATATTTGTTGTTTGCCTTAATCTGACACAGAACTTGGCTAGGCAGAAATATGCATGTTCTGTGCTGCTTTTGTGTAGGAAACATCCCAGTGGTATTCTCCAATGACAGTCTAGCACGGCAGTGTCTGAGTAGCAGTTTAATAGACTCTTGCTGCAAGATATTGCGGCGTTCTTTCATAAAGATTGTTTGTTACCATCAGCATAGCGTTTGGACTAGGCGTGCTGAGTTATTGACTCACAGCCACTACCTTCGTGCCACTGCCACGCAATTTCTTTTGCTGCAACTTCCACCCCTTATTTTATCCATCTTGACAAAGTAGCACGGAGGCTTAATTGGGCCTCCATAAGGAATGGTGCTGCTAACACCAGTGATTTCCTGCTCCCTATCAAAAATAACCAGCCCCTACATCTTCATTGTTTGGAGTAAGGGTCCTGTACTGGTACCAGGGGTGCAAATGTTATCTCTGGGTTTGTAGGGGATACAGCTGAATAACCCAGCAACCAGATGGGAAAGTTGTCATGCAGGTAAGCTGGATGAGGATGCAGTGCTCAACAACAGTCCAGGTTTAGATATGGATGGATCCAGGACCAATATGTGACTGGTCCCAGTTCTGCACAAGTCTGGTGGAAACCGCCCCACCCCCCAATCTTGGTTCTGTGCAAATATTTTAGGAGGAATACATACAAAACCTGGTAAAAAATCCACATTTTTGAAAAGCTTTTTTTAAATGAAACATACAAGGGATACCCTTCTGTCTTCTATTGTTTACATTTTTAAAGCACTTATTGATTTGATTTATTGCATTTATATTGCTCCTTTTTCTCCAAGGAGCTCAGGGTGTCATGCATGGCTTCACCCCTCTTCGTTTAATCCCCAGAACAACCCTGTAAGGTGGGTTAGGTTAAGAGGCAGCGACTGGCCCTTGGTCACCCAGTGAGCTTCACGGCTGAGTAGGGATTTGAACCCTGGTCTCCCAGGTCCTAGTCCAATGCCCTTATACCACAATGGTTCTCAAAACACAACTCTGGTGGGACTCAACCCCAAATGAACCTTTGCATAACTCCACCCATCATTAGTCTACAAGGCCAGTGCATTGTCCAATGACTAGGTAGAACATGGGACTTCTGGTACCATTGCATGAATCAAAAACAAAGAGAAGAAAGTCCCCTTGGGAGTGACAGATCTTGAAGACATGCTGTTCCTCTCAATAAGAATTGTACATTAAACATGTGGGAGGTTGTTACATACTGTATCTTTTGCCTATTTTTTTTAAACATACAGTTTCCCCTAATAATGTCATTACACCATCAAGAGCTATCACTCACATTGAGACTTGCTTTGTGTTCAGCATGAATGGCACCAGGAACTGGGTGTGCCAGATCAGGTATCTTCAATTTTTTCAGATCCGTTTTTTTTAACCCAAATATGCATTTTGGGACCGAATTCTTAATCTTTTGCCATCCATTTTGGGTTGTGACCGACCTTCGATCAGGTCCTAATCCACTAGTGAGTCCAGACCCATCAGTTAAAGACCTGTGCTTTAAGGAAAGTTTCATAGCTCAGTCGCAAAGCATGCCTGCAGAAGGTCTCATATTCTATCTGTGGCATATCCACCTCCCCCCCCCCCCAGGATCAGATATCAGCTGATGGGAAAAATTACCCTTCCCTGTCTTGAGATCTCATAGAGCAGCTGCACTAGGTAGTCTCGTGGGGGCATCTGTAGCTACAGTGGTACCTTGGGTTAAGAACTTAATTCGTTCTGGAGATCCATTCTTAACCTGAAACTGTTCTTAACCTGAGATACCACTTTAGCTAATGGGGCCTCCCGCTGCCATCGCATCACCACCGTGCGATTTCTGTTCTCATCCTGAAGCAAAGTTCTTAACCCAAGGTACTATTTCTGAGTTAGTGGAGTCTGTAACCTGAACCGTATGTAACCTGAAGCATCTGTAACCCGAGTTACCACTATACTTTAAAAAAAAAAAAAAAAACAGCAAGAGATGACAGGCCCTCAAACCACCTCATATGAGATCTACAAGGTCACTTGGGGGTTACTCTGCAATATTTACTAGGAGAAGAGAACAGATTTTAACCACTAAAGTCTGAAATATCATGATGAAGCCTGTGCCCTGAGTTGCCTATTTGTGGTCAACATAAGCAGCAGTTAGCATCATTTACTTACTTACAGTGCGATCCTAACCACGTCTACCAGATGTCAGCCCTTATAGGGTTGAATCCAACTACACTATTCTTAGAACAGACCTACTGTATGGAATTCATTGGACCTCAGCTAGTCCATTACTTTCAATGGGTCTACTGTGCATAGGGTTAACACTGGATGCAGCTCAGAGAATTCAGTAGGGCTTCCTCACAGTTAAGTGGAGTTATAGGGTTGCACTTATCTATGTTAGTCTGACAACATCTGTTGAGGGGTGTGGGGCACCAGGTTGGGGAATCCTGAGTTAGGCTGATCTGTTGACTGATGTTCTGGGGACTTCACATAAAGGAGCACATCTGCTCTCAACAGCGCAAACACTTCTTTGAAATAAGATCATCTTTGCGGCAAAGCAAATGAGATCTGTGAAAGCACCGACCCAGCTCTGGGGAAATCTGTGCTTGTGTCACTGGAGCGGCCAGCAATGGTGCTGCCATGTTTAATCACCTCCAAGCAAGAGTAATATGGCAAGAACAGGGACCGCAAGGCAAGCCGGAGCTCCAAGCAGGGAGACTAGGACTTATATATTTATTTGCCTCCAACACCATCCAGGAGGGGCTTCCATCTGCATTTTCCTATATGGCTTTAGAAACCTTTCATTCACCACCTGCTTGCCTTCCAAACCTCTCTTTTTATTTTATTTTATTTTATTTTGCCCAGATACGCTGACATCTTAATAAAATATTTTGATATAGCTGAGCTGAGATTACCATTGAATGTTAAATAATACCGGGTTTATATTTATTATCACTTATTTATTAAGTCTTTGTTCCCCGGCGTAGAGGGGGAAATCTTCCCATTATACCTGTTATGTCGCAGGAAAAGGCACTTTAAATAATTCATTTGATTAATTATTCAAACATTTAATTAGCATATAATAACTGTCGTGTTAAATCCGAGCTTTGCGGGCTTGAATTAAAAGGGTAACTAACGGCAGGCTTTGCCTCTGTCATTCCAGCTTCCTTCCCATGCCGGCTGGGGCTGTCATCGCTGCTTCTCCGCACCTGATACTGATTGATGCAAACCTTTTCAAGTTTTGCATTTCAGAGATAGGTGCAAATGGGAGCCCATTGATGGCCAGTTCATAATAATTAATTGATTATCACAGCTGACATTTCCAAAGAACCTTTTCAAGCAAAGATCGGGGAAGGGGAGAGAGATGGGTGTTAAGCACTTCTGTCATGGAACCTCACACAGAGGCCAGAACTCTGTCCCTCCCTGAAAACGAGGCCACACGAGTTACACAATTTCATAATATTTGTCGATTAAAAATGTTTCCTGTAATTTGAGTACCTGATTCTGAAGTTCCCAATCAGGTACAGCTAATGAAACTGGATTTTTCAGCAGGGTTTGGCATTCCATCACAGCCATCCATCCACACAGCTTACTGGCAGGGAGAAGGGTGAGCCAGCAGTGAAGTCAGTGCAGTGCAAACATACTGTCCAGAATTGCTGGATTGGCTCTGCCAGTGCATTTGCACCCACGCTGACCTTGCTGCCCCTTCCTAATTTGCCAGAGGGATGGTGGTGATGGAAGGTGAAAGTAAGTTGTCGCCCCCCACACCCACCCCTGCCAACTGCTATTGGTTTTGAGAGCATGAATGGATTTTTTTGAAGGGTGAAGTAGATTACACTGCATCTGGGCCCATATTTTCAAAGTTTCATTTGGCTCTAAGGATCATGGAGTGTTTATTATTATTATTATTATTATTACTACTACTACTACTACTACAAATAATAATAATACAAATACCTGTATGATAAACTTATCATTTCCCTCAGATTCAAATTATGACAATTATTTATTGTATTTTCCCCTTTATACTCCACCTTTTTTCTCCAAGGAGCTCAAGGTGGCGTACATGGTTTTCTCGCTTCTTATTTAATCCTTACAACATCCCTGTGAGGTAGGTAGCCCAGTGCTCTAACCATTACACCACACTGGCTGACATCTCATTGTAACATCGAGCAGGAGCTCAATGGAAACAGATCCAGCCATAAACAGTCAAGAGGACAGCAGCTGTCTGTCCATTCATCTGCTCATCAGTCCACCTGGGTCAGATCCGTCCCATGGCTGGATCCACCCAGATGGTTTGGAATAAGATATGCAGACATTAGAATGACATCACTTGGTTGTCACATGAACCAAGCTTGGCAGACTTTGCTTGAGGCACCATTTCAGTTCAGATTTCTCTCACTTCTTTGCCTAGTGAATCTAATGACATCTTTATGGTTTGATGACACCTGTTCCTTTATACTATACTCAGACAACGGCTTTATCGTTTACTTGTCTTCTTCAATGACTTACTTTGGCTAACATGCCATTGGGACAACTCCATGCCTGGATGAAAATTCAGCCCCATTCCCTGCCTCACCCAATGCCAAAGGCCTGTTCCATTAGCTTGTGTTCAATCCTCTGTTGTCCTCTAGTGTACAGTTAGAATATTAGCTCTTGATTCAGAAGCCAGGAAAATGAACTCCCAGCAGCCCTTCCGGACGCGGTGTAATTCATTACCTACCTTGATTTCCACTTAAAATGTACTTTAACTACACTTCCAGCTACAAACCCTAAATCACCCCCGTGTTCACAAAAAGTCCATCATTTTTTATTTTATCGCGCAGCGTTGGCATGACATAATCCCTTCCTGAGCGTCTCGAAGTGCTTTACGGATCAATAAATTACTTACCTACGCACGTCAGAGGCAATGTATGCAAGGCCACTGCAGTTCCTCTGCACTCAGACGGCTCACTTGGAAAGGCTGGAGTCTGCGCCAGACACCGTGGAGGGAATCCTAGAGGAGGAGGAATCTAAGGAAAGAGGGGTGGACCTCAGAGCAGGACCAGCAAAGGGATTTTTTGCTCCATCATGCAGAGGCTTCAAAAGCCATGGGTGCCCTGATCATATCAGCTCAAAGCCCCCATTCATCTTGTGCAAAATAACTGTGAAAGCGAGTACACAGTGTTTTGAGACACCAGTCACCTGCTATGATGACAGCTGCAGCCATTTTTGGATCAGGAGAACCAATGTGGCGTAGTGGTTAGAATATTGGGCTAGGACCTGGGTTTGAATCCCCACTCAGATATGACGCTCCTTGGACCAGTCCCTGCCTCTCAGCCTATCCTACTTCACAGGGTTCTTATGGGGGTTAAATGAGGAGGTGGAGAACCCTTGGAGAAAAAGGTGGGATATAGATGCATAAATAAATAAAGCAATAAAACAATAAACCATTTTAGTTAAGCATTGGTGATTTCAGAACTGGAGTACTGCAGTACAATCTAAAGTGGGGTTTCCCTTGCATTGGTTCTGGAAAATGCAGTTAGTGCAGAATGCTGCAGCATGATTCCTCAAAGGAGTGAAGCTCTGTCATACCCCCCCCCCCAGCTCAGAAATCTGTACTGGTTGTTGATTTGCTACTCAGCCAATTCCAAGGTGTTGCTATTATTATATAAAGTCCTCAGCAACTTGAGACCAGTTTGCTTGATGGATCACCTTAGCCCATTTGTGCCCACTTGACCACTTTGGTCTGTGCAACTGGCACTCTTACAAGTGCCATATAACATTTGCTTCACAGTTGCAGGGAATCGATCCTTTTAGTGTGCTGATTAATATTGGGAGGTGCCTTTGTTGGACCACTTTCAACACTTTCTTAAAAACCTGTTGTTTCTTTAGGAAGGCCTTCCCAAACATATAAATTGTGGTTTAGAACCTGTTGGTTCTATTTACTGTGCTTTTCAGTTTCTAAGACTATGTTTTTTCCTTTAAAAATCATGCTAAAAAGTGGGGGTCGTCTTATACATAGGTATTGCACAGGGTGAGGGACACGGGTGGCACTTTGGGTTAATCCACAGGACTTGCCTATCAGAAGGTCGGCGGTTTGAATCCCCATGACGGGGTGAGCTTCCGTTGCTCAGTCCCTGCTCCTGCCAACCTAGCAGTTTGAAAGCACTGCATGTGCAAGTAGATAAATAGGGACCACTCCGGCGGAAGGTAATTGGCGTTTCCGTGTGCTGCTCTGGTTCGCCAGAGGCGGTTTAGTCATGCTGGCCACATGACCCGGAAGCTGTCTGCAGACAAATCGGCCTATAGAGCGAGATGAGTGTGCAACCCCAGAGTTGGTCACGACTGGACCTAATGGTCAGGGTTCCCTTTACCCTTTATTGCACAGGGTGGATGTTTGATCGGTTGCTGCCAAGGCTGTCAGCGGCTATTGCACATGTTATTGGTTGCTGCGTCAATGGGTGGTGTTGATTGGCTAACGCTCCAGCAGTTGGAGAAGCGATTGGCAGCTTCTGCTGGCAATGCGACAGACGATTTTGTGGGTGAGAAATTTTGCAGTCCCCCCCCCCCATAAAAGCTCAACAACCCTGGGCAATCCAAGCTCAACAACTCGGTACCATCTCCCCCATTTTCTGAAATCTGAGTCCCCCAAAATAGATGGAAAAGTACATATTTTGACATGTTTGTGATATCTACTGGTTTTCAAAGCCTGTAAATTTTATCAGTATTTCCTTATGAATATTTTACATTATTATATGCCAATCACTTTTTTAAAAGTAAGTGGTATGTAAATCTTGTTAGATAAAATTAAATATGAAATAGCACCACCCTGTGATTAGGTAGGGTTTCTTTCTACGTATGAAATTGGGCATGGAATTCTGAGATAACAAGGGATCATTGAATCCTATAGTTCTAAGGGGCTTCAAATGTCGTCCAGTCCACTGCTACAGCATTCCTGAAGAGTGGTCATCCAGGCTTTGCTTAAAACCTCCAGTGACAGAGAGCCCACCACTTTCCAGTACAGTCTGTTCCACTGACAGCCACCTTGTGCCATCAGGAAGTTATTTATAATGTGTTGTCTAAGTTCTTTCTTCCCTTGTTAGTTGAACCCATTGCTTAGGGTCTTACTGCCTGGAGCCACAAAAAGCTTATTTGCTCCATCACTTTTGTAACTCCTCTTCAAATATGTGAAGATGCCACCTCTTAATCATCCGTCCTCCAGACTAAATGGGAACAGGAGGGCAGTTCTTTCCAGGCACTTTTTCCATAGTGCTCAAGACTCCAGGGTCCAGACAAGAGTAGTACAGTTTTGGCACTCTCTGAGAACAGAGTGTCTTTTCCTTTTGGGTTCTTATGCTGAGTTCCCCTTTTATTGAATGTCTTTGCTGGTTTCCCATTCTTTGTTTCTGCCCAGTGCTCTTTTGATTAATTAGTTATTTGGCCAATAGTTTTGTATACTATGTTTCAATTGCTGTTTGGGATTGTTGCTTGGCAACCTTGCTTGGCTAAGACTTTTTCTGTGTATGTGCAACAACGGGTGCACAGATATCATACAGAGAGTTTGTGTCTTAATTAATACACATATAAACTAAAGTACAGTGGTACCTCAGGTTAAGAACTTAATTCTTTCTGGAGGTCTGTTCTTAACCTGAAACTGTTCTTAACTTGAGGTACCACTTTAGCTAATGGGGCCTCCCGCTGCCTCCACACAATTTTTGTTCTCATCCTGAAGCAAAGTTCTTAACCCGAGGTACTACTTCTGGGTTAGCGGAGTCTGTAACCTGAAGCATCTGTAACCTGAGGTACCACTGTACGATGCTTTTCTTAAGAAGCATGGGTCTGATCACATTCTGTTTCAAATCAGTTTCACTGAAATGCAATTTAGGCCACCAAAGGAGAGGAGGAGAACAGAACAGAAGAAGGCTGCTGCATCAGGACAATGACCCCTCTAGTCCAGCATCCTGTTCTCAGAGTGGTCAACCAGATAGTCCAATGGGAAATCTGCAGGCAGCGCCCAAGAGCCCTCTCCCCTCCTGTGGTTTCCAGCAACTGGTATTCAGAAGCCACGCTGCCTCCAACTGAAGAGACAGAGCACAGCCACCATGTCTAGTAGCCATCATGGCTAGTAGCCATTCATTCTTCCATGAATTTGTCTAATCCTCTTTTAAAGCTATCTAGTGGCCATCACTGACTCCTGTGGAAGTGATGAGACATTTCATTCCTCATTATATTTTATCCCATGGAGATACACACAAGGAATAATGATTTTTGTTGCCAACTTCTATAGACATTGGTTTTGTTCAGAAGAGACTGGAAGTCCCCTAGTGGATGGTCCAACTACACCATAAAGTCACTGGCACCTAGGGATGGAGGGATGGTATAACTTTGGTATCTGCTAGTTTCTCAATTTTCCAATCTTAAATTGAATTTGCCAAATTTCTGCATCAAGTTGCAATGGTCTTTATTTTTTAAAAAAATTCTCATGAAGACCCATCAGCATTTTACTGCACGTTTTCTGCAATATGCATATTTTAATGTGATTTTGCCTAATATACCCAAATTTGCAAACAACTTCACCTAATATAATACATTTTTTATATTACTTTCACTGATGTGCTCATGCAACTGGACACTACTGGAGATTTGCATCACAACATTCAGAGAAATGCAAATTTTGAAGGATGGCTGTGTTTTGGTTCACACATTGTTTTAGAAAGTGTAGATTTAGTAAGGTTCACACTAAAACCCATGCTTACTGCAAACATAACAGATTCATAATTTTTTTGAGCACATATGCCTGGGCATGGCCAGAAAATTGCATACAACCTTTAGAGAAAGTTGAAATAACAAATAATAGCAATATCTGTTACATGTTTTGGAAAGAATTATGGGTGAGCCAAAAAAAAGTTATTGCACCTCAGCTGAAATTTCGTGAGGCCTCCAGGGGGCAGTTAAATTGTTTTGAGAGCCAGATCAGGTCCACAGATTGGTAGTGATCATCCTTAACCTAGTTGTACAGAAACCCACAAAGAATGGTCTATTTGTAAGAGCTTTCAGAAACTGAGACTTGACTTTCATATCTTCTTGTTTGTCATTGCAGTACCTCCCAAAATTGTTGAGATCTCTTCGGACATCTCCATCAATGAAGGTGGCAATGTCAGTCTCACCTGCATAGCTATGGGCAGGCCGGACCCTACAATCACTTGGAGACATATCTCACCCAAAGGTAAGATACTCTAAGAAGATGCATCTCCCTGTTATAGATGATGGGACTTCCCCTTGTCAGACATGTCATACTTTGGTGGGGATCTTAGATCTGGCACTGCACGTGGTCCTGTGCATTTGATGATGATATGATGATGATGACTGAGAACAAACTGCAAACAGTCATTCTGACCTGGAAATGCCTACTGTGCACATGGATGAACGTTGCCTAGGGCACACACTGTGCAAAGGCTTTATGTGTCCGATTCAAATACGTGGAAGGAACAGCATCCATTTTCTTATGGTATATCATGTGGTTGAATGCTGCTCCACGAAAAAGGGATTTCTGCCTATGAAAAGTTAAAATGTTGGTGATTTTAGCCTAGCCTTCTCTCTGATCCACCCACTTTCCAGACACAAGGGGTTTGCTTGTTTGTTTGTTTTAACTTGAGGAATATTGATGCATGCATTCACTCAACTTCCAGTCTGAGGTGGCTGTGTCATCTCCTATTGCTGCTTGCTTGAATCAGTTCTGAGTCCAGGAAGGAGGAATTAAAAACACTCTCACACAAGTCATTCTAGCTCTCATGCTGCTCTGCCTGGATACAGGGATGTATTGTATAGCTCCACCCCTGGCATCTCTATGTGCAGTGTAAACATCAGTAGTGAAGGAGTGGGGGCAGCGTATCCCATTTCACTGCTTGATGCAAAACAGGAAGTGCCGCCATGTTCTAGCACTGCCACCATCCCTGCTGCTGCTGCTGCCACCTTCTCCTCCACTGCCTGCTCTGTGGCTGCGTGCCCCGCCAGAGAAGCCACACCACAATTGGTGCTCATTTTGGGTAAGATCACACTGATTTGGGAGGAGATCTTGAATCTCACTTGACTTCAGGCAAGATCTCACCCATAATGGACACAATCTTGCCTCTTCTCCACTGTTAGCAGAAGTTGTGGAGCAGGAGGGCACCCTCAAGGGTGCTGCCTCAAAGGTTTCTGCTTCTTGAAGCAGTGGCTGTTTAGTAATGTAATTCACTGAAATTGTAAGTGCTTATATGCATTACTATATGTTTAAATTTGATTGGTTGGTAACCGAATTCTAGTAGTTCTCATGATTGGCTAACGTTGGTCACATGGGACCAGTGAAGGAGAGAATCCATTTTATGTGAAACAAGTTGACTGTGTTTTAGAATCCACTGTGAACACTGCTAAGTTGAATAGAAAGTTGGAGTGTTTCTTCTCTGCTTGAAAGAAAGACAGCAAAACTGCAGGAGAAGGTAAAAGTCAAAATCCCTTATAGGAGCTTCAAGGCAAGGCCTAATTGAGATACAGAAGGCTGAGTGCTGAGCTCCGGAAAGAGAGGAAAATAAAGTTGTTTGGAAGTTAGAAGAAAAGCCTGTAAACCTATGTTTGGATGAGCACGTGACTGTAGATATTGTGTTTTAATTCATCTATGCAAGTAAAGCTTTTGAATGTTAAAGTCTGGACACTGGTTTAACTTCCAAAGAAGGCTGTCAGTCATATATACGATTTAAGCTTCTTAGTCGTGTTTTCACTATTCTTAATTCAGCAGCGACATCACCCTAACTAATGGCTGGGTCAGTTCTGTGACATGCAGGGGGGCATGCAAATACATCAATGTAACATGGAACTATGTGTGGTCATGGTTCTGAGCTGTATTGAGGCTGAGGTTTCCCTTGCTGTAGATGTATCTGTACAGACACCTGGCAGGGCTGCTTGCCATGCCCCAACTCCCATGTACACAAACAAGGGAGGGATAAAGACCAAAGAAAGCTGTGTTGGGTCAAAGTCTGAACAACATAACCCACAAGCATAGATTTCAACACAATTGCCACCAATCTTTGCCTAAACTCCAATTTCAGAGTGAATCTGCAGGTTCTTGCTTGGATGAGGCATCATCATGGATTCCAGAGGGAGCTCAATACTGCAGCATGGACATTTAGGGTAAATGGAGCCCAGCACCCCACCCAACCTCAATCACCCCCGCCTGCCTGCATTCCTACGTACAAGTCCTGGGTGGGCTGCTGCCTGCCAACTTCCTCTTCCTCAGTCTCGTTGTTGTGAAATTCAGCAGGATCGGAACAAATTTAGAATTAGCTGGCTGTGCCTGCCATTGCCTCTGGTGCCACCTGCTGCCAGGTTCCCTGTCCTCCACCCTACCAATTCCAGCAGGCACCAGCCACCACCGAAGCCCAAAGAGTTTTGATTAGACTATTGCAATTTTACAGGATGCTTACTACCCATCTTATTGTTGTGTCAACCCATCTAACTCCAATCAGGCCCTCTGCCTGTTTCCTGTTACCTCTGCCACCCTCATCAACAGTTCAAGGCCCCGTCTGCCACCCACGGGGTTTCGCTCCAGCTGGCCTGTGATGCTGTCAGGTGTTGCTTCTGCTGCTGCTCACTTTTCTGCAAGGATGTTTTATTTCTCTGCTGTCAACCAGCCAGTTCCTTTTCCCCCCAAGGGAGCTTTACCTGAGTTTGAACCAGATGTCTCCATTTTACTTAGGATTTAGCTGCTATGGAAACAGCCGAAGCATCAAGGGGAGAGGAGCAAGCTAATCAGAAATTACCTGCAGGGTTAGGTAATTTACTGGAGCAGCTTTCGCCAGATTTCATGTCCAGATTACATACTCTGCATTAGCAGCCTGGTCACCCTCAAAGATCGGTCGACACAGGTTTCTCTTTTCCCACTCAGCCTGCCGGATCCAGAGGTGGCATCCGGGAGAACGGCAAAATGTTTCCTTCCTTTGCAATGCATTTGCCGAGCAATTCAATGTAATTGTCATCAGAGTCCTGCAAAACCTACGGTCCCCAGGAGACAAACTGCCTTCTCCAGCAAATTCCATCTGAACCAGTAGAGATGAAACTGTGGGACCCAAATAAATTGCCCACCATCCCATCATCACCACAGTGGCCAATCCCATATCCAGGCACCACTTAGTTCCTGGGATGTGAACTTCTGTATGCAGAAAGATTATTTTAAAGGTTGGCTTCCCAGAGATGTGCCCAAATGCAACCCTGCCCACCACACACCTGCCTTCTCACATGCAGGCCGTTGCGGGAACAATAAGGACCTTTGATTTTTCACCATGCGATTCCAAACCATGGCTTTGCATTTCATGCATGCTATTTTCTATGAGGGCAAACTGCACTCCCTTTGGCAAGAGTGATCTGTTCCCTGCCCCCAGCAGTTTGCTAAGTGGGGGAGAAGAGAGAAAGAAAAAGTGAGAGATAGGCGGCAAGCATCAACATTTGCTCTAGCCCTACCTAACACTGAGTTCAGACCCGCTCACCGTGGTGATGCAGCCTTTGACAGATGACCCTACAATGGAATTCAGCTCTTGAAAAAAGTTACCAACACTTGGGCAAAAAGTAGCGCAATTGATTTCTGAATCCTTGTTGACCGTGTACTATCTACATGTGTTTCAGGCCCCATCTGCCCTGAAAAGGATGAGGCACAATGTAAACAAAATGATAATCTTATTTAAAGACATCTGATTAGGATTAAAGCTTAATGGTTATTCCAACTAGCCGCAATACTATGTTTCAGGCAGAAACCCTTTATGGAAAGAATTAAGAACGTTACTTAGAACTTCCACTTTAAGCTTGTTTCTAATTAAACTGATTGGTCGTAGGGTTTCTTCTCACTTCCACTTCTCCCACACTTCCTAGGCACAGGTCCAAGTAGCTTTGTCCTTGCCTAGCCAGTTTTCCTGGGAAGACCTGCTCTTTCGCAATAAATCAGAGCAAATATCAGTCTAGAGGAAACCCAATTTATATTTGTTCCAATTCAGTGGTAAAGATTGGGTTACCTTGGGGGAGAGCGGTGGGGCAAGGTTGAGCCCCTAGAATGGCTGTTTCTTCTCGGTGGCATGTGGCCAGTAGACTAGGGGGACTAGGCTAGTTCCCTAAATGTTCCCGATAAATTAGATTACTAAAGTATTGAAGCCTGGTGCCCCCTTCCCAAAGCCCAGGAAGCTTCTGCCCAGTTTAGGGAGGCAGGCACAATGCTCTGACAGGGTCCAAGAGCCCTCCCACCACTTTCCCAAAGCCCACACAGCTTTGGGAAGGAGGCAGGGGATCTCCAGCATCCTGTCAGAGGCCTGGGTGGAATCTACACACATATAAAAAAATGCTGTGAAAATGCTTTTTTAAAAAAACGTTTTGAAAAATACATTGAATTTTGCATAGCTCACTTTCGTCATCTAGTGTCACGCTTGTATATTGCACTTTACAAAACATTTGAAACGTTTTACTTGCAGCTGTATAGCTGAGTCTCTGGCAGCTCCTTCCCAAAGTCCAGAATGCTTCTGCCCAGCTTAAGAGGAAGGTGTGATACTCACGCATGCAGCATCCCCCCATCACTCTTGCGAGCTGGCGCCTCTGGCCCTAACTGTTCCCTTATGGAAAAAATTCACCACACACCACTGTTTCTCCTATTAAACCATTAAAACACTTCCAGCCCCCTTTTAGGCTCTCTTCCTTCTCCCCAGAGAAATATCTGAGATGCTCTGCCTAGCAAACCCATAAACACCCAGCTAATCCCTAGCCAATTCTCCATACTTAGCTTCTAATGGAGAAAACGTTTAGGTGCCTTTATCTTTTCTGTTTATGAGATGAAAAGCAGATCAGGGGAGGGCTATTGGGAGTGCCAAAACATACAGGAGGGGGAGAAAAATATATACCCACCCCCACAACATTGCCATGCTTCTCTCATTTCTCCACTGGAACTGATAGGTCTGTCTTTGTTGGATTGTTCTGATCTTTTTAAAAAGCCACTTAAGCTAATGGCCATGGCAGCATTCTGTTGCAATCACATTTCTAGGTTAATTTCACATTATACAAAGAAGTGCATCCTTTGTCTGTCCCGTGCCTGCTGTTGATGGTTTTCATTGAAGGGCCCCCAACCTCTCAAGTTTCAAGAAGGAAAGAGAGTGGGAGAAGAAACCACCAAATCCATAACAAATGCTTATGAAGAAGCATAGGCATGGGTGGATTCCTTGGGTTCTGTCTGTTTCCCTGTCCTTTGTATGCTCCTCTTGCGGCAGGAGTTATTTTCTGTCCAGCTCCTGGCACACAGTTGATAGTCCCCAAATGTAAAGTTGCAGCCACAGGATTAGTTTTCAGTGCAGTTGTGACTCAGTCAAGAAGCAAGTTTTTGACTCATTGATACTGCAGACCCAAATGCTCCACCTGACAGAATGTGTGCCCCCAGAGCTGGCAGATGCTGTGGCATCAAATGCTACGAAGCATGGAGGGTACCGGGATGGGCTGTGCTAGCACCTGGCAGGGACAGGTTCAGCCCAGCAGCTGAGTGCCCGGCATGTATTTTTTGAGTCCTGTGTAGGGCTGAGATGATTCCAATGGCAGGTAAGAGACCCATCAGCTGTAGTGCCAGCTGAGTGGGCAGAAGGAGAGTGGCATGCCGAAGGCCAGGAATTAGAACAGTGTGTGGGAAGCAGTCACACAATTTCTCTGCACAGTGTACTGACCCTTTCTCCTCTCTTCTTGCACACACACACACACACACACACACACACGTTGTGCCAGTCCCAGTGAGCAACACTTGCTCAGAGCAGTTTCAAAGCTGCTATATAATTAATTGGTTTCAGCCACAGACCTTTCAAGTCTACTAATGACAAAGGAGGTCTGAAGAGTTCACCACACGGTAGAGGAGGGGTATACAGAGTTGCTAGCCTGAACTCTGCTTCTCCAGGTTCCATGGTTTCCAAGCCAAACCAACCTCGAACTGGATGTTTGTGTGGTTGGAACGCTCCAGAGCATCTGAGCCTGAGGCAAAATTTGGGAGCTCCAGTCTGCTGCTGTGTCCCTGTTGTTCACTTATCCTTTGGATTTGCCGCTTTAGGCCTCCTTAATGCAAAGTGTGTAAACATGGTTTGCCTTGTGAAATAGGACAGTGGGAGGCAGAAATATTACAAGGGAGGAAGGAAGGAAAGAAGAAAGGAAGGAAGGGCTTTGGCAAAATAGGGGCTTATGCATGGAATGTATTAGGATGCCTGCTTTATTTGAGTTGCATGATTTGTGATGTGCAAAACATGGCCCATCCAAACCTTACATCCATCACTTGAGGTCCTTCTCTCTGAGCCCCTCCAAGGGAAGACAGGAAGGTGACAGCATGAGAGAAGGCCCTTTTTGACTGAGGTCCCTGGCTGTGGAAAGTTCTCCCTAGCAAGGCCTGTCTGGAGCTGACCCTAACATTTTTTAAGCGCTAGGTTAAGACCTCCCTCTTTCCCCAGGCATTTGTTGTGTTGTGATGGATTATTGTGGCTGTATGTTGCTTGTGTTGTTGTGATCTGATTCTTGAGGTTGATGTTCTGCTAGCATATTGATTATTGCCATGTTTTTATCTTTTACCTTTATTCTGATTGTAAATAGGCTGGAAACTATTCTGTTCTATTCTTATTTTTTTTAAAAAGAATGATTCTTCCTCCTCCTCCTGTTAATACTACTACTGCTAATACCACTACTAATGTCCAGTAAGGATGTTGTTTTTGCCCTGGCTCCTATATATTAGCAGCTAAGTCGCTCAAGTACATTCTGAGCTGTTTGTGGACTACTTCTTCACTACCTCCTTATTACCAGACTACCAGCCCTTACGCATGGGTGTGTGTGTTCAGGAAGTGAGAGAGAGTCATAGGGAGGGGACCTCGCCAATTGTTGATAAAGTGCTACGACTTAAGCCTGCTTTCGGTCCACCAGGTGTGCATGTTATCAGTCACTGGAATATCTTAAGGAAAGTTTTTTAGTCATATTGCATCCTCTCTGACCCTGCAATATCGACTGTAGTTACAGGAATAAGGTCACTAGAGTCTGGTTAAGGAAATCCAGATACAAGCAATCGCTTGTTTCCATGGTTACTGCTTTCCCTTTCATTGGAATATTCTGTGTTGTCAAGGTGATGGTGTTGTTGGCAAGTGTATGTCCATTGACCTTGTATAGGCCTCTTGGTTAAAATGTCCCCGTGAGCTGTTTGCAGCGACATAGGGAAGAGGAAGAAATCTGGTTCAGAATTTTAATGTATGCCTACCTAAATCTGCACATTTTGCAACAATATGTGAACTGAAATGAAGGTATCCTTCAAATTCCAGATTTCTCTGAATGTGGTACTTGCATTTATCATTTTTGTACCTAATGCTTACAAAGAGAAAATATGTATATAAATGCATGAATTTATGACAAGAACATTTAAAATTCATTATATTGGGAGTCATTCTCTGCAAAAAAGTGTACATTAGACTAAATCGCATCCAGAATCCTGTGTATTAAAAGAAATTTGCACTAAAATGCTGGCAAATTTTCACGAGAAACTTTTTTTTTTAAATGCAAACTGTTGCAGAAATGTTGAGAGCTGGACTTGAGGCTGGAAAAATGAGAAAACAAAAGAAGCCAAAATTGACAAAATTCTCTTATCTTTCTGAGAATCAAGCAGTTGTCTGGGTGTGTTACTTTGAGGAAGCAAAAGGCTGCCCTGAATAAATCGTAGCCACCTGTTCCTTAACAGAGCCATACCCCCAAATATCTAACAATGCAATTGTGCACACTCACTCCTGTATGCACTAAAAGCCACCATCTTTAGGTCTAGAATTCCCTTCCTACTTATCCTCCTCTCAGAACCAGAATTGCCTCTACAAACATAATTATAGGCGGAAGGGATCATGGTGCTAAGATTTCCCAAGTTGTTTGTGTGAGGTGATGTAGGGATGATCGTGGAGTGGGGAGTGGGGTCCGGAGGGAGCACACTTCCTCACCAGCAGGCAGCCACAGTCTGCCTGCACGCGTGACCCTGGGGTGCGGAAAACATCCCCCCCCAGACAAGCCACAGCTGTCTGGGACATTGTTCCCTCTGTCTAACCTTTTGCGGTCTCAGTAGTCTGCGGTGTCCTGTCTGTAACCTTTTTCCCTGAGACCTTTTGTCTCCTTCGTCATACACTGTGCAAGGGGAAAATGACACGGTGGAAACAGGTGCCAAAATAACTTTGTACCACCCCACGATCTCGGGACTGGAAGATGTGTAAAGGTCACAGCCCAAAATGTATCTGCTTGGGTTTGCATATTTGTCTCAATAAAAGGAGGCTCCACAGGGCTGGCCGGCAGCTTGCATGCAGCCCACCTGTGTGCAGCTCACATGAAGATCAACACCTGTCTTGTGCCTTCACTTCAAGGTGCCACATAAGTAGAGCTATTTCAGGATTGGACCAAATGTCTGCCCATTATTGCACATGCATAAATATATTAGTGGTAGGTAGAAATGGAGACTCAGAATACCTCCCCTCTTCTCAACCCCGGTTCCATTAGATAAACAGCCCAGTTTGTTGGAGTCTTTAAAGTGCAGTTTTTGGAACAGGCTGGTTTTGCAGGAAACTCCATTTTTAAATGTGGAAAATCTTGACAGTCAGCAGTTTTCCTGCTCCCTGTCACATGAAGTACATTCAGTGATTCTGTTCTGCATGACGAGCTCCGTTGAGACAGTCATGGAAATAGACAGCGAAAGATTGGAGGGAATTGTCTGCAGATGGATCCGATTATTGATGGGCAGGATAATACAGAGAGGTTTTCATTTCATTTTTGGTTAAAGCAATAGAGAGGTACTGAATGTGAGGAGCCGCAATATACTGGAAGGGGGAAAAAGAGGGAAGCTGCATAATTGCCTAATCTGAAGAAGAACATTCCCGTAGTATTAATAACTTACAGTTTTATTACTCTTGTCAGGTCTGTGCCCATTTTATATATGCCACATTTAAATAGAGCAGAATTTGCTTTTGGGGGAAATTTCAAAATCTAGGTGTCAGACATTAGCCGTGAAAAAAATGGGGTTTCAGTGCTCATTCTGGTTTAGAAGTTTTTCTCTCACAAAAATACATGCAAGAGTAAATAATTCACACAAACATATTTAACCTGTGAGATCACCTTAGCCCATATATATTCATTTGACTGCTTTAATCTCAGGAACTGGCATTGTTTCAGGTGCCACATTATGCCCATTATGCCATTGCAAGGAATCAACTTTTTAGTGCGGCAGCACCCAAACTTTGGAACTCCCTGCCTATTGACATTAGACAGGCACCTTTGTGTGTTTTTTATTGGTGCCTGCTAAAAACATTTTTGTTTATGCAAGCCTATCCAGACACACAAAATGTTGACATGTGTTTATGCTTTTTTAAATCAGTGATTTTATTTATTTTTGTAGGTTTCCAATTGTGTGTTTTTTAAAACTGGTTTGTTTATTTATTTATTTTCAGGGATAATGCCATTGCTTTAATCTGTAAACCGCTTTGAGGTTTGCATGTTTGTTTTGCAGTCAAGCGGTATATATGGTACATTTGACAGAATAGAAAAATAAACGTGGCTGTTAACTTTATTAGTATACCTCTCCTATCTTTGCTACATGTTGCGAGAAAAAAAATGCTAGGGCCATGAAGCTCCTCCCTCCTCTTCTCACATGGAATTCCACTGCTCCCACCCAACCCACCACATCTGAGCAAGAACCTTCAAATTTCAATTTAGGTGAAACTTTGGGGCTGCTATACATTTGCTATCCCTCCCACATTCATTGTTCATTGTGTGTGTGTGTTTTCAATTTCATCCCACCTAGCTTCTGTGGTGCCCTTTAATCTAGGTGACATGGTGTTCCTTTCTCTTTGAAGAGATCTCCATAAATGTTGTCTCATTCCCCATTCTGTGGTGTATGTGGCCCATATGCCAAGATGTTCCATTGCATTCTGGATGGGAAGGATGGGCCTTGGCCCCATGGAAGCCAGCCAATGACAGAGAGACTTGGCTCCATTGCTCAGCAGATGAGAACTTCACCTTCCTTTGAAGAGCCAATCCACCATCTTGGAATCCAGCTAAATTAACTGAAGCATTTCAACGGGCTCTAATCCTGCCAGCAGCTGAACTGTCTCCTTGTTTACTGTTGAAATAATTACTGCTTTGCCATAATATTAGCTCTGAGCCGTGACTCCATTACCATTATCACTGGGATATTACCCATTTATTATCTCCCAGCAACCCTGGAAGATGAACACTAGACTTCGGAGACCAATTGTTTTACAGCAGACGGGATCTTGGCATGCATTGTTTAATGAGGTAAACTATATTATAGCCCGCATTAATTTGACTGCAGTGCACTCCACTAAATCATGCTTTAACCTGTAAATCTGCCATGGTTTCTGATGTGCACTTAATCAGGGAGGGCAAGCAAAAACCCTTTGTGGTGGTGGTGGGGGAATGGAAAGGTCATTCCGAGCCTAGGTCTTCTGTCTCCATGGCAGCAGCCGTGGCGAGAGGCTCACAGGCAATGTCAAGGGGGTTCTTTGCACCGAGCGCCACACTCCTTGTGACCCAGGAGCATTCCTTCTCAAGAACTTTGAGTTTGTTGCATTGCAATTGAACAGAAAGTGAGTTTAGGGGGAAAATACATTAGAAGGAATGAGGCAGGGATAAAGGGAGCAAGATGCAAAGTGAAATCTTGTATCAAACCTGTATAAATACTCCTTTTTTAAAAAAAATGTTTTTTATTGCAAAGGAAATCATCCCATGCTGTTTTTCGTTATCGTTACATATAACAATACAAATGTTTGAAAGATGCAGAAACGAACAACGGCTTGCTGTTTGATGTCCCAACTTAACAAAGAAAATGATGCAGAGCAGGTAAATAGTTGTTGCCGAGAGATAACAATGCTTCGAATAATAAGATCGTGATTCCACAGACGGACAGTGGAGGGGTCAGTAATAATTCCTGGACTGCAATCAGATCCACATAAAATCAAACTTTGCAAGGCATAAGTTTGTCTTCTGACATAAGTCATGAATGGTTGCCATGTAGCTGCATAGACCGTCGGTTTGGCTTTACCCCTGGAAACTCATAAAGAATGAGTGAGTTTTCCAGATATTGCAATAAATAAGACCTTCTTAAACCAGGTATCAAAGGGGAAAGCCAAGATAGTCCTCCATCCCTGGGCAATGGTTAGTCAAGCAGTGACAAGCAAATAAATTATAATGGCTTTACACATATTTTTATAGGAGAGAAAAAGAATAACACATGGGGAATATATATATATAACAACTGAAACTCGGTTGGACTGACACAGAGCCAGTTTATCATTATAATGAGTGATGGAGTCCAACCATCTCTCAAGGGCCATATGTTCCCCATCCTGTCATAACAGGACTTAAGTTATTTTTGCCCTCAAGTTTGTCTATAAAAATGAAATACCATATTTTCTTCTTCTTGCTGACCCTTCTTCTGGTGTGTTGTTTCTAGACTTGTACACAATATCTTGAAGTTCTTCTCCAAAAAGTACTTCACAGTGCTACATTAGTTCTAGGTGCAAAACTACAAGGTGTGATTGCATTAATTTCAGCAAAGAGTTGCTTCCTAAACCTGTTGAAGACATTACATTGCCACCATATGTGAAAGTATATTCCCATGCCTCTACAACCTCTCTGGTGTTTCAGAGCAACATTATTGTAAATGCTGTTCTTGAAAGCATCGCTGGGAAAAAAAGGCACCTCTAATTTCAGTGGCATTAACTCTCGCTTTTGGATCCCAAGAGATTCAGTAATGTAGTGTTAACAGCTGAGAACGACCATCTTTGGGATGAAGCAAGGGTGATTGTTCTAATAATAGGGCTGTATATTTTGACTCAATTGTAGGGTGCCCCAGTACAGCCACTAAGTCAGAGTTACAACTTCCAAGAGCTCTCTCCTCTCTTGTGCACCAGAAAGGTGGGCATAGTTCGGGTGCTCTTTGGCTGTATACCACCAGCTAGCATGGTGTAGTGGTTAGAGTGTTAGACTAGGACCTGGGAAACCAGGATTCAAATCCCTACTTGTTCATAAAAGTCACTGGGTGACTGTGGCTCAATCACTGCCTCTCAACCTAAACTACCTCTTAGGGTTGTTGCAGGGATTACATGAGGGAGAGAACCATGTACACCACCTTGAGCTCCCTGGAGAAAAAAGGTGAAATATCAATGCAATGCAATCAATCAAACATTATCTGTCTACTAGATCACTTAATGGAAAACCCTAATACCAAATTGCCTCTATCCAGTGTGGTGTAGTGGTTAAGAGTGGTAGACTCGTAATCTGGTGAACCGGGTTCGATTCCCCGCTCCTTCGCATGCAGCTGCTGGGTGACCTTGGGCCAGTCACACTTCTCTGAAGTCTCTCAGCCTCACTCACCTCACAGAGTGTTTGTTGGGGGGGGGGAGGGAATGGAGAATGTTAGCTGCTTTGAGACTCCTTCGGGTAGTGATAAAGCGGGATATCAAATCCAAACTCTTCTTCTTCTTCCTTCCAATACCAAACATGTTTGTGTATGTGCATGCCCATTATCTGTGCCCAGAAACTACCAACTGCAAGTAGAAGAGCAATGATGTTGTAAGACAGCACGGCTCAGCAGACTGGCTGGAGAAGCTCAATGGACCTGATTCCAATGTGTCTGTGGACCGTTTATGGGGTGGGGAGCACAGGGAGGACTTATAAGGACAAGTTTATGAGCACAATCCTTTCTGAGTTTTCTGACTGGTGTTTTAAAAACCCAGCAGTTAGACAGAGTATCTAAATAGCTACGATGCCTAGATAATTCAGGCCACACAGCCTTTGAAGCCAGGGCTGTCTCTTTCATTTCCACGGTATGCCTTTGGGTGCAACAAGGAATTACTGTGACTTGGATTGCCTTGAGCTGTCGTGTTTGGGGGATAATTGCATGCCCCAACAAAGAGCCACAATTGAAGGAGGCATGTGCCGGGTGCCTTGAGCAAAAAAGGAACGAAAAATTCCAACTCCCAAGCTTCTACCTATCTGCTCTGCTCAGGGACCCTTTGCTCGGAAACTGTGCTTGAGATGTTAATTTAGTCTCCAAAGTGGAATCTGCTGGAGTTTGCTGGGCTATGTTTTCTGGCATGAAAAAAGTTGTGTGTGTGCATGTGTGTTCATGAGTGTGTTTTGAGATGAGAGGGAGGGAGGAATGGGAGTAGCCTGGTCTTTCCATATTGTCATATTCTTTTTTAGCAATAAAGATGGCTGCAGGACAATAACCTTATTCCTTCTACAGAGACAGAAACTGCTGTACCTCTGCCTGGCTTGCCTGCCTCTGAGGCAGCAGATGAAGAGCCGGGGACAGAGTATCTGAGATTCAGGAGATCTCCACACAAATTAAAACCTTTTATCGGGCTCTAATAGATGTGCAAACTAATTATATTTTGGCCAAACTTTGCCGGCGACTCCCCCGAGGTATTATTATAAAATTCCGAGTTGGAGAAGCGAAGCGCGTCCTCATTCTGTCAATGCTAGGATGCTTCAGCTGCAGAAAACTGTGCTCTGGCTCATTTTTGCATTCTGTGATGTGTGTATGTTTGTGTGTGAGTAAGTGCGCATTTCATAAGCTGTGGTGGTTGCATTTTGAAAGGCATAGCTAACTTAAAAGGGACTGGAGTTTAATTGTAGTTGCATTTAATGGCTTGTCATTGGCTTGCTGTATGGATCATTTCAATCCAGCAATTTGCTGTGGTCTTAAGAACCTTAGATCAGGGGGTGGGATTCCCCCCCACCCAGAGGATGCATTCTCTTAAGGGCAATCTGTATGGGGCTGCAGGCTGGTGGGTGATGCTGAAGCCAGCTGTGAGTGGGGGCAGAAATAAAAATAGGAAGGATCATCTGCCTCTCCCCTCCTCTCTCTTTCTCTTTCTCTTTCTCTTTCTCTTTCTAACTCTGCCACCCCTCAGATCTGGGATAGCTAACTCAGTAGCAAATGAGACTCTTAATCTCAGGGTCACAGGTTCGAACCCCACATTGGGCAATAGATTCCTGCATTGTATGTGATTGGACTAGATGACCCTTGGGGTACCATCCAATTCTACAGCTCTGTGACTTCTGTCTGTCCCTGACATCCCCTTATCTCTCTCTCACCCTCCTCTATCTCCTTGACACCCCCCCCTCTCTCTCTCATCCTTTCAGGGACAGCTCTATGTATTGCCAAAGGGGCGTTGGTACTTTAGAATTCAGGTAGGCAGTCTATAACACCAAATCTGCAATTTAGCAGATTATATTAAAGAACATAGGCCAATGATGCCATTCCCCTGTGTTGCCCGGAGAACTCCATCCATATGGCAACAGGTATAGACTCATGGCAGCCAAGATACAACCCTCATGCCAGCATTGGGTCAGCCTAATTACCTTATATGTTTTTTGTTATGTTGATAGAACTAATTAAGGCACTAACCACCCATTCTGGTATTTGGGGTTCCCACCAGTGTAAAAGGCTATTTCATACTCTAGGGCAGTGGTTCTCAACCTGTGGGTCCCCAGATGTTGTTGGGCTACAACTCCCATCATCCCTGAGCTCTGGCCTTGCTAGCTAGGGGTGATGGGAGTTGTACTTCAACAACATCTGGGGACCCACAGGTTGAGAAAGGCTGCTCTAGGGGGTTACATCAGCAATATCTTTGTTTGGATGACATGCCAGTTTCTCACCAAAGTGAAAGACTTCCTTTCTTCCTTTCCTCCCCTCCCCCACTTTTAATTCGTATACTGTCTTTCTATATATACTATACAGAAGGCAATTTACAAGCAGGAAAATATATATACACACATTATAGAAATTTGATCCAATACAAAGAATCATAGAAACATAAACTATAAAATAAACAATAAGGCAGTATTCAATAACCCATTAGAATACAGTAACACACAATAAAATTAAATGCCAACAAATAATAATAATTAGACAGAAATTCAGAATCAGCCATTACAATAAACAATTGTATGGCTAACTAATACTTGGCAGAAAGTTAACATGGATAGCCTTTAAGACTGGCCTGTACTTCCTAGAGCAGGTGCCAGCTGAAGCCTTCTCTTAAAGATAAAGATTACCACACAGAGCCATCTCAGCCGAACTAAGTGTGAGGAACTACCAGCTTATGGAATAAACTAACACATTTTGGAAACAGTTACAGTTTCCAGTTCAATGAAAAACTTTTTTAAAGCAGCTGCAGTTTGTTTCATCTGTATCCCACCTTTCCTTCAAGTAGCTCAAGCTGATGTGCATGGTTCTCCCCTCCCCATTTTATCCTCAGGACAACCCTGTGAGGCAGGTTAGGCTGAGAGGCAGCGATTGGTCCAAGGTTGCCCAGTGAGCTTCATGGTTGAGTTGGGGATTTGAACTCCGGTCTCCCAGGTCCTATTCTGACACTCTAACCACTACACCACATTGGCTCTCAGGCTATTTGCCCATCTGCCCTACCATTGTCTACTATGATTGACTCTCTAAGGTTTCAGGCCCAAAGAGGCCTCCCCTCATCATCTGCCACTGGATCTTTCTAACTTTTTGGCTTTCTTTTCCTCTTTTACAACCGAGGTATGCTATGGCTGTCATCCCACATCCCATAGCAGAGAGCATTGTACATCAATGCTCCCTGCTATGTGTATTCATAGCAGAATAAGAAGAGTTTTTATTTGATATCCCACTTTATCACTACCCGAAGGAATTTCCAAGTGGCTAACATTCTCCTTTCCCTTCCTCCCCCACAACAAGCACTCTGTGAGGTGAGTGGGGCTGACAGGCTTCAGAGAAGTGTGACTAGCCCAAGGTCACCCAGCAGCTGCAGGTGGAGGAGCGGAGACGCGAACCCGGTTCCCCAGATTACGAGTCTACTGCTCTTAACCACTACACCACACTGGATAGAGGCAATTTGGTATTAGGGTTTTCCATTAAGTGGTCTAGTAGACAGATAATGTTTGATTGATTGCATTGCATTTATATTTCACCTTTTTTCTCCAGGGAGCTCAAGGTGGTGTACATGGTTCTCTCCCTCATGTAATCCCTGCAACAACCCTAAGAGGTAGTTTAGGTTGAGAGGCAGTGATTGAGCCACAGTCACCCAGTGACTTTTATGAACAAGTAGGGATTTGAATCCCGGTTTCCCAGGTCCTAGTCTAACACTCTAACCACTACACCATGCTAGCTGGTGGTATACAGCCAAAGAGCACCCGAACTATGCCCACCTTTCTGGTGGCAATGCAGATCATCCTCTAGTGAGGGCTGGGGGAGCCTGTGCCTTCAAGGTGTTGTTAGGATCCAGTGCTCATCAGCTTGTGGCCACTGGCCAGGCTGGCTAACATAGATGAGAGTTGGAATCCAACAGCAGCAGCAGGGCAACAGTTTTCCATATTGTGAGTTATCCTCAGTGGGAGTTGTAGTTTGGCATAGGGAGCCACCTCTGATATATATACATATATGTACCAGACATGGTGTCAATGACTTTTTCCACTGCTGGCCTGATACCATATTCTCCTTTGGAACACCCCCCCCCCCCAGCAATAGGGCTCATACATTTATGCCAGAGTAGTGCTTGAAATATCTATTTGATAAACTAATAAGAGGAAATACTGGCAAAAGGTTGGGTGAAAATTCAATTATGTGCTAATTTTGAAAGACGGGGTAGATAGAGGATGGGATCAGCTGTGCAAATACATCCATATATCAAATGCATTCAGAATTTCTGTTTCGGCCCTTTCTTTATTCCTCGAATGGGTGGACTTCACAGATAGAAACATAATTTAGAGAGAGAGAGAGAGAGAGAGAGAGAGAGAGAGAGAGAGAGATATTAACTCAATGGTGCTAGAATGAAATCCTATTTAATTCAGGGTTAAACGTTCAATGACAAAATGCCATTTATGTCAGTGGTAACCAGAGGTGCTGCCCTCCAGATATTGTGGGGCCCCAACTCCCACCTGCCTCGGTCAACATGGCCAATGGTCAGGGATGGTGAGTTGTGAGGGTACTATGTTGGATACCCCTGATATGCACAGTTGATTTTCCTCCTAAATACATTTATTTTAGCAGGCAGGCTAAAGAGAATATTCAACAGGGATTCTGGGAAGGGGGGCAGACAGCTATATCCAATTATTAAATTGCCGGTCTGAGCCCAAGATCTATATCCAATTATTGGTCTTTTGATTAAGCATTCAGTTCTAATTTTGCAGTTTTCTTCTTTCCATCTCTATCTGTCTCTACTTGTTTGGGGGTCGGGAAAAGCATATACATTTTTAAAAATAATAAATAGTTTTGTTGCCTACCTAGGCTCAAGCTTGCAGGTGTGAGAGTTCTGAGTTCCTAGAGAGAAGCATCGGTGAGCAAGCCTACCCCTTACCAGAGGGCCTTGCATTTCATTTTCCTCCTTGCCATCTGGCATCCCGTCTCATGGGTGCCCGCGATTGGCTTCCCAGATACTGGCATCCTTTCCAATTGTCACTAATTACATTGCAGGTCGGTAAATCATTGCGGGCGAGGGAGTGACAGAAGAAATGGGAAGGACCCCTGCCATGCTGTGGAGGGACAGCCTGGTGCTTGGAACAATTTGTCAACTCCTCGGGCTGCAGGCTGTTTTGAGCTCGCTGACTGTCACACTGTCACTGCTTGGCGCACCAGCCCTGGGCGCAGGCATGCAAAGCGGATGTGGCAAATTCACAGCACTAGCCACTAAGGCAACGGGTGGCTATATCTATCTATATCTACCTACCTACCTATCGTCTATCAATCATCTATCTATCAATATCAATATATATCTATATCATGAGGTCCTAGGCAAATTCTAGGTTGCTGCCTGTTCGCGATCACACTGTACATCAGGGGTCAGCAAACTTTGTCAACAGGGGGCCGGTCCACTGTCCCTCGGGCCTTGTGGGTGGCCAAACTATATTTTGAAAAATAATAATAATGAAAGAGTACCACAAGCCCCAGTGACTGCTTACCTGTGTCTTGCAAGTGGCAGGGGTTGGTGGCGGCAGGATGATGAGTGGTGTGGAAAAGGATTCCAGACAGAGGCTGCTTAAAATAGCAGCCACTCAAGCACTGCTGCTGCTGGCATCAACAAAGCCCAGCCCCCTTCCTCTCCTAGGCAGGGCAGGGAGAAGGCAGGAGGAGGGAGGGAAGAGGCGCTGGCGCTGCTGTGTGAGGGAGAAGGAAAGAACGTGCATGCTGGCGATCCACGTGGCAATTCCTGGACCATCCGTTGCCGGATCCAGAAGGCAATTGGGCCTGATCCGGCCTGCAGGCCTTAGTTTGCCTACCCATACTGTACATTATTAGGATCTGGCTGTTAGCACACTTCCTGTGGTATCTGACAGATTTTTGAATATATTAAGTTATTGATTTTAGAGAAAGTTTCTAGTCCTGTTGAAGGGGGGGGGCAATATTGAAAACCATATCTTCTATTGCCTCTGTGACCAGAAAATAGGGAAGTTTTCAGGATAATATTTCTAAAGGTCAAAGAAGACAAATCACCCCTGTTCTCTTCTTTCTTTTTCCCTAGCTTCCAACACAAAAACATTAGTTTCATTATATGGAGAGCTGCCATGTTCTCTCCTATCTGCACTACTGTTTTCTATTCAGACTTAATTAGACTGCTTAATTTTCTAATTCCCGGGCTAAGGAATTTCAGACATATAATCTGTAACCTGTAATATTATTATCATTATCATTTATTACCCACCCTAACCTCAAGGTCCCTGGGCGGGTTACAAGACAATATTGAAACCATTTTAAAACAACTTACAATCACAAAAATAAGGTGAGTCCTATAAATAAAAAACAACAACATGTTTTCTGGTTTTGCTTGTTCCCTCCTCTCCCTCGCTCCCCCACCCTTCCCTTTTCATGCAAATCTTCCCAGGGAAGTCTGGGGACTGTAATTCTGAGAGGGGAACAGGGGTCTCTTGATGAGTCTCAGCACCTTTAATGGACTTCAGCTCCCAGAATTCTTTGGGGGAAGCCATGAGTATTAAAAGTGGTTATTCATGGTGTTTTAAAAGAATGGTGTGAATGTGGGCTTTGATTGAAATCACACCCTGCAACTGTCCCGATAAAACTGGGACATTGTGTGAGCTCATGGCACCCTGAAACACTCAAGAGCACAGCCCTGAAAATATTGTGATTTCGCAAAAGAGCACAGCGCCTGGAAGCACATGTTTGGGAGCCATGCTCTCTCGTGGGTCATGTGACTTGTGCAAGAGTGAAGCCCCAGAAGACAGGCATCCTGTTTTTCCACTACAACATGATGGAGGGGATGTGATATGCTAGCATGTCAAACTAAATTTTATTTGCATCAGTGGCGTGACATAACAATGAATGCCAATGAACAACATCCCTACTCCCCCATGTCGTCGTCCCCCCAAAAAAACCAGCAAGTAATAACTGCATGGTGGTATACAACACCAAATTTCTTCACCATGATTTTCTGGGTTAAGCGGTTTGCAAACAGATTATTTCTGGAACCAATTAATGCAGAAATGAATGCTAAACTTCCAACAGATTCTTGCTAGCTTTCCAGAAGTAGCTATTAATTTGTGTAAAATCTCAATCAGAATGCAAAAATTAACAGTTAGGGAAACATCAAGGAAAGGGAATAAATTGCCATGTGATTGCAGCCCAAGTTAATGAAAGGTAGAACCAACTAATTCTAGTTTTGTCCTCATCCCACCTCCCTATTGAATTCTACAAAGGCAAAACTGAGGCTAAGCAGAAGGAAGCTGAGAGTCAGGGCCACTGGCAGGGGGTCTCTCCAGAATTTCAGGCAGGGGTCTCTTCCAATCTTACCTGCAGATATTGGGTGTTGAACCTGAGACCTTCTCCATGCAGACCAGATGCTCTCCAACTGAGCTGCAAGGGCCTCCTGGCTTTCCTCTGAAACACTCCAGAAATAGTGGCAATGAATCCCATTACCTCGTTGTGCAATTCAGCAGGCAAACCACCTCTCCAATTCACTGTTGCTTCTGCCAAACAGAGTTTAACTCTAACAAAGCAAATAAATGTGATTGAGTAGCTCAAACAATGAAATGGTGTTTGCATAATGTGTGTACTTGCAACAGGTTATTCAGAAATTGACTTTCCATTTGGTGTTTGACCTGCAGGTGAAATAAATATTCTGGTTTCAACTAAGGGAGCCTGTTTTGTCTGCATTGTAGCCCTTAGTGCATCCAATGAAGGTCCTTCCAATGTTTCTGCTGCTTAAAGTTTAGCAATCTGTGCCAGAGGAGTCCCCATTAGGCAGTGACCAATTATTTTGTGATCACAATACCTCCCACTAATTTATATTATATTATATTATATTATATTATATTATATTATATTATATTATATTATATTATATTATATTATATTATATGCTTTGTAGCCAAGACTGTTAAACATCAAACAAACTTGCTTGTCAAAAAAAGAGAAAACAATAGGGTTTTTTGGAAGAAGGTTCTGTCTTTCTGTCTTGTGCTTTCTCTCCCCATGCTCAGCTTGCCCAAGCCATAACACCCTTAAGCTTTTTCGTTGCACAGATTGTTGGCTAATGGGGCGGAGCCAGCTAAGGATGCCTTCCATTAATGGAGCAGAATATAAACAGAATAAAGCCTTCATTTCTCGGGCTGCAGTTTCATTATTAATATACTTTCCAGTTCACAGGTTGTTCATTTGCTTCCATGTTTTCTCAGCTAGTGTAATCTTGCAGCGCTGAGTGAGAACAGTCATAAAATTTCCATTTCCAGTTGAGTGTGCATCCAATTCACCATGAAATGTTCTCGCTGCCGTGAATATTAAGTGTGCTGGGAGAGGTTTCTGCAGGATTAACCTGGGAGGAATCCCGGCTACGTTGGGAATCTGGGTGGGGTGCAGATTGCCTTGGTGGGAAGAGTGGGTGGCAGGAGTGAGGAGCTGATAAAGCCATAAAGGGAAGCAGAGGCATGGTGGGAAGGAGAGGAAGAAAGTAGGTTTGGCAGAGTAAAAAAAGAGCAAAAAGTAAAAGAGTAAAGGAAGTTCAGTGGTCGAGTAAAAGCATGTATGGCATAGAAAAAGTGGACAGTGATAAGTTTTCCTGTTCTCTCATAACTTTGCAACTCACAGAGACCCAATGAAGCTGAAGGTTCGAAGATTCAGTAGATGGCCTTGGGCTTCCATCCAACTCTAATTCTACGATTCTGGGATTCTATGAAATTGTCCCAAAGTTAACATGAATCAGGAAGCAGGGAGGGAAGCTATGTCATGTGATGCATCTACTTGATAAAGGGCTCACTAGACCAATGAACAACTCCTAGGTTCTATAGATTCCATTGGATGCACCATGAGACTTGTCAAACATTTTGGATAAGATTAATTTAGAGCAAATTGCAATCTGCTTCTGGGTTTTTAGGGGTGGAATTGTTCTTTTTTGCATCTGGCAGGGAAAGATCTGTTGGAAAGGGAAGACTATATCTTTACTACTTTCCTGTATTAAGATTTGTGGAAGCCAACCAGAACAGTTGGTAGGGCAATGCCCAAGCCCTGTCTCTTGAGCTTTGCCACTCTGCCTATTAATTTCTAACACCAGGCACATTGGCCTAACTTGTTGCCATCCTTAAAAAAAAAATAAAATCCAGCCAGATGCTGCAGCATGCTGTGGCATTTGAAAACCAGCTGGAGGAGACAAGGGGAAGGCTCTGAGCTCTCCAGGCCACAGCAGGCTGTGTGAAGCTTCATAAGCTAAGCAGGGTTAATCTTGGTCAAGTGCTTGGCCACAGAGCCCTGGCTTGTATAATTAGATTGGCTTGTCAGAGTTTCAGAAGTTATCGATTCTCAGGTTTGTTATCCTCAGTCAACAGTCCTTTTCCCCCCACCAGCAGGGAATCAGAACAAGGAGGTTTCCCATGATGGTCCATTTCATAAACACAACACATAATATCTTTTCTGGTCTGCATCTGTAGTGGAATTGTTTTTAGGGTGTTTTATCCTGTGCCATTTGTTACCCTGGGCTCCTTTTAGAGAAGAAGAAGAAGAAGAAGAAGAAGAAGAAGAAGAGGAGGAGGAGTTTGGACTTGATATCCCGCCTTTCACTCCCTTTAAGGAGTCTCAAAGCGGCTAACATTCTCCTTTCCCTTCCTCCCCCACAACAAACACTCTGTGAGGTGAGTGGGGCTGAGAGACTTCAGAGAAGTGTGACTGGCCCAAGGTCACCCAGCAGCTGCATGTGGAGGAGCGGAGATGCGAACCCAGTTCACCAGATTACGAGTCCACCGCTCTTAACCACTACACCACACATTAATTTAATGCATTTAATTGCATTTAAATCCCATCTTTTTCTGTGAGGAGCCCTTCCTCATTTAAATCACCACAACAACCTTGCGAGGTAGGTTAGACTGAGAGGCAGTGACTGGCCTAAGGTCACCCAATGAGCTTCATGGCCTAATGGGGATTTGAACCCTGATCTCCCAGGTCCTACCTAGTCCAACATTCTAAACACTACACCACATTGCTGGCTATGAACAGATGTGTAAAATTCTCCAGATAAATGTTGCTAGTCTTTAAAGGACACTGCTATGTTTTTTCATCACCATCATCATTTTTTATTTATACCCCACCCTTCTGGCTGGGTTTCCCCAGCTGTTCTGGGTGGCTTCCAGCAAAATATTAAAATACAATAATTCATCAAATATTAAAAGATTCCCTAAACAGGGCTGTCTTCAGATGTCTTCTGAAAGTCAGATAGTTGTTCATTTCTTTGACATCTGGTGGGAGGGCATTTCACAGGGTGGGTTCCACTACCGTGAAGGCCCTCTGTCATCGTAGACATTCTTCTGGTATTTGGAATGAACAGGGGAAAACAACCACCACCTAATTTTATCTTTTACTTTATGTCCAGCATAGCCAATGTGTTGTGTACTGTACTGTGAACGACAACTATTCTTCCTGGCCTTTGGCTATACTTGTAGGGGTCAATGAAAGTTGGCATCCAAAACATCTGGGGGGAATATGGTTGAAGAAAGTGTAATCAACAACAGCAACCAAGTTTATTATATAGTCAGAATGTAGGTTCATTTGTATCTTGCAATGCAAACAAATTTAGAGTTTCCCCCAAATACTGCTTTAGATTGTGCAATTGCATGAGATAAATTAATGATGCTGGGAAATGCAAGGTTTGCTCCTGCTGTACAGATATATAGGAATTCATTTGCTGTCCATCCCGTCTGCAGACATGGTGATTTTCAACAGTTCTTTAGCTGCTCAGTAGCAATGCACTGAGCATTAAGTCCTGTCTTCGCTTAAAATCCTTCAGATGTTTTACTAAAGGAGCAGCCTCCCCCCACAAGCATACTTTCAATGTTGCTTTGAGCCAAATTTCAGTGCCAAATCTAGGTGTCAGGCAGGATATGCTGAAGCATCACAGCAACAGATGCCTGCCTCAGATTTTATTGGAAAAAAATCAAGAAAGGAGGGAGAGGACTAAAGATAGGCACATGTCAAATTTGCTTGGCAATAGATCAAGCCATTTCCAAGCCAGTCACCAGGATGAAAAGCCGCAGTAGCTCATGGGAAATGCAATTTCCCACAAACCTACTGTCCTTAGGAAAATTACATTTCACAATGGAAATGGGGCCTTTTGTCCTGTGTCCTGCAATGCTGCAGGCACCAAAGATGGGGAGTCAGGAAGGAAAAAGGGCATAGGATTAGGAGATCAGGAGATCAGAAGATCAGGAACTAAGTGAAAAGAAGAGGACTGATAAACCCATAATTTGTAAGGATGCCCAGTTATGCCTTTGCGTCACACACAAAGAGCTCAACAGTTTGCATGAAATTTGCATGTGATTATTGATGCATATATATGTCATGCAACACATTTCACCACAGTGGGGAAGACAGCAGGTGACTTGTGTCCCTGCTCTATCTGTTGTCCAGATGCTGCTGTTGATGGGCGAATTTCAGGGCTGATGTTCACCCTTATTTTGGTTCCTTATTGTTAAACCAGACCTGGGCTGGACAGCTGCCACATAGAGGACACCTTCGAGCAGGGAGCTGACCTCTGACAGCCCTTTCAAATAGAAGTCTGTCAAAATAGGACTCCTGGCTCCCCTATGATTTTTTTTCCAGCTTTGGGGAGCACATTGTGGGGTTTCTAATGCTCATCTCCATGCACAAATACATACAGTGTGGCCCAGATACAGAGAGCTTTGCCAGCATCTGTAATGATTATATCACTTCCAGGTCTGCTTATTCCATAGCTAAGGTGCTCAGTTTAGATCGTGTCGGTGCTTAACCCAAATCTGCCTCCCCAAAATTTAAACCCATTGGCTTTTTTGGCCATATAAAGTTTCCATTTTAGTTTTTTGGGATCATTAAAAAGATCCCTCTGTGTCCATTTGGTTTCCTGCGAGGCATGTTTTACAGCTGTGCTTTCAGTATCCTTTTCTTTCAAAAACTTGCAGCCCCATTAACCTCCTTTTTCATTTATCTTGTCTCTCCACGGGGAAGACTTTCAAGGTGTTTTAACTGCCCCCCCTTGGCTTACAATGCAGGGTCACATTCAGGTCACTGTCTGCTTGTGTTGATTTCAGAAACCTGCCTCTCGCTGCATAGCTTTCTGTTCTTTGTATGATCACTGATCTCAACATAACATCTCAGGCATTTTTTTGGTTGACTGGTGGTGGTGGGTGGGCTTTTCTTATAGTCAGAATCTGAAAATCTTACTGGGTGTTGTGAAAGTATTCCTCCCCCACCCAGTCAGCCTTCCTTAACTTGGTGACTTCCAGAGGTTTTGAACTATAATTCCCATGCAGCCCACAGAACATGGCCAATAGTCAGAGATGGGATTAGTTGGAAACATTTGCAGGGCACCAGTTTGGGGAAGC
The DNA here is from genome assembly GCF_965112155.1 of Podarcis liolepis. NCBI lineage: Eukaryota > Metazoa > Chordata > Lepidosauria > Squamata > Lacertidae > Podarcis > Podarcis liolepis. Next base: position 26,093,315 of record NC_139567.1, on the reverse strand, counting down.
CTATTCTAAGTCAAGAATGGTTGTTGTTGTTGTTGTTTAGTCGTTTAGTCATGTCCGACTCTTTGTGACCCCATGGACCAGAGCTGGCCAGGCACTTCTGTCTTCCACTGCCTCCTGCAGTTTAGTCAAACTCATGCTGGTAGCTTCGAGGACACTGTCCAACCATCTCGTCCTCTGTCGTCCCCTTCTCCTTGTGCCCTCCATCTTTCCCAACAGGGTCTTTTCCAGGGAGTCTTCTCTTCTCATGAGGTGGCCAAAGTACTGGAGCCTCAGCTTCACGATCTGTCCTTCCAGTGAGCACTCAGGGATGATTTCCTTCAGAATGGACAAGAATGGTTAGTATCCCTGAAAGACCTGCAGTGTGTGCCCAGCTCAATGGAGTCAGGCATCAGCAAATACTTACTACTCTGATACCGTGAAGAACATAAGAGCATAATAAGAGCCTTGCTGGTTCAGACCAATGGCCCATCTAGTCCAGCATCCTGCTCTCACAGTGGTCAACCAGCTGCCCATGGGAAACCCTCAAGTGTCCTTACTCAGGCCATGCGCTTTCTGAAAATTATAAGGGAAATCTGACAGGCCTCCTCTTTGCTTGCATCCAAGAAACATGTAATATAGCACAATGTTGTTGTGAATTGGTTCATGTAGTTGTATTGTTGTCTACTGCCTTGGGTTCCCCTTGTGGAGGAAGGGCTTCCCTTGAGATGATAGATAGATAGATAGATAGATAGATAGATAGATAGATAGATATGCCTGGATTGTGGTTAGACTTACATGGACCTTCTGAAGGATGAGGCAGCATGTTAAACCATGTGGCACCTTGGCCATTTCCAACCATACCATCCTGTGAAACAGTGGGAAGTCATTAGGTGCAATAAAATTTGGTGGAGCTCAATGCAGTTAAGGCAGATAGTTGAGAGTGGGCAATCCAGCAGATCTGGGGGCAGGTGGCTGTTCGAAGGGGTCATGGAGAATAACCTCACTGGATCAGGCCAACAGCCCATCTATCACAGCTAGTGATCTTGTGTACCCACATACACCTTATTCCAGCATCACCTTTATGTTGGTTTCTGCTCTTACCAGAATATAAGGATTTGTTTGCCATGACATGATGGATGTCCTTGCACCTTCCAACTTGAGTATAGTAATGCACTTCATGGACCTTCCCTTCAAAGGGGGTAGCATCTTTAAATATTTGCAAGCTATCACTCCTGTCCTCATTGGACTATGTTGGTGAGGTTTTCCACCCTTAAGTATCCCACCTAAAGTTTTGTGGGCCTGGGAACTTTGGAGTCCCACCTCCTTCTTTTGTGCTGATGATTCCTTTTGCCTCCATAAGGACTGCCACTAGAAGAATTGAGTTCTCTTTTAGTATATATGATTATCTCTGAATAGCTGTCTCTGTTAGCATGTCCTGAGCTTCTGTTTTATGTTCAACAAAGAAGCTTTGCAAGGGAGGTCTTAATCCTAAAGTATTTATAGAAGTGTTGAGGTTACTTGAGCGTCCTGGCATGATTCCAGCCTTGCATAGATTTGCCTCCCCTTCTTTCCAACTTCCTGTGCGGTATTGCTCTAAAATAGTGGAGGTTGGTTGGCTTTGAAATGCAAGGGCTTTGTTCTGCGTGTGGCTAATTTGTATGTCATCTTGGGACTTCCCCTGTGATGAAAAAAGCATTAGAGGATGAAAGTAGCCAATTGCAAAACTTGAAGGAGCTCTTGGGGTCCACTAGGAAGCTGCAGTAGGTCGGAGAGGCGGGGGAAGCAGTTCAATGCTTGTGGTGAGAGGTTGCGGCAAGGCAAATGTAGATATTTGGGGAAGGGGTGAAAGCTAAAAGTCCAGGGTCCCTACTGACTTATGAGCCTAGTGCATATGCACCCATGGTTTGTCTCCTGTTGATGGCCCTGTGAGTGGGATGTGCCAGTTCAGTGATTCCCAACCCTCTTAGGACCATCATCTCTTTGGTTCCATAAACCCATCCCATTGCCCCTTCCCTACCCTGTAGAAAGCATTATTCAGGATAGCAGTTTGCACAAGCTACTAAGGAACATAACAACACAATAAAATTTGAAAGAGTAGCAGTTAATGGCACATTTATTCAAAACCCGGTTAAAACTATTTAGTTTAATTAACTCAACAAAATAGATGAACTTTATCCATTGATACCAGCTTTTCAAAGTCTGATAGTCAATGACACCTCCATCACACACACCCTGCTGCCCCCTTGCGCCTAGATAATCCTCCCCACCCCAGGGCATGGTTCACTGCCTACTTTAGGAACCACTGTGTTTGTTGTTGCTATTGCCGGACAAGTGAAAGTCTGAAACCCTTGTAGATCAACTGCAGATGTGCTGGTATGTTACAGTAGTAAGCCATAGGAAAAGCCTTCCTGTGACCCTGGAGGACCACCACTCATCAAAGCAGACAGCACTGAGCAAGATGGACAAATGGTCCAATTCTGTGGAAGGCAGTTTCTACTCTCCCACCCTCTCCATGCCAGCATGACCTCAGGGCAACACTGCTTTGGAGGAGAGCTATAACACAAGCACTTCCAAAGAGCTTGGCACTTCTAGCATGATTGGGGCAAGAAAGAAGGGAGGACATTCTGTGGCAGTTTTCATAGCATGACCTAAGAGGGGGGCGGCTTAGTGGCAGAGCTATTACGTGCCCTTCCTGCCAGAAAAATAAATCCCCCAAATTCTCTGAACAAGAGAAAAAAAGGTGAAGCAAGAAAAACAAATTTGTGTGCTTAAAAAGCAGTCATTTTTTACTGCTTGAACACTGTAGATTAGAATCTGCAGGTAGAAGAGCAGGTGGGAAATAGCAGGTGAACATTTGACCACTGTGAATGCTTTTTACCCTTTGGTTCATCGCCCTGCTTAGGTCCCGAACCAAAGCCCCTCGAGGACAATGTGAGTCTTTCTATTGACTTCAGTGGGCTTAGGATCAGGACCTTAATGCATAGCTGCTCTTGCACAACTTCTGCCTGTCCCTCTCACATGATAAAGCCCAAGTTGTGTTGTGCCATTCTCAAGGCCTGTGAGCTGGGTCAAGACCACTCTAAGGCCTTGTGAATTTGCCCCATCATAAGCTAGGGTATTTGCCTAGATTTTGAAGGCTGGGGAGAGGGGGTCCACCTGGTTCCTTCTTCTTGGATACAAACATACAAGGAGGGCGGGAATCACTTTTAAAATTGAGGAATTAGAGCTAGACTGTCAAGGAGCTGTCAGGCCATCCTTACAGGTCATTCACAGGGCAAGAAAGAACATCAGGCACAAAATGCAATTAGCTTTTATTCACAGAAAGTAACAACACAGCAGGTTTAATCTATCTTGACTCATTCAGCTTGGGATGTTGCTGAAACTGACCACAGGCCCTGTCCTTCCCCTTTAGTCTCTCACTCTGGATCCCTTCCTAGCAGATGGAGACTGTTACAAAGGGGTGGGCTCCTCCTCTAAACCTGTTTGGCCCAGGACTCTCCTCCACCTGGGTGTCAGAAGGGAGGAGAGCCAGCAGGACTGGGAGTGTCCAGTTGCTCAGAAGCAGAGGCAATCTCTGACCTCTCTGTGTCTGAGTCTGCACTGACACTGTGACTCTAGCCCTGTCCTGGAAGGGCCTCCTTCTTTTTCTGGCCCCGCTTGATCACTCAAGACTCCTGCTTCAAGTACCTCCCAGTGCATCCCTTCCCCAGACTGCTCTCCAGGTGTCCCACCACCACGATCCAGGATCTAAGTCGTCTTCTGTGTCATCCCTTGGGGACTGTAGGGCAGGTGGTACCCACCACTCTTCCTCATCCAGCCAGTCCCTGACATAGACCCATTCTAAAGTTTTTTTTGCTAGCACCTAGGCTAAGAGGGCTTCCTTTTGACTGCACATGTGCAGATAACATTTTGCAAAATTATAACTAGCCTCTGTCTTGACATAACTACCAAGTAAGCTGGTCATCTATATCCTGAATATTTCAATAAAATTCTGAATACATTCAGACGTCTTGTGGAACAAGAAAGTGGTACCAAAGGCTTGTGTAGTCCAGCCTCCTGTTTTCAAAGGGGCCAGACAGAGGAGTGTAGAAAGCCCAAAAGCAAAATTTGAGCACAAAAGCACTCTTTCCTCCTGAACTTTCCAGCAAGTGGCATTCAGAAGCATTGCTCTCTACAACTGTGGAGGCAGAGCAAAGCAATTGTGGCTGGTAGCCAGAGGTAGCCCTCTTCTCTGTGAATTTCCCCAAGCCTCCTTTAAAGCCATATAGGTTAGTGGCCATCACAAAACACACGAAGCAGGAGGCTCCTGAGCTCAGGAATGCCAGGCCCACTGGACAGGTCCCTCCCCTGTCTAGACGAGAGATATTTTATCCTGCTTCTCTGGGGGCATCAGGCAAAAGGAGGCCAGCCCTGGAAGAAAGGCCATTTGAAATAACTGCAGTGTATTAAAAAGGTTGTGGAGGAGTGGGAGGGGGAGAGAAAGGGAGGGACCCAGGGGCTACTGCATTGCCATGGCTTTAAATTACAGAGTAGGAGGATGAAAATAAGAGAGAGGAACAGGGAGAGAGAGTGGGAGAGAGCAGGAGGAAGAAGAATTGCCGTTGTTTTTCCAAGCAGATGGGAAAGTTCAGGGGATCAGAAAAAGACTATTATTATCTCGACTCAATGGTGACAAGACTTGAAAAGAATGGGATCTCTCCCCCCCTTCACCCCCTCTACCTATGTGTGGGACATTGGCGGAATCCATTTCCGTGAGCATCAGCAGGGAAAGAGTCAGGCGAGAGAAATATCTTCAAAGCTAGCAAGCGGGGGAATTATCTCCACAGCTGGGCAGCAGCCTCTCATTTTACTGTCCTCTGTCTCTTTTTCTTATCCGGATGCCCTCGGGGTTTTTGTCTTCTGCAAAAGTGGAGGCAAGGGAGGGAATACACCTTTTGTTCTAGATTCAGATGGTCTGTGAGTTATGGCTGCTGCTGGGGCCATCCTGTTTGGTGCTCAGTAACCCCGAGCATCACCAGGGAATGCAGAAAGAAGAAGAAGAAGCAGAGTTTGGATTTGATATCCCGCCTTTCACTCCCCTTCAGGAGTCTCAAAGCGGCTAACAATCTCCTTTCCCTTCCTCCCCCACAACAAACACTCTGTGAGGTGAGTGGGGCTGAGAGACTTCAAAGAAGTGTGACTGGCCCAAGGTCACCCAGCAGCTGCATGTGGAGGAGTGGAGACACGAACCCGGTTCCCCAGATTACATGACTACCGCTCCTAACCACTACACCACACTGGCTCCTAACCACTACACCACACTGGTATTACTCAGAAGGGTGGTGGGAATGGGAGATTGGCAGATAGCTGAGATGAGCCTGTTGACGACTCTTAACGACTGTAATAGGTCTTACAGGAAAAGGCAAGAGATGAGAAGGTGAGAAATGGCTTAGTCATGTATAATGAGATAAGAATCCAATGTCTCTGTTCAGACCAGGTCTCTCCATGGTTTTAAGTTTGGTAATGAGTTGCAACCACCCTTCTGAGTAATACCCCTCCCCACCTTCTCACTATATAGAAGGATCTGGCAACTTCTGTTTCAGTGTATCTGAAGAAGTGTGCATGCACACGAAAGCTCATACCAAGAACTAACTTAGTTGGTCTTTAAGGTGCTACTGGAAGGACTTTTTTATTTTGACTATGGCAGACCAACACGGCTACCTATCTGTACCTGTGAGGTAGGTTAGACTGAGAGGCAGTGACTGGCCCAATGTCGCTCAGTGAGCTTCATGGTCAAGTGGGGATTTGAACCCTGGTCTCCCAGGTCCTGGTCCAACATTCTAACCCCTATACAAACACTGGCTCACCATCCATGCTTATAGGCAGGAGAGACATTGGTTCAGTCTGCATAACACAAACCTGCCTAATTTGTTCTTCCCCAAACAATACATGGCCTAAAACAAAGCTATCCTTTGAAAAATCCACATCTCCAGATTTTGTAGTGCGGGTCTCTAAACAAACAAACAAAAAAATGTGTGCAGAAATGCATTTATATTGGGCAAACCACTTACCAAAAAAGGGGGGAAGTTTACCAAAATGCTTTCTTTTTTTGTGTGTGAGCACTTTACGATTTTTCTAAAAGAAAAGGGGGAAAAAAGCATTGAAGAAATGTGACAAACTGAACTTAATGTTAGGGGAAATGAGAAACTCAGAGAAATGGAGAGTGACAGATTTGTCCACCACTCCCCCCATCACCCTGCCCCATGCTGTGGATGTAGGTCAGCTGTGCACTGCCATTCTACCCCTCCTCCACCTGCCCTTCTTCTGTCCCTCCAATTGCCAAGCTTTCCTCCATATGTGCAGCACAACCATCTCAATGTTTTGCCCAGAAATGGAGATATCAGCACTGTGAAACCTAAGAGGCACAGCAAAAGCTGCTGGGCTGTAAAATAGTGTGTCTGGAGGGGTGAAAGAAAATAAAGATGAACATGATGGAGAGATGGCATAGATCATCGCTGCCAGCCCAGCCTGAATTCAGATCATTCGTCGAGTGCTGTGTAAATGCAGCAAAGTAGACTGAAAGGGGAACATAGGAATCTGCCAGATGCTGAGTCAATGGTCCATTTAGCTCAGTGTTGTTTGCACTGACCAGCAGTGTCTTTCCAGGGTTTCAGACAGGGAGCCTTTCCAAGTCATAACACACACATTTGCTTTTTGTAAGCACAATGGTAGTGCAACGTGGGTGGCGCTGTGGACTGAACCACTGAGCCTAGGGCTTGCCGATTGGAACGTCGGCGGTTCAAATCCCCGCGACAGGGTGAGCTCCCGTTGTTCTGTTCCAGATTATATCCACCTAGCAGTTCAAAAGCACATCAAAGTGCAAGTAGATAAATAGGTACCGCTCTGGCGGGAAGGTAAACAGCGTTTCCGTGTGCTGCTCTGGTTTCACCAGAAGTGGCTTAGTCATGCTGGCTACGTGACCCAGAAAAACAGTCTGCGGACAAACATCAGCTCCCTCGGCCAGTAAAGCGAGATGAGCGCCGCAACCCAAGAGTCGTCCACGACTGGACTTAACGGTCAGGTGTCCTTTACCTTTACCTTTTTAAGCAGAATGGTCAAAGGCCATGGATCTTAGAAGTTGGACTCCCGGCAGCAACTAGAGGGAGCCAAGTTCTAGAAACCAAACCAGGGTATAGGGGGAAAAGGCAAATTGGCCCCTCCCTGCTGTGGACAAATGACACTTCAGTAGCAACAGAGCACTAGGGAGGCCCCACTCCTCATTGTACAGGCTGCTTAAAGGATCTTAAAATAAACCACAAATTGCTGCATAAATGTGGAAAACAGAATTTAAGGTTCGAAAGAAGGAGGGGGGATGAGCAGATTCAGCCATACCTAAGCGATGTTTGGGTCTTTGGCCACAATTGCGCCATACATTTAAAGCTCTACAACTTTAAACAATCATGCTTTCCACCCAAGTATCCTGGGAGCTGCTGTTTGTTAAGAGAGAGCTCTTAGGAGACCCCCTATACCCCTTGCAGAACTACAATTCCCAGAGTTCCCTGTGTAGAGGGACTTTAACGATAACCACTCAGAGAACTTTAGCTCCACAAGGGATCTCCTAACCCTCGTCACCCTTAACAAACTACACTTCCCAAGATTCTTTGTGGGAAGACAATTTAAAGTGACATCATAGTCCTTTAAACATATGGTGTGAAGGTGGCCTTGCACCTCTACACTGCTGTCCCAAATTCCCTCAGCCTTCTGGTAGTGTTAACTTTCCAATGACTCCAGAAGAATCCCTGAAAAATACACCAGGAGGGCTTTAAGAATCATCCTCTGGTCTGAGCACGGTGCATCTGCCTGGCAGCGCCCTGGAGAGTCTTTCTCTTCCCAGCCCCAGTTTGCCTGTGCCTGCCCTATCCCTTTCCCTCTGAGACACAGCAGGTCACTCCACCAGCACACTTTATCAGGGCTTTCCCCCCAGTCTTTTTATTTTAACATTTGTTCCTTGTCTTATGAAAAATTGGAAATTTATCTACCATCAGTCCCCCGCTCGCCTCCCAGCCGGCTGCCCCCCTTCCACCTTCCCCCCTTCCCTCACTTCTTCTCATTTATTTCTGACAGCCGTCATGTAGCAAATTCCTAATTTGACGAGCCAGATATATCCTGCAGGCTAAAAGAAAAAGGGAGAAGAAAGAATGGTAGGGGAGAGCAAAACGAAAAAAGAAGCAGGAATGTGCTGCTACCATTTATCTCCTGCTTCTATATTCCCCAACACCCTGGAGGTGGGTAGGAAAGAATAAAAACGCCTGCCTTCTGCTGTTGTTAGAGAACAACCCCTTGCATTGTCCATCCTGCCATTGTTTCTAGGAGGCATGAAAAATTCAGGCAATGAGAGTTTGGGGTTTCTTAATGGGAGGGCAGGGAAGCCAAGCATAGAGCATGGGGGAATGTTTTTCAGCCTCATGCTGCATTCCCTTAGAGGCAGACCTCCCCAGGGTTTGAACCTAGGACCTTTTGCATGCAGACCTTTTGCTCCACCATTGGGCTACAATTCTTCCCCAAATCCTTAAGAGCACACAAGTTCTCCATCCCTGGAAAGTTTGTGGAACTCTACACTGATTGGTAGCATATCTCCAAGGTTTCAGACAATGGCTTTTTCCAGACCTCCCTGGAGATGGCATTGGGGATTGAACCTGGGAACATCTGCATGCAAAACAGATGCTCTACCACTGAGATGCGCCTCTTGGAAAATGCTCTCGATTTTGCAGCTCTCACTGGTGCCCCTCTCCCTCTCTCCTTACTGCATGCATGTAATACCATATGCTTCTATCTCAGGTTTGCTTCCTCCTTCTCTCATCCTCCTTCCAGACACATGGCTGCTGCTTGGCAAACCACTAGCTGGGTTGGGCTGCTAAATAAAGCTGACAAGCTCTCTACTCGAGCACTAAGTAGGTCTGAAAGACACCGTGTGCCACTCACTCAGCTCCCAGCTATGAATTGATACCCTATTTCCCACTCTCTGCATTCCCCCAACATTGTCCAGGGCTTTCACAGAATCATAGAATTGGAGAGTAGGTTGTAGTGTTTTTCCAAGTTTCTACATGAGTATACTTTTTTTTTGAAAAAAAGTTTACATGGTAATTCATCTGCATTTTAATGTGAATTTCTCAACTTTGTATGCAATTTTTGCATGTTATTTTCACCAATACTATATATGCATTTATATGCTCACATTACCCTTGTATTTGGATTTATGTACAAACTACTTGCCTGGAGAACTGCACTGTAAAATTCAGAGAAGTGTGAATATCAAATAATGGCTGTGTTTTGGTTCACATGTTGTTTTGGAAAGGGCAAGTTAAGTAGGCTTGCTTTTACATGCAAACTGAATTGCATTTCTCCCTCATTCTTGCACACACCTAGAGAAGTCACCATTTTCAACTGTGAAAGAACCATAGAGTTGGAAGGCAGCTAGATGATACTGAAAATCTGCTGCTACAGCATCCCTGATAGGTTGGAAGACAGGTTTGGCTGTTTAATGGAACAGTGCTTCTTCCCTTCCAGATAAAGCTTTTCTATTTACAGCTCAAGTCCTGAGTTCCAGCAACTGATGGCCCTCAACGAGCCTCAGCTGGAGAGAACATTCTCCAGGTTCTCCCCTTGCCCTTGCCCTCAGCCTCATTGTGCCTGTTTCAGGCAGAGCACAATGAGGCTCTTGCTCTCTTCTGGCAAATCAAAGAGTAGGGATTTTATTTTGGTGGGTATGTGTGGTTCGCAGCATGCCTAGCAATGAAAGATCAAGAGCTTTCAGACTGATTGTATTACCCAAAAGCACAGCTGAGCCTCTGCCTTAAAAGATAATGGATGTTCTTCCAAGTGCCTTTCCTTCCCTGCCCGCCCCAGCCACATATGCACATGGAGGCTTTTTGCTTTGTTTTGGGAGGGGAGGGTTGGCAAAAGGAAGTTAGAGAAGGAGACTGGGAAATGGACAGGGAAAGAAGCCCATATGGCAAAAAGGTATACCTTAGGACTAGAGGCTCCTTCAAACATGACTCTCCCTCTCCCTCTGCATTTGAGTCATTTTCTGCTGGATCATCTGTCACTCTCAAACATCTTCACGTTGCAGCAAGGCATTTAAGTGGTGCCCGGCAAACCCCATCTGTTGCCGGCACCTCCCCTCGACACACACACACACACATTTCCCCACCATCCTGATGGTGTTCCTGCATCCTGGGCTCAGCGGAGAAGAGTCCCCAGCAAAAGCCTGCGAGCCAAACAACAGGACAAATTAAATCAAAGCATTGCTCCGGCGCCTGGAGCGGGGGAAATGCACATCAGCTTTGACTTATTGCATGGCACAGGCTTACAAGAGAGGAGCAGCGGCTTTTGTCACTGCGAGGGGGCCATGAAAAATGAATTAGGGCTGCTGCTGCGAGAGGGCAGGGAGGGGAATCTTTCATTCCAGCAGTGCTGTCCTCTCTCACCTTGCGAGTGGGGCGGGGAACTGAGCAAGTACAAGAACTCCTCGTTGGGAGAGAGGACTCTAATCGCCGCGATGCTCCTGCATCCCTGCAGCGCGGGGCAAGGGAAGGAAGTGTTTAAGCATGCTTTGAGAGGCATGCAAAGAGAGCTCCGAGCAGGGAACTAGACCGAGGAGAGGCTTTTGGAAGTAAATTAAGCGGAGCAACCAATGAAAGAGAAGCAATTTGCAAGGGGGGGGGCTGTTTGTGTGTGTGTGTGTGTGTGTGTGTGTGTGTGTGTGTGTGTTTGCCAGATGCTGAGCCATACTTACCCAAATCTGTAAGGGAGTAGAGCTTTTGGTGTTAGATTTAAACTGGATGCAAGCAGAGGAGAGGCACAATGGAAGTGTGTATCTGAGGGATACACCCATGTGCTAGAAGCACGCAGATTGCACATTGCACTCCAGGGGAAGAATGTGCACTACCTCTCTCTTGATTTGCTCAGAAGCCTCTGCCTTTCCACTGACTGCCACTGCGTGCTCAGGACTCTTACCTGAAAGAAACAGAAAACTATTTTTATAATGCACAACTGCAACCTTATTATTACTTATTCAATTTATATATCTAAAAATCCCAGGGCATTATACAACATTAAGAACATAATTTATTCAGCATAATAAAAAATATAATACACAGCATAATAATAAAATTAGCATAATAACAGCCCCCCCCCCATTTAACAGGCCATATATTACTTTTGGGTTGAAGGTCTTGGGTAAAGCACCTGGCACCTAAATTATGGAATGATGGCACAAGGTGAGCTTCTTTAGAGAGAGCATTCCACAGACAGGGAGCCACCACAGAAAATGCCCATTCTTGTGTTGTAACCCCCTGAACCTCTCAGGGATGGAGGGACATAGAGACGGGCCTCAGATGACAAGCACAGGGTCTGGGTTCATTTGTAAGGGGAGAAGCAGCCCTTAAGGTCCTGAGGTCCTGAGCTGTGTAACACTTTATAGGTCAACATCTTGTCACACATAGTATACATCTGGATCAGCCGTGATGGGATTAATTGCCCACCATATTTTCCAATCAAAAGCAGGGGATAAGCAATATAATGTGGGATAATTAAGCTGTGGAATTATGCCTTCAGGAAGCAGTGATGGCCACCAACCTACAGTAGATGGCTTTAAAAGAGGATTAGACAAATCATGGAGGAGAAGGCACTTGGTGTATACTAGCCATAATGAATGTTCTCTGCCTCCATAGTCGGAGGAAGTAACGTTTGTGAAAAATAGTTGTTAGAAAGTGCAAGAGGGGAGGGATGCTGGACTTGATGGGTGATTGGCCTGATCCAACAGGCTTAGCTTTTTAAAATAAATAGCAAAGTGATGTGGAAATATGGAGAATTGAACTTAATGCTGGGAAAACGAGAAGCCAAAATGAGCACGTTCTCCTATCCCTAGCCATGAATACGTTACACCTGACTAGTGTGTGAATAGCGTACATGGATCTCAGGATCTAGCTATTCCTTGTGTAGAATGTGGGTTTCCTTGGTGCTGAATTTCCATTTAAATTGTGTAGAGTAGAGCAGGCTCAGCCCTGGTTTAACCTTGATCATAAAGGCAAAATCCATCCAGGGAACATCCCCAAGAGGCCGGTCTCAAAGCGCAAGCGAACCCTTTGCAAAGTCAGTGCCTGTCTCGTCCGATAAAAGTTCATGTCCTTCCAAGCTTCACCGACTAACAAACCCGGGGAGTTATATGGGAGATTAAGTAGCTGCTGTCATTCTCTGCCTGAGCCCAATGAAGATTGTGTGGTGCCATTGAACTCTGTATTGTGACTTCCATAGGGAACATTATCTCTTCCTGCTACTGGCTGCAGAATATCGGTAGGGCCAGAAATTGACTTGCTGCCATGCCTCCCTCCCAGTCAATTTAATAGCGCATAAGATTTGATCCCCGGCAAAGGGTTTGAAAGCCTGAGAGTCATCACAGCAGGGCAAGGGGGAAAGAAGGGAGCAAAAGGGATGTTGTTAAAAATACTTGGACAGCATTAAGCAGGAGTTAGAACAATTTTAATGACGGAGCTGGCATTAAGAATGGACCAGGCAAGCAGTAACCTTCACAAATCGGAGCCCTCCCTTGTCTTTGTTCAGTGCAGAGTTCAAACTTGCCTTTCCTGGGGTTTCACTTCAGTAACAAGCCGAATGCTGAAGCAATAAAGGGCATTTATGTGGCACATAATGGGGATTTATTGCCATTTTGTACATTGTATTGAGTACTTTACAGTGCAAATGAGATGCCACAATTTTGTAAATAATGCATAGCAATCACCGTAATAACTTACTGGGTCTGCAAGTGGTTCTGTCCATCCAACTTGCTTCTCTTGGGTTGAGATATTGGCAAAGGTGGGAGAGGTACCATCAGAATGCTGAGAGGAATAAGAAAGTAGCACGGTGGATTTGAGCAAAATATGAAATTGTGTCTAATGGAGAAATCTTCTGCAAAAGCCTCAATTACGCTCGAACAGTGGTAAGAGAAAAGATCCCTCAATGCAAAGTTTAGGGCAATTGTGACATTAGTAGCCAATAGACCAATTACCATATTTTTCTGTCTATAAGACACCCCCATGTATGAGATGCCCCCTATTTTGGGGGACTCAGACTTAATAAAATCTACCCTTGGCACTATCCATGTATAATTTTGGACATTATATTTTAGGGGAAAAACCTAGTCTTATACACAGAAAAATAAGGTATTTCCAATTGCCCCGACACTAATAGGGATGGGGGAGAAATTCAATTTTGTTCACATTTAATTGATCAAATTTGCACCTTCTGAAACTATACAAGAAGCAAAACACCGGCATTCTTCAAAATTCACACTTATCCAGATTTTGTGTTGCAGTTCTCTAACAAACCATCACTTACATATTAGGGAGAAGTGTACATTTAAAAAGTTACAAAAATGCATTATATTAGGGAAGTTGCTTGTGGAAATGTGTGCATTAATAAAAAATGTGTATAAAAATATTAGGAGAAATCTGCCCCAAAATATTGGTAATTTTTCCTGAGGATTTTTCTTCTTTTTTTAATCTCAAATTGTTTCAGAAATGTGGAGAACTAAATCTAAAATTGAAAAAATGAGTTGGCTCCTCCTGTCACTGGAGCCATTGCGTCTTGCTCCCCCTGCTGTTAGTCTCTCTGGCTTTTGCCCTACCAATTCCAACGGAGACCATCCACTGCTAGGCCACCCAAGCTTCTGGAGCAAGCCATTCTCTTTTGCTGATTCGTTTTATCATCCTTTGTTGCAGTCTCTGGTCCCCCTCCTAAGTAAGTTATCTTCTTCTCTGCCACTGTCCTTTCTTTGCTCCTGTAGTGTAGCTCACTCTTGCACTTCATAGATTTGCTGCATAGTGGGATCAAGAGGATGGCTGTCTAGATCTTTCCCTGGAGGCTGGAGCTCAATCTCATATGTTTTCAGGATGCTGAATTGATGTTGCCCTTTCGCTGTGGCTTTTCGCTTCTCTCTCCTGCTGCAGCACAGACTGAAAAGTCTAATGCCAGCATTCTTCCTTTAATCCATCCACTCCCTTACATTTAGAGAAAGGGAGGAAGTCAGAATTTTTTCCTTTTTTAAAAAAAATAATAATAATTTTTATTGGAAATTTTATTTACAGCATAACCCCCCACCCCCCAATACAGAAATACAGTAAGCACAACATACAACAATACAAACAACCAAATAGTCAGAACTTATTCAATTAATTTGCTTATAAGTTAAAGATGCATGCAAAGGAAGTTTGTGAACATGAGCTTCTTGTTGAGCCTTTGCATTTCTGAACAGAGCAAGTGTGTGTGTGTGTGTGTACGCGCGCAAATAACCAAATACTTCTGGGTGAAGTGGGGGAGAGAGTTGTTAACAAGTGAGTGAGAAATTCCATACTGTAACAAGCTGCATTCCTTTGCACAAATTTCCATGAATAAGCTGTGTTGTCAAGTAGGCATCCACAGCAACCAGCTCTGTGTGCTAGTTAGGAAAGTGTTGGACCATTTTAGCAAATGTTTGAACAAATCCCAGCCTGATCTTTTTTTCTTTCTTTTTTTTTGGTGGGAATCAAGAGGTCAGTTTGCTCTGGAAATAGGAAGTATAGTGACTAAAGTGTTGTGGTAGTTTGGTTTTGCTACAGTTGCACCAGTGATAGGACTGGGACTCCTCTTGGTGGCAGTGCAGCACTCCAAAATGTGAATTTGGGGGGGTGTTATGGTTTTGGCAGTCTGGAGCTGAAGTTCCAAGGTACCTGAATCAAGATTCATTTATGTATCTTTGGTGATTCTGGAGTAATAAGCAATGAACTCAATGAGTCCAACCATTAAATCAGATGTTGGAGAGATTGGAAATACCTAAAAAGTTTGCTGTAAGTGTGTTCCAGGAGAGGGCCTCCTCTGTGGCAGCCCCTAAATTGTGCAATTCTCTCAGAGCTGTGTCTGGCTTCATCACAATACAACATTTGGCAAAATCTGAAGATGCACCTCTTTACCCTGGCCTTCAACAATGGAGACATGTGTTTTCAGGAGCCACCCACTTCTCATGAATTTAATAAGTTTAAACTGTTTTTAATTCTGAATTAATTCTGAATTGTTGTAACCCGCCTTGGGACCTGCTGGTGAAGTTTGGGTAATAATAATAATGAGCCAGCTCAGCCTTCCCAAATCTGCTTCCCAGCAAGATCACCAACTCCCCAATTCCTCATCTCTTTAAGCAACAGTCTTCAGTGTCCTGAAGAACATTGAGGTTCATTGGGAGCATCTTTGGGATTCTCCAAAGAGAACATTGGCAGTGATAAGCAAGCTAATGTGGTCTGATGGCTGGAGCAGAGCAGTGCCATTTTTTCTAGAAAAAGAGGTGCTGGAACTCACCATGAACACCTCCTTTGTTCTCTTATAATGGCAACGGCACCCACTTGAAAGGTGCCAAAACCGAGTTCCCATGAGTTCTGGCTGGAAAAATACCTAGAGCAGGGTGTGGAGAACCCTTTCCAGTCCAAGGGCCACATTTCCTCATGAACAATCTTCTAGAATCTGCAGGCCAGTAGTGGGTGTGATCAGAGATGAATCCAGACAAGGCAACAGGTGTGCCTCTTACCTTTCTATGAAAAGCTAAATTCCAACCCCAGAAAAGACAACGATCTCTTCTAGAGGTTTGCAGCAGCTTTGTATAATCCCTGGGTTGAATTGGGGCACCCTGGGGTGTTTGGGGGCTTGCCCAGCACTAGGTGAAATCTACAGGAGCTGAGCACCCCATACAAACACATTCAAATGGATACCTGCCAAAAGCCATGGGACGCTCTGTTGGCTTGGTCATAAGGAAAACACCAAAATACTCCATACAGAAGAGTTTTTAAAAAAAATATGCAAAAAGTGAAATCAAACTTACAAGAAGCATCCCTGGTTAAATGGGGAACCACAAGCAAAACCACAGGCAGGGGGAAGGTATATCCTTTGATTCTCCTAGCACAAAAAACCCTATGGGTCTATTGGTCTGCAGTTTGGCAGGCTTATCACCCAAGGACACCTCTCTTATGCCTGCTCTTGACAGACTGGTTGCCTGCAAAACACTTGGGAAGCTTAAGTGGTTCCTGTTTTACCCACCCCAAAAGTTTGCAGTCTGCCTTTGTGGGAGAACTGCTGCAGTGATCGTTCTGAAATCTGGAGGAGTTCAACCGTTCAGAAATATCTATGCCTGCAAACTGTATCAAATTCTGCCCAGAAATAATAATAATAATAATAATAATAATAATAATAATAATAATAATAATAATAATAATATTTAATGCCTCTGGGATCTGAGATGGGGTTTCTGCAGTCCCACTGCACACATAAAAGATGCAGAGTTAAAGGCTGGTGTGGCCAAAAGGAGAACAAAGCTAGGATTCTTCTTTAAGCAGAGTCAGATCAGTGGTCCACCTTCCTCAGCATTCTCTGGCTGGCATCAGCTCAGGTTTCAGAAAGTGGCTTTTGCTAGCCTTACCTGGAGATGCTGAGGATTGAAACTGGGACCTTTTGCATGCCCAGCCTGTGCTGTACCACTGAGCCTCCCGCCAAAGCAGGAAGTGCCAAGGCAGGGTTAGCTTGCAGATGGAGGCATCTCTCTGACGTGATTGAAGATTTGAGAGCCAAAGACTGGGGAAGGACAAAGGAAAGAGAGCAAGCTTGTACCTCATTGTCTAGAGAATAGATGAGCTGCAGGATGCAAAAGGAAGGGAGCTGTCAATCAGTCAGTTCTAACAGAACAGGCAGCAGATGGATTTCAATACGAGAAATGAGCATAAATATTTCTTAGCTGAGACGAGACATAAAGCAAAGAAATATCTTGTTTGACTAGGCACAGCAGGAAACTTCCAAGGACTTTGAAGTTTAAAAAAAGAGGGAGAGAGAGAGGTGGGGGAAAAACCAACCTTCGCACCACCAAAATATTAATGGGCAATTTACCCTGCAGCATTCAAGAGACACCCTGAAGGTTCTGAGCAGGTAACAATAAACGGAGAGAATAAATAGAATGGAACAACGTGGCATGCTGTGTCAAGCAAAGCTGCGGTTGCAGCATAATCCTATGCACAACTACTCAGAAGTTAGTCCAAGTGCATTTGGTGGTACATGCTCCAAATGTGTACAGAATTGCAAAACACGCTATTGAAACCGAGTATCGTATGCATTGAATAAATGTGCAGAGAACTGCAGTTTAAGACATGATAGATATGATGTGGTTTGCCCCTGTGAGAACAGGATGTTGAATTAGGGGGCTCATTGGCCTACTCCAGAAGGGCTCTCCTTATGTTCTCATAACCATGGTCCCATAGAATCAGTTCAGAGACAGAGGTCTTAGTGAACCATGCTTCTGGGGAGAAAATCCTCAAGCTCTGACTTTGGTGAGCCTCCAGAAGGAAGGAAGGAGTTCTGAAAGTGGAAGCCTACCACCAAGCATGCTCCTCCCTGTGCTCTTGCTGTCAGAAATGGCATAGCCCTGTGCAGCTGTCTGGTGTGTCTACCCTCAATATATACATTCATAAGGGAGCTGGATCAAAACTCACATCAGCCCATGCCAGGATGGTCAGGGGTGATTGCTGTTGTTGTCCAAATCATCCAGAGGACATCAGGTTAGGGAAGGCTGTTGTAGACACAATGGGTCAGTGCATCTGGCTCTTAACACCAAGGTTGTCAGTTCGAGACCACCCAGGGACAGCTGTGAGCAGGATTCCTGCATTGTAGGCAATTGGGCTATGATTCTATGCTCGTTTCTTTATTTTAGCCTGGATAGCTCAGTTGGTTAGAGCATGGTGCTAATACAGTGGTGCCCCGCAAGACGAATGCCTCACAAGACGGAAAACCCGCTAGACAAAAGGGTTTTCCGTTTTGGAGGTGCTTCGCAAAACAAATTTCCTATGGGCTTGCTTCGCAAGACGAAAATGTCTTGCGAGTTCCTGCGGGGTTTTTTCCCTTTCTCCCCCCTTTTTCCCAAGCCGCTAAGCCGCTTATCAGCTGATCCTAAGTCGCTAAGCTGCTTAACAGCTGATCCGCTAAGCCGCTTATCAGCTGATCCGCTAAGCCGCTTATCAGCTGATCCGCTAAGCCGCTAAGCCAATTATCAGCTGATCCGCTAAGCCCGCTAAGCCGCTAATGGGCTTGCTTCGCAAGACGAAAAAACCGCAAGACGAAGAGACTCACGGAACGGATTATTTTCGTCTTGCGAGGCACCACTGTAATGCCAAGGTTGCAGGTTCGATCCCCATAAGGGACAGCTCCATATTCCTGCATTGCAGAAGGCTGGACTAGATGATCCTGGGGGTCCCTTCCAACTCTATAATTCTATGAGACTGGGAGGAAACATTTTCTATGAGAGACCTGTGCAGGCCCTGCAATGGGTTTTAAATACCCACAAATCTATTCAAACAGAAGTAATGGGGGAAATGTCAGAATTTTTCATGGTATATACCTGATGTGATTGATTGTGAGGTGCACATGTCACTTATGAACCTTTATATAAGGGTCTTGGACATATGACCAAGAACTGTCCCTACCGAAATCTTTGACAGGAAACTCTAATGAAACAGCTGAGAGCAATATCAGAAGGAATGAAGGGGGAGAGAGGGAGAGAGAGGGGGAGGGAGGGCGAGCCAATTTAATGAACTGTATGAGTGGCTGGGTGTTTGTGAGGCAAGGAGGGAGGGACAGCGGGAAGAGAGAGCATTGTTTCCAATCAATCAAGCGAGTAGCCATGATTGGCAGACAGAGCAGAGAAGAATTTAGGATAAGTAGTGAATATCAAATGCCCTGTGTTCCTGAAGGCTAATCCTCAAATCCTACCCTCTATCCTTACCTGACTGTGTAAGTATCTCTCCGGTGGATGAGAATAAGAGAGAATTTGGAAATATTATATTGTTTAGCTAATTGCCAGATTTAGATTGTAATACCAGGATCTTCACATTGCGCCAACAACGGTCCCAACTTGCTCTTTCTGCAGGACTTCTCTCTCCCCCTCCCGCCTTCATATGCACACAAATATACAGTGGTACCTTGGGTTACAGACACTTCAGGTTACAGACTCCACTAACCCAGAAATAGTACCTCGGGTTAAGAACTTTGCTTTAGGATGAGAACAGAAATCATGCGGCAGCAGCGGGAGGCCCCATTAGCTAAAGTGGTACCTCAGGTTAAGAACAGTTTCAGGTTAAGTACCGACCTCTGGAACGAATTAAGTTCTTAACCCGAGGTACCACTATATACACAGAGCTTACCCACATGTCTTTTTGTCCTGTGATTTCATCTGTCCTATGATTTCTAGTTGTGAATCCAAGAGGTTCTTTTTTGTCCCACCACGTTACTTGGGGGGGGGGGCACTGCTTACTGCTGAATTGGAACAAAGGACAATCAGCAGACAACCTGATTGATGTTTATTCTGATTCAGCAGGAAACAGTGAGTTTTCCTGGGGAAAACAGCAGAACAAAAAAAAGAACTTTTCAGACTTGTAAATAGAAATCATGGAACAAGTGGAAGTGTGGAAGAGCCCACACAGCCAGTGGCGTAGCGTGGGGGGTGCAGGGGGGGCCGGCCGCACCGGGCGCAACATCTGGGGGTTAGGGTTAGGGGGTGCAAATCCACGGGTTAGGGGGCACAAATCCACGGGTTAGGGGGCACAAATCCACGGGTTAGGGGGCACAAATCCACGGGTTAGGGGGCGCAAATTACTTGCCTTGCCCCGGGTGCTGACAACCCATGCTACGCCACTGCACACAGCCCCTTAGAGATGTACTCCTTGCATCACTATACAATCGTTGAATAACAATTGGAACTAACCTTAGAGAGAACATTGTCTCAGAGTGCCTCAGAGTGCCTCAGAGTGGCTGGGGAAATCCAGCCAGATGGGTGGCATAGAAATAATAAATAATTATTATTAATAAAGTATTATTGTATTGTCCAGGGGTGGGAATCATCTGGCCTGTGGGCCAGTCTTGGCCCACTGTGAGGGTGGAAGGGTCAAATTTGACCCGTGAGGCCAAATTTTATTTTGGGGAGATATTCCTGCAAACCTCATGCTCGCCCCAAAACCGCTGATACATTATACATGGCTGACATCATTTGGTTACAAAACGAACTTCACCCACAGTCTGGACACTGGCAATAAAGGGAGTGATGCAATACCAGCTTTGGTCAAGCAAGGAGGTTCCTCCTTCCTATGCCCTACTATTCTCCCTCCCTCCCTCCCTCCCTCCCTCCCTTGTTCTCCCACTCCAACTGCTTATAATTTAGATTGCAAAGGTCCTCAGGCCAGGATTTTCTGTTCATGTTTCTCTGTAAAGTGCCATGCAAACAGTTGATGATGTATAAATCACACATAATAATAACAAATGTAATGTGGCAGCTACCGGTACAAAATCATAATTCATTTCATAGCTGGTTTTAAGGTAATGACCTTCAAGTACCTTTGAAGGCGTAGATTGTAACCATGCAACAGGAAATGCCCCACAGCCATAGGGAAGCAAGAGGGTTTTGTTTTTTTTTTGGGGGGGGGGGGTTGATAGCACTTCACAAAGTCTGTGATAAAACCCAAATGGCTGTTACTGTTTTAAAGTAATGAGCATATGGTCAGTGGCCTGCCATTTTTACTCCATCACTCCCTATTAAAAATACAATACAAATCTGTGATGAGACGATCCATTTTCCGAGCTAAGAAAAAATGCATTCTCTGTGGGTTAAACCACAGAGCCTAGGATTGCCGATCAGAAGGTTGGCGGTTCAAATCCCCGCAACGGGGTGAGTTCCTGTTGCTCGGTCTCTGCTCCTGCCAACTTAGCAGTTCGAAAGCACATCAAATTGTAAGTAGATAAATGACGCTCTGGCGGGAAGGTAAATGGCATTTCCGTGCACCGTTTTGATTCGCCAGAAGCAGCTTAGTCATGCTGGCCACATGACCTGGAAGCTGTACGCCAGCTCCCTCGGCCAATAAAGCGAGATGAGCGCCGCAACCCCAGAGTCGGCCACGACTGGACCTAATGGTCAGGGGTCCCTTTACCTTTTTATGGCCCATGTACAGCATGCAAACTGAGCTGATCCACATAACGTCACTTCCTTTGCTTCTTTATTTATTGCATTGAAATCCCACCTTCTCCAAGAAGCTCAAGGTTGTGTACATGGTTCTCTGTCTCCTTGGTTAACCCTGTGGGGTTGATAAGGCTGAGAGGAAGTCACCCAGTGAGTTTCATGGCCAAGTGGGGATTTGAACCCCCTGGTCTCCCAGGTCCTAGTCTGAATGCAATAAGACCAACTGCAAGCCAACTACTTGCCCTACTCTTGAAAAGGAAAGTGCAGGTGGGGTGTCAAGAGTTGAATGAACTTTGTACCTAATCCTAGCCATGTATCTTAGCACCCTGTTGTTCTTTTCCTGCTTCAGATCTGTAGACCCATTTGGGATACTGTACTGATTTCATCTATAAAGCTTTCAGATCTTTCAGTCATGGGAACTATTGAGAGAAAGCCAACCCAACCACTTCCTTCCAGTCTAGGTGCACATGCTGCAGTGGAATAGAATAGTAATTCAGCTTCCCCAGTCCCCATGTCCACTAGGGCGTATGCTAGAGTTTCTGGGGTGCTCTGGAAGCAGTTATATAACTCCATGCAAAACAAATTACTATCAGGGACTGTTGCAATATGGCCCATTAGTGATTGTTGGCAGCACATTTTCTCTTCCCCTGGCTTCTGTTTACAATCTTCTCTTTATTAGTGTTGTTTAATGTCCGCATTTATGATTCACATTTAGACGGAGGGCAAAAGGAGAGTGCCATGTGAAACGAATGACCCTTCATTTTAGGATGTCACTCGGAGCAACAAGTTCTTGCAGTGTTAATTTTTATTACCAGGAGGCAGCCGTAAATTGGCTCTGAATTGCTGTAGGGATTGTAATTAAATAGTTAGTCTTTCGCCTCCAAAAAAGAAGCAATCTTTCATGCCCTTACTTTTACTTATCTCAAATCAGCCGCTGTCAACCTCAGCTGAGGTAGTGTAAAGATTTATAGACCTTAGGGGTAAGTATTGACCATTGGGAAGCCTGCCTTAATGTTCACCTTGAAGGACGATAAATTGTGCTATTGATTAAAGCTGAATGCCAATGGCTGTATTGTTGTAAACATTTTAATAAAATTATCTCCATAAAATATTCTCCTTCTGAAGCAAGCTCACTGCTAGTCTGAGTCCTGATTCACACGGGAGAGCTGTTAGGTGTTGGCCACACTCAGAGTTGCCATGAGCCTACTGCTCTGGGTGCCTTTTTTGTACCCCAGAACCACTGGGGTAGAAAACCAGGATCCCACCAGAGCTGCAAGATGTGGGCATTTGTTTGTTTGTTTTTCTATAACACCACCCTTCATCCAAGGATCACAGAGTGGTTTACAATACAAAGGCACAAAAATACTTAACATAGTAGCAAACACAAATAATAAACCCCATCTCTCTCTCTCTCTCTCTCTCTCTCTCTCTCTCTCACACACACACACACACACACACACACAGAGAGAGAGAGAGAGGGAGAGAGAGAGAGAGAGAGAGTGTTTAAAAGGCCCTTGATTGTTTAATTAGCCAAAAGCATGGGAGAAGAGGAATGCTTTTGCTTGGAACCTACAGAAGTGTAAAAAAGGCACCAAGCAAGCCTCCCTGGGGAGAGCATTCCACAAACAGGGAGCCACCACAGAAAAGGCCCATTCTCGTGTTGTCACACATAAAGAAGGGCCTCAGATGACAATCACAGGGTTCTGGTCTGTTCTTATAAGGAGAGGTACTTTTTTCTTCTTCATTTATATTCCACCTTTTTTTCTCTCTGAAGAGCTCAAGGCGGCATACGTGGCTTCCCTCCTCATTTAATCCACCCAACAGCCACATGAGATAGGCTAGGCTGAGAGAGACAGTGCTTGGCCCAAGGTCACCCAGTGAGCTTCACGGCCAAGTGGGGATTTGAACCCTGCTCTCTAGTGAAAATAGCACACAAAAGTGCATTACATAAGGGGAAACGGTTTTGCCAAAATGTGTAGTTTAGGGGAAATTGCAGACAACAATGTTAGGAGAAATTTGCACTAAAATGCTGGTGAATTTTCACAAGCACTTAAAAAGCACACAACTGAGGTGGAACTATGAACAAGTGAACTGAAGAGCGGCAAAAAAATGAGAAAGTGGGAGGAACCAAAAATGACAAGTTTGGCCATCCCTCCTGGCCGCAGCTCTCCAGAGTTTGGGTTTCCCCAGCCTTACCCAGAGGTGATGGAGACCTTCAGCAGGCTCTGCAGGCACTCTGCAACTGAGCTGCATCCTATCCTCTCTCTTCCCTCCCTGCTTGAGGTAGCAATGGGAGTCTGCCCATTCTCACCTCTTGCCCCTTTGTGCCAAGCCTACCCTTCCTGCAGCCTGTCTTCAAGTGTTGCCATTTCCCGACTGGCCTGCTGACACTCCCCCCCCCCCGCCCCGTTCTGACAGATGAGTCCCCATCAGCCAGGGGCCTTACGAAGCGAGACACTGTCCTCCAGCTTGTAGATGGCAATCTCTTTAATGTACCCGCTCTGGCTTATCTCCGCTGCTCCACGGGAGACACATCACTCTGTTATTTATACCTTTCTGTTTCGGGCCCACTGCTGCTGCGGATGCTGCCGTCGCCACCGCCTCTTGCCTGCCTCTAGAGAGGACATGGGGACCTTATTGACATGCCAGTGCTATTAGCAAACTCTGCTGGGTTCCTTTGAGTCGTGTTAGTAATATCGGCCTCATGCCTGCCTCATTATCCTTTCTTGATTCTGGCACCCCTGGGATCCCTTCACTGGAGATGCTGGAGAGGGAACCTAGGGATTTATGCATGCAAAACTATGTACGATGCTTTGGAGTGAGAGGCAGTAGACAAGCCCAGAAGGACTATGGGAACTGAAGTACACAGGGCCCACAGCTGTATCATTCTGTATGAGAAATGCAAATGGAGGTGACTGGCAGATACCTTGGATTTTTTATTTTATTTTTAAACTACACAAAACTACAAGAAAAATGAAAATCCACATTATTGCATTGATCTGCCGAAAATTCTGTTGAGGGGACTTTTGGAAGGAAGGAACCAGCTGCTGCTTTGCCTTGAAGGTATCCTAGTTGTTCAGACAATTATTTATTGAGTGTATCTTGTTTTTTCCTCCGCAGATCAGTTTACAGATATTTCCTGGCAGAGTTTGTTATAATCTGCAGCTAGTCACCGCCTGTGCAGCAGAAAGCGGGGAGAATTGTGCAGTGGAGACGTAAAGTTTTTCTGCAGTTGGGTGTATAGAGTTTGATAGGGAGATGAGGGGAAACAAAGAAAGCAGAAAGAAGATATTGCAGATGAAATATCTTTCAGTCTTCATAACCTTATCCTAATATTTAATACAGAGTCATTTGATTACTTCTTCATTTCTCACTAAGCACCTCCACTTTTCCCTTTTTATTTTATTTCCCCTGCTTCACTATTCCTTCATTGCTTCTTCACATTGCTTCTTTCATTTAGGAAAGGTCTGGTGGGGGTGGGGGAGAAATACACCTTGAGGGTTCAAGTACAGGGACTTACACCAAATTCTCAACTGGTCATACTTTATTCAGTAATGCATTACTGGACAGAGTTCAAAGAGTCAGCAAGAGCACTGGTGGAAGAAGAGGAGGGAAGCATACAACTCCCGGCACCACGACAGCCCCCCCCCCCCCATGCTGGGTGCCACACCCCCACAGACGGTGCGTCTCGGCCCCAGGACGCGAGCCACACTCCCACGGGAAGCGCGCCACACCCCCAGGACATGCACCATGCCTCTGCTGGTGGCACACCCCGCCCCGCCCCTGGGACATGTGCCACACCCCTGTGGGTGGCGCACCACGCCTCCGAGTTGCGCACCAGCCACACCCCCTCTTGCTCTCCGCCACTGAGCAAGAGCATTTCTATTGGGATACATCATCTTAGCTGATCATCATCGACCCTTCTGCCATTCCAGCACGCAACCATCTCTCATCCAACCACAATCCCGGAAAACCCTTATTCAACCCATTTTTCACTGTATGCAGTAGAATCCTTTTTGTACCTTATCTGGATATGTTTTTCACTTTAACACACAGCTGTTAGATTCCTCCTTACCAGTTTTGTGGTCAGGTTGCATTCTTGTGTACATGACATGGACCTCACTGATTATGAGGTTGTTGTTGTTGTTGTTGTTTGTGATCCACATCAGGGGTGCCCATGGATGAAGCACAGAGGCTGCACTGGGTGTTTGTATAGTAGAGTTAGTTTGTTTGGTGTAAGTGGTTGTATCTGTGAACAGCCTCCCGCAACAAAACATCCCGAAGTGATGTACACCAAAAACAAATTACACTAATAAAATTAAATAAGCGTATTAGAAACATAATCAAAGAGAAAACATAGAAGCAGATGTAGCTGGACTTCGTTTCCCATCAGCCTCTGCCAACATGGTCAATGTCCAGAGATGATACGAGCTGTATTCCAGCAACATCTGGAGATGTGATACATGATTAAATTCTGGGTAAATTTCCAGGTGAACAAGTACCTTATTGACTGTTGATGCCACAATGCAGTGGGGAGGATGCTGTTGGATGGGATCATCTATCATTGATAGCCACAAAGTTACTCTTGCAGGCATTGACTCCTCCTCCTCCTCCTCCTCCTCTTCCTTCTTCTTCTTTGTATACCACCCTTCATGTGAAGAGCACAGAGCGGTTCAGGCAGGGCACGGTTGTTGCAGGCAGGGCGGGAGGAGTCTCAGTGCCAGATAAAAGAAAGGACTTCTTCACATGGTGCATAGTTAAACTATGGAACTCACTCCTATAGGAGGCTGTGATGGTCACCAACTTGAATGGCTTTCAAATTCATGGAGGAGAAAGCTATCAATGGTGAGTAGCCATGATGGCTATGCTCTGCCTCCACAATTGGAGGCAGCAGTCTTTCTGAATACCAGTTGCTGGAAACCACAGGAGGGGCGAGGGCTCTTGTCCTTGAATCCTGCTTGTGGTTTCCCTACAGGCATCTGC
The DNA here is from genome assembly GCF_965112155.1 of Podarcis liolepis. NCBI lineage: Eukaryota > Metazoa > Chordata > Lepidosauria > Squamata > Lacertidae > Podarcis > Podarcis liolepis. Next base: position 26,067,310 of record NC_139567.1, on the reverse strand, counting down.
TTGGCCACAGGATGCTGCACTAGATGGGCCACTGCCCTGACCCAACAGGCTCCTCTTGTGTTCTTATGCTCAGTGAATTTCCATGTGTATAAAAGAAAGGGTTTCATAATGAATGTGTTTCCTGTCAAAAGGGCACCAGAGCGGGTGGAGGGGATGGTCAGGAGCAAGCCTTTTGCTGATTTACTTAAGTTGCTTGCTAATTGCTCTGCTGCAGCCACTTGCGTTCTGCTTGGCTTCTTCGCCTGACAGCACAAGTTATCATCTGCTCTCTCGGAGGCTGGGCTGCTCTCGCCAGCTGTTGATGGTGCACTGCCAGGTTACAGCCGCTCCTCCCCCAGAATGCACTGGGGCAGCCGTCTCCTGAACCTGCCAATCCCCCTCCGTTCAGGGAGGCCATTAGCAATATGGATGGAAGCAAAGCATCCCGGGGCTATACAGGTGGAGGGCTGGGCTGGCTGTAGGAGGTGGGGGAGCAACAGATCCTGGACTTGCTGGAGAGGTTTTTAAAAGATGATTGCTCATGTCAGCTCAGAACCACCAGTGGAGTGGAGCGGGTGGGGGCAGCTGAGCTGATTCTTTAGCCGTGTGTGCTGTTAAATTTTGCTGAGTTTTGCTGAAGTCCTTTTTATGTTGCAAAACTGCCTACCAGGGCAACTCTCGGGGCAAAGGCTTGCTGTCAGATCTGCTTTATTCCTTTGCGAGATTTTCTTCAAGCTCTCCGCCCCCTAGGGAACTCTTCGCACGTTAACATCTTTGCTGAGGAACCACTGGAATGTCTGCTAAAGGAACCCTGCATGTTGCAGAGGATTATGGGAGAATGCTGTCAGATATATACACAGTTCAGGCAGGGCACTGTTGTTGGGCCTCCAGCATTCTTTGAGCAGAAGAGTAGGGGATGCTGGAGGAATTTGATCTTTGCAAATTCCTTTGTGAACTGACCTGATCCAAACCTCCTTGCTTCATTTGCAGATTGGAACATAGCTTCCCACCAAATTTCACAGTTCCCTTAAGTTCACATGGAGTTCTCAACTTAAAAAAAAAGCAAGCATTAAAATACAAGATAAAATGCATGCTTTGCAAGAAAATTTGTGGAGAAAATATGTATATTGGAGAAAAGGTTTTAGCATGCAGAAGGCTCACAGCTTATGAAGGTGGTACTGTTCTGGGGATTAACATGCAAAGGCAAAATCTAACAAAGCCCAGAAGACCCCCAGAACTGCCCTTGTGTGATTATCCCTACTGTATTGGGCTCTGGGAAGGTTGTGTGATATCTTGTGGAGCCTTTGTGAGATCTCACAAGGTCTCAGGTGGCTCCTCTTGAGTGTTTCCTCCGCACTCCATTAATGAATGAATTAATTAATTTTCTTGCCACCCACAAAAGCTGCAATAGTATAAGTGAATCCCATTTAAGTTGTGGCTCTACTGTATATGTTTAAATGACAATGTACATAAGGCTGTATGTTAGTCATACACAAAGTATTGCCAGACCACATGCACAGCTGTCCTTTTAAGTGCTATGATAAAACTCTGAACAGTAATGGTTTCCCCTGAAGGATTCTGGGAGCTGTAGTTCATTAAGGGTGCTGAGACCCCTGTCCTCCTCCCAGAGCCACAAGCCTCAGAGTTCTTTGTTGGTGGTTGATGACCCATCTAAGAAGAATCCTTGGGCCTCAGCTGACAGAGGTTGCCAAGGTAATGGGTGTGTGAGAGAGGTGACAGGAAAAGAGTGTCTTTATTAGCAAGGCATGCTGGGAAGTAGAAGGGGGAGAACAAAATACAGATCCATCTTGAGCAGGCTGGCTGAAGGGAGGCTGGGAGAGATGCCTTGGACTCCTGTGCTGCACTGTTGTGGGGAACAAGTCTTCTTGAGATGACCATGCTGTAAGATCTGGACTCCCTCCAACCAAACTCAGGTGTAAATACAGTGGTACTTCTGGTTGCAAACGGGATCCGTTTCAGAGCCCCATTCACAAAATGAGCAGAACGCAACCTTCTGCGCATGCACATGATGTCATTTTGCGTGTCTGCACATGCGCAAGCAGCAAAACCCAGAAGTAACTCTTTCCAGTACTTCCGGGTTGCTGCGGGACGTATCCTGAAAGAACGTAACATGAAGTGGACATAACAAGAAGTATGACAGTATATGAAAAAACCAAATTCCTTAAAGCTACAGCAGTTTCTGCTGCGTCTTGATTATCAAACGGACCCAGATCCTTGGTTAGTGCCTAGAACCCCCCTAGAATCTTGCTACTGCTCAGCAGAGAGTGGGGGTGGCGCCCAACTTTTGTAACACTATTAGCTGTGGATTAATGCAGAAACCGGGCGAGATGGACTTATTGGTGTGCACTGGTGACAGTGAGAGAGAAGAGAAAGAGATGAAGGTAGAATCATAGAATTGTAGAGTTGGAAGGGAGCCTGAGGGTCATCTAGTCCAACTCCCTTCAATGCAGAAATCATAATTAAATAATCCTTGGAAGATGTCGATCCAACTTCTGTTTAAAAACCTCCAAAGAAGGAGAGCCCACCACCTTCCAAGATGGTCCATTCCACTGTTAAACAGCTCTTACTGCCAGAAAGTTATTTCAGATATTTAGTTGGAATCTCCCTTCTTGCAGTTTGAATCCATTGTTTCAGGTCCTCCCCTCTGGAGCAGCAGAAAACGAGTTGCTCCACCTTCCATGTGCCAGCCCTTCAGATATCTGAACATGGCTGTCATGCCACATCTCAGTGATCAGTTCTCAAATGTATCTGCTCTTAAATGCCACACCATTCCAGAAAGTACCCCTTTACAAGGCAATGTGAATGCTGAATTTGTGTGTGAAGTGGGAGAGTGGGGACATGAATCCAAGCATGATACAGAATTTCCTGCCTTCACTTTCCATAGATGGTGGTGGTCTATCAGTCTCTAAATGAAGGTTGCCCTCCATCACTGATCTACCTGAGAAAGCCATAAAAGGTTTCTAAGGAACCCCAGAACTCCCTGGGGATAAACCACTGTTCTGGAAGGTGTGCTTGTGAGTTTAAGATAAGGCAGGAAAGGAAGACTTCAGTTTTGTCTGAGGTTTGACACAGGCTTTGATTGCAGGCAACCTGTATGTGGAATCCACGCAGGCTGTGGGCCAGAGGAGCATGGCAAATTAGCACAGCTGAGTAAACCAGCTCATTAACCTTACACCTCACTCTGTTGTCTCGGCTAACAAGTGCTTTTGTTTGTGGATTTCAGAAGCTGCTTTTAATTAGGTGAGGTCTGAGTGATTTACAAAATTAATCCCCATGGAGAAGCACTGGGCATTTCCCTGGCATTGCCTCTAGAGAGTGTGTGGCATAAGAAAAAAAAAAGAGGAACTTGTTTAAGGTTCAACCACAAAGCAAATCTCATTATTTTGGAAAGTGGGAGGGTGTTGGTTGAGTGGCAAACCCAATGCGATTTATATAGGTATGTTGTTGTTTTTTCCAGACACTACCTCGGGGGGGGGGTGATTCCTGCAAAGTTAGTTTTCAGGGCTGGTGCCCAAAGAAAGAAATCTTAGGGTACAAAGACTGTACCCTAAATCTGTACAGAAAATCTCAATGCCATCCACTGCCCTGAAGGCATCTAACAACAGGACAGATGGAGTACTCTTGCTCTCCTCTGTTTGTTCTGAAGTCTTTTTTAAAAAATGGTTTCCCTTATATTGGAAACAATGGGAGTGAAAGAAGAGAAAGAGAGCTAGATTGGCTCCTGTGCTGATCTAAATTTCACCCCCATTTGAAGGGGTGCTTGTGTGGCTTTGGAGAAGCTCAGATCCAATCCATTTCCCCATCTTCCCTGGCATGCCTCCAAACTGCCCTAACAAGTCACCTTGGGGGCCCAACTCACATCAGAACTGCAAACCTGGTTGGTCCAGGTTTTGGAAGTTGTTGCAGTGCTGGAGAGGATCTGGGGATACGACTTCACGTCTCCCTCTTGGATATCAGAGCTCTTTCTCCAATCTCTGGAAGTAAGCAGCAATGTATCCTGTGACCCCTGGGAAATTCTCCCAAGAACTTTAGGACTGCACCCATAGTAGGGTTGCCATATGTCCTCTTTTTCCAGGACACACCCTCTTTTTCATGGGTAGCGTCGTCATAGCGATCCATAGTTAAAAGTAGAAGTTGGCAAATGTGTCCTCTTTTTTGCTCTTCAAAATATGGCAGCCCTAAATTAGTTGCACATGTTCTAGTTGATCAAGTGATTCATTTATTGATTAAATCTGCATTCATATCCAAAGGAGGAAAGGGAATAGTTAGTGCAGCAGCTCAGAACAAATTAAATGGTGCACTTCATGATAAAGCATGAAACTCAGTGCATAGAACTGATACCCCAAGAAGCTCCATGGGATACCTTCCTATTTTCCTAATATGAAGAATGGTGACTGCAAATAGTTGTGGACAGTTATAAATAAAGCAAACACCTCTAGTTCCATGGATCCAATTTACATTTTCTGTATAGCAGCGTAAAGAGTATTCACTAGGCTGTAATTAAATGTTTAGCATTGGTGTCATGTAATGCATTATTACTATTCGATAGTATGCCAAATAAAAATGACTAAATTCATATTTATATGCAAGTTTGTAATACACTTTGTAAGAAATTCCTTGTTGATTCAATTAGGATTTTAAGTTCCGAAACTTTCAGAAGCACCTGTCAATTATTTGACTTCTTAGCCAGCCAGTGACATTTCTGGCTTAGCCCTGTAATAAAACAGGAACAGAGTAAGATATATGTGGTCAGTGTTGCTTTTCTGGTATTATTTCAGAAAGTGCAAAACAGGTAGGTTCACATTTACATGCAAACTGAATCAAATTTTGCCCCCAGTTCATGGTTGCCGGATTAGAATTCCTGACAGGCTGGTTTTGCATGTGGATAGATTTTTTGAAAAAACATGGGATTACCTTCAAACATGTGATACACACACCCACACCCAAAGCAGCAGTGCCATTTTTCTAGAAAAAAGGGTGCTGGAACTCACCTTGTTCTCTTATAATGGAATTGGCACCCACAAGAGAGGTGCTGGAACTGAGTTCTGGCAAATTCCAGCTGGTAAAAAGCCCTGCCCAGCAAGGGCAAATTTAGGTCACTGCAAGCAGTGTGGTCGGACTGGGGATGCAACCAAAAAGGACACTTTCTCAAAGATTCAGAAAGGGGGCGTGAAGGCTCTAACAGGGTCCTAGGGTCCTCCACCATCCTTCTCAAAGCTGGGCAAATACTTACTGGGCTTCAGGAAGGAGATGGAGGGCTCTAAGACCCTGCCAAAGCCTCTCACCTACTTCCCAAAGCCAAGGCCAACCCCTGCCCTCAGCAGTCCAAAATGGCTCAGTCTAGCGAAAGCCACACCTGTGATATGGACTTTGCCTGAGAAGAATAATCCCCGCCCCAAAGCACCATTTTCCCTTATTTATTATTATTTATTTATTCAATTTATACACCGCCCTATACCCAGGGGTCTCAGGGTGGTTCACAAACAAGACCACAACATATAAAATCAAACCAAAAACAATAACCCAGTAAAAACAAAACAAAAAAGAGCCACATTCTGAAAGGGTGTTGGATGTCAATACTGTTATGTACTGAAGTTCTCACCCTGGGCCAGCAGGGGGATACTGTAGATAGTTATGCAAATAAGGGATCGAAAGTGACGTTCAATGATTGGATAGTTTTAGAAAATTGTTACAGTTACGTTGTACTAGAGCTCTATATAAGCACGCTGACTGAACCCTTCAGTTCTGTTCTGTTCTGGCCTGTGAATAAACAAGAGCTGTTTGAAAAATCTCTGTGTCATCTGATATGTTCACCCACAACTTAACAAATACCATCAGCCAAAGGCCTGCGTAAAAAGGAATGTTTTTCTCTGGCACCTTCTCCTTCTTTGCAAAGCCAATCAGAACAAGCTGCACACCCAGCCACCCAAATCAGCTGCAGCAGAGCAGAGGTGGGATCTCATTCCTGTGGATGAATCAATAGTCCTTTTTGTGCAATTAGCCTATGAATAGGGAATGTGTATTTGATGAAAACTGGCTCTTGCCTGTTCAATTTTTCAGCTTGTATTATACTACTATTATTATTAATAGTAATAATAACATCAGCTGCCAGAGCTGGCCTTCACAGCCCCGAGGAATGAGTGATCTTAATATTAATGCCTGCTGTATTTCAGCCCCTAATTGTGCCCTTTTAGAGGGATCCTTTTAAAAGTTCACAAAAGCTGTTTCAACGAGGAGAAATTGAATGAGGCCTGATCATGACAGCAGGGAGCTCTCAGGAGAGTCTAGCGAGCTGCAGCTATTAAAGTCTCCAACAGAATGCTTTGCCTCCGGTGGTAAGAGAGAAGAGTCTTTGGAACCATTTAACGGCAGTTTGCTAGATTCAAGGATATAGGAAAGTGGCGTATGTACATTTTGCACTGAAAATAAATGTGAATTTGGGGGAATGAACAGCAGGGCTTACCTTGCCATGGCCTCATGCAAAGACTCCAAAGCTCAGAATAACAAAATCACATATCTTCCAAGTGTCCCAATTTTCCAGGGACAGACCCAGAATTAAGAGCAGAAAACAAGGTTGTTTCATATTCCATGTGACAGCCTTTGAGATGTTGAGGGAGCCTACAACTGCCTCCCCTTCTTTCCCATCTCTGCACTAATATGAACACCAGTTACTCTAGGGCCCAAAATACAGGAGAAGGCTGTTTGCCTTTCAGTGCTGGCTGTGGGTTTCCCAGAGGCTGACCGCTGCAGGAAGTAGGATTCTGGGCAAGATCAGGAATCTGGTCTAATCCAGAAGGACTCTTTTGTTTGTATGTTGTTTGCATTAAATCCAAGTCATGCTTATTCACTCTTGTTCCTTGCTACTTTTCTCCCCACTTTCCTCATCCCCCAACTATCAAACTTTAAACCAGTGTTTCCCAAACTTGGGTCTCCAGCTGCTTTTGGATTGCAATTCCCATCATCCCAGCCTAGTGGTCTTGCTAGCTAGGGATGATGGGAGTTGTAGTCCAAAAACAGATGGAGACCCAACAGCTGCTAAAATTCTAGGCACGGGATAAGGCTACCAGTGGCTACTAGCCATGTTGTCTATGCTCTGACTCCACTGTCAAAGGCAGCATACTTCTCTGGATCACAAGTGGGGAGAATGCTGTTGTGCTCAAATCCTGCTTGTGGGCTTCCCATGGGCGTGTGGTTGCCTTCTGTAGAACAGGATGCTGGGCTTGATCCAGCAAAGCTTTTCTTACATTCTTATTTCTCATGCTCTCCTTTCCCTTCTGCCTGCAGAGCAAAATTACAGCCTGGCTGCACATAGGAAAGGTTGTCGAGTGGGCTCAAGGAGGAACGGGGCAGGATGTCCAGTGGATGCAGGCTTCCTGAATGTACTGGGGCATTTAAAAGCAACGTCTCAGGGCGCTTGTGGTATTTGAATGCCAGTTGATATCTATATGGCTCTGCTTCTGGCATATGTTCTGGTGCTTAATATATAACAGTGATGTGTGTAAAGCGGCCAGCGGAGATGGTGACTCATCCACCCTGGCAATCTGTTAAGGCAAGGATGAAGTTTATTTTTACAGCCAAAAGGTATTGAAGATGATTGTGATTACATTTAGCCATTGCTGCATCTTGTGGTAGCAAAGTCCATTGTGAAGAAGTGTCTGAAGAAGTACTCCATCCACTTTCTCCAAGCCATGCAGATGTTTTTTAAACTTCTATCACATTGCATCTTACTCAACTTTTTTATAAACTAAAAAGTCAAAAACGATGCAACCGTTCCTCATAGGGGACAGTTTTGTGATGTTATTGTTACCGTTCCTCATAGTTCCATCCCCTTGATCCTTTTTGTGGCCCTTTCCTGGACCGCTTCCAACTCTGCAATATCCTTTTTGAGGTGAGGCGTCCAGAACTCTATAAAGTATTCCAGATGTGGTCACACCATAGGCTTGTATGCAAAACAAAATGCAGTCATACCTCGGGATGAATACGCTTCAGGTTGAGCGATTTTGGGTTGCACTCCCCGGCGACCTGGAAGTAATGGAATGCATTACTTCCGGGTTTCGCTGCTTGTACATGAGCAGACGCTCAAAATGGTGTTGCACGCATGCGCAGAAGCGGCAAAACGTGACCCATGCACACGTAGATGCATCTTACATTCCTTTCAGGATGTGAACAGGGCTACAGAATGGATCCCATTTGCATCCAGAGGTACAACTGTAAAAAAAATTCCTTCCAGTAGTATCTTAGAGACCAACTAAGTTTGTTATTTGTATGAGCTTCCGTGTGCATGCACACTTCTTCAGATACCAAGTATGCATGCACACAAAAGCTCATACCAATAACAAACTTAGTTGGTCTCTAAGGTGTTATTGGAAGGATTTTTCTTTTATTTTGTTTCGACTACAGCAGACCAACACGGCTACCTACCTGTACTTAGGCTTGTATGATAGCATTATGTATAACAGCATTGCAATCTTGCCAATTTTATTCATAATACTTTCCTTTGTGATCCTTAAATGTTAGAATGGATATAACACAGCAAGGTATGCCTGTGTATACTAAGGAGACTTCTAGACCATCACTGTTTTGTGGGAAGGATCCAAGAGCATCTTGAAACTCACCCAATTGAAGTGGATTATAGTGCTCTTCTGATCTAGCATAACAAATCCACTTTTTAAAATTTAAAACAAAGAAACAGATTTCCTTATGGTTTGCAAACTGATGGGAAAATGCAGTGCAAAGGATGGGATGAAGGATTAATGAGATGATGAGTGCTGACTGTCATATAACTCCCCCATAAACAGATCAGTGCTGACTCTCTGAGACACCTGAGTGGGACTGAGCAACTGAATTGTGCCTAACCCAGATGACCCTTCACAGAAGACCGTCCTCTTCTGGTTCAGTCCAAAGCCAATTTAAAAGATCCATTTGAAGGGGAAAAATGGGGCTCTTTTTGTGACTACGCAGGCAGCTGACTAGGTAAGCAGTCACACTGCTCACCTGGCCACATTCTTCCCCATCCCCAACGTAAATGATTCAGTTGTGATACCTGCATAGGAGAGTGTTGCACCAGATTTCCTGTAGGGTCTGTTCCAACCATACATTTCTATTACTCTATAAAGACCAGACATAGTCTAAGCACCCCATAAGCTTTGTGCAAGTGAATCAGGATGAACACTGAATAAGCAGGATGTCTGCAGGCAGGGCTGGATTAACCATTAAGCAAAATAAGCACATGCTTAGGGTGTCAAGGGAAGGAGGGCATGACATAAATTTTCCATTGCCGGATTTACCAGGGACCATATGGTGCAGCTGAACCAGGTTGCATAAAAAACACTCCCAGGATAAATTTTACACACAGACACACACACACACACACACACACACACACACACACACACAACAACAACAACAACAACATAGTAATAATACAGATTAATGAAATACAGTTTATTGTTTTTATATATTTTGAATTATGGGGGCACCAAAATCTTTCAAGTGCTTAGGCCCTCTAAAGGTCTTAATCTGGCCCTGTCTGCAAGTACCCTGAGATGCTCCTATGCTACCTCCCCAAACTCTCTCCCTTCTATCTTATAGGTACCATAAATAAATGCATCTTCTATGTGCCAGCTGCCCTGGGACCTTGGAAACCATAACCTCCTCTGTGTTCTGTTGCTTTTTTGCCAGAGTGCATGCTGTTATTTACAGATTGCGTTGACTTAACCCCTGCCCCACTCCCTGGGTCCAGTCTATTTGTTTCCTCCATTCCTGGTGGTCGCTAATGCACAAAATTTGTCTCCGAGTCTCTCAACAAGGCTTCCCATTATAAACAGGCAAAAAGAAGAAAGTAAAGGGACAGGGCTCATGGAGCGTTGTGGCTCAGCAATTACTCTCAATCTGTGCCTTCCTCAGTGGAGAGATAAAATGGCTGGTAGCATCCAGCAGGGGATGCTGCAGAAAAGACTATATTAAATCTCATTTTATAGGGGCAAAGAGGTGTTGGGAAAAGATAATAATGTATTCCGCAGGCTGGAATCTGGCAAATAAACATCCGGCTTGGAACGGGATCCGTGTTTTATTTGCTAGGCGGTGCACTTAAATGGTCTCAGCTGGATTGGGATTTTAAAAAGCTTTATGGCTTTAGATTTTATTTACTGCTCTTGTGTCCATCAAAATACAGCTTTACTTTAAAGTGTTTTGGGTTTTTATTTTATTTTATTTAATGGAACAATAACATCACAAAACTCGTAAGGAAATCCCTACTCCATGTACTTTCATACAGGGTTTTTCCCAGATGAGAGTCTTAATTTCATTTTTGAATTTATTAAATTTATATTCTGCCATTCATCAAGAGACCACAGGCCAGTTTACCACATAAAACACAACATACATAATATAATAATAATAAAAGGAGGGGGGAGACGAATACCAGAGAGAGAGAGAGAGAGAGAGAGAGAGAGAGAGAGAGAGATGGTTTTGGAGAATTAGATGCATGTTGTTTATCTGTCTCATTTATATTCCACTTTTCCTCCAAGGAGCTTGAGGTACTGTCCATCGTTCTCATTCTTTCTGTTTCATTCTCACAACAACCCTATGAGGTTGGTTAGGCTGAAAGGTAGTGACTAGTCCAAGGCTATCCTGTTAACTTCATGGCTGAGAGGGGATTTGAACTCTGGTCTCCTAGGTCTACATCCAGAGCTCTAACCACTACACCACAGTGGTTCAAGATGTCTTTCCACAAATACTGTGTAAGTATTTTTGTGGATGATAGCATACTACTTGATAAGGACACTGAAAGAGTGGAAATTGCTGGTGCTTTTTATTCCCTCCATATCTTAAATTATGGTGCTGGAGGAGACTCTTGAGAGTCCCATGGACTGCAAGAAGATCAAACCTATCCATTCTTAAGGAAATCAGCCCTGAGTGCTCACTGGAAGGACAGATCATGAAGCTGAGGCTCCAATACTTTGGCCACCTCATGAAAATAGAAGAGTCCCTGGAAAAGACCATGATGTTGGGAAAGATGGAGGGCACAAGGAGAAGGGGACGACAGAGGACGAGATGGTTGGATAGTGTTCTCGAAGCTACCAGCATGAGTTTGACCAAATTGCGGGAGGCAGTGGAAGACAGAAGTGCCTGGCGTGCTCTGGTCCATGGGGTCACGAAGAGTCAGACATGACTAAACGACTAAACAACAACATCTGGAACAGAAATCAATGCAGTTGCTTTTGTTTATATGCGATCATTACATAATTGATCACCACCACCACCCCATTTGCTTTGTGCTTCCTCTGAACTTAAATGAATGGTGTGGAATAGCAGAAGGATAAAATAATCAAGTATGTTAAAATTCTGCCACAGCTAGATGAACGACGCAGCTTTAGTCAGAAGCCAAGCTGCAGCAGAATGGAAACAGTGCTGCATTGAAATCAATGCCACCCTACATCTCTGCTTGTACAGTGCAACTATGGTGTACACAGAGTATACACTCATTGCTTGTGAATAAGTGCATGAGTGTGCAGCTGAACCATCTGTACAGATTGTACACTTGTTGAATGTAACTTGTGAACAGCCTTTATGTTGAGGCCGATTGTGGAAGCGTTCAGAGGCCTGCTCCGAGCAGCTTCCCAGTGCTCACTTCAGTGCATCCAGAGTCTGCCATTGCTCCTGTTGGGCTTCCAGTAAGCCAACAGCAGTAGAAATAGGGGAGAGAAGAAAGAAGGTGCAGACAGCAAGAGAAGAAGGAGAAATAGGAGGAGGAACTCAATCTTCCTGTCTATCTGCCTTGGCTTCCGATTTCCACTTCTACCCCATTCTGACATTCACTTGCTGCTTTTGCAACGTGACCCCTGCATAAGCTGGAACATGTTATTGGTTCTTGCTTTGTTTCAACTATTTGTAGTAAAGTATTTATTCAGCTGAAAATGGGAAGGGTGCAAGAGAGGCTTCCAGAGATCAGTTCCGCCAGCCCTTGCCATAAGCCTTGTAGTCTAAATGACACGACACAAAAGGAAAATGGACTGGGGAGGCAGGAAGAGGGGAAAAAAGAAAGAAAGCTCATACACTAGTTCTTAGTAATGAACAGCTGGAATGGAGAGAGTTGAAGGAGGAGAGGAGCTAATAGTTGCTGGTCTCTCAGCTGAGCCAATGGGGAGGCCCTCTGTTGTAGATAGGATGGAATAACTGATGGTAGATCACAACACTTCTAACCTCTGTCCTACTACCCATTGGATTGATAGTTGACTTCCCATAAGCCATGAAACCGGACACCTGGAGACTAGCCTTTCCTTGATGCTGGCACATGATGTGGTGTTCATTCTGTCTTCATGTAACTATTAACATGGATCCGGCTTCCTACTTCACCTATAAACATTCATTGAAAGTGTGATGGTGGTGGGCAATCCATCTTTTGCCCCCTTTAGCCACCCTGACTCCTAGCACAGCAGAGTGATTAAAGGGTGCTAAAGGGTCCCAAATCCATCTTAAGTGACCTTGAGCATGTGCCTTTAGCTTTCCCTGCTGGGATCATCATTCATTCCATGTTCAACTTAATGTGCACTATCCTGGAAGAACAAAGAGAGAGAAGGGAAGCTTTTAGTGCTGAATTTTCCTGCCTCACATTCAGAGATTTTATTTTATTTTTAAATTACCCACATGATCAAGATGCTTGACAGATTCCATCTTTGTGAATTCCAGTATGAGCTGACCTGCTCTTTAACTATTGTAGGAATTGGAACACAGTTGTCCAGAGGTTTCCCAAAATAACCAAAACAATGATTGGTGCATGTGTGTACTTGCACAATCGTATCCTGCTGTCTTCTACTTAGAGTAGACCCATGGAAATGAACAGACCTAAGTTAGTTGTGTTTATAGCTAAACAAGCTATAGCTTAGGGGCCCACTCTCTTGGGGCCCCCAAATATACTTCTTCTTAATTGCATTTCAGTTCAGCAATTACTTTGATAAAATACATACCGTATTTTTTGCTCTATAAGATGCACCAGATCATAAGACGCACCTAATTTTTGTTGGAGGAAAACAAGAAAAAAAAATATTCTGAATCTCAGAAGCCAGAACAAGAGGGATCGCTGCCCAGTGAAAGCAGCGATCCCTCTTGCTGCTCTGGCTTCTGGGATAGCTGCGCAGCCTGCATTCGCTCCACAAGATGCACACACATTTCCCCTTACGTTTTAGGACGGAAAAAGTGAGTCTTATAGAGCAAAAAATATGGTATTTTGTTATGTGCAAATGGCTTTAGATACCTATTAGGTCCATGAATTACCATATAGCATAGAGTCAACACAAAAAACAGCGACAATTTGTTGTTGACAAAGGACAGCTGGACTTATAAAGGGCCCCATTACCTTCAGTAGCCTAGGGCCTCATCAAACCTAAATCCGGCCCTGGTTGTGTCTTATTAATTTCAGCGGGTCCTTGTGCAAAAGTGACACAGGCTGGAAACAGAGTGATCTATCCACCCCTGGCCACAAAGTTACTTTGAAGTCTGTTGTGTGTTGACAAAATCAAGCCCAACTCCCTTTTACCTCAGGAACAATCCAAACACCAGCAATGAGGTGTGTGGTGCTTTTCCAGCTGCTCATGATTTTTGGCACACACTTCAGTGTGGGCTATGCTCTCTAAATGGCCTGCATCTACTTGAGGGAAGGAATTCAGTTCTTTGTTAATTAGGAAGCCAGCGAGCTTTGTGTTGCGCATATATATATATAGATATATATATATATATATATAATACAGAGAGAAGTGAAATTTGTGCATGGACTGTATCCAGGCTCTTGGCAGCATATTCACTTTATCAGCAGAACACACTGTTCTACTGGGACGCCGATTCTAGGTCAGCCATAAAGGGATCCTTCCCCCATTTTCATGTGTATTTATTTCAGTGTATTCAGGGCAGCTCTTGGAACACAAAACTGCAGTTGTGTTTTTTTTTCTTTCTCCCACCCTCAACCCCTCCACCCAAACCAAAGGATATTGATTTTGGAATAATGCCTTCAACACCATGCCCTTCGGTTATGCTGGATACTGATGAGCTCAGCATTTTCTTCCCCAAAGCTAAGGGAGGGTGCTAAGGGAATCCCAGAACTGGGAACTCAGAGGCATCCGGATGTTAACAATTCATCATCACGGCAATAGGGAAGGCACAGGTTGCATAATGATGCATCAACAAGTCTCAGCTCCTTTCAGGCTTCTCGGGAAGGGATGCTCTAAAAAGTTCATCTGTGAGGTAGAAGAGTCTGAGGGGCAGACTGAGGAAATATGTTCTTTCCTTCAAAAGCTGCTGTCACAATTTATTAGTCATTCGTCAAGGTGTGACAGGACTCATTTTGTTTTGCCACAACCAGCTAGCGCAGCTGCTCTTCAGGAATTTTTGAGGCGGAGGTGGTGTGGGTGTTTGTGGAAGATTTGGAATGTGTGGGACTCCTCGGACTTGTTTTTTCCCCCTTGAACTTCAACCCCCATCTTCCTTTTCAATTCATTGAGTGAGTCCCCTGAGTAGGAATTAAAATTAATGCTGTGTCAAAAAACAAAACAAAAACCCACCTTCCAATTTCTTGAAAATGTTCTTCCTCTGTGAAAGAGGCTCCAACGTTTCTGCTTTGTTCTCAGAGCGTGTTATAATTTCCACAGAAGTTCAGTGCGTGGTTTTGAAATTACCTTGTGGCGGCAAAAAAACCTGAGGGTGGTGTGTGCTTTCTTCTCTCTTTCCAGGAAACATTGCACCAGAAGCTGCCCAAATTGGATATTGTTAAAAAGAAGATTAGGCAAATTCATGGAGGAAAAGGCGATCAATGGCTACTAGCCACAATGGCTATGTTCCACCTCAGGGGTCAGCAAACTTTTCCAGCAGGGGGCCAGTCCAGTGTCCCTCAGACCTTGTGGGGGGCTAAACTATATTTTGGGAAAAAATAATAATGACGAATTCCTATGCCCCACAAATAACCCAGAGATGCATTTTAAATAAAAGCACACATTCTACTCATGTAAAAAGACGCTGATTCCCAGACCATCCACGGGTCAGATTTAGAAGGCGATTGGGCTGGATCCAGCCCCCGGGCTTTAGTTGCCTACCCATGTTCTACCTCCACTGTCAGAGGAAGTATGCCTCTAAATGCCAGCTGCTGGAAACCAGAGGCATGGAGAATGCTCTTGTCCTCTGGCCCTGTTTGCATGTTTCCCACAGGCATCTGGTTAGCCATTGCGAGAACAGGATGCTGGAGTACTGACAGGCCTTTGGCCTGACCCAGTGGGACTCTTCTTGTGTTCTGGCTTTTTGCGCTTCCTGATCTGAAAAAAAGCCTCTTGGGAGAAGTTACCTCATGATACCTTTCTCTGGGTTTTCAATGAAGCCTGGACACCCAGGGAAACTACAGAGCGCAGGCCACTGGGGAGATGATTGGTAGCATGAAAGAAAGCACAGCCACAAACACCCACCAGCCAACCTCAAAAGTAAATCAGTCTTAACAAAAACCCTGAAAACTCACCCATGAGATTTTCACCAAAGTTTCCAAATTCCAAAAAGTTGACTTTAAGCAAAGGTTAGCAGGGAATAAAAGAACAAGGTCTGAGTTTTTGTATGGAAGGCCACAGGGGGCAGCGACTATTTCTGACTTGAGTAGATCCATCCAATTTATTCATTTCAGTGAAAGACTTGGTTGAGAAGTTAACTAAGTACCCTCTTTTAAAACAATTCTCTGAAAAGCAAAGCAAGGCTCTTTCTGTTACAAGGGCTCTTAATCCTTTCTCCTTCCAAGGTAAGGAACAAATCACGTTATAGGAGACATGAGGGTTTAGTAAAGGATGGCTACATACCGTATTCAGAAAGCATGCTTAAGCTGCCCACATTTATAGTAGGGTGTTGTCTTGAGAAACCATTGTTTTCGATCTGCAGCCTTGAGAAAATAAGATCGCAAGCCCTCTAACATTTTTCTGATGAAAATAGGGATGTTCTATATAATAGCAACAACAACAACAACAACAACAACAACAACACCCTGCCCATCTGACTGGGTTGCCTAGTCACTCTGGGCAGCTTCATATATATATATATATATATATATATATATATATATATATATATTACAACATTAAACAGATGCCTTCAGATGTTTTCTGAAGGTTGTATAGTTACTTACCTCCTTGGCTCAGGGGTCACTTAACTCCATACCTTCCAACATTCCTCTGATGAAAATAGGGATGTCCTAAGGAAAAGTGGGACATTCCAGGATCAAATCAGAAACTGGGATGGCTTCTGTAAATCTGGGACTGTCCCTAGAAAATAGGGACACTTGGAGGGGTCTGAGATCAGGACCTGTCAGTTATACACATGGGCCATCCATTGGCTGCAGGTGGTTTTCCTGGCAATCCTGTCCAAATTCATCATTCTTTGACAGGAGGGCTCTAATAATATTGCTGGTGTATGTGAAAGAGAGAGTGGTCTGGTGCATGGGGCTCACCCCATGGGGGAGACAAAGAGGCACTGCTAGACATGTTTGCACAGGTTATAATTTGGGGCTGCAGCAACCCTCTGGGGATCAGTAGGAACCTTTGCTATATCAGAGGTGTGGAAGACAGCTTTTGTATTGTTGCATGCCACCCCCACCCCAATCTCTGAGTGACGAGAGATTCAAAGGGTTCCAGGCACTTTCCCAGAGTTTGTTTTCCTTGGAAGGAGGGAAAGCAGAGACATTGAGGACTTTCCTTCCTGCTGGCTCTGTGTCTCTCCAGGGGAAGGACTTGGGGATAAGTAGTTCAGTAACTGCTTGACATTTCCAGCTTCTGTTGTTTTTTCCCCCGGGAGCACTGCAGACCCCCTCTCTCCTTCCCTGATAACAGAGGGGAGGCCCCCAGTGGGTGCTGCTGGCCTGTAGCAGGAGTTCACAGAGCTCTTGCGGCAACCAGGAAGCCTCAAGGTGTAGCTGCCTCTGTACAGTCTGCCATTTGGAGTGAGGAGGAGGAAATAATCAGTAATGGGAAGGCACTGGTGAATGTAATGGTAAAGAGGGATTTCAGTTCCCATCATGGTCCCTATGCAGTGTCCTGGCTGACAAAGTCATCTCTCATTCACACTGCTGCACCCTCCCAGGAATGTATTTGAGATGCACCCATGCGCTGTAAGGGTACTGTCATTTATAAGAGGACTGCAGAAGTACAGCTCTCACTGCAAGATTTTACATGCCCCTGGGTATTTGCAGAAGGGCATTTTCTCTTCCTGTATAACTAACTCAGTCCCTGTTTGGGGGGCACGTTATATGTGTGTACTGTGTCTCTCCCCCCCCCCATAAAACATTCTCACTACCATTGTCGTCCAGTTCCAGAAACAGCTGTCCACAGCTAATTTATTTCCTAATGCTGCAGCAATGTTAATTTATAAATTACACTGGTAATTCGAGCTATTATTAATTTCAGATGGTGTAGGGCAAGACTAATTAAAATATGACACCAATTGCCACACATATGTACCAAGGACTAACATTTAAAATTAATAGGAATATTAAGTGTGACACCGGTCTCAGAGATGCTCTGCTCAGTAATTACAACACCCGGGCTGCAAAAGATTTGATAAAAGGAGATGGGGAGATTTAAGAGAAATAAATAAGACAGCTCTATTTATGTCTCTCTTCCTCCTCACCCTTCTGCCATCCTTTAAAGGGATTGGTAAAGTTTCTTCCTTCCTTTCCCCACATTTCAAAATCAAACTTGAACTTTCCAATTTGCAAAAAAATGACTCACTATACCAAAGGTATTTTAATGCTGATATAATCTAATGGTTTTGCATTTTGAGGGAATGTCTGAACTGCAAATGCAATCCAGTTTGAAACTAGTTTATCTCATTTTACTTTATCCCAAGACTGCATACTCACCATACATTTAAAGCACATAGCTTCCCCTAAAGAATGCAGGGAATTGTAGTCTGTGAAGGGTGCTGGGAAATGCAGCTCTTTGGGGGCAAATTACAGTTCCCAGGATTCTTTGGAAAAAGCCATGTGCTTTGAGTGTATGCTGTGTACACAACCTTTGAGTCTTGGGAATTGTACCGTATTTTTCGTCCCATAGGACGCTCCGTCCCATAGGACGCACCTAGTTTTTGGGGGGGAAATAAAGGAACTTCCCCCCCTTTATTTCCCACTCAAAACCAGGTTGGGGAACAGTGGTATGGCGGCGCTCCGCCTCCCCACTGTCCCCCGAGCTTGTGCGGCTGGCCGATGTCTGCCCGGCACGCGGGGCGCTCTGCTTCAGGGCGCCCGGCGCGCCGGGCGGCAGGCTGCTATCCACAGCATGGGGAGCCCTGTGGGAGTTCCTGCAGGGCTCCCCATGCTGCTGATGTCTGTCCGGCGCGAGGGGCACTCTGCTTCAGGGTGCCCTGCACGCCGGGCGGCAGGCTGCTATCCGCAGCGTGGGGAGCCCTGCGGGAACTCCCGTGGGCTCCCCAGGCTTGCTGATAGCTTCCTGAAGCCTGGAGAGCGAGAGGGGTTGGTGCACTCCGAGCCCTCTTGCTCTCCAAGCTTCAGCGAAAGCCTGTATTCGCCCCATAGGACGCACACAGATTTCCCCTTTCTTTTTGGAGGGGGAAAAGTGCATCCTATAGGGTGAAAAATGTAATTTTTTGGGGGGTGGGGGGTGGATTCCTTTTTGCTTATCCCTTTCACAACATTCCAGTTCTTGATATTATTGAGGTGGCGGTGGCAACCATGGCAGTGAAACTGGGGCAAATCCAGTTTATATCTATACCTTAAACATATCCCTAGTACTATGGAGACTCTCTCCTTTTACCAACTCCCCCCACCACTGCAGGAAAGCACTCTTCTTTCTTTTGGTAATGTGTGTACAAATGCATGACTCAAGTCTGCTGAAGGGGGTCATCAACGTAAGCTAAATGAGGCTAAGTATGCACTTTGATTTGGCTTGAAAGCCATGGTCCGGGGATTTCTCCTCTTGACAGTGAAGGGAACTCCCTGCTCCCAACACACATTTTCAAAGCAGCCAGCGGGTTTGGTGTCTTCTGCACGTGGATTATCAATGGCAGCCTGCCAAGCTTGGCTGCCTACCACCTCATTTATATATAATGCTCCTTTCCTCCACATCAAGATATCCAGGCAAACAAATGGAAAGGATCATTTTAAGGGCTGTATCTAGAACTCCCATCAACAGCAGCAGTGCCAGGTGAAAGATGCATGCCCAGAGAACATTGCGCACTGTTTCTAGGTATCTCACCAGCCACATTGTCCTGCTGCATAGTCAAGGTTGATCCTTTTCTTTCTTCTGCAGCCGTGGGATTCATGAGCGAAGACGAGTACTTGGAGATCACTGGCATCACTCGGGAGCAGTCAGGGGAGTACGAATGCAGCGCATCCAACGATGTCGCCACTCCTGTTGTGCGGAGAGTAAAAGTCACAGTGAACTGTGAGTATTGGGTAGGTTGTCGCAGGGCTGTAGGTTGCTGCAGCTTAGCAGTAGTGGGGGGGGGGCTGCTGGAAGGATTTCCACAGTCTTTCTTGCTGCATTTTCTGTGTTTCCTTGGCATATTCTCTGCACCTTTTAATACCTGCAAGAGATAAAATAAGAACATATGAAGCTACCTTACATGAAGCTGGCCCAACCTGGAACCTTCTGAGTCGTACCCAATGTAGCGCTAAGTTAAAGTTATGTCACAGTATACATGTTTCACTGGCAAAAAAAGGTTTCATGCTAGCAGAATGTCATTGTGCACGAGAATGCATAAGCAGATTGCTGGTCACTTTATTGCACTGTGGATTGACCATTCTGTTGCATGAGTTCTGCTAGTGCAGGCATAGGCAAACTCGGCCCTCCAGATGCTTTGGGACTACAGCTCCCACCATCCCTAGCTAACAAGACCAGTGGCCAGGGATGATGGGAATTGTAGTCTCAAAACATATGGAAGGTCGAGTTTGTCTATGCCTGTGCTAGTGCAACGATTGTGTTGTATTCCTCTGTTGCAGAACACTAAAACTCAAACATCCACTAAAGAATGCTGGATATGGTGCCCTGCATGAAAAGTGCATGCTTTGCCTTTGAGCTACAAACCTACATTTGTTGCACCACAGTAAATCTTCCAAAAGGGGGCTGAACAGTAACATGGTAAATTGGGAGCATCTCTTTCTAGTGACATCCCAGCAGAAATGATGCTTCCTAGACCAAATGTTCAGTTCACCCAATGAATGGGTCACACTTGTCTGCATGCTCGCATACTGATTTACACACATACCCCGCATTTCAGAACTCAGACAAGTGCACACATTTCTCATTCACACACAGGTAAGTCCGTATTCAATTAGGCACACACATGTGTTTGTTGTCACATTCCTGCATGGACTTGCATGCATTTGCACACACTAGCGTTCTCAAAACACACATCTTGCATCAACAGGACATGAAAAGTGGCAGAGAGTTGAGGATGCGTTGATCAAGTGGGCAGGAGTTAGAAAGTGGAACTGTGTGGGCAGTGGTAGTGTCTAAGAGCTAGTTTGGAACCGGTTCCTTTGAGAATGCGTGTAAAATAGCCTTTGAGTGTTCACTACCAGGATCTGGTCACGGACTCTTCAAGCGCATCTGGCCAAGGAACCTTCTGCCGTCGGCGGTTTGTTTTTGGCACAAGCAAATCTCTGGAGAGGGGAAGGATCTTGGAGCAACAGCAGAGCAAAGTGATTTTCCAAAGCCACAGAGAACAACCCCTCAACTTGTCCCTTTCTCTACAGACCCACCATACATCTCAGATACTAAGAACACCGGGGTGCCGGTGGGACAAAAAGGCATCCTCCAGTGTGACGCCTCTGCAGTTCCATCAGCCGAGTTCCAGTGGTACAAGGATGACAAAAGGTACATGAAAGATTAGTAGTAACTGATATTAGGATATTTCAGCTGGACCTATCCTCACCATCACTGCATCAGAATTTACTTGCGCTCTTAGAAAACTGACAGCCACTCCAACCTAAGCACAGTCAGCATGGTACTGGTGGGGTAGATGAGCACATTTCTCTGCAGTCGTTCAGCGACTGAGTGTGGATAAAGAACTGGGACTAATTCTATGGAAGGATGAATTTCACTTTCAGTTTTCCTCTGTTTCTCATTTCCCAAAATTTATTAAATTCAGTTTGATCCCATTTCCATAAATAGGGTAGCACATATTTTCTACTAAAAACTTTGCAGAACAAAACTCATTCCCATTTTTGTATTCTTTTCTCTTTCTGTATGTATTTTCAATGCAATTCTGGTTAACATATGTGCCTGGAGGCAGGGGGGCTATGGTCACTATTATATATATTTCCTCTACTATACATCTTTTGTACTCTCTCTCTCTCTCTCTCTCTTCTCAGAGAACTTCAGTGCAAAATTTTAAAAAGGGTACATTTTAGAAGGTTTCGCTCATGTTTTGGTTTGTAAAGTGTTAATTAAGTAGGATCACAATGAAATGCAAATTGAATGAATCCCCCTACCCACCCAACCATCTGTTTATGTTTCAAAGCAGGGGTATTAACTTCCAAACTTGTAAGGGAATCTGCTAGCATTTGTCCAATGTTACCTTTAGCTTTGCTGTCTTCAATTCCTGCCTTTATACTCACTTGCCACTTTTGCTTCTTCCACCCAACTTCTTATTATCCCCATTGTCAACATTGAGACCATCTGCACTATATGTTTAAAGCACTATGGTGCCACTTTAAACAGTCAAAGTTTCCCCAAAGAATCATGGAAACTATAGTTTCTTAAGGGTGCTGACAATTGTTAAAAGAGTCCCATTTGCCTTAGAGAGTTGCAGTGTCCATAATGGTTTAACAACCAGTCACCCTTGCCAGGGAACTCTGGGTAATGTAGGGGGGAATATCAGCTCTCAACACCCTTCACAAACTACAGTTCCCATGATTCTTTGGTGGAAGCCTGGAATGTTTAAGTGGCACAGTACTACTTTAAATGCAGGGCACATATGGGGTCTTAGATTGTATGCTCCTTAAAGTTAGGGACCTTTTCCCTGTACACTGCTCAGCAAAGTAGATTGATGGCACTGAGTTAAGAGTAATAATACTGCAAGCAAGTGGTAATCTACTGCATGTGGCACAGCCCCTTCACCCCAATGTCCTCATCTGTGTGTCTAACATGGAATTATGCTTAATAGAAGCCCTCATTGCCAAAGTTCATTGGTACAGCAAGGCTCCACTGTAACAATTCCACCCCAATTTGTGAGTGAGACTTACTTATCAGATTAGAATCATTCTCTGCTTGTGTAATTCCCACAGAAATCCCCAGACCTTGGAGCTCTCCTCCGCTAATTATCTCCACAGTACAGAGGTCCATTGAAAACACAAATTTGGAGATATTGTCCATTTGATTAAGGCATTTGTTTTAAGTTGTAGATCACGTGGTGAGCTTCCAATATGCTGTCAGTCAGGATCAAAAGTCAGGGCAATAACACAGAGCAAGAGGCTGCGGGGAAAAGTAGCTAAGCATAGCACGCACACACACACACACACACACACACACACACACAAAGAGACACACACACAAAGAGACACACACATTGTCTTTTTCTTTTAAACAGCATACAAGAGTATCAGGGTGGGGGAATGAGGTTCCAAAGAGGGGAGACACAGGCTATGGGGGGGGTGTAACTGTGGGGGGGGGGCGGGAAACTAAAGTGGCTTACATCTACCAAAAATGCTCAGCAACCTCCTTTCATTCCCCCAGCAGACACTTTGTAGAGTTCTTCAGCTGCATCCTGTTCCTTTGCCTAGTGTCTGTTCCTTGTTGTTTAAATCTTCTTTACTTTAGAGAAATGACAAATAAGAGGAGATGTGATAGAAGTGTGTAAAACAAGGCATGGGATGGAGAGAGTGGAGAGAGAAAAGTTTCTCTCCCTCTCTCATAACACTGGAACACATGGACATTCAATGAAGCTGAATGCTGGAAGATCCAGGTCAGACTAAAGCAGTGTTTCCCAACCGGTGTTCCGTGGCACACTAGTGTGCCGCGGAACGTTGCCTTGTGTTCCGTGGGAGGGAGGCGGGCGAGTCGGGCGGCGAGAGGCGGGGCGGCGGCGGTGAGCACATGCAGGGCGGCGAGCAAGCTCCCTCCCACATCCCATCGCCGCTCACTTCAGCCGGCCTACTGGAGGAAGGTGCGAAAACCTCGCGCATGCGCAGGCCTTCCGCCTGCGACAGCCCAGTAGGCCGGCCGAAGCGAGCGGCGATGGGATGTGGGAGGGAGCTCGCTGGCCGCCCCGCGTGTGCTCGCCACCCGACTCGCCCGCCTCCCTCCCACGGCACACCAGCCTACCTCCGTGGGAGGGAGGCGGGCGAGTCGGGCGGCGAGAGGCGGGGCGGCGGCGGCGAGCACACGCGGGGCGGCGAGCGAGCTCCCTCCCACATCCCATCGCCGCTCGCTTCGGCCGGCCTACTGGAGGAAGGCGCGAAAACCTTGCGCATGCGCAGGCCTTCCGCCTGCGACAGCCCAGTAAGCCGGCCGAAGCGAGCGGCGATGGGATGTGGGAGGGAGCTCGCTCGCCACCCCGCGTGTGCTCGCCGCCCGACTCGCCCGCCTCCCTCCCACGGCACACCACCCTACCTCCGTGGGAGGGAGGCGGGCGAGTCGGGCGGCGAGAGGCGGGGCGGCGGTGGCGAGGAGAGGCCGCCCAGCGCGGGGCTCTCGCCGTCTGCCTGCCTGGCTGCCTGCGAGCTCGGCGGGCAGCGCTTCCGTCCACAGCGCCCGCCTCGCGGCTCTCATTCCCTGCCCCTGCCAAAGCTCACCCAGCCAAGCCGCGCTCTCCTTCCTGCCTCGCTTTGCTGCCTCCTCCCCCCCCCACCCCCAAAGCTTGGAGGTTCCCCGGCAGGAAGGAGGGAACTTAATCCTCTCCAAGGGCTGCGGAAAACAGACATGCAAATGGGGGCTTGCCAGCTCTTCAAGCGCCGCCGGCTTTCTTCGGGAATTACCGCCCGCCGAGTCCGGTAACGCTGACAGGCCGAGCCGCGGGGCTTGGCAGCGCAGCCGGCAGAGTGTGGGAAAGGGCGGCCGCCACGCGCCGGGCAAGGCGAGACTCGACGGGGAGGACACCGGCAGCAGCGCCCCCCCCCCCAGAAACCCGCTCCGGGCAGGTAATTCACAGAGAGTGGACAGAAGGAAGCCTTAAAGGGCTTCAGCCTCCCAGAGTGGCGGGGAATAATAATAATAATAAAATTGACAGGTGGTGTTTTTCTAGGTGAGGGGGTGGGGACTGTAATAACAAAAAAATCAGCTGTATATCAACCGCTGTTTTGCAATGAGGAATTGCAAATAAGGAAGATCAAAAGGAGAATGTTTTTTTTGGGGGGACTCTCTTCCTCTTCCTCCTCCTCCTCTCGTTCTTGCTCCTCTTCCTGGCAAAAGGGCTGCTGAGACCCCTTCTCTCTTGGGTGCCGGTGGGTGCTGTGACGTTGATGCTGCTGTGGCAAGTGCCTTTACTTAGCAGAGTGCATTCCCCTTTACACAGGAGGGGAGGGAAAATAATTGAAACTTACACTTTCGTGCGTCCCTCCCGGCGCGATGCTGCGCGCTGACGTCACGGGGCTGTAATGGTGGTGTGCCTCGAGATTTTTTTCATCAAACAAGTGTGCCTTTGCCCAAAAAAGGTTGGGAAACACTGGACTAAAGAAAGTCCTTCATGCAGCACATAGTTAAACTATGGAACTCGCTGGCCTCTTCCCTCCCTCCCTACTACAATCTGATTTGAAGGTCCTTTCTAGTGTAGCATTAGAATTCACAGTTTCCTCCTTTGGAATTCACTGAGCCAGTGCACGTTGCAAGGGAATTGTTTATCTGTGCTGTGGACAAATCAATGGAGTCTCCTTAAAAGGCAGCTGGCAAATGAATCTTCTGCCTTGAGCTATTTGTTCTGGCAGGATCTGCAAGGTGGAGAAGGAAAGGATGCTTGAATCCAATGATCCCACGTCACGAAAGTGTTTCTCAGCTCCAGATAAATAGCTTAGATAACCCATTCCAATTTTATGTTTTTGATGAAATCTCTCCATAGAAGGGATCACGTGGACCCAAAAAGGGCATCAGAATTGCCCCCCTGGTGAATGCTCAGATCTAATTATGGTGCTCGAATGCAGTCAGTTATAGGCAGCAATGCCAGCTAACTATGTTAGCTTCCATCACGGACTTGTCACCATTTCTTGGTCTTCCTCTTTTATCTTTGCTATCTCTTATTATTTCAGGCTCATTGAAGGACAGAAAGGGTTGAAAGTGGAAAACAAGGCCTTCTTCTCCCGCCTGACTTTCTTCAATGTCTCTGAGCAGGACTATGGAAACTATACCTGTGTGGCCTACAACCAGCTAGGAAACACCAACGCCAGCATCATTCTGTACGGTAAGTAAAGCATGTCCTGGTATTCCAATGGGATCGTATATGGTCAAGGAGTTGCGGGAGGGGTGGACAGGTGAGTTAAAAATCCTCTCTTTTCAAGTCTGGGAAAGATGGGCGGGGGAGCTACTGGACTCATGTCCTACACATGGGCTTCCCTTTGGCACCAAGTTGGCCACTGTAGTAACAGACTGCTAGACTAGGGCAACCTACACCCCATACATTTAAAGCACCATGAAACCACTTTAAAGAGTCCTGGCTTCCTCCAAAGAATTCTGGGAGCTGTAATTCACTAAGAGCATTGAGAGCTGTCAGAAGACCCGTATTTCCCACCCCCAAAGCTGCAATGTGCAGAGTGGTTTAACCATCAGTTTCCCCTCCCAGGGGACTATGGGAATAGTAGCTCTGGAACAGGGGTCTCGTAAAAACCCTCCGCACCCTTAACAAACTACATCTACCAGAATTCTTTGGGGGAAGCCTGGACTGTTTTAAAGTGGTATTGTGGTGCTTCAAATGTATGGGGTGAATGCGGACTTTGGTCTGACCCAGCAGGGCTCTTATATTTTCTGCCACAAGGGCTGAACAAGTGCTGCATCTGTGACATTTATCAGAGTCATGAAAGACTAGCCTCCCTCCTTAGCCTCTTATCCTTGGGATGCCACTGGATAGACAACCAAATCTTTACAAATTATATTTACTCCTAATGTTTAGGAACATAGGAAGTAGCTTTTACTGAGTCAGATCACTGGTCCATCTGGCTCAGAAATGTCTACGTTGACTGGTAGCAGCTCTCCCTTGGCTTCAGACAAGGGGCATTACTAGCCCTACTCAAATTTACCAGAGATTGAACACAGGAGCTTCGGCCTGCAATGCAGTATCTCTACCACTGAGCATCTTTCCCTGGCATCTGTAGATGTCAACAGCTTTCAGGATGTGGGGCTTCTGTCAAATGCCACTCTTAAAGAGTGGGACAAGAAACGAGGTGGACTAAGCCACCAGGGTGACACTTAGGGAAGGTTATAACTTCCGAATGAAGCAAAAGTCAGTCCAGGACTTTCTACAACTCTGCCGCTTCCATTATAATTTCGGCTGTCTTCAATTGTAATGGGCAAGGGCTTCACTATTCCACTTTTCTTGAGTCAACTTCAACCTCCTCTTCACTGGCACGTGGACTTTGACACATTCATTACTGTGGATGTGGAAAACCATCCTGAGAAGATAACCTTCCCTGGAAACTGCATGGACATTTCACCTCCCAAAAGAATGCCAGTATTCACCTTGAATTCTGCTTTCTGTGGGATTCTCTGGTACCTTACACCAACAAACTTCTTCATTCCACCGCCTGAAGTCAATATGGGGAACCATTGGCCTGCCAGATCTTGCTGGACTCCAACTCCCATCAGCCCCAGAAAGCATGGTCTATGGCCAGGGATGATGGGAGCTGTAGTTGAGTGAAATCTGCAGGATGAAATTTTCCCCATACCTGTTCTGACGTACACCTGTTTCAATGTCTCCCAGAAGTGTTGTCAGAACTGCCCTGCCTTAAATCGGGGAAACATTTACTGTAGCGCTAGACTTTCAGCTCTTTCTTCAGAACATATAAAAATCTAAGAAGCTGAATTATCCAGAGGCTCCCCTACCCCACACTTGAACAACATGAATACACACAATCCCCCTCTGAGAGTTTTAGAAGTCAAATAGCCCCATGGTGGGATCATTCAGGTGCCATGGTTGCCTGATAAGAAGTACTAAATACTTGCAGCTGAAACCATCCCAACCCCATAGAACTTCTAACCCATTTACAACATCCTCATTTGGGGAAGTCTTGATATATCCATTGTAGATCCATCAGATAACTGGTCCCCTCCTCAACTCATGTTTTATAAATACATCTTAAGAAATTCCCTCCTCCAGAGTATTGCCCTTTCAGGTAATCAAGCAGAGAGGGGGCTCGCAGAGCGAGGGGGCTCGCAGAGCGAGGACAAATTTCCTCTCCATATACAAAACAGCCACCACCACCACCATCTCAGAGAGCCTTCTCTGACATCGCCACCCCAGAGTGCAGTCTGTTAGGTGAGGCTTTTGAGAATAAACAACCCAAGCGGCTCAGTGATCCCAGGTTTGCTTCCAAGTCGCATTTTCTATTACTGCAACATGAAATAAAAAATTGACTTTCGCAAAGGGAGGCGGGGAAGAGCTCTGTACCCTTATCTGGAAGCTATTTTCTCCACATGCCAGAGCTCTGATTAGAGTGATGGATCCATCTGACACCACTCACAGCCAGGGACAGCTGTAATTGCTTGGCTTATTTGTCACGCTTCTCCAACGTTGTGGCAGGCAGAGCTGTTCTGGCTGCCTTTCTGTGCCAGTTGGGAGCTGAGGTGAGGAGCAAAACCTGGAGTGCCCCACTTTCCCTGGCTTCCTATGCCCACTTTAACCGATTGTTACTGGGTGGTAGGGATAGTAGCCATGCCAGTCCATGTCTATTACCCATTTTAACATAACCTCCTTGTTGTATACTACACTCTTAAGAGGGCTTCAGCCAGGGGTCAGCAAACTTTTTCAGCAGGGGACCGGTCCACTGTCCCACAGACCTTGTGGGGGCGGACGGACTATATTTTGAAAATAAAAATAAAAATGAATGAATTCCTATGCCCCACAAATAACCCAGAGATGCATTTTAAATAAAAGCTACATTCTACTCATGTGAAAACACACTGATTCTCGGACTGTCCGCAGACCAAACTGAGAAGGCAATTGAGCCAGATCTGGCCCCTGGGCCTTAGTTTGCCTATCCGTGGCTTAAGTGCTGTCCCATGGGGCATGGAGTGATCCAGCCCAAGACAGATAGGTGAAAAGCAACATGAAGAGGAAGCCACACAGAGGGTACATCAATGAAACCAACATTAGTATGGTCTGTGGAGGAGGAAGCCACTGCTTTTGATGGAGAACAGGAGCTACGATCACATCCTTGCTACCCATTTTAAGCACTATGACACAGCTTTAAACTGTCATGGCTTCCCCCAAAGAATCCTAGGAACTGTCATTTGTTAAGGGTGATGAGAGTTGTTAGGAGACACCCCTTCCCCTAACAGAGCTGCAATGCTTAGGGTGATTTAATTATCAATTGCTCTTCCCAAATGACTCTGGAAATTGTAGCTGTTATGGGAATAGGAGTCTCCTAACTGCTCTTTGTCCCCTTCACAAGCTACAGTTACCGTGATACTTGGAGGAAGTAGCAACTGCTTAAACTGGTTGAGTAGTGCTTTAAATGTGTGGTGCAGATGTGGCCCCAAAAGCCCAGTCCCTGAGAGGTGACTCAGGCAGTCCCTTGTATGGCAAGCCAGGAGGGCCAATACAGAACAGTAGGTTTCCTGAAGATTTACCCATAAATACATTGCCATTACTTCCATAGTAACCAGAAGGGGAATTATGGAAGGAAGAATGCTAATCTGTGGGTCAGCAAGAAACTGAGATCAAAACCTGCTCATCTTCTAAGCACAGCCTGAGTCCAGGTTCTTATTTCAAAGAATCCCAGGCCTCTGGACACAACAGACATGCATAGTTCATCCACTAGAATTGGGGCTCTTGCATTCTTCTACCATTGGTACAAGAGAGGCTGGCATCTCCTGGCCTGGTGATCATCATGATGCAACCTTTGCCCCTGTGTGTTGTGTGCCATATTACTTTAGTCTATTAAAGAGAAGCCTAGGACTGCTTGAGTCCCAGAGGAAGTCAAAGTGGCCACTGGATTGGAATTAGAAGCCAAATATCTCAATTTATCCCTTTGTCTGAATCTCTAGGTGTCCACACTGGAATCCCTCCAAATGTCAGGCAGGGTTAATGTCAGTGTTTCAGACCACATATAATTATTCTTCATGGCCAAACAAGAGGATGTACTGTAGCTCATGTAGCCATCTCCTGAAAAACCTGTGTTATTTTGCTTTGAAATGAAAAGCAGTTGTGGGAGGCTATGAGTTTCAATGGAAATATGGTAGTGGGGAGGGAGTTGTTTGACCTCTCTCTCACACACACTCTCTCTCCCTGCACAGCATTGCTGCTACCCACATCTTTTCTCTCTGTGTGGAAAAGCAAGTGGGGAAAGGTCACTTTTAGTGAGAAAATGGCTCAAGTGGGATTTTTATTTGCTTAGCTAATTTATACACCGCTTTGTATTTCAGCAGAAATATGGTTAAGGAGCCCTTCCCTTTCATTTCTCTTCAGACACTGGAGAACTGTAGATTTGCATGTTTTGGAAATTAATCTAGCTAAGAGCAGGCCTTCAAATGCTGCTGAGAATCTTTCCCAAGTGAAGTAGCATTTTCTTGCCCTATTGAAATCTGAAATGGCAGTCTGATGTCACAGAAATGTAGAAACCCGAATCCCTGCCTATATGGGCTTCAGCTTGCCTATCTCTGTGTATGTCACAAGTGGGATGGGTCATGTCACAAGTGGGATGAGAAATAAGGGTCCCAGTTTTTTAGTTACTTATGATTTAAATGATTGATTGAGTTAAATTTCCACCAGCCCATCCTGAAGCCTTGAGATAGGCAAGAGGGCTTGAAAAACAAGCACAACCCACCCCCTATTTGAATAATAATAAATAAAATGGCATGTTAGAAACTACTGCAAATGGGATAGCACATGTACTACCCCATACACTAGCCAGCAGCTACACTCTAGAACTGTTGCCTATTGATATTAAGCAGGTCTGAGAATACTGTTTTCAGCATTTACTTTTTAAAAATGTTTAAGAAAGCAAAATCAGATATGCCATTTTAACATGTCATTTTAGTTTATTGTGTCATTTTAAAAAACCTGCTCCTTTTTCTTAAATTTAGAGGAATCAAAGTTCAACACTTATTTTCAGCATTGATTTTATCAGTTTTATTAATGACTAATTTATGTTGTTTTGTGGAAACTTCTTCAATGTTTTTTGATGATTACGTGGCATATAAGCCTTGTTAAATAGATTAAATAAATAACTATTTTTAAAAACTAAAATGTGTGCATTAGTCAAAACTGCATAAGGATATGCGTTTATTAGAAGAAAAACACAATGGGACTTGCCGCAAAATGCGGAAAATGGAAGTTAAGACTGGCAAAACGAGAAACCAAGGGAACAAAAGTTGACAGATCCTTCCATCCCTGTCACTCAGAATAAATGTCATTGCTGCTGTCATACAATGAAGAAACTAGAAAGACAAGGGAGATTCATGTGGTGGGAGGTAAGCATTTTGAGGGGGTGTAAGAGAAGAAGCAGTCTCTTCAAGAGGCTGATCCCATGCAGCCTTCCAAGCAAGAGTTTGTGTCCACACCAGGGCCTAAAATGTTTTATACTGCTGATTGATTAATTCCTGATGACATCTCTCCCATCACATGCATCACAACGTTCTGTCATACAGCCTTGCAAAAAAAAAAAAAAAATCTGCTACCAAATGTACTCTCAATGTCAAATGAAGCTAGCTTGTGCCTTTCATAGTTATATGTCACAGCCAAGTAGGTAGAGAAGAGTTTTTCTCCCTTTCTCATAACCCTAGAACTTGTGGACAGCCAATGAAGCTGAATGTTGGATGATTCAGGGTGGATGAAAAGAAAGTACTTCCTCATGCAGCACATGGTTAAACTCTGGAACTCACTCCTGCAGGAGGCAGTGATGACCACCAATGTAGATGGTTTTGAAAGAGGATGAGACAAATTCATGGAGGACAAGGCTATCAATGGTGGCTAGAGTCATGCTCAGCCTCCACAGTCTAAGGCAGTATTCTGAATATCTGTTGCTGGAAACCACAGGGGTGTGGTGGGTTGATTGTTCTTGTACTTGGGTCATGTCGGAAGGTTTCCTGCAGACATCTGGTTGGCCACTATGAGCACAGGATGCTGACCTAGATGGGGCTATTGGCCTGATCCAACAGGCTCTTCTTGTGTCAGGGCAAGGTTGCAAATTGTGAGTACTCTTGAGCCCCATTCCATGTAGCCCAAGTTTCCCAAGGTGAAACTGGTAGGTAGAAATACCACAAGGAGTGACTACTATGGTGCAGTTGGTATTATTATTAGGTACTTTGGCTCTTAGTTGGACCTAAACTGGTATTAGGAGTTGAATTCTAGAGACTACCAGAGGTCAGTGGTGGATTTGCATGGGTAGTACCTATTTTAGGGCAGGGAGTTCTACGTGTCTCAGATCCCACATTGTTCCAGATGATATGAGGCCTCCCCAGAAGCCAATACCAATAGTATCTGAGCCCAGGGAGCTTGTGAGATTGCTGTCGCCTGCACTGCATGGATTACAGTTCCCCAATGCCACAGGCATCTTGTGAGATTGCTGTCGCCTGCACTGCATGGATTACAGTTCCTCAATTGCCACAGGCAATACAACAGTGTCCAAGGCTTTCAGTCCTCTTCCGTGTATGTTCCTCAGATATGCACCGTGTAGCTACCTAGTAGGCCCAGAAGCCTTTGTAGGCTTTGGTGCACATCACTGCTGTCACAGGCTTGCACAAGACCTTGGGACAGTTCTAGAGGAGCCTAGTACAATGGGGGTTATGAAAGGTTCTGATAAGTGAGCCCCAGGTCTTCACTGAAATCCATGTCAAAATTGTGGTGGGTGTTTTATTCCACGGAATTTTGTTGTATGGCTTAGAACAGGAGGAGCTATTCAGCAGTGGAACAGGCTACCTTAGAAGGTGGGACTCTCCTTTATTAAAGGTTTTTAAACAGAGGTTGGATGGCCATCTGGCATGGATTATTTAGATGTGGTACCTGCATTGCAAGGGATTGGACTAGATGACCCTTGGGGGTCTCTTCAGACCCCATGTGTCTATGATTCTATGATTTAAAGCATATTTAAAATGCACAACATCCTCAAGGGAATCCTGGAATCTGTAGTTTGTTAAGGAGGATGGGAATTTCAGCTATGTTGGCATCAGCTACAGTTCTCAGGATTATTTGGGGGGAGCCATATGTTTGAAATGTATGGTTTGTGCATAGCCTTGGTCAGACTGGACTCCCTAGTTGGCAAAAACTAACTCTCAGACAATCATGCCAAAAGCAGCAATCGTTCTTCCCTTTGTTGAACATTTCTTCCCTGAACAAATCAAAGATCTAGAGTGGTTATTTTTTCTTAGGTGAGGCAGGTGTTTTAATTTCCCCACCACTAAGATGCAATAAAGGAACAACCACCATCTCGCGAACCGCGGAGAGCCTTAAAGGAGCTCAATGCAGGGGCAGAGAATCAGTCTGCTGTTCACAGAGGGATCGTCAGATAATTAAACTACAGCAGGGTCCCACTGTACCATCCTGTACTAATCTTAGTTTAGCAAATCACTTTCTTCCCCTCCACACCACCCTCCCACAACACCTTTTGTGTGACTACATTGTAAACTCTGCAGGACTTCACTTTGGTTCCGCATAGTGCCTTAATCTAGTGGGAAGCTAATTTCATAAGAGGTCTCCTGTTGAGAGCCAGAATTCTAGGCCCAACCGTTGTTAGGGGCAACCGCAGACTCCATGTTTTGAATATGGGGGTATGCTGCGCTAAAATCAATAGGGAAGAGGCATGACAAGGTCCCTGAGGTGTCATGCCATCACAGGTGACCTGCAGTTTTGACCAAAAAGTGCAGAATTCTGATTTGCTCATTAATCTTAATTGATAGAGCAGTTGTGCTCCTAAATGGTGAAGAGGGAGGGCAATGCATTCCTCCATAAACAACCTGATGTGCCACATTTGAAGGAGAAAAGAATAAGCTCAGCAGAGCTAATGTGGTTGTGAGAGGAGGTGTGTAGGCTGGCAGCTAAGAGAGAAGGCTGTGTGCGGAGCAGGCCCTAATTCAAGTTTTGCCTAATTCCCCAATCTCTCAGCCTCAACACCCACATAAAATGCTGGGCTGCTTTCGAGGGCCATTGTGAAGATGATTGAGATAAGTTATGCAAAGTGCTTTGAATACTTGAGATGTGCTATTTAAGCACACAAATGATTATTACCATCCACTTCCATGGATGGAGATGTGAAGGAACTATTTTCTCACACAAATCCTTCAGGAAAAGAATCTAATGAGTGAACCTTCAAGAAGAGGTAGGGTGGTTTGAGGAGAATATCTCTCATCCATTTGACCTCTTTGGCCATTGAAAAGTCTCCTCTGAGATTTTACAGGGTTGGCCTATTGTGTTTGTTATATTAAAGGGGGCCCTCAGGCAGAGAGCTGAAAGCTGTGAGGTGTGAACTGGGAAACTGGGAAGCCCAATTATTCCTTGGTGTTTAATTTTATTTGAGGCTTTTCATATCTGCCTTTTTTTTCTTTTTCTTTTTTTGGTTCCATAGTAGAACTTCCTCTCCACAAAAGGCAGTCAGTGAGCACCCAAAACTGTAAAGTAGTGAGAAGAGGCTGTGATTTGCAGGAGAGAATTTGTGAACATGGTATGAACTAACCATCACTTCTTCCCTGAAACTCTCCTACCCTTGCCCTCGCACTTTCCCCTGTGACAGAGGAAACAAGGGGTTGACTGACAAATACAGCTGAGGGGATGTGGGAAAGGGAAAGCAACAAATGGGGTTAAACATTCCCTTCCCTGACCATTGAAGATAAATTGTTAGCTGTCTTATGGGCTGGACATACTCCTCTTCTGTAGCAGTCTTCAAAACAGGCAATAATATGGGATGATAATATCAAGAAATCAAGGTATTGCACAAAGTGATGTGTAGGCCTAGGAACAGGTTGTGATCCCCGGCCTCTCCGGTGACCTAATGGGCTCTTTTGCAAGGCTGGCATTAAAAAGTATGTCATCCTTTCCATCTCCTTATCTTCATGCTTCCTTTCATTCACTTTCAGAAAGTGTCTGCTGTTCTCTGCTTTGCCCATTTACTTCACAGCCCTCCCACTGCCACCCACACCTTCTCCATCCCATTTCTTATTTACACGGCGCTGTGGTCATGGAGTGGTAATTATGAAACAATATATTTATTTTTATTTTATCTTCATTTTTCTCTTCCATTGTTTCCTCACCTGGTTTAGAAATAAGTGAGCCCACAAGCTCAACCTTGTTCCAAGGTCAGTATTGTTCTTGCTGTATGTCACCTTCCGCTCCCTTATTTGCAACCTCCCTACCCGCCGCCACCCTTCGTTATACATTGCCTGTTTCCCTTGTCCGATTTGCATGGAGGACGGTACCACTTCCTGATGAGCACCCAAGAGACTGCAGGCTCTGATTGGTCTCCTTGTCTCCATCATGTCATGTTTGATCTGTTGACTCAGTGATTCAGAGCTTCAGTAACCAGTTCCATATCTCCTTCTCCTCCCTCACAGATTAGACTCAAGTAACTAAAAGTGTATCTGCATGCCACATTCATATTGCCTTTATACCAGGGATGGGGAACCTGTGGCTCGCCAGTTCTTGCTGAACTACGACTCTCATCAATCCTGACAAGCGTTATGGATGGTGGGAGTTCTAGCCCAACAATGTATAGAGAGTTAGGGGTGATGGAAATTCCATCCCATTCAATATCTGGAGAGCCAAGGATGGTTTGAGTTGTAGCCCACTCAACATACGGAGGGCTACAGCATCCCCATCCCTGTCCCCATCCCCTAACCACTTTGACCATCAAGTTTTCCTACCCAAAGAATCATGATAATAATAATCTGAAGAAATGACTCACAAAACTGCAGATCACAAGCTTTCCTAAAATCAGTTTAAACCTAGAATGCACATAACCTCTTCAATATTCCCATCATAAGTCTCTGAGTTCAGGGCTTATACTAGAGCAGTGCCAAACATCCTTAAAACAAGAACTTTATGAGAAATGTTCTGGGTGTATTTATTTTTTTAAGAGCCTCCTGAAATGGTTGGAGAATTTTGGATCACTCTTAATAATATTTAGCAAAATGACCTTAATTTTGCTGGTGGAGAATCAGGTAGAGAATAAAATTCCCAGCCCTCCAACAAACAGAGCATTGCACGTCCCTCACAGAAAATCTATGGCAGGGTACCCTTCCAGATGTTGTTGGACTCCAGCTCTTATCATCATTGTGCATGCTGACTGGGGCTGATGGGAGCTGTAGTTCAACAACATCTGGGACTCAGTGTGTCGCACTAGGTCATGGTTTGCCAACTTGTTTTGTCCTCCAGATGTCGCTACACTATTACTGCCATCATCCCTGACTATTAGCCCTGCTGACTGGAACTAATGGGAATTGTAGTAAGTGGGTCTAGTTATATGGGTAGTGCCAGGGATCTGCAACATATGATTCTGAGTGCCCTCACCAAACTACATTTCCCAGGATTCTTTTGAGGAGCCATAAAATGAAAATTAATATAAAACCAATATAGCTTTGCAGAGTAGATGTGTGTCTGCAGCAGGCGCTGGAGAGCCCTCTCCCCACCAGAGCCAAGCGAGGCCAAATCTCCCTGACGCCCGCAGAGAGGAGTGCTGGGTCGTGCTGTGCTGGGGTCACCACTTGCCAGCTTCCCTCTGTCTGCAGCCACTCACCATGGGCCTGGGCTGCTTTGCTGCTTGGCCGGGGTGGGAATCCCTGCAGAACAGGGTGCCTGATTGCACCCCCTCAGAATTTTGCACCAGGGGTCACTATCCCTCCCCATGCTACACCACTGTGTGTATGGAATTAGAATGGGCCCAATCTCTCCTTCATCACTGTTCCATAGTTATGGTGGAGGTTTGCAGAAGCATCCATTGTAGGTGATGGGACCAGATAACTTTTTGGGTCCCTCCCAAATCTCTGATTCTTTGTTGGGATCTGTTCCCCCAGCTCCCCTTAAAAGTGTATGGGTAGGCCAGCCTTGATCAGGGCTCAAAGCCATCCTATATTATGCAGGATCACAAGACAGCTGCTCCCCCACCATGGAATTAATCTCTATATAATTCTGTAGTGTTTAAAGCATGGCATGAATGTCCTTTTTGTCACTGCCTGCCGACTGGGCTGACAAAATGATCAGCCGCTGCCTTATTGATACTCTTGCAGCGAAAACAAAACAAGGCAGTACATTTGGAATCACTGCATAACATGTAACAAGGAAACGGCAGCGTTAATTAATTGATGGCATGGTGGCGGGGGGGGGATGAATTTCAGCAGAAGGAGATGTGGAACTGGCAGAAAGTGGCCCCAAGTTGCACCATCTGGCAGATGAAGAGGAACGATTGTGAGGTGAAAGCATGCCCCAAATCCAGGTGTTTAAATAGGTCTGATGGAAAAAACCAGCTAACAGAATGCTGGCGGGGAAAGAATCCTAGCAAACTTGGCCAGCTCCCCAACCTACCTCCCCATCTTCATTTGGAGAGATATGATCCCAGGAATGGAGCTAACTTTGGTCCCTGGTCCACTGACCTCCATTAGATTTCATCACTGATACTAGGACTTGAATGTGGTTTGTCTCTATCGATCTGCATTTCCTCCCACCTTGCGGAATCAACACTGGTTTGTAGCTGCCACATTCCAAGAAGCAAAACTTATTTATTAACTCATCTGTTCTTTCTTTCTCCCCCCCTATTTCCCCCTTTTTTTCTCTTTCTTTTCTTCTTCCTGCATGGCTTCCTTGTGTGTGTCTTCTCCTCATGCCTCCCTACATTCTGCCATGTAAGTACCACAAGCTTATATACCAGCTCTAGCCAATTTTGCATTTTTCCTATGAAAGGAGTGTTACGGGATGGGGCAACAGGGCACAGGGTGGTCTTTGCAAGGGGTGTGTGTACATTTTTGTTTGTTTGTTTATGCATAGTTTTTAAGAAGATAGATGGGAGTTAATTTTCTGGAGCATTATGGGAATCACTTGGAGGATCCAAAGCAGAAATGGTTGGAAGCTGTAGGCATAAGAGGTTTTGTAACTAATTGGAAAATGACCCAGCTATATTAATGCGATATAAATGATCTAGGGTTAGGTTACCTGAAAGACCACCTTGGCCTTGATACATGAGCTGGATCATTTGCATCATGTGGAGTATGTATGTTCATGGGCACTTGGATGACAATATTTCATCTTTTCAAATAAAAAAAGTTGGCGTTGGCTATGAGCCAAAGGATCGATTTCCTTGTTTAAGTGAACAGTATTTTAACCTTGCCCCCCGCCTCCCCCCCATTTTAACTTTTACATTCTTCTCTTTCGTGTGGTTCATGTGACAATGAACAGGATAACTCCTCCTATGTTTTCTTAGGCACCCCCAGACCAGGTGTTTCTGCACCACCTATTTAGCTCCGCTTGTGTGTGTATTGCACACAGACTGAAGAGTAGTGTACAATTCATAATACAGACTGTGCACTGTCAACCCATATCATGTGTACCATGAGTCATTACTCCTTACAACTGATCTAAAGTCTTCTATAACCTGGATTTGGAGTGAGAACATCCTTAACCAGGAGTGCACAGAGAATGTGTCTGTACTTGTGTCATATTCTACATATTAGTTTAGGTTTCTCTCTTCAGCCGAAAACCACAAGATAAACCTACTTTCCTTTTTAAAGAAAAAGAAAGAAACCTCATGCTGCAAAACTTATATAGCATCTACCCAGATTCTACCGTGAGGCAAACTTTTAAGCCCTTCTGGCTTTGCAAGTTCCTAGACCATCTTATTGTTGTCAGTGACATGAGTTGCTTCTTCAGTTGCCAGATTGAGGAGGCCAGTGGATATTAGAGCTGAGCATATAGAGCTGAGTCTTCTGTCATCTCAATGTGTAAGAAAACATTTCGCCCCATGGAAGCAAGCTGAAAGTATGATGCAGCAGATGCCAGCATTTCCTCCATTGCTCATGGTCCCTGCAAAGCATCTTGTTGCTTCCTACAGCCCACCATGATTGCTTACTTCTCCTAAGTGACATCAGCACAAAGCAATACAAAAGTGGCAGTGTGATCAGTTTTCTTTATAGCAAACCAGCTTCTCAAATCCATCTCTTCAGCACCCATCTATTTGTCCAGATCTCATACTTTGTACTTTTCCATCCTTTAGAGTATGGCTGTTGGTGTCACTGGCTACTAATATGCAAGGTTTGGTTCCTCTGTGTTCCTCTCCCACACCTCCCAATATTAAGCACAATTCTTCACATCTCCACGTTGCATTTTTTTAAAAAGCCCTTTCAAAACATCAGCATTTCAATGCACATTTTGCCTAACACACACCTTTTCCATTCAATTTTGCCTAATATACATATTTTTGCAAGCAATTACCCCAATATAACACATTTTGTTTGTTAACGTTCGTGAATCAGTAGCAGATAGGTAGCCGTGTTGGTCTGCCATAGTCAAAATAAAAAAATTCCTTCCAGTAGCACCTTAAAGACCAACTAAGTTAGTTCTTGGTATGAGCTTTCGTGTGCATGCAGACGAAGAAGTGTGCATGCACACGAAAGCTCATACCAAGAACTAACTTAGTTGGTCTTTAAGGTGCTACTGGAAGGAATTTGTTCGTGAATCAGTGCATTCTCAACTAAACTTTCTTGCAATATATGCATTCTTTTACACATGATGTTGTTGTCGGAGAACTGCATTGCTAAAAAAAAAAATAGAGAAGTGCAGATTTTGAGGGATAGCTGCATATTGGTTGGCATCCTGTTTTAGGAAGTATGCATTAGGTAGATGCACATTCAAATGTGAAATGAATACAATCTTAGGGATACCACTCCTTAGATTTTTCTTCACCTAAAGATGTCCCACAAGGCAGTGGGTATGAATTTTTTTCTCAGGGTTTGTTCCCCATGCCTTTCTCATGAATGAGTATAGCCACAAGGCAGTAGAGGTTTAGGATCAGTTTACCTTCTCCTAGATGGGCTACCTTCTCAGGTTGATGAGCCCCATCTGCCTCTAACCATTTAGAGTATGAGATTAGTAATATTCATCTATTTTACAGGGTTGTTGTAAGGGTTAAGCAAAGGGATCTGTGGGAATCCTCAAACTCATTATAGAAGTGTTATGCGTCATCATCATCAAACCTGCATCATAACACAATGCCCCACTCCAGATACAGAAATCTCGGTCTAATAAACATCATACCTGCAGGCTTCCTCCTCTTCTCTTTCATGCATTGTGATTTTGTTCTTCTGGGGTTTCCTTCTATATCACCCACTTTTTTTGGTTAAAAAATATATTTGGTGCAAATATCAAAATATGCAGATGTTAAAGCAAACACTCCATGTGAAAGGCATGTTTCTGTAAGATAATTTATACTATAGGCACTGTATTTTAACATACAGCTGTTCAAAGTGTTCAAGAGCAAATGACACACAGGTTAATCAGGTGTGGGGATTGCTTTCCATTCTGCCCTGTATTTGTCACATTTGCATCCAACCCAAGGTTTGTGCATTGCAAACACAGATTTGCATAGCACCCCAGGTACACAAGTCAAGCAAGGAACTGTGTTTGACCTCTGCTTCTATCTATCTATCTATCTATCTATCTATCTATCTATCTATCTATCTACTCCATACTGCTCCATAGGCAGCAGTAGCATACTGATAATTTTATTTCATGAGGAAAAATGTAGCTATTTTACTAATCCTTTACAAACGATTTGCAGTTGCACCAAGATCAAAGATGACAATGAGTTTTAAAAGGTCAGAAATCTTCGAGAGACGGTGATTATGAGCCTGGGTTATGAGCAACATGATGAAAATTGCAATGCCTGGAGCATCTTATTTGCCATCTTTTAACCCTCTGTAAACTGTCTGTGACTGGAAAAGCACAAAACCAGCTTAGAGATAAGAAAAGAGAGAGCCTTAGCAGAAGTTTGCAAGAAATCAAAGCAGTGCAAACCGGAAGGTTGAAGGTGTCTCAGAGCAGGGTGGAACACCTCGAGGGCCTTTTGTTTGCTTTATTGATAACTTCTTCTTTAATTTTGTAGAAGAGACAACCACACTTCAGACACCCTGGAAAGGTCAGTAAAACAACAGCAACCCACAAACCTGCTGCTGCTCCCCCAACTTCTGGCCTTGAACCTCAGCCATCCCTCTCCGTCTTTCTCTGTTTCTTCTCCCTTCCCCTGTGGCTAAGCTAACATCAATGGATCGAACGGCCCATCATTGGCCGTGTTGAATCTTTTGTCAGCTTTCGTACCAACCCTCTGCCTCTTTTTGCTGAATACCTGAAGGCTTTCTGCCACCTGCTTTCAAACAATCTGCTTTGTAGCAAGACTTCACCTGTCGCCAGTCATCCTTATTGCAGAATAATACGGCTAGTCCTCATTTCTTTCAGCTTAATTTACAGATCTTCTTTACACAGCTTTTGCTTCCATTGCTGTGTGACCCGCTATCCTTGCTTTGCCACTTCTCCTAATCCCTTTTTCTCCCAAACCCCCAAAACACATTCTATAGATTACTCATCTGTGACCTGAGAAGCATTACAATGGTTTTCCAGTCTACCTTTATTCAGAATCTCAAGCCTGGTTTATACATATATTTTCATCATGCATTGACAGTGATATCAAAACATGGTTTGCTGCATGTGTGAGTGGGCCTGAACAGCTACAGCACCTAAATGCCCTTATCTCCTCACATCACTTTATGCAGTGGTGTCTAGAAGAGAAGAGTCATTTTATACAGTCAGGTACTGGCCTTAAAATGTACAGTAATGAATTTGAAGAGCAGTCAAATAATGTTATTTCCACATGTGCTAAATCCTGATCAAAATGTCCACTGCAGTTTTATTGTCTTAGTTGTAGTTCACAAAGCCAAAGGTATGGAGGTATTTCAGCTGTTCTATGAAGTAGGGTGTGCACTTTTGAGAGGTAGAAGAACTTAATGGAATATCTTTATGTTTCTGACCAAATGACATCTATATCTCCCCCGCTCAGAGTTTCCCTCAGGATGGAACTTTTTCAGCAAGCATTTACACCCGGCATAGACAATGCGGTGTGCTCCAGATATTGCTGGGCTACAACTCCATCATTCCTGACAATTAGCCATGTTGGCCATGTAGTCCAAAACACCCTGAACATTGTCTACTTTTGATTTATACACCAGCTTAGACCTGGCTACTATAAGCTAGCCTTGAAACTTTGCCTACGGATGTTCTCCCTTGAAATTTGGAAGTCCCTAGGGAAAGGGATCCTCATCAGTGTGGAGAAGCCACCAATAACATCCCTCTGCATGCCTTAACACTCCAAAGTTGGCACCTGGATGGAAAACTCAGCAGGGTATTCCAGGCCAATCATTCTCAGATGATTTGTTTCTTTGTTCTCAGATGCCCTCGGCGGATAATTGATGCTTAATAGCTTTTTCCCTAGGATACCACTGGGCCTGTTTGTTGGCCACTTTAGAACATCACATGCCTCCTTAATGAGCGCTAAGGAATTAATGTTGGAGAGAAGCCATTGCCAAGGCCAGGCTGGGCCACTTCGGCTCCTTTGTTGACTCTGCCGTCATTGATGGCTGTTTTGGCAGCAAGAGCTCCATTATCTCCTTCCATGCAGCTCTGTGCTTGGCTCCCTTGAATGCTTGTTATGAAATTTCAAAGGATCCAACTTCGCTTTCAAGAAACTGGTAGCTGAGGCTTTCTAGGGCTTCTGGTCCAGCTCCAGTGTGATAACGCCAGTTGATTTAATGGAGATAGAAAACATTTGTGTTTGGAGGTGTTTAATCATCAGTACAGATTTAATAGTAAGTTACAACGTTGGGATTTATGCTAGGAAAACTATGCTATACCAAGAAACGAGGCAGGTGCAAACAAGCAACAAAGTGTCTTGGGGCATCTTGGGGCATAAGCATTTGTGGACTGTGGTCTCCTTCATCAGATGCATGAAGTGTTACCCTGATCTGAAAGTACATATATACATGGTTGGGAGGATGTTGTTATAAAAAAAGGACAAAGGGAACTCAAATGCAGGAAAAAACAGAAAGTGATAATTTAGTGTTTAACAGTGGCAGCTCATAAAACCATTTTTGAAGACACAGGCATCCTGGCATGGGTAAGCCAATTATTGCATACAATGTGCTCGAAATCCTTTGTCTTGCTTCAATCCAAAAGTCTTGATATAGTCAGCAGGTTTCATGGCACAGTCTCCCTTTGAAATCTGCTGCTCTGG
This sequence comes from Podarcis liolepis, assembly GCF_965112155.1. Classification (NCBI taxonomy): domain Eukaryota; kingdom Metazoa; phylum Chordata; class Lepidosauria; order Squamata; family Lacertidae; genus Podarcis; species Podarcis liolepis. Next base: position 26,024,940 of record NC_139567.1, on the reverse strand, counting down.
GGTGGCTACTTAAAGGTCATTTGCCGAAAAGCAGAGCAATGAAGAAATGGAAACAGGAGGCAGTCATGTAAAAACCACACCGTGTGTGGCGGACATCTGACCAGTACCAAAGGCACATTGGGGCACATTTAAAGAAGGTGGTCTTCACAAGAGATTGAAAGGTTAACAAGGAAGGGGCCAGATATACCAAGGGCTGTCACCAGAGACACATCAGACAGTGATGGGATTTAGAACAGGGCCTCCCTGGAGATGCTCAGCAGACAAACAGGATTATGTGGGAGCAGACGGTTCTTTGAATGAATATGAATGAATTCAAACATATGAATCACATGTTCGGAAGCACACATCAAGAGGCTCCGGACCTCTGAGTGTTCAGTTTCACCTTACATAGCATGTTGTGACGGGATTTAAAATGTCTCATAGTACATAAAAGAGGTTGAAGTAATCTTTGCAAGACTGACAAGGGAAGAAGCATTTGACTCAACAGAACTGAGCAACATGTTGACAGATGTGCTTACAAGAGAGTAACAGTGGGATGATTGGGCAGACTTTCTTTTCATCCTGGGTCTCTCCACCCATAGTATTATTTTTGTGTGGTTTGGCCATTAGTTTTTCAGTGTATGATGCTCCAAGGGTTCACGATGCCATGAAAATTTGATCTTATTCCTTGGCGGGTTGTACCTCAGTGATGCTTCAGCGCATGCTATGCATGCAAAAGGTCCCATGTTTGATATATGGCTTCTCCAGATAGGGCTGGGTGACCTCCCACCAAAATCTTGGACATCTGCTGCCAGTCAATGTCTCAATGATACTGAGCCAAATGGATTGATTGCCTGGCTCAGTATAAGCCAGCTTCCTTCATATGTTCCTTAAGGGTTTCTAACTGCTTATTTGTAAGCTGGAGCACTCTGATTTTTCACAATGAAAAGTAAAGGACTGATAGTATACAGAATATGTTACTTGTGCTATGGCAGGTCTAATGATATGGGGACTTCAGAGCAAGCAGGAATGAACCTCAGCCTGCATTACTCGCATTAGTGTTGAAACTCTAAATAACTTAGGACTCAAATATATGAAAGGCCATCCCCATCTCTTCCGCTTTCTTCGTGTGTTAAGATCTGCTAAGGGGAAATCTCTTGGCAGTTCCACCACAGAGAATAGCAGGCCGGTAGAGATATTTCCATGGAGCAGACTCTAAATTGTGGAACTCCCTCCCCAACAAGGTGTGTCAGTCACCTTCACTGTGCAGCTTTCACCAATGGCTCGTCTACATTTCCATTTGCCCTTCCACTTTCCCCCAGGAAAACCCACAGTTTCATGCTGAGTCAGAACGAAAGACAATTGGGTTTTCTATGGATTGCTGTTTGTTCTGATTCAGCGCTAAATAACAGGTTTTCTGGGAGAAAGCAGCAGGGCAAAGGCAAAACTGCTCAGCCCTGTGCCTAGAAAAGACAGGACAGGCAGAAAACCACAGACCCCTCTGTTCTAGGCACAAGAAAAGCAGTGATGTGGCTGAGCTTTGAAGCTCCCCCTATTTCCTTTGGCTTTTTCGTTTTGGGGGATGCATCTCCTTTGCTGAATTTGTGGTGTTTGGTTCACTCTGGAATGATTTTGGGTATGGTATTTTCATTGTGTGTGTGTATATTCTTTAAATAATTGCATATCCACTTGTTGTAACCCTCTTTGGGACATTATGGTGAAAGGTGGGTAAGAAATCCTATAATTAATAAGCTTTGGTTCAGGAGTTATGACTTGGGTGTTGTGAAGACTGGCTCATCAGCTATGGTTGCTGATGAAGAAAGGGGACAGTCTCTGGAAAATGCCATTGCACCCAAAGCAGTTGATGATGATGAGGATGAGGATGATGATGATATCACCATCTTGCCTTTTCTCCAGGCTGGAACTGAAGGCAGCTTACACAGATTAAAATGAAATAGGTAAAACACAGAAAGCTAAAAACATTTAAAAGATAATTGTTAGAATGTAACACAACTCTAATTAAATTAAGGTAAAGGTAAAGGGACCCCTGACCATTAGGTCCAGTTGTGACCGACTCTGGGGTTGCGGCGCTCATCTCACTTTATTGGCCGAGGGAGCCGGCGTACAGCTTCCAGCTCATGTGGCCAGCATGACTAGGCTGCTTCTGGCAAACCAGAGCAGTGCACGGAAATGCCATTTACTTTCCCGCCGGAGCAGTAAGCAGTACCTATTTATCTACTTGCACTTTGATGTGCTTTCGAACTGCTAGGTTGGCAGGAGCAGGGACCGAGCAACGGGAGCTCACCCCGTCACAGGGATTCGAACTGCCAACCTTCTGATCGGCAAGTCCTAGACTCTGTGGTTTAACCCACAGCGCCACCTGTGTCCCTTAGCGCCACCTGTGTCCCTTCTAAGTAAATTAAAGCAACATAAAAAAATAAATCTATTAAGGTACAGAAAATAAAAACAGCACAGCACTATTAAAGTCCTTTCCTTAAAAAAAAAAAAGACAATTAGTTCCCAGAAATCTGTCAGAATAAAACAGTCTTCACCTGTGAATGAAAAGACAACAAGGAGGGAGCCAGCTAATCTAGGAAGGGAGTTCCAAAGTCTGTGAACAGCCACTGAGATGGCACTCTCCCACATCCCCACCAAGCTTTTGTCCTTGTTTTCTTGTTGTGCTCCTACATAATAAATAAATAAATTTGACTAGGGTAGACAGGGGTTAGTTTGGAACCAGCCGTGGCAATAACCATAGTTTCGCCATAGCTGATAACAGCCTCTGGCCTGTTTGCTTCTTCATTCCATTGCTTATTATTCCATTCGCTGACATGGTGCCTCCTGTCTTTCCACAGGCCCTGGAGCAGTGCATGATGGGAACAGTGGCGGATCAAGAAGAGTTGGCTGCATCTGGCTGCTCCCCTTCCTTCTGTTGCAACTGCTGCCCAAGTTTTGACCCTGTCAACCATGGCGATAAGATGATGACGGAGAAGAAGAAGATAGATAAAGAAGATGAAGAGAAGAAGAATATTACAATTTTTAAAAAATAATCATAATAGTAAGAGTATATTATGAGGAAATATTGGGGAGAGAGAAAGGGAATCTGAAAAAAAGAAGAAGAGTCCAAATTGTTCTGCTGATGTTCAACACAACTGAGTGTTTTGTTTTCTTTCTTTTGGGCTTTATTTTTCTCATCCACTCCCTCCCTCACCATGGACAAGGAATGCAGCTGTTGGGGACCAACCAGTGCATTTGGCTGAGTGACCATTGATCCCCATCTGCCCATCCCCACACTAGCAAGGCAGCTGACTCAGTTTTTTCTTTTCTCTGAAATCTGCCCAACTCTGGAGGATTATGGTGTCGACTACCCTGTGCACAAAATACGTCACAGTCCCCCCCCCCCAACCCCACATACACCTCTGGTCCCCTTCCCTCCTCTTCATGGACTGCGCTGTCAGTTTGCTTCTTTGATTGCAAACTATGATGAAACGATGACAGGACCACAACCACTCTGATAAAGCAACAGCCACCACAAGCAGCTTCAAGGAAAAGGGAAAACACGATGATGACCCAAAATCACATGATTGTTAAGACATTGATTCATTGTACTACATGGATGTCATGGATAATAAGGGATTCTGAGTCATTATTAATTTTATTAATTATATTTTCTGATATGAGCCTAGAACTGTTAGTTCATAAAAACACACACACAAAAATACAAAAAAAGAGAGGAAAAATGGGGTGGGGGAGAGAGAAAAGTAAGTTTATTATTAAGAACAAATTGGCTAATGGGATTCTTAACTGGCTTACAAGGAGGTGGAATGTCAATGTCTCTGGCAGTTTATCAGATGGGTCTGGATGCAATTTGACCCGTCCAGCAGAAGCAAGAGAAAGAGAGAGAGAGAGAGAGAGAGGACAAGCAAGTAATGCCTCCACCAGCATTATCGAGTTTTCATTCATTATTCTGGTGTTCAACTCAAGAAGGTTTTCCACTGTCTTCATACTGTTTGGAAGTACAAAGGTTGATGCTCACTGTATCTTGAGTTAGATGGATATGCTTATTCTTTTTATGAGCTATATATATATATATAGTATATATAAATATACATACATATATATATAAATATTATAATAATTATTATTTTGTTAGCATCCTAGTACATTATTTCTCAGCCAGGTCCTTCTGCCGACATTACTGCATGCTGTATATGAAGTTAGCTGTGTATTGGTCTTTTCAGACACAAGGATAGAGTTTTATTGGTAACTGTGTAATTAATTCCTGCTTTTTCTTTTGTTTTTCTTTCTTTTTCTTTTTCTTTCCTTTTTTGGCCTTTCCGTGGGTTATTTACATGTTGAAGACATTTATATAAAAAAAAAGAAAAGAAAAAAGAAAAGAAAGAATGGAAAAAAACACATAACAATTCTGCAGCGTCTCTTTCCATATTTGGATTTCTATAAATGGGGGAAACAGTGGTAATTAAAACCAACACACAACCTTTATTTTCCCTGTGCTACACAGCTTTGGATAGGAACACAACAAGGACACAGAGAAAAATAAAAATAAATGACGTTTCAGTGAATAGTACATCTTTTTAAAAAGAACCCTCCAACACACACATATGCACATACCCCATGTCTACTAGAGAAATTGACTCACGTCAGTTTTGTTCTCTCTTTTCCTTTTCAATGGATAGAACTGGAGAGTTGCACCTTGATGACAGACGGTTTTTGGGGATAGCTCAGTAGATGGAGACCTCCTTTGTCCTTGATTTATTTGGAGGTCAAAACTGGAGGTTGTATCTGACTTTACATTAAAAAGAAAAAAGAATATGTTCCATGTTCCTCTTCAGACTGATTGTGATACCTCATTATTAAGCTGGTTGTGGAAGAGATGTGCATATATAGCTAATGCAGCAAAACAAATCATCAATAAAATGTTGAACTTAAACTCTGATATAGGACAGATCTTGAAGGGCAGGGTGCAATGCCAGTTTAGCAGGGTGGTGGGGTAGGAGACCACAACAGAATTAGCTGCTCCTGCTGTGTGCAGGTCTCGGTAAGAGTTCCTAGTTGGGTCTTTTTGCCCAGTGTCCATTAACTTGATGGTAGATAAAGAATGCATTGAAAAGGATATGTTGATGCAATGTGGCAGGAATGAGGGGAACCGAATATCTGAATCCAGCTGGGCTGAACATAAATGGATATGATCATCAACTTGGGTTAGTGTTACTTTAATATTCAACAGTATATTTGTGTGTGTGTGTGTTGGTGTGTTGGTGTCATGAAATGGTCCCACAAAAATGAGAATCACGCTGCAGGTGACATGACATATCTTATTGAACTAGCAAGCCCAATGTTGTTTTCCTGCTTTCTTGACTCCTGTGGATCCTTAATCCCTCTTTCCCTTGTTGTTCATGATTTCCTTGCTTGCACTGGCTGCATGGTGGGAATCTCATGCCCCTTGGCTCCTGCCTACCACCCTCCCCTTGAATATTTGCCCTCTGTTTCCTCTAGCCTTACTCCTCATTCATCTATCATTGGGCTGATCTTCCAGCTTCCTGAGCTAGAAGGTTAACCTAGACCTTTTCATATTGGATTTCTCTTCACCTTTGGCCTCAACATGGATGTTGTACATGCAATGGCTATGCCCATATCAGTTAGTTATCAGAAACTCTGGACCAGCATTCCCTAACCAAGTACACGGTGAGTCCTTTAAAAGAGGCCCCATGGATACAGAGTGCACATGTTACACAGGGCCTCTTTTAAAAGACTCACCCTGTACTATCCTCCAGATGTTCCAAATGACATTAACCATCATCCCTGGCCATCATAGTGAATAGTCAAGGAAGATGAGAGTTGTAGTCCACAACCTCTGAGGAATAACATGCAGAGGGAGGCATTTCTAAGCCTTCTTTCTTTCCCTTTCCCTTTCCCTTTTTCTTTCTTGTTCAGGGTTCTGATGGAGAAAGCGAGCAAGCATTTTAAGATCACAAAGTCTTCCTTCTTACAAGAGGCCTGCAAGTCTGATACATCACATTCTCCTTCACAAGACTATCTTGGTCCAGCGAGAGGCAACATCCTGTCTACTAGTTAGCTTCTGTAACCTTTGCAGCCTTATACATACATACATACATACATACATACATACATACATACATACATACATACACTGTACTTCATCAAAAGATATCAGAGCAGTTCCATCTGGACAGCTAAATGATTGTAATTCTGCCCCCTTATTTGCTGGCCTGGATTAGACTATGACCTACAAATCTGGACACAGCCCACCAGCCTGCCCTATTTGTTCACCCACCACAGCCTGAATAAACCACCTTCCTTGGTTACTAGCCTGGGGCTACAAAACCAACCATACGGGTGATACCACACATAGCAGACCATGATACATTGTGTCGATCAGCTGCATTTGGTGGGCCACAAGCTGCATGGGACATCTCAAAAAGAAAGAACTGCTGCTTATCACGTAGGGAAGTAGTTAAATGGAGAGAAGAGTGTCCTTCAGGAGGGATGCCATGGAGTGCAAGATGCAGAATTGCAAGTAATGAGGTCTGGGAAACAGAGACATAAAGGTTACAACTGGGATTTTATTGTATTTTTTTACAGTCCTTTCTCTCTATAGATGCTTAGATGTTAGTGCTAGAAGGGACAGTTAACCTCCTTGCCTGATCTTGTCCTTGATTGCAGGTCATAGACTTTTGATCAGTGCAGTGCAATGGCATTCCCTCTAGCTATAGTGGGTGAGCAATAGCGAAGGCGCAAAGGTTATAAAAGAATCTGTGTTCAGTGCACACTGCAAATGGAAATCTTCCTCTAAATACTGGCTAAGTGACAGTGTTTCATTTCCATCACCAAATGTAGCCAGTGTGGTGCACCACACCAAAGTATTCCTCATCAACGATCTAAATCAATAGCTTTTTGCCATGTGGAGGGCAGCAGGAAGACTCACCACTCAATGTCTCCATGGTAGTGCCCCTCCAGAAGTTATGGACTACAGCTGACATTTTGCTTACAAGGCCCCTGCGAGCCAAGCTGTATGTTGCACTTGTGGGGGAATTCCCCTTGGGGTTACAAGTGTGGAGACTCACCCCAAATTCCCAGTCAGTCAGACTTCAGTCAGTAATGCATTACCAGGCAGAGTGCAAAGAGTCTGTGAGAGCTTTCTATCAGGACACACAATAAATAGGCAAAGTATACATCATCTTCAACCACCCTAGCACTTCACCATCTTTCATCCAGCCACAGTCCATGAAATGCAACCTGCTCAACCCATTTTTACTGAATGTGTCTGAACCCTCACTGTACCTTATTTGGAGGGTGTTTTGTTTTTGTTTTCCCCCCCTTTAATAGTCAGTGTTAACTTCCTCTTTAACTGGTTCTTACCACTCTTGTGGTGAGGTCATATTCTTATGTACATGACACTCACCTTGCTAATAATGGGTCTAATGGTAATTCCACCTCATACTTGCCAAGGAGACCAGCATGCCTGTGGCAAGGCTGTTGAATATTAGTATTCATTGTTGTTGTTGTTGTCGTCATCATAGTATTACATTTATTTCCTGTCCTTAAACTTCCTGCTTCCAGGTGGGTTACAGCAATTTAAAATTCAGAACTGAAAGCAGCTAAAATATTTTGCATTCACAAGAATACATTGCATCCTGAATGGCACATCTCAGATGCCGAAGGCAAAGAGGAACATCTTCAGCACTCACTGTAAGCTTTATAGTGAAGGTGCCAGGTGTACCTCTGTGGGCAGGGAGTTCCACAGATTGGGGGCTGCCACAGAGAAGGCCCTCTCCCTGGCCACCACCACTCCTGAACTTCTTAGGGTGGTGAAACTACCAAGAGGGCCCCCTTCTGTTGATTTTGAAACCTGGCAGGGACTGTAGATAATGTTACAGATATTTGGGGCCTGAGCCATTTAGGGCTTTGGGCATTAATCTAAGCACTTTGAGCTGAGCCTGGAAATGAACTGGAAGCCAGTTTAAGACTGGCTGTCATTCAGTATGACTCAGATCATCACATAATGAGGTTCCTCATGTATGATCCACATCAATAGCATTCTTCATTCTTCTCCATTTACCATGAATGACAAGATAACACTTCCTCTGTTCTCCACGCACACAAACTCTGACTGCAGAGTATTTGGTGTTTGCTCATTGGATCATTGACATTCACTTGCCACAAGATGTTGTGATAACTGGGAACTTTCTTGGCTTTCAGCATTAATTGGACAAATTTGTAGGATGGATCTATCAATGTCTGTCACCCACAATAAGACAGGGGTGTTGTTTTTTTCAGGAAAAAAGAAACTCATGTGTTCAGAGTCAAGGTACTATATCCAACTAATTCTACTCTGGAATGATTGTTAAACCACTTTAAGCCTCTAGCGCCCAAAGAAGTTAACATGCAGGTAGGGCTCTGACCTGATATCTTCTCCCACAAAACACGCAAGCCCCCATTTTGCCCACTGTGAAACATGATCAGCAAGGCTGCTAATGTTTGCCCTTGCACAGTTCCTGGGATCTGCCCTCCCTGGTCCTTTTAGAAAAATGTCTATGTATATCCATATCATACCCAGAATGGAAGGTAGATCTGTGCAATGGCTTCAATCAAATAACAAGGTGAGCACATGTGTTCAGATTGAGTGAGTCCTTCCAAAATGAGGCACACACACCAAACAGAATAGGGTCATGGTCCAAAGTGTTGCATCACTTTGGGGTGGGGCCTTGGAAGAGCCAGGCTGGTGTGAATGAGGGGTAGGGATTTACTTTTAAGCCCAGACCTGATACATTCTGCCCAGCTTCGCTCACTGGTATGGATGGCAAGCAATGAAATAGCCATAATAGTCATGAGTGAAAAGTGACAACCAGCAATGTGCCAGGCATGCACACAGAAAAATGTTACCCCTTTTTGGTGGAAGGCAGTTGTCCATAAACACTGCGAGTTAACAGCAGGAGCCTGCTTTTTCCAACTCTTCATAGGTTTACTCTAAAGATGGGGATGGTGGGGATCAGAATGAATGAATTTTGAGTGGTGTATGACCAGATATATAGGTTTGCCCACCAACTAGCACTATGATTAGCCCTTCTCTCTTTTCTTTCTTTCACAAAACTGACGCACAGCGTAAATTAATAATGCAGAGTTTTTAAAGAATAAGAGCTTTACTGAGTTAAAATAAACTTCTTCATAAACAACATGGTTCCAAACAGTTTGAATGAGATTACATACTGACTCTGTTCACAGCTGAGGCAGACTGACTCTGACTGAAAACTTACAGAGAGCACAGAGAGAAACTGGCTACTAAGTCACATCTCAGAGTGACTCAACAGTTAGCAGTTAGGCCTGAATAACTTTAGTAAGCCCAAATGATGTGCAGTCCCAGCACTTCCCAGCCAGCTTTGCTGCTTCTGCTCTCATGTGTCTTTGTCACATGACAAAAACCACTTCTACTTTTCTTAATAAGGGGAAGGGCCGTAGCTCAGGGGTATGGCATCTGCTCTGCATGCAGAAGGTTCCAGGTCCAATCCCTGGCACCTCCAGCTTGGGCTGGGAATGCTCCCCCCCCCACACCATCTGAAATCCCAGAGTGCAGCTACCAGTCAGTGCAGATAGTCCTGAGCTAGATGGACCAGTGTTATGACTCAATACACGGCAGCTTCTCGCAAGGTTATTTCCGCCTTAGGAATTATTCCGTTGTGCTCAGCCCTTCGCTTCATTCCTCCTGAATTCAGAAGGCGTAAATAGGACTGTTCCACTAAATGGCTTTAGCCAAGTAGGAGAGCATTTGCTTTGTGTGCAGAAGGTCCCAGGTCCAACCCCTGACATACCACAGTAAGGCTGGGGGAGACTCATGCCTGAAACCCTGGAGAGCTGCTGCTCTCGGTAGACGATACCGAGTCTGACTCTATGGCAGGCAGCTTCCTATGTTTAATAAACTCTTCTGAATTGCTCTGTGACTTGGTAAACATTAGCCATTGCCAGCTCCCTATTATTCAACTCCTCCACCTTAAATGCCCTTTGAGCCTGGCCCCTTTGTAGCATTTGCAATTCTGTCCTTGTTGATGCTCTTGAGAACAGCCTCAAATAAGCCAAATTATTACTTATTGCTCCTTCTATTCTCTGCAAGTTCTGCCACAAAAGTCCCCTCACCTGCACCCACTGAAGATATTTCCCTTTTCCCTTTTCAATAACCTTTTTGAATTATAAGGCATCTAGGTTCCCTGTAGTGTCATGTCGGTCTCCCTCTGCTCCACCTTTCCTTGCTCTTATGATAACAATGGTATAACAAGGCCATTGGAGAAAATGGTTCATAGTACTCTGTGGCTGTCCTTTCCTTGGACCTTTTATGATGCCTGAGAAAAACTGTTGATGATTTACAGTGAAAATGCCTATTTGTATAGCTTGGGATTTTGCTTGTGCATGGGGTAGGCTAGGGATGGGCAAATTTACCTATTTCGAGATCTCTCAATTTCTCATTTTCCCAGTCTTAAGTTCAGTCCTCCACAAATGTTCCACACATCAGCTTGCAAAGTTTTAAAGTCCTCATCAAAATGCACTGGTATTATAATATGAGCTTTATCCTAAAACAGTATACACATTTCTGTATATCATTCTGCCGGATATGCATACATTTTTGCAAAGCATTTTCCCGTAATTTACAAATTTTTGAAAAACAATTTCCCCTTATATAATGTGCTTGTATATATTATTTGCACAAATTATCCTAGTATTTGCATTTTTGGTACACATTATTTGGCTGGAGAACTACAGTGCAAAATTCGGAGAAGTGCAAATTTTAAAGGCTGTTCTTTGGTTCATGTTTTGTTTGCATATAATAGTTAAAATAACATACAAAAATCCATTATACAGTGGTACCTCGGGTTACATAAGCTTCAGGTTACAGACTCCGCTAACCCAGAAATAGTGCTTCAGGTTAAGAACTTTGCTTCAGAATGAGAACAGAAACCGTGCTCCGGCAGTGTGGCAGAAGCAGGAGGCACCATTAGCTAAAGTGGTGCTTCAGGTTAACAACAGTTTCAGGTTAAGTTCAGACCTCCAGAACAAATTAAGTACTTAACTCGAGGTACCGCTGTATTCGGGAAAATTGTTTGCAAACAAAATGTGTATATTTATCAAAACTGTGAAAAGCACATTTATTAATACTGAAATGAATTTTCATAAGGATTTTATTTTTATTTTATTTTTTGGTAAGAATCCAAATTTCTGTGGAAATGCAGAGAACTGAATTTAATACTGCTAAAATAAGCAACTGAGATTCAGGTAGGGGCCTTTCCCAGCCCTATCTTGAGATATCAGGAATCAGATCCCAAGGCATGCGAATCATATGCCACTGAGCTATGGCCCTGCCCATGTGTTGTGGTACAGAAGCAGAGGGCAATAGAGGCTGCATTCACACAGCCATTTCTTCCGCCTCCCCGATGTTTTCCAAACTATTAACATGTGTGTTATATTTGAGCTTCCATACAATGTAAAAGCCATTTCTGGAAAACTAATGGAATGCGGTGTGTGAGTGTTCATTCCAGTGTTTGATTCCAGAAATAAAATCTTTTTGAAGTCCCCTTAACCTAGAAAAATTGTGGAAGAGACAAAATGTGGGGCAGTATGCAGGCATGCCTTCTTTCACTGCCATTTTCGGGGGGGGGGGAGGGTTGGAACAGAAGCAAGCATGTATGGAAAGCTATGTTGTCCAATGAGTGTGAAAGGAACGTTAGAAAATGGGACAGTAGTACTCATAGTATAACAAGGAAAACGAGCGCAATATTTGCCATGTCTGAATGCACCCTAAGGGAACACAATTTGTTGGCTACCAAGCCTAGCCATGGGATGTGGATTGCCCTTGCCGCAGCTTTTGGCTCCTTGAGTTGTGGCTGTATGCATGGGAGGTTGAAACCAGTTTCCACTAAAACGGTTTTCGGAGTCCCTTAGCAGGGAAAGCAGAACAGAAGAAGGAAATCTGATTAAACCATAGTTGACATGCGAACGGCTGTCAGCTTTCAGCTCTTTTGAGCTCCCTTCTGCGGTCATAACTCCATTAATCTAATATTTAAAATGTAATATTGAAAACACTGGGCTGGCTCCTCGGGTGGTATAAATCATCCTAACCCCATTGACTCTTCACACAGCCTGGTGGTTTACACCCACTAAGGATTGGCCCCAGGTTCCCTCTTCCACACAGTATGTTTATACAAAAGACAGCAATGCAGCTAATGAGGTATAATTGCACTGACCCGGAGAATGTAGCTATATTAACTTACACTGCTTGCAAGTTCTCTTTTGTCATTCTAGCTCCTGTGTCTTCATCCCTGCTTTTTAAAATTTTACTATACACCACAATGAAGGCAATGCAGGTCATGGCATCAATCTATGCCATCCTGGAGAGGGGGCTCATTGACTGAAGGCAGCTTCCAACCCCATGTAAACATAGCAAAACACACTCTCATGCAATGTTCACATGATAATGGAACCTGGCCTTTTCCAAGGATGCAAAGGCCAAGCATGCGATCAGCATCACAAAATGACTGTACAAGTAATAGAGCTATGTGCAAATGGTCTCTCAAAAATCTGCCCCTGGGCAGAGAAATTGAGGTGGGGAGGGGACAATTTCACCAAATTTCTAAAGTAGAAAGCAATTCTGTGGCAGTTTCTCAGGGGTGAGACTCAACATTGTCAGTGGCAGAAGTGCATCTTCTCCATCTGATTATCCTCGATCCAGGGCCAGCCAGCCCACCGGGTGGAGTGAGCAGTCGCATCAGGCAGCAGATCTGGCCCCTGAGGAGTTCACCACACACTGCTGCCACTGCCTCAGTGCCTACCTGCCACTGCCTGCTCCTCTCTAGCCTCTTTCTACTCTCTGATTGCCTTCAGCGTGGGGGGAGGGGGCAGCTGAAGAACAGGAAGTAAAGGCAGGGGTGACATTTTCTGTTTTTTCCTCAAGTCCATCTAGCTATCTAGCTATCTAGCATTGATCATCTATATGACTCGACAAGCTGTCTGTTCACTATGCATTTGGAAACCTCTTAAGATGTTGTAACCAAATGTTGCATGATCATTCCTGAGATCAAGGCGCTGGTTTTTGTCTGTGCTTGGCTACAGTTGGATGCCATGTTGAATCAAGATGGCAGACTAAACATTTCAGAACTCCACTGATTTTCGCCACTGGTTTCAAATTTGCACTTTTTTGTTTGTTTGTTTCATGGAATATTGGCTTTAAGGCTGTTGGTATATTTAAACATAGAACAATCTAGTCAGGGCAGGAAAGAAACTCTCCCTTCCAGGCCTACTATGATCCTGATCAGCCTTGCCAACCCCCTGCCCCGTTGTTACTTGCTTTTTAAAAGCAGTATAAGTTAAATGTGACAATACATTTACAATTGCGTTGAGCTTGAATGTTAAGAGAGCTGAAGGTTGAAATCAGCACCTTTAAATTGGCTTGGTTGGGTGTGTGTGTGGAAAGATAACTGTTGAAGATGTTTCAAAATAGGTGTTATATGATCACTGCATCTCAGTCTTTTGTGTTCCTTTTTCTCTTCCAGTGGCTTGATTTGGAAAGATCGCTTTTAGCAGCTTGTGCATGGCTATCGCACCGGAGAATGCTTGCTAACAGCACAATCGATACGCTACAAGCCTGTTTTTGTATAATGCCTTTCATAGAGCTGGCAGTCTTTAGAGTGCTTTGCAGAGTTATGGCATGGCGCAAGCCATGATACGGTCCCTGCTACAAATTGCAGAGCACGGCTTATGTGGAGAACAAATGAAAATGTTTAGTTAATGGGTTAAGTACAGATGGTGGAAGCAACTGAGAGAGCTGCATGGGAGGGAAAGGGGTTTTGGAAAACTGGATAGGGAGCCATTCGGATGGTGGGAGTTGCTGAGAGTAAGGATGGGCAAATCTGCCCATTTTGGTTGCTTTCCTGTCCCCATTCTTCCACATTTTAAGTTATCCTATATTTCCACATCTATTTGCATTTTTTTTTAAAGTGCACATGAAAATTCAGCTCCATTTTTGTGCCATTTTTTTCTCAGTATTGTAAGCAAACTTAACAGATTTTTGCAGTACAATTTTTCCTAATATGATGCATTTTTATATTGTTGCATGTCACCCCAGGCTCTAAGTTGTGAGAGACTCCAGGGGAGCCAAGTGCTTACCCAGGGTTCAATTTCCTTGGAATGAAGGTCATTTGAGACTGTGGTGTCTTTAGGATGTATGGTTTTGCTTGCATATACATGTCCCTAGCCTGGGCAAAGGATAGAGGGGCTCACAGCATTAACACCCAGATAGATCTTGCTTCCTTTTCAGGTTTCCAGGGGAGCCTCAAAGTTCAGCAGAGAGCACAACATGTCTCTATGCCTCCAGCTTCTCACATAGAACTCCTTCCACTCGCACACAAAGAAATAATTCTGCCTATTGTGACGGGGGCGGGGGGCACCCATTTGTTCTATGGCAACCTCTTTGAACATGCAAATTGTGGTATTTAACTAGCCAGTCAAAACCATTACCTAGACAAAGGAACTAGTTTGGCAGCTTGCTCTTATATATTCAATGTCTCCATCACAGGTTTGGAAAGAGCACAGGACATCCCACCCCAAAACTCATAGTCAGGGGTGTACGAAGGGGGGGAGGGGGTGTGTTGCCCCAGGCACCATTTGGGGGGGGTGACAAGATGGCTCGCTCCGCCCCAGCTGTAGAACAGCTGAAGGCACATGCACAGTTAGTATGGGCGCTGCCTGTGTGGCCTCCATACGGGCTGCCGCTCTCACGCGCTGTCCATGAGAGCTTCCATAGGGGCTGCCTCTTGCATGGTGACCGTACGGGCTGCCACGCGTGCGCAGTCTGTACTGACGTTGTGCGTGCGCTGCCAGGCAATTCGCCCCACCCCTCGGCGTCCCACCCCAGGTGCCGGAGAGGGTTCCTCCGCCACTGCTCATAGCATTATGTTATTTTCACAGTTATATGCACTCCAGCCTAGTATATACAATTTTGAACACATTACCTGGCTGGAGAAAAGCATTGCAAAATGTGGAGAATTTCACAGGATGGCTTTCTTCGGTTTTCAAACAGCCTGGCAAAGTGTGAATTAGTTCTCCTCTAAATGCAAACTGAATCAAGTTTCTCCCACATACCTAATTGAGAGCAATGGGGTACTTGCGCTCATGTCCTCACAGCCTTCCTATGACTATTGGTCTGACACTGTGGGAGCAGAATGATGCACTGGGTCTGCTTTTGGCCTGACCCAGCAGGATTCTTCTTACATTTTTGCTCCTTGATCGTTTGGCATTGTCGATGAGTCAGATGCCTGATTGCTCTGTGTAATGCAGAATCTGTTGTGGTTCTTGCCAACTGGCAAAATTTTGCTTTCAAATGATAATAGTCTACGTCACCAGGTATAACCCTGCATCTTCAGGCTTGGTACACATGATGTGCGTGTGCCTCTTGAGACATGCCTACAGTCTGGTTAGTCACAGCCTTATTTGGCGCTGGGAGAACCCTGTGCTTTGCTGAGGTGCTACAGGTGGGGAGTGTGGATCAGGATGAGTATTAACACATTAATCACTTAATATAACATATCAGAAAAGCCTTGATGAAATTGAAGATTGTAGGTGCCAGCAAAATAGGTTTGGATGACTCACCACATTGTTTTCTCAGAAACGTGCTCCGACCCCTTCACAGTCTGACAGTGTGCAGTCATCCCCCCCCCCATTTTTTCTAGCAAGCACCCCTTTCCCTGCCACAGTGAATGTGTTATTTATTATATTTATAACACACCTTTCATCTAAGGATCTCAAGGGTCACATAAACGTTTCTCCCCTCCCCATTTTATTCTACAAAAACCCTGTGAGGTAACCGTGTTGGTCTGCCATAGTCAAAATAAAAAAATTCCTGCCAGTAGCACCTTAAAGACCAACTAAGTTAGTACGGCTCAATGTGGTGCCTTCCATAGTTCCAGTTACAAATAGGTAGCCGTGTTGGTCTGCCATAGTCAAAATAAAAAAATTCCTGCCAGTAGCACCTTAAAGACCAACTAAGTTAGTAATGGTATGTATCTGAAGAAGTGTGCATGCACACGAAAGCTCATACCAAGAACTAACTTAGTTGGTCTTTAAGGTGCTACTGGCAGGAATTTTTTTATTTTGCCTGTGAGGTAAGTTAGACTGAGAGGCAGTGACTGGCCCAAGATCACCCAGGGATCTTCATGGCTGAGTAGGGATTTGAACCCTGATCTCCCAGTTCCTAATCTGATGCTCTAACAACTACAGTTGATAGCATGCATGTTGGGCCTGTCAGCGGTGTGTGGTCAGCAGGCCTTGATAATACATGCATGTTGCTGGACTTCATAGTGCAGGCAAGGGATTGCAGATTTGATGTGTCACTCCCCTGTTCAATAATTGTGTGCAAAGTTAGCACAATGGCAGGGAGCAGACTGGCCTAGCTGATGCAGGTCAACCACCATGCAGTGAGCTTTCAGGCCACATTGTGCCACCCTCAAAGGCAATCCTTTCCAAGACAGTATGCTTTCTCTTCCTGTTTCAGCATCATTGTGCCATTTACAGTTAGATGGCAGACAGATATTCACCAGGACTGGAGGTGGTTGTTGTTGGTTCCATCATTCAGCAGCAGCTCTGGAAGGGAGGCATTTCAACCTGTCAAATTTCTGCCCGTTGTGGGGCCTTTGAACATCAAGAGACTCCTACCAGAAAGACATTAGCAACCCTAATACAACTAGTTTATGCACACAAACCGAGTGATATGACATGCTGGTGTGACTCAATATTGAGTAGCCCCAATAGGATGAAGGTTTGGCAACTCCACAAATTAGGTAAAGGTAAAGGGACCCCTGACTATTAGGTCCAGTCGTGACCGATTCTGGGGTTGCGGCACTCATCTCGCTTTATTGGCCGAGGGAGCCGGCATATAGCTTTCGGGTCATGTGGCCAGCATGACTAAGCCACTTCTGGCATACCAGAGCAGCGCACGGAAACACTGTTTACCTTCCCCCCGGAGCGGTACCTATTTATCTACTTGCACTTTGACCTGCTTTCGAACTGCTAGGTTGGCAGGAGCAGGGACCGAGCAACGGGAGCTCACCCCGTCACGGGGATTCAAACTGCCGACCTTCTGATCAGCAAGTCCTAGGCTCTGTGGTTTAACCCACAGCGCCACCCTAAGCAGCATCAAACCTGGGCTTGCCTCTGCACTGACATTCAAGTGTGAGCTGCAAACATCCCTTTTAGCTCTTTGGCATCTCCAAATGTGCACATGGTATATTTAGCTGTACGCTCAAGATTTTAAAGTGTACACCTCCAGAAAATGTGATGTGTAGATTTGACCAAAGTGGTTTTCAGATAGCTGCAGGAAAGCACTCCTGGTGGTATACTTTTTAAGAGATGCCCAAACTTGACAAATGCAAAGAAATCAGTGAAGTGCCTGCTTGATCATTTTTGAGTAGCGTTTCTGGGCTTGTTGAGTCACATTGCTTCTGATGTAATAATCACCTTCTCCCCAGTAACCAGTAACTTGGAGAGGCAAAGTGGCAATTTCATGCTTTTTAAACAAAGTGGTCACCTATTAAAGAGAGAAAAGCAGCGTGATTTTCTCCCTCTTTCAGAAAGAGAGAGAAACAGCCCCTACTTTCAGCTACTGTGATCTTTCTAGTTTATTGCCTGAGTAACTAATTTACCCAACCCCCAACTTTCTGAGTTCAGGCCACACCTAGAGTCATTCGCCTCCCAGTAAGTCAACTTTGATAATACAGCTTTTCAGAGAGAATCTAAGCCATCCTCTTACTTATTTTTTTTAAAAAAGGATATTCAGAAATGATTGTAAACAGCGTTGGACACCCGATGACCTTTGCATGCACACCAATTCCTACAAGTCATGCAGGGTCACTGTACCAAACAAATAACATCTGCTCTTGATATCATTCTTGCCTTTTGGTCTACTTGTGACACTGTAAACAAGTGCAACCTGTAATACCAGGTGGTGGTGGTGGTACCACAAGTTAGGATAACATAGTGTTTGACTGTGCCAACCAAAGTCCACAGTATTATTAATCCAGAGTTACTGGGCTAGTTCTCTGGTGTGGCAGAACCAGACTGCAGCATGCAAGTGGCAAGGGGTGTGTGTGTCTGTATAAGGATCAAATTTGCATTTGTTATTCCACCCACTTTTGCACCTGGCCCACCCACTCATTGGCAGAGTAGCTAAATTGCAGCAAGGAAGCCAAATTATGTGCAATACTCTCTAAATTAAAGCAATGTCCAAACACTTGTTAAAATATTCAAAAAGCTTTTATTTGCAGAATATCTAGCTAAAGAATAATACATGCAAAGTATTTACATTCACATGCTTATCCAAGCATGGGCTTATTTTTTCTTAGTTGAAGATTACAGCTTTTTTCTTAAACGTTCAAACAAACTGTGTCTTTCTCTCTTTCCAATACTGTACTTGCACTCAGCCTTCTTGGGTACCTTATCCAGCTAGGCTATGCAGTTCTTTCTGAGAGGGTTTCCACATTCTCCTTTCAGCAGACTTCTCCTTACTGCTTCTTTGGGAGAACATCAACTTCTTTACTTCTCTCTGTCACATACATTCGCACAAAAACATTAGCACTTGTCTCCTCTATTGCATCTAACATGGCCTCATCTTCAGTGTTTGTGGAGATGCAACCATTAGTCAAGTCACTCACACACAAAACTAAATGGAGAATGAAATGAGATACCTCCCATGTGCCCAGAGTTAACCAATCACACAAGAGTTACTGGGGAACATTCCAGAATTAAACATACAGTAATGCATTTAGGCATTCCCCATTTCAGTAAATTAAATCACTACACTCAACAACCCATGGCATGTGGGCCTTGGGAGATAGCCCAGAACTGAATGCAAATGTGTCCTATGGTCAATTCCAAACATGAATTGGGGCGGTACCAAAAGTTCAGCATCTGACACCCCCTTCTCTTCCCCATCCCCATATTTTGGGGTTCAAATTCTAACTTGCATTTGCCTTAATGTAAATGAAGCCATTGCAGGCACTATGTGCAAAAAAGTTATGTGGTTTTTGGGTACCACGAGGCATTGCTGGCCTTGGTGTTTCGTGTGCTTATGTGCCTGTAATGGGGTTCCTGCAAAACTGAGGATCATAAATGTAACCATTTCCAGGGCTATACAGTGGTGCTCCGCAAGATGAATGCCTCGCAAGACAAAAAATTCGCTAGACGAAAGGGTTTTTCGGTTTTGCGTTGCTTCGCTAGACGAATTTCCCTATGGGCTTGCTTCGCGAGATGAAAACGTCTTGCGCTTTTTTCTTAAAGCCGCTTGAAGAGGCGCAGTTGCGACGGACTGTCCTTCGCAAGACGAAAAACATCGCAAGACGAAAAGACTCGCGGAACGAATTATTTTCGTCTTGCGAGGCACCACTGTATTTCATTGTGGGGTGGGGAAAGGACCTTTCCACATTTTTGTTGCATTGTGATTGCAATTCCCTTAAAGGAATGTAAGCGTCTGACTGCTTCCTTTTCTATAAAGAACGATATTTAAAAGTAGCTTAGGGACTCGCTTGGCTTCTCTTGAGGCAGGGACTACTGTACAGGATTTGCTTTGCAGGAAAATACTCCAGCGCTGAAGTCTAAACCGCTCCATGGTGTTAGCTTTTTAATAAAACCAAATCTTAAGTTAGCAGTGAAAGCCACAAGTTGCAGGCTCTTATGGACTGTGGGATCTACTTTGTGGATTTGCATAATATCAAAAAGAACTGGGATATAGGAATGTGTGTTAGTGCTTTTGTTTTCTGATCAAGGTAAGAGCTCTGCGGTACGATAGGGTCTTAGCTTCTGCAGCATGGAATATTACACAGAGATGTGCAAAGCCCGCAGGAGGAACCCTGAATACCAACTCAACTTTCTGCGTCAGAGCAGCAAGTGTACCACACACTGGGTCCCCACCCACACCTCCAAAATGTGCTTGCTCATGGTGTGACTCACACTTCATGCCACCACAGAGAACATATTCGCATCCTACCTTTAAAGTACTATGACGCCACTTTAAACAGCAATGATTTCTAGCAAAATAATAATAATATTGGGAACTGTGGTTTGTTAAGTGTGCTGGGAAATGTTAGGAGACCCTCTCCCAGAGCTACAATTCCCAGAGTTTCATATGAAGGGGGATTGACTATTAAGCCACTGAGGTTTGTAGTTCTGGCAGGGGAATCGGGAGATCCCAACACCTTTCAGCACTCTTAATGAACTACACTGCACATAATTCTTTGGGGGAAGCCATGACTGTTTAAAGTGGCATGAGACCGCTTGAAGTTTATGGTGTGAATGTGGCCAGCAACAAATAGATATGTCTGGAGGAGTCACTGCATACTGAGCACCACACACAGAACTTGTATATTGCCACAGCTGCAATGTTTTTCAATCAGTCAATCAGTTTAGATCACATTCACCTGGAAACATGCTAGTTAAATGGGACCAAAACAAAAGCAACAAGCCCTTAATAGGTGGTTTGAGGATTACACAATGTCTTCAATCCTACTACCAGTTGAATCCTCCATCTTGCAGTTTCTGAAGTGGACCATGGATCACATCCAGGACATGATCTTTCAAGAAGGGATCAGGTGAGTCTTTTGGGAGTCTGTGTTTGGTGAATTCCTGCTCCATCCCTGCTACTGACCCAGAAGTTGATACTGGGAGCCTGTCTCTTAAGTGTCCTGTGGATGCATCCCTTTGCCCATTTTGACTCTGTGTATCAGAGAGATAGTGTGCAAGTGAGAGAGATTCTTGCCATTTTCTCTGGCTCCTTGATTATTATGGAGAGAAAATAAACTGGAGAAATTATGATCAATGGGGTTTACGGCATGGCTCTGTAGATAAGCCAGGATTGATGGCTGCAGACTCAAGCCTCTTGCTTCTGACTGTTCCCTTTGACAACACCAGGACGGAAAGCGATTTTGGAATTACATGTCAGCCACCTCCTCTTTAGTATAAATCTCCTTTGGCTGCAAAGAGATGCTCGCATTGCTGCAGCTAGGAATACGTAAGAACCACCTTGCTGGGTCAGGTAAAAGGCCCATTAAATCCTCTCTTCTCTTTCCAGCCATG
Source organism: Podarcis liolepis (assembly GCF_965112155.1). Taxonomy (NCBI): domain Eukaryota; kingdom Metazoa; phylum Chordata; class Lepidosauria; order Squamata; family Lacertidae; genus Podarcis; species Podarcis liolepis. Next base: position 26,003,820 of record NC_139567.1, on the reverse strand, counting down.
ATCAGTTGGTTGCGCCTCTGGGCCCCCAGAAGGAAGAGGTTGTGGGTTTCAGCTTTTTACTCCCAGTGTCTGTCTTCAGAGGTTACTCTGGGTCCATATATAGAGGTTCTAATTAATTAAAAAAGGCAACCACTTTCTCCTTTTCTTATCTTCTGCCATAGACTGTCTCTCCCTATTTTGGTGCTTGAATAAGGCGGGGTGTTCCCTGGTTCCCCTCTTAAAGTGAACCCAAAAGTTGGCTTGAAAATAGGAGTGGGCAAATTCGTGGAAAATGAGGCTATCAATGGGTACAAGCCAAAATGGCTATGCCCTATCTCCATAGTCAGAGGCAATAATACTTCTGAAAACCAGTTCTTTGGACCTTCAGGAGAGTAGAGTGCTCTTGTGCTAGTGTTCTGCTTGCTGGTTTGCCACAGGTATCTGAGTGGTCAATATGAGAACAGGATTCTGGACTAGATAGGCCACTAGCAGGCCACTGATTAGGTTCTTCTGTGTCCCATAATCTCTTGTAAATTTGTTTTGTTGGTTTCTCCTCCTCCCTAGCTCTTCTCATTTCAAAAGATCTGAGGTTAGCACAGACTCGAGCTTTGGTGCTCCTGACCACACCGTTTAGTGGTGGTGATTGAATGCAGAGTTAATTAGACAGTGATTGTGAGCTAATGAAATCGCCATTGATTGGTGGAAGAGGAGCAATAGAACGGAACTGAAAGAAAGATAAACCCTTTGGCTAAAGTTGAGAAAGGAGATTACAGAGAGTGTGTGTTTGGAATCTACCACTTTGTGCAATATTAAACAGGTAATGAAAATGCTCTGAACTGCCTCAAATAACCCCTCTCCAAAAATTGGGTGTGTGTGACAGAGTCTCTTCTAATGCTTAGGATCATAGGATGCTGCCTTACACTGAATCAGTGCCTTGGTCCATCAAGCTTGGTATTCTGTACAGTGACTGGCAGCTGATTTCAGACAGGAGACACCTGGAGAATGTGAAAGATCAAACCTGGGACCTTCCGCATGCAAAGCAGATGCTCTACTCTTAACCTACAGCATTTAATTGTGTTAAATCCACTAAGTGATTTTGGATTTAAGTAAGGGACATGTGCAGCTCTTGTGTAGCTTTGGCATAGCCACGACATAACATTTTGAAAAGTCACGCTTCAAATGTCATGGAATTGCCTTCCTTCTCTCTTCTCCAGTAACAAAGCCATGCAAGGTTTGCCAGGGGTGTGGGGACATGGAGGTTGTTGGGTGTTTCCTGAGGAAAGCAAGTAATCTTTCCTTGCTCTATCTCCGTCCCCGCACTCATACTTAACTGTGTCATGGGAGCCTATTGGCTAGCACCCATGCTATCACTGTCTTCTCCCCACTCTGTGACTGCACCATCTTGAATCTTTCCTTTGCTATGTGGATGGAGATGGATTTGGAGTGTGTATTTTGAAGTGAGTTACTACAATTCTTCTCTTAGGAGCTCACTGTAGTTGACAGAGGCTCTGGTCTATCATCTGTTTCCAGTTACTTCTGAGTGCAGTTGATCTCTGGTGGGTTGAGGGAACTCAGATTCTGACTCCTGCAAGCCTCCAGGAGTGAGGGAGCAGCCTCAGAGGCTTGTAACTGTTCTGTTGCGTCTTCCCTGTAAGTAAGACTCAAGCTTTGGCAGATTAAAGCTGTCCCTCCACTGAAGCTGGAGGGCAGATGTGCTGGGCCAATGGACAGATATATTGACCTGTTATTATTTAAAGTTGTTTAACCAGGTTGAGATAAGCGAAAGCTTTCAGCCCCTGAACTATCACACAAATCACAATTAAGGTGGCACATGCGTTTGGAAGACGGGAAATCAATAGCACCAACTGGTTTTTTTTAGTCCCTATTTGGACTTCAGAAGAGAAGTAAATTTTCAAGCCACTGTGCCTGGAGGAAGCTCTCCTAAGTGCATTTCAGGAAGCCCCACATTGATGCCTCTGATGTCCCCCCCCCCCAACACACCTCTTTCTGCATTGGGTTTTACCAGATGTGTGGACTGGATGGCCATGGTGTTGTTTGCAAGCAGAGTGTCTGAAATTTTCTTGCTTCTGGGCATAAATGCTGGGACTCACATAACTCACAGATGAAACTCTGGCATACTAGTAACACTCAAATGAACATTACCTGTGTGCAGCCCCCATATTGTAACCAAGCATGACTAAAGGAGCGGCATACCCTGTTTTCCCGAAAATAAGACAGTTGTTGTTTAGTCATTTAGTCGTGTCCGACTCTTCGTGACCCCATGGACCAGAGCACACCAGGCACTCCTGTCTTCCACTGCCTCCCGCAGTTTGGTCAAACTCATGCTGGTAGCTTTGAGAACACTGTCCAACCATCTCGTCCTCTGTCGCCCCCTTCTCCTTGTGCCCTCAATCTTTCCCAACATCACAGTCTTTTCCAGGGAGTCTTCTCTTCTCATGAGGTGGACAAAGTACTGGAGCTTCCGGATCTGTCCTTCCAGTGAGCACTCAGGGCTGATTTCCTTCAGAATGGATAGGTTTGATCTTCTTGCAGTCCATGGGACTCTCAAGAGTTTCCTCCAGCACCATAATTCAAAAGCATCAATTGTTCAGCGATCAGCCCCTTCATGGATCACTGCCTTGCCGTGGCGAAGGGGCTTGAATAACTCGGAGAAGCTATGAGCTATGCTGTGAAGGGCCACCCAAGATGGGCAGGTCATAGTGGAGAGTTTTGATCAAACGTGATTCACCTGGAGCAGGAACCGGCAAGCCACTCCTGTATCCCTGCCAAGAAAACTCCATGGACAAAGACAACAGGCATATAAAAATAAGACAGTGTCTTATATTAATTTTTGCTCCCAAAGGTGCGCCAGGTCTTATTTTCGGGGGATGTCTTACTTTCGGGGAAAGACGGTAATTGTGAGTCAGCCAGACTCCGTCAGGGCAGAGCGAGCAGCAGGCGGCAGCTAGTCCTGGCAGCGGTGCGGGCTCTCTGATTTAAAGAGACCTTCCACTGCCTGAACAGCTCCGGCTGCACTGCGGCCAATCAGTGAGCTGTGCGGCGGTGCCCGCTGCTACAGTCCAGAGGAGTCAGACACCTTACGGTAGCTTTGGGGGCCTTATATTCCGGGGAGGCCTTATGTTCGGGGAGACCTTATTATCGGGGAGGTCTTATGTTTTGGGGGGATGCCTTATATTACATCGAGAGGCAAAACTGGAAGTAGGTCTTATTTTTTGGGGATGTCTTACTTTCGGGAAAAGACGGTAGGAACATGGGAAGCTGCCTTGTACTGAACCAGACTGTTTATCCATCCAGTTGAGCATTGTCTGCATCAGTATTTCTCAACCTTGGGTCACCAGATGTTCTTAAACTACAACGCCCACCATCCCCGACCACTGGCCATGCTGGCTAGGAATGATGGGAGCTGTAGTCCAAATGCATCTAGGAACCCAAGGTTGAGAAATCTGATCTACACTGACTGCCAGGGTTTCAGGCAGGGGGTCTGTCCCACCCCTACCTGGTCATGTCAATGATTGTACCTGGGACCCTTTCCATGCAAAGAAGATGCGCTACCACTTAGACTTTCCTCACATGTTGATTGATTTACTCACTTCCTGGTTTTGAAAACCAACAGGGGTTGGGCTCCTTCAGTTTAAGGGAATACTCAGCATCATAAGAATTTAGATGTTAAGGGGGGAAAAGGTTTCCTGTCCCCTTCACCTCCAACCTAGGGTGGCCATGTGTCCTACTTAACAGAGGAGAGTCCTCTACTTTGAAGGGCTTTTGGAGTACAGTCATCTATTTGCAGGCATTCTCTATTGGTTGCCAAGCTTGCTTAGAGATAATGAGCCATAAACAGGGAAAATTTAAATGTTAGTTATTATTTATAAATGTATGCCTATGCATACAAAGTACCACGTACAAATGTTATGCAAATCCATGTTCTCTTTTTTAATGATGCAAATCCTCTTTTTAAGCCATGCATAACTGGCCAGCCTACTCCACACACACCTTGTTGTTGGCTTTTTTCAGTATAGTAACGCTGCAGAGAGCTTGCTGGGGAGATCATGCATTAAAAAGAGAGGACTCAAAAATAACTTAAAGAAGGTTTTAATAAGAAAAACAAAAACTCCATTTACACTAAATATATTAACAAACAAACATGACCCAACCACCAACCCATCCCCCAGGGTAATGGGAGAGCTAGATGCTGCTCCTTATATACTCTACCCAAATGCTGACACACCTTAATCAAATACAACTCAGCAGCACCTGCTATGTTACACAGCTGCAAAGCCGGGTCTCGTTATCTTGCTCTGGCCCCTGCTCTGGCCCCTTAAAGACATACACATGGAGTGGAACAATGATGAACCTTTACATTTAAAGTAACCATTCAACATTTCCCCTGCGGTTCATCATTGTGGAACAAAAACATAAAGCATACTTTGTACATGTTTTTCATGTGTAACCTTTGGAAGTGCTTCTTGTAAACTGCAACCTATAATGTTTTTCATGTGTAACCTTTGGAAGTGCTTCTTGTAAACTGCAACCTCCTAATGATGGTGGGAGTGGCCCAACTAAATCACAATGTACACGCTCAAATGGCTCAGTTACTTTCCTATCTGAGCACCTACCCTTGCGTGCAACCTTAATCTTATTCTTGCAACAAGATAGACACTGCATAAAGAATTTACATGGTTTTAAGTTGAGGCCATCAACAATATTCTTTGTCTTAATTACATCAGCAAAATTCAGGTGTCCCAGAATTCTGTGCGCCATGTGGACACACCCAGAATGTGGCCTTACATTTCTCAACCCCTGGCTTGACTGTGCTGCTCTGCAATTTATAGGCGATTGGGAGTAGGTTCGAAAATACAGTCTATATAAACCATCAGATTCCCGGGCATACAATAGACGTTTGTTCCCCTCGAAAAACTCACACATTGACTTTAAGAAACGCACAGTTATGCCTTGACGAGCAAAACACCTTACTGATAATAAATTGTCCACTGACGGGCAGTAAATGCAGTTCGCTATTGTAATGTTTAAAGAGTCAAGTTTAACAGTACCCCTGCCAAGCGACTGTAGGACTTGTGAATTGGCTAAATGTACATTACCAATTTCCTCTTCGAAAGAAATAAACAAGCTTCGATCATTGCAGACGTGCTGCGATGCTCCTGAGTCGATAACAAAAGACTTCCACTTGGCACCTTTAATTCTTTTACGATCTTTAGTCCGAGCGTGAAAAGCTCGCGGCTCGTTTCTGTCTCTACTATACGATGCCGGCTGCTGGGCTGACGACCGTGATTGACGAACAGAAACAGACTTGGGAGTACTTTGCTTTCTTTTGGATCTGCAGTCCCTTGCAAAATGTCCTTGCTTATTGCAGAACCAACAACGCTTTGCAGCTTTAAATGCAGTTGTATCACCACAGGTTTGCATATGGCGTTCCTCATTCTTTCTGGAAACAGGAGTGCTTATGGCACAAGCCTCCCTTCTATCCAACTCGCCCATTAATCTTGCCGTTACCCCTTCCACAGTTAATTGTGCTGGTGGAACGGCAGATATCTGGCTAGCTATACCATCAAAGTCCTCATTAAGGGAACATAGAATGATAAAAACATACTGAATATCAGGTACCTCCATGTCCCTTCGAATTAACTCGCCGCGTATTGCCTCCAGACGTCTCAGGTGTGCTGCCAAATCACCACCAGGCTGCAACTTCGTCTGGTACAACTGCTTGAAAAAGGTCAATGCAGACGCTGACTCTTTTCTAACATGCACTGCTGCAAGACTGTCCCACATTTCTTTGGCAGTTTTCTTATTTCTTATATAGACTACTTGCTGGTCGCTGACTGCCAAATTAATTATCGCCCTGGCTTTCGCATCTCCTTTCGACCAAGCATTAGTTACAGGGTCAGGAGGGTCATCAGTTACATAGGTCCATACTTCTCTAGAGGTCAAAAGCGCCTCCACCCGAAAAGACCATAAACTATAGTTCTCATCTGTTAGCTGTGGGAAGACCAGAGCCTTCTCAGTTTCAGGAACCCGGTCAACCATTCTGGAACTCTTCCAGACCCACAAAAACTACACTAACAGGAGAAGGAGTTTTCAAACCTTTCTCAGAGTCCAAAAATATGCAGTCATCCACTCAGCAGCTGGGCCCATAACCAAAGATGTTGGCTTTTTTCAGTATAGTAACGCTGCAGAGAGCTTGCTGGGGAGATCATGCATTAAAAAGAGAGGACTCAAAAATAACTTAAAGAAGGTTTTAATAAGAAAAACAAAAACTCCATTTACACTAAATATATTAACAAACAAACATGACCCAACCACCAACCCATCCCCCAGGGTAATGGGAGAGCTAGATGCTGCTCCTTATATACTCTACCCAAATGCTGACACACCTTAATCAAATACAACTCAGCAGCACCGGCTATGTTACACAGCTGCAAAGCCGGGTCTCGTTATCTTGCTCTGGCCCCTGCTCTGGCCCCTTAAAGACATACACATGGAGTGGAACAATGATGAACCTTTACATTTAAAGTAACCATTCAACACTTGTTCCACCTTGTTCAGGATGCTACCTTTCACCCACAGCAGAGAGTTTTTTGGGGGGGTGCATATGTGAAGGAGGGAAAGCAAACTTTCCTTTTGTTCATTTGTTTTAGGATCCAAGTCATACTCTGGGTTTGTCCTTTCTTTTCTAGTTCAAAACAAGCTTTGCCATTCAAGATAGGCAGGACACAGCCTCCAAACATTTTAATATGTGCATTTAAGTTCGTAGGCATAAGATGTACTCCCCTCCCCAAGATCTAAGGAATGCCATCTTTGATTGGGAGCCAAAACTTGACAAATGGAAATGCCAGCAGCTTCACTTCTTATTGAAGAGATGTTGCCAAAGTATCCCAAGTGGGATATTCTAAGGGAAGGTGAAACATCTGACTGGATTTGCAGTCACCGATCAGTGATCGGACGAGCAACATTTCTCAAAAGTGTGCATCCCACATAGACCTGCTTTTTACATGTAATTGTATTTCTTAATTTAATGATTTGGCTATCACCAACAAGCCAGCCACAGTATCCTTTGCTTCACAGTTGTTGAGTGTACACTTCTTCTTTTTTAAGTGAATTGTTTTCCATGTAAATGTTTCCTTAGAGCTTTACCACAGAAGTTATGTTTGAGTTTTTAAGACTTTGGTCTCAACCTCAGACCTGGGTAGGGGTGCCGATCTGAAAAAAAATATTGGAGGGGCCAAAGTAAGTCCCGCCCCACATAATTGATCACATGACGCAGTGTGTGCGCACCATTTGAATGGCAATGAGTATCAACATTTTTTGAGGGATAGTCCCTTCAAATTTTTTATTGAGGGGGTAAAGGGACCGCAGCCCTTAGAGTTGGCACCTATGGACCTGGTGGTCAAAGGTGGCCCTCCTGACCTTTAAGTCTGGCCCCTGGGACTCCCCATAGGCCACACCTCCTCAGCCACAATGCTTTCGTCCAATCCACATCCCTCATAAGCCCTAATGTATCACTGTGTGTAGTAAATGACCTTACTGTACATAGGTAGCATTTATGTATGTTACCCCACCCACTTTTTTCTCTGGCCCTCAAAAAGTTGCCTGGAAGGGAATGCAGCCCCTAAGCTGAAAAAGATTCTCCACCAGCGCCTCATGTACAAACTTAGTGTGAGCATCACCTTGTAGCATTGCACAGTTGTGTCTCCTCCCCCCCCCCCAGCACGGGGTTGTGCTTCACGAGTAGTCTTTTATTTGTTACAACATATTATTGCATTTTTAAAAAAGTGTTTTGCATTACACCAAATAAAACACGTTTCCTTGAAGACGGGGCTCAAGGAAAATCTTGCCACTATTGCCAGGTTCAAGCAACATTCAGCGGTCAAGGGAGGGACTCTTGGCACCGGTGGCTGATGGGCCATGTGTAGAAAGTTATTAGGCACAGCAACTGCTTATTGCCTGCAGCAAAGTAGGGGCTGTGCTAGGAACCTCACAGGTAAATGGCAGCGAATTACTCCTGGGCCCCCTCATTTCCCTTGTGATTCCCATGTCACCCTCTGATTAATGGCCTGAGCCCTTGCAATACAATAGTGAAAATGTCACAGTCCATCTGCTCGATTGCCATGGTCAGGCTGCTCAGGAGGAGAACAGGTTCTTCCCTGCAGCTCAGAAAGTCACTACCATGAAATTGGGAAAGGGGAGGAGGAAGATGGGGACCAGAACCTGTGGTGGATGCTGAGCTGAGCTGAAATTTCTCAGAAGGTGTGTTGCTGGGTTACTTTTCTCCTGGAGAAAGTTTTCGAATTACCCCCCACCCTCTCAGCTCTTGAGAAAAAAGGCCACTTTGGCTAACAGCCTCCAAATATGATTCACTGTATTCTTCACCAAATAATTACCTGGGACAACACTTCCTGCACATCATTGGGATGGTTGCAAGATGAGGGCTACGTTGCACACCAATTTATGGAAGAAATGAATGAGGCTGTTCTAGTCCCATTGCTTGTCGTGAGTCTAGCAGTGTATTCCTTTTATTATTATTATTATTACTGTAAAGGCCATCTTATTCATCACATCAGCTCTCAGTCTAAAATTTGGCAGGATTTATTCAGAAGAGGTAGCTCTGCCAGTAAAACTCATCCAGTCCTGCCCCAACACTGAGGGGAGGGGAGTTATAGAAGTTTCCTTTTTAAAAATCTGACTCTTAATGTTGACCAACACAAAAGCCTCTGGGCCTCTAATTTTGCACGCTTTACCCACTCTGGAGGGGCTGTTGTGCCTGCAAGTTTTATCTACTTCTATCCAAAATAAAGCGATTGCAATACATAGATATATATTTCCCCAAACTGACCTATGAATGTGCCTGAAACCATGGCAGCGTGTTTTCCAAAATGCAAAGTCATGCTCCAAAGTAAATCTTGTGGTCAGTGCATACTCCTCATGTATGCATACATGTACGCACACAAACACACAGGCTATTGATATCCATAGCCCCATTTTCTTCTTATTTCTCATCGTGCCTCCATCCTTTTTTCCATTTAGAATGGCTTTTTAAAAATACAGAGAAGCTGTGGGTGCCTAGATAGCAAAAGTCTTAATTATATATGTACACTAGGAAGCAAGATTCAGTGAGTTACTGTGCCTCTGTGCCTCACTTCCAAAGGTTGGGACACACTCAGATTACCAGCCTTTTTGCCATCTGTGGGAAGTACCCCGAGACATAAGGGAAGGTTGTCTTACAGCCCTGACTCCTGCTTAGAATCTCCTTTCCCTGCTGCACAATTCAAATCAAGGGTAAGACCAAATACTGTAATTGTAGCTGGTTTCGTAACAGCCCCAAAATATATCCTAATGGCCAAATTAGATAAGGCTGGTAGAAAGGAGTTAAGCACATGTTCCTCTTTGATCTCCTTTAATTTTCTCCCTGCCCCCAGCAGCTTGATTTTCCCCTCTGCCTTTGATACTTCTTATTAGAGACAGAAACATCTTTAATGGTTTTACATTTCTGGAAGCATTTCTGGTGTTTTTGTTTGTTTTTTACAGAGGTGCTTTTTTTAAAAAAAATGATAATAACATGTTGGACACAATACCTTTTCTTTATCAGCTCTGTTTAACTGGTGTATTTGTAGACTAGCTACACACAGCTTTCCCATGCCGGAGGAGAGATAAAAGGAAAGAGTTCATTACGCTGAAGCATCTTCATAAAAGTGGTATGAGCTGAGTCTAAATCACACTGGGTTTGGATTGGCAGAAGCGATGGAAGCCTATGATGGTGAGGATGGTTGTGTTTGGTAGAATGTATTGATGGATGTGTGAGTGGAGATGAATGGGAAAAGATGGAGAGCCTCTGTATGCGCACATGTGTGGCTTGTTGGTGTGCTGAGTGATAGGGAATAGTGTTTTGTCGGTGATGAATGATGAGAAGAGCAAAATAAGGCTATGGAAAATGGGATGATGAGCCATTCCTCTAGGGTTGAAGAGAGATGGGGAGAAAATCATTGTGTGTTTTCTGGGGTAAACAGGTCAATGGATAGACCTATAAAGGCATTTAGAGGGCAGTTGATCAGGGAGGAGGGTTCCCAGAATATGGGGATCCAAAATAAGTTTATTATACCACATATGCTCTTATTTTCTGGCTGATGTTCACTTCCTCACCCCCCTTTCTCATGCGTGGAAATGTTCAGTTCTTGTTACTGTAGCATAGACCAAATGTGGTTTCAGGCTGAAGCTGCCACCATGTGGAGTACTGGGACCTTCAAATCCCCATTTGGCTCACTGGGTGACCTTGGGCCAGTCACTGCCTGTCAGCTTAAACCTACCTTGCAGGATTGTTTTGAGGATTAAATGAGGAGGGGGAAGAACCATGTGTGCAACCTTGAGCTTTTTTTTGGGGGGGGGAAGAAGACCATAAAGGCAATAAATAAATACTACAAATAATAATTAAGAAAAGAGCAGAAGCGGGGACATGTACCAAGAGCCCCTAAAGGGGCAAATGGAGGCAGGAGGATTTCTGGGCAGTAATTGTCCATCACTTAAGAGGGCTGCCTAGGTAAAGCACAACTGACAGATTTCTGGGCTTCATTCTCCCCACCCAGGACCTCAAAGGCAAGGGTTCTGTTCCCAAGGCTCTCCCCACCCTTTTCATTATGCTTTTCCCAACCTGGCCCTGTCCATATACTTATGTTAAATAAATGAAAATAAAATAATAATGGTGGTACCAAGTCGTACTCAGAGTAGGACCCCCCCCCAAAAAAAATTAAAAATCAATGGACTTCAGTTACTCAAGTCACACTACTGGGTGTGATGAATGTTGAGTATAGCCTTATGTATTTTGGGGTGTGTGCAAGTATGGAATAAAATATAGCCTTGTATAAAATTTCCCCAAAGGTACAAATTTCGTCAAACTTTATTGATACACTGCACAATCACAACCATCTCTTATTCTTCCTGAATTAGAAAAGGTTACAACTACAATGTAACATGCACAAAATTCAGGTAGTATATTCACCCTTTTTAATACGATTATTGACAGGAAAAAGAGACTTGATCTTGTTTGATTTAAGAGATCAAAAAAATAAGTTTTTTTTCTAGAAGGCGGACAGAATAAAATAAAATAAAATTAAAAAAGCCTTTGAAAACTTTCATTTGATTTTTCTCTTTTTTCTCATTAAAGCATTTTAACACTGATAATTGATTTACTACTTTGCTTATTTTTTTTAGTTTTCTTTTTTTAAAAGGATGAAATTGTGTGAAAACATTGTTCACGCCCATAGCTTTGACACAGCTGGAAGAATTGCACCATTGATAAGTCACAGAAGAACGTGTAAGTCTAGCAAAGATAAGGACTCTGAAATCTGACAGGTTAACGGTTTCATACACCCAACATGTTTTCCTCACAATTGCACTTATACATTGCACAAGTAACTTGAATGACCCCCCCCTAAAAATAATAATTTCCCCAGTAGCTGCAAACAGAAGCAATTATTAAATTCTGGGTCTTATTTTTGTCTGCTTAACTTAGAAGAGTGAGTCGTGTGGCTTCATCAGGGCTAAGGGAAAGTCTCCATCACGAAACTGTGTGTGGTGGGGAGCCATAGTCGATGTCCTTGATGCAAAGGACCAGGCGTCAACATTGTTTGCTTTTGAGACAGATACGTTTAATTTTCCCTTTAGTTGTCTTGGCCTTAAATCTAGCAGGTTGGGTTTTGTTTTGTTTTGTTTTGTTTTAAGCAGACCTGAACAAAATCTGACACACTTGTTTTGCTCAGTCATCTTTCCTAGGCATGGGAGCTCCTGAGCGCATGTAGGGCTTCCCCATTCATTTCACTGGAGGGAGCAGACCCCAAAGAATATTTCAGTGCACAGAATAAACCCTTATGAACTGAAAGGGGAACACCATATGTGCAGGAAAGCTCTGTGCATCTATGATTGCACAGGGATCTACAGTCAGGGTGAATGCAGATTTATGAAATATTCAAATTTTAGGGAATATGACCAAGCGTATATCCGAAAGCGTTGGCTACTTATATTCCAATCTGGTTTGCATGCAACAGCTCTGAGGATGTGCACAGAGCTCCACATGAGCTTTCATGGAGCCTCACATGCACACAGAAACCTCCATGAAGCTTTGGGTTGCAGCCTTAATGGATAATATACACAGATCAAATGTATTCTTCTATGCTTCTAAAACTGCAGAGAGCATTTGTCCTCAAATGAATGTAGAGCGGACTTTGGCATTTATTTGTTTTTAAAAGGCTTGTTCTCAGATGCCAGTAGGTATAATGCTTGCCATTTATAAAGGTTATTTGGAACTCCCCCTTTTGTTTGTGTGTGTGTGCATGGAGGGGAATTTGTACATAATTTTTTCCTTTTAGTTCCCCAAATCTAGAAACACACAAATGGCTTAAACTTTTGCTGTTGGTGGTTGTGAAGCATATAGATCAGAAGCTGTCTCAGTGTGAAGTCTTTGGCTTTCCCTTTCTCCAAGCCTCTCCATGGTGAGAGGCAAAGACTGTCGTTTCGGCAGTAAGGAGCAGTTCTTCCGCAAGGCTGTTGCATCCCTTTCCTTGGCACAGCAAGGAGCGTGTCCAATGTGCATCCACAGCTTTCTGAAACTGCTGCTCATGGATGCTCAAAAGATGCATTTGAGAAGATTCTTCTTCGGGAGGAGGATTGACCACTGCATCATCTTGATCAGGAACTCTAGCCATCAGGCATATATGTAGAATGCAGTCTTCTGCTCACATTGCCAATTTTCATGAGGATTTTCAGAAAGACACCACAATTTTGCTGTACCAAACTTTGTTGCAAACTTCCTCTACTATTTTGTTGTCGTTGTTGTTGCATTCCTTGTTAATAAGCACCAGGAAACCATTCCTTATTATTTTTATTGGCAGCAAAGAAAGGAAGTTGGCTGCTTTTGACCTACAATTTCTTGTCTCTCCGTGTGTGTGTTTAAAAAATGTTGAGGTGTTAGTATTATTCAGTTGAAAATAATCTAAGTTGAATACATATTATTAAAATCATAGAACCATAGAACTGTAGAGTTGGAAAAGACCCCAAGGGCAATCTAGTCCAACCACCTGCAATGCAGGAATCACAGCTAAATAATCCTTGACAGATAGCCAGCCAACCTCTGTTGAAAAACATCAAGTGAAGGAAAGTTCACCCCTTTCCAAGCTACTCTGTTCCACTGCCAAATAGCTCTTACCATAAGAAAGTTCTTCCTAATACTTAGTCAGAATCTCTTTTCTTGTAATTTATATCTGCTGGTTTGGGCCCTTCCCTCTGGAACAGCAGCAAACAGGCTTTTTCCATGCGACAGCCCTTCAGATACTTGAAGATGGCTATTATTATTCCCCCCCACACACATCCAAAATGCCTTGTGGCACATTGACATTAAGCTTGATTGTAACACAGGTGTCGCTTGGAGATTTATATAGTATGGGTAGATCCACACCAGCCATTGAAAGAACATTCAATACACATGACTTCCCCCAAAGAATCACAGAACTGAAGTTTCCCCTCGCAGAGCTATAATTTGCAGTTCCCACAGTCCCCAGGATTCTTTGGGGGAAAGGTGTGTGCTTAAAATGTGTGTTAGATGTGCTTTAAATGAACAGTGTGGCTCTGCCCTGTATTTCTGCTTTCTTGAGGAGGAAGATGCCAAAGCATCTTCCTGAAGCAATTCGGCATGCTCTTCATACATAAGTGAGGTTCACACTGCCCTTCAACTTTTCACATGCTATCTGCATTACCAGTTTGGACAAAGATAAATGATTTGTATTGCAAACAAGCATTCTGGCCAATGCAGCCTTTGCATTCCCATTATGAATAGTGGCAATCAACTAAGCTGTCCTGTCAGGGAAAGGATTTCCACTTGTGCAATGAGACTTTTGCCCCTCTCCTCCTCCCGTGCACATCCCACAGGCTCCCCAAACCTGCTCTGGAAGGATGGGAGGACCCTTTGAACAGATTTTAAGAGTATGTGGGGGGAGGGGATCCTTGTGTTGATAGGATGTGCTGCACAGTTCAGTGGCAGATCCTATGCAAAGTAGTCCCAGGCTCTCTCTCACACACATCTCTAGATAGGGTCAGAAAAGGCTACATTTGCACCATGTATTTAAAGCACTATGATGCAACTTTAAACAGTCATGGCTTCCCACAAAGAATTCTGGGAGCTTTGATTTTTTGAGATTGCTGGAGGTTTTTAGGAGAGACCCCTTAACACCCCCCCAAAAAAGAAAACTACAATTCCCCAAGTTCCTGTGATGAGGGATTGATTGTTAAACCACTTTGGGAAGAGAACAAGGGGGCCTCCTGTCACCTCACAGAACCCTTACAAACTAGCGCTCCCAGATATCACGACCATTTAAAGTGGTATCATAGTGCTTCAAACATATGGTGTGAAGGCTGCCCAAGACTCCTGTCTGAAACTTTGGAGAACCACTCCTAATCACTGTGAAGTCAATAAAAAAGCTTTTTTCTTGGTATAAGGCAACTTCCAATGTTTCACGGCAGAAGAGCCTCATTAAGCCTCAGATGTGAAGTCTCCTCCAACAAATGGAAGTTACTAGGGTTCGTGCCATTCACAGCTAACTTATCCTATTGATTTCAATGAGACTTAAGTGACTATGATTAGGATCAATGGCAGCAATCCTGGGTCCAGCTACTCATACAAAGTCTCACTGAAGTGAATGGGCACAGGCAACTGCACTTGGGTTCATTCACAACCAACTGACATGACTTACCAAGTGCTGGTGCTGCACAATCTCCATTCATTTCAGTGAAGCCAGACTGGAAGCTTCCTGCAAGGCCTTGCTGATATGAATGGAGGCCCATGTTTGCTGCCCCAGTCCCAGTCCCAGCTAAGTTTTGTATTATTATTATTATTTATTAAATTTGTATACCACCCTTAATCTGCTGATCTCAGGGTACCAGGGGGCCAGTGCATGGAGCTATCCAGCCCTCAAAACACGCCTTTTAAAGAACTTTGTTCTGAATGCATCCAGATAATATTTGCAAACACCATGCATCAGGCACTTAATTTTAACGGCTATCAGGCAAATTTAGTACAGTACATGGTGAATCACCAGTTCTTCAGTGCACATGGTTCTGGAAGGAATTATCCACTTTCCTTACAGAAAACTTCCAACAGAACTTCATCATTGTCATCATCATTTGAAGGTAGAGGTTCTCCTCAATCCTTCCACTTAGTTCCAGCCCTCCTCCATGGGGCTTGCAGGACATTCTAAGACAAGGTACCAGAGACTGGCGTGCAAAATCAACACAATGCTCACAGAATAGAATTGCCTGGGATTAGCTTTCTAGAGCTGATTGCTCAGCGAAACTTCCATATTTAAGCCCTCGGGAGTTTCCCAGCAGGATTTTAAATATAATTTATTTCCCTAGCCTGTTTCTGAAAGTTACAATGTCTCTTCCACCCACAACTCTGTTACAGTCAGTCATCCTTTTGGGACTAATGACGCTCTGTGTCTCCAGGTTTATACCAATTCTGTCCAAGGAACAAGAGGCCCTAGAATTCTATCTAGTGACTTCCAGAGCCAGTTCAAACACAACAGTTCTTATGCTTAGGTCAACTTTGACATTGATCTAAGTCAACTAGGAACACAGCTGAAGAACATGTGTGCGTGTGTGTGCGCACACGCGTGCGTGCGTGCGTGTACACACACACCCCACTAATAAAACAATCCAGTAGACTCAACCTGTTGCTGAAGTCAGAACAAGTCAAATCTCTCCCATATCCTTAGAGGCTAGATAGTGAAAGGCCATCTCCATCATAAGCATGAAGTGGCATCTAGCTGAGTTTTGACTTCATCCAGCAAAGCAATTCCTGCTGGGGCACAAAACTATTTTGCATTAAAAGACACTGCTGCAAATTCCTTGTAGAGATTCAATCAGCATCCCAATGGCTTGTGATTTTGCTCTCTTCATAGTAACATGCTTCTGCGCAGCCTTCCAGTTAAGGTGCTTTTCCTTCCTTAGAAGGTATTGTGTGTGTGTTTGTGTGTTGAGCTACGCTGCCCCATCATTCCACTATTGGAAGGACAGCATATGCTAAAATTGACGGAACAACAAAAACATGTTCAGAAGCCGTATGCGCCAGTTCTCTCTCTTATCTCCCTCCCTTTTCCCCACCCCCCATAAGGGCCTGACTACTACATCTCCATTTCTTGATATGTGAAGGAAAGCTTGCTACTTTCAGCAGAAAAAAAATAAGCTATGGGAAGCAAAGGCTATACATTCAATAATAATGCATTTATGGTGGATTTGTGTTCATCATTCATGTTAAAGCAAAGTCTGAGCCTTTCAACCTGTTTTGCTTAAAAAAATGAATATACCACCCAAATGTTTAGTCTTGTATAAGTAAATATCAGACTCTTTTAAATCATTCGTGTTTTACATGTATAGATAATCTAGACACCTTGAATCATCCAGGTAGACCCATTGGGAATCACCACCAGTCACTTGCCATCCACAAGGTCATTTTAGTGTTCCCAAGACATGGCTGTTAGCAGCTCAGTACAGCAGGCATCATACTTCCTTACTGCTTTTGGGACTTCCAGTCTTGACTTGACTTCCAGTCTTGACTTGTACAGGATGGTCTCAATACCATCATTCTATGGGGAAAGTTGTCTAAGAGGGGAAAAAATGTAGCATGGGTAAACTGTTGTTACTAGTTTTTCCATCTCTTTTCCCACCTGTATGCATAACAGAGGAAACAGCATAAATTCGACAGAGAGCTAATTGGTTCCCCCACACAGCTGGTTTTCATAAAATAGTGTGTAATTACTCTATTCATCCCCATTTGTCCTACTCAGTCCTGGGGCAAGATCTGAAATGGGCAATGTTTGATTTAAAGAGCGCTGACCTGTTGATAGTATATCTCTCCAAATCAACCTTGGTGGATGTCTGTCGTTGTCATGCTTTCAATCCACAAAATAGATTCCAAAGACATCACGTCCCAGAAAATAGATTCCTGCACTCCTTGTTGGCACCAGAACTCCTTCTCTGCCACAACCTCTGTTGTTGTTTGGGCAGAAGTGGCTCTCCGTGTAGGTCATGTCCTGCACCCATCAGGCAAGGAGTGGGCAGTGCCAGAAATTCCAGAAACTGAGTCCTCAGAGTGAAATGAAACTTTTGACAATGTGATCCGTTGCTTGGCTTTAGCAAATAGTGACCTGAAAGATCCCCCAACCTTTTTTTTTTTTTTTTTTAGGGCTCAGAGGAGAGCCTCAGAGATGCAGGAAATCACGATTTTCTTGATTTCTCATTCCCATTTCCTTTCCCCTCC
Source organism: Podarcis liolepis (assembly GCF_965112155.1). NCBI lineage: Eukaryota > Metazoa > Chordata > Lepidosauria > Squamata > Lacertidae > Podarcis > Podarcis liolepis. The sequence continues at coordinate 25,986,512 of NC_139567.1, read as the reverse complement.
CCTTCAATGTTAATTAAATACTTGGAAAGAGTTGGTGCTCAATTCCCCCCTGCTCAAAAGGTTCTTAAACAAATGCCAGGCGAATTTCCCAACAAACTAGCAAAGGAATTGCTCCCCCCCCCCCCATTGGCAGCTTATGATGGGATGGACTTGTCAGTGGACAAAGGGGATGGCAGGGCAAATTTGGGCTGGAGAGATGATGTGCCAAATCTATTTCAAAGCCCATATGCTAAAGAATATTGGGAGCACTGTAATAAATGGTAGAATACTCCCCACCCACCCCCCAAAAAAATCACAATGTCATCTTTAGTGACTTACTTTTAAGGCAATGCTTAGAACTGCAAAAATTTAGTTAGGGACAGGTTTATGCCATTTTAAGGCGAGGATATGAGAGGCATAAAAACCAATGATTTCCGCATAAGCGTATCTGGCGGAGTGCTACTGAATGCTATGCCTTTGTGGTCACAATTCTCTTTGATTTTATAATGTACCTTATTTGTTTATCTGTGCCACTGGTTCTGACCCTACGTGAATTGCCCCTCAATGTCCTCCTTTTACAGAAAAGGCACCCGCTCCCGAAAAAAAGAGACGAGGCTCCCACAAAATTTCAAAATAATAATGGGTTAAATTATGAGGAATTTAAATGTTGACTACATGAAGTTGCAACTCAATAAAGGTGATTATACTGATGGATGGGTGGAAGTGCAGATGGGGAACCGAGAAGGAGATATTCGTATTAAAAAGGGGGGGACGACTCCAGATAATTACATTGATAGATTGATAAATATGGCAAATATATGGCTGGAAAGGCAGATGGATGGATAATTAGATGGATGGATAATTAGATGGATGGGTGAATGGGCAGAACAGTGGTATGATTATACTGATAAATGGGAGATGCATGACTTGCTGTTCTGTCAATTTATCGAGATTGAGGAGTCACTCTGAGTTTAAAAAGAGGGGAGAGGAAGCCGGGCACGCCCCGGGCTTCCTTTTCATGTGCTCCCAACAGTGGAGGAAATCTCTGTCTGAATGTGTGAGCGGACCATCGTCCCTCCCAGCCCTCATGCTTCCATATGCAATCCATATGCTAGGGTGGGAGGGAATGGGGCAAGAGGATGGCATTGGAGGCAGGGTTGCAACCCCATGAAAACATCCATCCAGACGGAAGCGAGTTGAAACCAGAGTGTAATCGGACACTTAGAAACATGAACAGGTATGTACAGTGTTACAAGTAGAAAGAACAATCCTTTTGCTCAAGAGACACAGAGATAATAGGACACTTTTTGACTTGCTTCCCCCCCCTCCCCGACTTCCTGTTGTGCATCATCTCTCAGGACCAAGAGGTCTTATTCTCCTGGGGCAATTTTTGGGGCGGGCTCCACTGAGGATGGTAAAATGAGAGGTTGACATGTTTTCTTTTTCTTTTTAATATATAAATAGGGTATTTTCGAAGGGTGGTGGGGTCAAAGGGAAGGGAAATGAAAACTAATTCTGCTTTTGGGAAATACCCATGATTGGCCGATCCTGAATGGGTGCTTGACCTGGAACCCAGCTGGTCCTCCCCCTCCCCTTGCCCTTCCGGCAGTATGTTCAAGCTGTAGACGGCTGTTGCTGTTTCTTAACCCCCTCCCACCCCCCAGCAGTGTGGATGGTTAAAAGTCTGTGGTGTGGGAGAAGCCAGGCGTCATCTGCAAGGACCCTCGCTTTTCTTATCAAAACTTGAGGAGGAAATGAGCAAAGAGGGTGCCTGATAGCCAGAGGCAGGCCATCGCTCTGGAAGCTGCATTGTTGCCATCGTGGACTGCTCCTGGGCCTGGATCAAGTGAGACAAGAGAGAGAGAGAGAGAAATAGAGAAGCTGGTTATTATTTCAAGGATAAAGGGGTGAAGGGTCATAGCTCAGTGGTAGAACATCTGCTCTGCAAGCAGAAGGTCCCAGGTTCAATCCCCAGCATCTCTAGATAGAGTTGAGAGACACTCCTGCCTTAACTCATCGAGAGCTACTGCCGGTTATATGTAGACAGTTCTGAGCAACATGGACCAATGGTTTTGACTCGGTATAAGGCAGTGTTCCTATGTATTCAGGAGACAGAGAATTCAAGTATTTTTCAAAAGTGTTGGAAGGAGTGTCTGGGATGGGCAGTGCTGGTTTCAGGTTTGGGGTGGGGGCCTTGGATAGAATGATTTCAGGGACACTCCCCTCCAATATCAAAGCAGTGCCTCCTCCTTTGTTTGACACACTGAAAGTCCTCAGCTGTACTGCTGTGATAGGAACTTGCGTGAGATTCATTTACAACTCATTCTCACATAGGACCTACTTCAGAAGTAACGTTAGCCCATAGTTTAGCAGTATGAGAGCATGCTTCTGTCCTGCTGCTTCATCTCTCCTCCTCCAGCATGCCGGTGATGAGGAATTGTTTGATTCCTGGTTTAGCTAACCATGGTTTATAGTTACATGTGAAAGGGGCAAACTCTGGTTAGTTCATAAAGTTTAAACTCTACAAACTAAGGTTTGTTGAAATATACCAGGATCAATCCATGATTTCTGATCTTGGCTTGTTCCAACAAACAGAGTTCCCCATTCAGACATAATGAGGAATGCCAGGACACAGATATTTTCATTCTCTTTCTTGGGGCCATACTAGAAGAGAGGATATTCCATGAGTGCAAAGTTGCGTTCAGACACGGGGAATACTGCATTAGTTGTCCTGATTATAATGCTGGCACTTCTGTCTCTTTTTCTAAGGTTCCATTTACACTGCAGTACCTGTTGTGCTATGGAACTGTGGCTATGCTAAATTCCATTCACACCACTGGGTGTGGTGTGAGCCAACTACAAATGTCATGACTCCCCCACCCTTTCTGCACATGCATTCTTCCATTGCCCCATGATTGCTCCATGAAAAGAGCAGTAAAGTACTTTATCCTGGTATATTGCTCCATATTTTGTCACTTTGCACTCATTATGTTGTGTATTAAGGGGGCTGCAAATGGATTTCCCCCACCTGGAATCAAATAACATGGAAGTGAGCACTAAACATGCACTACATTCCACTACCTTTATGGAAGTGGCTTTTATGTTGTGCGAAAGCTCACATAAAACATGAAAATTCGTAGTTAGAAAAACATTGAGGGAAATGGAATAAACTGCCACGTGAATGCAGCCAATGGCTCATTGTTGCTAATTCATGTAAGATGGACCCAGCAGACAAAAAAAGTAGGACATAAAGCAAAATCTGCTAATATATAACACTTCTCAGAGTGGCCACACAGAATAAGACAGAAATAAAGATATGTATGGCAAAAGAACAAGCAATCCTACCATAAACAAATGAAACGGCAACAATTTAAAATATAATACAAAGAACTTGGCAGCAGCAAGACATTGAGAGCTTATCAAAAGAGAGGTTTTAAGTTTAAAGGGGGAAAGGGGGTGGGGGGAAAGAGAGGTTTTAAGAGGGAAGGTATTCTAGACCTATAGCACCAACACTAAAAAGGCCTTGCTTTTTGTGCTTGTTGACCAAACAGCCCAAGGTGATGGTATGGAAAGCAAGACCTGCAGAGCTTATTTTAAGGACTGCACCAGTCTCTATGTGGGAAGAGAACTGTCTCTTGCTTTATTGCTCTCTCCAACCTGCTTCTTCCTTACTTTGACTGGAAAGGCAATAAATATTAGTGCCTGTGCTGGGAAAGGAGGGCGCTACAAAGCATATTTCCCTTTTAAAGGTAAAGGGACCCCTGACCATTAGGTCCAGTCGTGGCTGACTCTGGGGTTGTGGTGCTCATCTTGTTTTATTGACCGAGGGAGCCGGCGCACAGCTTCCGGATTATGTGGCCAGCATGACTAAGCTGCTTCTGGCGAACGAGAGCAGCGCACGGAAATGCCGTTTACCTTCCCGACGGAGCAGTACCTATTTATCTACTTGCACTTTGAGGTGCTTTCGAACTGCTAGGTTGGCAGGAGCAGGGACTGAGCGACAGGAGCTCACCCAGTCTCGGGGATTCAAACCGCTGACCTTCTGATCAGCAGGTCCTAGGCTCTGTGGTTTAACCCACAGAGCCTCTGTAAATTGGGGATAGGGAACCTGTGGCCCTCAATATGTTGCTGCACTGCAGCTCCCACCGTCCCTCACCACTGAGCATGCTGGCTGGCACCAACATGAGCTGAAATAAAATAAAAATCTGGAAGGGTACAGGAAGGCTGTTGAGAGATTTGCAAAGCTCATAAGAAACCCTCTCTTGCTAACTTAAGAGCTGCATTGCCCCCAAGCTACCCCCTCCCGCTCCTCACCAATCCCCACTGCAACAATTAGCAACCAAAGAGGCTGGCAACCCTTTGTGCTGATTGATTCATTAATCTGTAATTTTATTGCAACACTGATTGACTCGGAGTCCTGGAATAGAACACATCTGTGCCGAGCTCCTCCCATCTGGAACTCTTTATGAAGTAACTGCTCTTAAATGTTTTACACTCTTGTAGTTTCGTTCTCTAGTGAGTGCTTCCCCCTCCCACCAGCCCCCATCCGTTCCTGTCCCTCCAGTCTCAGTACATGCAAAGCACTGCTTTCGGTTGTTGTTTAACTAGCTGAATGGCACTCGTCTAATTAAAAATTGATAATGACCACAGTGCACGGGTAGACTGCAAAAGGAGACCGCGGCAATACAGGCTTGGATAATGGGACTGCCATTCCTCTTTCCCCTCTTTTTTCTTTAATACCGGGGGATAGTTCCAGTAATGATGCATTGATTTTTATTGCTTCCCTTAAAAAAAAATTGTACTGTATTTCCAGCACACACAGGTTACGAGCGGCTGACTCTTGCTTTTGGGTCTCTGGATCTATAAAGGCAACATCCGAGGCTATGATGGGGATTGCCAACCTAGTGCCCGTGGGCACACATCTACCTGCACAGACCTTCTCAATGTATCTACATGACAGGTGCCCTCCCCCTGTAAACATAGGTTTGTAAGAGACATTTTACTGTAGCCATTAAAATATGTGGTGACTAGGCTCACATTCACACCATATGTTTAAAGGGCTATACCACTTTGAATAATCATGGCTTCTCCATGACATTTCTGGAAGGTGCAGTTCATTACAGGTGCTGAGAGTTCTTAGGAGACCTCTCCATTCCCTACACGGAATTACAATTCCCAGACTGGCTTAACAACCAATCCTTCCTCACAGGGAACTCTGGGAATTGTAGTTCTGGGAGGGGGAATGAAGGTTCTCCTAACAACTCTCAGCAACATTAACAAACCACAGCTCCCAGGATTCTTTGGGAGAAGCCATGCCAGTTGAGAGTGTTATCATAGTGCTTTGAATTTATGGTGAGAATGTGCCCCCCAAATGTTGGCAAGCCAAAGTTGTGACTTTTGTGCATGGAAAGCAAACAAGTAGGAAATACACTGGTAGCCTGTATCTCTTTCTACATACATAGCATGTGCTTCTTGGAGGTGCCTCCCTGCAAAAAATCCTGTATGGGAATTCAGTCATTCTGCACTCTCATATAAACTGTCTATGGGTTGCATCCACAGTATTGCTAAGTAATGTGTTTTGCCAGCACAGGGATTTCTGCTTCTGCAACAGGATTTCCCTCTCCTTGCCCCATGTAACCTATATATCTGCTGTATGGGTTCCCACAACTCTCTGGAGCAGATTTTGTGAGGGGGGGGTTGCATGTGGGGGGAAGAGATGTGGGGGGATCTCGATGCTCAAGCACAAATTTTTGTGCTGATGATATGTGTTAGTTAGATACCACCGTCCATCTGCACCTCTCAGACTAATGGGCAGATCAAAGAGCTCTTGGTCACCAGATTTTGTGCTTTCCCAATGCTCTGATGCAGTTCTTGCTTCCAAAATAATTACCAAAATGTATCTGAAAATAGGCAGTTTGGGAGATAATGCATTTAGAAATGCATATTTGGAGAGAGAATAGGTTTTAAAATGCATTGCTAAATGCCTACTTTGTGGGATTTTGTGCTGATATTGTTGTACCAGCTGAGCAAAGAGAATTTTCTTCCCCACTGAGGAACATGGCTCACTCCCTGGGAAATTTTCTCTTTTGGCGCCCCCCTTACACACACACTGCCACCCACAGACAGGGCAAAGTTTCTGAGAGTCTGTTTCCCCCCTCAGCCCTCTTCTGTTCACATGTGTTTATATCTATATCTATATATTCGCATTCTTCTTCTGACTTTAGACATCAGTTTTCATGGTGGCTTACAAATGTAATGATGAGGCATAACAATACGAGACGACAATGTGATTCAAAGCAATGAGGAGCAACATTTAAAGGCAGCACACAGGCCATATAGCTTCATGCAAACCCAGGAAACCCAGGCGTGAGCATCAAAGGGAAACTGAGTCAAGCAACAGCAAGGATGTCTGCAGATGCAGTAAGTGGGGTGAGTGGATAACTGTGGGGCAGAGAAGAAACCAAAGCAAAACAGGGGTTGCGCAAAGTCTAATTAGCAAGGGGTGATTCTGTCAATTTCAGTTTCTTATTTTTCCTGCTCCTTAAACTCAATTAAGGGACGCAGGTGGCGCTGTGGTCTAAACCACTGAGCCTCTTGGGCTTGCCGATCAGAAGGTTGGTGGTTTGAATCCTTGTGATGGGGTGAGCTCCTGCCGCTCTGTCCCAGCTCCTGCCAACCTAGCAGTTCAAAAGCACACCAAAAAGTGCAAGTAGATAAATAGGTACCACTCAGGCGGGAAGGTAAATGGCGTTTCCGTGCGCTACTCTGGTTTTGGTGTTCCGTTGCACCAGAAGTGGCTTAGTCATGCTGGCCACATGACCCGGAAAAACTGTCTGTGGACAAACGCCAGCTCCCTCGGCCTGTAAAGTGAGATGAGCACCACAACCCAGAGTCGTCTGCAACTGGACTTAATTGTCAGAGGTCCTTTACCTTTACCTTTTAAATCAGTTATCCACATTTCCATATTGCTTTGCCTTTTTTTTTAAGTTCTCATGAAAAATTATCAGCATTCTCATGCAAATTTTGTGTAGTTTTTACCTGATATGCATATTTGGCAGAGCATAGTGGTATGCCAGATTCACTAATAGATGCATTTTTGCACATGTTATGAAATGAAGCAAGATAATTGGTTTGGAAGCGGGGGAGGAAATCACTAAGAGGTGACATTTCCCAGATATTTCCAACTGGTTTTCTTACTGAATGGTGCTAAATGTGGTAAAACCGATATTTATCTGCATTCAGATAAACATTTATGTTGGGATTCACTAAAAGAACCCCCAAATTGTGATGGCCATTTGTAGAGGCAAAACTGAAGGGGAAATCCATAATTTTTGAGCTGCCCGATACAAATTTGACCCATGTTTTTTTAATGCTGGAGATCTAGCCTGTTTATGATGCGCCTAACAATTCCCCTTCATCGCTCTTAAATAAATGCAATCAGCAAAAATTGCAGCAAAAATCAAAGGATTCTTTAAAGAAAAGAGATTCAGGGGAGAGAAAGGCAGGAAAAGAATCCTCGGTGCATAATTATACGCCAAGTTAAATTTCTAGATGCTCAGCCGCAACCTGAACTTTAAAAAGGAACAAGAAGTGAGCTTTCTAACCTCATTAATTTTAAGACAAGGGGATAACAACTATTGTAACGGCAAAAAATTAAAAATAATGGCAGGAGAGAATCTAATTAGCTCCTGTGTTCCTGAATAAGTGGAGAGTTACAAACCCATTTTCTGCAATGAAAAACCAGCTTAGCCAAATTGTTTCATCGCAAACAGAACTTTTATTTTGCTTAATTACAACAGAATGCAGCATTGTGTTCACGAGCATCTACCCAGACAATCTTTGTAGAGCAATTCAAATGAGTTTTGTTGTTAAGGGGAATTCAGCGTTCTCCTTTCCTTTTCCTTTTTTTGTGTGTCTTTCTTTCCTTGGTACTTGGAAATCAAATATGGTTTGTGCTCATTCAACGCTGAGATTGGAAGTGTTTGTGAGTCTTTCTATAGAGGAGGGGGAGGCTAATTCAAGTCTGGAGCCAAAGGCAGCACCATTCTGCAAAGAAAGGGAAAGGTGGAGGGGGGCAGCGATGTTGTGTGTCTCTGCTGACATTAGCAAATGCTGAACTGACTGTGTCAGAACTAGGAATGCTACGACTAATAACCAGATGCCAATGATTCGGGAAGAAGGGGCTGGGGTAGAGAATACTCATCAGAAATAAAATGTGAAATGTCTGCATTTTTTTTCTAATGGGTTGACATTTTGCAGGTTGGGGAAAATGTAACGGAATCTATCAGTGCTGCTGTCAGCCAAAAGAAAGCCAGCCCTATGATTCAATCCTTCCTCCGTAACGAAACTTGAGATGGCAGTGGGGAAATCCTCATTTAAGGTGAAACGGAAAGGCCCTCTTTCTATCTGAAAACATGGAATAATGCCAGCTTCCCATAACTGAGCAGTTTTCATTACGTGGGCACTTCTGACTTGAATGGTTTCAGATCTCAGGGTTATTAGCAACCCGAGCCACTGTCAGATAGCATAATGCAAGCGTCGGGAAAACTTTTGCCCTCCAGATGTGGATCAGCCCTATCAAGCATGGTCAATGGCCGGGGATGATGGGAGTTGTAGTTCAGCAACATTTGGAAGGCCAAAGGTTCCCCACACTTGATATGGAGAAAGACACAGTTGTGATTGTTTGATAAGAGCAAGTTACTATGACTCTTTTCCAATGTGGAAATGCATGATGGGAATTGTAGTCCAGCTACATCTGGTAGGCCACAGGCTTCCCACCTGTACTTTAAAAGCTGGACTTGTTGAAAACATGTGCATTCGATTCCATTTTGAGGATTTGGGTGTGTTGAAAAATACAAAAAAATAACATTTTAATATGTTAAAATATACCCCCACCCCCCCCAAAAAACCCAAACCCCTCTACCATTGCCATAGCTTATACAATTCGGCAGCTGTTCGGAAGTCAGCAAGGAATAACCCTGAGTCAGGTGGGTGATGCATCAAAACACTCAAGGTCTTTATTTCAGGCAGGCACTTGAGAAACAGATGTCACTGTGACCTTAGGCTTATGTATAGAAACAGAGAGAGAGACGTCAGTTCTATCAATACTCTCCATCTCTCTAGTCTGGCTCTGTGTTTTAATATTGTGTTCCCGGAAGGTTGGCTGAGATTTAGCAGAAGTTTAGCAGGAGTATCTCAAAGAGAAAGCACTGCTACAGACTCCTTCCTCTCTGACTACTTTACATGCAAAGAACCATAACTGGGATTGCTTCCGTTATATTTTCATTTTTGGGAGGGATTGCTCTCTACCCCGACATGTTGTTGTTATTGTTTATATTATTATTTTCCCCATTTTTATATATAATTCATTTGAAACTGAAAATCAAGAACACACACACACAGAGGCTATAATTTGGGTAGTAGGGAAGGGTCGATCTGCCAATTTAGGGTCTCTCTGTTTCTCATTTTTCCAAAGATGTTCAAGGAAATTATTTAGCATTTTAGTGTGGATTTATCCAAATAAGCCCCCTTTTCCTCCCATATGCACCTTTGACTAACATGCATAGTTTTGCAAGCAATTTCCCCTAATATGATGCATTTTGCATGTTATTTTCACCAATACATTTCCATGCACACTTTTAGATGCATTTTGTAAACATTGTTGGGGAACATTACTGCAAAATCTGGTTAAATGCAAATTTCAAAGGATGGCTGTGTTTTGGTTCTGTTACTGTTTCAGAAAGCTGCTAAATTTGCTTTTAAATGTGAACTGAATCAGATATCTCCCTCGTCCCTATCTCATAATCACGAGCATCAGCTTTTGTGAAAGTGGGCTGCTACATGCAGAAAACATTCCTTGCATATATTAGTTCTCCCTTTGCCCTTCCAGTTCCTTCCCTCTCTTGCAGTGTCAATATTTAGCTTTTAAAAAGAGAGAAAATCTCAGTGCAGCACTTAGATTTAAGTGCTATACAAATAAACATCATTTGGAGCAGATGAAGTAGCAGGCAGGCAGCCTGTCCGCCGTTGTTGATCTTCTCTGTGCACTCTGAAGCCACAGGGGAGTGCTGAACTTCCTCGACAGTGGGCTCTCCATTCCCAAGGAGCAGCAGTAAGGCATTGTGCCCTAGAAGGCCTTCCAAAATTCTATGCAACAGGTAACATAAGAACAGCCTGCTGGATCAGACCAATGGTCCATCCAGTACAGCATCCTGTTCCCATTGGCCAAGCAGGTGCCATTCAAGCACAAGAGCCCTCTGCCCTCCTCTGGTTTCCAGCAACTGCTATTCAGAAGCATTGCTGCCTCCAACTGTGGAGGCAGAGGATAGCTATCCTAGCTAGACGCCATCAATAGCCCTCTCTTCTATGAATTTGTCTAACCCTCTTTTAAAGCCACTATGGTTGAGGGCCTTCACTGCATCATGTGGGAGCGATTTCCATAGTTAGGGTTTCCAATGGTAGCAAGCAAAACACTGTGGGATGAGAGCAAAGGTTTATCTAGTCCAGAAATCTATGCTGTTGGGATATTCCGTTCCACATTAAGAACAGGCATGATTGTTGTGTGTCACATGTCTGTTTACACTCCAGCACAGCTTGCTGGGAACTTCCGTTTGTGCATAGCTTTTGCTTTAGCTGTCTTGCTTCGGACAAGAAGGAGATCAGACATGTTTCCTTTTGTCCTAATGTATGCTGAATAAACTGCTTGCAAATGTGCTTACACAACGTCTCCTGCCACTTCTGTTGAATAGTGTTTACTCTGCTGTGTAGCATGCTCTAGCTACTGAAGCTTGGGTCGCAGATGCTGCATCAAGGACTGGAGATCGCCTGGCACACCGGCCGGTGGGCTGGAACTAGCTGGGGGCCTGCCAATTGCCCCCGTTCCCTTGGTTGCATACCAACATATACTTCCTCCATAGGCAACCAGTTGCCCACAAGGCAGTCCATGGAGGCAATAGCTGTTTTACTTGATTGCTGCCTTAAACCTAGTACTCACAAGGCATATTTCAAACTTAGAAGTGTGCATTTCAAAGATGGCGGCGTTCCACACGGGCATATTATTTTGGAAATTGTCTTGACTTTAAAGGTGAATTGGTTCATATTTCTCCCCCATCTTTAGCTGCAGTGATCTTTCTGGGAGGTAAGGACACGACCTGCAACATTTTGTTACAGCACTCAGTTATCATGACTGACAACCACTGATATAGGTGAGCTCTGTGAATAAGAGGATGCAGGAAGATGTTCCTGAAGCTAAAATGCCTCCCACAAACCCCACAGGCCTTAGTTCCTTCGTTCCAATAGCACACCAGCCAGGCTTCCCCACCCGTAACACCCATCTGAGAAGAAAGCCCTCTCTCCTTTACTGCAAAGCGGCGTTGGGTTTGCTGCAAGCAAATGAAGGAAGGAGCCATGCTTGTACCAACCTGCTAGTGGTGGAGATTCACTTATCTCTAAAACAGAAGACACAATGGACACACAGGAAGGGGGAAACAGGAAAAGGAAAGAAAAGGAAAAGAAAATGTAGTTCATATTTTCAGACAGTTGAATGAATGAATGAATGAATGAACAGATGGATTATTAGAAAGACGGCCCGTTTTATGTAAACAGAGATCACAGCAATGATAATAAGGATGTGACAGACATGACAACGTGTAACACTGCCACAGAGGGTGTATGGCAACCATCTAAGCACTGACAGCATCTACAAGAATCTCTGTGCATCTGTTTTGACAACCCAACATCAGAAAACGCCTTGGGTTTCCCAAGGTTTCCAGCTGGTGCATTCACTCTGTGGTTTGGAAAGCCATGGGGAATGGGAAGTAAGCCTAGCCTGCTGGGGTTAAACCGAGTGTCTGCTGAGCCCCCAGATCCTTGCTTCAACTGCAGCCTAATAGATGAGAGGATATAAGAACTGAAGGCGCTGCTGCTGGTCTGATGTGTTCCTTGAAGATCAACCCTTTTCCCTGCAGCTACTTTAATATACTTAAAGCTTCAAGCGCGAGAGGATGTTGCTGGGAGTATCCTGTTTAACTACTGTTACCCTTAATGCCTTATGAAAACTCCCAGTTTCTCGTAAGATGAAAACACGAAACCGCAAATGTTCCAGTCCTTGGAAAGGAAAACCTTTAGGCTGCGATCCAGGGAGCAAATCTTGTTGAACTCAGTGAAACTTAACTTCTGAAGCAATAAGCTTAGGACTGCACTGTTTGTTCTCCAACAAACTCTGCTAGGTAATATTCTTAAATCTGGCCTATCCTAGAGATTTCAGCCTAGGACAAACCCCGCTATGCAATGATAGGATGGCCACTGCAAAGGGGTTTCATGGTCAAGGGTCACCGGAGATGTTTTCCTGTCTTTGAAATCCCTTCTAGCAAGGCTCCACTGTTATCCCATCAGCACAGAATCTCCACGTATCCCAATGGAATGGGCACCTACCATACAGGATTATACTGGCATTGGTGTTTCCCAGCTTGTTGATGGCCACACAGGTGTAGTTGCCATAATCCTTCTCTGATACATTGAAGAAGGTTAGTGTGGACATCCGGCCTTTGTTCTCAATTCTCACGCCATCCAGCCCATTGGCTAATCTGGAAAAAGACAACATCCTTACTTCATCAATGTAAACTAGAAGTGGGATTTATTTCCTTCCCAGGATTATGAAGGGATGGGGTATAATGCAGAGATTTGTTTTATCCCAATGATGTGGTGCCTGTGACCCTAAAGATTGTTCTGAACTACAATGCCCATCACCTAGCTGGCTAGGACTGCTGGGAACTGTAGTCACCACAGGCTCTTAGGCTCTGTTTTTGCTCCACCATCTCAGATCAAAAGGTTCTCCAAAGACCTGGAAAAGGGCACTTTTTAAGGGCCATAGCAGACGTTATATGATAAACTTTATTATTTTAAAGATATGGGTCATACAATTAACTCTAGTGGGTCTACTCTGAGTAGGATACAAGCCATAATTTGTAAAGCACCAATAATAAGCATCATTGCTAGCTGTTATATTTTTTACCATTCCTCTGAAGAGCTCAGAGTGTCACACCCGGTGTTCACTTCTTATCCTCACAACAAGCCTAGGAGGTAGACCAGGGTGTGCAACGCTGTCTGGCCCATTGAGCATCATGGCTGTGTTTGGCTTTAGAGGCCGAGTCTCTCAAATCTGAGTTGGACACTCTAACCACTACACTAGACTGCCTAGTTCCATTTTGTGGCACGTTATAGAGCTTACATCATGACAACACAGCATTCTACATTTCCTAGAATTCCTCTTTCCTTGCCAATGGCACCAGTCAACTGGGCTTTGGGAAATACAGGGGGGCTATATCCAACAAAGTCCTACTCAGAGTAGGAACAATGGAACTGATGGGCCTAAGTTAGTCACGTTCATTAACTTCAAGGGTTCTACCAGCTTTGGATGCAAAGCAGAATGATCTGACATTGCAAGGCAACATCTACTAAACTTTGCCCAGGAGGGAAGTAGAAATATGGTGCTTGTTTTTGGTGGTGGGCAATGAATTTAAGAAGCACTTTATTCCACTTTGGCTGGCTTTTCAAGGACTCAGGAGCAAACTTCAGGGCTGGAGAACCTGTGCCCCTCCAGATGTTGAACTACAGCCCCAGCCATTGTGTCCTGTTGGATGATGGAAGTTGTAGTCCAACAATGCCTGGAGGGCCACTCATTCACACACACCCTCCCCAACTGTCTACTGGGCAAAGTATACAAAGCAGGGTGAAAACCTGCAACAGCCAAGTGACAATACAGTCAAGCTGAAATTGCACAGGAAATAATTGCTAAAATTATGTAGCATTTATTTTGCTTTTAGTTTCTATCATGCCCCATATCATATGCAGCCTTCTGATGGGCTTCAAGAAACAAGGTAAGCAAATTAAACCAATGCAATCTCAATCCCTAAAACATTGCAATCCTTTAGTCTGTTGTTTTATTTTAATATGAAATATTGAGACTGGAGGATTGCTGTAAGGAAGATTGGGGAGAGGTATGGGCACGGGGAGGGATTGCTTTCTCATCACGAGTCCCCCTAGATGTGCAACATTTAATTTCAGAAGCAAGGCAGAAGCAAAGCCTGCCTGAAACCAGTGCCCTTTAATTTAGAACCCCTTCATGGCAGAAATATATTGGGGTGGGCTTGTATGCAACTACTCAGTTTCAAAGACCCTCTGCACATGCTCAAAGGCGCTCTTGCAACTTCACACCCACTAGGATTGAGCCTGGGCATTCCACAAAGGCTGACTCATGTCTCAAAGTAAACACTGCTGATCTGACTGATGGAGCAATCTTGGCCTGGGGGAGTCACTCCTTGCCATGGATCCTTTGAACAGCTTGCTTGCGTACCTGGTTTCTTCTTTAAACCACTGAAATTCCGCTACAGGGACAGCTGAGGCTTCGCAGGACAGTGTCCCCCTCTGACCAACTGAGACGCCTTTGTTCTTAGCACTGGAGATGGATGGAGGATCTGCGGAGGGAAAGAGATTTTTTTTAAGCATCACTTCTGTCCTTTACCTCTGCCTAATTTCTACTATGCCTTGCTGTCTTTTGTGGGATCAGCACATGAGGTTTTCACTCCCCCAGCAACTCCAGTGAGGGAGTGGGCTGTGCAGTGTGGCTGCTTGTTTGCCTTCCCCAGTCTGGAGCAGCCAAACACCAGTGCCAATTCAGCCACACATTTCTGAATCTAGGGAGGTGAAGAGTGTTATAGGATTTCTAAGGTCTCATATATAAAAATCATATGTTCATAAATATACCAGGCAAACACATACATAAATATATAAACCACATGTCTGAAACAGTACAGGAAAACAGTCCTAAAGCCATTTTGACGCTTTCAGTGACCTCAAATATTCCTCGTCAGTTTGGATGGAAATGGGAAAAGCCTCCCCATTGTCTCTGTGCTCACTAGTCCTGCCTTAAGGGCACATTTGTGTATGAATAGGGTGAGCCTGTAGGAATTAAGTATTTATCATCACAAAAGAAGGGTCAGGCTGTCCAGGTAACCCATTAACAGCCAGGTAAACCCATTAACTGGACATGGGTGGCACTGTGGTCTAAACCCCAGAGCCTAGGGCTTGCTGATCAGAAGGTCAGCAGTTCGAATCCCTGCGACGGGGTGAGCTCCCATTGTCCGGTCCCTGCTCCTGCCAACCTAACAGTTTGAAAGCATGTCAAAGTGCAAGTAGATAAATAGGTACCGCTTCAGTGGGAAGGAAAACGGTGTTTCAGTGTGGTGCTCTGGTTCACCAGAAGTGGCATAGTCATGTTGGCCACATGACCCGAAAGCTGTACGCCGGCTCCCTTTCTGTGATAGACCGCCCCTTCTGATGATGTATTGGGGGGTGGGGGTGGTCTTGAGCTACAGGGTGGCAATTCCAAAGCCTATATAAGGGCTTGCACACCATTCCTCCTCCCTCCTGTGGTGGTGGGGGGTGAGCACCCTGTTGCAACAGTTTAATAAAGATCAGGCTTACTAGCTGCTTTGCTTCTCAATATTCTCTGGTTGGCCTCTGTTATTTTCTCCTGCCGATAGAGAAACTACATAAAGGCTCTATACGGGTTCTTGGGAACCCCATAAGGGAAAGGGAGCAGTTTCTCTTACAACAAAGAGCAATGCAGATAAAGCTATAGGTTATCCCTATTCCTCATTAGGCTTTTGATGGGCTTAGTCAGGGGCAACAATGCTTCTGAATACCACTTGATAGAAACTGCAGGAGGAGAGTGCTCTTGTGCTCATATACATGAAGGAGCATCCCCACCTCCCTTGTTCAGCTTCTGAGGTACAGCTCTGAGGGCCTTCTGGTGGCTCTCTCACTGCAAGAAGTGAGATTACAGGGAACCAGGCAGAGGGCCTTCTTGGTAGTGGCACCCACCCTGTGGAACACCCTCCTGTCAGATGTCAAGGAAATAAAGAACTATGTGACTTTCAGAAGACATCTGAAGGCAGCCCTGTATTGGGAAATTTTTAATGTTTAATGTTTTACAATTTTTTAATGTGCTGTAAGCCACCCAGAGTGGATTGCTCTTTGTTGTAAGAAAAACTGCTCCCTTTCCCTTATGGGGTTCCCAAGAACCCGTATAGAGCCTTTATTATTGTTGTTGTTGTTGTTGTTGTTGTTGTTGTTGTTGTTATTATTTTATTTTCCTCCTTGCAGGCTTCCCACAGGCATCCAGGTGGCCATTGTTGAGAACAGGATGCTGCAGTCAGTGGGCCATTGGCCTGATCCAGCGGGGTGCTGCATGATAGGAATGTGTAAAATTATGCATGGAATGGATTAAGTGGATAGAGAAAAGCTTTTCTCCTCTCAGAACATTAGAACTTGTAGCCATCCAGTGAAGCAGAATGTTGGAAGACTCAGGACAGATACAAGAAAGGACTTCTTCACATAGCACATAGTTAAACTATGGAGCTTGCTCCCACAGGAGGCAGCGATGGTCACCAAGACAGATGGTGTTAAAAGGAGATTGGACAAAATTCATGGAGGAGATGGCTGCCAATGGCTACTAGACATGATGACTATGCTTTGCCTTCACAGTTGGAGGCAGCAATGCTTTTAAATACCAGCAACTGGAAACCACAGAAGAGGAAGGGTATGTTTATGCTCAGATTCTGCTTGCAGGTTTACCTCAAGCATTTGGCATGCCACTGTGAGAACAGGATGCTGGGTGAGCCCCCTTTGGCTTGATGCAGCACAGACTCTGTTGCAATTGCTCTATAGGTCTTCAGCTTCACAGGCCTGGTTGAAACAGAACATTCTGCCCAGCTGGCATTGCGAGGGTGAACACGGTCCTACATTTCCACATCCATCCCTAAGCCAACAACTCGCAGAGTCCTTTCTGTGCAATTAATAGGACTGAATTCTCCTTTACGGATTTCTTTTAAACTGTTCAGAGACTCAGCGGAGCTGGAATCACCTCCGAAATGTCAAGAGGCTTCAGGGATGTGTCTGTTTTAAGAACTCAAAGCAGCCGGGCTCTGCATTGCTAGCCAAGCTCTTAAAAGAGCAAATTGTCCAGAGGGCCAAAAGGCTTGAAACATAATGAAATGTATATATATGATTTTCTTATATCAATTTAGCTGATATATATAAACTCCTGCGCTCTGCTTCTGAAAGGCGAGGATTTCTTAATGCATTGTGTGCAAGGTTAACCACCAAGATTCTCTCTTTCTCCTCCAACCCACCCCCTTTTTTTTAAAAAAAAAGAATTGCTCCTCAGGAAAGAAAGAAGAAAGCAATAGAGAGAGAGAAGGGGGGGAGCTATTACAATTATTTCCAGCTATAAATAGACTTTAAGAGGTTCTGGTGGAAATTGGCTGTTTTACTTTTGCGTGCATATATTTCCAGCTATTAAATCAGAATATGCGAATATACAACCTACTCATGTTTAGGATCCTTGGGGTGAAATTCTGGCCCAGCGTATCATGAAGATGAGCTGGTGGGATCTGCACATTCAGCTGAATGTGGAGGTGGGGACATGAGTTGGTGCAGAAGTGAGTTTGATTAGAATCCCATTCTGCAATATGAGGATGAAAGCAATGGCAGGCCTCTCAGGATTGTTGTAAAGATCAGGGGGACAATGTATGGAATAGGTTTTGATAAGCACTCGGGGGCAGGGAATCCTTTTCAGACTGAGGGCAAAATTACTCTGTCGATTGGCCACATGCCAATGAAATATAGGGCCAGGAGCAAAAATGGGTGTGGAAATGGATTTGCATATTGCCTATGGAAGTCTCTCCCACAAGAGGCAATGACTGCCACCAACTTGGGTGGCTTTAAAAAGGATTAGACAAATTTATGGAGGAGGAGAGGGCCACCAGTGGCTACCAGCCATGAAGCTCTGCTATGTCTTTACTGTTGGAGGCAGTAATGCTTCTCAACACCAGCTGCTGGAAACTGCAAGAGAGGAGAGTGCTCTTGTGCTTGGGTCTTGCTTGTGGAGTTTCCACTGGGGAATCTGGTTGTCCCCTGTGAGAACAGGATGCTGAACTAGAAGGGCCAGTGGCCTAATCCAGCAGGCTCTTTGTTTGTTCTTAGTATGGCAAGCTCGTGACCCATAGGCTTCTGAAAATGTACATAGAGACCCCTCTCCATTCAGTCCAGCATGGTCATGGTTCAAGGGCAAATTCCAGACAGGCAGAAGCACTTGCCATGACCTAGGCAGAGTGCTGGTGGCCAAACAGAGAGGCTTGGCAGGCCACATTTGCCCCCCGAGGCCTGTGGTTTCCAACCCCTGATGTAAGTGCAAGTCAATGTTATTCATTGGCATGTGGGATACTTACAGTTTACGGTGACTTTGACTCTTCGGATATCAGGTGCGGCGACATCATTAACAGCGCTGCATTCATACTCCCCAGATTGGTCCCTTGTGATCCCCGTGATCTCTAAGTACTCATCATCACTCATAAATCCCTGACCTGGAAGAGAAGAGAAGGAACACAGAGGATAAAAGTTCTGGCAGCCTTCCAGACCACCTTTGCTGCTGCAGTTTAAATTGTGCACTTTGAAGCAGTCCTCTCAACAGCACAGGTGGCCAGATCTGCAGGTGGGCCTCTCCATTGAACACCTGGAGCTTTCTAGTTGCTTTGACAAGCAATGCTGAGAATACTTTTTGTTGTTGTTGTTGTCCCCCAATGCAACTCCTAGGGCTGTCAACTGATTAAATCATTTTTGTTGATTAACCATCTGCCCTTGTAATTGGTTACTCAATTAAATTTGCACAGATCTGCATTATTTCCAATAACTTGGTAGGTGCCTTTCTTTAAACAGCAAAGGAAGTGTGAGATATACCTTACAACTTAATAAACAAAGGCTCGTTAGTGGAAGGAAAAGTCAGTTTTCATATATATCTATATCCTCTGCTACAACAAAACACCAGACTCGGGAGCCTTAAAAATATAAATAGGCATGACCATAATTCTCTATGCAACCAATTAAAATTGCCCTCACTGATTAAAATTGGTCATCTACTTAATCACGTACATTTCTAGTTGATTGATCTGCTGATTGAATTGTTAAAACTCAAGAGTATCTCAGGGTGTTGCTAAAGATGTGACTATAGATGACATGATGTGTAACACTTGAAACAACCTTCCTTGGTTTGAATGACAATCACTGGAAGCATAGCTATTTCACTGGTATAAACTGATGGACGCATGCTTCATGCTACCATAATGTCATGGACTGGCTCGAAGCGAAGGAGTGGTAGAAGGCACCATCTGGGGAACCCCCATAGGATGAAGGCTCAAAGCCAGGGGATTGGTGGTGGGACAATGATTTGTGGGCAGAGGAGGGAGAAGATGGGGAGGAGGTGTCAGGAGCCAAAGAGGTAACAATGTTTAGTGAGCAGGGAGAGTCTGTGGCTGAGGGAAGTCAAGAATCAGAACCCCCTTCTTAGACAAACTAATGATTTCAACTCTGCCTATGAAAATGGCTGAGGGATTTTTATATTTATAGTTATTAAATTCTAAAAAGGACAACAGAATCGATTTAAGGGGCAGGTGTCCTCCCACAATGGGCAAGCCTTATGTCAGAGGGAGCCTCAGAAGGCAGACAATGGAAGCCCAAGCTTTCAGATCATGCCTTCCCTTCAGTTCCAAACACAGTATCACGTAAACCCCCCACAGGTTCTCACGCTGGAGCAGCTTTGGTTAACAGCTGGTTTCCAGGTCTCAAACAGGAAGGAAAATAAAACACAAGCATGAAAGCCTTGCCCATTCTTCTCCAGAAAAGACTCCCACAGTGAAACTGAAATGCCACCTGCTACTCCAGACATAATACAGGTGTTCCTGGTCCTGGCTACATACCTGCATCTTGTGGCACAACTCCCCTCCCACCTATTGATTCACAATCCCACAAAGCTTTGTCGATAACACAAGGCTGCTGCTAACCACACTACCACCCCCACCCCACCCCTGGCCATTGCCACAAATATGCTTTCATCTCAACCTAACAATCCTTCTATCTGAGTTGTGTTAGAGAGCTCAACCACTGATACTTCAGTTTGGCCGTCATTTATGAAAAATCAATGAACCGAGCACATAAGGATATTTTAGTTGTTTGTTTGCAATTCAATCTATTTGAAATTTACAATTTTAATTCTGAATTGTTGTAGCCCACCCTATGGCAACATCACCATAATCATCATATATGCAAATAAATAAAATAAAATAAAATAAAATGGAATTTAAAATTTCAAAGCCTGAGAAAATAAACAGTGAGGTGGCCAGAGAGCGTGTATTTTCAGTGGTACACACAGACTAAGTAATGCCTTCTCCAGAGAAGTATGCCTAGTGCCCACATTTTGATCTTTCTGGCACAAGGTGAATACCACCACCTCCTCCCATCTGCGTTATGTGAGGTATCATAGGAGCACACGAAGCTGCCTTGTCAGTGTGGGAATATTAAGGATAGTAGGAGAGGATATATTGATTAAATATTATCCTTCCTTCACTCACGCTAGTGAGTCATGTAGCAGAGCAGATTCCCCTCAATACCTCAGGAAGCTAGTTTGCAGATTCGTTTGAATCTCTTTAGTTAAGCAATCCGGTTTGGTTTGCCCAGACTGGATTATTTCTGGTGTCCCCTTTGATCCCTCTTAAAAGAATAAAGACACTTTCCTTAAAAGTATTAAGAAGTTCACTCACATTCAGTTCACAGTATGATGACTGAAGGCAGGCTTTAGCTAGTAGTTACAGAACAAATTGTGAGGTCATCCCATTTGGGGATTGAGCCCATCTGAGAGCCAGCAGATGGCAAAATACATTAAGAGAACAGCATCAAGGGAAGAAAATAGCATCAAGAGAGAAAATGACATCAAGAGAAAGATGGCTGTGTGACTCGGCTCTTTTGTGGAGTGAGCCAGGGTCACGCCCATCTGCCTGGTCACAAGCAGGGGGAGGACACTTCAGACCAGTGGAACAGGAAGTTATATCAGCTGGAGTAACATCCCCCTGCCTGCGTCCACTCTAGGGGAACAAGGAATGTTGTATTTGACGGCTCCAGTTGATTACATCCCACAGTCAGAACATTGGTCCATCTGCCTCAGAATTGTTGACACTGCCTGATAGTGGTTCTCCAGAATTTAGGCAAGAATCTCTCCCAGCCCTCACTGGAGACACTTGGGACCTTCTATATGCAGGGCAGATGCCATTGCCTCAAGGCAAATTACACATACAATAATTAAAAATGCAAAAACAAACCCCCCACACACATTTAAAGCAAGACTAAAACCCTAATGAAGTAGACACTCGTGGTAAAGACCCATTGATCCAGCTGGAAAGTCTTTTAGAACAAATACATTTCCAGAAAGTGCAGGAAATGGGTGCCTGTCATATCTTGACAGGGATGCTGCTCCACAGAACAGGAGCAGTCACACTGAAGAAAACCCTGCTCTGAGTTACTGCAGAAAGGGCTTCTGAGATTTTTGGAACTTGCAGGAGAAACTCTTCCACAGACCACAGCAATCTACCGGATGTGCAAGAGTCAAAGCATCCTCTCAAGTTAGCTGATCCTGAGTTGTATAGGGACTTGTATGCAAGAACCAACCCCCTGAACTTGGTCTGGTAGCAATATATCACACCAGGTGTGGGCAAGTAAAGATACAGCTGGGCCAAATGAGGACCAGCTGGTTGTCAGAACATTCAAAAACTACCGTGCCCTTTGCAGTACAGTCATACCTTGGATCCCAAATGCCTTGTGAGTTGAACGTTTTGGCTCCCGAACACTGCAAGCCCGGAAGTGAGTGTTCCGGTTTGCGAACATTGTTTGGAACCTGAACGTCCGACAGGTTCTGTGGCTTCTCACTGGCTGCAGGATTCTGTTCAACTTCCAAGGTATGACTGTATTGCATAACCTTGCATATTTTATGGGGAAATGTGTGCAAACTTGCATATTTTGGGGAAAGCTGCATCCAAAGAGGAGCACAATTAAGATGAGGAAATTTTGTTTTTTTTTTGTTTTTCATAGTCTGTAATAAATGAGACAGAACAGACTTATTCTTGAACGTGAACGAAACTGAAAAGGGACAGAAATAAGCTGATATGTCTATACCTCCTTGATATATGCAGCAGCAGAGAGATGATAAATACGGAGAATACGAGGTGACAGGGAAAGGGAGCCTGCATATGAGACTGTAAAGATGGAGGGGGGAATAATAAGGAGAGGAGAAATATGAAGAGGAGAACGCCAGGCTCACTTTGCCAGAGACCCTTCCTTGTAATGATCCAATAATCCTGAGGTCATTACGGGCCTGCCCTATCCTCCAGTTGATCTCTATAAAAGATAATTGGAAGTGTAAGAAAATAGATTCGACGAGCTGGAGACAGAAATACATAAATAACGGAGGTGATTTCTTTTTGGTGCAGAAGGAGCCTCGGGAAGAGATAAGCCCGGCTTGCTACATTAGTGAGATAAGAATCTACAGGGATACAAATGGGGACTTTCAGAAGGAGGCGGCATGACAGACACAGCACCATCAATCATGGGAGGCTGGAATCACATCCAGAGCGTGGACCGCTCTGCGGAAGCAGGTCAAGCCAGCGTCACCCAAGTGGGCAGGCATGGCCCTGTGCCCCCATGCTATGCATCTCCTGCAGATATTCTTCCTTCCGGTAAACAGTATTTTCAAGGAAGATGCTTCTGCTCCTTCAGGCAGGGATGTGCGAAACTTTCAGAGATGTCACCCATCTTACTGGATCTCCTTTGGTCTTCCCTTAGAATTCTATGTGCCTTACCTTTCACGTTATTTGTGATCCTGGAGTGACTTATATACAACAGGAGTCACATGCCGGGGGGTGTCCCCACAGGAATTTGGGTGGCCACTGTGAGAATAGAATGCTGGACTAGATGGGCAATTGCTCTGATCCAGGAGGTTATTATGTTATTACTGTGCAGCACAGAGAACTCATTGCCATCACGTGATGAAAGTCGGACCAGCTCAGAATCCAGTGGATTCTGCACCAAGCCTGCTCTGCTCACCTCCTTACTCCTGAAATTCCCCATTTTGGGGGGTTTCTGTTGGCTACTGTCAAAGAACTAGCCTCTTGTGGAAGTTCATTGCAGAATTCCTTACAAAAGGAGCTTCTCTACTGGTGTGACTGGGCAAAGGGACACCTCTGCTTCATCCAGTTCCTCCCCCTGTCACACTCAGCAGATCCAAATGACACATACGCTCTCGTGAACAGGCTTAGAGGTCCCTTTTAATGTGTGAAGAGAGGTGTAGACTGCCTCCTCCAACCCAGGAATATATATGTATCTATATGTTGAGAGAGAGAGAGAGAGAGAGAGAGAGAGAGAGAGAGAGAGGAACACCAAATGAAATATTCCCCTTTGTCAAGAACTGCAGCTTGAGTTTCACAACACTGGAGTTAATGAAAAGTGTGATAACCCCGGCATCTCATTTTGCCATAATTAATGCAAGCAATTGGATTGTGCTGGAGTCATCCCGATTTGGAGAAAGCACCCCAGGGTCACTGTCTTACTGGCTCGCACTTCAATGAAACAGTTTGTTGTGTTTGATTTAGACTGTGGTTGAGAGCATGGTTGGCACAGCTCCGGCCTCCTCTTCACTGTCCAAGATGCAATCAAGGACATCAGTATATCTGCGCCTTGCCACATGTGGTGATGTTCAAGGGTGTGCTCTACTTCTGCCCATTACAGCAGCTCAGGGCAGCCCCTCTCATGAGAAGGGTGGGTGGGAAACACTACTGGCAGCAAGGGATCCATCCCAGGAAGGAAATGCAGATTACTATGAATTTTGCAATGCAGTTCTCTGGCCAATTAATATGTACACAAAGGCTTATAGTGGGGGTAAAGTGTGCATCTAAATCAATGAATTAGTGAAAATAACATCCAAAGGTGCACTATATATTAGGGGAAATGGCCTTGCAAAAGTATGTGTGTCAGGCAAAACTGCATACTAAACTGTTTAGTAGAAGAAACTGACACAAAAATGCTGGTGAATTTTCATGAGGATTTTTCTTAAAACAAAACAAAAAACAACCACAAACTGATGTGGAAATGTGAATAACTGGGAAAGCTGAGAAAAACTGAAATAGACAGATTCATCCACCCATAACTAGAAGCTAACCAAGGTCCTATTTCATGCTTAACCTATAACTATCTGCCTGTCTATCTTTCTATCCAGAGAAAGAGAGAGAGAAGAAAAATGCAAAGTAGGACATTTATTTTAATAAAGAAACTGAACCCTATATAAATCCCATGAGTCCTTCACATGCCCCCACTGTGTCATCTCCCCATGTGTGGTATCTCACATTGCTGGCATTGTGGGTATATTTAAGGCACAAGTGAGCTATATTTATAATGCAGGTGTTTTCACTAATATATGCATTTTCATGCATACTTTGCCCCATGTCTATGAATCTTTGTGCACATAACTTGGCTGGAGAACTTGCACTACAACATTCAAAGAAATGTGGATTTTGAACAACTGCTGTGTTTCATTTTTGCATATTGTTTTGGGAATTGCCAGTTAGGTTAGTTTGCCTTTAAATGCAAATCTAATCAAGCTTCTCCCCCACCCCAATGTGGAAGGAGCTGAACTGAGCTTGATAAGCTTTAAACCCCCTTTTTGCCTTTGTGGAGTACAAAGAACCTGCAGACTGGCTGTGTAATCCCCAGCAGTAGCTGCACTTCTGAAGAAGGAGCGCTACACTTAACTGCAACTGCCCCTCTTTGAATGGCTTTACTGGGAATTGCATGTGTGCAGGACGCAATCCACTGAATAGTTCTCCTGCACAAAGCTCACTGAATTTAAAGGCAGCTGTGTAAAACTACAGACGAGCTTCATTCATGTCAGTGAGGTTATGCACAGGAGAACCTCTTCGGCATAGTAGGTTGCATGCCTATGTGGCTCCCCAAGTGAAATTGCACAGAGAGAGTGACGGAGAATAGAAACAGAGATTTCTAGATCATGAGTTGGGGAGGCCATAGGCCAATGCCCGTCTCCTGCTTTTATAACACATGAAGTCTTGTCCTCCAACCAGGGCAAAGATTGTGGCAAGGACAGCCCCTTTCCGGAAAGAACACTGCAGCATGTCCGACAGTGCTGAGTGAACCAATCCCTTTCTGCTTAATCCTGCAGGTTCCACAGGAGAGTCTTTGACACAGCAGGATTATTTATCTGACTGCGCATTAGGCCTACCGACTCAGCAGTATAATAATGATGCTAATTAACAGTGTTCGTTAATATCTTTAAATTACCTGTGTTAGCTCCCAGGCAAAACAACCCAGTAGCGACAGTGGTGGCATGGGCCCATTTGCATCGGCGACTGACATTATGTTCATTTCACAGTTCATTAGAATGCTCTGGAGTGATACTGTCCCCAAATTGCAAGCTAATCTGAAAGAGTGAGGCCTGCTGTCTATTGGGTGCACGCAGAAGTGTTCATCCTCAACAAAGAGGTGAGCGTGGAGAAATTGGAAGGGCATCTTCCATTTGTTCTAGCTTTACGCTGTGGTCTCCAGGCAATTCTAAAGGGTGCCTTGTTCCCTCCTGGGTGAATCTGTCAGTATTGGTTTATCCTATCTTAAATTCAGTGCTCCACATTTCTGCATCACATCAATAAATGTGGCATTAATAAATAATATGCATAATCTAAGCTGGTGCCAAAGGTATTGCTCTGCTTTCCTTCGGACCATATCAGTGTGGCCAAGAGGGAAGTCTTGTCATCTGGGCAAGCCAGGACCTCCAAATACACTGTCCAGGCTTATGCTCCAGGGAGGTCACTTTGGTGCTGTTAACGCAGTGTTTTGACTTCACCCCTGGAAGCACAGTCCATTGTCTTTCGAGACAGACAGATGGATTGTTTGGTTGAAAAACTGCATTGCAAAGTTCAGAGCCATTGGACATTTCAAGGCCAGTCCTTTTACCCAGTTTGAGCCTCCACATATTTTCTTTTTTCCTTCTTCTAACACATGAAGAAAGCTAGAATGTTGGATATATGTACATACAGATATTGCAGGCTGGTGGCTGGAATGGCTGCCATCAGGGCTCAGATGCAGATAGCAGACAGAGTGGGAATATGGAGTTCATTCAGAGCCAAGAGGCCAAGCCAGGAGCCAGAGTCAAAAGACCTGCTGGGATGCACCAGAGTGAAGAAGAGTGTTGTTGTCGAGCAAGCAACGTCCTGGCCCAACCAGAAGCCTCTCATAGCTCTTCTTATCTAGGAAAGGTCATTGGTGATGCCTGGATGGTCAGGGCCAGTCAAGTACTTGGTTCCAAACCACAGCTCTGGAAAATCAGCTTCACACAGAGCCAAGCACCCCCATCTCTAGCCCCAGCTGTCCCTCAAAGTGGTAGTGTCATTCTTATTGAACTGGAATGGCTCTAAAGATGGATTTGACAAACTCATGGAGGAGAGGGTTGTTGATGGGTGCTCCACAGTTGGAGGCAGCAGTTGCTGGAAACCACAGGAGAGGGAAAGGCTCTTGTGCCTGAATCCTGCATGCTGATTTCCCACAACTGTTTGGCCACTGTGAGGACAGGATGCTGGACTAGATGGGCCATTGGCCTGATCCAGCAAGCTCTTCTTATATTCTTATGCTCTGATTGGAAGGTCCGAAATCATAGTTGCAATGTGATCTGAATGAGGAACTTGCTGGGTCATCGATACCATTCTACATATATATAGCTGAACTGTTCTCAAAGAATCTGAGTCTTTAACATAGGCACAAATTGCTAGCCCTCCTGGAAATCTTCCAGTTCCAAGACGAACTAGCAACATCATTAATCAACAAGGATTCATCGTGTGGCCCTCTCCTTCCAGAATCCCTTGTGGAAAGGCAAATAGTTCTCATGTCCCCCTCCCTCTGAGGATGAGATGAGACAGAAGGGCCCAGACCCCATGTGCTTAACAAATCAGAAGGCAATTCATCTCCCGGAGAAAACAAGTGATATTTACATTATTAAATCACAATTACAAAGCAAATCAGCTGCAGAAAGAAAGGAGCCCATTTTCATCAATTATTACTGAACTGAACGTAATTTTTCAATCACAGCCAGATTGTAAATGGATGCTTCTGTGCAGCCAGAACTCTTTCACCATCATATTTACTAATCAAGTATTAACTTCTTGGAATTACGAATGACATTGTGGAAAGAAAGTAGGCAAATGGGAGGGGGGAGCTGGGGGCGCATAAGGAGAACGCGAAAAAGATGCACTTGTACTAATTACAAAAAAGTAAAATTAGGCATGACAAGCACTTCAGCGATAGGACAATGAGACATCTCTTGGGCCAGAATAAAAAGGGAGTGGGGCATTGAGCTTCTTGCTTCTGACTTGGGTGGAAAGTAGATGTTGCCAGCTCACTGAGACAGACAGAAAAAGCGGGGGCAAAGTGCTATTTTATTTATTCATTATTGTGTTCCTATCCCACCTTTCCTCCTGCGAAAAAGGTTAAGCTGAGAGGCAGTTATTGGTTCAAGGTCACCTGGTAAGCTTCATGGCTGAGTGGGAATTCGAAACCCTCCCTGGACTCTCAGGTCCTAGTCCAAAACACTAACCACTACACCATACAGGCTCAAATAATATATATGTTTATTATTTTATTGCATTTAGATCCCACCTTTTTCTTGAAGAAGCTCAAGGTAGCATATGTAGTTTTCCCCCTCCTCATGCAATTCCCAGGTCCTGGTCCAACACATTGGCACTCCAGTGTTGAAGAGTTCCAAGTTATTAGCCTGCTGATAATTACCTTGAAAACACAGACTGCAGAACATCCCTGGAAAGAGTCACCAAATCCAAAGGCTTCTGGTTGTTAGCTCTGTGGTAGATCTACTGTATGGCTTGAAGAAAATACCTTAAGAGAAATAAGCCAATGTAGTTTCTTGCCACGAGGACTACAATTTGTGCTCTATAGCCAGCTACAGAGTTATATCTGGCCCATCTCTTGCAAGGGCCCTTTTTCTGCAACATCAGTCTTAGAATTATGAGTGAAATATTCCCTATATCAAACTTCCTAAGTTAGGGGTGGGGGACATGTGGTCCTTCAGATACATCTCCAACAGCACCTGGAAAGTCACAGGTTCCCCATTCCTGGGTTAAAAAGATGTCAAATAATTTTCAAGTCAATCTAGGCAATGTTTCTCAGGAGCCATCCCTAGACATCTCTCGGCTATCAGCTGATTTTGTCTAAAGAAGCATTCTGAGAACTTTCAAGGGAAACAAAAGCAAACAACCCCACCCAAAATGTTTCTATAAGATTAGTGAAATTTATTGATGAAGCTTTACCCCTCAAATTTGACTTCTGCATTTCAGAATGCTGGTTTTGTGAAAGAGCTGCAGAAGTACTACAAGTGAGCAGAAATCGACTCTGTTAAAATATACTGGATGAGCATTTTCAATATACCGTATTTTTCGCCCCATAGGACGCACCGGCCCATAGGACGCACCTAGTTTTTTTGGGGGGAAGTAAAGGAAAAAATGTTATTTCCCCCCTCCCCAGGTGCGGGGCTGGGGCAGGGGAAGCCCAAGCTTCCCCCAACCCCAGCCCCCAGAACAGGCTGCTCTCCGCAAGCCATGGGAGAGCTGCGCGAAGTCGCGCGGCTCTCCCACGGCTAGCGGAGCGCTGCGCGAAGCCCGAAGCTTGGGGAGTGCTGAGCTCAGCGCGCCCCAAGCTTCTGGGTGCAGGCAAGCTCTTCGCTAGCTGTGGGAGAGCTGTGTCTCCCACGGCTAGTGGATAGCTTCCTGAAGCCTGGAGAGCGAGTGGGGTCGGTGCGCACCGACCCCCCTCGCTCTCCAGGCTTCAGCGAAAGCCTGCATTCACCCCATAGGATGCTCACATATGGAAAACTACCTGCTTTGCTCTGTAAGCATTCTGTTACAAGCAACAAGTTTTTCACTTAAATGGACATACAACATGTGAAGGGTATTCTCAGAGCACATCATTATTATTATTATTATTATTATTAGTCATTTTTGCAATGGCAACTCAAGGTGACTTACAATATTTTAAGCAAAAAACACATGCAAATATTAAAACCAGCATAAAAATCCAATATCTACAAGACAACTCTACATTAAAGTATCCCACAACATAACCACAGCACACATACCACAGTATTACTTCAATCATAATTAACTACCCAATATTGCAGAAAACAGCTCCCAAGTCAGCTAAAGAATGCCTTTCTTTTTATAGAAAGTGTTGACGTTCCTAACTTGGATACATGCCATGTTTTACGGAGCCAATGGACATAATGTCTGTAAAATTTCCATTTAGCAGCAATCAGCATTTTTCTTTTCTTTCTCTGCCATGATCAACATTGTCTCTATAAATTGATAATTACACTTATTAACTGAATCTTTAATACAGCCAGTAGGAACATGTCTAATTTTAATGGAATTATATGCTTAAGAAAGCTGACAACGTCTGTATAGTAGCCCTCAGTTTTTGAACATTTCCACCAAAGATATGTAGCTGGGGAAACCTTACCACAGCTCCAGAAATGTCAAAATACTTTTCAATGGTGTGAAGCTAATTTCAGCTTGAGTGCTAATATGAGCAATGGATTCCAGGAGTTCATTCTGCAGGCCGTTCCTGTCTCACTCTGAGAACATGAGCGTGAGTTTCAAGTCATTAGTCACTTAGTTTGGAAGTTCTTACAGGGAAGTTAAAACAGCCCATTGAAAGGCAAGCAGTGTCTCTCTCTGTTGAATGTCTCAGGGTGGCCTCATCTCTCATCACAATTCATCGAGCAAATCATTACCAGCAGCCAAGGCTGTCTGCCAAGCCAATGAGATGCACCAGTGATTCCTTGCTGAGCCACTAAGATTGATATCCCACCAGAAACACCTGAAGTGACTCTAAAGATGGATTAGTCATCAGCAACTTCAGCCCTATTGCCACGACAATGTGTATGGAGATGATAGAGAAGGGGCTTATATCATCATGATGATAGGTGATCGGAAGACCTCAGGGAGGAAAAAGGAATCTGAAGTGGGAAGCGGTGAAAATGCAAAAACAAACAAACGAACAGAAACCAACCTAGCAAGGGAAGTGAGGAACCATCCATCAGACTTCACCTAGATATCTCTCTATTCATTTTCTCTCTCCATTCCTCTTATCTCCCAATTCTCTCTGCCTCACCTCCTTTGGCACTACTAGTTCCATTTCATTCGTAAGGGAAACATTTAACCACACGAGCAGAATGAATTCATAGCCATACGCTGGACCATTCCACACTGAATTTACCCACCCTCCCCCTCCATTCATGGACAACTACAAGCCATGATTCAATTCCCATCAGAATCCAAATATTACCATCTCCTTCACATCACACATAACTTTCCACACTTACTGATGCATGATTATTTTTTGCATAAATATACAAAGCAGCACAATAAACAAAGATGTATGGTTTGGTGAACTTCTTCCTGAAGCACAGATCATGGTCTAGCTTGAGCATGAAACTGTTCAGCTCTTGGGAATCCAATATAGCGGATGATTGGTTTCAGGGTAGATGACAGCTCAGTGACAGAGCATGTGCTTTGCATGCAGAAGGTGCTGGTTTCAATCCCAGGCATCTCTGGAAAAGACTCCTGCCTGAAATCCTGAACAGCTGCTGAGAATGTGGGCAATACTGGACTTGACAGATCGATGATCTGACTAGATATAAGTGATTTCCCTATGTCCCTATTCAAAATGGCAGTGAACTCTTTGTGCGTTGATGGTTTTAAAAATGCCAAAAAAATGAGATGTCATGGGCTTCTGTAGCAGCAAAACGGGATCACCTTTAAAAGATGACTTTCATAACTATGATAATTTTAAAATTTGCCACTACCGTGCAAGTTCCATGCAATGCCAAAAGGTTTCAGGGGGAGAAAGTTTGCCTCTGAATGGAAAATCTGTCATGTTTCAAAAGTCAATTGCAATCAGCCATGGCTTATATAAGATCACCCAATACTTGAAAAGTTATATTGAATAGCTATCAAAACTCAAACCTCCCCCACTGACTCTGAAGCACAAAAAACATGAGCGAGCACAATGGGAGCATGAGCTTACCGCTCAGAAGCTGCTGCCTTCTATAATTGCTCAAACAAACAAAGGTTGACTTGGGTACTTCTTCTCGTATAAGAGGGTCAGAGGTGCACATGAACTGTCATTTGCAAAGGGAAAGGATGGCCGAGCACAGATGAACAACTGCAGAGAGCCCATTATAGAAACAAAAGCAACTCAGAACTAAGTGGCGCAGTGTCTCTCCTGGCACATAGTGATTATCAGTCATTATCATTTATTTGGGGCTGAATATGCTGCCTATTTTACTCTTTTATGAAGGATGCTGATAACTTCTATTGACAAACCAAATCAGCAAGTATTGTTATTGTTCTCTACAGGTATCCTAAATCCCAGCATCACTAAGTACCCCAGAAAAGATGGGGCAGCCCATATGGAGCATCCTGCATTGTAGATGCTAGCCCGAGGACTAGATGACCCCCAGTATCTCAGACAATTTATTATTCTATGAGAAGGGAAGAAAGGAGAGAGGCATGAAGCATCTGTTTCAAGTGCACCCGTATGTCTCTCTCACTATCTGGTTCTGGATTCAGAGATTAAAAAGCTGTATCCTTGGGAACTGGCAAAAAATAAAAAAATAAAAATCACAGCAAGACTTCATTTACCATGCATCATAACCTCTCAGACAACCTCTCCACCCCTATGCTGCATGAGGACAATATATCTTAATTAGCTGGGCCCAACCCAGGCACCTAGGATGTAGTTAGCCAGCCACTGTGAAATGGCTCTTGCTACAGAAGGAACGGACTGCTCCGTTGTGGCTTGTTAATGAGGTGTTTACAGGAAGCCAAACCGTGCCTTTGTAGGATCCCCGAGAACCTGAAGTTCCAAACAAAGAAGGAGTCGTGGGAAAAAACAAGTACACCACCTTTGAGTTCCTTGGAGGAAAAAGTTGGGATATAAATGCAGGGAACAAATAAAGAAATGAAATACCTGTGCCAGGAAAAAGCTTCACTTTTGGTATACTTTTGGTATTTCCCAAAGCTGTTACAGGAGTATTCAAACACACGCCTGTAAATCAACCTGAAGCTCCGTGTGCACATTGGTGGCCTGAGAATGATGGCGATGGCCTGTCTTTGGAGGCTGCACAACATTTAGCACGGATGGGAAAGCATGAGAAACAGAGCACAAGCAAATAGAATATTCCCAATAATAACCATTTCCAGCTGAGTTGGAAAGTGGAGGGTTGGCATCTTGTACACCAGTGAATGAGTGCAGTGGAATGGCCCCCCAGTTAATATGTCAAAGGCCAAAGCATTTTGTAAACAAGCCCAATGGTGCCATTGGAAAAAAAAATGTGCTGAGTAACTCCCATTTCATGTCAAGATGCTCAGCCATTGTCCCACCAATACTCTAGAGTATGGCAGCTGGTCAGTGGATGAGAGCTGTAGTCTAACAACATCTGGAAGACACCATGTTGGCATAAACTTTTCCTGTTGTATGGCTCCTGCATATGGATATCAGTAGTTCCTATTCATACTCACATAACCAGTTCCATCTCACTGGAGCACCCATCAAAGAGAGTCAGTGGTAGTATAGTGGTTAAAGTGTTGGACTAGGACCTGGGAGACTAGGGTTCAAATCCACCACTCAGCTAAGCAGCTCACTGGGTGACATCGCACCAGTCATTGCCTCTCATCGTAGCCAACCTCACAGCATTATTGCAGGGCTTAAACGGGGATCAGGAGAACCAAGGAGCTCAAGCTTCTTGGAAAAAGGGGGCGGGATAGAAATGCAACAAATAGTAATAAATGTGTTCAGGTTACATTTTATGCAAGTTGAAGGGATATGAGCTGAGGTTTTGTTCGTGTGGGATGCTAGCCCATTGTTATCTCAAGGGGTTGCAACTGAAGGGATATTACAAAGGCTTATATATCTGCAAATGAGAAGCTCAGAACAAAAGGAATAGCCTGGGGTGGCTGGCTGCCTAAAGGAGATCTCAGAGTGCTGCAAATGCCGAAACAAAACTTCATCAAGCAAAGCTCCCCTGCAGCCCACGAAGAGAAATAACTTTTAAAATTAATGCTTGGAAAAAGCCACCCTAATGCATCTCAATTATCAGCAAAGAAACTGCTTGGGAAGTGAGTGTGGTGAGTTATTTATTTTCATAGCTCTTAACAAAAATATTGTAAAAAAAGAAAAGAAAAGAACCCCAGAAATTCCAAGGTCTATAATTTGGAGAGCTGATGCTTTTTTCTTCCCAAGAGCACAAACACACACGCCCCCTTTTTGATTCATCTAGATGAATCCCTAGGGATGTGTGAAAATCATCCTTTTATTTCTGCAAATACTAGTCCAGCTTTCTGCATGCTGGCATGTTCATGAGACTTTATGGCAAAAGTGGACCTTATGCAAAATGGGCCTCACCCTACATGTGCTGCAAGAGGACAGACAGCAGTAGAGATCCAAATCATCACATGTGGGATTGTTTTAATCGCACACCATGTTCCCCGTTCAGAAGCACAGAAAGGCATAAAAATTAATGCAGATCTGAATTACCATTGCAAGCTCAAAATGCCTTAATTGCACAGCCGCTTGCATACTTATAGCACCACTTTGTTTGCATATCCAACAAAAATATTCTGAAACCTCTCACCTGTTTGGGACGATCAACTGCAACAGAAAATACTAGCCTGGCCACTTTGCTCCTCTCTGCTTGCATGGCGAGGAAGTAAATCACAATCCCTGGTTTAGTCTTACATCCCAACCAGAGACTGTGGCTTGCTTTACTCCAAACAAACTATGATCTGTAGCTAAGGTTTCTTCTTGTATTCTTAACCATGGTTTGTTGGCATGAAACAAACCATGTTTCCTAGCATGGGCGTAACACTAAGCCAAGGAAAGCACACTAGCCGGAAGAAAAACAGACCAAAATGGCGTATTCATGGCAAACAGATAACTGTGGTCACAAGGCCACTGTTTCCTCTTCAAAGGGGTGGGCAAATCTATCAATTGTGGTTTCTCATTTCCCCAGTCTTAAATTCTGTTCCACACATTTATGCAGCAATTTCTGATTCTTTTTCTTAAAGAAACAATCCTCACGAAAAGTTAACAATTCAGTGTGAATTTCTCCCAATAAACACATTTTTGTTTGCAGTTTTGACTAACACACATTTTTTGCAAGGATTTCTCCATAATATAATGCATTTTTGTATATCATTTTCAGTAATATATGCAATTTTTGCAGTCACCCCTAATATATGCATCACTGTGCGCATTGGTTTGTTGGAGAATTGGTTTGCATGTTGGTTCAAGAGGTGTGAATTAGAGAGTTTCTCATTAAAATACAACAAACAAACAGAAGAAACAGGTTTCTCCTGCATTCCTACATCTTCAAGATTCAAAAATACTAATAGAGATCCCTAAATTTCCACTTCTCTGAATGTATATGTGCAACTCTTATACCAAAACAGGGGCCCTGCACTCTTGCCTAAATGTACCCAGAAAGTTCCACCACAGACAACACAGAGGATGCTTCCCGATGTGTTTATTGGCAAGCAAACACAAACTGATGAAGTATTCTCAGTCCTGAGTGAATTGAAACTGGTTAGTGGGAAAATATTGGTGTAAACTAAATATTAAAACTAAAATGGAACTAAATTTAAATTACAATTAAAAGAGGTTATTGAGCTTCTATTAGGGCTGAGTCAACAGCTCCTTGTGGTTTTAGGATTATACTTCTATTGATTTCAAAAACCACCTCTCCCTTCAATTGCTTTTTGGTAAATGCCTGTGGAAATGTTTGCCTGTTCACCTCTCTCTTCTGTGCTCATCCAGATTTCCTTTTGTGCCACATTTCTATGCACAGATCTGGACTTTAAAGCTCCATGTCCAAGCACTTGTTGTTGTTGTTTGTCCTGGAGCTTTCCCTGCAGAAACTCATGTTTTACAACTGAATTGTGGCTCATAGTCATCGAAGTTGTCAAATGCTTTTTCAAAGCCATCCAAGCGGGAGTGAGTACCATAGTTTAAGTATGCAGAAGTACTTTCTTTTATCTCTCCCAAATCTTTCAGCATTCAGCTTGAACTGTTCTTATTTTATTTATTTTATTTTTTAAAAAAATCAAGAGAGTTCAACCAGTCAGTGAACTGTGGTCTGCAGAGGAGATATATTCTTTGAAAATGTCTAGTAAACCAGATTGGGAGTTGGCTTCCTATTGAGGGTATTTGGTGAGCCAACATGACTCTGTTGAGGGATTGGTGACTGGAGTGATAGTTCTGTGGCATTATGGCAGTGGATAAAACCAAAGTGTAACTCTTGAATAAATGTTGTTGTTGTTGTTGTTGTTGTTGTTGTTGTTGTTCTTCTTCTTCTTCTTCTTCTTCTTCTTCTTCTTCTTCTTCTTCTTCTTCTTCTTCTTCTTCTTCTTCATTTGCAACACTTCCTAATTCTCCCTGCTAGTATTTTACCTAAACACCCATCAGGTTTGCAACAACTAGTCATTTAATACTTGTAAAAGCACATCCAAAATGTCAAGTTTGCACCGTACATCCCTGACAAGGATTTGGGCACTCTAGTATAGGCTGTTTAAGGGTCACAGCCACCAATTCCTCTTCTATCTATGGTATGGCAGCACTGGGTTGGTGCAGCAACATTTCCAAACAAATACAGCCACAAACAAAAAAGCAAATGCTAATGGACGCTGCAGACTATAGTAGCGCAAGTGTGTGCATGTGTACTTCATTTGTGTGTGTTTAGACACACACCCTCATTTGAATAAGCTGAATTTGGATTATAAATATAGAGAACAGACAAAAAGGATGTTTTTTTAAAGAAAAATAAAAATAAAAAGAGGGAAAGAAATGCCAATTAATGGCTTTTCTTTGCAGAAGAAGAAGGAGCAGAGGAGTCACAATAGGAGAAAGAGTGATAAGACTATTTCTCCCCTGCAATTGTAAAACTAAAGGATAATAAAAATTGAGCAGGCACACTTTAAAGGCTCTCCCATTAGCCAGCTTGAGATACCGTGCCTATTGTTGCTACAGGTGGGAGATTATTTCTCAGCCTGCCACAGGTTGATAACAATTCCATCCTCTGGCTGGAAGGCTTATTGATAAAGAGGCAGAAATAGCACTTGAGGAGCCAGTGTGCAAAAGCTTTCCTTTAGGAGAGGGCTTTAGCCACTTGGCTCCTGTAGAACACAGTTTCCGAGGCCACTTGGAGCCTCTTTGCGCAAGGCAAAGAATGGTCCTTTCCTGTTGGAGCATTGTGATTCCTGCTTAGGATCTAGCTTCTGGCAGTCATGGGCATGAAGTTTCTGGGCAGCTATTTTGAGGGATAGCAGCGATGCAATGAGGCCAGGCCGCAGTGAGGCAGGTCTTGTCGCAAACAACATGAGAAAAATGCCTTTGCTGCTCAGATTAGTGAGCAAGGATCACCCCCAGGGCAAGGAAACTTCTGTTCGTTCTGATGTTTCTGGACTACAACTCCCATCATCTCTTGACATTGGGCATGAGGGATGGAGGTGATGTGTGTTTGGATTCCAACAGGGCCAAAAGAAAGTGCATATGCATGCAACACATAATTAACATATGGAATTCACTCCCACAAGAAGCAGTGGTGGCCATCAGCTTGGATGGCTTTCAAGGAGGATGAGATAAATGCAAGGAGAATAAGGCTACCAACAGCCAGGATGGATGTGCTCTGCTTCGACCGTCAGAGGTAATATGCTTCTGAATACTACTTGCTGTAAACTGCCCTCTGTCTGCTCCTCAGAGCTGGCACATCACACGGGGCTGGGCCTCGGTGATAGCAACTTCTCTTCCCTGCCCACTCCGCAGCAGCCGCTACAAGCTGCCCAAGGGAGGAGGCTGGCAGCAGTGGCCCTGGTGAGGCCACAGGATGCTCCCTCAAAACCGCCGCCACCATTGTTTGGTTCATCCTCCTCCCCATGCTTGGTGGTAGTGAATTGGCGGGAAAAATAGGGACACTTGGGGGGGGTATGTAGGCTGGCTGGATACTGTGAGAACAGGATGCTGGACTAGATAAGCCCTTTGCCTGATCCAGTAGGCTTCTTTTTATAACACAGATTCCACATTCCTATATTACTCAGGATCTTTTCTAGGAAGAAAGGCCTACCCACCTGACCTGCATTGGCCTATTCTGTCCAAGATGCTTCTTTGTTGCTCTGTATTTCCCTCTGTTTCAGGGATGGGGAACCTAACGGCTAAGGGCTAAATGTGTCTTCAGGCCTCTTCAGGCCTGGTGACTGGGGGCGGCCGCCGAGACCATATAACACCGGTCTTGAAAGACCTACATTGGCTCCCAGTACGTTTCCGAGCACAATTCAAAGTGTTGGTGCTGACCTTTAAAGCCCTAAACGGCCTCGGTCCAGTATACCTGAAGGAGCGTCACCACCCCCATCATTCTGCCCGGACGCTGAGGTCCAGCGCCGAGGGCCTTCTGGCGGTTCCCTCATTGCGAGAAGCAAAGCTACAGGGAACCAGGCAGAGGGCCTTCTCGGTAGTGGCGCCCGCCCTGTGGAACGCCCTTCCAGCAGATGTCAAAGTGATAAACAACTACCTGACATTCAGAAGACATCTTAAGGCAGCCCTGTTCAGGGAAGTTTTTAACGTGTGATATTTTACTGTATGGGTTCTATGGAAGCCGCCCAGAGTGGCTGGGGAGGCCCAGCCAGATGGGCGGGGTATAATTAATAAATTATTATTATTATTATTATTCACCCAGCCCACGTGAATCTCCCCAGGCCACACCCTCCACACCCTCCATCCTTACAACACCCCCCCCCAAGTGCCTTAATCTTTCTACAATGCTTGTCTGAATGGAGGACGGGCAACAATGTGTGTTTGTAAAAATCATCAACTTTGTGCAGCTGGAGTGCAGCGTCCTGTACACAGGAAAGAGCCACGTCTGTTGCTTTTCCCTGCTCCTCTCCACCAGGAGTAGGAATCAAGGCTAATGAAAGAGGATTTCTGAATGAAGCACGATGGCTTCATATTGTGAAAATGGTCTCAGGGCGGGTGGAAGGAGGTGGGACACAATCACAGATTCAGAAGCGCTGTGCCAGCAAGCACTGTCCAGAGGGGTATTTGTGTTAGCCTGTTGCAGTCTTGTGAAAGTCTTGTGACGACTTAAAGACTGACACATTTTACTATGGCATAAGCTTTTGTGGGCTAGTCTTTTAGATGCAATGGTGCAGATAAGTAAAAACAGATAATTCTTAATAGATCTAGTTTGAATGATACTTGGCTAAGCTGGGAAGCAGGAGAACTAATCATGCAGAAAAATTATAGAAGGACCAAAACCAATTTTAGGCTCTCATACACATAGATTTTGTTACTCCAGAAGCACTCCAGATTTTGAAGAGTTAAAAAGCTCACCGCTACTCAAGAGGCTTGTTCCCAGCATCTTCTATAAAGGACTTCCAAAGACTCGTTAAGAGGGACAACATTCGGTAATGAAGCCCTCTTGCATCCCCCTTGGTAGTAATAATCACAACGTGTAGAAAATGAGCATCTCTTGGTGATATTTACGTATCCCAGCAACAAAAGACATCCTGTTCTGTAATTCAGCAAGAAAGAAAAAAGCAGCAAAAGGGGAAGCCAAACATATACAGGCTTTCCATGGAAACTAGGTCAAAGCATTCAGGATAACAACCCTGAATTCAACAGACCCTGGCAACTTTGGACAATACCAGGCTTTCAGAACGCTGAAGGTTATTTGAGAAGGGAGAAGTGCTTGTTCGGAGCTCCAGGAAACCTGCTGACCTCATCATAAAGAAAGCAGAACATTTCCCAGAGACAGGATGCAGTAACTTTTCAACATGTCTGCAAAGGGACATGGAAATTTCCTTTGTACCAGGTGAGACCATTTGCTTACCTAGCTTGTTATCATGTACTCTGTCAGACATCAGCTACCCCTTTTAACTGGAGATGCTTGGGATTGAGCCTGGGACCTTCTGCATGCAAAGCCTGAGCTCTACCACTGACTTGTGATGTCCCCGTTTGGTCCTTGGGAAGCACACAGAGGCAGATTTCCTCATTCTTTAGGCTCCTCACCCACCAGCACTTGAGTCGGGAACAACTAACCCTGCACCATCTCTTCCAGGGATGACAGACTTGTGGCCTTCAAGATGTTGCTGAATCACAACTCCCATCATCATTGATCATGGGCCATGCTGGCTGGGGCTGGTGGGAACTGGAGTCCAATAGCATCGGGGGGGTGGAGCTACACAGGTTACTGACTAACACTGTACATGCATAGACATCTAAATTGATTTGGGGTTCTACACAGAGCTTTTGATCTGACCTAGGATGGTCCAGGGCTCATACCAATTTGAGGCCTTACACAGTCATGTGTTTGGGAGTGGGCAAAATGAGATATGACTCTCCTTTCCCACACCTCCCAAATGTATGTTTCTTCAGGGTTTTAAACCCAGATAAACATATGGTTGTGGGGGAGAAAAGGACACATACAGGCTGCTTGCATGTCATACCCACTCCAGCCAACCACACCCTTTGACAGCCCTGAATCACTCCAAGTGGACCCAGGTAGCCCTGAGGTGATCTGGTGCTGCTTCAACCCAATCTGGCTAAATCCTGAGTCAATGCAAATTGGCCTGTTTCTATGCAGAATCTGGCTGGAGTTAGTGCACAGCTGTATTCGCTACCCCTGATCTATTGCATCTTGCAAGTGGATCTCCCTCACAAGGCCTTAAATGTAGTGTGGTAATGGCTGATCCAATTCAATGTTCCTGCCACTCTGTCCACACCAACCATCATGCTGCCTTGTTCCTCCCCTCTTGGTAACCAGCAGCAGCATGTTGTGTTTGGAATCTGGGTCACCAATGCAGCCCCGCCCACATTATCATCCACTCCTAAAAGTACTTGCTTATTTCTTCATCTTCGCACTGTTGCTTCTTGACTTCGCATCGTGTCGGTAAGTAATTTAACCTTTCTGGCAGAAACCTGCCTCTTTCACTCTCTGAATAGCACTTCGTTGAATTTTAAGCAATGATAATAATGATGGTAATGATGGAACCGCAATGGCGAGGCTGCTGGGAATGGTCCCAGCACCACACTGCCTTATTATTTATTTCAAAATGCATCGATCCTACTCTCTCAACCATTCATCCGCTCGTATGGGCTCCCAATAAAATATCAATAAAACAATCATCATAAACAAAAACTGATCTATAAAGCATACAATAGAACAGCAAAGAGGGTTGAAAAAGAGAGAGAAAATAAACAGAATGGGAATAATTGAATCAGAGGAGCTGAAGCATATGGGATCCCAAGCAATTGCTAAAATAACTCTGAAAGGCCTCCAAGTTGAAGCTTAGGCAGGCCACCTGAGGCAGGAAATATTGGGTTGTCTCCAACTAAGTTCTTGTAAGAGTAGACTGAATGAAATAAATGAACCCAAGTCTTTTCTATTAATTTTAATAGCACTGCTCTAGTAGGACCAGCAATGGATGCAACCCATGGAGCCAGGTGGAAAGGGCTAGCCCATGTCCTCATCAGGGTCACTGATGGTCATGGACAGACTCAAAAACCACATGGTCCTTTCAGAAGTTGGAGTGAGGGTCTCATGTTTGAGCTACTGCAACCCAGTAGCTTTAATACATGCATTTTTGGAGCACTTTTCCTGGGGTGGCCAGCTCACCATGGCAAACTCCCTGCCATCTCCCCCACACCCCACTCTCTGCCTCTCATTAAACACAGCAATGTGGCTGACAAGAGGTCAAGTACACAACCTTCCTCGTTGGCCAGCCCTGTGCTTTCCTCTAATACACACTTTTTTCCCTACACCTTTTTTGTTCTTGGTTGGAAAATTGCATTGCAAAATTGAGAAGAGTGGATTTTGAAAGATAGTCCTGCTCTGGTTCAGTAGAATACAAACCAAATGAATCCCTCTCCTCTCTTCCTAGGAATCCCTCCAGTATACAAGAGGTCTGCACCAACGTAACTTTGTGAACAGATGGAGCATGTTGCAAGTCCTCCCATGAAGACCTTGGCTGAGCATCGGAAGCAGGCACCTTCAGATCCAATCTCCAAAAGGGAAGATGAAGGGGCTAGACTGTTGTGAAAAATATCCATCTCACCAAGGAATAGAAGAAACAGATGGGTCTTGAGTATGGAAGCCCTCCAGATTCCCTTTCCTGCAATGCCTCCTTGCCTTGGCACACTCCTTACTGCAATCATGTCTAGCACTTCTCTGCCTGTCGCAGAGTTTAAAAACAACCTGCTTTCATATTGTTACGCTCATTCGCAAGGATCCCACACAGGGGCCATGGCTGCCAAAGAAGAACAGCAACCAGCTCAGCATCTCTGCAGGGAGCAATATTTAGCAGTGCGCAGCAATGCTGTGTTAACAGTTGGGGAAGGAAAATAATAGATTGCACTTCCCTAGGGGGGATTGGTGGGGTAGGAAAAACACGTTTTCCCCATGTCCTGCAAGACCACTGAGACTGGCGATGAGAAATCACAATGAAATGTTTATCGGGATGTCACACAATTGGCCTTTAGAGCAGCAGAAGTCTTTGACCTTCCAATGCAGTTTATGGGGAATGGATCCATGACTCAGTGTGGTTTATGGCTCATCCACACTTAAACTTGTCATGTGCCTAGAAAGCACAGGTCCTAGCGGTTTCACATTTGTCCCGCTGCTTTCCCCTGGAAAACCTGCTCTTTAGTGTTAAATCAGTGCAAATGTCAATATGGGGCAAACTAAAGACTGCTGCAATCTGAAACTGTGTGTTTATGAACTCCTTGATCCCGCCTTCTGAGATGAGGTGGGTGGCCACAGGAGAAAGAGCCTTCTCAGTGGTAGTGTCCATCAGTGGTTGCACAAGTAGGACATGCAACAAAATGTTGCAGCGTGGAGTTCTCCTGTTCTGGGTTCCAGTCAGCCCTTTGCCCGGATGCTCTATTCCATTCTCCTCTCCTCCCCTCCAGTTTTTCATGTTTGTGTGTCCGTTCCCCAACAGTCAGTTAGCATTCTGCGCTGACTCAGCATGCCGAATCCTCACTGGCCTTTTTTTGGGGGGGGGGTGTTATTACTCTCTTAGGGTCCCCCCCCCAACATGCCTCAAACTTGGATCTTGGCATTCATAGTCACCAAGCTACTCATGAACTCAAATGTACATATTTACTTTAGGTCTTGTGGGCTTTGTGAAATTAGCCAGTGATGCGGCTTAAGGATTTCTTTATTCAATGATGCATTCCTTTGAGTTGTCTGCCTTATTGTGTGATCACAGCAGGAGAATCTATTTACTAATAAGTGGGGTTTCCACTTCCCCTGTTAGTTTTCCAAGTCATCTTAATTCCTGTCATGTGTGCTTTGCTTTATTGATTGATGGGTGAACTTTCAGTACTCCTTATCTCTGAACCAGTATCTAACAGGTGAAAGTATTTAAGCATGTTGATAGAAGACATGAAAGGACATAGGAGGGAGGGAGAGTTATACCATCCTGTGATCTGGCAGCCTGGCCTGCAGTGCAGTTTAGGAATATAGGAAGCTGCCTTGCACTGAGCCAGACCACTGGGTCCATTGGTCCATCTGGCCCAGGATGCTTTCCCAGCGCTAACTGGAGATGGCAGAGATTGAACCTGGGACCTTCTGCATGCAAAACAGATGAGTTAGAGACCCACCCTAAAATACTGGGAGGAGGCAGGGAGACTGACGCTGTGTGGACACACCATACAATCCTTTAACATCTCATTATTTTTGTCCCACTGCTATGAGGAACAGGAAAGAAATGTGTTTCTCTAGCCTTAGTGAGAGGAATATATGGATGGGGAGTTCCTCTGAACTGCAGGAAATGTTATATTGATGGTGATCTTGAAAGAAGAGGAGTAAATGAGTATTGGAACGTTTGAAAATCTTAATACTGTGTTGTTTTATTATTTTCCTTGTACTAGTCCCATTGTGTTCTCCTATATTAGCACTTCTATCAAACTCTTATATAGTGGATAATACAAATGTGTTTATTTGGTTTAATTGCCTCTGAGTCTGCTTCCACACTAGTCCTAGACTGAACCCTCAAAACCAATAAGAAGAGATTACACATGTACAAGAATTTGTAGATCTAACATTGA
Organism: Podarcis liolepis; assembly: GCF_965112155.1. Lineage (NCBI taxonomy): Eukaryota > Metazoa > Chordata > Lepidosauria > Squamata > Lacertidae > Podarcis > Podarcis liolepis. Next base: position 25,943,429 of record NC_139567.1, on the reverse strand, counting down.
ACAATTGCTTGTCAAAACTAAAGTGGATAGAATCAGATGCAAGGGAAGTCTGGGATACTTGTCTGTACCAATAAAGCTACAGTATTAGCATAAGAAATTCAAACTGGTGTATGCAGCACTCTTAGGAACACTCTCTTCCCCCTCTCCCACTCCCTCTGTGTGCGTTTTCACTCAAGGGCTCTCCCCTTTCACAGGGCTGACCCATACTCCTTCAGGGAGCACCCTAATGGGGGATAGATGAAAGAATTAGTATTTGAGTGGCACAACAGCACTCTTGGTTCTAGCATGGTACGGGATTTGGGGGCTCAAATTCATAGAAAGTCTCGGATTCATTTTGCACATTAAATGTGACAATGGGAATCTCAACGGTCGTAACATCAGCCAAACAGGAAGGGAACAAAAGAACTCTTAAAGCCCATAACATTTTATTTGGTGGCTTGTTTGTTTGTTTGTTTGTTTGCTTGCTTGCTTGCTTGTTTAATATACCACCCTTCATCTGAAGACCTCAGGGCAGTTCACAAGATAAAAATACAGGATAAAAGCACAAAATAAATAGTTTAAACAAAATAATAACCCCCCTTCCCACAAAACAACAACAACAACCACACATTTAAAAGGCCATAGAATATTAATAAACTCATGGCTGAATAGAGGAAATTTGCTGTAAAGCATGTCAAGGGATGTTGGAAAGTAATCTCTTGCTGTTTTGTTTTTCGCTTGACTGAGGGAAAGCCAACAATTCCAAGGTCTTCACAACTGACCATGTTAGGACGTGACCCTCAGTAATCCCAATTAATTAGCACGAGTCTGCCTGCAACCTACCAGGTAGAGTTCAACTACAATTAAGCAGAATGTACTCCCGAACATGACACATCTTTCGACTTGCCAAAGTGCTCTGTCAAAGCCAAGATCTGAGGCTGAGCTCCAACCAAGTCAAGTCAAAGAGTCAGTAACACCTATGAAGATAGCCTACTGAGTGCTATCTGCTCACAGATATTTTAGTAGGGGGGATGTTCAGACACTGGCTAGTATTCAACTGAATTTCACTCAGAGTAGACATATTGAGATTCATGGCCCTAACTCAGTTATGTTCATTAATTTCAGAGGATGAACATCCCCAAATGCCTCCCATAACTATATATACTACTATTGCATTCTTGGGTGAGGGTATTCGGGTGAGACAAATAAAGTACATTTGCTGGACCTTAATGCAGGCCCAATGTGTGCTGGGTCTCAAGTCATTAGCGATATGCATCCACCTCCTCCTCTTGTTGGGTCTCCTCTTGTCATTCTTGAGGGCAACATCTTTCAAAGATCGCATGCCAGCCATGGGCACAGTAAGAGCTGATGATTGGCAGGGACAGAGGCGAGGGAAGAGCCATGACTGTTAAAGTGGCATAACAGTTTGGCATGGCTTTAAATGTTTGGTGTGGATGTGGTCATTGTTAACCCAACCCCTAACAACTCTCAGCCCCCCTAACAAACTACAATTCCCAGGATTCTTCGGGGAACCTGTGACTGTTTAAAGTGGTATTTTACTGCTTAAATTGTTGTGTAAAAAGGTAAAGGTAAAGGGACCCCTGACCATTAGGTCCAGTCGTGACCAACTCTGAGGTTGCGGCGCTCATCTTGCTTTATTGGACGAGCATGAAGCTTCCAGGTCATGTGGCCAGCATGACTAAGCCACTTCTGGCGAACCAGAGCAGCGCATGGAAATGCCATTTAACTTCCCGCCAGAGCGGTACCTATTTATCTACTTGCACTTTGACATGCTTTTGAACTGCTAGGTTGGCAGGAGCAGGGACCAAGCAATGGGAGCTCACCCCATCATGGGGATTCGAACTACTGACCTTCTGATCGGCAAGTCCTAGACTCTGTGGTTTAACCCACAGCGCCACCCACGTCCCTTAAATTGTTGTGTAGATACATCCTAATCCAGAATAAAGACCCTCATGCTTGATGGTTGTTTCAGACCCTAATGTGGAAATGTTTTTGATGGGATTACTTTCAAACAAGTATAAAGAAACACACAAACCACACACACACACACACACACACACACACACACACACTACAAGAGACCAATGCAGCAACTGTTCTGGGAAGCAAGAGAAAGTTATTTCTTTCTGGCGTTCTCTCAGTCCCCTTCTCTCTCCCTCTCCCTCTCCCTCTCCACTTCTGTCACACACACTATAATATATTTGGCAGATTCCTGCCAATTTATTCTCAGACATCTGGGGAGGGGGGAGGCTACTCAGTTTCCCTAGCCATGCAACCAGAAACAAAGTCCCCCCCCCAAACATTTATTTTTAGTTTCCAAATGTTCTGAGAGCACATAGAAAGAGGGAGAAATACTTTTCAAGGGTCTGCAGAAAAAAGTAATTAGGAAATGAACAGAAAGGAAGAAACACTGATGGAATGGAAGAATGGGGCAGCTTCCGAAGGCATCGAAGGCTGCATAAAATGGGGTTGGAAGCCACATGCTGCCTACATGTGAAACAGAAACACACAGAGGCATTCACATACACCTTCTTACAAAAAAACCATGCATGTCAGGAAAGGAGCCATTGCTTGGTGGTAGATGTTGTTCATGCAGAAGGTGTTAGTTTCTATCATTGGCACCTCCTATTATAGGTAGTAGGGAAGCTTTCAGGCAGCAGGTCCAAAGTAAGGCTTTGGAGAGTTGTTTTCACCAAAGATTCTTGAGAAAATTGATTTCTACAGACAACCTGGAAGTCCCACAGAAGCAATGTAGGGATTTGGGAAGGGCTATAGCTCAAGGGCAGAGCCTCTGCCTTGAATCCTAAAGGTCCTAAGTTCAAAGCAAGTAAATATACTAATTTTGAAGCACAGGAAGGAAATGCAAATATTTTCTTTCCTTATGTGGCTTTCATCAAGTACCTCCAAGTAAAAGGAAATGCCTCCCTCCTGCTCCTTGAACCCCATGGGAAGCTGTGCAGAGAAACATTGCTAGCTGCTGCCTTAGCACACTCCCTTGTTTTCTTTGCTGCTGGGCTTTTGGGGTGGCAGAAGCCACTACATGAGCTTCCCAGCAAGTGTGCCGCGGTTGCTTACCAAGAGGAGGAAGGTGGCAGGAGGTCAGCATGGTGCACATGCACCAGTTAGACAGACTCTGCTGGTGTGTTTGCACCACACTGACCTCCCCGCTCTCCTCCCCCTGTAAGTAAGCAACAGTGGCCCACCTGCTAGGAAGCTAGAATAGCTCCTGTGAAATGGAGTTCCTTCTAGAAGAGAGAACTTGCAGAGACAGCCAGATGGGAGCTCACTCCCCTTTCCCAAACTCTTATTACAACTACTGTGTGCAGAAGCTTTTTTCTTTTGCTTGTCCTGAACATGCTGCCTAATGCATAAACATCCTGTCTGAGGTTAATGTTCAGAAAATTCTGCTATGACCTGACCTGACAACAATTCTTTCAGCTTCTTACGGCCCTCTGTATATGGGTTGCGTATTACTGAGAAGCGGCCTTTTGAGAACCTGAAGACTCCATCTGTAAGCTATGCAGCCTTCCTATTGCAGAATGGCTGCTATTAAACTAGATTCGTATTTATATACACACTCCCTCAATTGACCTCTGCACCGGGAGTTCATAAAAAACACAGCAGCAGTCTTGTAAAAAAAGAAAATAAAAGAAAAGCACTTTCCTTCTCAATTGTGAAAGGAAACAGTCCTCTTTTTAAAAAGAAAAGAAAAAAAGGTTCAGTTTTTGACCATGACTCTGCTCCTCCCAACCTCCAAATTGTTCAGGCCCATCTGCTTTTGACCCAGATTATATAAAATCTTCTTTATGAAGCAGACTGCATTGCTGTATTTTGGATTTCTCCTCTTGATACCAACTGATTCTCAGAACGCATCAGGGGGGGGCTTTGTAGTCCTTATCCAGGAGGCAAGGGCAGGACAGGCACACACAGCAGGCACTCAAAAAGCTGAAACACACAAAGTGATTCCAGCATATATTCCTCCGTAGAAAGCACACGCTGCCTTGGTCTAGCACAGGCTGGCTAATTAGAGGGGGAGATGGAAAATAGGATTGAATGGATCAGGAATGAGTCTTAAGACTGAGCAGCAAAACAGTCACAGAGGCTTGGAGCTGAGCTACATGATCTCAAGGACCATGAAATGCAGTTCCTGATGGGATGTACTGCTGAAAGTGAAAGACTGTACGTTAGAAAACATCTCACTGTCAGCAATTCCCTGTATATTAGCTGCTCCTTTCCCCCAAGGTGTTGAATTTCCATATGCAAGGCACTGCTTTTTTCCGGCACTGGTCATCAAACACCCGCTTGCTATCCAAATTCTCCAAGAGATTCATTGTGTGATTTTTGTTGATCATATGAGATATTTGCAAAACAGAATACGGAGTGATTTGCTTTTCAAAGTCCCTGCTTCTACTGTAATGGGGCTTTCCCCTGGAACTTGTAGATGAGATAAGTGAAGAACTCCAGAGTTCCCAGGAGGCACCTTGCTTTGTACATGAAAGGAGAAAACAAGGGATATCTGAATCACTCCACAAAGGAGGTTTCAACTTTCCCGTATCCGCAATTTTATGCAAAACAGGAGGTACAGAAAGCAAGGTCTATGGAAAAAAAGCTGACATTAAAATCTTCATCATAACAACATTTACAAGTTAACTTTACCAGTAATAAGGCTGAACACAGTCCAAAGGTCTGGTGGGGGGAATACTTTCACTCTGCTAAGGACAACATTTCAGGGGAACGGCAAACAAGTATCATTTTGGAATTCTATAATCATGTTCCATATCCCACACAAACACACTCTCTCTCTCTCTCTCTCTCTCTCTCACACACAGCTCTTCATCATTTTGTATGTTCTGTCATCCCTTCAACATTGTCAATAGCTTGTTTCATTTAAATACCCTAGGTGTTTGTGACAATGAATCATGTGCTCTGAATTCTTAAGAAAATGTTGTTGTCATGATTCAGTTTACAAAGTCTAATATTTCACAAATGCACTCGGCACAATGCCATTATCTAAGAGGCTGGGTTCTATAGCCTCTCTGTGTAAAGTTTGAAATAAAAAGGGACTGTAAGAAACTTTTCCTTGTCTTACACTTTCCTAGGCAACCAGTCGGGAGCTGCTGACAGCATCCTGACGGAAGGGAAAGCTGAAAAGCTGAGATAAACCAAAACTGACAGATTTGTCAATAGTTACAACCAACTCATGCACCAACACCTAAGTTTGCACTGGTGCACACACCACTGGAAAACCATCTGAAAGGAAAGAGTTAAGGGCTACAGGAAACCATCAAGTTTGGGTAATGCATTTGAGGAAATGGGTACATCAGTGGTTCACCTCTCCCCTGCCCCTCCTCTTCTTTTTCTCTTTTCTACCAAGAATTCCTTTCCTTTCCCTTCCCCTCCTTCCCTGTCCTCTGGTCAAAGAAAGATGTGTATCACATCCCGCTGGGAGGAGACTGTAGACAAAGATCTGTCAATTTCTAAGGCTGTTTTCTAAAAGCTTTCTTCTCCCTTTTTCCCCTTGCTTTGTTTTCCACCTGCCTGTACCAAATCTTTAAAAAAGAAAATGCTGCCATTAATAATACATGGCTTGGTTTGTTCGCTTTCAGTTTTTCCCCTGATCCAAATACAGGTTGGTATTCAAGTGGGTGAGGGGGAATTGTTTATCCCAAACTTTGCTTCTTACAGGTTGTTTGGTACTTTGCTCCTCTTTTGAACATCTTGCCCCCTCCTGTCGCTGATGATGCTTGCTTGGACTCATCTATACCACTTGGCTTTTGATTGTAGCAACTCATCTTGGGTATTTTAGCCAGCGACTGTTAACCTTCTATGTTGCCAGGCACAATTTCTATACACACAAACCTTTGCAGATGCAACCTATTTATATTATTATTGTTGTTCAGCAAATGGTCTAGGTTACACATTATGCACTTAATCTGTATGACATTTCTTTCTTTTCCCTCCAGAAATTGAAGTGTTTTCACAGCAAAATGGACCAACTTCTTGCAAATGGACAATTGTTGGTGTTCAATCACATTGAGGAAAGGCTGTATCTTTTTTTTTTAGGTATGCAAGCTTTGTTCTGTTTTTACCATAATATTGAAAGCAACTCACAACATTCAGAAAACACAACACTTTCAATAAAACCTTATACCTTAAAGTTCAAAACAAGGACAAAAATAGATGCAAAGGATGCACGGATGAATATCCACTCCCTTGCCTCAAAACCTGCCTGGCTTTTGCAAACATTATCATTGACTGTACCCAAAACGTTGAGGACTTTCACCAGTATTCAGAGATACTGCTCCCTCTGAATCCAGAAATATAGTAACTATAGCATAGAGTTGGGGAGGGGTGTAAAGCCCTTACCTTAACTTGCAAGAGTAGGGTAACCAGCAAAAGAGGGGACCCTGTTTCACAAGGAGGGTTGGGAGAGAATTTCAATTCAGTTCACATTTAAAGGTGAATCTATGGATTGCACACATTTTGAAATAACATGAGAACCAAAACACAGGCATCTTTCAAAATTCACACTCATCCGAATTTTGTACTACATTGCTCCAACTATCTTTTTTATTTTTTATTTGAAAAAAATGCATACACCGGAGGAAAGTGTACATTAAAATGAATAGAACCATGACAATAAGATCCACAAATGGGTTATATTAGGAGAAATTACTTGTAAAAATGTGTACATTAGTAGTAAACCTTTTTTTAAGCATACAAAATGTCTTTAATAGAAATACTGACAAATTTTCATGAGGATATTTTGTGAAACAAATTTGCAAATTGCTGCAGAAATGTGGAAAATTGATTTTAAGATTGGAAAAGTGAAAAACCGAGAAAATTGACATTGACAAACCTTTCCACCACTAGTTGCTAGGCTGTAACATATCCACTCTGCCTTGCACAGCACTGGAAGTAGAATTAACAATTCCAAGCAAGATCTGAAGAACTATCTCAGTTTGAAATAGTCACTAGCAAGAATTTGCATTCACTGTTTTCCTGATTCCTGGCAATGCTTTCTCCCTCTTTGCATTTGCAAGCTTTGCATTATTTTGCTTTGTTGCGTGGGAAGAATCTCTGCATTTGTAACCCACTGTATGGAATGACTTAGATATGGTTTTGGACCAATGTGAAATACCTTGTCATGCTTCTCTCTCTCTCTTCAGGGTGGGGCATCTCTCATGTTTTAGCTCCCCTTTTCAAAAACAACTCCTTCCTCATTTATATTTGTGGACTAGCCAGACTAATTGATATATTAATTAATATCATTTTATATATGCCTGTAACCTTTCATTGACTTATCTGCAAGCAGGACCAGTTCAGAGGGTTTTTCTGGTGCAGCTGTCCAGAAAAATAATGTGTAAAGGGATGTGTTTCAAAAGTGTACATAAAAATGCATTTATTAGCAAAAACGACATATTGGGGAAAATGCTTGCAACAATGTGTGTGTCAGGCACAAATGCAAAAGAAAAAAAGAAGTGTGGCGCAGGAGAACATTTCACTAAAAGCTGGAATGAGGGCTTTAAAACACACACACAAATGGAAATGCAGAGAACTGTAGACTGGGAAAAGGAGAAACTGAGAGAAACCAAAACTGACAGATCTGTCCATCTGGACTCTAAGACAAATTGTCTCAAATGATCATTATCTGCACAAGCTACAAATCTCCCAGGATTTATATAGTACCAATACAGAGCCCTTTAACTAGGCTTGCCATACTTTCGGAAAATTCTGGACATGCCGGGAAATCGGACGCCTAAATGGCACCTGGGTGGAATTTTTGAATTTTAAGAGATATCCAGAATTTAAAGAACATAGGGCAACTTGTGTCCCCCCCCCAAGTTTTCGGGGGGGGGAGAACTTTTTTCAGAGGTGTTATTTGTTTTGTTTTTTAAACCGGGGGACTCTGTCACTTCCCTTGGCTGGGGAGGGGTAAAGAGGGAGGAAGGCGACACAGCAGTGGTGCAACTGGAGCTGCTGCTGCTGCAAACCTGGCCATTTTAGGTTTTTCCAGGGGGTTTTCACAGTTTTGTTTTTTGTTGCTTTTGCCTGGGCCTTCCCTTGCAGCAGCGGTGGTGGCAGCTCCATCCAGGCAGGATGGAGAGGTCGTGGAGCTGATGTAATAGCTGCAGTGGCAGCTCCACGGCCTTTCCAGTCCTGCCTGGGCCTTCCCCACCCAGCAGCTACAGCCCCAACAACACCTCAAGCCATGTCAGAGGAGAAGTGGGATTTTCACTTTTGGGAATATGGCAACCCTATCTTGAACCTTTCTTGCTAACCAGGGTGCAAAGGGTCACATAGAAGCTCCTGTGCCATACCAACTCGGCAAGGCTTCCCATCCAGCCGTCCCCTGTCACCTCCAGCCACGGCGGCTTCCACCTTAGTGAGATGCCTCCCAACAGTGGCCTGTCAGCAACAACGACGGCTCGGGCAGTGGAGGGAGCAACACCTTGCCACTGCCAATTAGGGCTTGAGCATCTCAGCTGCTATCTGGTTTTAGTCCTAATCAGCTGCCTGTCCTTATCAATAATTAGCTGGAGGCAGGGGAAGAAAAATGCCAGGTTACAAGCTAATATTTCCCACATACTGTACAGTCATGAATCATACCGCCTCCAAACCTGCCACTGCTAATAATAAATGTGGATGGAACAATTACCTCTGCTAAAATAGCTCCGTTCATGCTATTTAGGGAGAAGCTTGCATTTGTGGTGGTGTTATTTCACAGCCACCCTGTAGCTTGTTTTCAGCCTGGACAGAGGCCCAGGCCTCAGTTCCTCTGAATTACCTTGGTTGCTGTCAGTCAGGATTTAACTGTCACTTGCTACCAATAACCCACCAGAGTCATCCAGGCTCTGCCTTTCATCTGCCATCTTTTGCCCTAGCTTCAGCCAGCTTGCATGGTTGGGGGCAGTTTGTAAAATAATAGGGATTTTTTAAAGGATGCCTCCTCCACTGCTTCTGTTGTTTTATTGTTCCTCAGTCCTGTGTTCCACTCCTTTAACTGACTTCCAATTAAACCAGAACTATCTCTGAAATTACTTCTGGAAATGGAGCACGCAGTTCGGTGCTGCTTCTAGTTCTTTCATTTGTTCACACACACACACACCCTACCCTGTTGTTGATGCACATGTCTTCATAAAATGTCTGCAGGCCTTCCAAGTGTCCCTATTTTCCAGGGACAGTCCCAAATTCATAGAAGCCATCCCAGTTTCTGATGTGATCCCTTAGGACGTCCCCAATTCCATCAGAGAAATGTTGGAGGGTATGGTAGGATGTCCCTATTTCCATAAGAGAATCCTTGAAGGGTATGGAATAGGACCTCCTGTTTTTCATCAGAGAAATGTTGGAGGGTATGTGTCTGATGTCTTTATAAAGGACCTACAAAAAAAGTTGGGACTATATAATTGCATGAGAATTATTTTTGTGCAGTGTTTTACTGATGTCAACAAAACACATTCATTAAAATTCCATAAAAAGTTGGGACACACACATACACATCACCCCAAGCAAATATTGATGACTTATGGAGACCTATCAGGTACACACCATGACCACATATCAGGGATACTGTAAACAGCAGATATCCTGCATTGTCAGGAGATTGAATTAGATCTGGGGTAGTCATGTTGCCCTCCAGATGTTGTTGGACTACAACACTCATTAGCCCTAGCCCACCTAGCAAATTGCCGGAGTTGACCCAGATCCTAGTCCAATAACATCTAGACAGGACGTACCCTTTGAGGTTCCTCCCAGCTATATGATTCTATAGTCAATAACACTTTCTTGCATGCTTTATTAATGTGAGCATGTATTTTAGCAGTGTGCGCAGGGAGGGTGGGCATGAAGGAACCGAAAGTTCCAGGAAACATGCATGCATCCTGCTCTGTAAAAAGTTAATAACAAAAACAGGGCAATGGAGAATTCTGAGAGTGTTATCCTCCCCAGGAAACGACAACACAGAATCATAATTTGAGAGATTCTGGGAGCTGTTGGGTTGAAGAGAATATTGGAAATATTACCATAAAAAAGACACCCAGAAAATATGAACCCTGTTAAGATCACATTCTCTTAGCCCTAGATGTGCTTTAGTCTGTGACAAAATTGTAAAGAGCTGCTACTGCCTAGGTTTCAGTGGGAATTTTGAGTGGAAAAGAGTTTCAATAGCTAATTTAGGCAGATGATTCCTGCTCAGAGTCAAGAAAGTTCAAGAATTGCACAACTCACTTCACTCAACCAAAATTGCCAAAAAATCAAAATAAATAAACTTACACTTTTACGGCCTGTTATGGGAGCTGTTGACCCTGTACCTTGGTTTGGTTCCTCACTCCCATATGGTACTATATGTTAAGTGTGTGTGTGTGTGTGTGTGTGTGTGTGTGTGGAAAGATAGACAAACATACAGACAAATAGAGGATGTTACTCTATAGATTGTCACATGCACTCATGTTCCTATTAGAGGAAGAAGAGAGACAACTGAGCAACATCTAATGGAGAGATGACATGATGAGAACCCTCCACAGTCTGAGTGGTGGAAGTTTTCATATCTGTATTGGAGAGGGATCCACCTCCATCCACAAAAGATGGGCAAATCTGCCAATTTCAGTTTCAAGCCGATCTTACACCTTAATAGTTGTTGATATATACTATTGTTGTACTGTGTATTTTGGGTCTATGGACCACAATAAAGCTGTGTTTGTGTCCCCCTTGTTCCCTCATATTTCTAGTATTGTGTTCAGTTTTCTTCACCAGTTTGCATTTTTAAAATAAAAAAAATCTCATGGAAATTTCTCAGCATTTTGGTGAAAATTTATCCTACTATATCCTTTATGTGAAACCTTTCCATAATACACATTTTTGCAAACCAGTTTCCTCTAATTACTTTCACTAATATACACATTTATAAGCACACTTTCATATATGCTTTTTTTGCACAGATCACTTGCCTGGAGAACTGCAATGTAAAATCTCGACAGGTGTGGATGTCAAAAGATGGTTATGTTTTGGTTCGCATATTATTTTGGAAAGTGCAGATTAGATCAGTTTGCCCTTTTACATGTAGCTTCATCAGATTTGGCCCTCATACCTATCACTCATGGACCTTTGTCTCTGTAGGAGATCCATTTAAATCCTATGGACCTTGGGATACCCTCCCAGAGATCCTAAGATCACACACACTACATCATATTTAGTTGTTATCATTGAGCACTACCAACAACAAGCAGCAGGGGAAACTGTGGTTGTTATCTCAGTCTGTGAAGTTACTGTGAAGTTACAAAAGGCTCTTGTGGCCATTGTGAAGCCCTATAGTGGTTTTTGTGGCTGTGTAATGACAGACGCAGGTGGCACTGTGGGTTAAACCACAGAGCCTAGGACTTGCCGATCAGAAGGTCGGCGGTTCGAATCCCCGCGACAGGGTGAGCTCCCGTTGCTCGGTCCCTGCTCCTGCCAACCTAGCAGTTCGAAAGCACGTCAAAGTGCAAGTAGATAAATAGGTACCGAATTTATCAAGAATGTATAACTTGCTGCTGAAATGGAATACACAAGATGAAACAGTTAAATCGGCTATGATTAAGTGGGCACAGGACATTGGTCATAACATTATGTTTGCTGACTGGGAATGGTTGTGGAACACCGGTATTAAATTCACGGCATGTAATGCCTTAAAGGAAAACATTATGAAAATGATCTACAGGTGGTACATGACCCCAGTCAAGCTAGCAAAAATTTACCATTTGCCTGATAATAAGTGTTGGAAATGTAAAGAGACTGAAGGCACTTTCTATCACCTTTGGTGGACATGCCCAAAGATTAAGGCTTTCTGGGAAATGATTTATAATGAAATGAAAAAAGGTACTTAAATGTACTTTCCCTAAAAAACCAGAGGCCTTTCTCTTGGGCATTGTCGGCCAATTGGTGTCAAAGAGGGACAGAACTTTCTTTATGTATGTACAACAGCAGCAAGAATACTCATCGCAAAGTATTGGAAGACACAAGACCTACCCACTCTGGAAGAATGGCAGATGAAAGTGATGGACTATATGACATTGGCTGAGATGACTGGCAGAATCCGTGATCAGGGAAAAGAGACGGCGGAAGAAGAATGGAGAAAATTTAAAAGCTATCTTAAGGACTACTATAAACTTGATGAATGCTAGAATGTCGAGGTTTTCAGGAAAAAAAGGGGATACAGTGATATAAGATCAGATTATAGAAAAGATTAAGATGACAGAGGTTGGAAAGGAATATTTAGAAGTTGCTAAAAAATTATGGACATTGGGATGCAGAAAGGGGGGGTATGGGGGAGTCCCGGAAAAGAAGTTTATGAAAAAATGTTAAGAAACTATACGTGTTTGTATGTCTTTTTAAGTGTTTGTTTTGTCTTTAAAAAATTCTGTAAAACCAATAAAAATTTTATATATAAAAAAAAGATAAATAGGTACCGCTCTGGCAGGAAGGTAAATGGCATTTCCGTGCGCTGCTCTGGTTCAACAGAAGTGGCTTAGTCATGCTGGCCACATGACCCGGAAGCTGTACGCCGGCTCCCTCAGCCAATAAAGCGAGATGAGTTCAGGAACCCCAGAGTCGGTCACGACTGGACCTAATGGTCAGGGGTCCCTTTACCTTTAATGACAGAAAGCCACACAATTCCTGCAAGGTTCATTTTCCCTAAAAGCGAAGGTCTAGGTATTGTGTTCTGCAGCTATCGAGAGGGTCAGCAGCTCTCTCAGCTACGTGGCCTGAAGTTTTCCATTCTCCTCTCTGAAAAGCAACTTCACAACACGTGGGATTGAAATTCACCACTGGGGACTCTGCCATTCAGATAGGGGATCCTGCCCAGGAATGCCAAAAGCTGCTGTTTTTACGGATGCTGTTGTTTTGGAAAGCGCTTCCTATCCCGCTGAAGATGGAATATGCTGCATCTGTGGGGAGCTGAGGAAGGTTACCAAGACGCCAGAGTGAAGCTAAGTTGCTCCAAACTGTTCCTGGTATGGTGTCAAATCAGAGTTGTTAATTGGTGCGAGAGCAACTGTAGGCAACCCGTTGTTTGCAGACTAAACCACCACCGAGCTCCTAGCAAGCTAATTCCCACCTCAGGAAAGGGTTCTTTGATTTTATTTCACTGTGTGCAGAGGAGATGTAAGCTGGAGCAAAGGGGTCAGATCTTATTGATGCATCTATTCACGTAACGTCCAGATTATGCTTGTATGAATCCCTGGATTGCAGACCCACAAAAATGTCAGAGTCAGCATACCATACCATGTCCGTAGCATCTACACCCATGGCTCCTTTGGAAAGTACCTGCGTTTTGCTGCTGATTTTGCCCAATCCAGGGACACCATTTAGGGAGGGAAAATTGGTATTGCTCCTCTCCTACATTTCTGATTGTATAGTTGAGACTCATCTGTTAGGGTCAATGGGCCACTGCCACACTCACCTCAGCCACCCCCCCTCATGTGCCTGCCTTCTTCCTTTCACCCAGTCCAGGGGGTGTCTCTGGCTATCAGGTACCTCCTCCTTAGACTATGTGCCAAACTACAGCTCTGCCTGTTCCTTGACTCTGGCTCCACCTAATGTCCACCACGCTGCTTTTTGCCCTACCTGTCCCAATGGCTCCAACCATCACTCCTATCAGGAGCACCTGTATGTCTAGCCAACTCACTGGTTTCCACTCATTAAGTGACAAATACATATACACACAGAGAGAAGAGAACAAGGGTGCCAACTTGAATAAAATATTGGGGAGGGGGGAGGTAAGCATAGTCAATCACATGATGCAGCACATGCACACAATTTGAATGGCAATGCCCATACACTTTTTGGGGGGGGCTGACCTCTGCAAATATTATTTTTTGGGGTGGCGAAGGGACCTCGGCCCCTAGGAGTTGGCTGCTATGCTGCCTATGCATGCTAATGGCACAAGTGATATTTACTTCTTATTTTAAGCATGATAGCCACACACAACACCATGTTACATGGGGGTGGTGTCAATCTCCCACACCATTAGGTTACAAATTTGCAAATTTTGAGGATGGGCGACTCAGATCCTTGCCAGAGCAGAGTTATTAAAAACACACACAAAGAGAGAGCGAGAGCAAAATGGCAGCTGGTATGTTGAACTGCACTAAAGCCACAGAAAATATAAGTTGTATGGGATCAAATGAGAGGTACTGTTGCTACAATGTGCAAAATTGTGTGAGAAATGCCTTTTGGCCCGATAAATGTAAGAAGTCTATATTATTGAGTGCTCAACACAGTGGGCTGGTTTCAACTAAGCTGTTGTGTGAGTAGCATAATCTGCTCACACAAGAGGACTCCCCTCCCTCTCCCAAAACAGGTTTAGGGTGTTTGTGTGGAAGGAGGAGCGGGGGAAGTCCCACTGAATATTAATAATAATAACAACAACAACAACAATAATTTATTTGTACTCTGCCTATCTGACTGGGTTGTCCCAGCTACCCTTGTGTGGCTTCCAACATATATGAAAACATAACCAAACCTTAAACCTTAAAAAGCTTCCCTATATACGGCTGCCTTCAGATGTTTTATAAAGATTATATGGTTACCTTGTTCATCCCACATATAACCCACTTAACAATATATTGAATTCTACCCAGTATTTCCATGATGACTATTATGCATAAGTGACATTAGCCAGATTCTGGAGAGGCTAATCTCGTTATTATGAATGTGTAACAAAGCAACCGTAACAAATTCTCTTCAAATCCACTTTTTTTTGTAATTTAAGGTTGAATTCACCCAAGAAAAGGATGTTTGAACCTTGCTCATAATCTCATGCTATTACCCCACCAAAAAAAAAAAAAAAAAAAAACCACAAAAAACCCCAAAAAACTGAAATACTGAATAGTTTCAAACAGTCAAGGCCAAACTAAGATGTATAGAGGATAGAAAACAATTCAGCTTGGAGCTGTGGTCAAATTCAGATGAGACACTACATTGTCAGAGAAAGACCCCTTCGAGATATGCCTTAATGGCAAATGCTCTGCATTCAGCACTGCTAAGTAAAAGCCTCTGACGACAATATGCGTTTGATAAAGAAATGCTATCTATGCCCTTTATGGGCTTCAATACTTGCTGGGAATTGAATATTGATGGGGTCTAGAGAAAAGCAGAGCATTTCAGGTTTATGGATGAAGTGGCAATACTAGACCAGAGTACTGAAAAAAAAAAAAAAACCTGCAAAGTGCCCATCACAATGACAGAGGGGGGACCTGTGTTTAGGCCAGCCTTTCCACAGCTGGCACTCTCTCCAGATGTTTTGAACTACAACTCCCATCATTTCTGGCCATTGGACATGCTGTCTGGAGCTGATAGGGGTCATAGTATGATGCTATCTGGAGACCACAGGTTACCCTACAAAGAGTTTCCTTCTGATGAAAGAAAAAGGAGAAGAAACACTAATTTTATGATAGTTCAGGTCATTAAGAGTTTAAGAATAACCCAATGTGATTCTAGACCCACTGAAAACTTAGCTGGACTTGACTAACTTAGATAAATTAACTTCCCTGGATCTATTCTGAGTATAATTAGTTAGCACGTGTGGTTTGGTTTTCTCCCCCAGTCCAAATCTACAAATGGATTTCAGGTGCTCCTTGCCCTCCCAAACAATGCTTTTTTTGCAGTGATGGTGGTGTAAAAAGAGAGAGAGAGAGACCATTTCTCTCCTTGTAGCACATTGCAGTACTTCTATCCACTGTGCATTATCTCCACAAATGACTGGCTCTTTCCAGTCAGAGACGGGTGTCTTGTGCTGGAGGAACAGGGCGGAAAGAATAAAAAATAAAATAAAACTTTAGGTGGACGGTTTTAATTAATTCCATATCCATTGTTCCAGGGAAGCTCTAACGAGGTGCAAAATACCTTGTTATTGTCAAGGCTCCTGAAGTTAACAAAACCGTTCCTGAGGATTCCCTTTGAAGTTGAAGCACTATAGCCTGCTACAGGGCACACCTGAGTACAAATAAACCCACCCAGGCAAGAGGAGCAGGTGCTTCAAACGGAGAAGCATTAGGGGAGAGCATCTGACAAAAGAGTGGGGGATGGCAGGCAAGGGAAGAAGTGCATGGTGGGTAATTGGGGTGCTTGTTGTGTGATGTAGGCAGGCAGCTTATTTTTCTCTCTCTCTCCTTCCCTGTCGTTCTACTTCCCCTTCACCTGCAAAAGACGGTAATGAAGTTGTCTGTGAAACGGTACAGCTCTAGAAGGAAAACAGCACATTTCAGGTGCAGCAGCCCAGATGGCCAAAAGGAAGTTGGGCCTAAAAGAGTCCCTGTTTTAGGAGTAATTTATGTCCTAGCAAAACTGTGTCTTTATTTATGTATTAACAAACAAACAAACAAACCACATTTATGAACTGCTTAATATTTTACAAATCTCCAGTTGGTGCTCACCGTTAAACCAACTTTAAAGCAGAAAGCAACACGAAACAGTGGTATGAAAGCATATTGAAACAGGAATTTCATAGAATTGTAGACTGGGAAGGGACCCCAAGGGTCATCTAATCCAAACCCTTGAAATACAGAAATCTGGGGGGGATTCAAACACATAAAACAGGGTCTAATTTTTTGGGATGAGGAAAACCTGGTGAAAAGGCAAAGTTTTTAAAAGACACCCAAATGAACTGGTGGTTTCTGCTCCATGTATGGCAGGAGGAAGGGCAATCTACAGCACAGGGGAAATGGCAGAAGATGCCCTTACCCCATACATGCCCCCTCAACCACTTCAGTCAGTGGACCTGGCACTGCTATAGGTGCCACATAATAGCCGTTTCATATTGGTAATAACTTGACCTTTTAGTGTGGCAGTCCCTACACTTTGGAACTCCTTGCCTGTTGATATCAGGCAGGCTTCTTCATTGTACTCTTTCTGGTGATTGCTAAAAACATTCCGGTTTAGACAAGCCTAGCTAGATGTTTAGAAAATTTACGCAAGTTTTAATCTGTTTTTTTTAGTTTACTGCTATTGAAAATGCGTCTTATATTATTTTTATTGTTAATTCTTCTTACTGATAAGTTTGTTGTTTTTATCATTTGTGTGAAGCAACACTCTAACCACTGCACCACAATGTGGGTACACCTCTTCACTGGAAGGAAGCACCCCAAAGAGGTGATACTTAGAGGTACACAGTGGGGACATTCATTCTGTTGTGCCTCTCTGAACGGAAAGCGAACGGATGATCCCAGAGAAGCAGCCAAGGTTACACATCCCATCCTCTTTTATGCAAGCTGGTTGGAGGGCGGGAAACCCAGAACAGTAACTCATGCAGAGACGTGATAGGCAGAGTCCCCTGAGGGGAAGATGGTGATTCTGCAAGATTTCTAAACCAGAAGTGATGGAATACTCTAATTATATCTAACACAGGGACAAGCTGAATTGCCTGTCCACAGTGCCAGCTAATTGGAAGGAGCAAGGGGAAAGCAATCCATCACGCAGGGAGGCAGCAGGAACCTTCCCTCTGGGGGTGAGCACACGGGGCTCACGAGAGCCTTTAATCTTCACTTCTCACAGCGCATTAGCAGGGGGCCCACAGTTTGGGATTGACACAGGTGCTTCCAGGATAAGGGGCTCTCTTATTCTAGAGCTGGGAAGGCACCGGAGAAATTCAGACTTGTCGACGTCCTCTCCCGACTCCACCTTTTCCTTGAGCACTGCTGCTCTCCTGCCTGCCCGCTCTCCTGATCCCTGTGACAGAATGGGGACACCATCCCAGTAATGTCAGCCGTTGTTTGGAGTGTGGGGTGCGGCAAGCAGGCATGAATAGGGGACAGAAGGAGGGGAGCAAAAAATAATAAAATATGCAGGCAGTTCAAATTACATCTAGGAGCTGGGTTAAGCAAGGCAAGAGATTTCTTTAAATGGGGTGGGGGCCCTAGGAGAGGGTTCTTAGCTGCATAACACACCCCCTTGCTCCATATGCAGGCAAGCAAGCTGTTCTGGAGGGTCAATTGTAGCATGCAAATGCAAGGGGGAAATTAGGATAGTATGCTAACTGTCCACCCCCCCGTAATGGGCAGCTAAGCAGGCGGCAGAATAGAAAGACAGAGAAACAGCAGTAATGACATATGCAAGGGATCCATCTCCTTTTTGTTCCTTGTCTTTATGAATTCAGAGGAGACTTCTAGTTCATAAAGTAAAGGTAACGGGACCCCTGACCATTAGGTCTAGTCGTGGCTGACTCTGGGGTTGCGGCATTCATCTCGCTTTATTGGCCGAGGGAGCCAGCGTACAGCTTCCGGGTCATGTGGCCAGCATGACTAAGCTGCTTCTGGCAAACCAGAGCAGTGCACGGAAACGCCGTTTACCCTTCCGCCGGAGCGGTACCTATTTATCTACTTGCACTTTGACATGTTCTCAAACTGCTAGGTTGGCAGGAGCAGGGACCGAGCAACGGGAGCTCACTCTGTCGCGGGGATTCGAACCACTGACCTTCTGATCAGCAATTCCTAGGCTCTGTGGTTTAACCCACAGTGCCACCCGTGTCCATTTCTAGTTTATACAGCAGGTGCAATTCTCCATCCACCCCCCCCCCTTTCAGGTGGGAAGCCACCCAACAGACAGCAAATATGCCTGCATGATTAGATATCTGTTTGTCCCTTCAGAACAACACCCCCTTTCATTTCTGACCATGCGGGTGGGAGGGTGGTTGGTAACACAGAATTCCCTGCAAGTAGTAAACTAGCAGAGCAGTCCACAGGCTGGCAGGGAGCTTTGCTTATTTATTTATTTTTCAAATTGGGGAGGATACAACAAAGTGCACACACACCCCACTTGCAATCTGGTACAGTCCACACAGGACTTCACCAGTTCATTCTGCTGCATGAGTACACCAGGACAAAAAAAAGCAATTTACCCTGTACAGAAGTGGACCAAAACAAACTGAAATAGGCTAAAAAATTTACATGTTTCCTTGTTTGGCTGGTGTTCTTGGTGTTTTCAGGGATGCTGGAAGATCATCTATCTCCTTCACTTGATGAAGTCACTATACCGCTGGAGCTGCTGTTACTAACCAGGGCTTGAAAAATCCCATGCAGCAGGTTGCCTAGGAGTGTACAGGCACAATTCCCCCACTCCTGCGCTGCCATGGCAATCTGCTGCCTAAAAAAAACAAAGACCATTTCCCCCAGAGTTTACCAATATTGTTCAGGAAACATATCGGCAAATGGTACTTCCAGTCAGCTCAATGGCAGTGTCCATTAACAAGCTGCTTTTATAACATGAATAGACAGCCGGCTTATATTTCTCCTTAACCTTTCCACCAAGCCATGCAGCGGTGGGGTAAGGGAAGGTCAATTTTACTGGTGGCTACCGACATCTGCCTGAGCCATGTTTTGCCCAGTGATAAACACGCACCCAGCTGTGTGTACAATGCCTGCTCAAGGGATGAAGAAAGGAGTCTTTGCTTTGCGGGAGCTGATGGTGGAAAAGGAGGGGAGTGAGGCAGCAGAGAGGTGGAAGAGGGAGATGGATTAAGGAGATATTGGCTATTTCATTATCCAAACGCTTCACTTAAGAAGCAAAACAACCCAGAGATTCATTAAGAGAAACACTCAGCCGTCCAGGCCCTCCAGGAGGTCTGCCGCTCGCTAATAAGTCATGGCGGAGCTGGGCTGCTGCCACCTAAGAGCGCAAGAGGACCCTTAATAATCACTCTTCATTTGACTAATGACAACCCGTTGGCTAGCAAGGAGCAAATTGCAAGCACCAAGGAGGGACCTTGAGACTGCTGCTGCCTGCACTGGATTCAGCAGAGTAAATCTACCCATCCACCTGCCAACCTGCCTGCTCTTCCTTGTGTGAGGAAGATCCCAAGGAGCCCCTTTGGCTGCAAAAGGCTGCAAGACACAAAACAACTCTCAAAGTTCTTCCAATGAATGGGGCTCTTCTCCCTCCACCCTCATGTCCCACCCTCACCCTAAGACACAGCCTTGATCCCAGACTGGAGCATGCTCCTTAGAGTCTACAATGCACAATTAGCCAATATGAATATTCTCTTCCAATTAAAATCCTTTCCACCAAGAGCTTTTTTTAAAAAAAACAACCCACCCGTCACTTCCTTTTCCTATACCCTTCTGACTTCACATCTCAGCATGAGAAGGGAATTAGCTTGGTGTGGCTGCATAGATGCCACTGTGAAGAGGAAGAGCTTTGCAAAAGGAAGACCTCTTCCAAGTGGGAGAGGAATATGTGGCCACCATGGGGTGATGGAAAAGTCAAATGCCAGAGCCGGTCCTACCATTAGGCAGAGCGAGGAAGCTGCTTAAGGTGGCAGCTGCTAAAGGGAAGGGAATGGTGGAAATTGTCATGAGCCCATTGACTTCTGGCTTGGTTTGGCAGCTCCATGTGGTTGAGGATGCAGAGGGAGGAGATGAAGCAGGGTTGAAGGCTGACACCCCAGGATGGAGGATGGAGGTTCTCTCCTTTTCACCCCAAGCATCAGGGAGGGTGAAGCCGGTCTCTTGGCTCCCTCCACTGCCCCTCCTGTGAAGTGCGGAGCCTCATTGCGGAGCAGGGGCGACTTTGACCTGCTAAGGGAGGTGACAGCAATCTTGGCACCGAGAACCAGGCACCACCTTCATCAATGGGATCAGATGCAATTGCTCAGATGAAGCGTGTTTAAATGCAAACTGAATCAAATTTCTGCCCCATCCCCAGTGTAAACTTAACCCGCTAACAAAATGTATTGTCATAGTATGTTTGTATTCATATCCCTCTTTTTCTCCAAGGAGCTCAGTTCTCCCCCTTCCCAATGTTAACCTCAAAACAACTGTGGTGGAATCTACACACACACATATATAAAAAGCTTTGGGTTTTTTAAAGCATTTTTTTAATTAAAAAATACATTGAATTTTCCATATGGCTCGCAATCGCCATCTAATGTCAAATTGTATATTGCACTTAAAACACACTTAAAATGTTTTATTAGCAGCTGTAAAGCTGAGTCCCCTGCGTGGTAGGTTATGCTAAGGTTCAAGGTCAGCCAGAGAGTTTCATGGCAGGCGGATGAAACAGATACGGTCTCTTGAGATCAAATGGGCAGAACATTAATCTAACTGGTCTGATTTCTGCCTGATGTTGTGCTAGGACTCTTGAGATGGGAAACGGACGAAACGTTCTGAACTTAGACAGCAAAAGGCTATTAAAGAGGTGCAAGTGGGCTGTGCAACTCTGGAAGTAGCAGGAAATCTCCAAAGAAATATGCTCTCAAGAGTTCGGAACTGAATCAAGCAGCCCCAAACGGAGCATAAATGAAATTAGTTTTAATATCGTTAAGCACGGCAAAATCCCCCCACGAAGACAGGCACACATGCACACAAAAAGCCTGGCATATGTGCCTGCCAAAGCTGAAACGGATGCATGGAGAGAGGCAAAACATATGGGTGCCCATCTGGCAAAAAACATACAGCTAGACCTTGCCTACATTTCACGTATCCAGGAAGCAGCAGCGGTAGCAGCAGCCGTGTTGGTGAGCAGACATTTCTTTGCAAAAAAAAAAAAAAACAAACCAACCTCAACAACCCTCCCACAAAACCTGCGAGGAACAGCTTGCTTGTCCACAACTGTTTTACAAAGCAAGAGATGAATAACCTTGATTTCTCATCTATGGCACCTCGCTCCTGCTCTCAGAGGATTTAATTAGCCCCTAAACAGGTTCTCAGACAAGAAACAGAGTCTGGTAGCTTGGGAGACTATATATATATATATATATATATATATATATATATATATATATATATGAAGAGGCTGCGAGAAAAACCTAGCTGATGTGATGATGTGACAAGTGGCTGTACTGGGTGCCTCTTGTTAGTCACATGGCTTGTTGCTGTTTCTTCTTGGCTTAGGTCATCCCTAACACTGTGATTAGGCGTTAGAATGGGCAGGAAAAGAGCTGGTTGAATGGCACTGCAGCATCAACAAAAAGTCCCTGAATAAGGCAGGGAATGGTAGGAGTGGGGCAGACCTCTAAGCACACAAGCATTTTTCACTGTATACGTCCACACTCCAAATGCTGGAGGGGGAGGAGGGAGAAAGGAATGTAATATTGGGGGGGGGGGAGAGAGAGGGAGAGAGAGAGGAGAGAGAGGAGGACTATTGTGGAGCCCGATTCTGACTGGAAAGTACAGAGTTCCAGTTTAACTGTGCAGGGCTCTTAATGGCAGAAGTGCAGCCTGATATGGCCCAGAGCTTTGGGGTCCTGCTCATCTAGAAACTCCCAAGCAAAGCATTGGCTGGTTTGCTGTTTGCCAACAAACCATTGGTGCTGGATTGCAACTGTGATTGAGGGGGCTGATGTTGCGTGTCCTGCGTGATGTTGAGGGGGCTCAGCCCGCTCCTTAAAAACTTTGGCCTCCACCTGTGCAACAGACAATGGTGTTCACTATTTTCTGCCACACCTTCAGTTGTGACCTCCCACTATAAATTACTTGTTTAATTTCTTTAATTGATTTCTTTAATTGTTTGTTTGCAGGACGTGGGTGGCACTGTGGGCTAAATCACAGAGCCTAGGACTTGCTGATCAGAAGGTCAGCGGTTTGAATCCACGTGATGGGGTGAGCTCCCGTTGCTCAGTCCCTGCTCCTGCCAACCTAGCAGCTTGAAAGCACAAAGTGCAAGTAGATAAATAGGTACTGCTCCGGCGGGAAGGTAAATGGTGTTTCCGTGTGCTGCTCTGGTTCACCAGAAGCGGCTTAGTCATGCTGGCCACATGACCCAGAAGCTGTACGCCGGCTCCCTTGGCCAATAAAGCGAGATGAGCGCCGCAACCCCAGAATCAGCCATGACTGGACCTAATGGTCAAGGGTCCCTTTACCTTTACCTTGTTTGTTTGCAGGTCCACCATAATGGTTCAGCCACCTGTTGTCATATTTGGGAAACACTTATAAACAGCTCTGTGCATTGCATCTCTAGGAGGAGCAGAGCAATCCACAGCATGGGTGGGGAACCTGTGGGCCCTCAGATATTGTTGGACTCCAGCTCCCATCAGCCACGGCGGCATGACCAGTAGCCAGGGATTATGGGAGTTGGAGTACAGCAATAGATGGAAGATCCACCACTGATCCAGCGGGCTAATGATTAAGTGCAGGGTGGAGAGGTGAGCAATGGGAATCAATGGAAGAGCTCAAACTTCATTTGTTTAGATAGAAGTATTTAGCACAGAGTTTTCTTCCATTTTTTGCAGTGGTGGGTGTGAAGATTGGGTTACACAAAGATTGGTGGATGATCAAGGAAATTATAATTATTGTGTTCTTAAATATGCTTCAGCATCCTGGTTATATTCTTGGGGCACAATGTCCATGGGAATTGTACAATTTTTATTTTATTTTTTTTAAAAAGTAGAAGGGTGGCTAAAGTACGGAAGGTGGGTCTACAGTCACCTCCAGAGTCCAGACTGACATTATTCTGTAGGAGGCGTTGTAAAATTAAAGTGCTTCGTAACCTCATATTGAAAGGTAGGATGAAAAATGTTTTAAAAATTAATTGTTCTCAATTTTTTTAGATGAGGGAGAGAAATGGGTTGATATATGGGGGGGGAGGGGCGTTTGGCCCAGTCTAAGACCTTGCCTGATTTTAATTAGTGTAGCCTAATTGCAAAAATAAATGAAACCCACCCTTAATTTTTAAAATCCCTGATCAGAAATAATGGAGGAGTGGTCCATTGGAAGAAACTGTTCCATATATATATATATATATATATATATATATATATATATATATAGTTTAAGAATTAAAGAAAAAAGTAAAAAAGAAAGAGAAAAAATACACAGTACAAATCAATACATTACAATACATATAAAAAAGCAAAAGACACAATACATCAAAACAAAAACAAAAGCAAAAACAGTTAAAAACACATCCAATATTTCCATATCTTTATCTTTCATTAACTTGTTTCATCGACCTCCTCACACCTCCCTTTTTGTGTTCTAGTTATTAATTATTTCAGCAAATCCTTTCCATCTTTCACTGTTTTCTGTCATTTAATTATCTTAATTTATTTTAACCTTATTTTACCATTAAAACTCTAAAACTTATTTATACTTAGCTCCTTATAACATTTCTACTAAAGCCATATAATTTCATTCCAACATTTTTCTAACACTCATTAATTTTGCAACATTTCTCTAAATAATTTTTTTTTTCAATCTTCTTCCACCATCTCTTCTCCCTAGTCCCGGATTCTGTCAGTCCTTTCTATCAATACTATATAGTCCATCAACCTGGTGACCTTCTGTCCGAGGCTCTTAACTCTCTTCCATGTCCCTTCTGCAGATCTTCTTCATATTTATACGTGCACTTTACATTATCTTCTGCTGATCTTATTCTTAATTTCCTTCCTTTGGCACTGAGGAGTAGATCTCGGGAAAACTCCAACCTAACAATGTCTTTATTCCTTCTCGACAGGTCAGCCCATTCTCCATAGTCAGAACTAAAGTCCAAAAGATATTTCAGAGTGCCACTCTCACCCTGACCCAAATCCAGATCCCAAAGTCCAAAGCATCCCTGCATAGGAGGATCTATCCAACTTTCCTTATCCAATCCAAGCAGGGCTCCATCCCACCAAATCTGGCTTTCTCTAGATTCGATCATAAAGGGCAACAGATTATGTTCATCAAATTGCCTCTGTGAGGCCGGGGCTCTCTCCGCTTGAATTACTTGAGGTTCAACAACAACTTTCTCCTTCGTCTTCTCCACAGCTTGCCATATAAAAGGATGTCACATAGAGGAGGGAGAAAGGTTGTTTTCTGCTGCTCCAGAGAAGCGGACACGGAGCAATGGATCCAAACTACAAGAAAGAAGATTCCACCTAAACATTAGGAAGAACTTCCTGACAGTAAGAGCTGTTCGACAGTGGAATTTGCTGCCAAGGAGTGTGGTGGAGTCTCCTTCTTTGGAGGTCTTTAAGCAGAGGCTTGACAACCATATGTCAGGAGTGCTCTGATGGTGTTTCCTGCTTGGCAGGGGGTTGGACTCGATGGCCCTTGTGGTCTCTTCCAACTCTATGATTCTATGATTCTATGTCAAAACAGATTCCTGGGTCAATTCCTGAGTAATTTTTGTCCCAAATTGTCAATTTTAATAATCATCACATCCATCTTCTCATGAAGCTGTTCCAATAAAGCACTTGTCTTGCAAAATGCAATCACTAAGGCTTCTTCTGTCAACATTCTTGTCCAAGGTCAGACTCTGATTCTCACGCTCTTTAATCTCTGCAGCTGGAAAATTCCCCAGCTCCACTCCTGCAACAGTTTCAAAAGCTCCCTCTAGGGGAAACAATTTCTATTTGTATCCATCCTTTTAAACGCAGATCCAGCGACAGAGTTAGTTTCGATTTTCAGTTACTTTTTTTGCTACTTTTTAAGTGCAGAAGGAAACAATGGAAACAATATATTTCTCTTATTTAACTATCTGTCAACATACGTTTTATTCACAGTCAATGAACTTTCCCAAAACGTCAATCTTACTGGCAGCCCGTTCCCAGGTTCGAAATGGTGGTGATTTATCTTTCTTCACTCTCTCTCCTGCAGGCTTAAACGATCTAGAATTTCCCCCCTCTTCTCCTGCTTCCAAGGGGGGTTTAGTAATTTTAACCGATGGAGATTTAATCCTTTACAAAAGACTTTCCAGGCTTTAGCTTGCAACGTCTTTGCTTCAATCTATTTACAAAAGAGGAAGGCGGACTTCCTGTTTGAAACCTTCCCGTTTCGATGCCAAATTAAGAAGTTTAGAGATCCAATTTTCCGTTCTACTCACGGGTAGTTGTTTAGAGTCCAATTGTCCACAGGAAAAAGTCAGCACTCTCCGGCAACAACAATGCGGCTTCACTCCGTGAAAGAAGCAGTCAATTCGAAGCACCGCGCCGCTCACCCCACGTCGCTCCGGATCCCTGAAACCGGGTTTCCCCGCGAGTAGGGGAGGCGCAAAAGGTGCCAGCCGAATCCCACGTCCACAGGCTTCCCTCGCCTGTGGTTTTTAGTGGGTCTCCGCCTCGCTGTGGCGGTCCAGACCCTGATTTCCACGGAGCGGATTCCTCCCAATCGGAGGAAATCCGCCATTGCCGGAGGCGCTAACCCGGAAGTCCTGGAAGAAACTGTTCCTAAACCTGAGCAATTCCACACACACACACACACACACACAGGCCAAAACAAGCACCACTGCTTTGAAGCAGGCACTCAGGGGCTGAAGAGCTTTCCTGGTGCATCTGCTACCTTTAGAATCGGCTGCAAAAACTAATTGCTTCAATCATGTCCCCCCTGCCTCCCCCTTAAGAAAGAATGGGAGGAAAAAGAAGGAAAAAAAATCTTTTTCAGAACATCTTAAAATCAGGGAGTGATACAGCAGAGAATAAATTGGAGAAGGTGTGATGCAGCTGCACAACCCAAAATATCTTTTGGTAAAGGCTGATGAGTAAGATCTGGAAGAAGAAACAGGACACAGAGAGGGGGGGGACTTTCTATCCAATTAGGTTTAACTTGTGAAAGTTCTTCTTCAATTAAGAATAGCCAGTGGTTTACGTAAGGTTCATCAATTGGTGGACCCTGAGCCAAATTCAGTCCCTTGAGCAATGCACACCATACATTTAAAGCACTATGATACCATTTCAAAGAGTTTGCCTAGGGTACCGAGAGCTGTCAAGAGATCCCCTATTCCCTTCACAGAGCGGCCCAGTTCCCTAGCAAGAGGGAGTGATTGCTAAACCACTCTGGGAATTGTAGCTCTGGCTGGGGAATACCGTGGTATCTTGGTTCTCAAACTTAATTTGTTCCAAAACCAAAGCGTTCCAGAGCCAAGGCATGCTTTCCCATAGAAAGCAAGGCAAAATGGATTAATCCATTCCAGACTTTTAAAAACATTCCCTAAAACAGCAATTTAACACGAATTTTACTATTTACAAGACCATTGATCCATAAAATGAAAGCAATAATCAATGTACTGTACTATAAAATAAATAATACAGTATTGTAGATGATAAAAATCTAAATTATTTTCTCTCTCTTACCTGCGTTAACAATAGTCATTGTTGGGGGGGCGGGGGCTTCAATCCATTTCTGCAGTCACACAATCAATCAATCAATCAATCAGTAGTTGAACTGGGTTCCACACAGTCACAAAAACAAATTAACCGGGAAAAGCCTCAAAAACAAAAATGCAAAATAAATAGCAAAAACAAAAGTGCCACACTTAATCCATTCCGGAAGTCTCTGACTTTCAAAATGTTTGAAAACCAAGGTGCAGCTTCTGATTGGTGCATGT
Source organism: Podarcis liolepis (assembly GCF_965112155.1). Lineage (NCBI taxonomy): Eukaryota > Metazoa > Chordata > Lepidosauria > Squamata > Lacertidae > Podarcis > Podarcis liolepis. The sequence continues at coordinate 25,916,159 of NC_139567.1, read as the reverse complement.
GCCCCAGAAACAATAGCCAACAGCTACATTGGACGTTCGGTTTCTGAAAAACGTTTGAAAACCGGAACACTTATTTCCAGTTTTTCGGCGCTTGAGAACCAAGGCGTTTGAGAACCAAGGTAGCACTGTATGGGTCCTCCAGCCTTCTGTATGGTGTGAATGTGGACCTGGTCTTACAGCTACCTATCAAAGCAACATAGGAAGCTGTTTTCTACACTATGTTGAAATCTACGCAGTGTTTAAGCTCCATTATAGCACAGCAGTTTGCTCCGAGAGGAAGAAGAGAATCCATGATTTAGAAGCATCTGTGACAATGGGTAGTTGTGTTTTGTTAGAGGTGGGGCACAGGCCATTGTCAGCCCTCCTGCTCTGACTCTTCCTTAAAGCACACACAAACATCAAATTCACTGCTAACTAGAGGCTTGATTCCAAAGTGCTAGGGCTCTTTTTAGCAATCTGTGTCAGGTTGTCAGCAGCCACAAGCCAGGGTAATACGGTGGGGAAGGTGTTGGATCTAGACTGAAACCTGGGTTCAAATCCCAACTGGGCAGTGCTAATAGGGATGGGAGAGCAAACAATTAAATTTGCATTTAAAGGCACATCTGACAAATCCATGCTTTCTGAAAGGATAGGAGAACAGCCATCGTCAAAACTCAACACTTCTCTAGTTTTCAAAACACACGTTGCTAACCAAGTAATGGGTACAAAAATGCATATATTGCAGTAGAGGATGCCTAGGGATGCACAGGTGAGTGAAGCAACATACAGAAATGCATTATGTTGGAGGACGTAACTTTGCAGGAAAGGAGAAAAAAAAGGATATTAGATAGCACTGTACACAAAAATGCACACATTAGGGAAATTTGCACCAAAATGTTGATGGATTTTCAAGAGCACTTTAAAAAAATACCCACAAACTGATGTGGAAATGTGGATTGGGCGGGAGGGGGTATGAGAACCTGAGAGATTGACAAGACGTTGCCCGTCCATACATGAAACAACTTTTCCCCCAGTCCATCCAACTGCACAAGGCTGTTGTTTGCATTAAGTGAGAGTGATACTTGGAGCAAAAGATTTGGGGCTATCAAATGCCACACCCACCCACACCCACACCCACCCACACACCTGAAGCCCTGCAGCTTCATTCTAGATGTGTGTGTGTAGAGAGAGAAGGCAGAGCGATTATATAAGGAGCTTTTGGATCCAGTCGTCACCCTACCAGGAATTCCCATGCCTCAGCTCCCAAGCAGCTGCTTACTGTGCAGCTCTGAATTAGTCACTTCTCTCCACGGAGCCTTGTTTCTCCATCTGCTAAATGCAGACAATAATATTTTCCGATCTCCCTGGAGAGGCTGCAAACCTGAATTTGCTAATGTTTGTCAAGATGACTTGGGTTTATTAAGACTCAATAAAGTATCCTTTTAGAGAGGTTGTGCAATTTCCAGTCCCAGCAGGGAGCCTAAGTGGAAATGCAAAAAAATTAAAAAAAAGATAGAAAAGGGAGTGGGGTGAGGAAGGAAGGAAGGAAGGAAGGAAGGAAGGAAGGAAGGGAGACAGGAGGAAGAAAGGGAGACAGGAGGAAGGAGAAAGGAGAAAGGAAGGAAGGAAGGAAGGGAGGGAGGGAGGGAGACAGGAGGAAAGAAGGGAGACAGGAGAAAGGAGGAAGGAAGAAAGGAAGGAAGGAAGGAAGGAAGGAAGGAAGGAAGGAAGGAAGGAAGGAAGGAAAAGAAGCCAGAGCATAACTTTCTTCAAACCACATCAAAATGATTGTTACTGATCACAATTTCTATTGCCCTTCCTCCAGAAAGCTTAGGATCGTGTACATAGTTCTGCTTCGGCATTTTATCCTCATAATGACCCTCGGAGTTAGGTTAGGTTAACACAGAGAAAAACAGACAGACAAATTGAGAGGGAGAGAGGGAGAGGAGAGTGTGCATGTCGTGTGTGTACTGTGACCAGAATCAGCCTGTGAGTCTAAGTGCGGATCCTGAACCCAGGTCTCTCTGTTTCTAATCCAGCATTCTAACTACTACAATCACACTGGCTCCAAAGATCCCTGCAGTGTGGTGACAATTTCCCCCAAGGCGCATTTCAACCTCCTTTGTGGTACAATAGCTTTGGAATCAATTAAGATTAGATGGGGGGGGTGGAGTCAGTTTTATTAGCAACCTCCCCCCCCCCCGCCCCAAACAATGAAAAAAACCACCTATGAGAGATTAGCTGAGTTAAGGAACAGTCAGGAAGAAGGGCTTCCCCCATTTTCCTGTGTTTTTCTGCCATGAATATAACACAAGGTATGGAAGCAGTTGCTGTGGTTGGCCTGGGGTTATATTCATATATATATATTCCTTAAAACATTTACCAGAAGCCAAGATGCCTTTGAAAAAATCTTTAGGCTTATATAAATATGTATTTAGGATCAACTAAATACATACCAGGGATTTCTACTATCTGAAAGATGTCTCGCTTCAGTGACTGCAGAGGCAAAAAAAGGAGACGGCTGTTATACATATTTCTGATGTATTATGCTTTCCGACTCGTATTTGTCTAAGTGCTGAGCATGTGCTATGTGCTTTTACAGCGCAAGCGAAGGATGGCTTCAAGTGGCAGCCTGCAGACAGATTCACTTTCCCAGATCAAATTTATTTGTCTTCTCAATGGTCCTACCAAATTTTAATCAGGGTGCGGGAAAATATTTGCCCAGAGAGGTGCACTAGCAAGGATTTGGGGAAAAAAATGTTTCAAGATGTTAGAAATGGGCATTATAATTTTATTTTTATAAATGTTTTGTGGCTGCTGAGTTCTGCTGATGATTTTGTGCAAATGAATTGTAGCTTGCGATTCTAATGCTGCTACAATAGTCAGCTTTTTTATCGGTAGTGTGTTGAATTACTAGGAGCTGTGTATTGCATTGATGTTTGCCATTGTTTGTTCTGTGAATGTCAGTTTTGACTATTTGTTCATTTCGGAAATGAACTTGATTGAGATTGAATGCCGCTGCATTTATAGCAGTTGCGTTCAGTAGTTGCGAAACAAAACAAGTACAAAAACAAATCTGACTCCACTTGATATTCCACACCTCTCCCTTCCCTCACCCATTTTGGGCGTAATAAGTGTTTACATGTACAGATTTTTTAATGGAAACACTACTCATGTGCTTAGTCCTGTGAGATGGTGGCAACTTGACTTCAGAGTCTACCCACTCGTGAAGGAGTCCATTTGTAAGGCTGGATATACTGTTGGCTACAGGATTACTGCCAGCAGAACAGAGCAGCCCTCTAACATTCAGAAGTTGGCTATTCCCAGAGTACAATAATACAAATTGTATAATAAATTGTATAATAATATAAATTGTAGAACTAGAAAGGATCCCAAGGGTCATCTAGTCCAACTTCCTCTAATGCAGAAATCTCAACTAAAGCATCCCTTACAGATAGCTATCCAACATCTTCTTACAAACTGAAGGAGAGTTCACCACATCCCAAGGGAGTCCATTTCATTGCCAAACAGCTCTTACTGTCAAAAAGTTATTCCTGTTGTTTAGTTGCAATCCCCTTTCTTGTTATTTGAATCCATTGGCTTTGGTTCTAACCTCCAGAGAAGGAGTAACCATCTTCCATGTGACAGCCCCTTAAATACAGCGGTACCTTGGGTTACAGAAGCTTCAGGTTACAGACGCTTCAGGTTACAGACTCCGCTAACTCAGAAATAGTACCTCACATTAAGAACTTTGCTTCAGGATGAGAACAGAAATTGTGTGGTGGGGGCACAGTGGCAGCGGGAGGCCCCATTAGCTAAAGTGGTACCTCAGGTTAAGAACAGTTTCAGGTTAAGAACGGACCTCCGGAACGAATTAAGTACTTAACCCGAGGTACCACTGTATTTGAAAATGACTATTATATTTAATCTTTGTCTCCTTTTTGCCATGCTAAACATACCCAGCTCCCTCAACTGTTCCTTGGTTTCCAGATCCTTGAAAATCTTGGTTGCCCTTCTCCACACATGTTCTAGCTTGTCAATAGCCTTCTTATATGATGGTGCCCAGAAGTGGACACAGTATCCCAAGTGTGGCCTGACCAAGGCAAAATGAAGCAATACTGTTATGTCCCTTGAGCTGGACACTATACTTCTGTTGATGCAGCCTAGAATAGCATGAACTTTTTTTGCTGCTGCTGCATCACACTGTTGACTCATGTTAAGCTTGTAATCTTTAAAAACCCCTAGATCCTTTCCACATGTACCAAAGGGAATCCATGTGCCCACAATCTTGCATTGGTGCAGATGGTTATTCCTACCTAAGTGCAGAACCTGACATATGTCTCTTTTGAAATTCATTTTGTTAGTTTGGGCCCAGTTCTCCAATCAGTTCAGGTCATCTTGAATCCCGATTCTGTCTTCTTTGGCATTAGCTACCCCTCCCAGTTTGGTGTCATTTGCAAATCTGATGAGCTTCCTATCAATTCCTCTACCCAAGCCTTTTATAAAGGTGTTGAACAACGAGGGTCCGAGAACAGGACCCTGGTGACTCCGGGTTGGAAGCTGAGCCACAATGTATCAGATTACTCTCCCTCCCCCAAATATTTATGGTATTTTTCTTTTCTTTTTCTCAAACCTCAAGAACAGGGTTGGGGAACCTCAGGTTGGGGGTCCAAATGTGGCGGTACAGTCCTGTCTCTCTGGCCCTCAGGAATCTCCCTAGGCCACCCCCCTTATAAACCTTGCTTCACATCCTTCTTTGACTGGTTTTACCTGGCTAAAATGTGAGCTCTGAAGATTGCCCAGAAAGGAACAAGACCCTCAGGCTAAATGTGTAAGATGCAAGATGGTGACCAAACTGCCAACACAGTTTTTGCTGCTACTGCCCCTTGTGGCAGCAGTGAAACAAACACGTATCTGCAGAAGCACTATCTTGTCTGCACTCGCTTAGCAGTTTATTCTGTTTTCATGCCTTTTCCCTAATAATTTTTGTGTTATACTTGAGCTGTCACACAATACAAAATGTGGAACTATAGCAGAATACAGGGTAATTTTATCAGGCATTTCCATATTATTTGCATTTTTTTCCCCTGGAAGCAGAGAACTCACAGAAATGAGCACTAAACTCGCACTCTATTCTACTATAGTTTCAGAAGTGGCTTTTGTGTTGTGTGGAAGCTCAAATGTAAAGTTGAACTTAACAGGGAAAAGTCCTGAAAACAGAATAAACTGCTCTGTGAGTGCAGCCTTTCTCTGCCCATCAATCAGATGAATAACTCTGAGAGGCCACAGTGGGGTAAGTAGGCCAATGACCTGACTTTGATCTCTGATTATTTTCTAAAATCCTTTAGTAAGTCTCAATATCATGATTTGGGTAATTTAGATTCAAATCATTTTATCCAATAACTTAAAATCCCAACAGTCATACTTTTGAAAAGGGTGTATTAAGAGATATCACTGAAGCAGAAAGGAATACAAAAGGGTTTATCACAATTGTACTTTGAAAGAAAGATTAGTATTGGAGCAGCAAGGTAATAATCCCAATATTTTGTTAAAGCCTGCTGACTGACGGGCAGCCATAGTGATTTTGAAAGCCTTTTCCACATTAGCCCTGCTCTCAGTGTTAAAACCATTTTCACCAAAGGGAGAGGTGAGATCATGTTCATACCATCAACAAAGTCTGAAAGTGCATATAAACATGTATGTGTGGTCCAACATCACCGACAGAAATTCCACAGCCCTCATGTTCATATTAAGTCAAGCATCTTCCCAATGTTATTGTTACAATGCCTATTCATTGTGGGTGGTAGTCTTGAATGATGACTATAAAATTATATTAAGGCATTTGGACATGATGCAAAATTCAGTTTGGAAATCTTGTAATCAGTAAATATATTGATGTGTTAAGACTGAAAGCAAGGTTGGGTAATATGACACGGTTGGACTACAGTCCCTATCATACCTGACCACTGGCTGATGGGAGCTGGAATCCAACAACATTGAGAGGTCTGCAGGTTCTCCATCCTTGATTCAAAGGTGGATATATCTTTCCCTGGTTTTGGAAAAACCACTGCCTTGCCACAATTTTGTGTGTGGCTCTGGTTGGTGGACCTTGGACTTTAAGTGAAACAAAATTAGCTGTTGGTTTGCTACTGGCCTAAGTTGAAGGGGCTAGTTTTCATGTAGAAAGCCCTATGGAGCTTGGGACATCATCTTTCAATGTCTGATATACCTAATTGACACCTAATTATATACCTTATAGACACTGTGCTTTGTAGCTGTGGTCCTCCTGCAGGTACTATCTTTGGCCAGGGTGCAGTCTGACCTATTTTCCTTTGTAGAAGAACAAGGATGAAGGAGGCATCCCAGCCTGTTCACAGGTCCTTATATGATCAGTGAAAACAGTTGGACCTGGCAAGTATTAACTGCTCCCAATCTTAACCTGATAACTGTCATTTGTCCAGATTTTAATTTGTCTGAATTAATTTTAAGATGTATTTTAATTAATTGATGCCTGTTTTTATGTATCATGTGTTATTCATATGACGTTAGCCGCTCTGAGTCCAGCTCCAGCTGGGGAGGGGGAGGGCGGGGTACAAATATTATATTATTATTATTATTATTATTATTATTATTATTATTATTATTATTATTATTATTATTATTACGTCCATTCTGCCCTTTGGAGCTACTCTTCAGCAGGCACCATCTATTTAAGACCTACTTAAGACCTTCCTTTTCCAACAAGCCTTTTAGGAAAAGATCTTTACCAGTCTGCAACTGCAGTGGAATTGCTTTTAAATGTTTCATCATTTGTGTGTAGATCCTGCTAGCCTGATGTCTGCTCAGGCCTGTTCTCTGGCTCCATATGGAATTCAAGAGGGTGCTGGGCAAGACTGTTTGATCTCATCACCACCCCATATGAAATAAGGGAGCATCCCACATCCTTTTCTGCAGCTGTGCATTGCAGAGAACGTGGTGGTAAGCAAAGAAACAGCCTTTTCAGGCAGCTTGTATGGCATTACTGATAATTCCATGGGGGCAAGACATTGCTACTGGGAAGGGAGAAATTCAATTTCAGTTTGTCTTTAAAAGCAAATATATCTCAGCCACAGTTTCTGATACAATACAAGAGTAGAAACGCATTTGTCATTCAAAAATTTGCTGTTCTCTGAATTTTGCAATACAATTCTCTAGCCAAGTAATATGCAGAAAAGTGCATGCATGGGGGAGGGGGGAAAGTGTACATAAAAATGTATGAGTTGCTGCAAACAACATGCAAACAACACATCAAGTTAAGAAAAGTTGCTTTGCAAAAATGTGTATATTGGGCAGAATTGTATACAAACATGTGTATAGTTAGGAGAAGTGCGTGCCAGAATGCTGATGAATTTTCATGAGGACTTAAAAATAAAAATAAAAAAATGATGTGGAAATGTGGAGAGGTTAGAAAAATTAGAAATGGAGTGAAAACGAAATGGACAGATCTGCCTGCCTCCGTTTGCTCCCCAGAATGATGATTGTGGCTAACCTCACAAGAAGGATCATTCACGTGTCAGGCATGAAAAATGCCTCTTCTGTTCCAATTACTGACAAAGGGTTAAATGTATCAAGTAGGATTATATACCAAGAAAAATTGAACCCAGACAAAGATTTCGAAAACACTGCAGCACTGCACAGGGGTGGGTGGGGAGAGCAAGGGGGTGAGGCGGGGGTGCCTTTGACCCAATTTGCAGAAGGCTAAGAGTCTCTAATCTTCAGTGTCTCTCCACAGAGTGCCTTGGGACAGAAGGAGCCAGAGACACAGACATGATGCATTGTTGTTGTTATAAAAGCGAGCTCCTCGCTTTGAGCATGTTTCCAAAGATAATCCATTTCTTTCTCTGGCTATCGAAGAAACAAGGAGCTCTTTCCCGAAAGCAGGTTTTTTCCTCTTCAAGGTAGCTGTCGCTTTTGTTTACTTAAGCACTTTTTATGCAAAGACTTTGTAAAGCTCCTTTGCAATCGTGACACTGAACAATAACCCTCGGAAGCTGGGAAAGTGCTGGAGCGAACCGTGACTTTCCATGCCTAAACTATGGGAGTTGGAACTTAAGAGGTTAAGTTGTTCCCATGATGCCTCAGCATTCTGACGTCAGTTTTAGAAGCTGGGAGGAGCTTTCCTGTCTGTTCCTCTCCGATCGTTGAGAGAGAGAGGGAGTTTGCCATGTCTGCGAGAAGTCCTGGAAATATCTGAGAAAATGATGCAATAAAAGAGCTGTAAATGGACATTACTGTGCTCTGTGTGTTTGTGGGAAACTAAGTGACAAGTTGCTGCTGTGTTTTACTCTGCTGGGCGTGACGGAGAAGAAGGAGCAGAATCGCGCAGAGGAAGTGTGCCGGACCTGCCGAAGCTGCCATAAAGAGCTAATTGCCGATAGTAAATCAATTAGCACGTCACGGACTAATCAAAACACCTACAGGTTATGGACCCATAAATTACCGCTTGTAAACTTGTCACTAGAGGCTGCTGGAATGCTTTGAAGTTGCGTTCGGATGGCAGTGGAGTTGGCGAAAGCGGAGGTCTGTATCTGAGGCAAGCAGCTAGCTGAAAGATGCAAAGGTTTGCCTGTGCTGTGGAGCCAAGAGCTGAGAACAGCGGAAATCGTTTCTCCACGCAGCAGGAGCCGGAAGAGCTGGTGTTTCTGTGAGTACAGCTTGGGGCCCCTGGGGAGAACAGGAGAACATGGCAGATGGCCAGGAGGTGTTTCAAGCTCCGTTTGAACAGCTTGAAGAACTCACCACCCAGTCGTGGGAAATCTGGGTCAGAAGGGTGAGAGCCTGGTTTTGGGCAACTGGCTTGTGGGACGTAAGCAAGAAAGAGCCGTCCACAAGCGAAGCGGCTGCTGCTGAAAGTGCAGGGCTGGTGGACAGAGATGCAGAGAAGCTGCAATCTGTTTCTCTGGAGGAGAAGATGCAGAGAGAGAAAGCTGAGAGAGCTGAGATCTGCATGTTGAGAGCAGGTGTGCATGCAAAATTGCAACATCACCTGGGAAGCGTTGAATCTGCGTGTGAGGCTTGGCGTGTGCTGAAACGTCTGTGTGAAGACTCAGCAGGAGGCCAAGGGCAGATCAAAGCTGAGAGCCTAGAGATGGCTGGAGCCCCTGTTCCTGATGCTTTAGCCTCAAGGAGTGCTAGTGAGCAAGTCGGGGGGGCGGAAAGTTCCAAAGGCAAGTTTGAAAAGTTTTCCACTGTGCCTGCTGGAGTGGATTTCAGAGGGGGCGGATCTGGCAAAGGGTGCTTTTCCGGAAGAAGGAAGGCCAGGCCAGCTGATAGGAGCCCCAGGCAGTGTTTTTCCACTGAAGTTCGTCGTTGCTACATTTGCAAGTCAGCTGACCACGTGCGTCGAAATTGCCCCCACCGGAGCAGAGAGGCAAGGCAGGATGTTTTCAAGGACAACTCTCATGGGAATCAGTCGGGTTTCCATGGCAACAAGTCTGGGAAAACAGCCAGGCGTGGGACTGAGGCTGGTGGACGTGCCAGGTGCCAGGAAGAGACGTATGAGATCACGGCGAGTCTGGCGTTGTTTGAAAACAACTGTGAGAAAGGCTCAAAGTTTCGTTTCGTTATTGACTCTGCAGCTAATCGCAACTTGATTCCAGAGACCCCTGCTGTCGAGGGGTGGAATTGCAAGGCAATTCCTGCCGGGAAATCTGTACTGTTTGCAAATGGACAGAAAGGAAATTTGACTAACGTTGTAAATCTGCATTTTCATATTTTACAGGAAACGCTGGAGTGTTGTACCGTTCCTGGGATGAACCACTGTCTTTTATCTGTGCCTTATCTACTGAAAATGGGATTTACGGTTTGTTTTCAGGGTGATGTGTGCACAATCTCCAAAGGAGGGAGGATGCTTGCCAAGGTTAAAAAGGGGCAGAATGATCTTTTCATTCTTGAAACGTCTCTGGAGGGTGAGGGGAAGGTTAAGAAAGCACAAGCACTGCGTGCTACAATTCCCAATCATGATGCATGTGTACACGCTTGGCATGTTAGGACAGCTCATGGCTCTGTAGAAGAACTACAGACGCTACCCGAGGTCGCTAACGGTTGCCACATTGTAGAATGTGGATGTGCGATGGATTGTGAAGCATGCAGACATGCAAAGGTAAAAGGGTGCAGTTACCCAAAAGTGGATAGGGTAACCGAAAAACCTTTTGAGCTAGTTCACATAGATCTGTTTGGTCCTGTAAAAGAACCAAGTCTGGGAGGGTCAAGGTTTCTGCTCTCGATGCAGGATAATTTTACGCAGAATTCCTGGACCCATGGTCTCAAATCCAGGGATGATGCAGCACAGCTGATCAAAAGGTGGATTGAGGAGGTGGAACAAAGGTTTGCCACCAAAGTGCAAGCTGTCACAAGTGACAGAGGTGCTCAATTTACAGGTTCTGCTTTGCAGAGGTTCTTTCGCAAGAAAAGGATACGTCACACAGTGACTTCACCCAATCAGAGGGGGGAGGCAGAGCTACGATGTGAGGCTCTGGTCCAGACTGCAAAGGTGTTGCTGAAGGATTCTGGGTTGCCACCAAAGTTTTGGCTGGAGGCAATCAGGTATGTGAGCTTCACCTGGAATCGGACCTACAATTCAGTGGTAGGGGACACACCGTTTGGGTTGTTGCATGGCAGGAAACCCCAGATTCATTTTTTGCGCAGGTTTGGATCGCGTGCATCTGTGCCAGTGCCTAAAGTTTTGCAGGGGCCAGATGGATCCAAGTTCCGGAAAATGATCTTCTGTGGGTATGAGCCAGCAGCGCATGCATGGAGGTTTGCGTTCCCATCAGGTGATCAGAGTAAACTGCTGATCAGCAAACACGCTGAGTTCTATGAGCAGGATGAAAAGTCACAAGCTGCTGTCAAGCGTGATGTTCTCTCAGAGTGTCTCTCTGATTCAGAACAGGAAGATTCTGAGGGGGAGGAAGAAGAGGCTGAGTCTGCTGATGACGGTCAGGTCACTGACCAAGGTCTGGAGCAGGGTGGGGCATCTCCACAAGTTGTTAAAAGGGAGGCCAAGAGTGAGCCTAGTTCTCCTGTGAGTGTGATGGAGAGGATTCGAAAACGTTTTAAGTCAGAGGGGGAATCCCGTGATGCTGAGGACACAGTTCCTGGTGGCAGTGAGTCAGAGGTAACATCTGAGTTTGTGCCCAGGCGATCCAGTCGCACAACGAAGGGTGTTCCACCGGAAAGATACCAAGCCACAGGTGCTTGGGTAAGTTTCGCACAGTGTGAATCTGAGAGGTATGTGGATGTTCCACAGGTATTGTCAGAATGTGTGGCAGAGGGGGTATGGGAGTTGGAACTTAAGAGGTTAAGTTGTTCCCATGATGCCTCAGCATTCTGACGTCAGTTTTAGAAGCTGGGAGGAGCTTTCCTGTCTGTTCCTCTCCGATCGTTGAGAGAGAGAGGGAGTTTGCCATGTCTGCGAGAAGTCCTGGAAATATCTGAGAAAATGATGCAATAAAAGAGCTGTAAATGGACATTACTGTGCTCTGTGTGTTTGTGGGAAACTAAGTGACAAGTTGCTGCTGTGTTTTACTCTGCTGGGCGTGACGGAGAAGAAGGAGCAGAATCGCGCAGAGGAAGTGTGCCGGACCTGCCGAAGCTGCCATAAAGAGCTAATTGCCGATAGTAAATCAATTAGCACGTCACGGACTAATCAAAACACCTACATAAACAACATGCACTTTTTCTTCTTCTTTTTTAAAAAAGGAAGCTTCTGGCAAATGGCCAGAGCCATATCCACGGGTATATGGATAGTGTAGTTATATAGTTTAGTCACTAGGTGGCAATGGACTTAACTGTATCTGGATGCAGCCAGGAGTTTTTTGTTTGTGTTCTAGACTTGTTTAATGGCTGCATGCACACCACAGTTTATTCCCCTTTTTTGCAGTGCTTCCCTAACTGCTTAACTCCACATTAAATTTGTGCTTTCACACAACACAGTTTGGGAAAGTCAGCAGAATATAGCAAAAGCTCAGTGCTAATTTCTGTGTTACTTGCTTCCAGAATACAGTGGTACCTTGGGATGCGAACAGGATCCATTCCGGAGCCCCATTCGCATCCTGAACAGAACGTAAGACGCGACAGTGCGTCTGTGTGTGCGCGGGTCGTGTTTCGCCGCTTCCTCGAATGCGCGTGACATCATTTTGACTGTGCATGCGCGAGTGGCGAAACCTGGAATAATGCGCTCTGTTAATTCCGGGTCACCACGGAGCGCTACCCAAAAATACTTATCCTGAAGCGTATTTATCTTGAGGTATGACTGTAACAACAACAACAACAACAACAACAACAACAACAACAACAACAACAACATGTAAATAACATTGAAATAAATAAAATATCAGGGCTGCTATCCTTTCCTCAAGTGATTTTGCTTAGCCGAAACTATGATGATGCCTCTTACAAGCTGGATGGAGGTGTGTGTGATATCAAAGCCTGTGGCTTTCATGTGGCAGGAATGTATCCTACTGTACAAAGGCTTATTATTATTTATTAATTAAATAGTTAGTTAAATTTATATACTGCCCTTCATCAAAAGATTAGAGGGTGCTTCACAAAATAAAATACATGATAAAACACAGTTAATAATTAAACCAAAACAACCCCCTCCCTCTTACAGATGCATTTAAAAGGCTGTAGAATATTGATCAGACAAAGGCCTGGTTGGAGAAGAATGTTTTTGCGAGGTGCCTAATATATATATATATATATATATATATATATATATATATATATATATATATATATATATAATGAAGGCGACAGGCAAATCTCCCTGTGGAGAGCATTCCACAAACAGCCACTACAGAAAAGGCACATTCTCATGTTGCCACTCCCCAGACCTCATGTGGAGGAGGCGCACAAAGAAGGGCCTCACAAAGGGTCTCACATATGTTGCTACAGCCACTTTTGCCACTTCTCTCTCCCACCATCACTGGCATGCACCCCATCCAATAGGATTTGCACAACAGAATGTCACCCCTGAGTTGCAAAAGGTTCCACTATCCTGTGTTTGTCCTATCAGGTTTCCCCTGCCTTCCTCTCCAGATCTGCCTCATGACTCTCACAACCATGAGCCTAACCATGAGCCTTGAAGAGAAAATAAACCCCAAGGAGTGCTTCCATATTGCTTCAGAGCATCTTAAGCCCTGTCCTGCACACAACAGTAACTGCACTAAGAATCTTGGAAACAGGGTTTGCAGTCCGCTGCCATTTTGTCACAATGCACATCTATCCTGATGATTGTTTGGGGTAGCAAAGAAAGAAGATCTACTTTTTACTGGCGGCAGTGGCCAGTTTACATAACCCATGGGTAGGCAAACTAAGGCCCGGGGGCCGGATGCGGCCCAATCACCCTCTAAATCCAGCCTGCGGACGGTCCGGGAATCAGTGTGTTTTTACATGAGTAGAATGTGTCCTTTAATTTAAAATGCATCTCTGGGTTATTTGTGGGGCCTAGGAATTCGTTCTTCTTTTTTCAAAATATAGTCTGGCCCCCCACAAGGTCTGAGGGACAGTGGACTGGCCCTTTGCTGAAAAGGTTTACTGACCCCTGGTGAACTGTTCACGCTTTCAGACCAAAGGAGAGCAAAACCAGAGACATGCTCATGTCACCAAAGGAAATTGCCACTGGCTCTTGACTTTGCAGATTCCACCTAATGCTTAACAGCTTAACCCTGGTTCCCTCTTTGTGACATACATGCCAAGGCACCCAAGCCACAAAGTTCCCAGGAGAAAAATAAATCACACAGAAATGGAATATTTGGTTTATGGGTTCAAATAAGCCACAACTTTATTGGTTACAGATGTGAATGGTTCTGGCTTAGGCATTGGGGTGAATCCAGGCTATATCTTGACTCCTGTCTGTCTGCAGGGAGTCCCCGGAAAGGTAAACCACCAATAGGGGGTTCCCTATAACTTACATCAGATAGTGGCAGCCCGAGGGGTCCCCGTAGGGGCTGTGACATGGCCCTAGCCCACGTCCAGGATTCAGACAGTATTCACACAGTATTCACAGGATACCCTTACTGAGGAGGGGCAGGCGAGGCAACAACCTCCCCTCCAACCTGACAAAGGCTTACCCAATGCCTAACTGTACAAAAGTTGTGACAATTTCTACTTGGTAGGCGAAAACCAAATGGCCAGTGCCAATTTGCCAAGTGGAAGAAAATCCTACCCAGCCCTAACAACATGACAACCGACAACTGCCATAGCAAGGTCATATCAAAGCGAAGCATGAAAAGAGGGTGGGTGGGTAGGGTGATCTGATGAAGAAGCAAGGAAGAGGGAGCCATCCGGCCGACCAGAAATTAAATGGTCCGCGGCCACACCCACCCTGGTCACAGATTGGCTGGGGCTGTCCCCAGCACAGATGACATGACCGGCTGTGATGTGCGGGGAGGAGGGGTGAGGCAGCGTACCTCTCCCTTACTCCAGAAAACGGTTGAGGCTCGGCTGACTGGCTGCAACGCCGTACACCAGCTAAAAGGTGGAAAGCACTCTATTCTAGAAAAAGGTCACCCACACACGCACCCAGGCTGTTCACACAAAAAGCACTCGTCAAGCCCTTTTTTTTTACTCTTGCCCTCCAACCCCTCACAACTCAACAGTGGTCCCTTCCACCACGTTCTGTATTCAGCCCTGGTTTCTCAGGTAGGAATTCCCCATCTCCAAATTTGGGCAAGACCTTACCTTTGCTGCCAGACAGGTGCTTCCATGTGACTGTTGGTTCTGGTCTCCCAAAGGCCAAGCACAAAAGGGTGACGCTGCTGCCTTCGTTGACGGTGATGTCTGACGTGATGTTTATAATCTGTGGAGGAACTGCAAGAAGAAAGGTGGGAAGGAATGAATACCTGTTGTAAACGAATTCTGATGCTACTTATGGGTAAGCCCTTCCAATCCCAGGCTGAATTTGGGGAAATTAGACTATCTTGCCCAAACCCTGTTCTACCAAGTGCAGCTGCTTTTTTTTATTTTATTATTCAGGGGCAACAAGCACATTTATGGGTGAAGTCGACAGTCACAACAAGAATTAGATGTAAAGCTACAAGATCATATTAATGCACAGCAAGAATAAAGCATAAAGCTACCAATGATTATTCGTTTGCCAATTTGATTGCTAAGAATTCCTTCCTAGGAATGACAGCAGCAGGAGCCTCTGGGAGCTGTAGTTGCACCATCCTGGGACCCTTCTCTCCCCCCCCCCCCGGGTCTCTTTATCTCCTCTGGGTTCCTCTCACAGTGCTTCCAGCTCTCATGTTCATAGTCTGTATCCTGCTGAGGAAGATAATTGGTGCATTACTCGTTCCCTTGTGAACCACACTTCAGAGGTCCCCAAAGACCTCCCCTAAGGGTCAGAGGGATGAGTTATGAGACTGCAGGTGCAGCTGTAGTCTTGTGACCCTGCCTGTCAAAGTCAAAGCATTTGACTTAACCAACTGGGGTCAAGAAGACAACCACTTGTCAGTCATAGGTTAGGAGCTTTCTCTTTTGCATTCCTGCACTAGTGCTGACCCTAGCAGAATATGATTAAAGCTTTCAGGACTCCAGCTTACTACTTTACAATATTATGCTGGAATAGCAAATGCACAGTACAGGCACCTTTGAGGGCATCCAAAAGGGCAATAACACAAAACAATTAAAACTTCTGAGAACAGATTAAAAGCAATCATCTAAAAACTTCTTAAAAAGCTATCACCTGCTCTCACAGCAAATAATTTCACGATTGCCAGGAACAAATCTTTGAGCTACCAGAAACCCAGTCAAACAGGATTGTGTTTGGATTCTCCCTAAAGATTAATAGCACGGGAGACAAACACACTTCACTAGGGAGGGCATTCTACAAATGGGAGCCACTATGCAGGAGGCCCTGTCATGACACACCAGCAACCAGGTGACTACACAGTGGAGAGTCTAACTGGACCTTTGGGTGGAAACAAACTCAAAGTGTCTGATATCCAACATTCCCTCTGTATTTAAGATTCCAACCCTCCCTCTGTCTATTTGATGTTGGCAATGAACACCAGAGGCATGAAAATGTGCTGCAAAGAATCAGGAACACATGGATATGTGATATTTTGGGGGCTTCTGCAATCCTCAGTCCATAGAACTGTGAACATTGCTTCTATCCACTCCAAGCTTACAGCTGGGGCTGAGCTTCTGGGGGGAACAGATTCCACCCCCAATCTAGACTCTATACAGATTCAGTGCTACAGTTCTACAAAATAGCACACAGCTGTCAATGTGAATGTCTTCTAAAAGTTGAGTTCCTTTTCACCCTTTTCCTTTTACAGTATCCCCCCCACCCCAACCATACACCTTGCCTTTTGAGGGAAGGAATTAAAAGCATTTTAAAATATCTTGAAAGATTTGGGGGAGGGAAGGAAGGAAGGGGGAGAGAGACTTTAGCTTTCAATCTGTTAGTCTGCTCCTGGCAATATAGCGTGCAGCATATTTAAAGGACAGCTGATGTCTTGTGGAAAGCTGAAAAACAACCTATGGAGAGAAATGATTCAGCCCTTTTGAATCTACATTTCCCCTATATTTCTGTTCACTGGTTCTTTATTACAAAGGACACTGGCGCGAAAACATGTTCTTCAAGGATTCATCTGCGTCTCCGCTGTTTATTCCCCACCTGAATCATAATCTCTTGTTTGTGTCTTCACAGTTGGTTGCTATGGAAGTTATTATGTCCTTGGTATCTCACATTCACATCATGACGGCCGTAGAAAGGAATAAGAATCTTGTTGAAGGGGAAGGTGGGTTCCCCCTCCGGGCTGAAACCAAAGTCCATGGATAGAGTCGCATCGAGAACTCCGCACGACTGAACAAGTTTGAGGTGTATATTTAAATGAAGGAGATAATCCAGGATTACAAGTTCAGACATGGAAGATAAAGTCCAGCATCACCACAGGCAAGGTGAAGAGCAAGCCAGCTCTGATAGGGGACACAGACAAAAGCACTCGATAGCAGCCAGCTCCTGGCGCGGAAGATTAGGGAGGGGATCTCAGGTGTGACCCTTTTTTAAGAGATGCAAGTTATTGGATTTCACCTTCATACAGGAGTATCACAACTCCGCAGAGCAAGGGTAGCGAACATGATGCCACAGGACTGTAATTCCCATCATTTTGTGCTGGTTGAGGCCACAACATCTGGAGGACACCACGTTAGGTACCCCGAGGGACAGGGGAGAAATTCACTCAGTTCACAGTGAAACAACCTAATTCACATGTCCTGAGCCAAGATGCAAACCAAGGGACAATTGTCCTTCAAAATCCACAGAATGCCAAATTTTGTGATGCACTTCCCCTAGCAACTACAGCATGCCCCCCAATGCATACAGTGGTACCTCTGGTTACAAACGCTTCTGGTTACAAACACTTTGGGTTATGAACTCTGCTAACCCAGAAGTAGCTGCTCCTGGTTGCAAACTTTTGCCCCAGGAAATCGCATGCCAGAGGCGCGTGAGCAGCGGGAGACCCCATTAGCAGAAGCACGTCTCAGGAAAAGAATGGACCTCCGGAATGAATTAAGTTCATAACCAGAGGTACCACTGTACATTAGTGAAAATAGTATCTGTTTTCTAAAAAGAGAGAGAAAAGTAAACAACCTCTCAATCCTCATGCAGACCTAATGGTCTGGTGCATGACTCAACAACCTTTTGCACTTAATTCTACTGCCTGTACTCAGAAGAGAGGAGAATAGATTCAGTGTACAATTCCAAATGAAGCCAGGATGCTAATTGGCTGTACATTGCATGCAAAGTTGGCTGTGTTGGTCCACAAGAACAAGAAAATATCAAAGTTCACAGTTAAGCAATGCATTTCTTGGAATCAGCCCAAATAACACCAAAGTGTGGTCAGCTTTCAAGTCCTCCAGACCTCTTTGCTAGGGGAGATGTTACAGAAAACAGTTGGTGAGAGGAACAAGGAAATATATTAAACAAACACAGACATGGGCACACAAACTAGGCTTGTGTTGTAGCCATGAGGTCTTTATGTAGAGTCAGGGCAACTGACTTTTGGGTTGGTGGCTGTGCAAACGAGGGGAATTAAGACTAAGAGAGGTGAGTGGGGGGTGCTCGTGTAATCTCACTGTATACAAGTTGTACAAGTGACAATAAAGTATTTCAATGTAGACAAAGTTCCAAGAAGGAGTTGTAGGCTGAGTTAGTCCCTCCCCTGTGCTATGTAAGCTGGGCTGGCCCAAGACATTTTGACATCTAAGATGGACCCCAAACTTGTGCTGCCCTCCCCGCCAGGGAAGAAGGGTAGAGGGAAGATCTACATCAGGAACAAAGAGGGAAAGAAAGATTGGCATTGGGATCTGCTACCCCAGTGAATCCTGCCAGCTGAAGCAGCAACCCCACCTTGCCTCATGGGTGGGCCGACCCTGTATATAGGAATGTAGGGATCAGGACTATGGCACAGAGAGTAGAAACCATAAACACTACCTTATGCAGACTCAGAGCACTGATTCTGGAATAAAGACACAATTAATGCTCCCCATGTCTAAGGAATTCAAGTATGGACTGCAAGACAGATCTGTCCAAAACTCTCTCAGGTTCCTGAGAGAACAGCAGCAAAGAGACACATGACAGCCTTTAGTTTAAAAATCAGGGGTTGATTTTGGATGGTTTTCTAACTCAAAAGAGTCAAGGGAAGCCAAATGTTTCGGGCTTGTTTCCTCCATTAATTAAATCATGTTTCTTGTTTGGGTCAGTAGTAGCCGACATGCTTCTCTCTTGATGTTGGGGATGATGGGTCTTGGAGTCAAAGCAAGAAGCTGGACAGATGTCTGCTGGGGGTGCTCTAAGTCTGGGTTGCCTGCAGCAAAGAGGAAGCTGGACACAATGGTTCGCTAGGCCCCCAGCAATTCTATGATGATGTATTGAATATTGCATCAGCCCCAGAATCAAAAAGGAAAGATGGTGGGTTAGATGTGTGCCCTTCTGTCACTATGATTTTGGTAGAAGATCTATGGTAGAAGAGCTATGCAGCTAAATAAACCTGCTAGTAGAAGGAATTTTGGCTGCAGATGAAACTCCTCTCCCACCCCCAAATCATTAGGTAAAGGTAAAGGTACCCCTGCCCGTACGGGCCAGTCTTGACAGACTCTAGGGTTGTGCGCTCATCTCACTCTATAGGCTGGGAGCCAGCGCTATCCACAGACACTTCTGGGTCACGTGGCCAGCGTGACGAAGCTGCTCCGGCGAACCAGCACCAGAGCAGCACACGAAACGCCGTTTACCTTCCCGCTAGAAAGCTGTACCTATTTGTCTACTTGCACTTAATTGTGCTTTCAAACTGCTAGGTGGGCAGGAGCTGGGACCGAACGACGGGAGCTCACCCTGCCATGGGGATTCGAACCGCTGACCATGCGATCAGCAAGTCCTAGGCACTGAGGTTTTACCCACAGCGCCACCCACGTCCCTCCCCAAATCATTAGGTTACAGATAAAATTCAGCAATGGGAAACCTGACACCTGGGGCAGACTTCCTGGCTTCTACCTGGCTGTTGGGAGCCTCCCCAGACCACAACCCACACCAGCCTTGCTTTGCACCCTCCTTCTTTGTACTGGCTAGAATGTGCTCTTGAACTCTGACAATGCTTCTCGCTTGCCTGGTGGACAAAGAGGGATGTGTAAGTGTTGAGTGCATGTGCATGTGGCCCCCAGAAGGTTGCTATGGAGGGAATGTGGCCCTCTAGATGGAAAAAGGTTCCCCAACCATTGTTTAAATCAAACGTCCCCGTCTGTGTCCCCAGCTTATCACAGGCACTCTGAAGATAACTTATATAGGCCTAAAGCATATAGTGGGATGCGGGTGGCGCTGTGGGTTAAACCACAGAGCCTAGGACTTGCCAATCAGAAGGTTGGCGGTTTGAATCCCTGTAATGGGGTGAGCTCCCGTTGCTCGGTCCCTGCTCCTGCCAACCTAGCAGTTCGAAAGCACATCAAAGTGCAAGTAGATAAATGGGTACCGCTCTGGCAGGAAGGTAAACGGCGTTTCTGTGCACTGCTCTGGTTCGCCTGAAGCGGCTTAGTCATGCTGGCCACATGACCCAGAAGCTGTACGCTGGCTCCCTCGGCCAATAAAGCAAGATGAGTGCCGCAACCCCAGAGTCGCCCATGACTGGACCTAATGGTCAGGGGTCCTTTTACCTTTACCTTTACCTTTAAAGCACATAGTAAGATCCCCTCCACTTACATTTGTTCTGGGCCCCCCCCCAACCCACCTGAGTGGATCTGAGTGGGGAAGGAGGGGGTAAGGGAGCACATGGAGAAAAGAGAGGCAGGGGAAGTTCTAATATGCAAGCAGAGAAATTTACCCTAGCATATCTGTTAAGCTGGGTAGTGCCCAAGATCTGGCTCTTTACAGTGAGCAAAATAATAACGTAGAGACAAAGGCTCGGAAAAAATGCAAATTGCAGGCAACATCTTTGTATTGTGGCACATCAAGCTGTACCTGTGCTGATGGGCCGCAGCTCTTGAATTCCCCTTCTGAATGCCCCCACTTAGATAATGCATTATATCATGTCATGTCAGATCAGATCCCATTCTATTTATGATTGCTTTTCTCCCCTATGTTGTATTTTGTGAAAGGAGATGATAGGGAATGAGAACAAATTATTGTGAATTGCAAGGATATAAATACACGCCATGATTCTAGTGACATCACAAACCACTCAAGCTGTGCTCCGGTGGTTTATAATGATTGTTTCCCGAGCATCTCTCAGCATGCGTATTCATAGCTTTGTTCGCAGCTTTCCCCATATTTAATGCACATGAGGTGCACGGGTTTCACACAGGGTTGCTCACAAAACTCTCATCTGAATCTCTGGCCCAAATTTGGGGGTTCTGAATGGCCTGGATCTGTTTGCAGATCAGCTCCAAAGGGTTAACAAATAGCTCTTTTTTCTATATTTATTTTATTTAATTTTAATTCCCTGTGTGTTCAGACCACTACACATGTGCAATGTGGCACATCTCTTAAAAAAACACACAACATTGCTAGTTACAGATATGCATGAGTGCATATGCACATGGATTAAATCAAAGAACAAAATCATGGTGCAAACATGATCACATCAGCGCATGGTGTTTAAATCCATCTAATCATGATAACCTGCAGAGTGGAGTACAGGGAAGTGGGGTGGGGAGACAAAACCACAATGTCTTCTCACATTTGTTCAAGGCCTGGGAGGCTTGGGTTCAAATCCCCACCCAGCCATGAAACTCACTGGGTGACCTTCGCCAGTCTCTGCTTCTCAACCTAACCCACCTCACAGGGTTGTTGTGAGGATAAAACAGGGAGAACCATTCATGTCACCTTGAGCTCCTTGGAGGAAAAGCAGGAAACAAATGTAATAAATAAAGAAAACAATTAAGTTGAGAAGGGAAGCAAAATATAGGCAGAGTTAACTTCACATTCCTACAGATACATTAAGATCTTAAATCGGTTTGTGTGGCTCCAGCAGGGGCCATCACCAAAGAGTCTTCCCTGCTGCTTACCCTATTTATTGCCTTTTGAGCACTAGGGGAAGAGAACTTTATACTTCATTAAGTTTTTAACATGCAGTTTTAATCTTCCTGACTGTTCTTTGCTGCTTTATGTTAGCTTATCGTATTTACATGTTATTTTATTCAGTGTGTGTGTGTGTGTGTGTGTGTGTGTGTGTGTAGGGGGGTGGATTATAAACTGCCTTGGAAATCATAGAACTGTAGAGTTGAAAGGGACCACGAGGGTCATCTAGTCCAACCCCCTGTGATGCAGGAATCTTTTGCCCAGCATGGGCCTCAAACCCACAACCAAGATTGAGCGTCTCACGGTCTACCAACTGAGCTACCCCAGCTGTTGAACAAAACTGAAGGGTGAGCTAAAAATACTCCGAATAACAAACAGAGCCTTCAGCAGCGTGGAATAACAGGACGGAAGCTGAGATAATCACCACTGAAATAGTGCTGCTAGCAAGCATGGCCTCCTTACATTTCTCTGTGAAATGCTGGGGAAGGTAAAGGGTGCTATTCCTGTGCTACAAGGTGAACATGCCACTCTTCCCCTCCCCTGCGGGAGTGTCAAAGCCCCCCCCCCCCGCCACGGCCCTCTGAATCTGGACGTCCTGGTCCCATCCACAGTCCAGGCACAGTGATGATGACCCAGTGCTAGGGGAGGGAGGGAAGAAATTGATGAAAACATGTATGGGTGGTTGCCTGGCAACCACCCATGCACATCCTCTTCCTTCTCCCACATAGTCCTGCTCTTCCCTAGAACAGGCCTCCCGCTGATTAGGAGGTGAGGAGAGGGAGAGGCGAGGCAAAGCAAGGCAAGGTGGAGGCGAGCCCTGAGTACCATCTGAGCATCTCTGTGTGTCAGCAACCCTTGCTCAGTAGGAGTTTGGCCTGCTGGGTCAGGAGAGATGGGCTGGAGAAGGAGCATCTGTCACAATGACACCTCCACATTCCACTTTGCTTTTCTGGCATTGCATTATTCATTATATAATATGGTTGATGGTTGAAACAGTTTTTTGGTTTTTTTAAAGAAAGGCTTAAAGGCCACTTTCATTGAAAGCCCTATGATTCCACTTTAAACATGACTTCCTCCAAAGGATTCTGGGAGTTGTAGTTTGTCAAGTGTGCTGAGAGGGATTAGGATAAGGCAGGCATAGGCAAACTCAGCCTTCCAGATGTTTTGGGACTACAATTCCCATCATCCCTGACCACGGGTCCTGTTAGCTAGGGATCATGAGAGTTGTAGTCCCAAAACATCGGGAGGGCCAAGTTTGCCTATGCCTGGGATAAGGTTACCAGATTTTTTTTCAATGAATCCAGGGACACTTTTCAACTTCAATGGATTTTGTATGGGGACTGATTTGTAAATCTGAGGGCTGTCCCCAGGAAACAGGGACATCTGGTAATCTTAGATTAGGACACACACACAAATACCCCATTCCCTTTGCTGAACTACATTTCCCAGAGTTCCCTATGAAGAGAGGTTGACAATTAAACAACTCTGGGACTACACTTCTGGAAGCAGCTAAGTGTCTCCTAGCCCCTCTTAGCAGCCTGAAAAAAACTACAGATCCCATAACTCTTTGGGGGAAAGCCATAACAATCTAAAGTGATAACACTGTGCTTTGAACATATGGTGTGAACATGATCAAAGTCTCAGATTCTTACTATGTGCTTTAGATCTGTACAAAAGGATGCCTGAGAAAAGCCAGGCCACAAGTTCGGATGCTTGCTTTATACTGGGGGGGGGGGGTATTTTTCAGCTATGGCGGCACATTCCATACTGAACAGCTTTATGAAGGCTACATACCACATTCACACTTCACTCTCTATCCAACACCCAGGCAATCAAAAAGCATTGCTAGAGTTCAAAAGTGCATTGTAGCCAAGCAAAAGCACTCAAGGAGGATGCAAAACAAGGCCTGAGTGGGGTTTTGCATGGGGGTGGGGGGCAGACCCAGGCCTGGAAGAGAGAGGCCTGGAAGCTCACATTCAGCCCCCATGTCTGAGGTCCCCTACCTCTGAATTATATCTTTAACCCATCAAACAATCCAACTCTTGGTTTTAAAATTAGTGGAGGATAGTCCACGAACACATTGCAAAGCAAACAGACAAGAGTCTCCCACTATGCACAGAGATGGAGTGAGCCAAGGTCATTGGTAAGTAGCGGTTGCGTGGCAATTCCCGCCCCCTCCCACAGATGGAGTAAATAAAGACACCGGACACCAGAATTTAGGTTAATGGGCAAAAATGGCCACAACTTTATTGATTACAGGTAAGAGTGGTATTGGCTTTAGGCATTGGCCCTAACAGACTATCCAGTCTAACCGGGAAGGGTTTGCACCAACAGGAGGAGCCCCCGAGATGCACATCCCTAGGCGCTCCCCAAGGGGTTACCGCTCGGGAGCGCGCTTTAGGCCCTAGCCTCTGTAGGTTTCGGACGAGGTGACGCCCCCCGGAGTCCTTTAATGAACTACCCTTCAAGATTTGGGGGAGGTGATGGCGCTCCTCCCCCCCGACTTCATTTGCATAACAATACCCCTGCCAATGCCTACCGCCACACGAGCCAAGCTCACCGCCAATACCCTCAGACCTTTACCCAATCCCTGATCCCCTGAAAAATGTCAGCCAGCCAAATATCGTTACCAGCATCGGATAGATGCACACCATCCCCGCGGTAGAGTGCTTCCTTGCTAAACTGGATGCATGGGTGCTCAATGACCCGCCCACCCATCGCAGCCACTCTACGCGCCACCGAGCGCTCCAGGATCCTCCTGGCCTTATTCACAGCCACAGGATATGTGGCGTCCCGCCAACAGCGCCTCTCAAGCAGAGATGACCAGATAATTGTCAGATTTGAATAAGAGGTCCGCACCTCCTCCAGGTCATTGAAAATATTCCACATTAAGTCCACCCCCTTTCTGTAAGCCAGGTTGTTCTCGCCCAATTGGATGACCACCCGATAATGAATAATAATCGGAGTGGGGAATCCCTGAGTCCCGTGGGGCGGGAGCCAGCCCCGCGAGAATGTAGACGGGGGCATGAGCCCGCAACCCCCCCCCTCCTTAGGTCGGGAGTGGCTTTATGCAGGAATGTTATTTGCAAATTCCAGTTTGAACTGAGCTGGTTTGCACCTGCAGGACTAAAGCACAAAGCAGAAAGTAATTACCTTTTGTATTTTGTACTTCTCC
The DNA here is from genome assembly GCF_965112155.1 of Podarcis liolepis. Lineage (NCBI taxonomy): Eukaryota > Metazoa > Chordata > Lepidosauria > Squamata > Lacertidae > Podarcis > Podarcis liolepis. The sequence continues at coordinate 25,891,449 of NC_139567.1, read as the reverse complement.
AATTTCTGCAGTTTTTGGCTCAAAGACACCCACACATTAAAAATGCATGTTTTGAGATTAAATGTGTTTTAAAGTGTGCATTTTGAGGGGGGGGGGACAAATTCACAAATGTGGATTTTTAGTGGGAAAACATGCCCGCAACATGTTTATGTATGTATTGTTGTTTTTGTAAACATGCACACATAGAGAATAATGCAGTAACAGGATGGAAAGGACTTAGGAAGGATCATAGGCAACAGTGACACTGACTAGAGAAAAAGACTGATCCCTACATTTTGTAAGTATGCCTCGGTTTTCTTCTGTGACATGCTGGAAAATATGCATTTGTTAATGCTACTGGTGTGTGCGCGTGTATGCGCACTTAGGCATGTGTCAAAATCCTCCAATGCTCACAAGCCAGAACTTATGTCTTCCTTCGCTGATGAAGAATCAAGGTTATGGCTGGGTTGCTTTAGAAGGCCCTGCCCACATTCCCGTTGCTTTGTGCAAAATATAAAATAATACGGCCTAAAATCGCTGATAAAAACATGATAACTGAGTCTCATTACAGCCAAAGACAAGTCTCATATTTTAGCATTTTTATTAAAGCTTTTTAAATTACTGAGTGTCTGGTATATTCAATACAGGCCTAAGTGATTTATATTAGTCTATCCCCAGATCCTCCATCTAATAAATAACTTGGCAATCTCCGAACCCATAAATATCCCCGGCCCTGGCAAAAAGCAATTAAAGCAGGTTAAAAAAATATAAAAAAGCTGCTTCCCAACGCTCATTGGTTGCTCCACTCAGATTATTTCACACTGCTTATTCTGGGATGGAATGAGGGAAAGGGAGGGAGGAGGGAAACGGGTTCCAGCAACGCCCCCTTATCTGAAAATTTATCTTCTGGTTCCAATTTAAAAAACAAGCCACATACAAAACAATTTTTTAAAAGTTAAACATGTCACAATGATGCAGAGATGTTACCAAGGAAAACGTTATTTCCAGCAACAAGTGTTCGTTGGCCGCCTGAGACAGCTTAGGCTGCTAAAATATTGTTAAAAAGCACTTCAGGAAGGAGCCTGAGCCAAAAAAACATGTTTAAAATGCTGTGGCGTTAAGCACTGAGACAGCAGACTAAAATGTTATTAAAGGCTCCCAGGTTGCCCGTCCAGAATATATTTCAGGTTAATAAGGTTCCCTTCCGTGCCGAGTAAAGGACAGTTTTATTTTATGGGTGGTGGGTGGGGGCAGGAGATGAAAATGGAGGGGTGGGTTGAAGTCCAGGGTCATAAAGCAGAAAAGCCTCCAGAAAATGATTTCCCTCTTAACTAGAAACTTGATATATAATTTTTACCCTTATAGCTGCAGTGGAGCTTCAAAGGAGAAGTGCACTGTTCAGTGCAGACCTTGGTCTTACATGCTTACGTTATACTGCATCTTGATTGGACTCCTATAGCATGATCTGAGTGGGGTTGCCCTTGAAGACCACTCAAAAACTCCCAGTGGGTGCAGAATGCTGGTGCTAAAGCTTCAAATGGTACATGGCTCCCTTGCTCTAGCTTTCACCAACCTATCACTTTTCAGACATCCTGGGCTGCAACTACCATTAGCCCCACAGCCTGACTATGCTGGCTGAGGCTGATGGGAGTTGTAGTTCAGAACACCTGGAGGATACCAGATTGGTGAAGGCTGCCTTATTGTATCATGTGCTTTTTCAAGTATCATTCATGGGCTGGCTATTGGAAGTCCTAAGCAGCCTGGGAAGAAGGCCATCTTATCAGCTCATCCTTTAAGGGGAGGCACTGGCTGTTGGCTTCCTCCTCCTTAACTTGATAAGAACATAAGGTGAGCCTGCTGGATCAGGCCCATGGCCCATCTAGTCCAGGATCCTGCCCTCACAGTAGCCAATCAGATGCCACAAAGGGAAACCCACAAGCAGGATCCAAGCACAAGAGCTCTCTCCCCTCCTGTGGTTTCCAGCATCTGGTGTTCAGAAACATCGTTGCCTCTGACTATGAAGGCAGACAGTAACCATCATGGCTGGTAGCCACTTGTAGCTCTCTCCTCCTCCATGAATTTGTCTAATCCTTTTTAAAGCCACCCAAGTTGGTGGACCTCACTGCCTCCTGTGTGAAGAAGTAAATGATGTGATGCCTTCATTCAGGGGAAAGGATGAGGCCAAAACAAGAATTAATTGGCTTTGCCTCTCATGGGCTCTGGCTCCACCTGTCAGTAGACTCCCTGCCTTCTGCCCACCATTCCCTAAAAGGCATCAGCCACCACTGCCTCTTAATTATCTTAGGAGGGGAGGGGGGCAGGCCAAGATATCTAGCACTGCAGCATCACTGACATACCCTTCCACATTTCTCTGATGAAAATAGGGACGTCCTATTTAATTACAACAACAACAACAATATTTATAGCCCGCACATCTGAGTGGGTTGCCCCACTCACTCGGAGCAGTTTCCAACATATATAAAAACATAAAAAGGTAAAGGTAAAGGGACCCTTGACCATTAGGTCCAGTCGTGGCCGACTCTGGGGTTGCGGCGCTCATCTTGCTTTATTGGCCAAGGGAGCCGGCGTACAGCTTCCGGGTCATGTGGCCAGCATGACAAAGCCGCTTCTGGTGAACCAGAGCAGCGCATGGAAACACCATTTACCTTCCCGCTGGAGCGGTACCTATTCATCTATTTGCACTTTGACATGCTTTTGAACTGCTAGGTTGGCAGGAGCAGGGACCTAGCAACGGGAGCTCACCCCATCATGGGGATTCAAACCACCGACCTTCAGATCGGCAAGTCCTAGGCTCTATGATTTAACCCACAGTGCCACCCGCGTCCCTATATAAAAACATAAAAAGGTAAAGGGACCCCTGACCATTAGGTCCAGTCGTGACCGACTCTGGGGTTGCAGCGCTCATCTCGCTTTATTGGCCGAGGGAGCCGGCATACAGCTTCCAGGTCATGTGGCCAGCATGACTAAGCCACTTCTGGCGAACCAGAGCAGCACATGGAAACACCGTTTACCTTCCCCCTGGAGCAAGTACCTATTTATCTACTTGCACTTCGTGCTTTCGAACTGCTAGGTTGGCAGGAGCAGGGATTGAGCAACGGGAGCTCACCCTGTCACGGGGATTCGAACCGCTGACCTTCTGATCAGCAAGTCCTAGGCTCTGTGATTTAACCCACAGTACCACCTGCGTCCCATATATAAAAACATAGTAAAACATTAAAAAGCTTCCCCATACAGGGATGCCTTCAGATGTATTCTAAAGATTGTATAATTCAGGGGTAGGCAACCTAAGGTCCATGGGCCACAAGCAGCCCACGGGGTCATTGAGACGCCCCCCAACTGAGCCGCCCGCTTGGCAAGTCCCCACCCACTGCGCTAAACCTGCACAGAGCTGTGTGGAAACTCGCTTCCGCGGTGTTGGAAACCGCATCTGCGCATACGCAGATGCCGAAAATCGCATCCACGCAAATGTCAGAAATCAAGGGCGCGCAATCCGGCCCATGGAGGGATCTCTGCTGGAGTGAACCGGCCCAGGCGAGGTATGCCAACCCCTGGTATAGTTACTTATCTCCTTGGCTTGGGGATAGCATAACTCCATCCACACTCTCCAACATTTATGATTTGAAACCCCAGAGGAGAAAAAAGTCATAGATTACTGCTTCTCAAATGCCAAAGAGGGACCAATTTCCCACTCCCACTGTTCCAACTCAAACAGCTGTCTCCCACCCATCTAGCTCAGTTTATGGATTTCAGTCTCTTTCTCTTTCTTTTTAATTATAACAGTAGTTCCTCCTGGTGCCCAAGTCCTCTCAACAATCCAGACAATAATCCATAATTTTCTCCTGCTTAAAAAAAGGGGGGGGAATCTTCTAAAGAAATTAATCCCTGTTGGCTTTATTCCAGACAATAGGTGAGAAATTTAGTCCATTGCCAGACAACAGCTTTTCAATACGTCCCAGCAGACATTTAAAAATGTGCATTGGGGTGCATAAGACAGTCCTCGAGTCTCATGTAAAAAAGAGCCAGCAGCTCAGTGTGGAACTGCAGACAGCTTATTCACGATGAAAGCTAACAAAAACCTGCCAGATCTGAAGGGACCAATCTACATTCTGAATGGAATGGAACTGGGTTCCAGCAGAACAAGAAAGGCCAGACTTTGCTGTGCTGCTGTGATTGTCAAACTGTTTTTCAGAGGACCCAGAGGTGCCTGTTAAAGGAAGCTAGGGATGTGCTGGCTGGGGCTGATGGGAGTTGTTGTCTAGGACATCTAGAGGGCAACAGGTTTAAGAAGGCTGTACATTATTAGTTCATGCTGAAAGATATTGACTGGCCCAAGGTTTCAATTGACCCTTCCCATGCACACATCCAGATGCTCCATTTACTAGAGATGCCAGCAAACGTCTTCCAAACCAGGCTCATAAAAGAACTTTGGAGACTTGCTAAAAGAGAGGCAAGCATTTCAACCCCTCTCTTCACCCCCCCCCCCAGTTACATTGGAGTTGGAGAAGAATCACTAACTTCACTCATGAAACAGATAGGTAGCCGTGTTGGTCTGCCATAGTCAAAATAAAAAAATTCCTTCCAGTAGCACCTTAAAGACCAACTAAGTTAGTTCTTGGTATGAGCTTTTGTGTGCATGCATGTGTATCTGATGAAGTGTGCATGCACACGAAAGCTCATACCAAGAACTAACTTAGTTGGTCTTTAAGGTGCTACTGGAAGGAATTTTTTTTATTTTCACTCATGAAAGGTACCCTACTCCCGCAGGTCCAAACTAATAGAAGAATTTTGCTTCATTAGCTTGCATGAGAGCAGAGCAAGGGTGAAATGGCAGATTGAGAGAAGACATCCTGGTACTGAACAAGGGTGGGCCATATCCTTCCTCCTTGCAGTTTACCCGTCTAAAGTAAAGGAACAACACTGTTCCATTAGCCTGTATTGTGCCATGCAGAAAGATATGGAGAGAAAGATATGGAGAAATAGGGAGGTGAATTTCCCAAAACCTCTATGGGGGGGGAGGGAGGGGGGAAGATACCTGGGGGTACTTTTCAAGTGTGTGCAAGGTGTGCTACTGAAAGCTCATTTATATTTTTTACTTAATTTATATCCTGCCCTTTTCTCCAGTGCAGCACCCAATCGGGCTCACAGCATAAATTAAAACAGATAAAACTAAAAACACTATCTATCTACACATGTATGCACAATTAAATCAGTAACCCTATTAAATATGGCACTGAAAATACTTAAAACCATTTCACACACATACACATACACACACACACACACACACACAGAACACAACACTCACCCTGAGAAGACCATGACAGTCTTCCTGCCATGACAGTCAATTACTGTTGGAACAAACAGGTCTTCTTCACCTGCTGGCAACAGGAAAGCAGAGAAGGGGCCAGCTGAACATCCCATAGGAGGGAGTTCCACAATCTGGGAAAAGCCACCAATAAGGTCCTCTCTTGACTCCTCACAAAAGTTGCCTATAAAGGTAGTGAGGGCAAGAGAGAGGCTTCCCCAAAAGTTCTCAAAGTCTGAGCAGACTCATCTAGGGAGATAATTGTCCTTCTGATAGCCTGAACCCAAGCTCTGTAGGTGTAAGGGACCATGCTGAGCATGGCTGGACTGAGGAGTAATGGTGGGAGCCTCCCCCTCCCCCTGCCCCTGATCAGGATCCTGAATCTTCCCAGGAGCAGAAGGACAGTATAGATTTGGAACAGTGGCTTGCAGAGGGACATAGTTCAGAAGGCAGAAGCTGGGAAATACTGGATGGGGAACAGTAGGAGAAGAAACACTGGAAGAGAAGGAGTTAACAGAGTCACTGTCTCTGGAAAGCATTCATCCACTCTCCCCAAGGTCAAGAAGGGCTGAGAAAGTGGCAGAACAGAAAGCACAGAGGGTATAAGCTCAGGTTACAAGACGTAGGAGTGACATGGGTGACTAGGGATGTAAGGGGGTGGAATTCTTCATTGAGAGCACTGCCATTCCTAGGAGAGGGGTTCTTTGTTTTCTCGCTGTGAGTATTAAAGTTTCTAACTGCTAAGAAGACTCCTTTTCCTTTGTTCTGCTAATCTATGACCGGGGGGGGGGGGGAGTCAATTCCTTGAAGACTGACAGTAGGTCATAACCAACACTTTGAATTGTGCCCAGAAACAAACCAGCAGCCAGTGCAACTGCTGTAAGGAGGAGTGCCCCATTTTCGATTTTATATACCTAAAACTCATCTTACACATCTCTACCATTCATAGAATCACAGAATTGTGGAGTTGGAATGGATACCAAGGGGCATGTAGTCCAAGCCCCTGCAAATCCCACTAGATCCTTGATCAAAGATCCTTGATCTTTGTTACTGATACATAAAGAGAGAGATTCTGCAGATCAAACATATTCATCCACTTGGCAAGCAGAGAAGGGCAAATACCTGGTTGTGCTAATTCTGCTAGCTATGTGAATTATTCTGGTAATAGAAACAAATAACAGGCCTGGCGATTCCTGGTTCAAATTATAGCCCACTCTTCCCTATTTTGATTATGCAGTATATACCTAAAACCCAAGGCAGGAATATGTAAGGGTGAGAAACTGGAAGCCATACTTATCAACCGTCTCCATAGCAACAGTATGAAATCAACCCAACACCTCAAGGCTATTTTCACTACTTGAATATTTTATATTCAGTCAAGAAATTTCTGGGTTTTGAACAACATGTTGTGACATATGCAAATTTTACCAAGAAACAGGTGATACTTTTTTTAAAAAAAGAAACCATTATTGTTGTTGTTTAAGGAGTTGTGCATCTTTTAATGAAGGGCAGGGGGTATTACGGCAACCATTGGGAAAACATTTAACCAGAGATGGCAAGAGTTTGGTCAGTTTTGGCCTAGACAAAGAAAGATCAAGAGGTGCATGTGATACTGACTTCCAAATGCTTAGAAAGATGCTGTGAGGAAGATTGGGAGGAATTGTGCCATGAGAGAGAGAGAGAGAGAGAGAGAGAGAGAGAGAGAGAGAGAAGATTGTAGTAAGTGACATTTTCCACCAAATTATCAAAAATAATAATAAAAAAGTCAAGGGGAACAGGAATGTAGGAAGTTGCCTTATATAGAGTCAGAAAATTGGCCCACCTAGCTTAGTAATGTCAACACTGACAGGCAGCAGCTCTCCAGTATTGGGGGCAGGGCCCTTTCCCAGTGCTACCCAGAAATGCTGCCAGGGAACAAACCAGGGACATTCTATAGGCAAAGTGAAACTGAGCTACAGGATATGGGTAGGATTCAACTAATGAAGTCTGCCAATGGAACCCTGTGCAAGGACTTCCACTAGTGTAACAGGGCTTTCCCTCTCTATCCTCACCCCTTGATGCACACACCCCTAAACTCGCTCTGAGGAGGTCAGGAAATCCCATGCACACTGCGAGGAAATGCTTGCGCTGGTGGAGCAAACTTCTTAACGCTATGTTGCATTCTTCCCTACGTTGGAATATACTGATCCAAGTGGAATATATTGGAGGGCAAGTGTGCTTGTCTGCTTGTTTGCATGCATTCGTGCAAAGCAGGGAAGGAGGAAGAAAGAGGTGAGGGTTATCTCTTGGGTGGCAGTTTCTAAGCACATTCACGTGGATGCATTTTGAAGCCACCTTCAGAACTTCCTGCACTGAATAGGGACATAGTCACTGGGAGTGGCGCATATGCCTGCCCTACACACACTACGCCCCATGAGCACACACACATCCCTTTAATGCTCAGATAGGTCTTTGGTGTCTAAGAAAGGAGGCTGTCAATCATAATTCTTGACTTCTCTGTAGTCCTCTTGTTCCCCTCTGCATGTGTCTTTTGTATATTTTGAGAACACAGATTCCTCCAGACAATGGCACTTTGTTAAAAAAGAAAGTGAGAGAAGTCAGGAGGGTGGGCTAAAGTTTTCAGGGTCACAAGACACATTTGTGGGAAGCTTTTATAGTTGCATTTAAGAGCAAGTGAGCGGTCGCCATGGCGATAGGTAAAAAAAAAGCTAATCCATTATTTGTGACCTTTAGATTTCCCAAAGCACCCAGCTGGGTGGGCAACTGATGTTTCTTTTTTGTCTTACAGAGCTCACCTGAGAAATTAAAACAACAAATTAATAAATGGGGGGAGGGGAAAAACGTTTTTTTATTTTATTTTTTTGTATCCGCCAGCCCATTTGTAAAATGGACTTATATAGCGGATAAGAAAGATGGTTGAGAGAAGGAACTATTGTCATTGCCATAATCATCCAAACAAATCCCTAGAGCCAGGATTCTCTAGGGACCTGGGAGCAAAGAAAGCTGCTTTATACCAAACCAGATAATTCTTCTCTGTCTCAGTATTGTCCACTCTGACTGGCAATGCCTCTCTAGGATTTCAGACTAGGGTCTCTCTGAGTCATACCTAGAGATGCCAGGGATAAAACCTGGGACCTTCTTCATACAAAGCAGATGTTCTGAGTTGAACAGTCAGATGGGTAGCTGGTATGAAACTTCATGTATTCACAGCAGTAGTATGGAGGAGGGTGTCTGATCACATGTGATTTCTTTTGCCTCCTCCAAATGCATTTTTTTTTAAATCAAAGCAAATATGAGCTTTGTAGGGTGATTTCCAGCAGAAACATAAGAGTGTTATGTTCTGATTTATTAATATACCACTTTTCAGTCCAAAAAACCCCAAGCAGTGAACTGCATATCACGTAATAATAATTAAAAACTAGTAAAGATACAACAAATACAATAAGTCAAAACAATACAAAATCACCAAATACCCACCAAACACATTGGTGAGCTGCATTCATGTTCTCAGCACTTACATAGTTACCCAGTATTTCACCTCTCACATGGAAGCCACATTACCTCTATTTTTTCCTCTCTTTTACATACAAACCAGCTGCTCCAATCTACCTAGCAGGATGGGGGGGGGGTGTCCTCACCCTTTTCATACATTGACAACCTGCTGTCAATGGCAGACTCCAAATAAATTGGCATCCCCTTTGTAAACCAGCCATAGAAAGGGTTAAAAGGTGAGGAAAGAGTTAGCCCTTCTTCCCCTTGCACCAACATCCTGATCTGTACAGTTGTGGCTGCTTCCCCCACCCCACCCCTCCCAAGGACAGGACTGAAAGTCACCTCTAGCTTGACCCCAAGAATATCTTGCTGCAAATGCCCTCCGTAGTCTACTTCTGTGCTTCTGATTAATCCAAGCCCTCTTCTACTGAAAACAGCAGCTACTTTATCTTAAACAGTATGCTTGGGAATTGACTGCCAGTCCTCTTCATCAGGCCCAGGTGTCCTCTAATGTATGTGACAGGCTCTCTTACACAGCACATTTCCCTAAGTGAACCACAGTGTAGGCATCATTTGGGCTTCTGGCCTTATTAGAGGAGCTTTCTTGCTACACCACTGTGCAGCGGAGACCCCAGAGCACCACACTTGTCTGTATTTTCTACTTGAATTTGCTGCTGTGCTGTCTTGTCATATTTTTGGCTTGTCTGTATTGCCTTAGATCTTAGTGCCTTTCAGACTTTGTCTGCACACACTATTCTCATTCCAGACACAGACAGTAGCGTGGCCTCTGCTGCTGCAAGGGCACGCCTGGTTTTGCTCCTGATGCCATTGGACCATTACGAGTCAAACTGCAGGAGTTCAAATAACACCAACATTTGGAGTTCAGCACCTTAGCTATCATATACCCGTGTGCAAGAAACACATGGGGGGGGGGGTTGAGGGACGGAATGCACTACCAAAGATGACCACTAGCTTTGAAGTTTTAAAGAAGGTGCTCTAGTAAAACTCATACAGTAGATGTGGAGAACCACTGGCCCTCCACATTGTTGCTGGAACACAATTCTCACCGTCCTTAGTCCTTGATAGGAGCTGCATTTCAGCAGCATCTGGAGGGCCAAAAGCCCCACACACTTGTTACGGAGGATAGGTCTGCCACTTGCTACTTGTCATGGTAACTAAAGAACATCCATGTAAAATGGTGATGCACTCCATAATATCAGATGCCAAGGACAAATGAGTGGCTGTTCACCTCTATCCTGTTGTTCTGAGATAGAGGGTTGCATCCAATGCTAGTCTGACTCATAGGCCCATTGAAAGTAATAGCAATTGTGCAACCTTTGTTGAGATTCCTTTAATTGCTGTTAAGGAAAATCTGGTACACCTTACCTTCACCTGCAGGTCTTGTAATTTGAAGGTTACTGACCTGGCAACCCGCCAAGTAGGTCCCTGTGATCTGACAACCAGCCAAGGGTGTGGTTATTCTTGGGCAGGCATAGGCAAACTCGGCCCTCCAGATGTTTTGGGACATCATCCCTGACCACTGGTCCTCTTAGCTAGGGATGATGGGAGTTGTACTCCGAAAACATCTGGAGGGCCAAGTTTGCCTATGCCTGTTCTTGGGTATATTAAGATGGGGCTGTACATTGCCTCTTTGCTTCACTGCAAGGAAGCTCTGCCAGATTGATACAGAACTCTGTGCTGTATGTATTTTGTGAGTTTTACTTGTTTTGCATTTGAAGCCTGCACCTTTTACTAGGGATCTAGTGGAAGCCTGTATATAGTGCATACAGTGAAAATGCCTTAATTCTTTGAATCTGTCAGTAAAGGACTGAACTGACTGAAGAGTTGGAGTCTGACTGAATTTCTCCCAGCACATAACTGCACTGCTACGAGCCTACACGCTTGGCGAGCTGCACACATTTGGCACATGTCATATGCTAACAGTCTTAATGTCTCTTTTTAGTTGTATAGTGTTTGGAATTTTGCTTTATTAGAGCAACAACAAGAACAATAAAATCACCTACCACCTCAGAGCTATTAATGCTGATGCTTTCCACACTGTTTATTTTATATATAAATAATTGTCATCTGCAACAAAAAATTGCCATCAGCCTCCTTGGAAATATGGAATTCTTTAAAACCTTATACTGGATAGTAATGATGCCATTAATCACTATATTTGTAACCTAGATACACCTTGTCTAGATATAGCAAGCACTAATAATGGATTATGCCATCCACACATTTTGTGTTTCTTGTTAGAGGTCCATTAATTTCATTGGGTCTACTTGGAGCAGAAACTAGTTAGATATGACCTGGAATTTATCGGAACCTCACATCATTGAACTCTTGCATTAAAGCTGCACTTGGGGCTTCTGATAATGCATGACTTTGATCCTAAGCCCCAAAAGAAGGTAGGGACCCATGAGCTCAGTGGATGCATACCCGTAAGTTACGCATTTCAGTTTCAAAGCCACAACAGAGCCATTCCAGATTCTGATTAGATCAACCTTGGCAGAAAAAGGTAATGCCAATGAATGAAGGGTGCTCTCCCCCAACAATCCCCATTATGAGTTCACAAAATAGAGCTGAACTATAATCCCCCATCATTGTGAGAGCAGCTATTGAAGCCAGGCAGCATCAGCAGCACCCACTTGCAGGGTGAAGCAGCTCTTCTTCCTGTCCTCCAAGGAGAGAACAGAAGAGAAAAGGGAATGGAATAAAAAGAAAGAAAGAAAAGCGAAGCTGGCAGAAGCAACAACCTTCCAGTCGTCCCCAAGTTGTAATGGTAACTGATTCCACATTTACGGACCATTATAACAAAAACGGTATCCCCCCCCCCTTTTGTCCGTAACTTGTATTCATTTTAAGGTATGACAGTTTCAAAGGCTCCGCACTGAATAAGCCAGGCTTGCTGAATGTAATGTATTAAACAGTTCACTAGGTTTACAACAGTCCAAGAATGTTAAAAATAAAATTGAAGCAGCTGCATGGTGAGCGCATGAGGCAGGCATTTCTCGAACGAAAGGAACCATTTCCTCTGCTGGAACTCGCATTGCCACCAAACATTACCGGCGACGGCCTAATAGGCCAGCTGCCCCCAGGAGCCCTCATTAGGCCACATTATCATCACTCCACCGCCATTACCATGCACCAGACCTGGCACTGCACTCAACGCAGGGCCTTTACTCAGCCAAACGAGCCATCTCGAGCTTCAACTTAACCTGCCGAGTTTTAATGCAGTTGCTCAAGTGACCCACCAATCAGATGTCTCCACCAATCAGTGGCACAATCCTTGGCCTGAAAACAGAGGTGTTCATCTCCTCAGTGAGAAGATGCATTTCCATAAATACAAAGGGAGAAAACTTAGGCCCCCATCAGCATCTAGCAGTCTTAAATGGCATTACTGCTTCTTAAAAGTACAATTATAGCCTTGACAAAGCCTTGCTCGGTGCAAAGAATGCGGACATTTAAACCAAGAGGAACACAACATGCAGAATTAATGTCCCTTTCCAGCGTAATTACTGTAGCTCAAGACTGGGCTGGTTGTTCCTAATCAATACACGGACATCAGCATTCTAGACCTTCTGACTCATGTGCATCCTGCCTCTCCATTAGTCTCTGCCAGAGCCAGAACAAGAGACATTCAGTTTTGTGTGAAGCTGTCCATGTAGAGAGCTATCATTTCTGCACCACCTAGAGCAGGGCAGCCCAACTTTTCATACCAAGAATACTTGGACATAGAATCTTTAGGCTGTGCACTGCCTTGTTGTCTGTGGGGACCAAGGCCAAAATGTGATGCCCCCAGCAGCCCTTGAGCTGCCTTCACAAAGCCAGCTAGGCGAAGACATTGGGAAGGATGCACAAGGCTCTGGTAGGGTCCTAGTGCCCTGCCACCTCCTTCCCAAAGCTGAAAAAGCACTAATTAGGCTTTAGGAAGGAGGTCTCTAGGACTCGGTCAGAGCCCTCATGCCCCCTTCCCAAAGCCCTGTGCCCCACTTACCTGGCTTTGGAAAGGCAGTGCAAAGGCTGGAGTGGGCATCAAATGTTGCCAAGGTCCACCCACAAAGGCCTCAAGGACCACATGTGGCCCTCAGGCCTTGCATTGGTAGAGCAGAAGGGACAACCTGCTTGCACGCAGAAGGTCCCAAGTTTGATCCTTGATGTCTCTAGATAGGACTGGGAATGGCCAGTCCTATAGACCCTGGAGAGCCATTCAGTGTAGACAGCACTGAACTAGATGGACCAAGGGTCTGACTCCATCTAAGTCAGTTTTCTATGTCCCCATGTTCCCAGCAATTAAGTAGTTTTAAGCCTTGGATTGGTCCAGCCCACCTAACCCAGTCATGCAGCCCAACTAGACAGGAAGGGCTATTTAGAATTGGGACTGAGTCAACAATATACACTTTTTTTTTTTGTAAAACACACACTTTCCAATGCTTTTCAGTGCATTCTGCTGTATAATATGCATTTAGCATGCACGTTTTACATTAAATACACATTTTTGTGCATACTCTATGCACACCAAAAATGCATCACATTGCAAAAACTGGAAAAAGTGTGTAGTCCAACTGGGAGTTGTTTTCCAATTTGAAAGCAAGTTTGCAAGGGTCAGATCAGGTCAGCCCACTGTGAAAAGCAGACCCAACAAATTTCTCTCCCATCATATGACCATAAGAAAAGCCTGCTGGATCAGGCCAGTGGATCATCTAGTCCAGCCTTATGCTCCCACAGTAGCCAACAAGATGCCCATGCAAAGTCCACCAGCAGGACCTGAGCGCAGCAGTACTTTGTCCAACTGTAATTCCCTGAGACTAGTATTCAGAAGCATTACTGCCCCCAACAGTGGAGGAATGACATATCCATAAGGGTTAGGAGGCATGGTTCATGTTAACCTCCAGGAATTTGTCTAATCTTCTTTTAAATCAATTAAAGTTGGCGGCCATCTCTGCCTCTTGTGGGAACAAATTTATTCCCATTAACTAGAATGGGATTGTATTGCATGCAAGGGTCTTCCAGCTGTAATCTAAGGTGGTACATCCTTGCTAGTGAATTAGAGGCTAAGTTGATAACTGAATTCAGGGCTTAGCTCACCCACCCTTAGTCTTCAAACTAAGTACGTCCCACTGAACTTGGTGGAACTTGTTTCTGAGCCAACAAGTACAGGATGAAGCTGCAAGGCACTGTGGTGTACCAGCTCTCTGCAAACTAGTTTATAGAACAACAGCATGATGACAGGTTTACTTTCCAAAGTGGCTATAATTAAAGGAAAAACATGAGAGGGAGAGATGAACAACAAAAGGAAATTAGCAGAATACAGAGCAGACAGCATGCAATGATAATGCAACCAAGCAAACAAAAACCACATATTCTCTGTTGCAAAGAAGTAGCCCAAACAGACAGCAGAGCTGAGAATCCTGGCACCAGTTCATTGACAACAAAACTGTGTGTAGATGTGCAAAACAATGTGCAATTAAGCCAACTTTGTATGCGGTGCACAACGACTCAGACCTGCATTACACCACTTTGATAAATGTCTGTGCTCTTGAATGAAGAACATGATATAAACTTAAGCCCATGGTAGGAAATAATATGCCTCAGATGTGCAAGAAGGATCCTCATTGCAAAAGCCATTGTGTCTGCTTTAATGAGTTAGCAGTGCAATGCCAGCATGCAAAGACGAAATAGCCATGGAGATACAAGGGTAATATGCATCCCTAATTAGGGTTTTGAAACAAGATGTGGCTTTGCTGGGATGAGGGGTGTCTGAAAGTTGTTCTATCCATGATACAGTGCGAGGCGTTAGAATTCTGGGCAGTACTAAATCAGGCTTCCAGTGGCATGGGTCTATTATGAATACTTCTCTATGTTTTGACAACAGAGTACTCCACATGTAGACAACTAACACATCACAGAGTGGATTAATCTAAGCCTTTCTTTCTGACCTACTCATTTATAGCACACAAGACTCCTGCGTGCATAATATAAGATGGGACATCCCTACCAATTCATTCTGCATAATAGATATAATGGCTGTAAGAGATGCTTTGCACTAAGGCTGGACTAATCGATTTCTGACCCATATCACTTCATGCTCAATTGTTAAGTTGCATGGGTCTGTCTGCATGGAAATTCACATTTGAATTTGTATTTTAAAACATACTTTCTTTCAGAATGTGTTTCTTAAATGCATTTTTATTCCCTTTTAAAACAACAACAACAACAACAACAACAACAATGAACTGCATTGGAGAATTTGGGAACCGCAAAAGCAGAATATAACTAAATTCCTATTTGCACTCTAACTGGGATGTGCAAATCAGGCAGTAAAAATCAGGATTCCTAGAGACTGAAAAACATCCACTCTTCATATGTTATATGTCAAAGGCATTTCCCTCTAAGGATGAATTATAAACTGCCTGTGGATTTTAAAGAGTAACAGCAGTAAAAGACAGGCAGGCAGATTCTCTAAGGGCTCCTCCAGATAACCTGCCTATTGAGCATTCAAGCTTACATTGTGGTCAGGCTATGTTCAGTCTTTACTGCGTATTTCTACTGATTTGTATGGCAAATGAGCATTCATCTTGATTTGCTTGTGGGGTGTTTACGGATATTTCCATAATGTAGCCATTCATCCCACACTTTTCACTACATTCTCCATCACTTTTCTAACTGCAAAAAGTCTGGTTGGTTGCTTTTAAGTGGATTTGTTGTGCTATGGCAACACAGTACTTTTAATTGTGCAAACCTGAAGTTCCACTTGATTTTCACCCGCAAAACAGTGATACCCTGGATACACTTTTCAACTAGGTTTCAATGGGAGAGCATCTTCCATTCAGGTACCCTTTTTTATTTCCAGGAACTCTTTGCATTCCTTTCATCAACTTACTTCTTTGGTTGAGTAGCATATTTGGATACAGGCTGTTCCAGGAGAGATGATGAAGTTTCATTTGACTGAGATGCACTGGAAACCGAGCTGAATCTCAACACTCTAATGGGCCCAGTGAGGCAGTAAATTTCACAGCAACTTGACACATTCATACAGAAGTACAGTCTGTTATATCGAAAGGAAATTGGTCCATAGTTATGGTCGAGGGGGAATCCCTAGCAATCCAAAAGCAAAGAGTATAGACTGGAAACTAATGGAAAATGCAGTTGATGGAAAATCTTAGAAGGACCATGTTTCACTGCCTAACTCCATTTCAAAACACCTTTGCCAGGGCTGGTGCATGCCTGCTAATGGCGCTGGAACACACAGGCTTTGCAGTTGAAAAGAATTCCCTTGTCCTGTATCTTTGTCATCTCTCTAGAATACAGGATCATTGGAAACTGCCTTATACTGACTGGCAGTAGCACGCCAAGGTTTCAGGCAGCAGTCGCTCACAATCCTGCCTGGAGATGCTGGGGACTGAACTTGAGACCTTCTGCATGCAAAGCAGATGCTCCTTTGGATTGCTATGCCCTGCTTCCCACTCATTCTAAATCCTAGGCTATTGTTGTTATTTAGTCATTTAGTCGTGTCCGACTCTTCATGACCCCATGGACCAGAGCACACCAGACACTCCTGTCTTCCACTGCCTCCCGCAGTTTGGTCAAACTCATGTTAGTAGCTTCGAGAACACTGTCCAACCATCTCGTCCTCTGTCGTCCCCTTCTCCTTGTGCCCTCCATTTTTCCCAACATCAGGGTCTTTTCCAGGGAGTCTTCTCTTCTCATCAGGTGGCCAAAGTATTGGAGCCTCAGCTTCACGATCTGTCCTTCCAGTGAGCACTCAGGGCTGATTTCCTTAAGAATGGATAGGTTTGATCTTCCTGCAGTCCATGGGACTCTCAAGAGTCTCCTTCAGCACCATAATTCAAAAGCATAAATTCTTTTGAATTATGAACAGCCTTCTTTATGGTCAAGTTCTCACTTCCATACATCACTACTGGGAAAACCATAGCTTTAACTATATGGACCTTTGCTGGCAAGGTGATGTCTCTGCTTTTTAAGATGCTGTCTAGGTTTGTCATCACTTTTCTCCCAAGAAGCAGGTGTCTTTTAATTTCATGACTGCTGTCACCATCTGCAGTGATCATGGAGCCCAAGAAAATAAAATCTCTCACTGCCTCAATTTCTTCCCTTTCTATTTGCCAGGAGGTGATGGGCCCAGTGGCCATGATCTTAGGCTTTGGTGTGTTTTTTTTTTATGTTGAGCTTCAGACCATATTTTGCGCTCTCCTCTTTCACCCTCATTAAGAGGTTCTTTAATTCCTCCTCACTTTCTGCCATCAAAGTTGTGTCAATCCTAGGATAGGTAGGAACATTTCCAGTCCCCTCAGATCATTAGCATCGTTCTCCTATGTTAATGATGCACAGAGGAGCATTGACTGCAATACCTCTTGGATAGCCTCTCCCCATATGAACTGACCTGGAACCTGTAATCATCATCTGAGGCCCTTCTTCTTGTGTCCCCCTTTGTGGCAACACATGAAGAGGCCTTTTCTGCAGTGGCTCCTTATTTGGGGAATGCTCTCCCCAGGGAGGCTCATCTTTAAATAAATGTGTTTGTGGGAGGGGAGTTATTTGTTTTTGTTTTATTATGTGTTTTGTGTTCTCCTTTTGCATTTTTATGTTGTGAACTGCCTTTTCAGATGAAGAGCAGTATAAGTAAATAGATGATGATAATAATAATAATAATAATAATAATAATAATAATAATAATAATAATACATTTTAAACTGCCAAAATTAGCAACGTTAGTTTTGCAGAGTTCATAAGATTCCTGTTTGTGTATTCTTTGTGTATTGTTCGGTGAAGTTAGATTCAGGCTAATTGAACTGAATTTCTCCCATGCTCCTCGAATCTCCACAATAAACATAAAATCAAACCTTACTTTGGCTTTGTGGCAGAGGTTTTGTCTTTTATCTGTTGCTCCTCCTGCCTTGTACTTGTTTGTTCTTACAAATGCTCAAAGACAGATGTTCTTAAATACAAAGGGGGAGATATCTTCTCTTCCCACCCTCTCTTTCCCACCTGGGAAATCATACAATCTTTTATTTGCAATATCATAATCATTTCCACAGCAACCAATTGTGATACATCAAGGTGAACAATGAGACCATGGGGGACAGGCAGGGTCTGTGAGATGAGACGAAATTTCAGCTTCTCCAGCAAGTGTCCTTAATAATGAACAGAGAATGCGGGCTACGAGGAAAATAGCAAATGGAATCACTTGCGAAACTCATACAGCTAGGATCCCTGCTTTTTCTTCTCTCTCTCCCCCCCCCCCCCGTCAGGTGTCCTTTCTACTGCTTCTTCTCTCTTTCAGACTAAGAGGCCATTGACAACACAAACTGCAGAGAGAAGGGCAGGACACCGCTCAGACATGACCTGCTTATTCAGAGCTTTAATGGATGGTCCCCGCCAAGTATAAATGAACATACTTGAGACGTTATGTAAGGGGGGGGGAATTAAAGATTGTCATTGTTACAAAGGAAGACGAAGGCTATCTTTGAATGTCTCCTATTCTTTCTTCCAGTTCCCATCCTCTTTCTTTCCTCCACTTCATCTTCCCTGGCTTTCAGCATGCATTAAATAAATAAATACCAACATGATAGCAAACAGCCGTACACCCCAAATGAGTTCTCAATAGCTTTGGAGTCTGAAAGAGGAATGCAATACTCTCAAAAGGCAACACTAGGTGATAAACAGGGACATGAGGGAGGGGGGAGGCAGAACCCAGAAGGGTGGACCACGAGATGCCACCTTCTAATCAGAAGTAGCTGGCATGGTAGGGCAGTGCTGCAGAATTGCTCTCCTGCCAGTGGCATCACTGTTGTTTACCTGTAGAGGGCAGAGTGGCAGTGAGATAAGGACTGCACAAACACGCCAGCAGGAGCACCAGATTCACTTCATTGGTACACCTGCACAGCTCCTTCCTCCCCTCGCAACTTCCAGGTAAACATCATGATGCTGCTGTTGGGAGGGTAGCTTCACAGCACCATCCTTTCATGCTGGGCACTCCTACCTACTATATCAACTACAGGGATTTTGTACATCCTACTATGCATGCATGGCACCATTCAAGAGAAGTCCTATATACACATGGCAAATCCTGCAATCAGTGTCACTAGGCAGGGCTAGTCTATACTTCTGTTTGTGCTGTGCCTAGGAAGCATAGGACTGAAAGGTTTTCTGCTTGTCCTGTGCTTTCTAATGGTTTTCCATTTGTCCCACGCTTTACCCAGGAAAACCCACTGTTTACCGCTGAAAAGGAACAAACATAAATCTGCTGAAAACATTATTGAGGATTCTTCCGATTCAGCGGTAGATGGCAGGTTTTCCCAGGGGAAAGTAGCAGGACAAGCAGGTGTGTGGACAAGTCTTCACAGCCTTACTTAGAAGTAAGCTCCATTGAAATAAGTGAGATCTACTCCTGAGTACACATGCCCCTAGGATGATGGTGTACAGGATTGAAGCCAGTGCCCTAAGTGCTCTAGGAGGTAAGAGACATGGTTGTTCCCTTCTGTAAAGTCACTCTCGGTTAGAGATGGGCAGAGCTTGCCAATTTCTGTTTCTCCCAGTTCCTTATTTTTCTTAAGTTTAATTCTCTACATTTCTACATCAGTTTGTGATTTTTTTAAAGTCCTCATGAAAATTAATCACCCATTTTCATGCTATTTTCTCTTAATACAGCCTTTTTGTATGTCATTTTGTCTTATATACGATTTCTTTTGCAAAGCATTTGCCCCAAATTTAATGCATAGTAAATAAATAAATTCAATTCAAACATTTAATTCTAGGCATACTTTGCCCCTGTACATTTTTCCATGCATTGCTCAGTTGCAGAACTGCATTGCAAGATTTGGAGGAGAAAAAATTTCAAATGCTGGCTGTGTTTTGCTTCCAGAAAGTGCCAATTTAAATGTGAACTGAATTTACCCCCCTTCTCTGCTGTCAGTGGGGATTGTGGGAACACAGCAGAGATAACAAAAGTGGGCAACGACAAGGTTTTGTTGGTTGTTAATGATTCCAAAAACACTTTGTGCCTTTACCTACACCATCATGTAGGGTTTTAGGAATGTAAGAAAAGTCTGCAGGGTTGTGTATCCGACTTTAGCATCTCTGTTCTCACAGTGACTGAGAAGATGCCTCTGGGAAGCCTGTAAGCCAAACATGGGTTGAACAGAGCTCTCCCCACCTGAAATTCCCAGCAACTGTCATTCAAAGGCATGATGCTAGGGGTGAAGCAGCAAATTAATTTGTTGTGAAGAAGCCAGGAACAAAACATACTAAAAACAACAGAACGTAAGAAAAGCCTTCAGCTGAATCAGGCCAATGGTTCATCTAGTCCAGCATCCTGATTTCACAGTGGCCGACCAGATGCTTGTGGGAAACTCATAAGGAGGACCTAAGCACAAGAGACCTCACTCCTACTGTGGTTTGCAATAACTGGTATTCCGAAGCATTGCTGCCTCCAACTTTGGAAGCAGAGCAGAGTCATCATGGCTAATAGCGACCCAAATTCCTCTCTCCTCCATAAGATGCCCACCCCTCTGCAACTCTCAGGTTCTAAGATTCTGCCACTCCAAGTGCACTTATTGCCATTCATGCCCCATCTGAAAACTAAAAAGTGAAACAGAATAAAAGGTTTGGAGGGCTGGGAACAATAAAATCCATCAAATAAAATCAAGGAAATTGAAATCTCCTGGCACGTATTCCGTAAGCAGAAGAAAAGGCTAAATTAGCCTAGTAAATTATTCAGAGTGAATCATGCGTATAGCTCTAATATTTATATCACCTTTCATCTCAAAGTACTTTACAATGCTGGATATAAGTATGAAGTGCTTTGAGATCATTAACAACCAAGAAGGGGACCCACATTCTTTGTTGAGTTCTTATGATAGGGTAGTGCTCCTATAAGGTATTCCGTATCTTTAATAAATTCACAGTACAGTTTACCTACCCCCAACAAGAGGAGCCTTGACTCATGTACTCCTGACACCTAGATCTTCTGAAATGCTCTACCATCTCTCAGGAGGGTTGGCATGAGGTACTGTTTTGAGTCAAAGTTCGCTTTGATACATATATTTTAGGCTTGCAACATATAATCAGTTAAACTGGTTAGGTTACTCGATTAAAACAAACATACCAAAAAAACAAACAAACCACCTTTTGAGTTTCGAAAAAGGTGTCTTGGCCAATCTCTTTCATATTTAAATGCATTGATTTTAAAATTGCAGGTGGAAAATGCCATCTTAAAAGCAGCCGTCTCCTTTCCCCCCTTTCAAACAGGAGGGAATGTTTCTTCTTCCTCCATCATAATCACACCATACATGTGGCTTCCTTCTCTTCTCTTAAAAATGGTTTTTTGTTGCACCCCCCCCCCAATTAATAGGATTGTCTCTTCTAAGATGATGCCGGAAGGAATCTTTCTAAGACAATATAGTGGTATCTCTGGTTGTGAACAGGATCAGTTCCAGAGCCCCGTTTGCAACATGAGCAGAATGCAACCCACGTCTGTGCGTGCGCAGGTGGCAATTCACTACTTCTGCGCATGCACGTGACATCATTTTGAGTGTATGCGCATGCACGAGCGGCAAAACCCGGAAGAAACCCTTTCCGGTACTTCCGGGTCGCCGGGAGACACAACCTGAAAAGATGTAACCTGAACCGAACATAACAAGAGGTATGACTGCATATGTTTTTTCCTCTTTTACCACACCTTCTTCCTCCCCAAAAGATGTCACTCTGCAGAATGCTATCTGAGTATTATTCTTAGCTATGATTCACGCAGTGCAGGAGGTTGGACTAGATGATCCTTTGAGTCCTTTCAAACTCAATGATTCTATTCCTCTGTGCACTTTTACTTTGTGTGATGGCTGCCACTTAGCCCCACATTGCCCTGGGAAAATGCTAGGCCTGGGGCATTGTGGGAGATGCAAAATGGTGCACAGGCTGCCAACACATTTGCTGATGATAACACTTCCAGTGGTGGTGGTGGGAATACTGGTGCAGGGGGTAGGGAATCTGTGCTACTGCCGGCGCCAACAATGAGCTTCAAACTGTCACACCCACCCACCCAAAATGGCAAAATGGTCCCTGTAAATTCTTTGTTCATGATAGGGTGGAGAATTTCAAAACACCATTTGCTCACGGTTCTATCTACAACACACCAGATCCATCATCCTAAAAACAAGGAAAGTATGCCTTGAACTTCAAAGCTCTTACCTTAACTCTTACAGAAATGTAACTATAAAAAAAATTCCTTCCAGTAGCACCTTAAAGACCAACTAAGTTAGTTCTTGGTATGAGCTTTCGTGTGCATGCACACTTCTTCAGATACACAAGTGTGCATGCACACGAAAGCTCATACCAAGAACTAACTTAGTTGGTCTTTAAGGTGCTACTGGAAGGAATTTTTTTTATTTTGACTATGGCAGACCAACACGGCTACCTATCTACTACAGAAATGTAACTGTTTCATTTATTAATTTTATTGTTAAAAAACTCATTTTTTACGATGTTTGAACTCAACTTTGGTTTCACATCAAGAAGGCAGTGGTGTAGCGGCTAGAATCTAGAACTAGGGAGACCCCAGGTACCAATCTCCCACTCATCCATGAAGCTCCCTGACTGATCTTGGGCCAACCTAAAGCACTGGTCCGGCTGCACTGGACTCCAAGCCCAATTCAAAGTCCTGGTTTGGACCTATAAGGCCTTAAATGGCTCAGGACCGCAGTACCACAAGGACCGCCTCTTTTCATATGAACCTATCTGGACCCTGAGATCATCTTCTGAGGCCCTCCTTCTTGTGCCTCCTCCTCAAGAGGTCTGAAGGGTGGCAAAATGAGAACGGGCCTTCTCTGCAGTGGCTCCCCATCTGTGGAATGTTCTCCCCTGGGAAGTCTGTCTGGTGCCTTCATTATACACTTTTAGGCACCAGACAAAAATGTTCCTTTTTAACCAGGCCTTTGGTTGATTTGATTGACATCCTATGCCCTTTTAAAATGTTTTTTTGGGGGAGGGGTATTGGGTTGCTGTTTTATTTTAATTATGTATTTTGTGGTTTTACATTTTGATTTTATTCTGTGAACCGTCCTCCGACCTGGGGGTATAGGGTGGTGTATAAATTCAACAAACAAACAAACAAACAAACAAACAAACAAACAAACCACCTCAAAGGGTTGTCATGAGGCTAAATTGGGTGGGGGGAGACGAGGGTGTATGAAAGTGTGTGTTCTTATACAGAGAGAGAGAGAGAGAGAGAGAGAGAGAGAGAGAAGCCCATAAATTAATAGTTATATAACTCTATAGAATTCATAAATGGCTTGAGAATAAAAGAAAATAAGAGACCAAAACAGTATGCAAAATGATACTAAATTGGGGCGGGAGGGGGCACATTCTACAGGAATAGATGCTGACCTGAAATGATATAAACAGATTGGAAAAATGGGCAGTAATAAATGACTTGAACTTTAATGAGCATGACTAGCATTTTGTACTTGGGTCAAAGCAGCCAAAACCACAATTACTTTTAGGGGGAATGTGTTTGTAGCATGCGGCAGTACACAGAAAAAGGTCTAGGAAATCAAAGTTGATGGGAAGTGACACAACAGTTATGAATGCTGTGCTTCTGCAAAGAAAACAACATTGGTTTGGGATAATAGAGGGCTTAAAAGCAAAAGGCTGAATCACAGCATTTGTTTCCAATGGGGATGCCACTGAAAATAGCCTTCCTATGGCAAGTGATCCCCACAACTGGCTGCATTGGAAAGGCCATAGCTCGCTGGCAGAGCAGTGCATGCAATGATCCCAGGCAGTGGCGTAGCGTGGGGGGTGCAGGGGGCCCCGGCCGCACCGGGCACAACATCTGGGGGGGGGGCATGCTCACACTCGCAGCTCTCTGCCCCTACCTGGCTCACTCACTCTCACTGCAGTGCTGGCTGTGCGAATCTGATCTGAGCCGCTGGGTCGCTGCCCACTGTGGAGGGGGTGGGTGCCAGGCGTGCGGTGCGGAGAGAGAGTGAGGGACTATCTGGGGGAGGGACAGTGCAGCGGCCGCCCAGCGCAGCGCTGAGCGCGGGAGAGAACCACACCAGACCAGACCAGGCAGCAGCAAGAAGAAGCTGGCAGCGGCGGCAGGTTAGGGGTTAGGGGGCGCAAATTACTTGCCTTGCCCCGGGTTAGGGGGCGCAAATTACTTGCCTTGCCCCGGGTGCTGACAACCCACGCTACGCCGCTGATCCCAGGTTCAGCTCCCACCATCTCCAGGCAAGGGGAGAGTGTGTGTGGCCTGGGGAGAATTCTGGGGGCCAGACAGAGAGGCCCAGAGGGCCACGTTCTGCAGAGCAATTTGTTACTGAAGGGAAGGTTTATTGTTTTATTTATTTCATAAAATTTGTACACCATTTGATGGTAAGAAAACTCAAAAGTGGTTTGCAAAAGACGAAACAGCAAAACTATGGAAAAGGATTCCATGAAGAGCAGCAAATACCATTCATGCATCTGGCCCCTGGCCAAATTAATCTCCGGGGCTTTTCCTGAATAGGTGAGAAGGGCAATTGTGGATCAAGCATAGATTACTTAGTTTGCTTTGCAGTGACATCTTTGACATTTATTGCATCCTTTGCAAGGCACAGCAGCTTTAAATAAGAAACACTAGCACCTGTTGTTTGTATAGCTAGAGCCCTTCCAGAAAAGGGAGACCAGGATGGAGATGGATTGTTGACAGCTGCCTTCAAATACCTGAAGGGCCTGCTACATGGAAGATAAAGCCCAAGCCTTTGTTGCTCTAGAAGGCAGAACTAGTGCCATTAAGTGGAAATGGCATGGAAGAAAATTTCAGTTCAACATTATGAAAATCTTTATAATAGTAAGTGCTAGTGCGATAGACTACCTTGGGAGAGGTGTGGCTTCTCCTACACTGAAGCATTGAAGCAGAGGCCTGCATTGGATTCCTGTGTCAAACAGCATTTAAACCCACCCATCAGCCAATGCAAGTGTCCTCAGGATGTAGCCCTATGGTTCATAGGGTAGAACAAGATGAGTTGCCTGACTTCAGCTTGTGGGCTACATGTTACGAACAATACCCAGCATATAAAAAGCGCCCCAAATGAAGAATTACAGGGGATGGGGAGGTTTTCAGCTGGTCATTTGCTTGGTGTGCTCGGGTTCTAAATGCACGAAATATTTTTCGACAGTGAAACTGGCCCCTCCCTCATTTGCAGCCTGAAACGATTCAGTCCAGAAATAAACATACTGTGCAACGTTACCAAATGTGTGGACCAATTCTTAGCTCCCCATAACATCATTCTTGAAATAGTCATAATGTGTTAATTAGGTGGGAAAACTCTCTTGAATTAAAAGAGGAGCCATTATTTAGAACATCAGTTAACAGCAGCGGTCTGGTATAAAATCTGATAGCCTGCTTTGTTTAACAAAAAGTAAGAGTGACAAGAAATTCCTGTATCTTTTGAACATTTCCTCCCTAAAGTATGTGAATAGATTTTTTAAAAAGAACCCTTGATTGCTTTTATTCATGTCAAATCTGTGGGTGCCCCCCCCCACACTTTCCACAAGGACAAACAGCTTGGCAGTTTCCAAATTCCATCTATGAACTCCATTGGAAAGGGTGGATTCATGGAGACTTGTTAAAAAATGGATCAGGAAAGAAACAGATTTTGTGTATGTTTTTCACCCTAAAATGAGTGAGATGATTGCAGTGGTAAAAATAATCCTGAATTTATTATCTCCGAATGAGATGAAAGAGGTGCAACCACAACGCACATGGAACCCTAATCTTGGTGTGGAAGAATCTGGGGGCAAATTCTTTATAAACAGATGGTCCCACTAACACCTGCACTGCTACAGCCCTCCCTTCCCTATTTCTCTCTCTTTTCTTCTTGCTGAATCATATGGTTTCATTAATGAAACCATCTGACTACCTAAAGGGGGGGGGGGGAATGAACCTGAATTAGCAGCCTTCTCTTCCCCCACCCTCCATTTTTGGAAGGCAAGGATGGAAACATATTGCCTGTTCAACAGCTGTGCCTCAGAGGCAATACCTGAAATGGTGTTCTTTCCTCCCCATTTTTGAGATGTGAGCCTTGCAAATGGAATGGAAATGATCTCCTGTGACATTTAGAGCCTCGGATGCAAGTGATTTCAAAGGCTTATTAAGCAATATGAAGGTAGACTAGCCATATTGGTTGTAGGGCATGTGGGTGGGTGGGTGAGTGGGGGGTTAATGATCTAAAAGGGACCAGGATATGGAAAGAGCTTCAACAAAGATAGATGGCCTCACTTCTTCCACTAGGGAGCTTGGAGTGGGGAATTTCTTTAGGAAATCACACTCTTCCAATATAAGGTAAAGGTTTTAAAGACTAACAAAGATGGAAGTGCAATGGCTTTGCTGCTGTGTGAACTGCATAAGAACATAAGAAAAATCATGCTAGATCAGGTCAGAGGCCAATCTAGTCATAGAATCGAAGTTGGAAGGAACCCAGGGGTCATCTTGTCTGACCCCCTAGCAATGCAGGAATAGTCCAGCATCCTGTTCTCACAAGTGACCAACCAGATGGGGAGCTTGCAAGCAAGATCAGAGCACAGCACAGTCCTCTGCTGCTACCTCAATGGAGCAAGTTGGTCCTTATGTGGTACTACCTAGCTAGTTGGAGAAGACCATCTCAAAAACAGTCCAGCTTACAGAACAGAAAGCTGTGTTTCTTATAGCCACCATTTTGTGTCTTTAAAAAAATGACAACGCTTCAAAGGAGGGATTGAATTATACTGACAGGAGGGCTCATATAGGAGGATATGTTCTCCCACAGGGTTCCACAGGGGTAGCCCATGTGGCATCCTCCAGATGTGGCAGGATTAGAACTCCTGCCAGTCCTTACCATTGTCCACTCTGGCTGGGGCTGATGAGACTGGAGCCAGACAACAATTGGAAGGCATCGTACTAGCTGTGTATGTCACAGCATCAGCATCAGTCTCTTAAATCATGAGGACTGGAGCCGTGTGTGTGTGTGTGTGTGTGTGTAAAGAGAAAAAACAGCCTGATGAAGACAGCTGAATATGCTACTCAATTATACCCATAAGTGTCAGCAATCAGGTTGGACTGCTTTTAAAAAAAATAGTTAAAGAAGGAAAAAGCAAAACAAGAGAAGAGTTCCAAAAACTCAGCAGGGGGAGATAAGATTCAATATTTATGGCGTGCTATCTTCCATGCTAAATATAGAGCAGAAATAGTGATCACCGAGCACGTTTGTTAACGTTCAATAGCAAGGGGGAAGGGAGAGAACAGGAGTGTCACTTAAAGTGGGAAGGGGAACATATATAATACTACTACCTGCTTTTTTCACCCCATTGTGTTAACATCTCCTCCAAGGCATAATATGCTTTATAACAGCTTGCCACAGCCTCGTCAGTGCACGAGGTGCTTTTCCAAATGCACTTCACAACATGTCGAATAATACAATATTTAAGAAAATGGGGCCTGCACCCTTTCATTGTTTCGCGGGAAATAAGGCATTAAGAGATGACAGTATCAAGGGATGCTCAGCTAAAAAAACACTGGAGTCAATCACAATGGAGGGATGAATGCAGGCGGCGGCAACAAAGGAACTGGAGCAGCTTTCCTCAACCTGTGCCCTCCAGATGTGGCTGCACTGCAGCTCCCCTCATGGCGAGCCAGCATGGCCAATAATCAGAAATGATTATTGCTACATTAAAACCAGGAACAGCCACACATTTTCCCACATTCCTCTCTTATTGGCCTCTTTATATTGACAATGTGGGGTTTGCCATAATGCAGGGCAATGTCATACATCTGCCCCCATGCACTTGGTTGGGGATGTGCAAGGCTGAACTAGAAATGGATGAATCTCTAAATGCCAGTTCCACTCACTTTCTCATTTTTCCAATCTAAAGTTCAGTTCTTCACCATACCCATTTCGGATTGTGGATTGTTATTGGTTTTTTTTTTTTAAAAAAAAACCAGCATCACAAAAGTGCTGCATTAGTGGTGGGGATGGGGAAAGAAGAGGGTCCCAACCCTGGCATCTGCAGTGAGCCCTATGAGGTACTGGGGTACTGGCTGCTGCCCAGGGATGCCAGGTGGTGATGCTTAAAAAGGTTGTTCACAATCATAGAATTGTTAGAGTTGGAAGGTACCACAAGAGTCATCTAGTCCAAGCCCTGCAATGCGTGAATATTGTTGCTCAGTGCGGGCTCGAACCCACAATCCTGAGTTTTAAGAGTGTTGTGCTTTTACCAGTTGAGCTATCCCAGGTGTGGAGTGCTCAGTGCTCAAATTACAGGAGGGGCGAAGGGGTCCTGGCTCCCTTCTCTTTTGTGGCAGCCCCTTTCCCTAGAACCTTCAGATGTTACTGAATTACAACACCTGGCCATTGACTACAGTTGCTGGGGATTATGAGAGTTGTAGTTCAGCAACATCTGGAGAGCCAAAGATTCACGACACTTGCAGTAGTGCTTTTTAAAAACCACTGGGTGTATATCAGGCATCCCCAAACTCTGCCCTCCAGCTGTTTTGGGACTACAATTCCCATCATCCATGACCACTGGTCCTGTTAGCTAGGGATGATGGGAGTTGTAGTCCCAAAACAGCTGGAGGGCCAAGTTTGGGGATGCCTGGTGTATATGATTCGATTAGAATCTGGAGGAGATAAGCTCGTGAGTTTCTTTAAGGGCTCCCCCCACCCTCTTAATAATTTGATAAACAGTTATCTGGATTCACTTGCATTCAGGATCATTTGGGATACTCATTCCCTCCCCCCACCCCAAATAAATTACAAGCTTCTTGGTTCTTCTTATACCCAAGTCCCCCCCCCCTTTGTAAAATGGAACCGAATGCAAGCAAAACATCATCATAAGCAGCTTTTAGATTGATGGATGAAAAGCTTCCCCTATAAGAGCTGAAGGATGATGACGACTATTTCAGCTTTATTTTTTCATGTTATTAATAGACTTGTTTCCATTTAAGGCACTTCTATTAAGACTAAATTGAATACAAATGGAAAAGGGGGGAGCGGCACAGGAAGCAAGTATCAACACATTCTGTTGGTTAACAATCTCATTTCAGCACCAAGCAGCCCTCAGAGGATTCCATCAACCCAGTGCAATATTAATCAAGGGTAAGCTAATACGTACAGGATGCTTGTTGGGCCAAAAAAATAACCTAAAATCACATTTGCACTGCAATTTCTTGCTTGCTCAGAAAGCCACATGGAGAAATTGAATGTGAAAGTGATGCCACCAAATTCAATAACAATAAAGGGCAGATTTATCTTTTTCTTCTACAGTTTTAAACTCAGTTCACCTTATGTTCTAATTAATACTTCTTCACACCTAAATTTTGGCAAGCACCAACCAAACTGCTTTCTCCAGTAATGAGGCAGGATGGGATTTTGCAATTTTTTATTTTAAAAAATGTCTGGTTGTGCTTGGAATAATGCGATGAGCAAAGTTCGTAACAGCAACAGCAACAGCAACAATCATTATTTTCAAGTCACAAAATACTTGTGGGATGCCACAAGTTCAGAATTTCAAACGTTTGATGCTAAAGTTGCTTATACAAAGGTTTTAGCATTTTGGGTGTTGGACTAGGATCTGGAAGAGAGCAGGGTTCAAATCCCTGCTCAGCCATTAAGCTCACTGGGGAAGCTTGGGCTAGTCATGATCTTCCATCTTAACCTTCCTCACAGCATGACTGTGAAACTATTATGGAGAGAAGGAGAGCCATGGATGTCATCTTGAACTAAAACAAGTAAATAAATAAAATCACCATCTTGTGCAGCCAGGTACCAGCCACAATGCAATGTCGCAGCAACCTGTTGTTTCTCTTGCCACCAGTGCTCACACAGCGGTAACTTAATCCCAGCACTACTTTAGGTAAAGGTAAAGGTACCCCTGCCCGAAGGCCAGTCGTGACCGACTCTAGGGTTGTGCGCCCATCTCGCTCAAGAGGCCGGGAGCCAGCGCTGTCCGAAGACACTTCCAGGTCACGTGGCCAGCGTGACGAAGCTGCATCTGGCGAGCCAGCAGCAGCGCCGCACATGGAAACGCTGTTTACCTTCCCGCTATAAAGCGGTCACTATTTATCTGCTTGCACTTAGGAGTGCTTTCGAACTGCTAGGTTGACAGGAGCTGGTACCGAACGACTGGAGCTCACCCCACCGCGGGGATTCAAACCGCCGACCTTATGATCGGCAAGTCCTAGGCACTGAGGTTTTACCCACAGCACCACCCGCGTCCCTTATCAGCACTACTTTAGCAGACACCTATAATCTTGGTTCAGCAAAGCATCCTTAGCACGTAAGTCCAACACATGCTGTTCATGCACAAGGTCCCTGGCATTTTTAGGCGAGGACTGGGATTAACCTCTGGCCTGTAAGCCTGGGAAGCTGCTGCAAGTGAGTGTAGACCAGGGTTTCCCAAACTTGGGTCTCCAGCTGTTTTGGGACCACATTTCTCATAATCCCTGGGCCACTGGTCCTGCTAGCTAGGGTTGATGGGAGTTGTAGTCCAAAAAGACCTGGAGACCCAAGTCTGGGAAACCACTGTAGATAATACTGAGCTAGAGAGACCAATAGTCTGTCTCAGTGTAAGGCAGCTTAATGTCTTAATCATTGCTCACTCAAGCCCTGCCCTAACCTGCATGACAAGGTGTAGGGGGTGTGGCTGTGGCTTTCCCATAGTGGCCTCATGGGCAAAGCTGGGAAATCTGGTGAGCCAAGATTGACCCATGTGCCAGAGGGCCTCTGTCCCTGATCTAGTGATACAAAAATTCACCCCAGGAGCTGTCTTGCCTCGGGGAACAACACAACCCTGCTGAAGGTTGAAGGCAGTCTTGAACAGAAAGTGTAAAGTGAGTGTTAAGATAATTTAAAATAAACACCACAAACACAGGGAATAATGCCCCTATGGAATATTTGATTATGCTGAAATAAAGTGCAGAAGCAGCCACTGAAGGTGGCAGGTGGCAGCTGGCAATTTTGTTATTGTTGAGTTTGAGACCGGGAGATTGAAAAGAAAATCTGTTAGCCAGGTGATGATACAATATGATATTAATCAACATTAAAGAAAAAAAGAAAAAAGGAGACATCTGTGACATTATAGATGCAATGACAAACATTGGGTTGAAAAGAAACAAATTGTTCCCATAGCTAAATGTAAATTCCTGTGGGCATTGCAACTTCCCACATTGACTTGATGATGACCAGCCACTTGTGAATGCATAGTGAACTGTCAAGTGCACAGGGGCATGTTTTGGTGGTGTTTATTTATGGCTGTCCATCAGTGCATTTTCACATGTTAAATTGGTCACATTACATTGGCTCATTTGCCAGAAAATGTTTTTTACACAGTTCCGAAAAACATTACCATAGGTTTGACCCTTGCCCATGAAACGTTAGCTTTTTATGTATATTGCCATAGATGGGGGGGGGGGCTGATTCATACTTTAAGGGAAAACATGTATCCAATTACAGATAAATTATTGAGGTTTCACAGTTCCCAGCTTTCAAAACCCAATAACAAAATAAAAAAGCATCTAAACTACCAGTGTCACACTTCTTAATAATTTTTGTAGGGAAGATCAAGGCAGTTAACAAACAGATAGTTGAATGCTAATTAGATTTAAATATTAGCTAAAACTCAAAATATGATATAAAGAACCTTACAAATGTTACATTGGTCACTACAGACTTTCTCTTATACATTCTCTTGCATAGTGACGTTCCACTCCTGCAAAATATTTCACCAGCAGATCAGATGCACTACTAAGTGACTTTAGCTTATTGCTATATTGGAAACATCCCAATGATGGTGTTTATGGTAATGTACATCGCACAGGACTGAAGTGAATCCATCCCTGTATCAAAAGATATATATATACACACATAGCAGCAGGTGTAAGCACACTTTGCGAAGCGGTTGAGGATATCGGAAGCCCCAAGTCCCACTTGATGAAAATAAAACAGCCCCAGAACTATTACTATTGATGAGTTGTCTCTTGGAGGAATGTGCTGCACTTTGTGGAGTTCTGAGTCTGTCTTGCTCTGACAGACAGCTCTTTTCCTGGCTGTCACCAAAGCCTTTTGTGCAAGCGACAGCCCTTTAGTCATTACATCCCAATTATTTACCGAATGCAAAGCTGAAGCACATGAGCGACACGAAGGCTGACTCATCTCGCCATCATGGATTCGTTGGGTTTGGGGTTTGTTTGCTTTTTGCAAAAAAAAAACCTGTTGATGTGGCGGCAGTGGCGGCAACATCTCACAGTGAACTAAATTTAGCAGAGCCCATTAACGCTGCATCCCAAAGAGCACAGAGGGGCTCGGTAAAGGCTGTAAAACACAGATCTATGCCTTTGCCTCCCTACAGGCAAGTTTCTGCTGTTGTCTTAAACTGCTTTCATATCATGCTTGTGTTTATGCCTCTCATAATGCAGGATGGTGGAGAGGTGCAGAGGTATGGGTGATTAACCAAGCAGACGGTTGAACGAGGGGATGATAAATCGATGGATGGAGCTATCTGCTGCTTTCTTCTTAGCAAGCATTTTGATAACAACCCAGCACATTTACACCTGTTACTGACGATACACTGTGGAACTTGACCAGCCAGCAGTGCCCATCCAATCTACCCAGGAAGGTAATTGCTTCTGTCATCAAAAAACCATAATCTATGTAAATGCATGGGCAAATTAGGCATGCTTCTTGGATTCCTCCAGCTGAAAGCCTCCAGTGAGGAGTTTTGGTGCATCAGCTTTACAAGCTGACTAATATCAACGTTCCTTCCCCCCCCCCCTCCACAGCTGTGGTAGGTCAGCCAAGGGGTTTGGGATTCATTATCTCATGAGGGCTATAGAAAAACCTTTTGCTTCGCTGACTGATGGCCACAGAATGTATAGCCTGAAGACAGAATGGATTTTATGGGCTTGGGGGACAAAGAAATGTGCACTTTCTTCTGCCTTTCAGTTTCTTTTAATTTATTTAATTGTATGCATTGATTAATTTACATTTATATGCCACCTTTCCTCCAAGGAGCTCAATGTGGAGTACATGATTTCCCCACTTCTCATTTAATCCCCACAACTACATTGTGAGGTAGGCTAGGCTGAAAGAGGCAGTGACTGGCCCAAGGTCGCCCAATAAGCTTCATGGCCAAGTGATCTGTGGTCTCCCAGGTCCTAGTCCAGCACTCTAACCACTGCACAACACTGGCTGTTCTACTCATGACTGGGCCTGAGGGAGCTCAGTGCAATGGAAGAGGGAACAGGTTTGCCCTGACCACATTGATGGCAACAGTTCCCCAGATACTGAATGGGGCTTCCGTCTCTGAAGTTACCAAAATAATAATAATAATAATAATAATAATAATAATAATAATAATAATGCACACTTCCAGAGCCAAAGATAGACAGATAAATGACACATCCTTGGTGGGTGCCCAGAGAGTGTGTCCAAGGACACCCTAGTGCCCATGGGTGCCATATTGGGGACTTCAATTGGAGTCTCTATAAAGTTTATCTCAATAGATATTTGTTTTCCATTCACACTGTGTATATTTGAAAGCAAAGTCTACACATGTCTACACATAGTGAAATCTCAGGGAAGCGAAAGGGGCTTATCTCAGAAAAGTGCACATAGGACTGCACTAAGTATCTTTTAATCCATGCACACTACTATACCTAAACTGCTTGTGGTCTGTGCTGTGAACAGACATCAGGCATTGGGGGAACATTATGGGCTGGGGTGCTGGGCTGTGCAAAAGATTAATGCTGTGAACTGAAGAGCTGTAATCCAGTTAACATATTTCAGTTAAATCACTCTCTTTGATGAAATGTAACTAAATGTGTGCAGTATCAGTACCTCTATATTAATGCCTCTTGAGATAGTGAAACAACCATAACACACCCACCCTCTGGCCACCATTTTTAAAAATGAGGTATGCTGCACTGTCAGATGGGCAGGCTATTACTATCATATTCTCTTTTATTTAATATGGATACTCAGTAGAGTCCAAAGAAAAGGTTGTTTATGCAACTACACAGGAAAGTGAAAATAACCACAAGAAGAAGGATGGAGTCTTAGTGCCAACCCATAATAACTGGAGACAATGTTTATTGCGAAAATTACTAATTACTGCATATTTAATTTTATTCCCTATTTTGATTTATCACATATGTGCCACATTCCTCAGAATGAAATACACAATGGGTCATCTTGCTTGATCTTCACATTGCTACAAGGTTGGTTAGGCTGGAGACAGGCAACTGGCCTTCAGATTCAACCAGTTAAGGATGTTCACAGAATCAGCCTCAACTGTATTCCACTCCAGATTTTGTGGTGTTATATTTTTGAAATGCTTTCCAGATCAGAACTTGGCAGGACAGAATAGGATTGGATTCTGGAACAGTATATTGGAATTATTTCAGGGAGAAACTGAAATGTTAGTTATTTTATTTCCCTTTTTTTAAAAAAGAAATGGTACAGTTTTAACACTGTACAAGTCTGCAGAATAAGGCATCATGTAAAAAGGGGGTGGTAGAAATTAAAAAACAAGTCCTTTCAAAATTACTTGTATTTAGCACTTTATGAAAAAGTCAAAGACAACAAAGACTCCCCACTGCCCCTCCTCAAAATACGACAGGACCCACATGCCAGAGGGAAAGATATTTGCACAATTCCACCACTGTACAATTGCAAGACAGGCCCCCACACTTCCCAATCAATAACTAAATAAGAATACATTATGGGATTTGAACTCCTGACGGAGCAGAACTACTCAGATTTCAGAACCTAGACACCCCAACGACCCAAAAAATGTATAGCTGACCAAGGACTCAAAGCCTGATTTTTTTTTCCTGTCCACAACCAACAATCTGCCCCCACAACCTCATATAGGTTTTTGATTGCAGTAACCTCAGACAGAAAACAGTTTTCAAACAGTTGCAGTTTCATAGCACAACTACTAAAAATCTGCTCCCTGATACAGACTATGTAGCTCAAGTTTTCATTGCTTATCATCAGAAGGTGGTGGATCTGGTGAACACACAGCAGCCCCCTTTTAAAGTGGTCTAGTATCTAATCCAAGATGGGCTTGAAGATAAGGAAGGAAGCATCAGTTTCCATTCCGACCCATGTTAGTTGTGTGCAGCATAGTTTCCATTCTGCTGCACTTCAGCTTCTAACAAAAACTACATCATTCATCTCACTGTCCATTGTGACGTAATTAATTATGTTATTATTGTACTATTCCACACCATTCATTTCAATGCAAAGGAAACACGCTGCATTTTTTTTTTTTTTGGGTGGGGGGGGAGAATCAATTTCATATCAATTGCAGACTAAAAGCAACCATAGTGAATTCCAATTGTATTTGCTGAATTGATTTCCATTCTGGACATGGGATGAATAAGCCAAAGTTGGTAATTTCTGCTCTTGTTACCATTAGAATTCTCCAACATCCTTATTTGCAGATTTCTTCAAAGTCTTACTGGAAACTCTCTGACTTTTCCTGCTCCCTCTCCCTCAGGCTGCCTCCTGCCCTTTCATCACTCCTTCTTTTAGACTCCTCACATGTCTGATAAATAGATTGTCAGCGATTGTTCTTATAATTTGCTGCCTGAGATGTGCAGCCGTGCCCTTCCTCTGGTCCCACTGCCACTGTCAGGAAACCTGACTGTAACCCCAACGAAGGTTGGGCACAGACCACCGCTATCGACTGCCCTTCTCCTACTTCCTTCACCTCTGCCTAAGAAAAGACAGACAGAGAGACGGGCAGAGGCAGACAGGCAGAGATAGAAAGGCAGATTTAGCCATTTATGTCGCCGTGCGGATCTCAAACCCCTTCTCCTTTTTGCTGGAGGTGGAACGATGGCGCTGTCAGAGATGTCACCATCCAGGAACTAATTAGAAGACTGCGCACAAAGTCAGCAAGACATACAAGAAATATATATATAAGCTGGAGTTAAACTCTGCAAGAAGAGGTGAAAGTTCCTAAATAAAGCACCAGCTGGGTGACAGAGCAGACTAGGGAGGGAACTAATCAGTCTTGATGTATTTATTTCCTTTGCAAATTTGGCAGTGGTGGAGGTGAGGGCAAAGGAGACAGCAATCACAGACATAGACCTGTCATTTGATACCTCTTCCCCCCTCCCTTAAAATCCCTTCTAATTACTTGAATTCCACTCAAGCATCAAAGCCCTAGCTGAAGACAATAAGCCATAGTGCCAAGATCTGCTCATTGGCAGTATGATAGAGCTTACATCCTGAACATACACACACCAGCTTCATAAACAGGAAACAGTAAAAGGAAGCATGGTAGATATATCATCCTAATCATCAGCACAAAACCGTGCACAATGAAAGCCATTTCAGACAGTATTCAATAGCAAACCTGCATTAGACCCAGAAACCAACCAGCCAGGCTCTTCAATGACTTCCTGGTATTATGACACATCTGTTTGCAAATATGTATTTGCTACATCCACCATTAAGGGCTTTTAGATATACACTATACATCTAAATGTTAAATGTGAAGCAGACTAGGATAATTCTTGAGAAAGGGCTATAAAGCAGTCAGTGGGAATGGGCAGGCTTTGAATGCAGAAAGTCCCTGGTCTCACCTGTGTAAGGATGCCAATGACCTACGCAGTACGCTAGCATTGAACGTCATGGCATTTCACTCATCCTTGGTACTCTAACACCTGAGTACCTCACTCATTTCTTACACAGTTAAAATCAAGGCAATGTACAGGTGCCACTAAATCTAGTGTGTTTCATACCTGGACAAAACAGCTAATCTCACCCTACTCATGTGTTCTGGAGTAGTCAATATATTCAATTTATGTGCCAAACAGGCCAGGCCATTAGGGAAGATTTGGCTTCCTGCTCCCATCTTCCAAAGAATCTGAGAACCTGAAGATGTCATTCTATCAGGTTTTTCTTTAAATGAAACATGCTGGTTCACCATGTTTTAACTGATATTTCTCCTCTACCTGCTTTATTTACTTTTACATATTAATGTTGATGCTATAATTGCATGGTGGTTTTCATGTTGATTTGGTAAACCACCTTGGGAGGAAGTGTCCTAAAATGTGGGCTATAATTACCTAAAACAAACAAAATGCATTATAGACCAAGATCAGTTGTCATGAACAAGCTGCTTTTCAGCAAAACAACTCCCCCCTCCCCATTATTTAGCTTCCACACAGAAACCTCTGGCTAAACTTCCAAGGAATATCAGACCTCCCTTGAACATAGTTTGAAAACAAGTCTTCTGGACAGTTGCTACTTATGTCTTCACATGCATTATTTCATATGCGGCAACATTAAAAGCAGAGGAGGCTGATCCACCTGAGCAAATTAAACACTGTCCCACCAAACCCGCTTCCTTGTGTTCTTGCTTACACCCACCCAGAGAGTGGCACTGCCAGGCAGCTTTCTTCTCCCTACTGTTAAGTGTTGTCATTGCAGAGCTCAGCAGGAAGGAGGAGGAGGATGGGGCTCTGTTTGTCATTGACTCTGCTGCCACCTCCTGTTGTCCTCCCTGCCTTTCATCCCACCACTCCCAATAAGCCCCTGATATCACTGTCTAGTAGCCTTTTCTAAGCGTTCCTCCTAGACATGAAAAGGCAAATATATGTACAGGGGCATATGTTCATGCATCTGCCATGCATCAATGTTCTTGGGTGCACCTCCTCAACTCCCATAGTTCATGTGCTTAGCATGAAGGTATGAAGGGGGGCAGGATGTGCTTACAAGCCTTCTTGGTGCTGACCTTTAAAGCCCTAAACGGCCTCGGTCCTGTATACCTGAAGGAGTGTCTCCACCCCCATCGTTCAGCCCAGACACTGAGATCCAGCGCCGAGGGCCTTCTGGCGGTTCCCTCATTGCGAGAAGTGAGGTTACAGGGAACCAGACAGAGGGCCTTCTCAGTAGTGGCGCCCACCCTGTGAGACACCCTTCCTTCAGATGTGAAGGAAATAAGCAGCTATCCTATCTTTAAAAGACATCTGAAGGCAGCCCTGTTTAGGGAAGATTTTAATATTTAATGCTGTACTGTTTTTAACACTTGATTGGGAGCCACTCAGAGTGGCTGGGGAAACTCAGCCAGATGGGCGGGGTATAAATAAATTGATTATTATTATTATTATTATTATTATTATTATTATTATTATTTGGAACCCTGCCTCGTTAGTGTTCTTGACCATGAGAAGACTTGAAAGTGTGACCAGGCAAGCACAGACCTCCTTTGGATCATTGTTCTCAGCCCACAAAGCTCAGCAACAGAGCAGGCATGATCAGCATGCACAGAAACACTGAGGAAGGACTGGTTTATGTGCCCTCATGTATACACACTCTTGCCCTTGTGTGCCAATGCTGCATGCCTGACGGGGTTAGTATGAAGCAATATAAACAAAGATTCTGCCAGTGGGATCATTCATTTGTGTAGTCCAGTGGGGTGGGGTGGGGATGGCTGACAAAAGAACTGCTAAAAAAAATCAGAGAAACAGCTTCCATCAGCTACTGGAGGAGTTCATGCACCAACTAGCTGGCACTGACATTTCTCTATATGCACCTACAGTGATGTTTATTAAATGTAATTTTGAGAAGAAACTGGGATAGTCTAATTGGGAGTTAAGGCACTTCTGCTCAGCAGTTATACTGACGTGGTCTTTATGGACCACCAATTTTTCCTGATCAGCATCCTGCATTTATCATTTGCAGCCGTAATCTGAACAATCTATGAGCATACCTAGGAATATGACAGATAGGTTTAAGCACTCTCCATCCCTGCTAGGCAGGACAGGCAACCTTGGTGTTTTACTGTTAACCCTTTGCCTTGAACACACAAACAATCGAGGCTTATTATGGTTTGTGTTTCTAGGGCAGGTGCTTGCACAGGAATTCCTTTAAACAGTACACTTGTGTGAACACCAACAGGTCTAGGTGAAGCCAATAACTGGATCACCTCCAGAGTCCAACTGAGTACATTAATTTAAGGATAAAGGCCGAGAGAGGTTCAGAAATGGAAAATTGCTTTTCAAAGAAAACAAACGCAGAGAATTAACTAGCTAACCTTTACATACCAGAAAATCTAAGAATATAATAACACATGTTTCAAAGCAGCTTATAATCAAGTGAGGCCAATCTGAGTTTTCTGTGATTACAGAGAGCCTTGACTCCCTGCCCATAATATACGGAACACAGATAACTGGGCAATCACAGGTACTTATTGGGAGGGGACAACCCTGATGAGGAGGGGAGATGCAAATGCTTTAGTCAGATTCTCTTAAGTTTGATTCTGTACCTTAATTTTTTTAAAAAACTGCTGCATTACTGATGTCTAGAGAAGTCTGGGGCATGTCTTTACATGCTTCTTTAATCAGAAGGGGAGAACAATACATACAGCTGAGTTTCTTTGAAACTTCTTGTTACAGCAAAAAAGAGGCAAGCCTCCATTGAGTTTAATGATATCTTTGCTGAAAAGTGGCTTGCCTCTTCAGCACATGGAAATTTCAAGGAAACCCTTGTCTCTTCTGCATTTCCTGCTGCTATTTACATGGCATTCCAAGCAGCTAAATGTGTACTAGGGACCACTGGGAATCCCAGGACCACCACCCCTGTCCCTTTCTTTACCCTAAAAGGGTGCTAGAGCCTAAGGTTCATGGGAGCTCACCACCTGTAGTGGAAAATGCGGAAGGAAAAACTGAGGAGGTGTAAGTTTGGCTTTACGCAGCCAACCCTTCCTGTGAGTCCTTGCAGGAGCACTCCTGCCTTCAAGGGTGGCCAAATGGGGCTTGAGTGCCCTGATTAGAAGCCTTCATTGCCACCAGTGGTGGCTGTGGAGATATCCAGCCCCACCTGGTTGAGGCAGGTACAAACAGTGCAGGGCAATGTGGTCAGGAGGGAAAATATGATGAACCAAACACTGAGGTTTCCCATGGTTGGTTCTGGTGTTGCACATGGGTGATGGTCGGGGGGGGGGATTGTTACTTTGAAATTGTTCCTTTGGTGTTATTTCTTGGTGGTAAAGAGTTTTGTACTACTGTGTAAGGAAGTTTATACAGGTTTACTGTTTGAGGGGTTTTGTTTTTGTTACTGTTTAAGGGGGTTTTGCTATTCTGTTCAAATAAAAATATATTTCCCCTCCTATGTTGACTACCAAAGATCCTTTAAAGAACCTGTATAATTAATTGGCAAAACACTACCCTAAGTCCAAATCTTAAACCATGAGCTTCTCAGTTTAGTCTCAGAGTTCCTACCACATTACTCCATCCTTGCAAGAGATTTCTTCAGCTAAACATCTGCAAGCCACTTGTTTTGATACAACATGTTTTGGAGTCACTGTATTTCAACTGAAGGCTAAAATGAAGGGGTGACAAAGAGCATACCGTTAATTTACTCCCTACTATGCCCAATGCATCTGACTGGTTTTTGTGTGCCCTGGCTCCACTGAATTTCTCATCAATAAAAACACAGCAGACACAAACAAAACCCAAAAGAAATGATAGCTGCAGTAACTGTTGCTGGACCTTCACAGCCAGTATTCCATTAGGCTTTTCCATGGAGTTAAAAATAATAGCCCAGCAAGTGGGAAGATACATAGGAGATGGAGGGAAATTACTAATTGTCACTTGCAGCAACTGTGCTGGACTCTGGCACCCACAGAACACAGTCAAAAACTTTCTGCTTCCTTTCTTTTTTTTTTTAAAGAAGGAAGCGTTTGTCTTGGAGAGCTACTAAAACAACAGCATCATTATTTCTGGAAGAGGCTCCAGTCAGACATTCCATTTGAAAACTGTCATTTTGCAAATGCTTAATTACTTCTCAAATACAAAGGATGGTCACAGCCCTACCATTTGTCTTGTTAGGAACCATCAAAATCAAGCCGGTTGAGTCCACAAGAATATTTGGATTGGGGGCGGGGAAGAGGAATAGTAATGGCTTTTATCATTACATATCCACTTGCTTACTTTGTATTGAGTTCATTATCTCACTCACTATGGAGACATTCCTTATTAGGCGCAGGGCAGCATGCTAGAGAAAGAAGCTGGATTCCGCAGCTCCTTTTATCTTCATTCAATAGTCTTTCAGATATCTTGAGGTGTCTGCTTGACTTCCCTGTTCTCTTGAAGGATTGCTCCCCCTTCCACATAAGCCTGAGTGCTGCTTTCAACAGGGAGAGAATGATGCTGGTTCCATCAATTCCTCAAGCTATTACTTGCTTTGTTGTTGTTTTTTTGTTTTTTGCAAGGTTCAGGTGCAGTGTCGTCAAAGCTTTTTGTGAGGCTTCCAAAGCTACTGGTTGATCTAATTTGTTCTAAGATATTCACCCATCCCCACACAGAGCTAAATGCTCCCTGCCCCCCTTTGTGAATTTCTTACTTATGGATTGGTATCTCATTAGAGCACAAGGAACAGAGGTTGTGGATAAATGGCCAGTTCTCACCATAGAAGGAACCAGCAGTGGCTGCCACTGCAGTTCAGGCAGGGCTGTTTTGCAGTTGGATCAAACCTTGGCATTGGGGTGCCAGGCATGCGGTGGTGGGGTGACTTTGCCCAATGGTGAGGGCCTGGCAAGCAGTGAAAAAGGTGTGCATGAATCCCTGTTGTCTTCTTGTGTCTTGTGTGATTTTGGCAGGTGTTGCTGTCCTGTGTGATCTCATGAGAGGTATGGATGGTGATATATATATGCGTGTGTGTGTGTGTGTGTGTGTGTGTGTGTACACATACATACATACATACATACAGTGGTGCCTCAGGTTAAGAACTTAATTCATTCTGGAGGTCCGTTCTTAACCTGAAACTGTTCTTAATGTGAAGCACCACTTTAGCTAATGGGGCTTCCTGCTGCCGCTGCGCCACCATGCGATTTCTGTTCTCATCCTGAAGCAAAGTTCTTAAACCGAGGTACTATTTCTTGCTTAGCAGAGTCTGTAACCTGAAGCGTCTGTAACCTGAAGTGTCTGTAACCCAAGGTACCACTGTATATATAATTCAGCAGTATATAAATATTGTTATAAATAAGTAAAATAAAAGATTGGCCGTGGCATGCCC
The DNA here is from genome assembly GCF_965112155.1 of Podarcis liolepis. Taxonomy (NCBI): domain Eukaryota; kingdom Metazoa; phylum Chordata; class Lepidosauria; order Squamata; family Lacertidae; genus Podarcis; species Podarcis liolepis. The sequence continues at coordinate 25,849,581 of NC_139567.1, read as the reverse complement.
TAAGCTCAGGCTCAATGTCGGGCAATTTCCACTGAGGGGGGTTGGACACTTCCCAATCCTCATGGAGGGCCATTCCATTAAGAACTGGATGCTGGAAAGAAGGCAGCCAATGAAGAGGAGGAAAAGTGTTATGTGCGCCTTTAAATATTGCACAAGAGGGCAAATTACAGCAGGTTCAGCTTTTCATGCAGATATGAGAAAACTTGAATCTGTTGAAATTCCCTTGCATGCATAGCCCTTAATTAAATGTAAAAAGGTAAAGGGACTCCTGACCATTAGTGGCTGACTCTGGGGTTGCGGCACTCATCTTGCTTTATTGGCCGAGGGAGCCGGCGTACAGTTTCTGAGTCATGTGGCCAGCATGACTAAGCCGCTTCTGGCGAACCAGAGCAGCGCACGGAAATGCCGTGTACCTTCCTGCTGGAGTGGTACCTATTTATCTACTTGCACTTTGACGTGCTTTCGAACTGCTAGGTTGGCAGGAGCTGGGACTGAGCAACAGGCGCTCAATTACAGGTACAAGAGACCCATTCTCTGTTATCCTGTCCCAGTAAACAATATTACATTACCCTGCCTAATGTTCGAACTGCCTAAAAAGTGTCCCCTTGAATTGTGTGATTGGAATGCTCATATTTATTTCTGTGGGAAGAGGATCCAGACTGGGAGTGTGTTGGTGGTGGATAGATTCCACCATTTCCTCTGTAAACTGTCCCCTGATCCTGCTATCTTCCCAGCCCTGGGTCCACACTTTGTATTTGAGAATATTACCTGGTTTAGGGGCTTATTGGCAGGGTGAGATGGGGTTAAAAGGAAGGAGAATCCAAGTTACAGGACTCAGACATGTTCCACATCCAATGCCGTTCTCTATATGTTTTAATGACCCCTTTGCCTATTGACACTAAAAGTTATCTTGTTTGATAAAATCAGTTTTGATGACAGCACAATCTATGAAGGCAGTCAGAGTTGATTTTATCAAGATAACAGATTAAGTGCTTCTGACAACTGCAGATTGGTCAACAAAATGATTTTTGTCAAATTTCTCAGGTACTCAAGAATAGAGCTTAGTCCACCATCACAGTTATATTTCATTTTATTGGGGAGTGGGGGTGGGCGGGCAAGGGTCTGATCTTTTCTTCAGTCACACCTTGTACCTTTCCCTGAAAAGGAGTGGATATAAACGTTGAGCTTACCTGCACAGAATCCCCCCCCCCATTCCAGTCTTACTTTTGTCTCTTGGTGAGAAGCATATCCCCCTCCCCCTGGTTCCACTAAAAACAATCACACTTCTGTGTTATTAGCCATATAATTTACACAAAAGCGCTCCAGATTGCTTAAAGTAATCAGCTTATAAACAGATGCATACATACCAGGTAGGGCTGGGAATGGTCTTTGCCTAAAACTCTGGAGAGCTGCTGTCAGCCAGTGTAGACAATACTGAGTTAGATGGAGCAAGGCCTTCCTTCCTGCAGGGAAGCTTCCTATGTTGTTCTTAAGACATAGAGGCTGGTCCCAGTCACTCTACTGTTGAAGTAAATAACTAGATGGTGCTCCGTTCACTCATACAAACACTGCCTTGACTGGATCTTATTTCAGCACTGGCATTTGGACAGCAACTTCCACTGCACCTGAGGGAGGGAGGCTGACTTAAGGTGTACATACTGTGTCAAACACACAGCTAGAGATGGGCAAATTTCTGCCACTTGCAGTTTCTCTCACTTTCTCGTTTTGCAATCAGTTCTCCACATTTCAAAATCAATTTGAGGATGTGTGTGTGTGTGTGTGTGTGTGTGTGTGTGTGTATTTAAGGCCCCATGGAAGTTCACAAGCATTTTAGGGTGAACTCCTAATATACACATGTGTGTAAGCTATTTTGCTAAAATACCATTTTTTACAAGGCAGTTTCCCCTAATACAATGCATTTTAGTATGTTATTTGCACTGATATTACTGAACTTAATGTACATTTTTATATATGTCACTTGGCTAGAGAATTGCAGTGCAAAATTCAGAAAAAGTGCAAATTTGAAAGGGTGGTTGTGTTTCAGCTTGTGTATTTCAGAAAGGACAAATTAGGTAGGCTTGACTTTAAATATAAGCTGAGTTGAATTTCTTCCCTATTCTGACACACAGCTCATTGTGCCAAATGGCAGACCCAGCCCTAATGGAGCCTCTGTAACAGCATTTCCGCACTGTGTACCACCTTACATAACATGTTATCTTTCAACCAAGGCTTCATGCATGAGGGACAAAGAATAAAACTAATAAAGAGCTATTTCGTTTTCCACAATGACTTTTGAATGTACTCCTGTATCATAATTACAAATGATATGTGTGAAAACACGTGCGCGCGCACACACACACACGCGCACACTGAACTATCACAGACTCAGATTCATCAATGCATGCGAATTATATGCTCAAAAGTTAATGTGCTCAGACATTAACTTAACCATTAACTAAGCATCTTACCTCACTAGAAACCAAGGCTTAAATATATACCATGCCTAAAGCATCTTGTTTAATCAGGAACTAGCCACTGTATTGCATTCTTAAGAGCATCCCCCATGTTACAAGCTTGAAGGCTTAGAATAGTCTTAAAATTAATTGCATATCAGAATCACTGAACTACCCTCAAATTAGGCATGACTGGATCGGTCTATTTCTGCATCAGTTTTGCATGTGTTCATTCAGAAGTTCACACCATTACTCTGATAGTATCAGTATAATTATTATTAAAGCATGAACATATTCAAATTAAAAATATACTTACACTTCTATTTTTGAATGGTTTTTCTCACAAAGTACAAATATCTAAATGCACTTTCTCTCAGGAACACACGTTTCTCAGTGACTCAGTTCACACCTTACACCAAGCCAAACTATGGCTTAGCATGGAAGTGTGAGACAGAAGGCTCCTAGAGAGTAGATGGTGGCTGCTCTGATCTTCTTCTGGTTCTCCTGCTGCTGTCCATGTACATCTGGAGGGCCACAGATTCCCCATTTCTGATTGAAGGGTACAGCTACAATCTAATACTGCAATGTAATAACCCCTCCCCCCCAAAAAAATTCTAGGGATTGTGGTTTGCTGAGATGCTCTCAGATTTCTGTGCTAGATTCCTTGCCCCTCTCACTGAACTACAATTCCCAGCACCCAGGGACAGAGTGACCATTAAATCAATTTGATAAGAAATCTCTGACTTTGGACACCCATCAAATCAGTGGATATTGATATGAGTTAAATGAACTGATTATGAACTGTGATGAAGACCAAATCCGCACCATACATTTATAGCACAGATACCACCACAGGCGGGATGTGGGTGGTGCTGTGGTCTAAACCACAGAGCCTAGGGCTTGCCAATCAGAAGGTTGGCGGTTCGAATCCCGGCGACAGGGTGAGCTCCCGTTGTTCGGTCCGAGCTCCTGCCCACCTAGCAGTTTGAAAGCACATCAAAGTGCAAGTAGATAAATAGGTACTGCTCCAGCAGGAAGGTAAACGCTGTTTCGGTGTGCTGCTCTGGTTCACCAGAAGCAGCTTAGTCATGCTGGCCACATGACCCAGAAGCTGTCTGCAGACAAACGCCGGCTCCCTCGGCCTACAGAGCGAGATGAGCGCGCAACCCGAGAGTCATCTGCGACTGGACCTAATGGTCAGGGGTACCTTTACCTTTACCTTTACCACCACAGGCATGGCTTCCCTAAAATGATTCTGGAAGCTGTAGTATGGTAAGTGTGCTGACAGTGAATAGGAGACCCTTATATTCCACTCCCAGAGCTACAATCACCAATCCTCTGGGAATGGTAATAAGGGTCTCCTAACAACTCTTAGCAACCTTAACGAATTGCAGCTCACAGGATTCTCTGGAGAAAGCCATGACTGCTTTAAAGATATGGTGTGAATCTATACAGAACTGTATCCATCCTTCTTAGATATTTGGCAAGGTCTTTGGTTTGACAGTGTCTGGGTGGTCTCTTGTATCTAAAGCTCAGAGTCAAAGTGTTTGTTTTTCTTGATGTCACCATAGAGCATCTGAGGGCAAGGATGGTTTCTGAAGAGCTAGCTCACCTCCTTGACCCAGCTTTCCTGCAGGTCACCGTGACATGCCATCCCAGAGACCCCCCTCTTGTGCCAGATTTTCTCGTTAAGTGAATGAATGCAATAAAAATGAAAATAATGGTGTTGCACCTACTGTGTAACCACCTGTCACTAAATTTATGAACAATTAAGGAAGTGAAAGTGCTTCCCAGGGAGTGATTTGCATGTGCTATAAAATACTCATTTTGTTTGAAAATATAATGGGAAAACAACTCTCTCATTCCAAACCCCCTTCTTCTTCTTTTATTTAATTTAGCCTTCATAGTAATTAATCAGGTATGTTGGGGTTCTCTCTCCTTTCTCTTCCGCTGAATTTATGATGCCCTCCATGCACAGCAGACAAACAATATCCCATGGAGGCTGGTTGCTTTCCAAGAGGAGTGTGACTGACGGCATCCCAAAGCAAAATGCGACACAATGGCTGCCAGTGCTTCTCAGGTACAGCCAGGCCCTTCTGTTGCAGACCACGAGCCTCTGGCACTTGAGTTGAAGGATGAGCTTCATTACCGGTACAAGGACTCCTTTGTATCCTTGTGCGGCAGCCGGGAAAGTGGGGGAGGCAATAGCTCAGTGTTGCAGTGCATGCTTTGCATGTTGACGAGCCCAGACTCAGTCCCCAACGTCACCCCACCAAAGAGGTGCAAAACCCAAAAGCGGCTTCCAAACAGAATATATCCGGGATACAGGATTGTAAGAAATGGCCTGGATCATATGGCAGAGGAAGCTCACATCCACACCTTACATTTAAAGCTCTCATGCCACTTTAAGAGTCATGGCTTTCCCCCAGAGGACCCTGGAAACTGCAGCTTGCTATGGGTCTCCTAACAGCTCTCAGCACCCTTCCCAAACTAAAGGTGCAAGGATTCTTTAGGTCAAAATTGGAGGCCAATGGCTGAGCAACCTGGCCTAGATGGACCTTTGGTATGACTGAACCTCAAACGTATATTGCTGACATTCCACAAGCACAGGATCTGAAGTCTGAAAATGCTCTGCTTCCCCACTGAAATCCCAAGTTACAAATTTGGCATGGCGTGTCTCCTACCATCCTACCTGAGCTTCTGCTTTGATGTAAGGTTGGCAACCAAACATGGTTGGATGTTGGACCCAATGCAGATATCAAGATAGAAGAAGATCCATTAAAAATAATAATTCTCACAATCTCAACTGATCCATTATTTTTACACCACATAACTGATTTTATGCCCTTCCAATTAGAGGCTGTTTAAATAATTAACTTTACTAATCCTAGAGGCATTTGGGTGGTTGCTACTGAAAACAAAATGCTGAACTAGATGGAGCAGAGTATTATCCAGTAAAGCAATTCTTACATTCTGTAGAGACATTTCTCCATTATTACTTGTCTTACTTTTCCGGCTTGGTCTAGGCACTAACTCAGAGCTGGGATTCAGAATCAATCTTGTCGCTAGCCTCTCTCGCCTTCGTAGGAGGTAATTTTCTGTAGAACTTTTCCTTTGAAAGGTCCCCATGCCGCTTCCCCGGGCTTCATTTTAATGGTGCCAACTTTAATTGATTTTTTTCCTGTTTATTTTTAATTCTCCCCGCCCCTCCACTTTGCGTGCTGCACAGCAGTCAGAGTGCAGTTTAATAAAACATTCCGATGCTCCCCAAACCCATTTCCCTCCTGCTACCACTTGCACAAACATCTAAGGAGCAGACAACTTTAGAACATTAAAAAAAACAAAAAACAGCAGTTGGCATTGTGTGTTTGGTACTTTATTTAGTGCCATGGAGAGGGTTTTTGTTTTTTGCCCGTGTAAGCATTTTTTTTTCTTTTAAAAGCTTTTTGATTCCTCCCGCCCCCTTACTCTCGTCTTCCTTTACTAATCCAGATGGCAACCAGTCTTAGGCTAAGCTAGGTATTCTCAAAGGGTGGTTTACTGGAGCAAGAATCACCAATGGATATAGTAAAATGCAAAGCTTAGCCAGAAGGTCATTCTCAGGTGAAACATCTGCAAGGGATTTTAAGGCAAGGTAACCTTTATTTAGATAAGGTGAGCAAGATTTATCAGGGATAGGGGGTCATGCTCGCGCCTCACATTTCACTGCTTTTAAACAGATATGGTTCTGGTTTGATGAAGTACCCTCCAAAAAGTAAGCAGGGACAGCATCACCTGTCATTGAATCTTTAAGAAGTTTTATTTTTTAACCAGGGATGGGGAACTTGTTGCCCCCCAAATGCCATCAGTCCTAGTCAGTGGTCAACTGTCAGGAATAGGGATGGAAGAGGAATTCAATTCAGTTCACTTCTCAAAGCAAACTTAGCTAATTCACAATTCCCAAAACAATATGCAAACCGAAACAGAGACACCTCTCAAAATTTGCACTGCTCTGAGTCTTGCAATGAAGTTCTCCAGCCAAGTATTACACTGGGAGATGGGGAATAAAGAGGAAAAGCCCCATAGGTGGGGTAAACTACAGCCACTTTGTTTAAAGTATAACCTAAGCAATTACAAATTTCAACAGCTGCATAAGGGGGAACCAATTCTGTGCAGGAAAATACAAAACTATCAGGCTCCTATACCCGCCAATTGGGTAATCTATACTACAGGGAGGAAGAGTTGGCATTAAACCCAACCCTGGCCATGGAGGAGGAAGGTCTTCCTGGTTCATGCCCTCTCATGGCTGCACAACTCCAAGTGAGGGGCACAGGCTAACCATTAAAATGATCCACACTCTGCCCCATAGATCACACAGCCCAGTGTGCACATGTCTGGAATCACTAGCCACCTGAAAGGGCCTCACCATCTGAATCCACCTCTTCACACACACACCTGCCAAGTTACAAAACCAAGGAAACCAATCTACTTATTTAGCTGACACCCATTCACAAAAAGATTCCCCACCGCATGCCAATTGCAAAAGGAAGCAAACTGTATTCGGTCCCAAAGCTGGCATGGCAACCAGTTTAGACTCACATTGCCTACCGGGAGAGAGGGAGAGCTGGGTGTCACACTCTGAAGGGGGACAAGGAGGCAGGCAGAAAGACCTTGAAGACCCTCTGCCCACCCTTACCCTAAGCTGGCAAACCCAGCTCTGGAAAAGCCAATGTCCCATCTAGTCGAGCATCCTGTTCTCAGAGTAGCCTACCCAGTGGCGGAGGAACCCTCTCCGGCACCCGGGACGGGACGCCAAGGGGCAGGGTGAACTGTGGCGCACGCGCTGCAGCCCGTACAGATGCCGCATGAGCGATGCCCATACTAACTGTGTGTGCACCCTCAGCCACTCTACAGCTGGGGGGAGGCAGCGGGCCATCTTGTCACCCCCCCAAGTGGTTCCTGGGGCAGCCTGCCCCCTCTGCCTACTCTTCCTACACCCCTGAGCCTACCAGATGCCTGTGGGAAACCAGTGAGCAGGACCTGAGTGCTCTCCCCTCCTACGGCTTCCAGGGACAGGTATTCAGAAGCATTGCTGCCTCTGAATTCCATTCGTGGCTCTGCCACACACCTTGCTAAATCAACACCCTGTGATAGGCAAAAGGGCCACTTCATTCTAATTGGGCTGATTGTGAGATTACAGCTGCTTTGGAATCATTAGAGCTGCTGAAGGCACTCAGTGCCATGTCCGCACCTTTTCCAGATCTGCAGAAGCTGTTCCAGTTTAATTTCTGCAGGGACTGGATGTTGAGATACGTGAGAAATGAGAGAAGTAGGGAGGTGGGAAGAGAGGCAAAATCCTAGGTCAACTAATCCTTTATAAAGAAAACTCCCCCCCCCCAATAAGAAGAGGATTAGGTGAGTTATATTCTACTTTTATTAAATTAAATTATTGGGTTTTTTTCCCCCATCCCTCTTTCTCATCTTCTCTCTTGTCCGCACATCCACACACATACAGAAAAGGAGACCTGAAGCCATCAATCGTATCATGACAAAATAGCCGCTGGATTAAAAAAAGCAAAAAAAGAACAGCCTCCACCCTGGCACTCTGCCATCCTAGCTCTTATAAACCGTTGTTAACTGCTGTAATGAACCAATCCAGGAGACATATTAATAATGACATGAAGAGACACATTTATTGTTGATTGTTGAGTCCCTGGCAGATTTATCACAGGGTTTCTACCGGGGAAGGCTGGGCCCTGCAGTGGTGCAATTAAAAACAAATTGGATACAGGGACAAAGAATCAATAATCTAACCGGGCAACTTTTAAGTTTTGCAAAATACAAATATAAATTAATTGACATGAACACGGCTGCTAACGGGTCATTAATGCCTCGCTTGCCAGCCAGTCGGAGTGCAAAATGTGTCCCATTAGCTTCATTAGCCTAAGCTACCACTAAGCGTGGCTTTAAGTCATGTTTGTTGGTTTTTCCACCAAACGCAATGCCTTCTGGAGTTATGCACATTGGACAGCATGTTCCAGCCTGGGTATTTAACAGTGAAGGAGGTGGGGAGTGGAGGAACCACTCATTTTGACCAACATGATCTTCAGCATGTATTCATTTAAATGATCATAATCCCCAGCACAAGATGTACCTAACGCCGTAATTTGTAACTAACGCTGAAGTGCGCCTGCCATTTCTTATCCACCTGGTTTTATTTATTTAAGTGCTTACTCGTTTTTCTATACGAAGCAGCCAACAAATTCCATCTATCGAGTGTAATACATGAAACTCATTAAAATATTAAAACCATTATCTTTCAGTAAAAGCCATCCAAAATAAATAACATCAAAAAGTAACAGGACCAAGAAGAGCAGCATCAGCAGATCAAAATGAATATACAGCAGTCAGTCCATGTAGGGAAGGGTCATAGCTCAGTGGTAGAGCTCTTGCCTTGTATGCAGAAGGTCCCAGGTTCAATCCCCAGCCTCTCCAGATAGGGCTGAAAGAGAATCATGTGGGAACTCACTGACAGTCAGAGTAGACAATGCTGAGATAGGTGGACCAAGATTATGGCAGCTTCTTGTATCTTATTAGGAAGGTATTTATTCCTGCCTGAAACTCTAGGGAGTCAGTGCCATAAAGGACCTGGAACAATACCTCCATGAGAAAAGTTATTTAGTTCAGAAAAAATAAAGAGGGAACATTTCCCTCTTCCTCTCAGAATAGGAAAACCCAATGGGCTCATCCAATAAAGCTGAACATGGAGGTGTGTGTGTGAGAGAGAGCATAAATAGCAAGTCTTGGCATGGTCAGAGTTTAACTACTTTCCTGTTCCAGATCTGACATGGAACTGTGAAGGGCCTTGGGGTCTCAAATTTCAGTGGTGCCTGTGTTCTACATAATACAGTGGTACCTCGGGTTAAGACCTTAATTCATTCCGGAGGTCCATTCTGAAAATGAAACTGTTCTTAATCTGAGGTGCCACTTTAGCTAATGGGGCCTCCTCCTGCCACCACCACACGATTCCTGTTCTCATCCTGCAGCAAAGTTCTTAACCCGAGGTACTATTTCTGGGTTAGTGGAGTCTGTAACCTGAAGCGTCTGTAACCTGAGGTACCATTGTAGTTGAGGAAACCTTTGTGGCACCCCCAAGGCTCCATGCTGAACCGGTCATGCTCCCCTAAATTTCTCTCTGCATGGAAGTAGTTCTATCCAGGCTGAAACAGGAGAACAAGTCCTAAGTGCTGCTACAAAGACCAGCATGATCCCATCTGAATATCTTTGGGCGGGGAAGATGCCTTATCACCATCATGCCTAAAAAAATACTAGGTACTGTACAGAAGGAGTTAAAACCCAGCCTCCAAGTTGCTGAATGCTCCCGAGGAATCTTATCGCCTCCAGGTTTTTGCCAGGTAAGTTCTAATTGGGCAGAGCACTTAATAGAAATGCTAACTCAAAGGATTGGAAACGGACCCTTTTAAAGAGAAAAGATAATCACATCAAGAGTTTCCAAGCAGATAGTTCACATGCAAGCGAAAACTCTCAAGAGAACCACTACTGTTGTCAGGAGATGGATTTCAAGCCCGGGTGGAAGAAATGCACATCAGCAAGGAAGAGGGCTGCCCCTGTGTTATTGTTCCTGCACTTCATGAAGCTTCAGGGTTGTAGCCAAGAGGATACTGGTCCCTTGAGGCAAAAAAGACTACAAGATCAGCATTCACTGTAATAAATAGATAAAGTCAAAGTGATTTATTGGCGGGAGTGCACCACAAACCCCAACTGTTATGTGATCTTCCACCGCAGCTATGCAATTCACAGAGTTGGATCAAAAGGGCACAAAAACAGCCTGTGAAGGATCAGTCCAAAACCCCTTCAATTCCAGCTGCCTCTTCCCACAGTGGCCAACAGATGCCTAGCAGGAAATGGGTGCAGCTTCACTCTCCCCACTCATGTTCCCAAAACAGCTGGTAGTCAGACAATGCTGAGCTAGATGGACCAAAGGTCTAACAGAATAAGGCAGCTTGCTATGTCTTAATTTTGAGAATGGTCACAGCTTAGCATGCATATGATAAGTGCCTGAAACCCCTTTGAACTACAGTGGTACCTCGGGTTAAGTACTTAATTCATTCTGGAGGTCCGTTCTTAACCTGAAACTGTTCTTAACCTGAAGCACCACTTTAGCTAATGGGGCCTCCTGCTGCCGCCGCACCGCCGGAGCACGATTTCTGTTCTCATCCTGAAGCAAAGTTCTTAACCTGAGGTATTATTTCTGGGTTAGCGGAGTCTGTAACCTGAAGCATATGTAACCCGAGGTACCACTGTATTGCCAATCAGCTTTGGCAGCACTGAACTATATGGACCAATGGTCTGCCCTGAGCATAGGTGCCAACACCCTGGGGCCCTGGGTGCCCAAGCACCCACAAAATTCCCCATGAAGGGGCCAGGCACCCACAAATTTTGGTGCTAGGACCATGCACGATGAATAGCACCCACAGTCCTGGGCACCCATGGTCATGGGACCAAGCTGGCACTCCTGGCCCTGGGAAAAGACAGATTGTTAGGGCTTGTCCACACTTCAGCTTGTTCTTTGCCTAGACAGCATGGGTCCTAAAGGTTTTCTGCTTGTCACATGTTTTCTATGCATGGGTTCAAATGCTTTTGCCTTTGCCCCAATGCTTTCCCCCAGAAAACCCTCTCTTTACTGATAAATTGGAACAAATGTCAATCTGCAGAAAACCTGACTAGCATTTGCTCCAATTCAGCACTAAACTGTGTGTTTCCCTGGGGAAAAGCAGCCCTTATCCTTATCTAAGCTGTAGCTCAGTGGCTGGGCACATGTCTCATGTGCAGAAGGTCCCCGGTTCAATCCTTGGCATCCCCAGACAAGACTAGGAAATATCCCCCCTCCCAAATGGGAAAGAGCCACTGCCAGTCAGTGCAGACAATACTGAGCCATAGGGATAAATAGACTGACTCAGCATTAGGCAGATGCCTATGTTCCAATGGTGGCTAAACTAAACTCCTCTGTATCATTCTTTTTTCTCAGTCTATGTGCAGTGTACCATTTTATTTTATTTTTGTATTGTAGAAAAGGCAGACTCCACTGATCACTGCACTCATAGTAACACTTTCTGGCTTTTGTAAGATGTTTGAGCATCTGATGTCTCTGTAAATTTCTCAGACTAGCTTCACGAGTCCAAAGCTGCGGGGGATTGTTAAGAGTCGCAATGGTGAGGATTTCATCTCACAATACTTAAACCAACCCCATTCTCCATGGCTAGTGAGAAGGACAATGTAGTGGTGTTGCCTGGCCTTGCTAAGGTGGTCAAAGAACTGGGAGCTCTTGCCTAACCTGTTTGGACTGTGGTTCAACCAGAGTGGTGTGTGAAACAACATGGTCTTTGAATGAGCATATATACAGTAAACACAAAGCATATATACAAGAGGCAGTTTTCAAACCTTCACAAAATCCTAAACATGAATTGGTAGTTGCCCATAGTCCCCTGCTAGATCTACGCTCAATTAACTAGATAAATGACCGTTATGGGTGGGGATATTTTTCTCCGATAACTATGGTAGATTACTGGTAAAAGAATAAAAATAAAAAATCCAGACAGACAATATATTTTTCTGCTTTCTCCTAAAAGGAATGCAGATAAAGAGAAAACAAATTATTTTAATGTTTCTTTTTGTCGTGCTGTGTGTGGTGGAATTCCCCCCCCCCTCTTCCTCTCTTTAAAAGGGGGAGAAAAAAGTTGAAGCACAGAATTTCTCCCCCCTTCAGATTTACTCATTGCAAAATCAATATCCATCAGCTGTTTGAAATTAAAGAAGAGGGTTAGGCCCCAGTTTTATACATGCGTTATTGTATTGCGAGAGCTTTCTACTCAGCCAGATAAATCTTCTTTAAGAGGATTAGGAAACTTTCATTATCTTTATCTAACCTGAACTAACACTAACTCTGAAAAATTAATCTATAGACTGGACAAAAGCCGATAGCTGTTGCTAAGAAGCCGGGGCCTCTGGAGTTACTTTCTAAATGAAGTGGGTGGAGGGACTTTAACGCCTAACTCTGGTTAGCAGTTGGAGACTGTGGGGGCTGGGAGTTGAGGGGGGGGTGGGCAGGGGAAGGAGAAAGAGAAACAAGACCTCCTCATGAGCTGAGCAGGTCACATTATTCCTTGTGAATAATTTATCCATCGGCTTTGGGCATATTTTTTCTCTATGAATCATTTATTTGTGAGGGAGAAAAAAAGTTCACCCTCCGTTCCCCGGGTGCCAATTATTTATGCAACTCTAAGCATGGGGGAAGCACAGGTCTATCTACCCAATAGCAGGCTCCCAAAAGCAGCACTCCCACACACACACCGCCAGAAAACCATTTGGGTACGAATAACTAAAGATATCCAAGCACAGCTTCTCCCTTGTAAGGAGGAAACACGAGGTAAGGATTTCTCCAGTTCCATTTAGGGGCCTCTTGACAGAGAGATGCAATATGGGTAAAAATAGGTGCATGGGGAGGGGCGGTAAAGTGGCAGGCTCCGCCTCCAACCTATGCCCAGTGATTGAACTGCATGTGGACAACTGGTGTACATACTGCTAGGTTGCCAGACTGCAAGGGTTGACCTGAAATCTTTGCCTCCTTGCCCCCCACTTTCCTTCTCACCTGCATCCTTGAATCTCCCAGAGGGCAAGAACGCAGGTGAGAAAGAAATACCCCCTTACTTCCGCTGGGAACTGCGAACACTGCCTTTATCTTAGGTTACTATCTTAATTTCCAGCTAACGACCTCTTTGCTCACTTGTTGTTGTTTTTATTTGAACGACATGCTTTTCAGCAACTCTGCTGTCATGCTTAATGTGTCATGCTTAATGATATCACTGGGGCCACCCCTAGGTCTCAGGTTCAGGCCCTGGAATATCAGGGTCTGGGATGCTTTTGACTTGACCACGCTATGCACACGTGTGTGCATGGAGGTATGTTTGCAGACTTGGAAACCCTGCAAAGGAAAGGCAATAATAACATGGAGAGCTCCTGGTGCACACACAATTGTACACATATGTGAGGTCTCTCTTCAGATGTTTAAATAAATGGATGGAGGTTAGAGTGGAACCTGAAACCACAATGCCATTATTTCCCTCCTCCAAAGTGTGTTTGTTTTATCTCTTTCGAACCCTTCCTAAAATTCAGACTAATGGGTGGAATTTCCAAACTAAGGCTCTGTGAGAATGAGAGAGAAAATGTGCATGCCTACTAAGTTCACATATTTTATGCAGGCAGCAGAATTCAATCTATGCAAGTTGTAGAATTTTTCTCAGCATGGAATTTAGACTGCCTGAACCCAGTTGTTGCTGTTGTTGTTTTTAAATGGTGTGGAGTGTGAGCAGCTTCTTCTGTTTTGGGGGTTTAACTCAGAACTGTTGAACATATTCCATATCATTGCCGTCGTCATCCCATAGGCACAGCAGCAAAAGCCATTCTGAGCCTTCCTTGTGGGATCAAACATTCTCTTTCAGTCGAACTTCCTCAAAAAAAGGGGACATGCTCTGGGCTTCCTCCTCCTGTTGATGTGCCACTTGATGTAGAAGCTCCGAGATGCTTCTGTCGGGAAAGGCCTGGGTACTCCCTCTTCCTCTCCTCAACAGCTCGCGTTACGCAAAGGCAGCTCACTCGCAGCAATTCCCCCTTGAAGTTCTCTGCCAAAAGCCCTTTATGGCCTGCAATGACTTTGACATACTTACACAATCTGTCTTCTCTCCTCCAGAAAGTGATAGCCTTGTTCTGTTTGAGTCTTCCTCTACAGTACCTGACAGTTCTTTTATTTTGGCACTGTATTTTCCCCAAAGAAGATAATTCCACTGTCAAGGCCACTAAGGTGGCTCTGAGGCATCCCTCTCCATATTTAAAGATCTCTCTGTTCCTTTGGAACTCGAGCTCTTATACCAGGCAGGAAAGGAAGACTATATATATATATATATATATATATATATATATATATATATATATAAACACATTTCCAGCACCCAAAGCATTTCCAAAATATGCACCAGCCAACCCCTACAGTCTCATTGCAACATGATTTTAAGAGATGTTTTCAGTATGATGGGAGGAGAGGAGAGAGAGAAATATGTATCTTAAACTAATTTGCTTAAGCACATGTGCTTGAGTTTTGACTGTCACAGTACTGGCTCAGACAAAGACTCTAGGGAAGAAGGAAAAGGTGTCCTGGCAGATTTTTATTTTTTTTTAAAGGATCTATCTACATCTCAGTCAGGAGAAAGGGAGAAAACGTGTCTCTATTCACAACACAATAAAATATAGACAGACACTAGAAAAGACAGCTTGTGAAATGCAAGCATAGCTGTATTCTTAGCTCCCACTGGAGATATTGTCCCTTACATTCCAAGGGTTATTAAAGAAGTGGGGGTGCTACAGCATATCTCCTTATGTTGCTAGAGTGCTTCCTGCCGCAAGAAAATCTTACTTTGCAATCCTAAACATGTCTACTCGGGAGTAAGCCCCAACTGAGTTCAGTAGTGCTTATTCCAAGGCAAGTGAGGCTAGGACTGCAGCCTTTTCAATAACATGTTTATTTTTACCCAGCTTCCCACAATTACTCGCCTAAAGTGGCAAGCAAGAATAAAAGAACAAAATATTATATTAGTGCTACCCAAAGCACACAGTAGACTTCATCTGTGTTTCAGAAACGTGTTGGCATATTCCCTCTTCTCCCACCCCCACACAACTGTTATGCTACAACATTGTTAAAAAAAAATAAAAATTATATTATTCTGGAATACAGCAATGTGACTCATATATTGACATGCCCAGTGACATCTGATGCCCATCGGGACAGCTAACGTGTAAGGCAGGGAGGTCAACAGTAGGTGGCACCAGAGGGAATGACAGGCAGAGCCAATGACAGAGTGAAGCCATTTTGCATCCATCCCTATCTTTCTCCCTGCTGAGTTCTACAAGGACAACCCTGAAACTAAGGAAACAAAAGCAGAGGCAGGTGAGCTTGGAAGAATCCAGACCAAAGTTGGTGGGGCAGTGCCCTGTTGGACCAGCCTCCACTGGGCAAGCCAATGCAAATATTTAGAGCTGGGCCACCAATGACACATCTGGGTTCTTTCAATGAACCTGTACATTCAGGAACATGCTATTAGACTTCAACAGTAGTAGGAGGTTTGGAGAGTTGGGGCTGCTGCTCACTTGACCTCTGGTTAGTTGCACCACTGCTGCTTACCAGGAGGTAGAGGGGCAAGGCAGGGGCAATGTGGATGTGGTGCAAATGCACAGATAGAGCTGGTCCAGCATGCTTGCTGGGGTGTTTGCACTGCATCAGCTATGGCTATCATGCTCCTTTGTTCACTCCTGGAATTCAACTCTTATTCATGGAAATTATTAGATCTAACCTAAGCTGCATTCAAATGGCAATTGATTCCATTTCCAGACAAATATTGTTCACATTATATTTGGGCTTTCACATGATGTAACAGCCCCTTCTGGAAAAGCAATGGAATATAATGCATGCTTAGCACTCATTTCTGTATTGTTTGGGAAACCGTGAAGGTAAACTGATAATATTTGGGGTGGTATACCAGCATACAGTTCTTTACTGTCATTTTCATGGGATGAACAGAAGCACACGTGTGCAAAAAGGGTGGGGAAGTAGAGACACTGTCCAATGACGTTTGTTATTGTGCAGAAACCTACAGTTGCACAACAGGTACTGCAGTGTGAAAGGAACATCAGAAAACCGGGCAGAAGCCCTAGCATTATGATCAGGAAAATTAATGCAATATTCCCCACATCTGAATGCACCCCAAGACAGCAGACATCATTCATTTCCAAATGACAAAGTACAAGATGAGATCCAGAAGCTCAGCTACTGAGCAACAAGACAATCAGAACAAGCTCTGAGTTTCCTAACTCCCCAAGCATCAGCAACAGCATCCATTTGAAGCCTAGGAAACTGCCCACATAAAAACGTCTTTCTTCTTAGGCATCTTTGCCAAATCTTACCTTGCACAATAAGATGGACTCGTGATGTCTTTGGATGATTGTCTGTTTGTACAGAGCAGGTGTAAGGTCCTTCGTCATATATGTCCACGTTATGGATCTTGATACTGTACTGGGTTTTGGTGTTCGTGAGGATAACCACCCGATCATCTATTGACCACTTATCATTTCCAGCATAAAGGATAGTGCTGCGGTTCAACCAAGCTACTCGCGTCACCCTGTCATCCACGGTACACCTGGAAAGGGAGGAAGAGGTAAAAGGAATGAGAAGGCCATTGCTATCACCAAGTTAAGAGCATCCCTGAGAGTAGGGATGGGTGGATCTGTCCATTCCTATTTCTCTCATTTTTTTTTCCAGTCTGAGGTTTGGTTCACCCCATTTATGCAGAATTGTGATTTTGCTAAGCAACTTTGCATGAAATTTGTATACACTTCCATGCACATACAATTTTAAAATGAAAGTTTGCCTTGTATATGCAAGTTTGCATTTTTGTTATCTTTACAGATATATGTATTTTCATGCACTCTTTGCTATTATATACATTTCTGTTCACATTCTATACATGGAAAACTGCGTCACAAAATTCGGAGAAGTGTGAATGCTGAAGAAGATCAGGCTTTCAGTTTGTGAATTTGTTTTGGAAGTGTGGATTTCACACTAAAATGGGACCTGAATTAATTTCTCCCATATTCTTCAAAGCCCTGAGCAATCAGGTGATGCCCAGAGCTTGTCTGACCTGGAGAGGGATGGAGTTCCAACCACCTGGCAGGTCCATGGAAAGAGAAAATGCACTCAGGACCATTCTCGTGAATCAGCATCCAATGGTTACCTTTCCTGCACAGTTTATAATCTAGATCATGCAAAGGTTCTAAGTTGCATGGGAAGTCTATGCTAGTGGAGCAGGCTGTCCACCGTATAAGTTACTGTTCCATTATATTTGAAATTATACCTGGCATGGAGAAAGTGGATAGGAAATAGTTTTTCTCCCTCTCTCACTACACTAGAACTTGTGGACAACCAATGACATTGAGTGTTGGAAGATTCAGGACAGAGAAATAAAAATAATTCTTCACACACCATATAGTTCAACTATGTAACTCATTCCAATAGGAGGAAGTGATGGCCATGAACTTGGTTGGCTTTAAAAGAAGACTGGGAAAATTCATGGAGAAGGCTATTGATCGCTAGTAGCCACAATGGCTATGTTAGGGTTGCCGTATCTTGAAGTGCAAAAAAAGAGGACAGTCCGAGCCGCTGCCAGCCTGAGTCAGGGAAAGAGGGGCGTGGGTGTTCCACCGCACCCACATGCCTCTTTCTCCGGCCCAGCCTGGGCTGGCAGCGGCTGCGGCATGCAAAGCAGCCTGAGCTGAGCCCCCCAAACCTGGACATTTCCTTTAAAATGTAAAAATTCACCCAGATGGGCATGTTGGCCCCCCAAAAGAGGACATGTCTGGGTTTTCCCGGACGTAGGGCAACCCTAGACTATGTGCCACTTCAACTGTCAGAGGCTTTATGCCTCTGAATATCATCTGCTGGGAAACAAAGGTGGGCAGAGTGCTGTTTTGCTCATGTCCAGCTTATAGGCTTCGCACAGGTATATGGCCAGCCACTGTGAGAACAGGGTGGTGAACTAAATGGGACCATTATCTGATCCCTTATGTTCCAGATGTGTAGAGTGTGATGGAGCTGAGTGATGGAAAATACAGAAAAGGGGCAGGTCAACGAGCATGTTCACCATTCTCTACCTCATGTGATTCTAACCATATGGGAGACGGGTGAACACTTGAACCAAGCCGCTGTGTGAAACTATTGCACCACCAAACCATGCTGCAGCACCAATAAAAGCACACTCCCAGGCTTTCGTAACAGCAATGGCTAGACAGAAGGTGGATGCGTCTGACCATTAATCAGGTATTATCAGCTGCATATTGTGCAGCCCTTCATATAGCTTCTTGGTCATCCATTGTAACCGCCATTCACTCACACTCTAAGCCCAGGATTACTTCCGCTGAGGAGAAATGGTGGTTTAAACACGGTTAAGGGGCTACAGACAATAACATTACTGTGTGATCAAAGCCACCTCCTTGTAATTGGAGACCGCATGGCTAGCCACCGTCTGAATCCATGCAAGGAAGAAGAAGTACGGGAGAGCAGGTGTTCGCTGCTCCACAAAAGACTTTGGACAACCATAGAGGACCATTTTGACTATTCATTGCCGTCATGCTCTCCACTTTGCTGCTCCCCCACCACTTAATATTGCAGAGCTTTAAGAAGTACATTTTCAGAGCGGTTAGTTACACTTGGCAAAGAACAAAGCCAAAAAAGGAGGGGGGCGGAGGAAAAAGACAAGAAAGGAAAGGAGAGGGTGAGGATTTAGAATGTTCCTCAAGCACACATACCGCTTTAATTCCATTTGATAGAAATGCCGGGTTTATTTACCCGTAAGCTTGGCAGCAGCACCCACAGAAAAAGAATGACGGCAACAGCCACAGCAAATTCCCTGTCCATTAGGTAGAATAAAAGGCATCTCAATGGCCTGCTAACATCTGCCAAGGGTTGTGTGCAGTGCAGCGTCCGCTACAAAGCTATGCTGAGATAGAGAAGCGGCGTGGAGAAGATGTAAAATAATATGCACTATTGCAATATTATATTTCAATGGTATAATTTTCCTGCACATAAAAATGTATACCCCAATATGCCAATACTGCATCATAACCCAACCCCCCAAGCTATGGGTTGTTCCCCAATATGTTGTTGTTTAGTCGTTTAGTCCTGTCTGACTCTTCATGACCCCATGGACCAGAGCACGCCAGGCACTCCTGTCTTCCACTGCCTCCCGCAGTTTGGTCAAACTCATGTTGGTCACTTCAAGAACACTATCCAACCATCTCGTCCTCTGTCATCCCCTACTCCTTGTGCCCTCCATCTTTCCCAACATCAGGGTCTTTTCCAGGGAGTCTTCTCTTCTCATGAGGTGGCCAAAGTATTGGAGCCTCAGCTTCCAGATCTGTCCTTCCAGTGATCACTCAGGGCTGATTTCCTTAAGAATGGAGAGGTTCAATCTTCTTGCAGTCCATGGGACTCTCAAGAGTCTCCTCCAGCACCATGATTCAAAAGCATCAATTCTTCGGCGATCAGCCTTCTTTATGGTCCAGCTCTCACTTCCATACACCACTACTGGGAAAACCATAGTTTTAACTATACGGACCTTTATTGGCAAGGTGATGTCTCTGCTCACTTCATTGGCGCAAGGATTTATGATAGTGCAATGGAACTCTGCAGCATCCTCCAAGTCTGTTGTGGGGTTCCCACAACCCCCCCAGTACAGATTTGGAGAGGGTGTGAGGCGTGCATAGGAGGGTGAGAGCAGGGGGAGTTTGTGTCACAAGCAAAAAATACTTGCACTAACGGAATGAGTGCTCTGGATGTAGCCTTATGGCTTCCAGGCCCAGTATTCAACGGTGCACTTCTTTTGCCCCACTACTGCCCCCCCCCCAAAACCCCTCCACTTTCTTCTGGACAACTCTGTAAACAGTTACAGAGACAAATCTTTTTATTAGTAATTATACTGTTAACTGGAAAACTTCAAGCAAAAACTTCTGATGGGCTCGATCCAGTGCTGGATATGATGTCACACTACAGCAGTAATAGGAAACAATTTTCAGCATAAGGGCCAAAGGCCTTCACAGTCAACTTTCTGAATTGTGGGTGGGGCCAAAGGCACAAGATCAGGCATGATGGGAATTGTAGTCCCAAAACATCTAGAGGGTCAAGTTTGCCTATGCCTGCACAAGATGGATGGGGTCTTTGCACAATAGGCTATATTTCAGCCTTTCAAAAGTCAGAGGTTTCTATAAACCCACATTTGCCCACCCTCCATTCAGGAAAGCTAGAGACATAATCACAGCTGAAGAATGCATTCCAGCTAAGGAAAGTCAAATGAGGAAGATAGGGAGGATAGCCTAGACAGAGTTGTATATAGAAGCACCCTCTATGGGTTGTGGCATTTGCCATGGCTGTACAACAGAACATCAGATATAGAGCACATTGAGATGGGTAAGTGGTGTGAAGGAAATATAAATATATGCATGGTATTATATAGCAGTGGAATAAATATCTTACACGTAAAAGCAGATATCTTGGCTAAAACTGTGTTGGTGTTGTTTTAATAGACAGTTATATTTCAGTCTCAGCTGCACATTCAACTTAAACATTTTGCACGCACACACCAAAAGAAAACTTCTTTCAAGGCAACCTCACAAACAGTTCCAGACACAGTGAATAGGTTGCTACCAGCCTTCGTATAAGCAAGTCCAAAACAGAGTAATGGCTTCCAACTGACTCAATCTTTTACTAGCTATGATGTCATTTGTTGTTGTTTAGTCGTTTAGTCATGTCCAACTCTTCATGACCCCATGGACCAGAGCACGCCAGGCACTTCTGTCTTCCACTGCCTCCCGCAGTTTGGTCAAAATACTACAGCAATTAATCAACCCTTTCCTGTATCATCATCATCATCATCATCATGTTTATTAATTTGTGAATCGCCTTCTAAACCACTGCCTCAAGGCAATTCACATGTAAGATATTTAAAAGCACAAAAGCAGAAAACACAATTAAAACAAGACTAAAAACCTAACAAGTGGACTCCTGAGGTAAAGACCCATTTATCCACCTGGGAAAGCCTATCAGAACAAAAACATCTTGAATTGTTTCCAGAAAGTACAGATTGTGGGTGCCTGTCGTATCTCTGCAGGGCTGCTAGCTATTCCACAGGACAGGAGCAGCTACACTAAAAGCCCTGCTCTGAATTCCTCCAGGTTAGGTTCCTGAGATCTTTGGCATTCACACAACAAACTCTCCTGAAGACCACAGCAATCTACTGGGTATATACATCTGTAATAAGCAAGTGGTTCAGTTGACAGGTGTGCTCAGTTCCTCTATGGGCCGGCATCACCATTCCCATGGCCACAAGCGGCTCACCAGCTTCTTAGAGGTCTAAGAAGTTCTGAGTGACATAGAGCCAGCTAAACTCAGGCCCGGCCCTACAATGAGACGGGCATTTGCCTCAGGTGGCAGATGCCAAGGTGCAGGAAGTGGTCAGAGCTGTGAGTGCCCTGTACCCACTACACTAGCCTGCTGCCCTCAAGTGCAGTGGCAGACACTCTTCTTTCATCAGTATAGCAGTAAGATTCAACTAGCAGTCCAATTGGCTTGGGGAAGGGCACCACATTGCCCCTCAAGCAGCAAAATGCCTTGAGCTGGCCCTGGCTAAACCTCTCAGCAACTCCCTGCAAAGGAAACAGGACAGTCCATCATTGCTTCCCTCTCCCCATTGTAGGCCCAGCCGCTCACTTTCCACTTGGCAATTTCTTCCTCTGTTCCACCGTGCAGAGTTTTCGGTACTGCTCGTTCCACTCTCCAGCAGCCCACTTCCTATCCATCTTCATCGTGACTTGCGACTGCAGCAGCCCTGCTGTTCTGACGCTGGAGCCCTCCCTTTATTCAAATTAACTGTGGGAGAGCTAAGCGCAGCCTAGTTAAGTTGGGCCCTAAGGGGATTGCAGTCTAGTGGACTATTACTCCTGTCTCAGTTCATTATAATGAATAATAAAGAGATACTTACACACGTTTTTGGTAAATTATTCATTGCATGGACTGGAAAAAATCAGGGCAGTAATATGTAAAACAGACAACTTGCATGTCTGTGTTCATATAAATATCTAGCATAAAGCCCTTCAAGGAACTCGGCGGTCTCCTCATTAAAGATGAAGTACAAGGATCACGGTTTGAAGAGACAATCAGGATGCCTTCATGCTGTCTTTGTGCAGTGGGTGGAAAGGGGGGAAAAAAGGAAACTCTGATGTGTAAATTCTGACTTTGTGCAAGGCCAAATGGTTTTCTCTTTCTTCCTTTCTCCCCTCATTCTGAGCCTTTACTTATTTATTTATTTGGTATTTATGTATAGATTCAACTGCTACAAACAGGGCTGTGTGCCCTTTTTCACAGAAGACAAAAAAAAAAAAAAAAATCCAATCCAAAATCTGCTGCCCCCCTGCCGCCAAATAAAAGAGTCAGATTATGTGACTTTTCTGCACAGAGAACATTTGTGTCATGTTTCCCCCTCCCCCCTGGCATAATTTATTCCACAGTGGTTATTCTTTATTTATTGACTGCATTTATATCACACTCTTTTTATGCTTCAAAGTAATATGAAGATTACGTCTTCCTAGAAGCAGCTTAGGATGTTTTTCAGTTTGTGACTTGTTTTATTTGCCCAGGCAGGCAAATAATGTGACCCATGAGAGCAGCAAATTAACCAGAGTGTACAACTGTGATGGAATAAAATTAGGACAAATCTTTATTGACAGCAGCAGGCAGGGCAAGGGTTGGCGTGGCATTGGATCCCAGGATCAGTTCATCATTCCACAAGCCCCATGTTGATGGGATGGATCTGCTGGGTTTGGATCGCTCCAAACCTGTATGACGGGAGTCTACCAGTGTTGAACATTGCCATGGTGTAAGCCGAACAAGCAAGGTCTCCCTGAGGGAGCAGGCTGCAGATTCCAATCAGACAGATACTGAACCCATGCATGGGTTAGCTGTGGTCAGTCCTCCCCTCAGGCGCCTTATGCCCCCCCCATAATATGTTGACCCTGCCCAATGCCATTTCTGCCCTCATACAAACAATACCCTTCTGCCTAACAACAGAAAGTCATAATTTTACTGATGGAAAGGCAGAAAAATGGCAACTATGTGCCAATCACGTTGAGAGAGAGAGAAAAAAAATCATTTCCGGCCCTGTCAACCAACGACCCAAAATTGCTCAGAAGGCTCTAGGAGGGTGAGTGGACGGGAAGCTCTCAAAGCCAAATTGTTGAGAGCATCAGGGGAATCAGCCTTATACAGTGAAACTTCGGGTTACGTACCGTCCTTCTTACGAATGCTTTGGGTAACGAGCTCCGCTAACCCGGAAGTAGGTGTTCCGGATAGCAAACTTTGCCCTGGGATGTGAGTGGAAGTTTCATGGCAGTGGCGGGAGGCCCCATTAGTGAAAGCGCACCTCAGGTTAAGAACAGTTTTGGGTTAAGAACGGACCTCTGGAACAAATTAAGTTCATAAATGGAGGTACCACTGTATAGGCTTTTCCCTCTCCTCTTCAGCAAGGGGTCATGGGACAGATTTTTCCCATGAACCCATTACACAGAGAAGATACCTTGTCCAGTATTTTGCTGTAATCCATGGGCCACAGTGCCACCAGGCAAAGGTGTCCCATGATTATTGGGCACAGAACGGGGCTTTTACTTATTTATTGCATTTGCATCCTACTTTCCACCCCCTCCAAACAGATCCCCACAACAACCCTGTGAGGTAGGTAGGGCTGAGAGGCAGTGACAGGCCTTGAGTCACCCAGTGAGTTTCATGGCCAAGTAGGAATTTGAACCCTGGTTTCCCAAGTCTGACACTCTAGCCACTATGCCACACTGACTCTATTCTGCAGACACTATGGAGGCTATGATAGTCATAAGAGCAGCAAAGACACCATAGCTAGGCCTCACCTTCTACCACTGAAAAATCTTATTCAATAATCCTCTCTGGCTTTTTTTAGATTTCAGCATGCATTGCCTATACTTTTTGTAAAGATGGGGGAGAAAATTGATTGCTGAGGACTTTAAAATGAAGAAAAGAAATCACAAACTGATTTCTGATACAGAGAAATGAACTTAATAATTTTTTGTGTGAGGAGGGGGTATGAGAAAGCAAGAGAAACTGAAATTGAGATGTTCACCAATCCCAAGCAGGGAACCAAATGTCATTATTTTGTATTTGAACCACATTTTTCTGTTTTTTTTCAGAAAGTGCAGGTGGGCGGATAGCAAGCTTAGTTTATTTGCATTCAAATGCATTCCTACTCTTAAACAAGTTTGTCTGCCCAAAGTGGAGGTATAAAAATAAAAAAGCAGGTGCTAAATAATTCTACCAAGTGCCACTATAATTCTTGCTCAGAAACTACTGCCACTTAGCTTACTTAAGCCTATGGTGTTTCCTCTTCATCCCTCTTTCTAACCTTTCCCCAATTGACCAGGATTAAGACAAAGCCCCCACTCAATGAGGGCCTAAAAAGATACCTTCAAAGTCTTTAGATTCAACAGACAAGCTCCAACAAAGCTCGACACTGAATCAAGTCAGGAGGTTTCCCCTAGAGAGGATCCAATTAAAGCAAATGCAAACCTCACATTAACGTTCTCTTGGAGGTTTCCAGTCCATCTCCAAAATAATCATACTACTGTAAAATACACAAAAAGAGAAGAGAAATCAAACTCCAGAGTTCCCAAGGGAATGGAAATAGCCCCGGTGCTGCTAGGATTTGTTATTGTTGTTTACACGGCCTTCATCCTAAGGTCCCAGGGTGGGTAACAATGTTAAAACACAGGTTTATAAACTGTTTGAAACAACTTAAAATCACAGACATCATTTTAAAATATACATTGCAAGGGTTGAAAGCAGGTCCTATTAGTGTCCCTATTTTCCAGGGACAGTCCCGGATTTACAGAAGCCATCCCAGCTTCTGATTTGATCCTGGAATGTCTTGCTTTTCCTCAGGGTGTCCCTATTTTCACTGGAGAAATGTTGTGGGGTGTGCAAAAGCTATGGTAAAGAGACATGTCTTCAGCATTCTTTGGAAACTGTATGATGAAGGTGCCAGACACACCCTTGTGGGGAGTTCCACGACTTAAGGGCTACCACAGAGAAGGCCCTGCCCCCACATGCACTTGAGCCTCTGAAGGTGTAGGAAATAGCAAGAGGGTCTCCTCTGAGGATCTTAGCACCTAACAGGGTCTGTGTGGAAGGAGGCAGTTTCCCATCTATTTCAGGCCAAAGTCAATAAGGTTGTTGGAGTCTAAGTCATTCATTCTGTGCGAAGACTGAAATAACTTCCTTGACGGCAGGAGTAGTCCGTGAGGAGGAGAGGTTAGCACACCTGGCCTCAGGGAGGGAAGGGGAAGCAATGTGTCAGGGAGGTCAGTGCTGTGGGGAGCATTGGCAGGAGCACTGAGTTGGCTCCATTGGTGTGCCTGCACAGCACTGATCTCCTTGGCCGTTCTCCTCCATAAGTTCTAGTAAGTGGTATCAGCTGTGCTGCCAGAAGGCCAGGTCAACAGTGGTGCAACCAACTCACCAGCTGCTTCTGCTTTATAAAACCTCTTCAGTGCTTCAAACAATTCATGGGGGGGGGGAATTCTGCAGCAGTGGGTTGTTTTGCAACTCACTACTGGAATTCTTGACACCCACAAGACCTTGAAATGTCCGCAGACATGGTTGGTGAAATGTGATCTCTGTAACTCGTACCATTGAGCAACCAGATCAGTACAGATCACCTAGTTTTGCAGGGATGAGGAGCGACATTGCCTGATAAAGAACTCTAGGGAACTCAGAAACTTACACTCTGTAGTTGGCACATTTAGTTGCTGGACTAAATAAAGGTCTTGCCCTAATGTGGACTTTGAATTTCTCCCCTTAAGGGCCAACACAACCACCTTTGTTTTTTTGTGTAACTTTAAGACTAAACTTAGACATTCAGCTGTGAGATCTTAAATTGAAGGAAGAGGAATGTTTACTACCTGAAGATGGGACTTTATTCTCAGAGGATACATTTCCTTCAGCAGTCAGGGTGGAGTAACAATGGGTTGGAATGTGTCCACAAATTCTGATAACTCCTGTGTGGTGTATGTAGAAACCAGCCTACTCTACCAACAGGTAAAATTGGCATGTTTTGCTCTGAACCCTTTGCCTCTGGCTCTGCCCACCATTGGCATGTGGCCCCCAGAACATTGCCTGGAAGGGAATATGGCCCCTGCATTCAAGCCTGATGAGATGAAAAGCTTGCACAATATCCTGTAGCATTTTAGATGACTTATTAAAGGTGTTGCCGTAATGTTATTTATTTATTTTCAATTAAACAGAACAGCTAACACAGTTCTTTGCAGAGTTGGTTCTAAAATTGTCCACTTCCACAGCATGTTTCTTATACAAATAAATGACCAGGTCTCCATATTTTACTGTCAAGATTTCCGGGAATCTTAGGACAAATCACTACAGGAGTGGGGCCCTTAGGGTTTTTTTTTTGGGGGGGAGAAGATTTTAATGACCTCCCTCCATGCAAAGGGTTCATCACTGATGGATTGTTCCTTTCCATCTTGCAGCCCCTCTGGTCACAGAGTGGATGAGACCCAATGGCATTCCGTTCTTGGAGTGGGGGGCAGAGGGAGAAAGGGAAGATTTATTTGCCATCATCAGAAATAAACACTGTTCCTCAGAAGTAAACACAAAAGAATAGGACCTGGCTGGGTTCCCAACTCGTTAAAGATGCAAATTAGAAACAGGCCATCAAAACATGAGGTTGCGCTAATCCTTGCTCAACAACACAAATCGTCAAATTAGCCTCCAGTACAATGACATTTGTGGCATGTAGTGCCAGGTTTAATACAATAGGTCCTAGAGGGAAGGATGGGGCCTATCCAGCTTCCGCTTTGTCACCAGTGATATTTATTCATGGTAATGAGGACAGAAGGCTCTTAGCCTTAACTCCCAATCCCTTCTGCTGGCACAGTTGCTGCTAATGCAGCCACAGGTTTATCCTTCCATTTATTGGAAAACTTCCATTCAAGTTCCTTCTCCAAGTTTCTTGGCACTTTTCTTATCAGCCATGTGAAGGCTCAGAGTTTTCAGAGAGTAAGAAAGTCATTTATTCAAACCATGGGAAGTGCTGGAGGTGGGTCAGGCTCTTCTGGGTAGCTGCTTAAGTGCACAAGAAGAGTCTGGGTGGATCAGGCCAAAGATCCATATAATCCAGCAATCTGTTCTCATAGTGACCAACCAGATGCCTGTATGGGAAGCCTTACAAGAAGGACAGGCTGCCGGTTCATTTATGGGCCTGAGTTAAGATGCTCATTATAGTGTTCAAAGCCCTATGGAACGTAGGTCCCAGATATCTAAAAGATCCCTCTGTTCCTTCCCTACAGACTTTGTCGGGTATTAGGATCAAGAGGGGAGGCCCTAATGGTTATTCCACCTGTCTCTGAGGTTCAGGAGAGTTCTTCTCCATGGAAAAACTGTAATTCGTTTTCAGGGAAAAGATTAAAATATTACTAATTATATAGCCAATTTTGCTTC
This sequence comes from Podarcis liolepis, assembly GCF_965112155.1. Lineage (NCBI taxonomy): Eukaryota > Metazoa > Chordata > Lepidosauria > Squamata > Lacertidae > Podarcis > Podarcis liolepis. The sequence continues at coordinate 25,821,945 of NC_139567.1, read as the reverse complement.
TGCAAAAGCAAAAGTGACGTCTCATAAATTCGGCCCAGAGCATGTATTTATTGTTTTAATGTTAATAATTGGAATGGACATTTTATGTCCACACATATGATGTCAAGTATTTACCATGACTTACAGTCTATGCAATTTAGTTACAGATAGTTCTGCCGTAGTCGAAACAAAATAATAATAAAAAATCCTTCCAGTAGCACCTTAGAGACCAAGTAAGTTTGTTATTGGTACGAGCTTTCGGTTGCATGCACACTACTTCAGATACAATGTGCAATGAAGATCTTGACTTGTGCAGGATCTATTAAACATAGTGGGACTTACTTCTGAGTCGACACACAGAAAATTGTGTTGTTCATCTCCTGATGCCAAAGGGATAATAAGCAAACCTACCCAGCATGCTGCTCAATCTCCTAGCCCTTGGCAGTTGAGCAATAAGGAAGCGTTCGCTGGGCACAATTGCTGTGTGCATGGTGCTCTGGGTAATGCCTGCTTCTCACTGCTGGTACCCATTTCCTGCTGCACAGAACAGCAGTGGTGTAGCGTGGGGGGTGCAGGGGGTGCCGGCGGCACCGGGCGCAACATCTGGGGGTTAGGGTTAGGGGGCGCAAATCCACGGGTTAGGGGGCGCAAATTACTTGCCTTGCCCCGGGTGCTGACAACCCACCAGTGGCGTAGCGTGGGGGGTGCAGGGGGGTGCCGGCCGCACCGGGCGCAACATCTGGGGGGTAGGGTTAGGGGGTGCAAATCCACAGGTTAGGGGGCGCAAATTACTTGCCTTGCCCCGGGTGCTGACAACCCACGCTACGCCACTGCAGAACAGAGAACACGACTGAACCTCCTGAACCTCTCTTCGGTGCCAGGACACAATCTCAGAATACATGGATTTAAATTTTTAAAATGGAAGTCATTTTGAGCACGTACAGAATGCCTTTTCTTCATCACCAATTAACCACACCATCAACCTTCACATGCTTCTACTGTCAAGGGATGGGATTGTCCAGGCAACCTGCATGTTGTGTTTAGGGACAGTTAACTAACTGTGCAACATTCTCTTAAGTGCAACCCAGTTTCCACATCACCCATCCATATCCATCTCTCTCTCTCCCTTTACCCTAAAACAAGCCCTGCTGCAGCATCATGGGTTGAGCCCTGCCAAAGAGGACCATTAACAAGCACAGCTTAAGATTTCCAAGGCAGGGCTGGGTCCTTGCACCTTGAATTTTACAACTTATGCACCAGCCAAAACAGTTAACCTGGGCATGTTGTGCTTGACTTAATATAATAATGAACAAACAAACAGTGGAGGCTGGCTCCTTAAACTGTACCCTATCCACCTCTGTCCACCCTAATCCAGCCTCTACCTGCCTGCTTTCTTACCTACAGCCAGGCCAGGGGGTGGTACTGCATGCCACCTTCTTCTTCCTCAACCTCAGGGTGGCCCTTGTAGACCCCAGCAAGAAAGGAGAGGATGGGGAGACAATTAGAATGAGTTGGCTCCACCTATCAAAGGTTCTGGCGCCATCTACTGCTGGCTTCCCCAACTTTCTTCCACTCTTCCAGTCCTAACAGGCTCCAGCCACTACTGTGAACACATGACAAAGTGTCTGCAGACACTAGTCTGATTTTTTTTTTTTTTGTAACTATTGGTGAATGAGGGTGCACCAAGAATTTCTTTGCTTGGGAATTTGGCTTCCTCCTTTGAACTGGCAAAAAAAGTAGCTGGCCAGTTCTAGCATGGTCTGAATTTCTATTCTGTGGCCCAGAGAAAGGAGCCGGGGAGGAAGCAAGTGAACGACACCCACAGACAGTATCGACAGAATCAAGGAGGCTGATTAAGGGACATGATCCAGCAAAATGCCCTCTTCATTGCAGCCCACTGTTTGTAGAGTCGTGTGCTTGCTGAACAGCAGCCTCAATCAGCTGCCTATGTAAGAATTCAATCAGTGCTAATCTAACACAATGCACCACCTGCTCCCCAGCTGATTTCTAGTGTTCTTCAATCAAAAGGAGGGGAGGGGGGAGGCAAGTAAAGAGTTTATTGCCAGCAGTGTTAGCAGACCTGAAATTCAAGAACCTAGAGCCCTCTAGTCTTTGTGTTGTTTTTTTATATATATAAATTGTCTTCAGTCTTTGAAGCAGGGAGGGAGTGGGAAGAAAGAAATAAGAAGATGGAGAGAGAAGATTCAGTGCTGTTGCAACTCGCTCTGTAATTAAGTGCCAGTAATTAACATGTGTTAATAGTAGGCTATGGCCACAATGAATCAAGCATCTCACCACAAAATGTGTTTTTCCTTCCCCTGTTAGACAGAAATGCTGGCTCAAACTCACCAAAGCGAGCACAGCCCATGGCACATGGGTGCTGGAGATGAACAACATTTTACCAGCGCCTTTATATTTCCGCAGAAAATCTTCCATTTCACCAGTTCATTAGTCACAATGAATGGATAGCCATTACAAATAAAGTATCAGGCAAGCTTGGGAGTTTAAAAGTTTTTAGCTTTCTTTGCTAACTGCAAGTAGAATAAACACGGTAATTTAGATCACACTCTAGGGCATCAGAGAAGTTCCAATGCAAACTGAGGTCACAAAATACACTAATTTGTTCAGGAAATTGCTGCAAGGTATTTTCCAGTTCAAAATGTCCTAGGAAACACAGGTCACTGCAACATGCCCACATTCCACACACAGCACAGGTAGAGAATCTGCGGCCTAAGGGGCTGTGTGAAACTGCCCACTTCCTTCGATGTGGCCAAAGGAGGAAGAATGAATGGAGGAGAATGGATGGTGGATGAATGAAGGGGTTGGAGAGTTGGTGCTTGTGCATGCATATTTGCACATGTGTCTGTGAATGTATGTGTGTGAATAATAAGAGAAACAGAAGGGGTGTCCTACCCACTTTTTGCTTTAGAGTCACCCATAGCCCCTGAGCACTTACACCAAGGGAACACAGTCCTCAGCCCACCCCTGGCATACAGATTCTGACTAGACTTTCAGTGTAAAGTGCAAATTATGCAGGCATGCATTAAAAGCTGAACCTCACTGAATTTATCCCCCATGCGTGAGTGGCAGCTGGGGCCAGGACAACAAGTGAGTAGGCTCCACTGAACAAAGTAGAACTTACTTTCAAATAAACGTGTATAAGATTGCACTGTTAGGGCCACTTCAAACTATTCTGATCCCTTTGCTACCATTCCTAGTCAACTGTGTTCCTTTGATCAATGTTTGAAGCTTGTTGTATACATACACCTGTGATTGCCTTCAAGAGCTGAACTCGACTTGAGTAGAAGAGAAGGCCGAAATCTTTTTGATCGTAGGTAGAAGTTGCAAATGTTTACTCTTCCATATACTCCCCCCCCCCCATACACCACTGGAAGAGAATTCTTCTGCAGTTGAACAGCTTGACCCTGCCACAGTTAAGCACTCACCACTGATTTCATCTAGTTAATTGTTTTCTCTCTCACTGAAATAACTAGCACTTAATAATGTTCAGCTTTGGTCAGACAGTGCCCAATTGTTACAAAAGCATCACATTCTCATTTGTATTGAATAATGTGGAATTTTGTTTTAGTATGCAAACACCAACATGGAACTCTGTATGTGTGTCAATAGATTAGGGAAAGTGACTTGGGTTGGGTGAATGGATGTGGAAAAACAATGTGTGGGGAAAGGGTTCAGCACCTTCTTCTCTCCTGCTTCTCTCCTGCAAATTCCCCTCCTCGAAGCTGCTTTCCCTACAAGATGTGGCTTCACATCACATTTATATGTACCACACAGTTTGGCTCTTAATAGGGTTCAGCTCATACTTCCCCTTCCTACCCATCTCCAATTATTGCCAAAGATGTATTTCATACAAGGATCCCAAGTTCCAATCTCTGCAGCTCTTAAATGAAATGGAGAACTTTCAGCCATCGGGGGAATGAGTCTCAGGGTCTTGGCAGCGTGCCCAGAAGGATTATTATACAGCAGGTTGGGTTCTGTAGTAATTATCTCCCAAACAGCTGGACTAGTTGGATAAACTCTCTGTATCTTAATAGATGATGCAAGAACAGCCATGGAGAATTAAACTGCAATTGTAGATTGTCTGGGCAGATAGGCAGAAGTAGAAGCATAGATAGAAGTTTCCCTAAGCTTCAAACTTATGAGTAGCTGGGAGCATCCCGCTTCTAGATCCATTGAAAACACCCTGAAACTCCACGCTGTACTTCCCCCCCTCTGCACTTTCTGCTTCTCCCTTTATTGCTGCATATGTTTATTGCCTGCCACAAATGAGGACCTTCAACATTCAAATATGTACATATCTTCGTTTCTGTCTTTTGGTGGTCTGAATCACAAGACAAGCCTGCTCTATCATGACAAAGGCCCATTGAGACAAGCAGCATGTTCTCACAGTGGCCAACATGATAGTGATGATCAATTCAATTTATAACCTCCCGGCACTATACCATCAGGTCCCAGGGCAGGTTATAGCAATCTGAAATCCAGTATTACAGCGACAGGAATAGGGTAAGCTCTAAAGACATAGTTATCAGATGTCAAAGATGCCCATAGGATGCCCACCAGAAGGACCCAAGCACAACTGTTCTCTCCCCACCTGTAATCCTAGTAGCTATTTATTTATTTTTTCTTTGTGAGCTACAAAGCTCTATAATCCAAAGAGAAAGGGTCAATGGCTGAGCAGAAGAGAGCTAAAGAACTACATTTCCAAAGCATGTCTAAACTGGACTCATGAATCCAAAGTCTGAGCATTGGCATTTCCTACTACTATTACTTCACCAAGCCCAGCATTCCTACAATTTGTGTTCAGAGATGTGCAATGTGATGCCAGCATGATGACAAAACAGCAGAAGGCAAATGTTTACTTGGTTTTCCCGCCTCCGCCTGGCTCATCTGTAAGATTTACAGGTTTGCATAACACAAAGTTTGAGTTTTTAATTAAAGCCAGATAAACGGAAGCATTTTTAGAGCTGTTTGCCATGAGGCATATGGTTGTTGGTGGCCAAGAGAAGCCAGGATAAAGGGTATTCCGATTCACATTATTAATTGCATTTACATCTTGCCTTCCTTCCATGATGGGAGTCAGGACAGACAGCGGTTGCAGTCCAGTTTTATACCTCATGCAGTGCAAGCCAAAGGATGGAAGTTCCAGCCCTGTATCTCTAGGCACATCTAGGAAAGGCTCCTAGTCTGGACCCTGAAGAGCTGCTATTAGTCAGACTAGACAATAGTGGATTAGATGGACCAGTGTTTTGACTCTGCACAAAGCAGCTTCCTACATATGTTCCCACTTATTTTATTTTTATTTATTGCATTTATAGTCTACCTTTCCCCTTCCTCATTAAATCTCCGCAACCACCTTATGAGGCATCTTAGGATGAGAGGCGGTGATTGGCTCAAGCTCACTCAGAGCTTCATGACTGAGAAGGGGATTTGAACTCTGGTCTCTCATGTCCTAGTCCAACTCTCTAACCACTACACTACACTGGCTCTCAATGCACTTGGGATTCCCAGGCAGTCTCCTATTCAGGCACATCCTAGACCCTGTAGTTTTAGCAAGGATGTTGTGTTGTGTTATTTCATTCTTTGATCAGCAATACGGGAACCTGGAAATTACTATTTTATCACAATTCCCCAGATGTAGCATCACTCCAGGGCATTGTGGGAAACTAAAAAGGCAGAACTCAACCACCATATTGCTGACTGAAGAACCATAAAATCTGGGGCTTTGAGTAAGCATCAATGTTGGGTCCTGTTGGAGTTCTGGTGCCTGCTAGCAGCTGCCCATTGCTGCCATCCCTGATAGCTGTTGTTGTTGCTGTCATAATATGTTTACAGTATATCCCATCTTTCCCCCGATGGGATTTAAAGTGGCTGAAGGTCGGTGGTTCGAATCTCCGTGATGGGGTGAGCTCCCGCTGCTCAGTCCCAGCTCCTGCCAACCTAGCATTTCGAAAGCACCTCAAAATGCAAGTAGATAAATAGGTACCACTCCGGCAGGAAGGTAAACAGCATTTCCGTGCACTGCTCTGGTTTGTCAGAAGCGGCTTAGTCATGCTGGCCACATGACCCGGAAGCTGTACGCCGGCTCCCTCGGCCAATAAAGAGAGATGAGCACCATAACCCCAGTGTCGGTCACGACTGGACCTAATGGGCAGGGGTCCCTTTACCTTTACCTTTATAGATAAAAAGAACCACTTAAAACACGGGGAGGGACAATTAAACATGGATAGAATCAAAACTCTCTCTCTTTCTCTCTCTCATATATCTGTTAAAACCATACCAACAATTACAATAAAAACAACATAGCCCCAGCGCTTACATTAAAAGCAGCCAGTTCCCAAAAGCCTGTTCCCAAAAGTCTTCACCTGTTAGCACAAAGGTGAAGAAGGGAGCCAGTCTAGCTTCTCTAGTAAGCGAACGCCAAAGGACCAAGATAAGAACAGGTAAGCCCAAAATTAAATCAGGTTGGATTCAGAGAGATATACTTGATTACTATAACATGCTCTGCGTGTGGCTCCTCTTGTATCTGGTGTGGAAGATGTAGTTAGTGCAGTGTGAATTTCTTTTTAACAAGCAATATTTATCACTGTTTTTACAGATTATTATTTTTATATATATAAATGTTCTTATTGTAATTTTGTACGATGTACTACATCTTGGTGTAGTTCTATGAAAGTTCAGTTTATAAATAAATAAAATGGACTCTGGAAATAAGGGTTTTCACCAACATATAAAATGTTGTGCCTGCACACATCTTCCCCCTGTTAATGTAGAGTAGATCCAACATTGGGAGTCACAGGGCAGAAGACAGGGAGATTCATAGTAGGTGGTGCCAGAGCACCATCTCCCTCCCTGCTGAGCTTTACAAGGGCAACACTAAGGAAGCTGACAGGCAGTGCCAGCCCCATAGGTTTTAAGAAAGAAGGCAGGTAGGGAGGAAGGAGGGGCTAACTGATTGCAGAGTGATATTAATGTGGCCCTTTATAAAAGCCAGAACTTACAAAAGAGTGAAGGCAGTGTGAACTTGTAGCAGTTGAAGATTATCCAACCCTGCCTCTCAGGCACTCTGGTTGAAGATGGCTGGATTCTAGCCCTTGATTGGATGCTCTCAATGAGTAAAATGCAGAGCCCCTCCCCCTTCCCCACTCTTGTGCTCTCCTTACATGGTGCTGTAATTGATCATTGCAACACTTTGTAGACATCCTCTCTGGCTAAACAGATTTTTTTTTTCCTAGTTCCAGATTGGCACAAATTGACAGAATTCAATTCGAGTCCAGCAGACCCATTCTGTAGTAATTTGTAGCTGCCTGATCCAAATTTGGTACAAATCTGCCTAATTCACTTTGGGATTTTGACAAATCAGTTGCACTTCCCTAGCTGGATTGCATGACACCAATGGCAGGGCTAGTGAGAATGGCTGCTGCTCCCCACTCTTGTGTTGATCGAACATGTGAGTAGTTCTCCTGAACAGGGCTCCAGGGGGATGGAAGATTTGTTCTTAGCACTTCCTATTTTGGTTATGCAAGAGAAAATCAAAGAAAGTCCCCATGTTTATTGAAAACGGGGGTAAACACGTCATTCCAATACACAGGGAAGAGGAAAGGCACTTGATTCAATTTTCTTAAGAAGGCAGAGCAATGGAATTACTATCCAAGCTTCCCGCAGGCAGAAGCAATAACCTATAAAGAAGAAGGGAACTCTGTCGCAGGATGATGAAGCCATATTTTATGGGAAGTGTTATGAAGCATCCCTGCCAAATGAGAAATCTGTAAATTACCTGGGTAAGCAATCAGCCCAAGATTATAATTGCCAATTTGCAAAAATTTCACCAACAATTAAGCAAAATAAAATAACCCACCAGAGGAAATTTAATGCCTGACATTTCGGCACCTCCCCCAACTCGCCTAGATTCAGCACACATATTTTATTTCTCCTGGTGCAATTAAAGACAAATTTTTCATTCACAAGACAGTAAAAGAAGTAGTGGCCACCTCAGCAGATTTCTGTTTTAAGGCGGCGGTGGGGTGGGGGGAGGGTGGGTGATGGCTCCACCGAGTATCACCCTGGCAGATCCCAATTGGAGTATATGCCTAAAACATTAAACAACTGGGAGTTGAAGAGGATACAGCCACTGTGCCCACTGCCCCATTCCTTCACTGACTCACTTGTCACCCACCTCAACCATTTGCTTAGTAAGCAAATCTTTAAGTGTTTGGGGTTTCTTGTTTATCCCAAACCTGGAAGAGGAGGAGAGTGAGTGAAGCAGCTCATAAACTGATGGATGGGTTAGGAGATCCATTGGCTGAATCCTCTTCCACTGGCTAGGCAATGCCAACAGGTCTACTCAATGTACAGAGTACATCTAGCACTGGATATAATTCATTTATATATACTTCTGTTACGAATTGCTTCCCATAAGATGCCACAAAGCAATTTACAATATCATATGTATATAAAAACCCTAGGGATGCAGGTGGTGCTGTGGTCTAAACCACTGAGCCTCTTGGGCTTGCTGATCAAAAGGTCGGCGGTTCGAATCCCCATGACGGGGTGAGCGCCTGTTGCTCAGTCCCAGCTCCTGCCAACCTAGCAGTTCAAAAGTACATCAAACTGTAAGTAGATAAATAGGTACCGCTCCGGGGGAAGGTAAACGGCGTTTCAGTGTGCTGCTCTGGTTTCACCAGAAGTGGCATAGTCATACTGGCCACATGACCCAGAAAAACTGTCTGTGGATAAATGCTGGCTCCCTCGGCCTGTAAAACGAGATGAGCGCCGCAACCCCAGAGTCGTTCGCAACTGGACTTAACTGTCAGGGGTCCTTTACCTTTTATATATAAAAACAGTTAAAACTTTTGCATATTTAAAAACAACTCAAAAAACATTTTTTTATTATTATTATTATTTTCAAAGAAACAATTTAAAGCAACATCAGCATATACATAAAATAAATTCAAACCCAAATGAAAGATAGCAGCTGGAATAAAGCTCTCAACTTAGAAGATTTGTTGAAAGAGGATGGCTTCAAAAGGCTTCGAACAGACAATAAAAAAATACATGCACACAGTGCCTGGCTGTGTTCACATGATAGTGTTCCATTTTCACGACTCACTGTTAGTTCCACATTGTATTTGAGCTTTCACACAACCAAAAGCCACTTCTAGAACTATAAAGGAATATAGTGCAAGTTTAGTGCTCATTTCCGTGTTATTTGCTTCTAGAAACAATCTGTTTGCAAATAATATAGAAATGAGTACTAAAATTGTACTAAATTCTACTTTGCTTCCAAAAGTGGCTTTTAGGCCATGTGAAAGCTCAAATATAATGTGGGAATTAGCAGTTGGGGAAGTGGAATAAAGTGAGATGTGAATGGTGCCACATAGAATCTTCCTAGATATTAGAAGAACCCTGGTCTGTTTTACAGGGTTTTTTTACCAGCTTTATTTGATATTCTTTTATTTCTCCTGAAAATCTTCAGGTAAAATTTCTATGAATGAGGAACCTCCAAATTCACCCCATTATTTTCACTTCAGGCAATAATCTGGTGGTACTGCTAGACCAAAGTCTTAGTTTTGCCCACTGCGTGGGGAGTTTCATTACCAGCCCTAGATATCAAACAGGGCACTCAGTGTGGGTGGGAGGAAAACCCAGGCAATGCAGTTCTGTGAAGCATTAAAGTTTTTGCTGGGTCTCTGGCTGAGGCATTCACTACACAAATGTATAGTACATGATCACTCACTCCTCTTACCGGGGTGAGGGTGGGGAAGAATGGTTCCCTCAAAAATCTCCCAGTGTTTTCTCTGGGAAGGTAACCTCCCAAATCATCTTGAAATATCAGTTTAGGAAACAACAACTCTGAACCAAAATGCAGGTCCAGGACTGTGGTTCGGAAAGGGTCTTTCTATAATCTTCTATGCAACTTTAATGATATCTATGCAACACTTTTGAGAACCACAGTTAGGCAAAGGGGAAAGTCTTTGTGAGGTAGCTTTTATGCTTTCCCATTCTCTTCTGAAAACAACTATATTTCTCCCATTCTACTGAATTTAGTGCCTTATCGTTCCAGGATATACTGGAAGAATTATTCATTCAATTTGTAAAACCAAATCTGTGAATTTTCCGGATATCTAGCAATGGGCAATCTGGATGTGTGTCCACATAAATGAACAAGTTCATCTAATTAGGGGGTTTATTTGTTTGAGTTGTACATGAATATACCAAATTACATTATCAGATCATAGTCCTGCTTCTGATTTATTCTTTCTTTGTTCTTCAAGACTTCGTACATCTAAGCAATTAACCTCTCAAAGAGCCAGAGAACACATAATTATCCTCATTTGTCTAAACGTCACTAAGATGGCCGCCTTTCAATTAACCTTCTGGGAATGGAAGAAAGTTGGAGTGATATAGTGATCATTTTGAACCTCACTGTATGCTTTTTATTTTATTTTTTTAAAAAAAATCTAATTGAATTGAAATATTCACATGATAAAATATGGCCAGATAGCTATTTCCACAGGTAAAAGGAATTTGAGAAAGAAAGAGAAGTCAACTGAGCTACGGTAATGTCGTAATATCACTTGGCACTTCTGTCCGAGGATATAAAAAGCACTTTACACGAATTAATAAATTTAAGTACTGCCTTTCTGGCTGTCCCCCACCCCTCCCACAATCATCAGAGCTCACAATTGTGGAGAAAAAGATACGATTGGCTGAAAATTCAAGAGCATTTTTAATCAATACATTTTACTCTTAACCAAAACCATTTTGTAATTTTCAGAGCATTTTTCTTTTTTTCAAAACACATTTATTAAACTGTTAGAATAAAAAGTGTATTTCCTGGGTGTAATTAAAGATGACATGTTGATTATCAAGTCAGCTTTACAAATACAAGCAGTGGCCCTTTTAGACGTGTCCAATACACACACACGTCACACTGAACTCGAAGGCTGAGTGTGTTTTGGTAGGCATGTTGCTTTGCAAAGTGACAATTAGGTATTGTTTTTTTCCATAAAAATGCAAGCATCCCTGGACAGGTCTAACAAGTGACTGAATGTATGGACTGGAAATCAGGGCATAATAATTACTTCACCAGAAAGCTTAAGAGACTGAACTCACAAAACAGCAAGAAGGACTGGAGAGCCAAGCTATTTACTTCATGAACATCCCTCCCCGCAAAGCACTGTGGTTGCATCCAGATGACCAATATATTAAGCATTCATTGCAACATCTGTGCACAAATGTGTGGGGAGGTTAGATGCTGCCAGCTATTTTTTTAAAAAGCATTGATTCTGATTTGTTTGTAGGGACATTATATGACATGGCATCATGCAAATGTTATCCCAAAATATTACAACTTATGGGCAGAGCCACCATATATGCAGGTATTATTGTATTTCTAAAAAACGAATCAAACAGTGCTCTTCTAAGTCTAATCTCTCTTTTCACAGCTCCTGTTACTCGGTCCCTGCTCCTGCCAACCTAGCAGTTCAAAAGCACATCAAAATGCAAGTAGATCAATAGGTACCACTCCAGCGGGAAGGTAAACGGCGTTTATGTGTGCTGCTCTGGTTTGCCAGAAGTGGCTTAGTCATGCTGGCCACATGACCCGGAAGCTGTACGCCGGCTCCCTCAGCCAATAAAGCGAGATGAGCACCGCAACCCCAGAGTCAGCCACGTGAGGACCTAATGGTCAGGGGTCCCTTTACCTTTACCTTTAAATTGCTCTATAAGGACATTATTTTCCTCTTAGTGGCAGCTCAGTCAACTAGAGCAGGGGGCTGAAAAACATTGTCTGATTTCTTGCTTACAAAACCTCATTTTTAGGTCTTATCACAATAAAGTGGTATATATTTTTTATGAAATAACTTGATATAGGTGTGTTTTGCACTTAGCTTTTATGGAAAGGCTAAAGGTCAAGCCAAATCTGATGGGTTTGCTACAATGTGACCCCTGTTTTAAACTTTTTATCATACTTAAGTACTCAACCTGGGTCAGGGGAAACACTCCTTTTCATATTTTGCTATCCTAACCACTTGTTGCTATTCCTAAAATGGATTGGTGTACAATGACTAATGCAAGGTTGGGTTTGATTTGTGTTGGTTTGTTTCTTGATGTTCCCTTATCACCTTGTTTTGCATTAAATCAATAAAAAAAAGTTTTTTAAAAAAGTTCTCACACTTTACTGTGAATTTTCAGGACAAGTTTGTTATGTAAGAGCACCAAACAAAAATTAATTGTGCAACTTGGATTTGCTGATATAACTTTGAATCCCACCTGAAAGCAACAACAATCTGGAAGTGCCTTGTGACTGGAGAACCCTGATAAAATCCTTCCCTCTGAGTACAAGCTAGATCTGCAAGTCACAAAGGCTGGCATGTACCAGTTTGTGTGGGACTTGTGATCCTCATGATTGCACCCAGTGCTCTTGTTATAAAAGTTGTGGCCTAGGATTTATTTTTAAGAATGGAATCCAGGGTCAAAGAGGTTTATCATCTCCCTTAGAAGGCAAAGGTCACACCTTAATAAAGTTAGCATTACAGAATCAGTAATAGAAAAAGTATCTTTGCTTTGTTTATAACAACAAATCCTTCCTTTTGCTGAGACAGTGTTTCACGCACCAAGTGGGTTATTATCCCACTTCCCTCACCCCAGCTGTATAAATATGTATCATTTCACCAGAAAGAATGTGCCAAGCTGAACCTTCGCCTACTCAGGAACACAGTATTAAAAAGAAGATGAAGGCCCTGATGTTGGCTATTGCGTGTCAATAATAAAACTCACACACACACACACCCCAGCGCACGCACATTTCTGAAGTTCATCACATTTCATTCCTGACAAGCGTGGCTTTCCAATTCATCTCTGAGATGCTGCTTCCCTCACAGCATGAAATCTGGATCGCCAAAAAGCAATTTCAACTCGGGCACCTCGCAGTTCTTCCCAGTTTTGATGTGAAGCGAGAACCGGGAGGCCTGTCGACTGCAAGACACAGTGGGGGAAATAGCGTACAGCCCGTGAATCCTCACTCAGCCAAATCAGCGTCAACCACATCTGCTATTTATTATCGCTGAATGAGATACTCATCTGCCCCTGACAGTGCGTAACATTTCAACAAAAGTTCAGATCGGCTGTACAGCGCCTCATCCTCCCTGCCATCCCTTTCATGAAAAAAAAAAGTGAATTCAGAGGCTTTCATTCTCTTTCCTCTTTTTCTCAGCTTGCCCTCTGCCCTCTCCAAGAACCTGATCCTAGCAGTACCAGCACAAAGACCATCTACGACCCATGACTCATGGGTATTCTCAGGATGTTGCACTGGTGCTCAAGGCATCATGGTCAATAAGAATGTTAAAGCATGACTGGAACCAGGGCGGGATTTAGGTCTCATGAGGCCCTAAGCTACTGAAGGTAATGGGGCCCTTTATATATCCAGTTGTCCTTTGTCAACAACAAATTGCTGCTGGTATTTTTTGTGTTGAATATATGCTATATGGTAATTTATGGACCTATCAGATATCTAAAGCCATTTGCCACTGTTGCTGTATGTAGGTTTTATTTTATTTGTTTTTTATCTTATATGTTGGAAATGTACATCCAGGGTGTGTTTTTTCCCCCTTTTTTGGGGGGGGGGGGCAAGAGAGTGGAGCCCTAAGCTATAACTTGTTTAGCTTATACGTAAATCTGGCACTGACTGGAACAGACTAAAAGGCCTATCCGGTCCAATATTCTGCTTGCCGCAGTAGCCAATCCAACACTTATGTAAAGCCCATGGGTCATTTTCTAATTTTTTTGTTGAATTTATATTTATCACCTTCCTCCAAAGGAATGCATGGCAGCAAACAAGTAGGTGCTAAAGCAATCTAATGAATACTTAGGGGGGGGGGGACAAATTTCTAAAAAAACAAACAAAAAACAACAACAGCTAAGAACTCTTGAAAGCAACCACATGTTCTCAAACTAACAATTTCAGGGTTTCCAGGGGGACACCAGACATGTCTGCGTAAAGAGGAAAGTTTTTAAACAAATTTCTTCTAGAAGATAATAACTTTTTGAATAGGGATTGAAAGCAACATTCCTTTCCGCAACTCACTGCTATTCAGAGAATATGCTGCCTCTGAACCTGGACACTCTATAGAGCTACTATGACCAAAAGTCATAGAATTCCAGAGTTGGAAGGGACCCTAAGGATCATCTAGTCCAACTAAAGCATTTATGACAGATTGCCACCCAACCTCTGCTTATAAACCTCCAAGGAAAGGGAATCTACCACCTCCCGAAGGAGTCTATTCCATTGTTGAACAGTTCTCACCATCAGGAAGTTCTTCCTGGTGTTCAGTTGGATTATTCTTTCTTGTACCTTGAACCCATTTGGGTCCAACCCTCTGGAACAGGAGAAAAAAATAAGCTTGTTCCTTCTTCCATGTGACAGTCCTTTATATACAGTGGTATCTTGGGTTAAGAACTTAATTCGTTCTGGAGGTCTATTCTTAACCTGAAACTGTTCTTAACCTGAGGTACCACTTTAGCTAATGGGGCCTCCCATTGCCACCACGCCACAAGCACACAATATCTGTTCTCATCCTGAAGCAAAGTTCTTAACCCAAGGTACTATTTCTGGGATAGCAGAGTCTGTAACCTGGAGCGTCTGTAACCTGAAGCGTCTGTAACCCGAGGTACCACTGTATTTGAAAATGACTATCATAATTGCTCTCAGTCTTATCTTATCCAGGCTAAACATACCCAACTCCCTCAACTATTCCTCATTAGGCTTGGTTTTCAGACTATATCATCTTGGTCGCCCTCCTTTGCACAAGTTGCAGCTGGTCAATATCCTTCTTAAACTATGGTGCTCAGAAATGGACACAGTATTCCAGGTGTGGTCTAGCCAAGGAAGAATAGAATGGTACTATTGCTTCCCCTGATCAGGACACTTTTGTTGATGCAGCGTAGAATAGCATTAGGTGTTTTTTCTTTGCTGCCACAACACACTGTTGACTCATGTTAAACTTGTGATCTATGAAGACTCATAGAACCTTTTCATGTGTACTACTGGCAAGCCAGATTTCCCTCATCCTATATTTGTGCAACTGGTTCTTCTTGCCTAATTGCGTTTGTCCCTATTGAAATTCATTTTGTTAGTTTTGGCCCAGTTTTCCAATCAGTTAAGGTCGTCTTGAGTCCTGATTCTGTCTTCTGTGGCATTAGCTACTACTCCCAGCTTGAAGTCACCTGCAGATTTTATGAGCATCCCCTCAAGTCCTTCATGCAAGTCATTTATAAAGATGTTGAACAACAGTGGACCCTTGCCTCTGTATCATGAAATCCAAAACCAACAGTGGTGCCTATTTGCACAAAATGTTCATGTAGCTAGTAGCGCAGAACAGAGAAGCCTGTGCACAATGGCATGGTCTTTTGAGCAACAGTTCAGTACCATGGACAACAACAAGGCAGTTTTGGGCAGGGAATAAAGATATGCACCAGCATAACATCAAAGTGCTATTGCAAACTGGTTGGCACTTTGAATGTGGGCAGGGTGGGAAAGCGCAGTTATGCTGTCATTCCATGAAAAAAAGAAAAGAAAAGAAAACCCTTGCCCTTGCAAAAATTATATATCAGGCTTTTGCAAGTCAGTTTCCTGAACAAGCATTGCCACTCCTCAACAAGGCAGAAATATCCTGTCTGCAGAAATAGGATGAAAGATTTCACACATACGCTATCATCAATTCCCTGAGCTACTCTTTGAATCTAGGAAGCTGCCTTATCCTGGCACTGAGTCAGGCTGTCAGCCCTTCTGACGGTGGCCAGCTGGGTCTCCTCAGGGGTTCTGCTGTGGGTTCTTGCCCAGCTCTACTACTTGAGATTCTTTAGCAGCAGAAACCTGCAACAGAACCTGGGATTTATGCATACAAAGCACATGTGATCTGCCACTGGGCTGCAGCTGCCATACGTAAAAGGCAGGATAATGTGGTGTAATGGTCAGTGTTAGACTAGGGCTTGGGAGACCAGGGTTCAAATCTCCACTTGGCCATGAAACTCACCTTGGGCAAGTTGCTGCCTCTCAGCCTAACCTACTTCACAGGGTTGTTGTGGGCATTAAATAAGGGGAGAAAACCATGTATGCCACCTTGAGCTCCTTGGGGGGAAAGGTGGGATAGAAATGCAATAAATAAACACATAATCAAATAAACATATAACAATGAAACACAGAGTTCTGCTTTCATGTTTCGTGTTGTGGTATATTTATGAGCAACATTCAGTAGCTGTACTTCTGTCTAGGGATGTACAGATCAGTCCATTTCTGTTCCCTCTCGATTATGAATGTGGTTAATTCATAAGTCAATTCCTTTTCCTTTAAAAAACCCCACAAACTCTACAAAATCTGAATTTCATCCAATGCTCATCCTGCTCAGAGCAGACCCATCAAAATCAATGGACAAGTTACTGATGCCAACTGATTTCAGTAGATTTTGCTCTGAATAGGACTAGCATTAGGCACAACTTTCCATATATAAATATTTATTTAAATAGCATCCCATCACAAATTATTTCTTTAAATAAATATTTTTATCTCAATGTATGCATCTTTAAACGTATTATTTCCTTTTTTAAAAAAATACCCATTTAAAATGCATTTTAGCATATTTCTTGAATTGAGATCGGGGATTCAGGGAAGCACAAAATCCAATGGATAAACTCCAATCCAGTTTAGAGCCTGAGAGGTGTCAGTTAGGTTGACCCATTTAAAAACTGCAGGCCAACTAAAATTACCTCCCTTCCCCTGCCCTGCCACTGTGAGGGGTGAAGCATCACCTGTGTAACTTCAGCTTCTTTGCCCTCTCCTGGATGCACAGCTAAAATCCAGGAAGCAGGTGCATCTGAAGAAAGCAGAGTGTGCCACAGAGGCTCTCCACTCAGCGCCAACTGCATCGAGCCAGGGAGGATAGAGTAAGGATAATAAACAGGTGCCACGTTTATTCCCATCACATCCAGACGGCAACATAATTAAAATGCAGGTTGGAGTCAGGGCACCTATCGATAAATCTTTGCCTTTGGTTCCAAGGCTTGACAGGAAGCCTATAGCTGGTGAGGGGAGTTCGGTCAGAGGAGGAGGCAGAGAGAAAGGACCTAGCTCATGGGCAGCCATTTTAATGTTTCCTTTGAGTAATGGGCCTTGCAAATTAGCACCCTGGCAGCCTGAATTATATATATATATGGTTTTTTTTTGCAAAGGACGGGAGGACTCTCAAGTAGAAAGGTGATTTGGGAAAGAGTCCCCAAGGGGAGTGTTGATTTCTGTGCCTCACTGCTATGGCCATATTTTTATTCTAGCTGGGAGCAGAGATACCAGGGAACTCTTGGGTGTTTTGAATGCTCTGGGTGGGGAGAACGGAGCAGGAAACAACCTGATGAGTGTGTGGGAGAGGAAGGGAGGGAAAGCAATAAATTATGGTGATGAGAAAGGAAGAAGCAGCTTGTGCCAGACAACAGAAAACCCAGGAGGAGGACCAGAGTTTGCAGAAGATTTAAGTAGTGCTTAAAAAAAAAAGTGGGGGGGGAGTGTCAGTACTCAGCATGGAGTTTTTACAGTAAGTGACACACTTTTAACTTTTTGGGTGGCAGGGAAGCTGCTGGTACTGCATACCCTTGAGTACCCCCAGAAAATAACCCACTGGATTTAAGTATGATCTGCACCAGGAGATGGGAACATCTGCATTCTTTCTTTCAATTGCTGCCAGAGGTTGGTATTTGATGAGCATCAATTCCGGAGGAAGGTATAAACCTGAACATCACCTTTCCACCTTGCCTGCCTCCCTAACCAGCCAGCTCAATTTGCAATGGAGCAGGTGTCCCAGAGCTCATCGCCTACCCTACACAAGTTTCACAGCATGGAACTTGATTAATTGTCATGGCTCCCCACCAACAGGGCCTGGCAAATGATATTAATGCTATGGAGATGGGGGATCTCTGGCAGAGTATTTCCAATTAACTCGCTTCCAGGGTTTCAGCTACTGGGGAACAACAACAGTGAGAACATGTGATTGCCCTCCTGTCCTGGTTGTGGGTTTCCCAGAAGTATCTGGTTGGCAACAGTGGGCTAGACTTACAGAGTCTGCCATCTGATCCAGCAGGCCACTTTGTACCTTCTTCGTTTGTCCAGTGGGGTGTACCAGAGTGTCGAACTGAGACCTGGGAGACCAGAGTTCAATCCCCATCTCACCCATTAATCTCACTGGGTGACCTTGAGCCAGTCACTGCCTCTCAGCCAGTCCCCCCCCCCCCACTGGAGTACAGCTCCAGCACTTCTCAGGTGGGCGCAATTGCAGGTGGGTGCTCCCCCCTTCCTACTTCTTGCCTTCTGAGAAGCCCAAAACAAATATTTCAAGTCAAAACAGAAGCTGGCCAGCATGTTTGAGTCTGCACTTTTTTTAGATCTATGACTCGACCTAGCTCCTAGCTGCTCCTATCCTCGACTGGTCAAGCTAGGGGGCAGGGCCAATTCGTATTTCCTTTTCTTCAATCCATCTCACATGTAGTGGCAGCAGTCTTTAAGCTTTCTAGCTAGGCCCCTACCATGGCTCACAGGTTCATCTGTTAGTGAACCCTTCTGAGCTGCCCTAGTTAGCTGCCTGAATGTATGAGAATGAGGAAGGTGATGGCACATTCATTTGACCTGAACCAGAACCAGGGGGGACCCCCAAACCAGCTAGGGACACAGCTTGCCATAGTTTTTTTTTTTTTTTACCTCTGCAGGCAGTGAACGCAGCTGTTGTCAAACCAGCATCTGTTCAGGGCTGCCCCAAAGTCACTCGGCGACTTAATGTAGCAACTTCATGGTGAGTTCCAGCAGCTTTTTTTGGGGGGGGGAACCCACTGCTCTCAGTCTAGCCTACTTTACAGGGCTGGTGCAAGGATAAAATGGAGTGGAGGGGTCAAGTACCACCTTGAGCTCCTTGGAGGAAAAGTGGAATACAAATGCAATACATAAAAAATAAGTAGAATTCTGGACAGCATCTGTTCTTTAACTAGAAATGCAGGAATATGTCTTTTACCAAATAAGACCACTGGTCAATCTAGCTGCGGCTTGCAGCAGCCACTCCAGGATTTTGGATGAGAGCCAGAGATTGAACCAGGAACCCTTGGCATGCAAAGCATATGCTCTGCTACTGAGCTGCAGACCTTCCGCGTGCAGTGAGGTGAAGCAGATTGTTTTAGGCAGTGGAATTTAGACGGATTGATGAAGGCAGGCACTGATATCCGAGCAGCAGCGCAGCGAGGCTTTTTAAAGCACTGGTCCTAGCAGAGGCAGCATCAGCGTCTAATGCATCACTTCAGGCAGCAAAACGAGCCAGAGATTTACGATGCACAAGATGGTGATGCCACACATTCCCTTCTCAACTTCTGCATCTTCTCCAGAGCCCACCAGTGGCAGCTCACGAGGCAGTTGGCTGGAGGCATATGCAAGCAGCCACCCCTGAATGACTATCAGAAATAAAGGAGTCTGGAGAGCCCAGGCCAGGTCACAACATCTACTTTTTGAAATATGGCAACCCTAGTACAACAGTTCCTTTGATAAGCCCCACTGGCCTTTTCAAAACTTTGGTACCCTGCAGTTGTTGTTGGACTCCGGTTCCCATCACCCCCGGATCATGTGGTCAGTAGGCAGGAATTTGGGGACGCCAGCTTCAGCTGGAGAGTACCTTGCTGGCTACCTCTGCTTTAGTGGAGAATCATTTACAGAATCATTGTCCTGGCAGGCAGCTGTCCCAGTACAGTGAAATGTGCAAAACCTAGTCAGACTCCTACCAAAGATAATTGATCAGGCGGTGGTGGCGGCGGGGGACAATGACAGCACAACTCAATCAAAACCACCAAGGAGATATTGCACATCCTCTAAAGGACCAGTATGTAAGACTAGATGCTGAAACAGGAAAACCCTGCTTTGGCACTTCGGTCAAAACCCTCATGGGGACTGCACACAACTGCTTCTAAAATCTGTTCAATCTGGTAGACACAGAACAATTTGTGCTCCAAACAAGTACATCAGTTTAAACTAGCTTAACACAGTTCAGTTACCATTACTTCAGATGAAGCCCCTTCCTCCAGCCACAGTCAGGAGTCTATGTGCCCAACCTGTGCCCTCTTCTGGGCTAAAATGGAATTGTGCCATTATGGGTTTACCCTGAGTATCAGTTGGTTAGGAAGCAAACCCATTTGCACTAAAATATCGACAACTTCTTATGAAGTCTTTAAAAACAAATCACAAATTCATACAGAAGTGCTGAGAACTGAATTTAAGATCGTGGAGGTGGGGTATGAGAATATGAGAGAAACTGACAGATCCGTTCAGTCACAGATCCCACCCATACCATACATTTAAAGGACTCTGGTGCCACTTTAACAGCCATAGTTCCCTCCAAATAATAATGGGAACTGTAGTTGGCTAATGTTGTGTTAAGAGGTTCCTCACAGAATTACAGTTCCCACTGCTCTTAATAGACTTCAGGTCTCAGGATTCTTTGGGTAGGAGGAAGCCATCACTGTTAAAGTGGTATAAAAGTGCTTACAAAGTATCATGTGGCTGTGACTTTAGTTTCTTTCAGTATCTCTGTTGCAGAGAGTGGGGAAGATCTTTCAAAGAACACATTTCTCCCGCGCTAAGATATTAAATGCTCCTCTTCCTCCTTCCATCACGATGCAAGGCATACCTGAAATTTAAGGAAGAAGCAAGGCTCCAAAGCACAACAGCCCCTAGACCTGCAATAACTCTGAACACTGTTCAATTATGTTAAGCTCTGAGAAGCAAAGCCACACATAGAGGGCAGTTAATTTCCAGCATCGTCTTTAAGTACTTTGTGGGGAAACGTTGGGGAGAAGCTTCCAGGAACTGCTGTCTAGCCGGATTCCGTCTACTGGTAAATTCAGCAATGAAGCTAGAGATGGAAAGCTAGGAGGGAAGGTCCCAATTAAAACCAAAATATAATTTTAAAAGGCGGAGGGGGGGGGGAGAGAGAGAGAGAGAGAGAGAGAGAGAAGGAAAAGGAAGAAATCATTTTCTCCAGCAAAGCTGCCGACTCAAGGAAAAACATAAAATCCCTCAATGAAGGACTTGTCTATTTTATTATAACATCAGCTTTAATTTATACACCTGCCTTTTTATAATTCGCCTCTACCCATGTACCTGCAGCTTATTTATAGAGGGGTTGTTAGAGCAAGTCACAACCTATGATAAGCATAGCCTTTGCTAAAAGGGGCCCTGGGATGTTATTTGTCAAGGCAGGGAGAGGCAGCGGTGTCTCTGTGCAAGAGACTGTTTCTTCTGCAGGAACCAGTCAGGACAATGGGGGATGCAATCTGCATCGTTCAAGAAATGGCTTCCTGTAATGCTTTATGGCCCTTTCTCACAGACCAAGAAAAGGAAGGGATCAATGGATGCAATCTGGAGTCATCATAAGAGGGGGAAAGAGCAAAATGTCGCTTCCGGGCTGACCACTGAAACAACAAGGTCAGAAAAGGTTCTTGAGCCCAGAGTGGAAGAGGCACTGGAAAACAATAAACAGCTACTGAAGTGGAACTAAGAGGGATTACTGAGAATGATCACAGCAAGCTCTGGGAAGGAATTGAAATGGCAAAGGCCCATCTGCTCCAATGACCTTGCCACTGGTGGGTGGGACCTGATGCAAAAGTGGGTGGAACAACAGGTGTGCACACAGTCACTATTTTCTACCCATGCAGTTTAAGGTCGTTATCGGAGTTGAAGGACAAATTCCACACAGGCAAAATCACTCAAGGAGGGTGTAGGGGTGTGGCTGATCTTTGGAAAGGGAAGATAAAAGCCCATTTTGTCCATTCCTAAGGGCAGGAGTGGGGAAAGCTCAGGCCCAGATGCAGCCAAACGCATCCCTCTGGGCTTCTCTATCTGGCCCTTGGCATTTTCCAGGGGCCACACCCACTCTCCCAAGGCCACACCCGTTCACTGGCTCTGCTTGAATGTTTTTGCCCAGCTGGAATGGTGTCCTTGAGCTCTGACAATGCCTCTTCTCTTGCCTGGATGCAGGCTAGAGAGAGGTTTGTGAGTGTGTGTGCAGAAAGCAGCCTACTATGTTGTAGTCCTGTGCTGCCAGCCATGGCGGAGCTCAGTGGAGGGAGAAGCCAGCCAACCAGCCAAGTCTTAGGGGGGTACTTGCCTGGAGGCAGAGTCCATATACAAGGTCCAATCCAGTCCTATGCTCAGGTGTATCTCAGTACATGTAGTCAGACGATCCAGAGGTCAAGAAAGCCGAGGGTCCAAGGTCACGGGAAGCAAGAAGCAGCAAGTTCTGGCCAAGAACAACAAATGTTGTTTCCAGCAACTGACTGACACTGGGAACCCTGGACCCAGCTGGTTCTCATCAGGAGCAAGAAGGCTGATCAGCAGCAGGTGGAGTCACTTCACTTTCTGCTCCTTCAGGCTGCTGCTCAGCAGGTGAAACCGACTTCTGGCCTATACCTGGCATAGGCAAACTCGGCCCTCCAGATGTTTTGGGACTACAACTCCCATCATCCCTAAGAGGACCAGTGGTCAGGGATGATGGGAATTGTCGTCTCAAAACATCTGGAGGGCTGAGTCTGCCTATGCCTGTAGGCTATCCCCAAAGGCAGCATTTAAACCTGTTGTACCACCCACATCGGCATCCGAACCCACCCACAACTGGCATGTGGCCCTTGGAAGATTGCCTCAAAGAGAATGTGATCCTTGAGCTAAAATAATGTTCCCCACTTGTATTCAGCAGGGAAAGTGCCCTGTATTCTGATGCAGATATCAAAGTGTGAAGGGTATAGAGAATAAGGGAGTGTTGACCTTACAAGAGCTTGAACTTCAGGCTTCATCCATCCAGCAGCTCTAAGACTTTTTTTTTTTAATCTGTTCTTTTCCCTTAACAAATGCTCACTGCAGGAGGAATAGATGATGTTAAATTATTTTGGAATATGCTGAGAATGTCCTGCTTGAGCAACTGATGCCTCATAAATCATTCTTTTTCCTACGCCTGATTTCTCTTGTCAGCTCACTGGGGAGGTTGGTGCCCTGCACTTAGACGAACATACTTGAGGGTGTGCAGAATGGAGATGAGGGGGGGGGAGTGGGAAATGATGCAGAATGTGAGGGGAGGAAGGGGAAGAATCGTGGGAAAGGGGTTGGGCTAGGAAAAAGAGGACAGTTGCAGAGACAGGAATTACAAATTAACTTATTAAAGAGGCTCTGTACGGAACTGACACGTAAATATACATAGCTTTCTGTTGCCTTAGGGCATGCTGGTCCAACCTCTCAGAATAAGCGGGCCGCAAGAGTACTTTGACACAGAACCCGTGGGCCACACACTGAATTAAATTTCCATATTGTATATTGTAGTTGATATTATTGAATATACACAATTAATATGTATACTAGGGTCAAGCTGTGTCTGTTCCCCCACTCAGAGGACCAAGAAGTAAGCCCCGCTGAGTTCAAATGAACATACTTGTCACAGAGGGGTGGGATACAGAAGAACTGTGGGAGGAAGCAGCCGGGAAACCCCCAAGGGGCGGAGGCTCAGAGCCAGAGGATTGGTGGCAGGATGACAATGAGTGGTCAGAGGGAGAAGACTGGGAGGAGGTGTCTGAAGAGGTAAGAGGGCTTAGTGGTCAGGAGGAGTCTGTGACAGGAAGTAGAGCAGGAGAGGAGGAAGATCAAGAGGTAGATATGATTCTGGCTGGTAAAGAGGCACAAGTGTTTCCCTATCCTGCTGTGACAAGCTCGCCTCCACCGCTGCTCTCCCAGAATCAAGAGAGGCATGAAGAGGGCGGGGAGAAGTTAGCTTCACACAGACACAGTCTCAGATTGCTTGGGGAACGCCCTGAAGAGGAAGGGGCTTAGGCAGCTGTGGGGAGGTGGGAACCTTCAGCCTTAGCAACTGCTTCATGGGGGCAGCAAGACCTGCTGGAGACAAGTTGCTGTGCTCATTAGGCCTGCCACTTCTGGGCATATGTCAGGAGTGCTCCGATGGTGTTTCCTGCTTGGCAGGGGGTTGAACTCGATGGCCCTTGTGGTCTATTCCAACTCTATGATTCTATGATATCCTTTTTCTGAATAAAGAGTTAACTCCCACTTGTTTGGTGCAATTTACTGCTGGCTCACTCCTGTCATTACTTCTACTTTCCTAGGAGTGACCCCCATTGAATTTAGTAGGGTTTACTTGTGAAAAGACACACATTTGCTTGCACAGCTTACTGATAAACAAGGTGGTAGCCCTGATGGCAGACGTTGCAAGACTCCAACTTCCATCATCCTTGGCCATTTGCCACACTGGCTGGGACTGATGGGAGTTAGAGTACAACAACACACGCAGAAATGGCAATGCTGTTGATTCCTTCCCCTTAAACAAAGTGATCTGGAGGGCTAGGATGGCAGGTTCCTTAATTATCCTGCCAGAATTAAGAACATAGAAAGAGCCCTGCTGGATCGAGGCAGTAGTCCATCTAGGCCAGCATCCCCGTTCTCACAGTGGCCTCTAGGAAACTCACAAGCAGGACCCAAGCACAACAATAATTCTTTCATTCTGTGATGCCCAGCAACTGATATTCAGATGCATTGGTGCCTTCGATGCTGGAGGCAGAACATAGCCATCATGGCTAGTAATTATCAATAGCCATGAATCTGTATGTTCACATTACTGGCATAAAATGCAGCAAGGTCATACATCATATATGCCAACTCTGTAGGGCTGAGGACGACTCACACACACACACACTGAAGTGTTGGCTTTTTGCAGTATAGTGACGCTGCAGAGAGCTTGCTGGGGAGATCATGCATTAAAAAGAAAGGACTCAAAAATAACTTAAAGGTTTTAATAAGAAAAACAAAAACTCCATTTACACTAAATCCATTAACAAACAAACATGACCCAACCACCAACCCATCCCCCAGGGTAATGGGAGAGCTAGGTGCTGCTCCTTATATACTCTACCCAGATGCTAACACACCTTAATCAAATACAACTCAGCAGCACCTGCTATGTTACACAGCTGTAAAGCTGGGTCTCGTTATCTTGCTCTGGCCCTTGCTCTGGCCCCTTAAAGACATACACATGGAGTGGAACAATGATGAACCTTTACATTTAAAGAAACCATTCAACATTTCCCCTGCGGTTCATCATTGTGGAACAAAAACATAAAGCATACTTTGTACATGTTTTTCATGTGTAACCTTTGGAAGTGCTTCTTGTAAACTGCAACCTATAATGTTTGGTATGTTTAAGGTACATTACCACTCTCTTAAGAGCAGAGAAACATTGCATAGTGGGCTTTTCCACATTGTGATGCATCTTTTAACAAAAGCTTAACTGCTTCATATTTTACACTTGGTGAATAACACAAATCATAATCTCCTGGAATTTGTTGAAAGCCCCTAGCAACTAGTCTTGCCTTGTACCTTACAACTTCATTTTTGTCATTCATTTTAACTCTATAAACCCATTTTGAATCAATAAGTCTCATATCTGGGGTTTGTGGTACAAGAGACCAAGTTATGCTCTTTTAAAGAAGCTATCTCAGAGTTCATAGCTTTATACCAATTTACAGCTTGGTGCTTAGGTAAATTCTGAACATCATTGTAGCTTTTTGGCTCAAAAACCACCTTATTGGCATACACAGTATTAAAATGTTCATCTGCAAAACGCTGTGGCTTCTGCCTCTTTCTATCTGAACGTCTCAGTCCGGAAGGAGAGTCAGACTCCTCAGACTTAATGGGACTAAGTGAACTACTAGTTTCAGGTTGTAAATCATCACTATCAGATTGAAGAGGTGCCTGTAGGCTAAGCTCACGGTCAGAAAACTCAAGAGAATCTAACCTCCCCTCAGGTGCCTGTGACTTTAAATCAAACAAATTATCAGATTCAACAGGCTTTTTGTCTTTTTCTATTAATTCAGAATCACCATTTCCTGCTGCTGCTGCTGCTTCTACCTCTTCTTCCTTAGTATCATTTATACCATCAGTATCTTGGAAAACAGCAACCCCATTCCAATTTACAGTTTGTATCATGCTTCTGGTAATATGAAATTTGCCAGTTGCTGGTATGTAAATTCTGTACGCCCCCTGCTGGTAGCCCATTAATTTTCCCTGAACACTACGTTCACCCAATTTCTGCTTAGCAGGATAATGCATAATTACATCTGAACCCCAAATACGTAGGTATTTCAGATTAGGGCGTTTTTTAAACAACTTCTCATAGGGGGTGACATCTAAACCAGAATGATAACTGCGATTTCTAACATAACAAAAAGCATGGAGTGCTTCAGCCCAAAACGCTTTGGGCAGATTTGCATCGTGCAGATAAGTTTTAACCCCTGCCTGCAAGTCACGCTGCACAACTTCAACAAGCCCATTTTGCCAGGGACTTCGGGGGCAAGATAACTCATGAGTAGTCCCCTGCGCTTCCAGGAATTTCTCAAAATCCTCAGAAACAAATTCCCCGCCCCGGTCAGAAAACAGGTTCTTAATTGGTTTGTTAAAGTGCGTTTTTACCCAGTTGCAAAAAACCTTGTACTTCTCAAATGCTTGGGACTTCTCAGCTATTGCATAAGTCCAACAATATCTACTATACTGGTCTATGAGAGTAAGCCAGTACTTAGAACCTCCTAATGATGGTGGGAGTGGCCCAACTAAATCACAATGTACACGCTCAAATGGCTCAGTTACTTTCCTATCTGAGCACCTACCCTTTCGTGCAACCTTAATCTTATTCTTGCAACAGGATAGACACTGCATAAAGAATTTACATGGTTTTAAGTTGAGGCCATTGACAATATTCTTTGTCTTAATTACATCAGCAAAATTCAGGTGTCCCAGAATTCTGTGTGCCATGTGGACACACCCAGAATGTGGCCTTACATTCCTCAACCCCTGGCTTAACTGTGCTGCTCTGCAATTTATAGGCGATTGGGAGTAGGTGCGAAAATACAGTCTATATAAACCATCAGATTCCCGGGCATACAATAGACGTTTGTTCCCTTCGAAAAACTCACACATTGACTTTAAGAAACGCACAGTTATGCCTTGACGAGCAAAACACCTTACTGATAATAAATTGTCCACTGACGGGCAGTAAATGCAGTTTGCTATTGTAATGTTTAAAGAGTCAAGTTTAACAGTACCCCTGCCAAGCGACTGCATGACTTGTGAATTGGCTAAATGTACATTACCAATTTCCTCTTCGAAAGAAATAAACAAGCTTCGATCATTGCAAACGTGCTGCGATGCTCCTGAGTCGATAACAAAATACTTCCACTTGGCATCTTTAATTCTTTTACGATCTTTAGTCCGAGCGTGAAAAGCTCGCTGCTCGTTTCTGTCTTTACAGTACGATGTCGGCTGCTGGGCTGACGACCGTGATTGACGAACAGAAACAGGCTTGGGAGTGCTTTGCTTTCTTTTGGATCTGCAGTCCCTTGCAAAATGTCCTTGCTTATTGCAGAACCAACAACGCTTTGCAGCTTTAAATGCAGTTGTATCACCACAGGTTTGCATATGGCGTTCCTCATTCTTTCTGGAAACAGGAGTGCTTATGGCACAAGCCTCCCTTCTATCCAACTCGCCCATTAATCTTGCCGTTACCCCTTCCACAGTTAATTGTGCTGGTGGAACAGCAGATATCTGGCTAGCTATACCATCAAAGTCCTCATTAAGGGAACAAAGGATGATAAAAACATACTGAATATCAGGTACCTCCATGTCCCTTCGAATTAATTCGCCGCGTATTGCCTCCAGACGTCTCAAGTGTGCTGCCAAATCACCACCAGGTTGCAACTTCGTCTGGTACAACTGCTTGAAAAACGTCAATGCAGACGCTGACTCTTTTCTAACATGCACTGCTGCAAGACTGTCCCACATTTCTTTGGCAGTTTTCTTATTTCTTATATAGACTACTTGCTGGTCGCTGACTGCCAAATTAATTATCGCCCTAGCTTTTGCATCTCCTTTCGACCAAGCATTAGTTACAGGGTCAGGAGGGTCATCAGTTACATAGGTCCATACTTCTCTAGAGGTCAAAAGCGCCTCCACCCGAAAAGACCATAAACTATAGTTCTCATCTGTTAGCTGTGGGAAGACCAGAGTCTTCTCAGCTTCAGGAACCCGGTCAACCATTCTGGAACTCTTCCAGACCCACAAAAACTACGCTAACAGGAGAAGGAGTTTTCAAACCTTTCTCAGAGTCCAAAAATATGCAGTCATCCACTCAGCAGCTGGGCCCATAACCAAAGATGTTGGCTTTTTGCAGTATAGTGACGCTGCAGAGAGCTTGCTGGGGAGATCATGCATTAAAAAGAAAGGACTCAAAAATAACTTAAAGGTTTTAATAAGAAAAACAAAAACTCCATTTACACTAAATCCATTAACAAACAAACATGACCCAACCACCAACCCATCCCCCAGGGTAATGGGAGAGCTAGGTGCTGCTCCTTATATACTCTACCCAGATGCTAACACACCTTAATCAAATACAACTCAGCAGCACCTGCTATGTTACACAGCTGTAAAGCTGGGTCTCGTTATCTTGCTCTGGCCCTTGCTCTGGCCCCTTAAAGACATACACATGGAGTGGAACAATGATGAACCTTTACATTTAAAGAAACCATTCAACATGAAGTATGTGGGGACGGGATTGAGTTCCCCCAATCTTGAGGGGCTAGGCCCCACCAGGTCACCCTGCAATGGTGGGGGACCTCACCAGGCCTCCCTGCAGTGGCAGCAGGCCCCATCACACCTACCTGCGGTAGCAGCAGGTCTCCCTGGGCCTCACGGCCTTCTCCCAACACATGTGACATCACATGCATGTGTCACATGTGTGACATCATGTGCTCGCAACAAGACCCCCCCAATGGCATGCGAAACTCAGCACCCCTGTCACACATCCACACCACACACTGTGTTTGAAGCCTCAAGTTGCATGCAGTTATTCATATCAGAGGAGGCAGATATGTCTCTACTGAAAGCACATGGCCATCTTGCTCCACCTTTGTAACCCTCCTGGAACTTCTATTCATTAAGCTGCCCTATGCGCTCACACTCTCATCTGTGCTTGTGTGATCGCTGGCAGAGTATGTTCACACTACTGCTTATTCTGCATCCAGTTTTCTAACCAGGTTGAAACAGCTTTGATGCAGGAAGAGCACATCAAAAAACAGCATTTGTCATGAAACCACTACTGAAATTAATGGCATTTACATCTGAGAAGATCCACGTAGCGCTGCATCATGTTTCTGCTTATTAACATTCTTTCAGCTTCTGCTGAAATTCCTACAGATGTGAGTGAGGGTCCTCCACATTCATGTTCAGTTCTGCTTTAGGCAGAATATGGCAGCAACTTCAGAGATGTGCAAAAAAATAAAATAAAAAATCCCTGGGGACTTTTGCTGATCTTGTCAAAATTCTTCCAACACTTCTTCGGAACTCCTAAACCACTCACACCTGCCTTGAATTTGGCCTCAGGCACAATTCAGTTGGGGCCGGGCTCAATAGCACACACTGCAGCTTTCGGAAATGGACACCCACACTGACACCCAGCCCTGCCGCCCCCTGGGAGCAAGCCATGTATGCTGACTGCCATCCCCAGGATTGATCCCCAGGATTTCCATGTGTATTAGAAAATCAAATCCTCACTCGGCCATGAAGCTCACTGGGTGACCTGTGCCTGTCACTTCCACTAGCTCTAACTTGTCTCTCAGGGTTGTTGCTGGGATTAAATGAGGAGGGAGGAAATCATGTGTGCACCTTTATCTCCTAGCAGAAAAAAGGTGGGATATAAATGCAGCAAATAAAAAGACAAACAAATAGAAATAATTCAAAATATGTACAGTTTATAGGGACTAAACATCCCCACTGTAGTGCAAATGATTTTGGCAGGGTGTGTGTGGTGGGGATATTACATCAGAGACTTGGATTTACAGATTTGTGTATACAACGACCGATCTTCAAAGCTGGCCTTTTTCAACAGCTCACACACATCCACACAAAGAAAATGATTTATATAGAGAATAAAAAAAAAAAGATCTGTGCAGCCCACATCCATCTGGGGGATAAAAGCAATTCAGTTTGATGCCCAGGAAGTCACCTTTTAATATTTTTTCATGCTGTTCCCTTCTTCCCGCGAGCCTGTCAGATCCTCAGCCTTGACACCTGAGATGTCATAACGGGGAGGGGGGGTGCACAAGGAGTGAACATCTCAATGCCATTCTGACACTTGGGTTGATGGGCAGACAGCAGGCTCAGGAAACAGGTTATAAAAGGAAAAGGACTTTCTTTCTTTCCGTCAGCAGTTGTAAGCAGAGTGCTTCCCTCCCACTAAGGCTGTGATTAAAAGAAGCAAAACAAAACAAAACTCTGAACAGTCAGAAATCACCAGAGGTACAACTCTGTAATTTTGCTCAGCTCCTCCTGCACCCAAATGAGCCTGTGGATGGGTACTGGCATGTGCAGTTCCAAGGGGTGAGGGATGAAAGACTGTTTGTTCCCCTTACCCAGTGACCAGGCCATCTCTAGCTGGCAGAACATGAATAAGGGCAGAGGAGCTCTCTAAGTGGGAAACTAAGAACCCACTGGATCAGGCAAATGGCCCATCTAGTCCAGAATCCTGTTGGAAACCAGCACGCAGTATTTGAGCACAAAGGCACTCTCCCATACACTCCAACATTTCTCCGATGAAAATAGGGATGTCCCATTCCATAATGATAATTTTGCTATTTATACCCCACTCATCTTACTGAGTTGCCCCAGCCACTCTGGGCAGCTTACGCACACACACACAATAGCCGTCAACTTCCCCCTTTTTTTAAGGGAAATCCCCTTATTCTGAATAGGATTCCTCGTTGACAGCTATCACACACACACACACACACACACACACACACACACATTAAGCATTAAAAAAACCTTCCCTATCCAGGATTGCCTTTAGATGACTTGGGTGGGTGGGTGGATAACTCCATATCCTCCAACATTTCTCCAATAGGGACGTCCTAAGGAAAAGCGGAACAATCTGGGATAAAAGCAGAAACCAGGATGGCTTCTCTAAATCAGGGGTGTCCCTGGAAAATAGGAACACTTGGAGGGTCTGCTCTCCCCTCCTGTGGTTTCCAGCAAATGGTATTCAGAAGCATTGCTGCCTCCAACTGTGGAGGCACAACATAGCCATTATGACTACTAGCCATTGATAGCCCTCTTCTCCACAAATCTGACTAGTCCTCTTTTAAAGCCATCCAAGTTGGTGGCCATCATTATCTCTCATGGGAGTGAATTCCATAGTTGTCCTATGCACTGTGTGAAGAAGTCCTTCCTTTTTCCCCTGTCCTAAATATTCTGACATTTAGCTTCATGGAAGTCCATGAGTTCTAGAATCATTAGAGAAAGAGAAAAACTTTTGTCTACCCACTTTCTCCCTGTTATGCATAATTTTATAAACTTCTGTCATATTCTGTGCTGCCACCAGAAAACAGCTTTATTTGTACAAAAATGTTGTTTCAGGTCAGCTATTTCTAAATATTGTTTACCTTGGAGTCAAGCAAGCATGAGGCTAGCTAGATAACTTTCATTTCAACTCAGTTTGCAAACTCAAGCTAATCTATACTCTCTCTCTCTCTCTCTCTCTCTCTCTCTCTCTCACACACACACACACACACACACACCACAGTGTAGCAAAACATTAACAGCCCCTTCATAAATTATACTCCATTTGTGATTAGAGTAAGAATGCAGCTCATGAACACATAACCTGTGTGGTTGGTGGATAGATCACAATTTCCCTTTTTCATGTATATTCCTTTTGCAACAATATGCTTTTCGCCACTTTGGGACAAAAAAAAAAAAGGTATACAGTGGTACCTCGGGTTAAGTACTTAATTAGTTCCAGAGGTCTGTTCTTAACCTGAAACTGTTCTTAACCTGAAGCACCACTTTAGCTAATGGGGCCTCCTGCTGCTGCCGCGCCGCCGGAAAACGATTTCTGTTCTCATCCTGAAGCAAAGTTCTTAACCTGAAGCACTATTTCTGGGTTAGCGGAGTCTGTAACCTGAAACGTATGTAACCTGAGGTACTACTGTATAAGTAAAATGTAACATAAACACAAGATCACTTGCTTTTGTTTGGCACCATCAGACAACATTAGAATTCATTGTTTGTGTGATGCGTTCAAAGGCCTGGAAAACACATTTCCTTGTGTTTGGGGTGCTCTCCCAGATGTCCAGATGGTGCTCTTCCCTTTGTTTCCTGAATGGTATGTGAGCTTGGCAGGAGGAAGGCAGTACAGTTAAGCATGTCATCATTTTAAGGAGATCAATGCATGCAAGCCGGGCATAGCAACAGCAGCCCAGCAGGCAATGGTCAGAGACAGTCTCCAACCTCCCCACTGCTAGATTTGCTATTAGTTTCTATTTTGGGGAACAATCTTCATATCATAATAATAGACAGGGACAAGGAAATGAGAAGAAATAGACTCTTCACATCCCCCAGACGCCAGATTATGACACTGCATGTATTTATTGTTCTTGGGCTGGAAACACTCAATGCAATGGACAGGAGGGGCTGGCTTCATACAGGCTTCTTGGTTATTCCACTGTTGGAGTTACCAAGTTTGAATTAAATAAGCAGTTGCTCCTTCTCTTTTACACACTCACTTGACTTCTACTAGTTCATTTTAATTTGATAACTAGTTCATTTTAATTTGATAACTAGTTCAATGGAGCTGGTGTTAATTTTTGCCCACAATGCAATGTTGAGGTGACTTGGAAGATCCCCTACACAGCCAAAAATGTACTTATACAAGAAGACTTGCCCTCACTCACAAAACTAGTTTTGTTTGCCCTAGCAAAATCTGATTAACTAATGTGATGATGTCACTGTTGCTAGGAAAAAGGCTGATTTGAAAAAAGAGAGAAAATGGAGGCGAATATACAGTAGGATGGCATTATGGCAAGGTTCACAATGTAAGTGCATGAATTGCTGACTGAATATCAAGTTCTGGGAAGTGTGGACTGTGTAATGTGTGTAGATGACTCAGAAAACTATAACTAATCCAGAATGTGACAGATAGACTGTTGACTAGGAGTGCTTGCTGGGACTATATAACACTGGTCCTATTAGAGCTACAAGATCAAAGTGTTGGTACTGACCTTTAAAGCCCTCAACAACCTTGGTCAGCCATTGAGGTTCAGCTCTGAGGGCCTTCTGGCAGTTCCCTCAGTGTGAGAAGTGAAGTTACGGGGAACCAGGCAGAGAGCCTTCTCAGTAGTGGCGCCCACCTTGTGGAACACCTTCCCAATAGATGTCAAGGGGATAAACAACTATAAGACTTTTAGAAGACATATGAAGGCAGCCCTGTATAGGGAAGTTTTAAATGCTTGATGTTTTGCTGTGTTTTTATTACATTGGAAGCTGCCCAGAGTGGCTGGGGCAACCAGTCAGATGGGTGGGGGATGATGATGATGATGATAAGTGCTGAAGCTGCATCCTTTGTTCCAAATCAAGCCCAACAAGCGATTCTACATCTGTTGTCTTCCATTCTCTCCTCCCAATGCAGAACTGTGAAGTGGAGAAGAATCACTCTCTGACCTTCAGAAATTATTCTCCTCTTCACTCTATCTGTCAATTTCAGTTTATCACCATTTCCTATTTCTTTACAATCTTAAGTTCAGCTGTCCACATTTCTGTATCAGACTGCAATATTTATTTATTTATTAAAAGCTCATGAAAATCCACCAACCTTTTCAGTGCAGGTTTTCACTTTTGCAAGCAAAAGTAGCATTGTTCAGTGTTATTTGCAACAGATAAATGCATTTCTATGCCCACTTCCCTAATATCCATATTTCTATACACATTGCTTGGTTGAAGAGCTGCATCCCAAAATTCAGAGAAGTATGGATTTCAAAGGATGGTTGAGTTTCAGTTCATGTATTGTTTCAGAAAGTGCAAATTAGGTGAATTGAGCCAAACATCTGCCCCATCCATAATCTGGTCTCATGGGCCACAGTCACGAATAACTGATTTAGACTACCTTCATATCAATCCCTTAAGGCATGCAGATAAACAAAAATTGCCAGTGAGTCACACTTAAAAATATTTGGGGAATTTATCACTTCATTTTCCTGAGCGAAAGCTGTCAGAACACATTGGAGCTGGTAAATCTCACTCCCTGCTGTTCCTTTGGGCCCATTCCCCTGGTGTCAAGTCTGTTGACCTCCTTTCAGGTCATCCCTTCCATCCCTGTGGATATCAATGAATTGGATATTTCCTTCTTAAACATCCCAAGAGGGTCAGGAATAAGAGGTTGCATGTCATAAACTCAGGCACTTAAAATCCCCCTGATGGAGATGAATTAATTGACAAGGGATTAAGGGGGAATTAGCTGCCTTGGGTAGGCTCTTGGGAAGCCAGGAAGAAGCTGCATGAAAAATAGCTTGCCCGGACCTCCAGTGTCCTAAGCGCCTGTCAATTCTTGTTTGAAACAAGTGCCCTAGTCTCATCCAATATCCATCTAACCTTTCCACTCTCCGTTGCTCTGTTTCCTTGGTAACCATGTAAAAGTCCTGGAAAAAGGCACAGCTGCCTCTTAAAAAAGAAAAAAAGGAAAGCAAAAGCAAGAGGGATAGAGAAGGAGAGAGAGACTGGCAATGTATTCTTTCAAGAGTCTCTCTCTTTATAGGTGTCTTTCCATCCCACAAGCTCCAGACCTTTAGAGCCTGTAAAATCTCACCTTGAGTGTGCAGCAAATTAAGAGGATAATTAGGTGGGAGTTGCCAGGAAGCAAGATGGCCAATCCACTGTTAAAGTTTGGAAGCCAATAAAGGGATGCCACGTGGTGCAGAGTGCGTAGCACAGCTTGTCAGAGCAAGGTGCACAAGGGGGAATAAATTGGTGGTCCAGCCACAGCATATGAGAACTCAGTTCAATCTTGTGCCAGAGAAGGTCCTAGGGTCCTTCTCTCTGAGTGTGTGCTTTCATTGACACACAGATCTTTAATTTGCTGGGAATATTATAAAACAACATAGGAAGTTGCTTTATATTGAGTCAGAATATTAGCCCATCTAGCTCAGTACTGTCTACATTGACTTGGGTGAAGGAATTGAGGGGATGCTCAGCAAATTTGCAGATGACACCAAACTGGGTGGGGTAGCTAATGTCGCAAAAGACAGAATCGGGACTCAAATGAATTTCAGATGTAAGGTTCTACACCAGGGGTCTGCAACCTTTAAGACAAAAAGAGCCACTTGGACCCATTTCCAAAGGAAAAAAAAACTGGGAGCCGCAAAACCATTGCGACTTTTAAAACAAATATATCTCCGGAGCCACGATCTGACAGCGGGCGGGAAGGTGACGTCGGGACGGTGTGTGACAAACGCACGCACCGCCCCCATGCGACGTCACAGCCAGTACAGTGCCCGCCACAGTGGGGAGTGTCGGGGTGCACAATGTGCCTCCTCCCCTCGCTAGTATCCGCCCCGGAGCTGCAGCAAAGGTGTAAAAGAGCCACATGCAGCTCCGGAGCCGCGGGTTGCAGACCCCTGTTCTACACTTTGGTAGGAATAACCAACTGCAACAAAATAAGATGTGGGATAGACAGGATCTAGGAGTCTTCATGGACCATGAGCTTCACATGAGTCAACAGTGTGATGCAGCAGTAAAAAAGCTAATACTATTCTAGGCTGCATCAACAAAAGTAGTGTCCCGCTCAAAATAAATAATAGTACTGCTCTATTCTGTCTTGGTCACACCTGGAATACTGTGTCCAGTTCTTAGGATATTGACAAGCTGGAACATTTGCAAAGGGTGGTGACCAAGATGAGTAATGGTCTGGTAACCTAGCCTTATGGGGAACAGTTGAAGGAGCTGGGTATGTTTAGTCTGGATAAGAGGAGACTGAGAGAATATATGATAACCATCTTCAACAATTTAAAGGCCTGTCATATGAAGATGGAGCAAGCTTGTTTGAACCTGCTCTAAAGGGTAGGACCCAAACCAATGGATTCAATAAGCAAGAAAAGAGATTCCGACTAAACACCAAGAACTTTCTGACAGTAAGAGATGTTTGACAATGGAGCTGACTCAAGGCAGTATGGGGATCTGGTCATCATTTTATATAGAAAGGACAATAATCACCTATTAGATAGTATTTCCTTCTAACAGTGGCTTTTGTTTCCATGAGTCAGGAGCTCCAGGCCCAGGGGTTCAATGTAGCCCTCCAGCCCTCTCTATATCACCCATGGAACTCTCCCCAAGCCACACCCACTTCTCCCAGTTCACACCCCTCACCAGCCCTTCTTCACACCCTAAATGGTTCTGCCCAGCTGGAATGTGCCTTTGAACTTTGATATGGTTGCTTGTCTGGATGGATGATAGAGAGGGGGTATATAGCTCTGTTTTAAAACTAGACTATTGTGCAAAAGTAATATTAGCACTCATTGCTTGTTCACTTTTGACTCAGATCCCACCCACCACTGGCATGTGGCCCTTGGAAGGTTGCTCAGAAAGGAAGGTGGCCCTCAGACTGGAAGAGGTGCTCTATGCCTGAACTACAGGGGCAGCCACCAGGCTACATTTTCCCAACTTCCTCC
Organism: Podarcis liolepis; assembly: GCF_965112155.1. NCBI lineage: Eukaryota > Metazoa > Chordata > Lepidosauria > Squamata > Lacertidae > Podarcis > Podarcis liolepis. The sequence goes on along the minus strand of NC_139567.1, from coordinate 25,785,339 downwards.
CCCCTCCATTATAGAAAACTGTGTTTCTGCTCTGTGAGGATTTGGGAGACTTGTTTTCCAGCAGGAAGGGTGGTCGGAAGATGAGAAACATCTCAAGGTCATGTGGGACAAGCTGAAAATGTTGGCCATTGCTGGACTCACTGAGCCATCACTTCAAAGCAGGGGCAGAGAAAGGGGGCGGTGGGGGCAGGCCGCCCTGGGTGTCACCACGAAGGGGGGGTGTCAAAATGGTGAGCAGCACTCACTGCGGAGCCTGCAGCATGCCCAAGCCACACATCTCTCCTGGGAGTGACATGTTGGCTTGGGCACCCGCAGGCTCTGCGCTGTCCCAAACGGTCCGCCTGCTGCCTCCCCCTCAGCTGTAGGGCGGCCGAGTGGGAGGAGGCAAGCAGACTCCTTGGAGGCCCCGTGGAGCATCCTGCCCCAGCTGGCCCCACGGGCGGCTGGCCCCACCCCTGGGTGCAGGGCATACGCATCACCCCAGGCGCCCGATCGGCTTGCTCCGCTGCTGCTTCAAAGGCAGGCACTGAGTTTTTAATCACTGAACAGAGGTCAGTGTTTGTAACACTGAGTGTCTCTGCCATGCAGCCACCCAGGATGCCAAATGCCAGGAGAGTTTTGTCAGCCTATCTCAGTGTTGATGACTTGACACTTCCAACCTGCTGGCATTTCAGGTTTCAGTGTGTTAACAGACAAGAGGCCCGTTGTACAGCCTTTCTCGGAGTTGTGCCACTCTGTGAAACACAACATGCTAAGAACTTGGTATTTACAGTATTCCTTGTCACTCTACCAGCGGTTAACAAAGGTCAGAACTTGAGGCTGTCGTTAAACCATCTTCACTGACTCATAAAAGCGGAGCAATTCCCTCTCACTTTCTTCTGTTCTGACCCGGCCCTGTTGCTCATTCTGCTTCTTGGTTACCTGCCAAACTTCTCCTGCCCATCCATAGGAGGTCTAATTCTAATTGGCCAAGTTGGTCATTTTTAGAAGTTGGGTTCCTAGATAGCATAGGAATGAAGGAGCTGCCTTATTGTCTGTCTAGTCAGGAACACAGGAAGCTGCTATATACTGAGTCAGGCCATTGTTTTATCTGGCTTAGTATCACTGACTGGCAGTGGCTCTCTAGGGATTTAGGCAGGGAATATTCCCATTCCTACCTGGAGAACCTGGGTTTCTGGAGGCAAAGCTCTACCAGTGAGCTACAAGCTTCCCCAATAAATTAAGTTTCCATTCCTCATGGTCTGAAAAAGGGTGATTTAATTAAGAACACAGTAAGCTGTCTTATATTGAGTCCGGCCATTGGTTCATCTAACTCAGTACTGCTAGCATTGACTGACAGTGCCTCTCCAGGTGTTAGCTGAGTCTCTGCCAGCCCTACCTGGAGACTGAAGCTGGGAATTTCAGCATTGCAAAGCTGATGCTCTGCCACTGAGCTGTGGCCCAAGACCAGTCCTATCATGAGAGAGAGCAAGACAGATACCCCAGGTGGCAAATGCAGAGGCCTGGGAGTGGACAATGCCTACCATGCACCCCTCTGACATCCTGAGATGCAGTGGATGAAGTGTCTAACTTAAAATTCAGCAGGCAATCTGGTCAGCTTTTGTGCATAAATTGAGGGAAAGCACAATATTGTCCATCCCAGGATAAGCAAGTAGGGAATGTATTTGGCTCAGTCCTGTCTATAGGAGCCTTATTCTGAGTCAGACCATTGGTCCATCTAGCTCAGTACTGTCTGCACTGACTGCCAGTAGCTGTCCACAATTTCAGGCACAGATCATCCTCATTTCTAACTAAAAATCCTGCGGTTGAAGCTGGAAATTCCTGTATGCAAAACAGATGGCCACGGAGCCATGGCCCCTTCCCCTTAGCTAGGTGTTATTTACACTTACTCACCTGGGTCATCCTCCCAGGACTGAGCTTGGGACCTTCTGCATGAACATCCCTTTCCTTGATAAATTTAGTTTCACTCCTCTTGGTCTGAATAAAGGGATGGTTTAATTAGGAACATGGGAAGCTGCCTTATATTGAATCAGTATCTAGCTCAGGATTCTCAATGCTGACTGGAAGTAGCTCTCTAGAGATTCAGACAGGGGTCTTTCCCAGACCTAACTGGATATGCCAGGGATTAAACCTGGGACCTTCTCCGTGCAAAGCAATTGCTTCACCACCTCTGAGCTATGGCCCTTCCAAAAGGGCCACAAAAAGCAACAGGGCCAGCCCTACCATGAGGCAAAGTGAGACAGCTGCAGATACTGAAGGGTGGTGAATGGAAAGAGTTATGCATGCAAACACTATGCAGAATATCCTGCACCCTCTAAGCAAAGCTCAGGTGCAGTGGAGGATATTGAAGTAAGACTCAACTGCCAGTTGGGTCAGCTTTTTGTACATGGAATGGAGAGAGGCGCCATCTTGTCCATGGTTTCAGGCAGCAAAATGTATTGGACCAGCCTTGGAAAGCAACCGAGAGCACTAGAGGTCTATCACATCTACTGCATACTGCTGCTTCATCCCATCTTGCTACTCCTCAGACAGTGGAAACATAGCAGTGGGCGTCACTCATTGTCTATAACAATTGAGCCATGGTTGTCAAAGTATTACTTCAGTCTTTCCACTTGAGTCACAGATGAGAGAGTTATTGTCAGAAACAACTCATTTCTCCCAAAGCAAAAAAAGAAATAAATAAAAAATACCTTTCGGAACAAGAAGAATTAGACAGGCTCAGGGACACTGGGTGAGGTAAGCCACTCTAGTCACAATGGATTATTTGGGGAGGCAGATCAACAGACTGGAAAGGTCAGAGCTGAATGACTGGGTTTTGGCACAGTGATATCAAGTAATCCAGGTGCCCAACCATGTGAAAACTGCAAGATGGAAAACAAGGGGGAAATTCTGAGGAGGTATCTTGCTGCCTTTTCTGAAGCCCCAGGACATGGTTAGTTGCAACTGCTGGAATCCCCTCCACACTTTCTTCTGGTCACCCTGAAGGAACTGGGTATGTTTGGTTTGGAGAAGAGAAGTATGAAGGGGTGAGATGCCACAGCCCTCTCCACATTTCAAAAAGGCTATCAAAACAACAACAACATAAAGATGGAAAGGCTTGTTCTCTGGTTCTACAGCTGAAAAAACTAGGGACCCATCTGCACTATACATATAAACAGTATCATCCCACTTTAAAGAGTCATGGCTTCCCTCAAAGAATCCCAGGAAATGGGGGGGGGGGTGTTGTGTGTTTTTTAGGGTTCTGAGAGTTGTTAGGAAATTGCTATTCCTTTCACAGGGCTGCAGTTCTCTGGGTAGTTTGACCATCAATCTCTCTTTCCAGGGAAATCTGGGAATTGCAGCTCTGTGAGGGGCATGGGGTTACACTTCCCAATTTCTGTGGAGCTTCTAAGCACATAATGCAGGGTTCCTGATTGCTTGGGGGGCTTCTAAGCATATTCAGCTGAATGCGCTTAGAAGCCTTCTTCAGCTCCCTGCTTGATGCAGGAAGGAAGAAGGGCATACCTGCCTAACGGGGGCAAGGTTGCCATACACCCTCCTCCCCAGTTTGAACCCTCACGCATTCCTTTTGAATATCTGAAGGGGGCTCCCAATTATGTTAATGGTGTAATGGATTGTATCAATGCCGTTTTACTTGCAGCCACTCGTAAATAAAGTACTCAAAAGAAAAAGAAAAATCAAAGTGTAACACAAGCAGAACAAGACTGACATCCACATCTAATCTAATACACAGTGGATACACAGCACCCAGAAGAGACAATCTGGATCCTTGGCTCTGAGAGCCACTTACTGGCTTTCATCAACACATTATAATATTAATCAAGACTCATAATGTGCAGTGATTTGCATGCCAACAAATATATTTACACTGTAAATTGTTTGTTGAAAAGCCTCAGAGAAATATGCAATTCATTGCTATTGAGCTTGGGTAGAAGAAGAAAAAAATGTGTTTGTTTTATTAAGCAGCCTCCTTATAGAACTTTTTTATTTTGTTTTTGTCTTCTGGATTTGGCAAATAAAATCATTAGCATTCATTTCCAATTATCCACACAGGCCTCAGCACTGAGGCACGTAACTAGATCACAATTGCTTTGGAATGCCAAATAACTTACAAAAGCATCATATTCATGGACCACCAAGGAGCTGGGTAGAAACTTGATCAGAAAAGGAGACAAGAAGAACATTTAATGTCAGTCAACAAGGAATCAGACAACCAGCTGTTTGCTTGCTGTTCCCCACCCAGTTGTTTGCTTGGCAGATAGCTAACATATTTTTGTGTTTTTTAAAGGAAGGGCCAAGTTTATGTTCTCTCTGTTTTTAAAATGCATATGTCTATGCTCTGTTAAAGCATACATGTGCCCTAACTAGAGATGGGCAAACATGTGAATTTCAGTTTCTCTCTGTTTCTCATCTCATATTTGGTTCTCCACATTTCCATATCAGGCTGCAATTTTATTTTATTTTAAAGAAAAGTTCTCATGGAAATCTATCTGAATTTTAGTGCAAATTTCTCCTAATGCACACATTTTTGCAAAACAATTTCCCCTGATATGATGTCCACACTACCCTAGTACATGCACTTTTGTGCATATTACTTGCCTTGAGAATGGCATTGCAAAAATCAGAAATGTGTGAATTTTCAAGGAAGGCTTTATTTGGTTCTACTGTGGTATGTTTGGTGGGGGTGGGGGTCAGTCTGTATCATATATATGAGTATGTGAAGATAATGATGTGCAGTTAAGGAAATTTGGCTGGAAATTCAAGGAATTCTGCATGTAATGCATGTGGATGACTCACAGGCACATCAGACTACTGTCTGTGTTTTCAAACAGAGAAGACAATAGTGTAAGCATATTGCAAATACTACTATTCATTCAATTACTTGTATATCTACGTTTGTATGTACAGTAGTTGTATCCTGAATATATGAAGTCAGTAAATGGGAAGGCCAAAATTTCTGCAAAATAAACATAGTTTGTACACAACATTAGTTACCATAGTTCCACAATGATTCAGAAATTTGGGGAAGCAAACATCTCTGAACAAAAGTAATGTTGACAGAGTTTTATCATACTGAACTGTTCTGTACACCCAAACCCACACCCCATCCGAATAAGATCTCATCTGAGTTTTAAAATAAATAAATAAATAAAACACACTGAGAATCTTTTACCTACCAATAGAGTAATGCATACACCCATAAAAAGTTGGTGCACCTCTTACACATTCCTAGTTCCCTGCTCCCATGAGCTGTCTTCCCTTGCTGCTCACGTGTGTTTAGCTTGCCCCCCAAAATCATTCTGCCCATACTGTTGACACCATTGCTTCTAGCAAAATATCTGCAGCAAGGAGCCTTCACTATGACTGGAGAATCCCCATATAATTTAGAAGCTTCATCTGCCCTATGCACTTTAAACAGCGATGGCTTCCCCCAAAGAGTAATGGGAACTGCAGTTCATTAAGGTATCTGGGAGTTGTTTTGAGACCCTTATTCTCCTCATATACCTGCAATTCTGAGAGTTCATTGGGGAAAAGCATTGACTCTTAAACTGCTCTGGAAATTGCCCACAAGAAAGGGGCATCCCCACACAGTTGATGCAAGAGCAGGACTGTGGCTGCAATGCTGGTGCTGTTGCTCCATCAAGCCCTGCCTCTGCCAGAGAATAGGTTTGCAGCCTAAGTTCTGAGCCCTGGCATTAGTCTGGGAGTAATCCTTGAGCATTCCTGCTCTCCATGCAGTTGGAAACACCATTCAGTAAGCTTCTGTGCAGTTGCTGGCAATCTGAAGGCAGTGTTATCCATTTTTCTTACTTTCCTTTATACTTTGGTCTTCTGAAGCCTTCAAGGACATTTCCATCACCCTCTCAGTCACCAACCTGCCTCTGCATTCTCTTACAAGACCTCAGAAGGACAAAACATGGAATCTGAGCTCATACCATTTTCTCCCCAGCTTGCTCTGCTCCTCACTTGAGGGCAGGGAGTGTTGATTAGCAGAGGTGTTAGAAAAGAATTAAAATGCAAAGGCTCCCTCAAGTTCAGCCACAGTTGCTGTTAGCAGGTGTATAGATCTCCTGGTCCGGACTCTAATTAACACTTTCAAGGGAACACTTTCTCCTCTAGAGCCAAAACTAGTAGATTAAGGGAAGTAGAAAGCAGGTTTCTCCAGTCTTTGTCTTTACACCATGGAAGGCCAGGGTTGGCACATAAAGTTGGGGTGCTTGTTGCCAGGAAAAAAAAAAGGTGATGTGTGTATGTGTGTGTATGTGTGTGTGCGCGCGCTATTATTTATTTATTGTAAGCTACATTAGAAGGATTAGAAGGGGACGCGGGTGGCGCTGTGGGTAAAAGCCTCAGCGCCTAGGGCTTGCCGATCGAAAGGTCAGCGGTTCGAATCCCCGCGGTGGGGTGCGCTCCTGCTGCTCGGTCCCAGCGCCTGCCAACCTAGCAGTTCGAAAGCACCCCCGGGTGCAAGTAGATAAATAGGTACCACTTACCAGCGGGAAGGTAAACGGCGTTCCGTGTGCTGCGCTGGCTCGCCAGATGCAGCTTTGTCACGCTGGCCACGTGACCCGGAAGTGTCTCCGGACAGCGCTGGCCCCCGGCCTCTTGAGTGAGATGGGCGCACAAACCCCAGAGTCTGTCAAGACTGGCCCGTTCGGGCAGGGGTACCTTTACCTTTACCTTTACATTAGAAGGATGGCTCTAATGGCATTTCTGAAGGGGATGGAAGAGAATTCACATTGTAGTAAGAAAATGAGAACAGTCTGCTGGATGAGGCCAATGGCTCATCAAGTCCAGCATCCTGTTCTCAGAGCAGTCACACAGATGCCTGTGAGAAACCCTCATCCAGGACCCAAGCACAAGAGCACTCTACCCACCATTCCTTTCAAAAGCATTAATGCCTCTGTCTGTGGAGGCAGAAAATAACCATTGTGGATAGTAACTATTGATAGCCTTGTTCTCTATGAATTTGTCCAATCCTATTTTAAAGACATTCAGGTTGGTGGCTACCATTGCCTCCTTTGGGAAAGAAACCTGGGAAAGACATTGCCTGACAGAATAGGCAATGCTGAGTGAGATGAATCAATGTTTTGACTTGCAATAAATCAGCTTCCAAGCCCCTGATGCAATAAAGGAACAGAATGGAGGATGGCTGCTCATCCCTTCCTCACACTCCAAGATCCCTTACACTTGCAGAGATGATGCTGGACCGCAACTCTCAAACAATATGTTGCCTGACACAATCTAGATGCTCTCAAGTATCTCCTGGAGCATCACAAGTGATTCTGAGGTGCAACACTCAGACTTGGCAGTGCAATAAGTCTCGGGATGGTGATTCTGACCTAAAGCGCCTCTCACCTACTCAGAACTGAAGCATAGGGCAGAGATGGGGCTTTGCATGCAGAAGGTCCAAGTTTCAATCCAACACACCTGGGAAAAGACCCCTGCCTAAAACTGCCAGTCAGTTTGGACAATGCAAAGCTAGACGGACCAGTATATGGTGCCCCTGTGTTCCTAAGACAGACTGGCTTGATAGCTCTGCAATTGAGTTGAATTAACTCAAAGATGTTAGGAGGGAAGTGTGAGGCAGGACAGTTAGTGAGGGGGCATTTCATTCCATCTGATGGAACAGTAAAGAGCTACACATCCTGCAGTGAAAGAGTCTGCCAGACATAAATGTCAGGTTTATGAACAATTGAGCCACTCTGTTCCTGCTTGAAATTGCTCTTTAAGGTCAGAACTGTAAGTGTTCCCTCTGGCGACTGGACTCCTCTGGAAAGTGCAGCGTGGCAAGCCTAGAGAGGGAGCTGTTAGGCTTCCCTAACCTTTGTTTAGTGAGAAACTCCACTGTGAAGGGCACAGAGACCTCTTATACTCTCTGCAGTCTGTTGAACCTTGACTGTGGAATTCAGGCTCCACGCTGGTGTTGGTAATAAAAATTTTATTCTCAGGGTTCTAAACTGCTTCCCGGCAGGGCTCTCAATGCATGCTTGCAGTAGGTTCTTTCCTAGGCCAAGAGAAGAAAGGGAGGGGTGGTCCAGGGGCGGGGGAATCTTATGAGGGCAGTGCATGGTTAATTTGTTGTGTTGGAATGCAACATAATATATAAGATTAGGGAACACAGTACAACTAATAGGCGACTCCACTAACATTTGCGATTAACTGTTTTCTGGAGGGAAACACAATTCCATCTTGCAGGTAAGTGTCCTAAACAGTTCACAGGTTTGAAACTATGACCATTGGATCTATGGAAAAGAAAGCAGGGCTGGATGCATAATTAAACCAGCTAAAGCATAAAAACACATGCAATACATAACTGTGAAACCACTCCTGTTTACTCACCATCCAGTTTACTCTAGTGCAGCGGTCCTCAACCTGTGGGTCACCAGATGTTGTTGGACTACAACTCCCATCATCCCTGAGCTCTGGGCTTGCTAGCTAGGGGTGATGGGAGTTGTAGTTCAACAACATCTGGGGACCCACAGGTTGAGAAAGGCTGCTCTAGCTGATGATTGAGCAAATGGTATACACACAATGTTAGCTACCACCCACATCTATCACGAATCTATCCTGTTGTTTCTTACGAAATACAGTGGTACCACAGTCTATGAACAGTCCTATTAACAAACACTTCGGACAACAAACCCCACAAAACTGGAAGTGGGTGTTCTAGTTAGTGAATGTTGCCTCGGAAGCCGATCATGCTCTGCTGCTGGAGGGCTCTGGCCGCGAGAGGCCTCAGTAGGCCTCGCCACAGCCCAGAGCTCGGCCCCACCGCTTATGCACTGGTGATTCGGCCTCCACTGCTGGGGGGAGGATAGATTGTAAATCTGGAAGAGGACCCCAACCCCCCCCCCCCCAGCCGAACAATGGTGATCATTAGTGCAGGTAAGAAAAAATAACATTTTCATATATATATATTTTTAAAAAATCATCAATACTGTCTTATTTATTTTATAGTACAGTACATTGATTATTGCTTTCATTTTATGGATCAATGGTCTCGTTAGATAGTAAAATTTATGTTAAATTGCTGTTTTAGGGGTTGCTTTTCATTGTCTGGAACGGATTAATCCATTTTCCATTACTTTCTTTGGGAAAGCACACCTTGGTTGAAGGCGGCTTTGGTTTAAGCACGGACTTCCGGAATGGATTAAGTTCGTAAACCGAGGTACTACTGTAGTTAATTTTGATGTGGTTTCCCCCACCTGAATTGAGAAAAACATGACCTAGCTGCAATTCAAGCCAATAAAATGTACATCAGATCTGCATGACCAAAGTTTCACATTTGCTTTAGCAAATAAGTGTCTTGTACATGTGAGTCCAGCAGAACTGGCCCTGGCATTAGACAGGGTGAGTCCAATGCCTCAGGTGGCAGAAGCCCAGCCCCAGGTGGCAAGCTCAGTGGCAGAGAGCCATCACAGACACCAGCGCTGGTTTCAGGCAAGATCAGGTCTATTTTGGGCAAAATCTCAGCCAAAATCATGTGAGAACTTGTGCATCGTGCAAGATCTAACACAATTTAGTCAAGATCTCACCCCAAACCAGTGTGATCTTGCCTGAAATCAGTGCTGGTGGTGTGCATGTGCACTGCAGTGTCAGAGCAGGTGGCGATGGCAGGAGCAGGTAAGTAGTGTTGGGAGTGGCAGCAGCAGGGCAGGGCAGAACTTCTTGTTTCTCCTCAAGTGGTGAAAAGGGATGTGCCGTCCCTGGATGCCAGTGTGCTAGAAAGCAGAAATACCCACTGGAATGAAGCATCAGGTTTGAGACGTCTCAAACAATTATTAAAGGGAACCGGAGTCCTATCCTCCCTCACATCTGAGAGCCTTGGCAGTCAACAAATCGCTTCCATAGATCCCCAAGGACCAGAGCCGAATTTCTCCATATGCTATTGAGATGAATAACTGTAAATCCAATATGTGAGCAAGATTTCAGAGCAATATCTGAACATGTCAGAGCTGAAACTTCCTCCAAACTATGTGAAATTGCGAGATGCACCAGTGAAATCTAGTGAGTCACTCATGCGAGACTTCCCTAGCTCAATGCTTCCTTCTGCACCTGGTATAAAATACAATGGGAGATAGGAGACTTGATAGCAAGTAGCATTTCTGGAGATTTCCTTCCATCACATCTCAGATTAATCAAAGGAAAGGAAAGCTGCAGCCAGCCATGAAACCTCAAATGACCTAGAGGCCTAAGAGCTGGACATTCCAGCAGAAAATAAAATGGACATGACCTATACAGATTGGTAAATACAATGGAAAAGGACAGATACATCAAAACGTTGAGTGAACAATACCAACCAGCAAGGATTTAAAATAAGAGTTCATGGTCAGGAGTTATAATTTTCCTTTGTCTCCTTCTGTTATTCCCACCATTGGTAATATATCCTGATGATATAGAGTTATGCATTTGGGGTATGGGACTCAGTCTGGATAATGCCCCAAGCCCCTTCCAATTATTGGGGTGGCATGCAACAATATGCTTTTCATTTAATTTTTGTAGGTGGGACAATTGGTATGGGGAAAGTGAGAGCCCATAGGAGCATTGTAGATGTAAGTACAATCGGGCACAGCAGCTCTGTGTCCTTTCAATTCCAGGGAAGATAGCTTGTAAGGAGGCATTTTCAACCCTCAGCGTATTGAGACGAGAAGGTGTTTCTGTATGCTGATTCTCCATGTCCGAGATATAGTTCCCCATAGAGCCCAACTTTCACTGGATCCGGTTTATAGAAGCTTGTAAGTAGGAAATTGATGTAGTGATGGCAGAAACATCAAACATCAGCACTATATTTTTAGGATACATAATTGACTCAGGTGAGTGCAGTGAGGGTACAGAGATCTGGTGTTGATCTCTGTGCTGTGAGTCTGGCACACTTTTCCTTTACCTTCTGCCTGGCATGGAGTCACACAGGTCCAAATAAGCTATCCCCACCTCACTCTCCAAGTCAGTCTATAGAAAGGGTGGGGGGAGCAATGCCTCAAGGGGAGAAGGAAGATTGGGGGGGGAGAGAAAAAAGAGCTATCTTCAGCAGGCTGTTTCTGGATGTAAATAATTTGGGCCCTGGAGCTGACATAGCCACCATTGCTGAAGGCACAGTCTGGTGGGGTGGAGGGGGAGTCCCTCCAGCTCTATCTCCTAACGTTTAGAAGAAATAGGTTACAGAACAATCTGGGAAGACCTGCAATTTTTGCAAATTTCTTAGGGCTATTGCTACATGGTATCAGTAAGCCATATGTCTCTACTTTTGCCCTTTCTACTTTCCTATCCCCTTTCCACCAGCAGTGTTCTCCACCCTCATCTTGTTTTTTCTTGGCACTGGGAGATGCAGTACACAGGGATGTTTGACCTCAATAATGAAAAGCATCAGATGGAGACCATCTGGAAAGAGCATCCAACTTTAACCTTGAGGAGTATGGTGTGTGTGTGTGTGTGTGTGTGTGTGTGTTTCTACTGGCAGAAGCTCATATCCCAGGGAGATCCTATAAAAATCAGGGAGGAGACAAATTCTCTGCTGAAAACACCAGGGCCTCCTTGGGAGCAATCAGCCTCTGAAGGGAAAAATGTTTAGGCACTGATGCTTGGCATTTACAGCAGGGAAGTTCCATCTGCTTCCTGTCAACTTACCTGGACTTTCAACAGTGGGGAAGACGTAATGCAGAGCCAGGCAATTGGCAACTCTCATCCTGGGAAGGAGAGAGGAAAGGAGGCCAAACCTGCCATAAGTCATCCTTCAGAATACTAGATCCTTCAGTGCCATAACTGTGATAATATCCTGCTAGGACTACAGAGAAATGAAGAGCCTAACTGATCAGCCAAAACATACATGGTTCCTGCATCATGCCCGGTGATGCAAAGTTACAATGTGTTTTGTGGACAGCGCCAAGTTGCTTCTCTTTTGCATATGCTGACAATTGCACATGTCCTGTCCCATTTATGGGCAGGGATTCTACCCCACCCCACTGCAGGGAAATCGTTTATTATTAGTACAGTGAATGCTCGGGTTGTGAACATGATCTGTGTGCGATGCATGTTTGCAACCCGCAGTGTTCGCAACCCGCAGCGGCGCATCTGCGCACGCGCAAGTTGTGATTTAGCGCTTCTGCACATGTGCGACCCCCCAAACCCAGAAGTAACCCATTCCAGTACTTCCAGGTTTTTCCGGGTCCGTGACCCGAAAAAACACAACCTGAAGCGTCTGTAACCCGAGGTATGACTGTACATGTATATCTCAATTCTCCAAATAGGATGCCATGCAAGCTGTGGCCGATGGGAGTCAAAAACATTTGAAGGGCACCAAATCAGGGAATAAATGGGACAGGCATACAAGGAGGGATAGGAACACATAATCTCAGGGTTGTGGGTGAAAGATACCTGCATTGCAGGGGGATGGACTAGATGATCCTCATGGTTCCTTCCAATTCTACAGTTCTATGATTCTATTACGGTAATTTCCCCTGATAGAATACAGACAGCTACATTACACAGAGTCAGCCCATTGGTCCAGTGGCGTAGCGTGGGTTGTCAGCACCCGGGGCAAGGCAAGTAATTTGCGCCCCCTAACCCGTGGATTTGCGCCCCTAACCCTAACCCCCAGATGTTGCGCCCGGTGCGGCCAGCCCCCCCTGCACCCCCCATGCTACATCACTGCATTGGCCCATCTATTGTCTACACTGACAGGCAGCTGCTCTCCAATGTTTCAGGCAGGTTTTTCTGTCAGCCCTACCTGGGGATTGAACATGGGACCTTCTGCATGCAAAGCAGATGATCTGACACTGAGTTATGGACCCTACTCCAAGTTAATAGAAGGGTAGGAGGAAAAAGCTACTGGCAGAAGCTTATATATTTTCAGATTTCACAGCTGATAGTTCTTCAGCAAAGTCCTGTTGCAAATAAGAGACACAGAATGCACATTGAAGAAAACAGCAAATTGGCGCATGTTTCCAATACAGAAAGGAGAAAGTCACAAAGAAACGGGAGAAAGTTTGCCTCTTAAGCCTGTAAAACTATCACCTATGTTTTGATCTCATTTTCAGAAGTATCTATTGTGAAAAACACCCATACATCACTTTGGACTGACACGAGTTAAACTGACAGTGGAAGCTAGCCAGAAATAATAGTGTGACAGAGACTCTGATTTGCAAAGGTCGACAGTCCATTCAGAACAGACAAGAGTTGCCAGATAAAATGTTCCTGCCCAGCAGCATCCTCTAAGAAAAGAAAGGAAATGTATAGAAGGAAAATGGGGATTAATCTATGCATCACAGGCCCTCTTTCAGTGTCCCTCCAAACTCCAGCCTTCCCACTGGAGAAGGAGTCTGCCTCTGATAAATGAACTGGCAGCCCAATGATTTAGCTGTTTCATTCCCCCCCCCTCCAAAAATAAAAATAAAAAATTCCTCTATTCATTTGATTTCTCTCAAGCCGAGATTCTGATTGCTTCTGACTACAGAGCTGGCAGCAGCGTGTTAACCTGCTTGCTCACAGCCAGGGATGTGGCCCTGCCAAGGTAGCTATCAAAGGGGCCAATTCCACACTCCCTCGATTTGGGTGGCTGAGACAAAAGAGCGGCTTGGGGTGGGGTGGGGGAGAATAGAGGCAAAGCACCGTGGTGGCATTTCTGTGCCTTGCAATTAACCTTCACCTTGGTAAACAAGCTGCGAGCTTTGCATGGGAAATGATCGTCTGAAAAATTGGGAAGGGCTCCTTAAAGGGGAAAATAAATTAGTGGGAAATAGCTCCCTTCCCCACTGCTTCCATCTCTCTCTCTCTCTCTCTCTCTCTCTCTCTCTCACACACACACACACACACAAAATACACATGCTCCTTTGTAGATGGTTACCCAAATGCCAACTACACAGGAAAAGCAGTTGAAACAGAAATTTGCTGCCATGTGCACTGCACATTTGATTCGCAAAATGATTTATGAGGCTGGTGTCAGCAGGCAGCACTAGTAGGCACCTGCCAGGCCCCCATTCCAGTTGGGGGGGCCACTGCGTAGCACCTCCTCCTTGCTCTTGTTGCTTGTTTGTGTGACTTATCTGCTCTAGGGGGCAGTCAGAGCAGGAGAAGCAAAGACTTCCTGCATGGTTGAATCCTCCCTCTTTCTTTCTTTCTTTCTTTCTCCAGGCGGCGGTGCAGACTGGGTCCAAAGGGAGAGTCAAATGAATGGGCACTGCCAAGAGTTGTGGTTAGGCAGGAGAAGAGGTAGGCATGACCAGGGAAGAAGCCCACTGAGAAAATCTTGCCCAGTGCCTCCACCCCAAAAAGAAATCTAGAAAAGGTACTGCCGTTTTATATTGTTTGCCCATTCCTGAGACAGTCATGAGCAACAGAATACTTTTATCATACTTTGGTTGCAAGCAGAGCCTCATTGGTTAATTTTGGACTGCTGAAAGGTGTTTTTTTTTTGGGGGGGTGGTTTGAAATATCTAAGGCTTGAAGCTAGAAGTGCTACTATATTTCACCTAAAACATAATGTTTACACAAATGTGTGTGCTTGCTCAAAAAAACCAATAGTTTTGTTGTTGCTTGTTTTTTAGAGAAGCTATGAATTTTGATGTGAGTAACACTGTTTCTCTTAGGTGGCCTTTGTGTGTGAGGGGTGTGTGTAGACCCCACACATCCCTGCTGGAGAGAGTAGGTGAAGAAGAGCCCATCTATCCATCAGATAGGGCAGCGTGACCAGGTCCACCACACTGGCTGTCAAGCCTAGTGGGCACTGCAGGGCATCACAACTATGATGCTGTGAATTGAGCAGAACAGAAGGCACGAGGTGAGAGAGCACCAAATTTTGGCCTTGCAGAGGGCACCACTGAAACTTTAAAGACCAAAGTCCACCCTTGTATCCACCCTGCACTACAAACAGGAATTTGAATCTCCATCTTCAGGGTAAACCAAAGCCTTGGCCTTCAACTGGTGGGTTGAGGCCTTATCTAAATTGGCTCACAACAGCTACGTCTTCCCTGATTTACAGCCTTTGCTTCTCTAATGGGCATGAAGGGGAAATAGCCAATCCATCTCATAGGACTGTAGATTTAGTCCATATTCAGAAGTCAACATCATTCCCATTTTACAGAAAGGCTGCTGGGTAGCAGTTGTTATTTGTGCAAAGTCTCTTTTTCACCACCTGCCACCTTGTCCCGTAGTTTAGGAACCTCTGTTATCATCAGCAGAAGCCATTTACATATGGAGCTTCCATTGGAGACACAATTATAAGTATATCTTTCAAAGGCAGAAGCATTTCAAGGGGAAAAGAAAGGGAGTTCAAGGGAGTGGAGGCAGACCTTGGTCGAAAGAAACCTCAGAAAGGAGTTGGGATGAGATGCTTTCATCCTGCAAAGCAGGACTGCAGAGCACAGCTTTAACCGCACTGTTCTCCTGCTGATAAATACCACAGTGCTCAGGTGGAAGGATTTATTCCAGGCCATGCAGACCCTTTTCTCTTTCATCCAGGCTCTTTCACACAAATTGCATCCTTGCTAGATCTTAATGCAACCTTTTAACCACTGCCTTGTCCAGAGGCAAAGTGTAACTCTCTTTAAATCTTTCTAGAAATGTAGTTGACAGAGACAAATATATGTCTCAACTTCTCTCTTAGCCTCTCTACAAAATGATTCATCTCAGAAACAAAACTGTTAAGGCAAAAAAAAGGGGGGGGGTCTAATTTTCAAAATGTTCCTTCTAGTGTAAAAAATTTAGTTATGCATTATTACCGATGTAATGGAACCTGGTAATAATGGGGAAAATGAGCTATCAGATAAAGATAGCTCAGCAGCAAATAATATCCCCTGATCTCTCTCTCTCTCTCTCTCTCTCTCTCTCTCTCTCTCTCTCTCTCTGTGTGTGTGTGTGTGTGTGTGCAGTCTCTGCCCCATTCACTTATTACAAAGATACAAAGAATGACTTGGCCAAAAGATAAAACAGCCTAAATCCAGCTAGACTTAAGTACCACACCTAAAATGTGGGAGAATTTTGAGAATCTCCCAATGCTGCTCTTCTTTGGAATCCGTAATTCCCACTTGAAACATCCTATCCATCTCCCTTCCACAGAGGCATATGCTGCCTTTATCTTCACAATAGTTTAGGCATAGAGGATGGTGGTGGTGGAGTGAAGGCTGTACCAAGGTCAACCAAAGCACTTCATGGCTGGGTGAAGATCTGAACACAGTTTCCCCCGCCAGACTAGGGATTGGGAACCTTAGTCCCAGGAACCAGCATCGCAGTGGCCAACCTGATGTCCATCGGAAGCCCCCAGGCAGGACCTGAGTGCAACATAGCTCTCTTCGCTTGGGATCCCCAGCAAGTGGTATTGAAAGGCATGCTGCATCTGGTGGCATTATCAGGCACCTGAAAATCAACAGAAAGTGCACACACACAGCAGCATATGGGTGAGAGCCAAATTTTGTAGTAGTTACAGTTCAGGTCTTGGATTGGGGGTGCCTGGGTTCGAATGTACATTTGGCCACAAATATACTTACTTAATGATCTCAGTAAAAAAAAAAAAAAAAAAAAAAAAAAAAGATAAAGGTCAAGGACCCCTGGACGGTTAAGTCCAGTCAGAGGCGACTATGGGGTGGCAGCACTCATCTCGCTTTGAGGCCAAGGGAACTGGCGTATGTTCACAGACAGCTTTCCGGGTCATGTGGCCAGCATGACTAAAACACTTCTGGCACCACTTGACACTGTGACAAGTGCCAGAGTGCATGGAAACACTGTTGACCTTCCCGCTGCAGTGGTACCTATTTATCTACTTGCACTGGAGTGCTTTCGAACTGCTAGGTTGGCAGGAGCTGAGACAGAGCAATGGGAGCTCACCCTGTTGTGGGGATTCAAACCACCAACCTTCTGATTGGCAAGCCCAAGAGGCTCAGTGGTTTCGACCACAGCGCTAACCCTTCTCAGTCCAGTTCCCATCTCTCAACTTAACCTACTTCAGAGGGATTTTGCAAGATGCACATCACCATCAAAGTTTAACCCACCTCACAGGATTGTTTGTGAGATGCACCCCACCATCATTTCCTTGGAGGAAGCACATAGTATTGCATATAGCGGCGGTCAAAACCCTCCCTGCTAACAACAGCGACAGATCTGTCATCACCAGAGCATTCCCGAGAACCCCTAATCCTAAAAATGTGGATCTGCCTTGAGAGCCTAGAAAGTCTTCTGAAGTTATGCATGAAGAATCAGAGCAAGTGCGTGATCGAGGGAAGAGGTTATACCCAGTGTGACATCTCCAGTGCCTTTGTAAAACTACGTCAGCCTCCAGCCTAAAAGATCACAAGACCTTTGATTTGGAGGGGAGGGAGGCATCCTTTATGGAAATGAGGTCTCAGAACTGCCACTGCACTTATTCACCCTCAATACACTCCCAATGGACTAAGAAAACACCAGTGTATAATTGGCCTGGAAAGGGATGGCACATCTGATCAGTCTCCTCTGAGAGAAGAAATGAGCTCATTTAAATCAGGTAAAGTGCCCAGTGCAAGCCCTTCTAATTATCACCAGCCACATCAGGCAGGACAAGGCAGTGGCCCCCCACTGAATTCTCTTGTTACATCCAGCAGGATCAGAACAGTGAAAGCAATGATTGGAGGCCACCATCAGAGGAGATTCTGTTTGAGAGAACCACTTGTTGACATTCTGCACCGACATTTGTTATTGGGCTTCATTATTTGCATTGTATGATTATAAGAGGTAGCATCTGATGGATTGATTTAATATCTTGCGATCACAATGACACTTTTTTTGTTATCTGATGTGGTCCTTGTGAGCAATCATAGCAAGAGAAGGAGGTTGTTGTTGTTGGGGGGGGGGGAGCAGGCCAACAATGCTGCCCTCAGATAAATAATGTATCTCTGCATTTGCTGTTTGACAACAATCAACACCTCCACACCTATTCCGCGGCGAGAAATCAATGTTTCTTATTTGCCTCTTGAAAGTGTTGTGATACAAAGTTGTGTGCCATTGTTTTCCAGTGACATTATTCTCGATTTTCAGCGGTTGAGTGGAAAGGGGCATGCAAGGCGGACCAGTGTATTCTCTGCACTTCAATTTGGTACGGTTGTGGCAGTGTAAAAAGTTCTATTTATTTTGTTATCAGGCTGAGCTGGCATTCATTCCAGCCAAATGTTTAGCAGTAAAGAAACCTGAATGATATAACTTCACACTATATTAAAAAGAAACCCCAAAGAAAACACACAGCCATGTTTTGTGATGACAAGATGTTTAGTTGGGGGGGCATGCAATGGCTAGGGGAAGAAGAAATATGGTCAAATAGCAGTGGGTACTTCAGAGGGGGGCAGTCTAGCCAATGCTTTCTGTCCACTAACTAAGAGGAATTCTGTTACTCTTGTGGAAACTTGGAGCACAACAGATTGTGCAACCCACAAACTTACCAGCAACCTGCTTGTTCATTCTGCTGGTGCAAAACATTTTGCCACTGGAATAAGTATACCACGGGTGGCGCTGTGGGTTAAACCACAGGGCCTAGGACTCGCCGATCAGAAGGTCGGTGGTTCGAATCCCCACAACGGGGTGAGCTCCCGTTGCTTGGTCCCTGCTCCTGCCAACCTAGCAGTTCGAAAGCATGTCAGAGTGCAAGTAGATAAATAGGTACCGCTCCGTTGGAAAGGTAAACAGCGTTTTCCTGTGCTGCTCTGGTTCGCCAGAAGCGGCTTAGTCATGCTGGCCACATGACCTGGAAGCTATACGCCAGCTTCCTCGGCCAATAAAGTGAGATGATCGCCGCAACCCCTGAGTTGGTCACGACTGGACCTAATGGTCAGGGGTCTCTTTACCTTTTAAGTGACTTTATCTTTGGGTGACATTGGAAACATGTGGTAACTAATCTGTGATGTTTTGTTTTTCTTCAGTTCTCATTTTTCCAGTCTGAAGTTCACTTTGTCACATTTCTACATCAGTCTGCATTTTTTAAAAAGTCCTCATGAATACCCACCAGCATTTTAGGGCATGTTTCTGCGTATATACTGATTTGCACACAATGCATCACTCATATGTGAATTTTTATGTCTATTTTTCCCTTAACAATATTCATTTTTGTACACTTTTTGGGGTTGGATACCTATCTCACAAAATTCTGAGAAGTGCAAATTTTGAAGGATAGCTGCATTTCAGGCAGTGTGAATTAGGAAGGTCCACATTAAAATGTAAACAAAACTGATTTTCTTCCTCATCCCTATGGGGCACACACAGAACTGTTGCATCTGAGCCCAAGGTGTCCATGAGTCCAAGAAACAAATGTTTTCCACTGTTGCTCATGCCACAGTTGCCTGAGCTTCAGGAATAGCTGCTTGCACTTGGAGAATGAAACAACCGATCAGGCCTTGAGGTCTTAAGGTGGAACCACAAGGCAGGCAAATGAGCTCAACACACAAGTGATTTAGCAAGCAATAAGAGTAGCCAAACTAGCAGGAGGAGAACTAAGGGGAAGCGAAATACATCAAGGTGTGAGAGAGAAAATATCCTATTCGGATTTATTTATTTTAATATTAACTTATTATTTATACCCCGCCCATCAGCTGGGTTTCCCCAGCCACTCTGGGCAGCTTCCAACAGAATATTAAAATACAATAATCTATTAAACATTAAAAGCTTCCCTAAACAGGGCTACTTTCAGATGTCTTCTAAGCATGTAGTTGTTTTTCTCTTTGATATCTGGTGGGAGGGCATTCCACAGGGCGGGTGTCACTATTGAGAAGGCCCTCTGCCTGGTTTCCTGTAATTTGGCTTCCCGCATAAAGGGAACCGCCAGAAGGCACTCAGCGCTGGACCTCAGTGTCCGGGCAGAACGATGGGGGTGGAGACACTCCTTCAGGTATACTGGACTGAGGCCATTTAGGGCTTTAAAGGTCAGCACCAACACTTGACCTCTGCTAATCTAATGGATGCAGTAGCACCCTCTGGCCATCTTCAGCAGTGGTGCTGAAGAGCAGCCAATAGACTACTGCAGCTTCCTCCTCTAGCAACCAATGCCATGATAGAGTCTGGCCACCTGTATTCTGGGTCCTTAGACTCCCCCTTCTTTCAATGTGAATTGGGCAGGGGTCACCACCACTATTGCCAAGTGACAGCAGGTGCTTGAATGTTGGGAGGTGGAGGAATGGAGAGTGGGAAAGCTTCTCAGCAGGTTATACTATCTTCATTATTTATAAAGTTACGACTGAATTTTACTATAGCAAAAAGATGAAGGAAGGGAGGCATTTGTAGGGTCATCATTGACCAATACATCTGTAGGAAATTTGACACAAATTAAATAAACAATGACAAGATTAGCCAATTTTGTTGGACAAGTACATGCACATTTCTAGCATTGAGTCTACACATTAAGCAAAAGAACTTAAGAGGAGTTTTACTGGGTCAGGTCAAATGTCAGTTCTTGGGAAGATGACTCAAACTTGGCCAAGCATCTTCTAGTTAGCAGCTAATTTCCACTAGAAGTTTGGAGGGGGAAGCCGCTAGACATAACAATGAAAGGAGTGCGAAACCCAGTCAACACCTCCTTCTCTCTATCAACATGCTGCTGAGCAGAAGGCAAGTCGGATGCAGCCTCCCCCTCCCCAGAAGAGAGCCCTTTGGTTTTCTTTGCAAGTAGATCTGCGCTTCTTGCCATAAGAATAACAGAATGATGTGTCGCTTGGCTGGCTCTTAGTTGCCACTGAGTATTGCCAGAAGTGAAATCCAGGGTGAATTGGGAGGGACTGGTGTACGACTTGTGACTCATGGTTAGGATCTGGAGGAAATCTAAGAGAAAATTGATTGTTTGCTTGTTTTTGTTTTTTTGTAGGGGTGGAATGAAGGCTGCACATCTTTGGCAAATAATAATTGTTATAGTATATCTCTGATTTCTTTTTAACTGGGAATGTCCCTTTTAAAAAAATGGACTGGGAGTTCCTAGAAAAAATGGACTTCCCTTCCTGCTTTCCTAAAGGTAAAGGTAAAGGGACCCCTGCAAACTGGCACCTTCTGTTCACAATGTTGATGTTCTATGACTAAGCTATGGCCCTTCCCCAACCTGGAGTGAGCCTTACTTATGCTCTACCTAAAGTCACTGTCTTAAAATTATCACCACCACCATCAGAGTCAAATAGCCCTGCCTGGCCAAGCCTCAACAAGACAGTCATGGGGGGTGGGGAGCCTAAATCATTGGAGACTAATAAAAAAACCCACTAGGTTAATACGAGCTGAGAGTGTCATCATTTTGGACAGGCAATCCTTGCCTTGCCAACTGAACTAGACCAAGTTCTGCCATATTGTGTTATTATGAAGAGGAACCCACAGCATTAGCCCACATTAGCCTTGTGTTCAGAGTGTAAGAATCTAGGTAAACAAGAAATCAGAGAGCCTAGTCTTGTCTTCTCCCTCTCATGCAGGTCATTTTATCTATCCTAATAATGAAGCAAGGAGCTAGACTGTAGCCAGGCTGAAGGCACCTCAGGTAAGCCAGGAAACACAGTATCTGATAGCACAGAGCCACCCCAGGAGCAGGCAAGCTGTCCCGCTGTGTTATTAATACATGAACTTTGCCACCGCCCTCCCACGCTGCCTGCTGATTTTCATACCATGTTGCATAATTAATCTGTCAACATTCTGTGATGAGGTATAAATATTAATAACACGATCACACAGTTGGCTGTTCCTTTTAAAATGCAAACTTTTGCAAAGATAAATTGCACACTTAATCTTAACCAGATTTGAGGAGTGTATTTTTCTTTCCCTAAAAAACAAAAAAGGAGGACACATTTGGCTTTTGAACATAAAAAAAAGTAAGGGAGTGAAAGTTGCCTTTTACCTGCATCGATTTCCCCTGCGTACCTCCTCTCCCTTTTAACTTTGGGGATATATATATATATATATATATATATATATATATATATATATATTCAAGGAGTTGTAGTTGCATTACTGCAAAGAGAGTGGGGGGAGCTCTGGGATATTGAAATGCAGTACAAGGGGTACATGGAGAAGAGCCATAGCTTGCTGGTGAAGCATCTTTCTTGCATGCAGAAGGTCACTAGTTCAATCCTTGGCACGTACAGGTAGGGCTGGAGAAACATTCCTGTCTGAAACCCTGGAGGACCCCTGATATTCAGTGAAAATACTACCAAATCAAGGTACAGCCTACAGTGTGGATCAGTTGTCCCCAAAGTAGGTGGTACGTGGAAAACAAGTGATGTCCCAGCCAAAGAAGAACGACAACCTAAGTTGACAGTATATGCACAACTTGCAGACTTAACATATAGAATAAGAGAACCAGAAGAACATACATTTAAAGAAGATTGGAAAACGTTTATTGAATATACTGGGAATAATTGTGTACAGCTGAAAATGCTGACAGCATTAAGATAAATTCAACAGTGTAAATAAGTTTTGATGGATGCAAGAATGGAATACTGAATGGTATACTTTTTGTAAAATGTGCAGGGATTTATGATAGGTAAAATGAACCATGGAAAGAGAAGAAGGGAAGTCATTGCTTGGATTACCTATGGGGTGCTAAGACGCAAGGGAGTGGCAGGGGGCGCTAGAGGTATCTATGACTCTCAGGCTTTGAACAGCTGGTATCACTGGATCAAGTTAATCAATTTAATTGAATTAATTAAACTAATTTTTTTCAATTGGATTTTGAATGAATGTGCAATTAATTGTTACCGTATCCCCTCTCTTCCCCACTTTATCCTCTCAACAACTTCCTGAGGTAGGGTTAAGCCAAGAGACATGGCGGGCCCAAGGTCACTTAGTGAGCTCCATAGTTGAGTGGAGAGTTGAACATGGGACTCCCCGGTCCTAGTCCAATGCTCTAACCACTGCACCACAGCAGCTCTCGGTTGTTATTTTGCTTTTCAACACAACCAGGGCATTTCTCCACTCCAGTCTACGTCAGCTGTTTGTGCGTTTTAGAAATATTAGTGTGTTTTGGTAATATACAGGCCAGCCACTGTGTCAGGGAAAGGGAAAAAAGAAGTAAACAATTTAACCTCAGAAGTGGAAGGATTAGATTTCTATTGGTAAATATTGATTCCTCCTCCCCTTCCTCTTTCCTGGACTGAAGCAGACCAAGAAATAAATACATTTCTATCAGAGATAATCGAAAGTCTCTTACGACAAAAGTAATGAATATGGCCATAACGTAGCCCCCTTTCTGTAAAAGGAGAAGCAGCAAGAGGAGGAAAACTGAGAGATGGTGGGTGTTTCCTCGCATGGCACTAAAATCACATTTAGGTCACTCCTGTGACATTTGTGGATATAGGGAACTGTTATTTTCAAAAGTAAATGAATATACATTCCAGCACGGATAGACTTTCTCATTGCAGATACAAGAAAAGCAAAAAAGAAAGGGAGTTTTTATTGCAGTGTCTGAAGACTCCTACGGATTTCACCAGCTGGGGTCAGTACGATTTGTGGAAAGTGATATTTGTGGCTGCTCCCTATAGTAGCAACTTGCAACAGAGTAATCTCTGCATTGCGTTCATCATGTGTGAACATTCAGATGAGAGAACTACAGACTCATGACCCTGTGGTTAATCTAGCTACCTGGGACATTCCATTCCAGTTCACTTGTTACTCTTGTTCATGTTATGCTGAAACAAAGGTACAAGTTGTCTCTACCCATGTGCAAGTGTTTTTGATGGGGAGAACCACATATGCCACCTTGAGCTTCTTGGGGAAGAGGTGGGGCATAAATGCAATAAACGACTGGGGGGGGGGGAATGAATGCAAAACTACTAGTCAAAAGAATACACAGACTCCCTCGTGGAGCTGTTGCAACTGGATTCATATATCAGTATGAATCCCATTCAACTGACTATGGACTCTTCTGCAAGTGGTGGTGGCAGAGGCTCCATAGGAAACTCTGTATCCAACCTCAAACAATCAAAATCCAGTAGTTTAGGCCTTAGGAGACTGATGCCAGGACTATTTCCCAAGCTGAAAACGAGAGCTTGGCAGATAGCAAGATGCACATCCCTGTGTTTCTGCTGTGCTTTGAAGCCGAAAGCTTAGTCTGAGCCTCCCTGCTGATTGGTGCTTCCTGCTGTCCTCAGTGGGGATTTGCCTACTGCTGCTGTTCCTCCCTGCTATAGGGCTCCCGCTGAGACAATAGCAGCTGCCCCCATTTTCTCTTGCATCAGATAAAAGGGTATGGGAAACTCTCTTTCGGAAAATGTTGCTGATGTGTCTACCAGATTTCACCTAGCAGGGGAAATGGGTGTGGATTTGGAGGTTACATTCCAGGCTAAACAGCTGAGAAATGTCAAGGGAAGAAAAGAGAAATTTGCACAATCCCAGTAATACCCTCCCCAACCCAAAGATGCAATTTCTATCCAGGACCACTTCATATAAATTCCAACTCTTTAGTGGTATTCCCTCTTGGGATACTTGGTGCTGTTGCCATTTCTTCAAGAAGTAACCTCATGCTACAGTAACCTACAGTAATAAACAAACCTTTTCAGTATCAGGCTAATTGGCAAACCAGTAGGAAACTGGAAGTGTGGACGTGCTTGCCACACCAGAGATGGGGAACATGGGGCTCTCTGTATCTTCCATCTGTGCCAGCCAGCATGCTCAATGGTCAGGGTTAATGAGAGTTGCAGTCCAGAGACATCGGGGTGGGTGGGTGTCATAGATTCCCCACACCTGTTCCTAGAGTAGCAGGGGGATTCTGTTCAAAGTCTCTGCAATCCAAATCTCTGCAGTCCAACTCAAGCAAGGCAACAATAAAGTCTTCTATCAACACTCCAATTACTTTGTTTCACAAAGTATTGAAATGAAAGGGATACTTTAGATTAAAAGATTTGCTTAATGGCCTGATTAATGCATTGCAAATAGATAAAGCCTGATCTAAGAATCTGTTTTAGCTCTTAACCTTTCCCGCCTGGTGTGTTTTTCTCTCTCCCCTGTCTGTGAGCAAGGATGTGTTTTGATTTAATATTCCATTCCTGCTGCTTCATATCTGGGGCGAATTGCGTCTTTCACTTCTCTCTCTCCCCCCCCCCCCGCCTTCTCAGCTTTCTCCCCACTTTCCCCTTTATGCACAAAGTGTCTGAATGCTTAAAATAAACAAGGGGGAGACAGTAAGCAAAGGGAAGCAGGGAAGGAAGAGGAACTCACCTGCATGGCACGGGCAATTACCCCATTCACCCGGTTGAGTTCACAAAATTAATTAGCACCATACACCATTGGGCCAAATTATTTATGAGCTAACAAGCAGGAGCTGCCATTGTTCTGAAGGCTGTGGCTCAGACACAGCTAAACTAAGCTCACTACAGTGTTGTCTGGTCTTGTCAGACGCTTTCAATACCATCAACTATGGTATCCTTCTGGAGCAGCTGTCCAAGTTAGGGGTGGGTGGCACTGCTTTGCAATGGTTCCAGTCCTACTTGGATGGTTGTTCCCCAGAGGGTGTTGCTTGGGGGGTGTTTTTCAGCTCTGTGAAGCCTTCAATGTGGGGTTCCACAGGGTTCAGAAACATTAACAGCCAAGGTTCAGACTGGTGCTCAAAAGATGTTGGACGAGGTGATATGGAAGCACACAGAGGAGAGCTTCAGCATATTGCCTGGCTGCAATTTCCTGGGTTCCCTGTGAACAAGGATTGGTTGTTAAACTGTCCTGCGAAGTGTAGCTCTGGGAGGGGAATAGGGGTGTCCTAAAAACTATCAGCACCCCTAACAAACTACAGTTCTCCAAGTTCTTTTTGAGAAGGCATTACTGCTAAAATGATGCAGGTAAAAAGGTAAAGGTACCCCTGCACGTAAGGGCCAGTTGTGTCCGACTCTGGGGTTGCATGCTCATCTTGCTCTAGAGGCCGTGAGCCGGAGCCATACGAAGACACTTCCGGGTCATGTGGCCAGCGTGACGAAGCTGCAGCTGGCAAGCCAGCACCAGCGCAGCACACGGAAACGCCGTTTACCTTCCTGCTACAAAGCTGTACCTATTTATCTACTTGCACTTAAGAGTTCTTTCAAACTGCTAGGTGGGCAGGAGCTGGGACCGAACGACGGGAGCTCACCCCGCTGCGGGGATTCGAACCGCCGACCATATGATCAGCAAGTCCTAGGCACTGAGGTTTTACCCACAGCGCCACCCGCATCCCTTGTTGATGCAACAGTGCTTTAAATGCATGATGCAGACATGACTTCAGTTTTAATGTTCCTTGTAAGCCACCATGGAAGAATTTGCTTCCTGAAAGGCAGGGTATAAACAGTTATGATAAATAAATTGATACATAGTTAACCATAAGAAAAGCACAAGAAAGAGCATTTCAAGAAGTGGCTGGAATCCTGAGCAAAAACAATCCATGCTGCACCATTTTGTTGCAGGTCCCATTTGTCACTCAGGCTACCCAAAAGAGGAACTGTGTTGCAAGCACTCAGACCGTGAAAGCAACATGGCATCACTGATCAATGGGAATCACCTATGCTAATGAGCGGAACACTCAGCATTCCAACATTCATATATCTTGATTCCCAGTTGCACAGCCCAGACCTTGAAAAATGAAAACTCAGCAGGACAGGACAGTGATCATCAGCAGCAATGAAGCTCTCTAAGTTGTTATACCGGCAGGCCGATAAAGACTAAGAAGCATTTAATTTTCTCATGATGGTATATCACTTACACGAGGCTGCGGCTTTGACTCTTGGTCTCTCTCCCCCTCCACCCTGGTCTCCATTACAGCATGTGAAAAATATTGACAGCTAAGCTTAAAAGACTTGGTATGTTCATTCATGGCCTCTGCTTAAGACTAATCTCTCAGAGCTCCCCCCCCCCCCACTTTAAGACAACAGTCCCCTGATGCTTTGCAAAGTATATATAAAGAGACAGCTCAGTGGCAAGATGCCATGACTAGATAACGATGATACATGCAATATTGCTATTTACATGAGGTCACTTGTATTGCAATTCATTTAGAGATCTAGTCCTCTTACGGAAAGCTGGCAGGTAGGGGACAGCTCATGTTTCATCGTGAATGCTTCTGAAATTCCCCCTGTTCAAATGTCTTCATGGATGTTGATGTGAGCTGTGCAGAATACAGAGGCCACTTCAGCTTATATTCCACAGTCTCAAGAAGGCAGATGGAAGATGAAGACCTTGATGAAAACATTACATACATGAACTCCAGGTAGCAAAAAAAATTAATAGGTTTTTGCATTTCCTTCTGCCAATTTTTATCTGAATGTCATTTCTTCTTCTTCAAGTGCAATGTCTTTGGAGCCATTGCTCAAAACTCAACTGCCAACTTCCAGGTTTTTGCAATGTCAACATTTTACGTACCAATTTCTCATTGCATCCCCTTCTGTACATTAAGTACCACTAATTGTAGAGTAAGAAGCACCATGTGTCTTGTTGTATAATTTTTATTTTAAAATATTAAATTCCAATATGCAGCTATTTGATGATCTACCATTCTTCCTTTTTTTGGTTGTTTTTGGTCGGGGGAAGACTTCATTCAGACCATTTCACATTCACAATTTATAGAGATTTTCAGTTCATGTCATCTACTTATTAAAATGCACAAACACATGAAAGTTTTAATTAAAATACCATGAAAAAGAAATGGTTGCACAAGGTTCCAGTTTGTACACACACACACACACACCATTTTGCACTGTGCTTTAATAAATGAAGGGCAGGGTGTTGTTGATCTTTTAATAAAAATTATTAACTACAATGGGCTGTATCCAGCATCCTCTGTCCTCCAGCACAAAGTGGATGGGTGACTTTTAATGCTGCACCACTAAGGAATCTAACGCAGCGGTTACGTAGCAGAAATTAGTTGCACAACAGATTGTACATTCTACAAAGTTACCAGCAAGCTGCTTATGCATTCTCTTGAGCAGCAACATTCCACTGGTGCAAAACATTTTGGCAGCAGAACAAGTATACAGCTCAGGGGCTTTAACTTAATGCTACACTGGATGCAGCCCGTGACACAAAACCAGTAAGATTTTGATTGGTCAAGGGACAGAATTTCAATATGCTGCGTAGCTACCAACCCCTATGTATGACTCATACCTGGGGACTGATGTAATGCAGCAGGCTAAGAGACAGAGCTGGAAAGTCTTCCGTTCAACTCTCACCTCTGTCATATATGAGCAATGAAGCAATTCATTGCATAAACTAAGTCCTGCAGGATTTCAAATGCACTGAGAATTCCTCACCAGAGAAGCACGGACCATGCAGGAAAGAAAAGGATGGGAGGGCACTAGAATTATTAAAACAAGTGGGACATGAATCCTAAAGTTGAAGTGTGTGTTCTTGTTCAGGATTTCAGCCAGACAACCTTTTCCAGTATCCCTATTCCAATTCCCTCCTGTCCAGATTTCTGTTCCCCCCAAAAAAACAATCACACCATGTCCATGTCCACAGAGCTTGCTCTTCTTACTTAATGTGTAAGATGATCTCTCACTGCTAATTTCTGAAGCAATTTTTCCCCATTTCCTTTAACGGTTGCTGATCTTTCCCCCTTGAACATGGATGGGGTCATTTTGGCTACGTAAGGATCAACACTTTTTTCTTTTGCTCCATCACAGTTCCTCAGCTGTTTCCCTCAATTGACAAAATTGCCTGAAAGTGTTGCTTTAGCACAATACGTTCTTCAAAGGCAGGGAAGTGCAAGGAGCCCCTCCCGCCCTTTGCACTGGATTTTATTTTATTTTTGAGTGGGATGGGGGTTGGGAGGAACCAACCACATACAAATGAGAAGTGAATCCTAAACTGAAAATTAAAATATGGTTGCAATGCTTGCTTGCTTACTAGTTAGCTCGATTAATAGGACTTGCTTCAGAGAAAATACATTTAGAATAGAAAATATGTTTAGAATTTTAACTCATTTTAATTATGTTATATGTAAATCACCTTGAGGGGGTGCTTTAGAAGGTGATTAATAAATTAATGTTAATAATATTAGTTATAGAATAAGAGCATGAATATAAACTACGGCATTGCTTCTTTTAGCAAGTAGGATAAAAGCTTGTTTCCCCACAAATGCACTGTTCCCTTAATATTTTTAAGTTGACTCCCAGTACTTCCCATGCCCACACACCTATCAATCCCCCCCCCCCCCCCGATTCCTTAAATGAAATCTGGTCGCAATGTTGTCTTTCAACTAAAAGGATCTCTCTTTAAGTCTGCCTGGAATACCTGATGTTCCCTCTCCTTTGCTCCCTCTCTACCACCCTCCAATGGCTCCTTCTCCTTTTTGGATTCCCCTTTCTGAGGAATGGAGGAAATTGTCATTAATGAAAGTAAATAACTTTCATTAACTGTACTAAAAGCTCCAAAGCCTGCATAATTAAAGTGATAACATAAAAGTTAGGCATGAAAAAAACCCAGCTGTGGAATTAAAAGAAAGCCAGCCTGGAGAAAAAGAGAGACAGGGAGAGAAAATAAAGGTAACAATACCTGGAAATTTAAAGTGTTTTAGGCAACATTAATTACCCTGCAACTGCTCACTTGATAAATCACGGAGATCTGTGCACCTTGTTCTGCAGTACGGGTGGAAGAGAAATTCAATTCTCTTTGCATTTTAACAGAAAGCTACCTGGTTTGCACTTCTCAAACCATTGCATGGACTGAAACTCAACCATCTTCCAAAAATTGCACTTCTCCGAATTTTTGCGGCCATAATCATCCAACCAAATAATGTTTACAAAACTGCATATATATTGGGGAAAAGTGTGCAGGAAAGTGAATGTCTCAGTGAAACGATCATATAAAAATGTATAATGTGGGGGTGGGGGGAGGCAACCTTCCAAAAAAATACATTAGTTCAAAACTTCATATCAAAATGTATTTACAGTGGTACCTCGGGTTAAGTACTTAATTCGTTCCGGAGGTCTGTACTTAACCTGAAACTGTTCTTAACCTGAAGCACCACTTTAGCTAATGGAGCCTCCTGCTGCTGCCGTGCCACCAGAGCACAATTTCTGTTTTCATCCTGAAGCAAAGTTCTTAACCTGAGGCAATATTTCTGGGTTAGCAGAGTCTGTAATCTGCAGCGTATGTAACCCGAGGTACCACTGTATTAGGAGATAGTCATACTAAAATGTTGCAAATTTTAATGAGGTTTTTTAAAAAACAAACCACCAAACCAAACTAACATCAAATTGCTGCTGAGTGCGAAGAAATGAATTTAAGATTGGGAAAATGAGAAACTGAGATCCCCAACATTGACAGATCTGTCCATCCCTATATCACAAAACCTTCTCTCTTGGCCCCCATGAATAAATGAGTTACTTGCTTTGTATGGAAGTGTTTCTGTCTCATGCAAGCTGCCTGGGGAATCATCTGATGGAAAAGTGGGCTTTGAAACTTTAAAAATGGAGCAATAGTATTTGTCTGTGTTGATGATTTTATGGCAATACAGGGGTACATCGGATTAAGAACTTAATTCGTTCTGGAGGTCCGTTCTTAACCTGAAACTGTTCTTAACCTGAGGTACCACTTTAGCTAATGGGGCCGCCCACTGCTGCCGTGCCGCTGCTGTGTGATTTCTGTTCTCATTCTGAAGCAAAGTTCTTAACCTGAGGTACCATTTCTGGGTTAGCAGAGTCTGTAACCTGAAGCATCTGTAACCCGAGGTACCACTGTATTTACATTCTGCCTTTCAGTTTAACAAAACTTCTCAGGGGTTTTTTTTGTTTTTGAGGGAAAAGTTATTACAAGGAACACAAAAGAAGAAAAATCCACAGAAAACTCAACAGCCACAGCACATTATAACCTGGTCCACAGCAGTATACAGACAAAAGTTGGCAGGTAGGCAGCACCCACCCACCCTTTAAAAAAGCTGTTGAAGGGGGTGCATAATACTGCTTTTGTCAGGTGCCTCACAACCAGCAGGGAATACAATGTGCTACAACAATGCCCAATGAATACGATTACATGGATCTATATAACCAATCAAATACCATGCAGCAAACTGGATAAGGTGACATTGTGGTGCACAGCATGATGCCATTGAACTTCCGTAAGCACAAATATTACGTGTCAACATATGGAATTGGATTAATGCACTTCTCTTCAACACAGCAACTTGCTTTGAGCATTAACGATGGAAAATCGAGACAGAAAATGCTTTAATAGAGAGAAGTTATAGTGATGACATGGAACTGATGAGGAAACTGCTGCCAGCGGTGAAAACTACCTTCAGGTGGTGTATCTCCTTTTCTCAATAGTGCATTTTGT
Source organism: Podarcis liolepis (assembly GCF_965112155.1). Lineage (NCBI taxonomy): Eukaryota > Metazoa > Chordata > Lepidosauria > Squamata > Lacertidae > Podarcis > Podarcis liolepis. Next base: position 25,754,139 of record NC_139567.1, on the reverse strand, counting down.
TGCCGTTAGAAAAAGGTTCAGCCAAATGGATGTGCAGCAGGAGTTGCCAATGTGGTGCCCTCCAACTCCTATCTGCTCTGATAATCATTGGCTGTGCTGCCTGGGTGGATGGGAGTTGGCATCCAGCAATGGGTACCAGATTGGGTGCTCCTGTTGTAAGGAAGCTGGATAACAAAATATCTGGTAAGCATTCTACACATTGCTGGCCTTTCTTCACATTCCCTTGATTTTTTGTTTATTTACTTTTATAAGCTTACACATTTCAATGCTCTTTTCTCTTTCTCAGGTTCTATTTTTGTGTTATCAGTATTATTTGGTTGTTTTTTATGTTGTATACTGAGCAGACGTTTTTAAAATATTAAGCTGGTTTATAAATGCTTTTGAATAAACAAGATAAATAAAACAATGCTTTAAAATGATAGGTTTTCTAAAAAAAGTAAGACAGTATGCTTTTATTTTTTTATTTTTGCAAGAAAACATCATTAAAACATTTAGAGTTGTGTTCCAACTACATTCCACTGAAGAGTTGACCCATTGAAATTAATAAATCTAAGGGAGTAATGTCCATTAACTTCAATGGAACTAGAATTAGTCCATTAAATTCAATGGAGTAGAATTAGCATTGGATTCAACCCTTATACTGTTGGGGGGGGGAGTATTTTAGAAAATAAAAAATAAAATGCTTTGAGATGGAATGGCCACATAACTGAAACAGATGCCTTTTTTCCATTTTAATGTGGGGGACGGACTTTGTTGCAATTAGAAAGTGAGTCGATTTTCCAATCAACCCTACACAACCATCCATCACATGACCCCAAAGTGTCCTGACACTTTTCTGCGCATTTATCTCTGATTCTGTAAGCTCTCAATAAAGTCTATTAATATGGCTTCCATTTATAAGGCGATGAGAGCTGGCTCCAGATACTTGAGTGATGCCCTATCTCCAAGTGTTACTAAGTACATTTCTAAGACATAAAAAAAGCTCTTCAGAATCTTCGCTTCGAGAGGTGGTTATCTGAGGCACTGGCACCAATATCTTCCATGGAAGGAGATAATACGTATTATTTGCCAAAGTAAATTTGACATTAATTAGCAGGATTCACACTGGTAAAATCTCCCACTGTGAAGCAGATGCACCGTTGTCTCTCGGTTCCTTCTCTTCCTGCTGTGAAGGATCCAGGAAGAGCCGGATGTTCTGCGGCACAGCAGCATTGCCATTGTGGCTGTGTGAAAACTGACAATCACTTTCATACTTTCATTGTCAGAAGTAGCTGGAAGCTTCTCATGCACACCATAAATGGGGCTTATTTCAAACAGTTCCTGCACCTTTTGGGGGGTCACTTGGGGGCCATGCAATGGACGGTTGTGGGCATGTCTTGCAACTCACCATAACAAGGTAAGAAGAGCCCATCTACTGGGTCAGGCCAAAAGCCCATCTAGTCCAGCATCCTGTTCTCATGGTGGCCACCTAGATGCCTGTTAGAAGCTCACAAGCAGGGCCTGAGCACAACATCACTCTACCCACTTGTAGAACCAAAACAATGGCCACTGGCTACAACTAATCAAAAGCTAGTAGGCACTGATAACTTCATTCTCCATAATTGAAATTATTCTCTCTATTTTAAGTCATCCAAGTAGATGGACACCACTACCTCTTGCAGGAGTGAACAGACAGAATTAGAATCCTGTCAACAGACCGCTCTAAGCTTTGAAGCCTCAACCTGCAACCTTTTTGGGTTGGGACAATATCTGGACGCCTCAAAGCCCTTGTGAGAAGCAGATGGATACAGGAATGTGCAACACTGATCCCTGATCTTGGCAGACACGTCAGCAGGGTTTGGGAAACTTTTTCAGACCAAGGGCCACATTACTATATAAGCAAACTACTGGAGCCCACATGCTTGTAGTGGATGAAGGCAAAAATGAGTGAGGCAAAGAATGCAAAAAACAAATAAATACTTTTGTACAGAAGGCTAGTTTATACACACACTCCCCTTTCTATCCTCCATGCAGGCAAACAAGTAGCATCACCACAGATCAAGGACACATTCCAGCCAGGCAAAAGCATGAAGCCGGGTGGGCAAAAAGTAAAGGCTGAGGAGAGTCCCAAGGGCCAGATGAAGAGTCTGGGAGGGGCACCTATGGCTCCCAGGCCTTAGATCCTCCACAATGCAGTGTCTGGATTTGCTAAGCCTAGCATATAAAGAAGAGTTTGGATTTGATATCCTGCTTTATCACTACCCAAAGGAGTCTCAAAGCGGCCAACATTCTCCTTTCCCTTCCTCCCCCACAACAAACACTCTGTGAGGTGAGTGGGGCTGAGAGACTTCAGAGAAGTGTGACTAGCCCAAGGTCACCCAGCAGCTGCATGTGGAGGAGCGGAGACGCGAACCCGGTTCACCAGTTTACGAGTCTACCACTCTTAACCACTACACCACACTGGCTCTCCACAAACCAGTCCCTATGCTCCTGATTGGTTAAGAATCTCTTGGCCTGCTGTGCTCCAGACTCTGACTTCTGCTCATACTCTGACTCAAGCCCAAGTGATTTGGGCCCAATCCACACAAACATCCAGCAGGAGGGAGGGAACTGTAGTTGTTCCTCCTCTTTCTTCTCCTTTCTCTTGTCCCTGCTCATTCAGCTTGAGAGGGCAGCTGAGCAGCTGGTGAATGAAAAAAGGGCAGCAGGGCAAGGAGGTTTTGGGGTTCTCAGTGGTTCTCCTGGCAGAGTACAGGCCTCGGTAGGTGCCTAACAATGGCACATTCTTGACATCAGTCTTGACCTTTTTCTGCATTGGAGCTGGTACTGGTACCTCCTTGGCTTTTGGTCCAGGCACCACACTTGTGCCTTAGTCTCAGCTGTAGCTCAATGGTAAAACAACTTAATTGCATTAAGAAGGTCTGAGGTTAAATCCCTGGCATCTCCAGGTGGTGGTGAGAGAAAACCATGAAGAGCAGCTACCAGCCAGTGAGGACAATACTGAGCAAGAAGGACTTGCTGTGTGATCCAATAAAAAAACAAAAAACAAAAAACTTCCTACATCCCCATCTGTTTTTGCTTTGCCATTATATATGCAGTCATGGCTGGCCTGGGCCTTACCTTTCTATTCAGAGGCAACAATTCCCAAACAGCAAAAAATAAAATAAAAATAAAAATCCCAAGGGGCCCAGAATCCAAGGAATTTATTTCATTTCATAACTCTTTCAGTTTCTGCTGACAATGCTCCCAACTGTTGGCCCTTAAACATGCAGATCTGAGGTAAATGCTATAGTGCACTGCAAGTACTGTTGGACTACAACACCCACCACCTGTGGATATTGGCCATGTTGGCTGGGACTGATGGGAGTTGGGGTCCACTGGGAGACACCATGTTGGTTACCTCGACGCAGACAAAGGAGGAGCAGGCACCTTCGCAGAGAGCTAATGTCCCCAATCATGCTTCATCTCTGCTCACAGTGAGCTGACTGCAAAGCAGAGGGCTGTTTAGGCTGTGTCAGGTGCCCCCTCTACCTAAGCGGGTCCTCTGTCTTTCATGTGCTGCTTGAGGGAGACTTAGCCTGGAGCATAAAGAGATGAGGAGCCGGTGTCAGAGGAAGATGCAAAGACAGCGAGAGAAAAATACAGCTAATGCGACATACGGAATGAAGTACAAAGCTTTCTGAAGCATCCACGCTTGTCACTTTAATGACAGTGAATGAATGGCAGCCATGGGGTGCTTCCTTGCCTGTCAATTGCGCTTGTCTCTTGCTCCCTGGAATTTTCATTATTCATTATTCGTATGGTGTGGACAGCAGCACCGGCAGAGGGTAGAGTCTAATCCCCCACCCGATAATGTGTTTCTGATAAGCATGATGGAGCCAGCCCTGGTGACAGGAGGCACATTTCCGGAGGATAAAGCACCATTTACACAAGGCAGGTGCTGTGAATTTAGATTGTCGAGATACAGGGAGGATTGTGCACAGCTGCTCTGCACAAAAGGATCAATCTAGAATCCAGGAGCAGAGCAAACTCCAGCCATTTGGCCCACACACAGGTAGGGTCAGAACACTAGGGAGGCTACGGCAAGGAAACAAAGCCAGCCACGTTTTTTTCTGATCCGGTGAATGAATTGGCCTTTTGGCCTTTCATTATGATCACCAAACATTCCTGCAAATATCAACTGCAGCAATGAAGATTAATTGCTTGTAGCAATTAAGCAGCAAGGTGCATCAAGCAGGCATGTTTTATATTATCTCCCTCCCCCCCAAGCTGGGTAGCTCATTCAAGGAAGTAATAGAGGAGTTTAGCTGAGCTGATCCGATGCCAATAAAGTGGCAAGATGGGCAATAAAATTAAAGGGAACTTAGAACTCGATCCTGGCATGAACCACTTTCATTCTAGATATTGGAATCAAGCTCAAAAAAGAGATCTGATGCAGTGTGCTATCAACAGCTTGCTCTCATTGATCTCAGAATATCAGGTAATTCACACTGGCCCCTGGCATTTGGGGGTCCCCTTTCCTGTGGGGCAGTGCTGCTCAAAGTAGTGGTCTGTGAGCCGGTGCTGGTCAACAAGCCACAGGCTGCCAGGTCCCAGAGGCTCCATCACAAGCCCAGCTTGGTTGGGATGCTTCAGGGACCAAAAATGGTCCCAGTCCCTGGTACAATAGCTGTGGGGATTGCTGGTCCACCACATCAGATAGCTTGAGAAGCACTGCTTTGGAGCACTCCGGAAGTTAGTACCAACCTTTCTCCAAAAGAGAAATTCAGAGCAAACTTGGAGGTTCCTTGTTGGTCAAGGGAGACCAAAACAGTTATCATAAGACTAGCAGAACTTTTCAGAGGTGTCCGATTCACTCATATGTAGTCCTATCCATCATCAGAACACAAACAGTAAACCAAGGTAACCCCTGTGAACTTGATGGCCAAGTGAGGATTTGAACCCTGGTCTCCCAGGTCTTAGTCCGATACCTTAACCACTATGCCACACTGGCTTTCCGGCAAGGTGCTTTCACTGCAGGAAGAAAGGCAGAACTTAGGAATTCAACCTCCTCCTCAAAATAATCATAAGCCAACAGCAGAATCTATTTAATGGTTTCACTCACAAACAAACTGTGCTTGTTTTCATGCTTTGCAATAGCTTAATCCTGCATGTGATAACATATCCGACAACTGAGTGCATTAAACTGTGACAGCTTTTCACTGACCTAAGCAATTGCATTACGAAAACACCATTAGTGTCTTTCTCCTCCTCGTCGAGTTCTCCCCACCCACCCCCTGCGTCTCTCTCTCCCACCTTCTTCTCTCCCCTGTTAGTAAAAAGGCTGGGCTCAATACCACTATTAAATTACTCTTAGAAATATGTCCCTCTAAGAAAATCAATGCACATGTGTTTCAGCACTTGTCACAAATAGATCAACTGGGCAATCTAACACAGATTGTTTTGCCCAGGGGTTTCGATAAATAAAAACGCACATCTTTGTGGTCATTATGGCACCTTGCATTCTCCCACATCCAGACAGCGTTAGCATAGGTAGATTCATGTGGGTCAGGCACTGAGCAGTGCCCCAAACTATCTATTTAGTTTTGGTTTCGTTTTTCACACCAGCTTCCTTCCCTTCAGTGCTTGGCTGTCAATGACTTGCAGGGGCAGAGGAGAAAAGGGAAAGGAAAGAGAGGAAATCAAAAAAGACTGGCTGCCTGAGCAATTTGCATACTGGCCAGAGGGTGGCCTATTACGCATTGCCAAAAGAGAGGATCTGCAACACAGAAGAAAGGGGAAACAAATTTGCATATATTAATTTATATCTATAAACATGCATTTGGAAATAATTACTGTATGCTGTGATTTCAATAAAAATACAATGCACACCAGGGAAGACACCCTTGTGTTTCCACTCAGTCTGCTGACTGCTGACCAGCTGCTGCTAATTGTTGATGGGCAATTTCTCCTCTCTCCTTTTATCTTTGAACCAGACTTAGACTGGGCAGCCCTCCAATAGGGGTCACATTTCAACTGGGGACTGGCCACTGACAGCCCTTCAAAAAAGAGGGCTGTCCTCTGTAAAGTAGGACACAAATCCACCCCACTTAGCCAACAAAAGATTTGATGTCACCTGAAATTTCAATTTTTTTAAGTGAAAAAGACACCCCCACCCTCTCTCACACACAAATGTCAGCTCAGTTGTAAGAAGATGCAGAAAGCCTCCTGGGGCATAGAGATCCCCCCCTTTGCTCACCAGAAATGTAAAAGTTTGGCTGATCTCTAGTGAGGTGCACAAAAGACTTTCAGGACCCAACCACTCAGGGTTACCCCCAATGCTAGTCCTACTCAGAGCAGTTTCTTAGGTGAGTCCTAAGGGGTAGGTGGTTGAGCGAGGGAGTTGGATGGGCAGGGTGTGTGAGCAAAGTGAGCCATGGCAGGGCATGTAAACACACACACACCCTTCAAATTTAACCAGTCAAATTTTGAATGTGAAAATTCAAATTTGAATTTTGATTCTTAAAAACTCAAAAGCATTAGACTTGTTGGCTTCTCTTACTGGAAAGGAAAATGGTTTAAGTAACTCTTAATTGTTTTGATTTGGACAGGCATCCATGGGCAGTGACAGAGCAGGGGCAGGGTGGGGGCAAGAACACCACCCTACAAGAAGCTCACTCCCAGTTGCCTTTCCCCAATTGCTGGACTCCTGTCAAAATATATAACATTATTTTAATTCCAGAGATCTTAACAACTCACCCATCTAGAATACAACTCACCCACCTAGAAATATACTGGTACTTTGCTCCTTCTGTACTCTCCTTCAGATCCCACCCCCCAGTGCCTCTTATGCATCAGGGCTTAAGTTGTCGTATGCTACCCTCTATCAATCTTTGTCAAATACTACACATCATTGCATTTCAGCTATCAAATACTGTATTCATATGCTATTGGATATCAAATACAAATACTCCCTGAATATTCAGGAAATATTTGAATATTTGAGGCAGATACAGTGGGTGTTTGTCATCAAATGTCACAGGAGATATTTTTTGGAAGCAAATTCATTTTTGCTCCTGATGCAGATAGGGCACCGGGAGCATTCTTGGAGTGCCTCATATCATGAGAAAGTCCAAAAACACTTCTGAACACATTACAGGAAAGTTACATCCCTAATAACGAGGCAAAATACTTTGTACAATGTCAATTTTCTACCATTCGCTTCTGTTCCAACATCATTCTTCCTTCCACCTGCCTGTTTTAGGTAAAATCAGGACAGAGATGGATTTCTTGCTGGCTAATTAAATCCTCACATGTTAATGAACCCCCTGCACTTTGCTGCTCTGCAATGTCTGTGGCCTCCTAGAAATTAATAAGAACTTTAATCATTGAGAGACTTGAAAGGTCAGCACTGTCTATAGCTTCCCAAACAGAGAAGGCAATGGAATCATATCATATCAGGTTTTTAAGCTATCAAGCTAAGAAGCTACAGGGGATGTTTAATGAACGGGGAAACAAATTGAGAGACTTGGCTCCTGTTGTGCCGGGGGGGGGGGAAATGGGGGGGGGCAGAGTTGATTGTCATCAAATGTTCTGCCTTCATTGGTCTGTCTAACCTTCTACAAGTTTGTTTGTTCTGACATTCCCCTCTGACCCTCCATCATAAAAAAACATACACAACATAATAACTGAATCAGGGCACATTCAAACATTTGAGACACTATTGCAATATCACTGTCTTCCTCCCTAGAATTCTGGGAGCTGTAGTTTGTTAAGTATGCTGGGAGCCTCTCCTAGAGTTACAATTCCCAGAATTCCCTGGGAAGAAGGGTTGATTGTTAACTCTAGGAACTGCAGCCCTGGGAGGGGAATAGGGGTTGCCCAATAACTCTGAGAACCCTTAATGAACTACAGCTCCCATGATTCCTTAGGGGAAGGGATGCCTGTTTAAAGTAGCATATAGTGCTTTAAATGTATGGTGTGAATGTGGCCTCAGTGGTGTTCTGGTGAAATAATGTCATATTTGTGCTAGGTTTGCAGGATAAGCTCCTTATGCACTGGTGGAGGAAGAGGAGTGCGGGGGGAGCACACCACCCCCAGCGGCGCGATCCTGGTGGGGTGCCATTGTGGCTGCCCCCCACCCGCACTGGGTGCCATGCCCCTGCAGGAGACATGCCACACCCCTGGGACGTGCTCCATCCCTGCCTGCTCTCCACCCCCATTGCCGGAGCATGAAGCTCCACCACTGTCCTTATGTAAGTGTCAACAGGATTGTGGCCCAAGAGTGACCTTCACACTGTGAAGGGATTGCAGTCTGGAATCCAAAATCAGTAAGAAGCACAGAATCATAGAGTTAGAAGGGGTCCTAGTGTTCATCCAGTCCAAGCTCCTACTTGAAACCAGAATCTGGAGCTGGCTGTCAAGGCTCTGCCTCATAAGAGCAGGACCAAGCCCTGAGTCAGGCCCCATCTGGGGACAATGAGCCAGGATCCCACAAAGAGGTTGAGTTCAGCCTTGGACATTGTGGCTGAACAGGTCCCAAGCCAAAGGGAAAGGTGGCACCTGAAACCCAGCTAATCTGGAGAAATGCCCAACTGCAGACAAGGACTTGTTGGGAGAAAAGTTCTCATGGGGAGTAAGACCCTCTTCTCCCTTGTAGAAGGTGACATTTTAAAAAATCACGATCCTTAAATTTTAGTTTGATTCACCAGTAAACACTTGGGATAGAATTTGGTCTCGCTATCAATGAGCATCTAGCATCGGTGGCGGCAGCTAGGAACATTCCTGCTCACCAAATCGTACTCTTCGAAGGAATCAGCCATCTGTTGTGTTTCAGAAACCTTCTCCCCACCCCACCCAGCTCCGCAAATATCTCCAGAGGCTCCTAGGAGATACAGGCGAGATGATCACCAAGGGCAATTGAGGGAAGAAATGCAGAACTTCTTCTCCAAGCTTAATGCTTAAACTCCCTTAATATTCAGAGTAAGGTTTTTGCCGAGAGCTCTTTTGGGGGACGTGTATCATAATCATCACTATAATAAATACAATTAAGGCCTCTTGGCAGCAGTAAAAGGGAAATCTAATAATTACACCTGCTGCAAATTCCACGGGCCCCTCAAGCTGCAGTTTCTGCCCTCGCCCTTTGCCACTGCCAAATCCCTCTCCAGCAATCCTAGCAAAGGGGAGGCAGACGCACCCCGTTGACCTCCTGACTGACAAGGCATTTCGTCGCTTTGCCTTGAACCACTGGGCTGCTTGACAGTAATAGGTGCATGAAGAGGTGAGCCTGCCTCATTGCACTTCACCTCAGCCGAGAGCACAGGCTAGTTCCAGAACAGATGAAGCACACAGCTGACTTTGGGGACAGGGGTGGCAGATGGGGAAGAGGGAAGGACAAGCATGGAAGAAGTTGGGCTTCTTTCCAAATTGTTGTTGGAGGTTTCGTGGGGGTGAGCATTGCTTCTGCCGGCAAAGACATTAATGCCCAGGTGCAGGAGAAGGGGCTGTAAGCATGCACCGTATGTGCGGGACTGAGAGGGCATGAACAGGTTCATTTCTTTACCATTTGCATTTTTTTTGCATTTATTGCATTTATATGCCACCTATTTCCCTCCAAAATAGGGACTCGGGTGGCGCTGTGGGTAAAACCTCAGTGCCTAGGACTTGCCAATCGCATGGTCGGCGGTTTGAATCCCCGCGGCGGGGTGAGCTCCCGTCGTTCGGTCCCATTTCCTGCCCACCAGCAGTTCGAAAGCACCCCCAAGTACAAGTAGATAAATAGGTACCGCTTTATAGTGGGAAGGTAACGGCGTTTCCATGCGCTGTGCTGGTGCCGGCTCACCAGAGCAGCTTCGTCACGCTGGCCACGTGACCCGGAAGTGTCTTCGGACAGCGCTGGCTCCCGGCCTCATAAGCGAGATGAGCACGCAACCCCAGAGTCGGACACGACTGCCCGTACGGGCAGGGGTACCTTTACCTTTATTTTCCTCCAAATTGGGATGCGGGTGGTGCTGTGGGTTAAACCACAGAGCCTAGGACTTGCCGATCAGAAGGTCGGTGGTTCAAATCCCCGCGACGGGGTGAGCTCCCATTGCTCGGTCCCTGCTCCTACCAACCTAGCAGTTTGAAAGCATGTCAAAGTGCAAATAGATAAATAGGTACCACTCTGGCGGGAAGGTAAATGGCATTTCTGTGCACTGCTCTGGTTCTCCAGAAGCTGCTTAGTCATGCTGGCCACATGACCCGACAGCTGTACGCCGGCTCCCTCAGTGAATAAAGCGAGATGAGCGCTTCAACCCCAGAGTCGGTGACAACTGTACCTAATGGTCAGGGGTCCCTTTACCTTTACCTATTTTCCTCCAAGGAGATCAAAGTTGTGTTTGGAGTTCTTCCCATCTTCATTTAATCCCCATAAGAACCCTGTAAGGTAGGTTAGGCTGAGAGGCAGTGACGGTCTCCCGGGCCATAGTCTAAGAACTCTACAACATTGTTCCTCTTCTGCACTTCTGCACATTAACATTCATAAAAACATATTGTTTCTGTTTCAATCTCTTTCTTTCTAATACATATTTTTTAGTACATTTTCCCCTCAAAACTTGGATTTCTAAATGTATGTAGAGGTCTTTACAGGCAGGACAACTCTTAGATATTTAAGGTCAGTCACAATTAGGGTTGCTGGATTTATAGGTGCGGTGGGAAGTCTTTTTGCATCTCACAGACCAACCATTTGCCAGGGCTAGATGGGACCAGAGCAAAGTGAGTAGAGTAATGAGTGTAAATTTTACATTTGTACAGTAGGCCATTACAAAAAAAATTACAAATTTTAAAGATATTTTGATACTGTTTTGGGTACCAAGGTCTGCACTGCAATTTTTAAGGAAGCTTGAAATTCAGTAGAAACCTATGTTTTGCTCCACACAGTAGCCCGTAGTGGGCTGGGAGTACAGATAGGGTTGGTTTTTATCAGAATTGACAGTGGCATGTCTAGGGATGAGCATGCAACCTAGCTCAATTATTAGAGCCCTTCTATATACAGTGGACGCTCGGGTTGTGAATGTGATCCATGTGGTATGCACGTTAGCAACCTGCAGCGTTCGCAACCCGGAGTGGCGCATCTGCACGCACGCAGGCTGCAATTCAGCGCTTCTGCGCATGTGCGACCCCTGAAACCTGGAAGTAGCCCATTCCGGTACTTCTGGGTTTCAGCGGGTCCGTAACTTGAAAAAACATGTCTGTAATGCAAAGCATCTGTAACCCGAGATATGACTGTAGTCAGATGTGTGAGTGAGGGGGTGGAAGCACATGATAGTCCTCCGAAACCTATATTGTTCAGAATACATGTTTGGGTGGGCTGCAAGTTTGAATGTTTCCAACTCAAGAAAGAAAGAAAGAAAGAAAGAAAGAAAGAAAGAAAGAAAGAAAGAAAGAAAGACATGTTGGGGAGAAGGCAGGCTGAAACACCTTCCAATAACAGGATAGCAAGCAAGGTGGGTTTTTCTTTTCATTTACATGAGGTAGGCTTCAATCTTCAGTTTCCACATCTGCATCCACATCTGTTATGCTATCCTGGGACAGCTGAACCCAATGCTGTTTCTGAATGGGCATGCTAGTCCATAGAATTTATCCCACACCCTCCCTCTGGGACAAAGTTTAATTACATTCAGTGCTCAGTTCCAGAATGACAACAGACAGAAAGTCATGGAGCATGTGCAGAGTTCCCCCAATAAAAAAATACCACCATGAATCCAAACACAGCTGAGTCTCAAGGGGACATTACTTAAATATTTAGAGTTAGTCGCATTTAGAGGTGATCATGGTGTAGAGCATTATTATTATTATTATTATTATTATTATTATTATTATTATTATTTTAAATTCTCACAGGGAGAGGAAAACAAGCGTTAGAAGCCAAGAGATTTTTCGAACGAATGGCTCATCTAGCCCAGCATCTTGTTCTCACAGTGGCCTACTAGATGCCTGTGGGAAACCCATAAGCAAAACAAGACTCAAGCATAAGAGCAACTCTCCCCTCCTGTGGCTTGTACTGGTACTGAGAAGCATTACTGCCTCCAACAGTGCTGAGAGAACACAGCCATCGTGAGCAGTAGCCACCGATAGCCTTAATCTCCTTCATGAATTTGTCTAATCCTCTTCTAAAGCCATTCAAGTTGGTGGCCGTCATTGCCTCCAGTGGGAGCAAGTTTCCCAATTTAACTATGTGCTGTACAAAGAAGACGTCTTTCCTTTTATCTGTCCTGAATAATAGTTGCTCAGAAACATTTTGGGGGAGGCTCCATCCCTCAGTAGGAGACTGCTATGCTTTGTATGTACACATTCCCAGCTCTGCTCTCTGCCGCCTCCACTTAAGAGGATTGAAGCAGGACTGGTGGGAGTGGGGGGGGGGTTCCTCTGCCTTCATATCTTGGAGGAGAACTGCCAATCAGAGGAGACAGTGCTGAACTAGATGGGCCAATGGTCTGAGACAGCTTCATATCATATGTCCTGATGAGTTGTGAGTGTCTATAATCTTACAGGGTAGCCGTCTGCCATCGGAGCAGTCTGGCTTTGCAGACATAATGTGTGGCTCTGCAGAGGTAATGACCAAGCACACAATCGTGGGGGGTGCAGGTGGCTGAAAAACTCCTGCAATCTGATAAGGATTATTATTTTTTAAATGCAAATCCTGAGATAGCTGTCACTGGATCCCAGCTGAGGAAATCCACTTTGTAACTAAGCCCCCCCAACCCCACCCCAACCCCAAAATTGCTAGTCAGCAGGGTGCTGGATGGAGGGCTGCATATCTATGCTGAATGCAGCTGAATTTTCTACTCTCATAGATCACAGTCTCTATGTTGGGTGGCAGCTTGCATGCTCAGCTGGAAGCAATTCTTGGTTGCAATACAGCCCTACCACTAGGCAGGAGGAGATGACTGCCTCAGGTGGCAGTTGGTGGGGGACTGCGGCAGCAGCATTCTGGCTCTTCCTCCTGATTTCCTTCTGTTGGGTGGCAGAGCTGTGTATCTCATGTGGCCACCCCAAAAAACTAGTCTGTTGCCCTCAGATGAAGTGGAGGACACTAGCTGATTGCCAGTACTGAAATGAGCTTCAGCCACCAGGAATGAAATAAAAGGAGTGATGGGGTTGCAGGCATTGTCCTTTGCCTCAGGAAGCAAAATGAGGTCCAGAGAACTCTGCAGGGTGTGTAGAAAGCAGGTGGGAATCATTCAATGAAGCTGAAAGTTGGAAGATTTGGGGCAGACAAAAGAACTTCTTCATACATCCCTACACTATGGAATTCACTGCCACCACAGGGGGTGATGGCCACCAAATGCATCTGCTTGGGCAATGTGAGGTTAGGATACTGGATGAGATGGGCCTTTGGCCTGATCCAGCAGGACTTTTCTCATGGCTCTGCAATGCCTTGGGATGGCTATGCCATGTAAAGGTAAAGGGACCCCTGACCATTAGATCCAGTCGTGACCGACTCTGGGGTTGTGGCACTCATCTCGCTTTATTGGCTGAGGGAGCCGGTGTACAGCTTCCAGGTCATGTGGCCAGCATGACTAAGCAGCTTCTGGCGAACCAGAGCAGCGCACGGAAATGCCGTTTACCTTCCCGCCGGAGCAGTAAATATTTATCTACATGCACTTTGATGTGTTTTCAAACTGCTAGGTTGGCAGGAGCAGGGACCGAGCAACGGGAGCTCACCCCGTTGCAGGGATTCAAACCGCTGACTTTCTGATCGGCTAGTCCTAGGCTCCGTGGTTTAACCCACAGTGCCACCCGCATCCCTGGCTATGCCATGAGACAAAAGCAATTCCTAAAAGAAGAGGCCCTAAAGTAGTCCCAGGACATGAAGACATAGCAACTAATTCCGAGCGGCTGAGGTCCCTTCAGCTCCCCAAAGTTAATAGGTATTTTTATTCAAATGGTGTGTGTGATCAATTATGTGGGGTGGGGCTTAACTGCCCCCATATTTATTCAAGTTGGCACCCCTGCATGAAGAAGTGGAATGGGGCTTGGGACAGGTTCTGTCACCTGTTGCAGGGACTCTGGAGAGTGTGTGTGTGACGTTTCCCCCCCCCCAACTCCTGAGCTGCCCAACTCCACTTTCAAGCCCTGTCTCCCAGGGCCCAGAACATCTGCTGGTTTATAGGCGTCTGAGTTACAGAGGAACGACCCAAGAGCTCTAATGCCCTCCCTGTTTAAAAAGAGGGAAATTATCTGCAAGTCTAGGAATATCTTCATTAAAAATACATTTAGCTCTGGAGCCCTACGAAAGAGAGACCTGTAATACATGAAAGATTAGCCCCAGATTGCTGATTGGACTATTTCACATCATTATGGTAATTAGGCTCGCAAGGCTGTTGTGCTGACACCGACACTTTCCGCAATACTTGCCTTTGTATTGGATTTAAGGTGGTCCCCCACCACAATTCCCTAGCTGCCTGCTCTCCACTGAAAGCCTAACCCGCCCCCGTCCTCAGCTCCCCCCTCCAACTCTCCACCTCTGTGCCAGCTTTTTGCTTCATGAATATGGATTGTGATCCATTCTGAATTCCTACATGCTCTCATCCCCCACAGTCACCTTCCCTCCATCCTCCCCGTTCCCTGGCTTCCTATGCCAACCTCAGCCCGGCTGGCGCAAAAGGAGAGGGGAAGAAATTAATGGTAATTACAAGGTGCAAGTGGATATTACAGCTCTCAATCTGATTGCCAGTAAAAACCAAATAAAAATGGAACTTAATCAGCCAATTATAAAAGCAGAGAATAAACAAGGCGAGATACTTTGCTTGCCCTTGACACTTGTTTCTGGCGGGTTTTCTGCATGTGCCGTCCCACCGATATCAGGAGCCAGCAAGGTGGCACAGAGTGGCAGGAGACTGTCTGGGAGGAGCCTGTGTGGCACAGGCAAATGTCAGCTGAGAGGTCCTGTCTATGCTTTTAAAGCAGACCTGCACAATTTGTGATATATCCAGTCAATGCAGCCATTTATACCTCTGGCAGATCCCCAATGCTCTCAATAGCAGTGCAAGCCGATGCATTTACTTGGGCATAAGGATGGGCTGCAACTGCCTATTACAGTTTCTCTCTGTTTCCCCACTTTACCCTTCTTAAGTTCAGTTCTCCACATTTCTGGGTTTGCCAAAACATCTGGAGGTATGGGAGTGGGATACCTTTTATGTTGCATGCGCAGTACTAGACAATCAAGTGCAAAGCATATACATACTGTGCAAGTTTTTGCATGGTGCAGGAAAGGACCAGGTCCTTGTTTCTGTATATTCTGAAGGGAAGAAGAAGAAGAAGAAGAAGAAGAAGAAGAAGAAGAAGAAGAAGACGACGACGACAGTGGTACCTCGGGTTACATACTGTCAGGGGTTCAGGAGCAGAGACGCAGAGAAGGGAGGAGACAGAGAGCGAGGGGGAGGAATACGAAGGAAGGATGAGTGGGGATGACGACCCGAGATCACCGAGCCTGTCTAGCGAGTCCGAGGATTCCCAGAAGGGAGCGCCAGCAGCCAGAGCAAGGGGGGAGAGCAGGGGGACACCCCAGGAAGAAGGGTCCAGAGAGGGATCAGAAAGCAGCAGTTGGAGATCGGGACCCACGTTCCCAGCCGGGAGCAGCGGGGAGAAAGGGGACCAGATATCGGGCTCCGGAGACTTTCAGAAGGAGGGAGGGCATGAGTCAGGAGTAGTCACGCCCACCTCGGGGAGCGAGGAAACGATCAAGAGGAAAGTGGAGAGTTGGGCGCGCGCGCCAAGTTCAAATGTAACGGAAGCTGGCGCAGTCAGCAGCCCAGAGAGTGAACCGGGTCCCAAAGCCCGCCGCAAGGAGGCGGAAGGGTCAGGGGGGTCCGCGTCAGAAGAGAGTAGGAAGGGAGAGACCCAGGGGGGCAGGAGGACCCAGAGACGGAAGGAAAGGCGCAGGAGGTGGAGCAAGGCTAGGGTATTAAGCTGGTGCGCTAGAGGCGGAGACTCAGACGGGTCTTCGTCGTTCTGACCTAGAAGAAGTAGGGCTGCACGTTGCAGTTTGGAAATGGAACCTGTAATCCAATAAAGACTCTTTGAAACTGAACGCTGGCTGACTTGGTCCTATGTGAGCTGGGACTGGGCGGCAGCCCTGACAGTAAGACCCGTCTCACAAGCTTCTGACACCTGATACCTCGCAGCGGAGACAGAAGCAGCTGGAGGAGGGGATCGGTGTGTGGGAGCAAGCTCACGACGGTTGGCAAAGATGACGGAAGCAGAGAAAGTTTCAGCGCTGCAACAGGCAGTTACCCAATTGAATGCGGAGGTACTGGCATCCAAGAAAAGGGAGGAGGATGCGGCAGCCGCCTACCGAGATCTCCACGCCAGGTTTGAAGCATGGGTTAAGCATGGGCAGCCAGGACCCAGACCGGAGGGGGTTGGGTTGGCACGGAGAGCAGGAGGGCTGGTGGCTCACTTCGATGGGAATTTACAACAGTACCCCAACTTTCGAGCAGATGTGATGTGCGCACTGCAACTGCTGGCAAAAGACTTTAGAGATGAGGAAGAGAAAGTGGGGTTTATACTGTCCCATTTGCATGGGGATGCGAAAGCGTGGCTGCGCAATTTGTGGAGGGATAAAGATCCGGCGCTTCAGAGTGCAGATGCCTTTATCAAAGCGATGGATGCATGTTTTTTGTCTACCATTGATGTGGATCTTGCCCGACGGGAGATTCATGGACTGAAACAAGGGAGGGCGAGCGTCCGGCAGTACCACGCCCGCTTTTTTGCGCTGGTCAGTGCATTGGAATGGGACCGGGACTCGCCCCCAGTCAGGGACCTGTTCTGGGAGGGTCTCAGCTCTGCTGTGAAGGATGAAATTGCGAGGGGGGAGAGGCCCCGAAGCACGCAGGAGGTGGTCCAAAGGGCGCTGACTGTGGGGGTGAGGCTGGAAGAACGTCCATGGTGCAGAGATGAAGGACGTGGAGGGCGCGAAGCAGCGAGAAGTTTCTCTTTCGTTCCAAGGGAAGCAGCGCGTGCGCAATCCACACCTCCGCCAGGAGGGGGAGTGGAACCTATGGAAGTGGGAGGCGCCAGGGCTCAGTCAGCTAGCAGAGCCTCTGCACCGACAGCAGTCAAGACTAAGCCTCCTAGAGGGACCAGGAAGTGTTACATATGCGAGAGCCCTCAACACTTGGCGAAAGAGTGTCCCCAGAGGAGCTCCAAGCACACTGCAGCCTCCGCAACGGTGAAAGTGGCCACGCAATGCAGCGAAGCCCAGCAGGGAAACGACGATGTCTGGCTGGAGACAGAGGCACTGGGGCCCAGCCAGACGCATCAGTGAAGCAGTCCCCAGCGATATTGCAACCCACGGACCCCCTCCCACCCAAACCAGTAGTGCAACTCACAGCGTTTCTCCAGCTACCCAATGGAGTCACCATCGAAGTGCCGCTTTCTGTGGATTCTGGAAGCAACGCAGACTTTATAGCACAGGATTTTGTGGAGCAGCACGCTATAAAGCTGCTGCCTGCCACTCTGCCCCTGCAAGTCGTCACAGTGGATGGCAGAGAGTTGCTAGGGGGGCAGGTGGTGAAGCAGACGCCACCAATGGTGATGCAACTTGGTAACCACAGGGAAGTCATCAGTTTTAATGTCACCCGACTGTCGGACACGCCCATTGTGTTGGGCATGAGTTGGCTGGACAGGCACAGTCCAACGCTGGCTTGGTACCAGAGACAGCTGATCTTCGGCTCCTCTTACTGCGCAGAACACTGCATCCTGCCCAGGCAGGAGGGGGAGGAGGAGGACTCACAACTGCAGTTGGGAACGTTGCAAGCAGTTCCCCACAAATACGCGGACTTTCTGGAGGTCTTCTGCGAGAAAGAGGCAGACAAGCTACCACCGCACAGGCAATATGACTGCAAGATTGACCTCCTGCCAGGGGCGACGCTGCCGAAGGGGAAGCTATATTCCATGTCTGAGGACGAACTACAGGAACTCAAACAGTTCATCGATCACAATTTGCAGCGCGGTTTCATCCGGGAGTCCAGCGCAGTAGGGGGCAGTCCTGTTTTCTTCGTGAAGAAAAAGGACACGCCCCAAAAAAGATTGGTCGTGGATTACCGCCTCTTAAACAGAATGACCAAGCCCTCCGATTTCCCTATGCCCAGGATTGACGACCTGCTGGCGACGGTGCGCAAGGGACGCGTGTTCACCAAGTTGGACCTGCGAGGGGCGTACAATCTCATCCGCATGAGGGAGGGCGATGAGTGGAAGACAGCCATGTTCACGCCTCTGGGCACCTACGAATACAGAGTGATGCCGTTTGGTTTGCAAAACGGTTCTCACTGTTTTCAAGCTTTTATGCATCACGTGTTGGCGGGACTCCTCTACAAGAAGTGCGTCTGCTTTCTGGATGACATCCTGATATTCTCTGACTCGCAGCAAGCACACGACCAGGACGTTCGGGAGGTGCTGAAGAGGCTGCAGCAGCATAGACTGTACGCCAAACTGGAGAAGTGCCAGTTCGACACGACGGAGGTGGATTTCTTGGGTTACAAGCTGTCGGACAAGGGGCTAGCCATGGACAGCGCCAAGGTTCGTGCGGTGTTGGATTGGAAGAGCCCGCGCAACCGGAAAGAGGTCCAGAGGTTTGTCGGATTCGCCAATTTCTATCGCAAGTTTATCAAGGGGTTCGCGATGCAGACGGCAGCTATTACGGACACGCTAAGCTCCAAGAAAAAGAAATTCATCTGGACGGAGCAGGCGGAGCGGTCCTTTCAGACACTCAAGTGTCTCTTCACGTCGGAAGAGCAACTGCTGCATATCGACCCCAGCAGACCGCTGAGGGTGGAGACAGACGCGTCCGATAGAGCAGTGGGAGCGGTACTGCTGCAGAAGGACCCGCAGGGGGTCTGGAGGCCGGGGGCGTTCTACTCCAGAAAGCTCAGCAAGTCGGAGCAGAACTACACCATCTGGGATAGGGAGCTGCTTGCCATTCATGCAGCTTTCAAGGCGTGGAGGCACTTCCTGATCGGCGCCAAGCACACGGTGCAGGTCTGCACGGACCACAAGAATCTGGAGCACTGGCGCACGGCTCGGTTCCTGAACCAGAGGCAGATCCGTTGGGCGGAGTTCTTTGCTGACTTCAATTTCCGAATTGAGTACGTCCCGGGCGACACCAACATCATGGCGGATGCCCTGTCCCGAAAACCGCAGTACCTCGAAGAGGCGACGCCAGCGGCGGCCATGCACATCTTCGCGCCAACAGCGTGGGCGTGCGCTTCAGCCACAGTAGACCTGGATGCGGTGCGACGGGCGTTGACGGACGACTCATTCGCGCAGGCGAAGATGGCAGAGGTGCACAAGGGCACGGCGAAGGGCGACGAGTTCCAGATACGAGACGGCTTGCTCTTACGTAAAGGGGCCGTCTACGTGCCGGGAGACGAACTTCGCGCCCGGGTACTGCAGCAGCTGCACGACGCACCCACGGCCGGGCACTTTGGCACAGAAAAAACGGTGGAATTGGTCGCAAGAGACTTTTGGTGGCCCAGACTGAGGGGGGAAGTCGCGGACTACGTCGCGAGGTGCGACACCTGCCAGAGGGCCAAGCCGGTGCACAAACCACCGGCGGGACTGCTGGAACCGCTGCAAACGCCGTTTGAACCATGGGAGAGAGTGGCCCTGGACTTTGTCACGGATCTCCCCAGCTCGAGAGGCAAGACAGCTGTACTAGTGGTGGTGGACTTGTTCACCAAGATGGCACATTTCATACCGTGTGCGAAGGTGGCCACGGCAGAACAAACAGCCAAATTGTTCATAGATCACGTGTTCAAAGTGCACGGGCTGCCGCGGTCTATACTGTCCGACCGCGGACGCCAGTTCATCTCGAATTTCTGGCAAAAGCTGATGGGCTTCCTGAACGTCAAGATCAACCTGACATCGGCAAGGCACCCGCAGACCAACGGGCAAGCGGAGAGGGTCAATGCCATCATGCAGCAGTACCTGAGATGCTATGCCAATCAACAGCCTGCGACGTGGGTGGATTACCTGCCGCTCGCCGAATTCGCCTACAACAACACGAAACACGTATCCACAGGGGTGACGCCGTTCTTCGCCAACAATGGGAGGAATCCCAGAACCTTCCCGGGACTGGACAGAGTGGGGGAAGGGGAACCACAGACGGCGGACGCTTTCGCATCTGAGTTGCAAGAGGTCCACGATCAACTCAGACGGCAGCTGGAGCTGGCAAAGCACGCATACAAGGTCCAAGCTGACAAGCACAGGCGAGTTGGCGAGGAGATCCGAGTGGGAGACTGGGTCTGGTTGGCAGCCCACACGGTGCCGACCCGATCGTTAGCCAAGAGGAAGCTAGGGCACAAGCAACTCGGTCCATACCGAGTCGAAGCGCAGATCAACCCGGTGGCTTTCCGGCTGGTGCTACCAGAGGGTTCCAGGATGCATCCGGTGTTCCACAGGTCGGTGCTCACTCCCTACAGGGCACCGCACAGGTTCCAGGAACCAGGAACGGCACCGAGTCAGTCTCCGGAGCGGACGGAGGTGGGAAGATTGCCACAGCAGGACCCCATCAACGAAGTCACGGAGATTTTGGACTCCAGATGGGGGGAAGACGGAGTAGAATATC
This sequence comes from Podarcis liolepis, assembly GCF_965112155.1. Classification (NCBI taxonomy): domain Eukaryota; kingdom Metazoa; phylum Chordata; class Lepidosauria; order Squamata; family Lacertidae; genus Podarcis; species Podarcis liolepis. The sequence goes on along the minus strand of NC_139567.1, from coordinate 25,733,570 downwards.
TACTAGCAAGGGAGGGCACCCGGGCCAGTACTAATAGCTGGGTGACGGACTACGCCTTGGAGGAACCCCTGCTCAAGGATGAGTTTCATGCCCTTTTCCCACACAGACCTATGCCAGCGGGCTTCTTCGATGACTGGTTGTTCACGCCCACGCTTTCCTCCAGCACGTTCCATGGCTTCGACTCGGAAGGGGAACCCGCACCGCGCACACGTTCCCCAGAGGGGTCACCGGAGGGTTCGGCGTCCGACAACTCGTATTGGTGGGACGATCGGCCAGAGGAGCAGTGGCGCCGGAAGTGGCAGGAGACACCAGGTCCAGCGACAGACGCAGAGACGGACATGGACGTTTGCGGGGAGGACCTTGGTTTCGAGCACGGCGGCACCGAAATGGAGGCGGAGGAGACCACCGTTGACGAACGCGGGGAGGAAGACTCGGAGGTCTTCAGTTGGCGGCCAGCAACGGGGAGCGAACTGTATCCGACATTCACTCCCGTGATGACGGAGCACCCACCAACCACCCTTGAAAGCGGGGAGGGGGGAAGGGGGGGCTTCGAGGGGGGGATGGATGTCAGGGGTTCAGGAGCAGAGACGCAGAGAAGGGAGGAGACAGAGAGCGAGGGGGAGGAATACGAAGGAAGGATGAGTGGGGATGACGACCCGAGATCACCGAGCCTGTCTAGCGAGTCCGAGGATTCCCAGAAGGGAGCGCCAGCAGCCAGAGCAAGGGGGGAGAGCAGGGGGACACCCCAGGAAGAAGGGTCCAGAGAGGGATCAGAAAGCAGCAGTTGGAGATCGGGACCCACGTTCCCAGCCGGGAGCAGCGGGGAGAAAGGGGACCAGATATCGGGCTCCGGAGACTTTCAGAAGGAGGGAGGGCATGAGTCAGGAGTAGTCACGCCCACCTCGGGGAGCGAGGAAACGATCAAGAGGAAAGTGGAGAGTTGGGCGCGCGCGCCAAGTTCAAATGTAACGGAAGCTGGCGCAGTCAGCAGCCCAGAGAGTGAACCGGGTCCCAAAGCCCGCCGCAAGGAGGCGGAAGGGTCAGGGGGGTCCGCGTCAGAAGAGAGTAGGAAGGGAGAGACCCAGGGGGGCAGGAGGACCCAGAGACGGAAGGAAAGGCGCAGGAGGTGGAGCAAGGCTAGGGTATTAAGCTGGTGCGCTAGAGGCGGAGACTCAGACGGGTCTTCGTCGTTCTGACCTAGAAGAAGTAGGGCTGCACGTTGCAGTTTGGAAATGGAACCTGTAATCCAATAAAGACTCTTTGAAACTGAACGCTGGCTGACTTGGTCCTATGTGAGCTGGGACTGGGCGGCAGCCCTGACACATACGCTTCAGGTTATATACGCTTCAGATTACAGACTCCGCTAACCCAGAAATAGTACCTTGGGTTAAGAACTTTGCTTCAGGATGAGAACAGAAATCGTGCTCTGGCAGTGCAGCAGCAGCAGGAGGCCCCATTAGCTAAAGTGTGCTTCAGGTTAAGAACAGTTTCAGGTTAAGAACGGACCTCCGGAACAAATTAAGTACTTAACCTGAGGTACCACTGTAATAATATTTTATTTATACCTTGCCCATCTGGCTGGGTTTCCCCAACCACCCTGGGTGGCTTCCAACCGAATATTAAAAACACAATACAGCATTAAACATTAAAAACTTCCCTAAACAGGGCTTCCTTCAGATGTCTTTTAAACGTAAGATAGTTGCTTATTCTTGACTTCTGATGGGAGGGTGTTTCACAGGGCAGGCACCACTACCAAGAAGGCCCTCTGCCTTGTTCCCTGTAACCTCACTTCTCACAGTGAGGGAACCACCAGAAGGCCCTTGGCTCTGGACCTCAGTGTCCGGGCAGAATGATGGGGGTGGAGGCCGTTCAGGTATACTAGGCCAAGGCCATTTAGGGCTTTAAAGGTCAGCACCAACACTTTGAATTGTGCTCGGAAATGTACTGGGAGCCAGTGCAGTGTTGTATGGTCTTGGTGGCTACTCCAAGTCACCAGTCTAGCTGCCGCATTCTGGATTACTTGCGCCCACTTCTGCACCCTCTCCTCTCACCAGGCACTGGCAAATGTGTCCTCTTTTTTGCACTTCAAAATATGGCAACCCTACACATTTCCACATCAGTTGGTGATTTTCAAACAAAAGTCCTTCTGAACATTCTTTGGTGTTTTAGTGTGACTTACTCCTAATGTACATAACTATGTATGCAATCTTGCAGAACATAAAGCCTAATGGCTGAATGTTAAAGTGAAAAACAGCTCCATATAAAGTACAAGGAGGATTCTTATATCATACAGTAAAAATGGGTTGAGTAAATTGGATATGGTTGGATGTGGTGAGGTGCTTGGGTGGTAGAAGAAGGTTGGGTAAAGGATGAACTGCTAAGGTGATGTATATTTTGCCTATATAGCAGGAAAAGCTCTTTCAGACTCTTTGAACTCTGTTTTGTATCACATTGCTGAATGAAGTCTGACCAATTGGGAATTTTATGTAAGCCTCTGTACTTGAACCCCCAGGGGGGATTTCCCCCACAGCGGCCACTGTGAGAACAGCATGCGGGATTAAATGCGCCACTGGCAAATCTCTTCCTATGTCCTTGCATTCTCTTCTTATGCTCTTGTGAGAATGTTAGCAACTGGTTCTGGCATGTATTCCTATTGTTGCTGCTAAATATTAAATTAAATGCTGAAATTGACCTTTTGGTTGCATTTGGGCTTGGGTGTGTGTGGGTGTGGGTGTGACATTTGCAAGCCAGTTTGAACCAGTTACCAGCAATCAGCCTTTTACAACCCCAGTCCCTGACCTCTTCCCTCTTTTCTCACCAGGTCTTTACAAATTTCTCTCTCTCCCTTCCATTTCAGACAGTGGAACTGAAAGTCTGGAGGGTATTCAGACATGCTCAGAGATTCCATTTTAAAATAACATTTCAAATTCTGTTTTCCATGCCACGCTCCTCTCCGGATATGTATCAATGTAGTTCTTTCTCCTCCCTTCTATTCATCCATCTATCTATGTATCCACCTGACACGTTCCTTAATTACCTGCCCATTAGGTTCTCTCTCTCTCCCCAGCTGCACATTTTATCCTTTCTCTGATTACTGTGGAGAATTAGCGTTTTTTTCCTCCCTTTTTTTTTTTAACTCAGTAAAAGACCACAGAGAAAAAGCATACATGTAATTCTCCAAGCATCACTGAGGAGGATGAGCTGTTTCCTGGCACACTTAAGGGATCTTCTGCTAGTTCCCACTTGTGGGAGGAGAGACTTGATTAATGGAAAAAAGGACAACAACATCTAGGAACAGGGATGTAACCAGGTCAGCACCCGTCAGGGATCCAGCTGTGATGGAATGCTGTCTTATGTCTGTAGCTATACGAGACAGAAAATGAGACTCAGTGCCAGCCTTAGACATTTTATTTATGTCACACAGAGATCTAAGCTGTAGACACTGGAAATGTAACTGCTCTCTAGAATAGGTGTGGGGAACCTGTGGCCCTCCTGATGCTATAGGACTCAAAATCCCATCAGGCCCAGTCACCAGGCCCAGAAATGAGTGGTGGTGGGAGTTGTAGTCTAAGAGCTGAACTAGATATTTTATTAGGTATCCAAATCTGCATTTAATATGCACACACTCACACGCAATGTAAATAGCATCAGTTAGGGATGGAAAAGTGCTGGTGGTTATTAATTGTGATTGCAACAGGAATGGGGGGCGGGATTTAAACATTTTCCTCCTCTGCAGGGTCCTAAGGAAAACACATCTTCTGAAACTGGTATTAACTTTGAGGAGGGAAATGCTCAGGACTCTCCAAACCCAACCCTTAAAGCTGATGCACAGCTGCATCTACAGTGGTACCTCAGGTTAAGTACTTAATTTGTTCCGGAGGTCCGTACTTAACCTGAAACTGTTCTTAACCTGAAGCACCACTTTAGCCTATGGGGCCTCCTGCTGCTGCCACGCCACCGGAGCACGATTTCTGTTCTCATCCTGAAGCAAAGTTCTTAACCTGAAGCACTATTTCTGGGTTAGCGGAGTCTGTAACCTGAAGCGTATGTAACCCGAGGTACCACTGTAATGTCATGTCTAGTTTGGCCCTGAGATTGATTCTATCAAAGAATTGGACATGCACACATATAACCTGTGAAAGCCACTTGGGCATTGTGTCTATCTGTGCATCAGTTATGCATTCCAGATGCCAGGGCTATTTCCCACACCGAAGAACAGGTGATTCGGATGAAGGCTGTAGATCAGTGGCAGAGCATCTGCTTTGCATACAGAAGGTCCCCGGTTCAATCCCTAGTATCTCCAGGTTGGGCTGAGAAAGACCCCGTCTGAAACCCTGGAGAGTCGCCGCCGGTTAGTGCTGACTTTGCAGAGCTACATGGATCAGTAGCCTGACTTGGCAAAAGGCAGCTTCCCGTGTTCTGATGATTCATTCAGCCATCCCACCCAAACTTCCGCTTCTGTATCCTCGGGGTTCGCAGCTACAAAGGCGCACAGCCACGATGTCAAAGCAAGACCCAACAACACAGTTGGGAGCTGCTATTTATACACAGCTATGCTGGTGAGATCCAAATAAGCCCGGCTGAGACTGCTGAGAAACCCACAATATAATTCAGAACAGTGGGAGCCTGGCCTTGCCTGGGTTATTATTACACTTTTGCCTGATTGTGGTGGGGGCATCTGAAGTTCACAGAGCCCACCTGTGGTTGTTTTCCCCCATTTCCTTACTAAAGCTGCAGACGTCGTCTCGGATAATGAAACCTTAATTTTGCGCAGCGTTTCATGCATGTCTCCGGAGCCATAAAGCTGTCTGGGTACATGTATATGAGAGCAATTGGGCAAATAACTGCAATTATGCTTGGCATTGCTGGCTACCCCCACTTCTTTTTATCTTTTTTTCCATTTCCATTCTTCGTCTTTGAAAGGGCGGGGGATGTGAGTGGGAAATTTAAAAAGCCAGAGGTTAATGGGCTTGGCTATCAACTGCAGCCAAAGAAACAATCCAAAGCAAAAAGCTCTTTCTTTCCCACCCTTTTTCTTTAAAAAAAGGAAGAACAACCAGCAAGAGGAATTAAGCGTCTAAAGCACGTATGGGAATCCAGGTAGAAATGATCTGTAGTCAAAAGGGGAAGCATCTGCATTTTTAAACCCACAGGTGACAAGTTGCACCTCTGCCGTGGTTTCAATCGCTGACAGACAAGCTCGGCTATTTTCAGTCACGTTAACGCAGCTGTGTCAGTCTTTCCCCGAATCTGCTCTGCTCCATCAGACTCATCAACAGACACCACAGTGTCATCCTCACTGGTGCTCAGATTTATTCTAATTGCATGCCATAAATAGCCATTACATCCCACCTCAGCTTTCCCTGTCCTGAGAAAATCGGGGGGGGGGGGTAAAGGAAGCGCTTTTCCGGAGCCACTTTGTCTGTCATTTATTTATAAGTCAGTGTTGTTACTGTTCTGCTGCAGTTCACCTTCTTTTTTTCTATAGGAAAAATATAGGAATTGGCCATAAACCGAGTGCATCCATCTCATAATTGTCTACCTGATTTCCAGAAGCACTTCAGAATTTAAGACAAGGTACTTTCCCTGCCCTCCACTCCAGCCCTATCAGAAGATGCCAAGAATTAGACCCAGGAACTTTTTCACACAAGGCATATCCTTCCCAAAGCAGAGGCGGCTCTAGGGGACTGCGAGCACTAGGTATGGATCTTCTGGGTTGCTGGATCAGGCTCTGCCACTATTACTCCAGTGTAAAGTGAGAGATGGGGTTCAGATTTTGGCGCCACTGAAACTTGAGACACCAAGGTCCACCACTGCCTAAAGTTCTTTTCTTTTCTTTTCTTTTCTTTTCTTTTCTTTTCTTTTCTTTTCTTTTCTTTTCTTTTCTTTTCTTGGTACCTGTCCTTCCTCCAAGCCCAGGGGTTTCATAGGTAAAAGTGAACCTGGCATATTATTTGCACAATACATTAAAAAGCAAAAATATGATGTGAGGCAGAGAATGATACCTTTCCTCTAATATGTCATCGATTGGCTGCTTCAGTGTTTTAGTGGCAGAATTCAAAGCAACAAACGGTTTATCACCTTGCTGGCTTTGCAAAAATGAATGTCACAGTTAGAGATCACTTTCCCAATTTTATTTGGCTCATAACTTGCTTTTCTCATCAAACGGAATGACAAACAGTAGTGAAGGTGGAGTGTCAGTTCCTGGTAGGACAAGCACCACAAGGATGGGACCACTGTCCACAACTGCATACCCTCAAATGTTCCTCAGATGAAAATAGGGACATTTCTCACTTCCACCCACAACTGACCCTCCTCAGCCCCCCTTTTTGGGTGTCCCCCCAAAATTAAGACTCCTTGCACTCCGCTCCCCCTTTCTTCCCACCCAGGGCAGCTCTGTCCTCTGCCTGCCCCTCAGAGCCAGTGCATCACACAGGGCTGGGCCTCAGCGGCAGCAGCCTCTCCTCATCCTCACCCACTCTCCTGCAGCTTCTATGACCTGCCCAAGGAAGGAGGCCAGCAGTAGTGGCCATGGAGAAGCTATGGAGAGGCTGCAGGGAGCTCCCTTGCAACTGCAGCTCCCGCAGCCACCATCACTCAAGGCAAGCGGCGGCTCATCTTCCTCCCTGAACCTGGCAGCAGCCAGGGAAAATAGGGACATTGTGGGATCAACATCACCTTGCTGACAAAAGTCCGTACAGTTAAAGCTATGGTTTTCCCAGTAGTGATGTATGGAAGTGAGAGCTGGACCATAAAGAAGGCTGACTGCCGAAGAATTGATGCTTTTGAATTATGGTGCTGGAGGAGACTCTTGAGAGTCCCGTGGACTACAAGAAGAGCAAGCCTATCCATTATTAAGGAAATCAGCCCTGAGTGCTCACTGGAAGGACAGATCGTGAAGCTGAAGCTCCAATACTTTGGCCACCTCATGAGAAGAGTCCCTGGAAAAGACCCTGATGTTGGGAAAGATTGAGGGCACAAGGAGAAGGGGATGACAGAGGACAAGATGGTTGGACAGTGTTCTCAAAGCTACCAACATGAGTCTGACCAAACTACGGGAGGCAGTGGAAGACAGGAGTGCCTGGTGTGCTCTGGTCCATGGGGTCACGAAGAGTCAGACACGACTAAATGACTAAACAACAACAACCATATATACTTGTATATCTGCACTGTATTCCATACATGTGAATTATTGTAGTTGATGATGTCACATTGAGGATACTACCTTTGAAGGAAACTCAGCTATCTACAAACCTCAGTGAAACTTTACAGCCCTCCAGCAAAGTCGAAATATCTATTAGTATATGCATAGTGGCTGTATCACATAGCCATGCCTGCAGCCACCTACATTTTCCTTGGGATATCTATTTACCTAGAGAGATGTGAGCAACTAAGATACACAAAAAAACCCTGGCTATTTTCCCAGCCAAAGAAAGTGCCGTTCAAGGGTAGAGCGGGCCATGTTTCACAGATCATATAATTTATAGACAGAGAGGCTCCATTAAGACCACGGAATGAATCCCCTTGCAAATGGAGGAGAGAGAATGCAGATATTAAAACTCATCCTCTTCTTGGTCTTAGCCAAAGTCTTAAATGGCTGCACATTAAGAGCGGTTTTTACAGGAGTACAATAAAGAGAAGGCACACAGTCAGGTGCCATCTTACAGTGGCTCAGCTCTGTTGCAAGTGAAGAGATTTCCATATCTTTACTCCATATCTGGATTTGGCCCCATAGCAGAGGGCTTTTGTAGCAAAAACAAAACCGGGGGCAGAGGGAGCTTGTTCCCTGTAGACTAATAGAAGCAGCCTGCCACGTTTGCTTTAATAACTTTGCAATCAGGTTTAAATTGCCATTGCAAAGGGTTTATAAAAGTTTGTGTTGCCTGCTAATTAAATCCATGCAAACGCCGGCTTGGCATTAATTTACTGTAAAATTAGTGCAAGGCAATGGTGAGTTAGTTGCAAGGAACATGCCCCAGTTGATCTGCCAATGAGGAACATAAAAAAGGCCTTTGGAATCCTCTTTTCCCCACCCTAAAGAACGGGAGGCATGGTATCTTAGCCACTCCACAGCACACGCATAATGTTGCATTTCAATTATTCGGCAACTGATCCAATAGATGGGAGATGGCAGATAATTAAAATCTAATTGAAATAAAATCATTCCCAATCCCATCTCCTTTCATCACTTCTCAGAGTTAAGGAGCTCCTTGCATCTTTGCCACGCTAACTGCCACACTTCAATCACATTTGTTCTTCTATTTTGTAAACAGACTATTCTCCTTCACTTGCTCCCATTGAGAGAAAAATGCCTAGGGGCATTTTGAATGAGGTTGAGATGGATTCCGGACAAGGGGAATTTTGGGAGGTGGTGGGCAGAATTGGAGAATGAGAGACAGAAAGAACTGCTGATAACCCAGAGGGGAAGAAGGAGAGAGAGAGAGAGGAAAAAAGAAAGTGATGTTGCTTAGTCTATTACAGTTTAATCACATATGTCTTCCAAGGAGCGCTCTCTCTCTCTCTCTCTCTCTCTCTCTCTCTCTAACACACACACACCTCTTTAATCTGTGAAAAAGAGAATGGTAATTGGCTCAAGGTCATCCAGTAAGCTCTGTGGCTGAGTGGAGCACAGGAACATCAGTCTAGCTCCAGCAATCAATGCTCTGTACCACACCGTAAAGGGGCAAAATAATAGAATCATAGAACTGTAGAGCTGGAAGGAAACTTTTTGCCTAACATGGGGCTCAAACCCATGACCCTGAAATATCATGTTCTACTGATTGAGCTATAGAATGGTTCGTTGGTGCAAAAGCACCACTACCAATGGTAGTGGTGTGGCTCAGCAAAGCTAGAACGAAGCTTGGTTCCACCACCTCATTTGATGTTCAGGGGGTGTGGGGCAGCCTAACTTAGGGGATTCAATGGGAATTGTTTGGGACTGCACCCCAGCATCTGCCACCTGAGGGGGATGCCATCCTGACTGTGGGAATGTCATTCTAAGGCTGCATTCACACAACAATTTATCCCATTTCCCTGATGTTTCCCCAGCTGTTAATTTTTGTATTATATTTGAGTTTCCATACAACGTAAAAGCCACTTCTGGAAACATAGTAGAAGTTTAACACTCATTTCACTCCATGTGAATCTGTTCCAGAAATAATCTGCTTGGAACTCTGTTAATATGCAGTAAAGTGATGGAACTGGGGGCAATATACCACCAAACAGAACTCTCTTGCTGTTTTCATAGGGGAATCAAGGTGGAATTGAAGCACATGTGGTCGGAAAGGGTAGGGGAGTGGTGCTATTGTCCAATGATGTTCATTGCTGTGTCATTCCACACCCATTGGTTTGAACTGGATTTAGCCTGACATGACAGTAGACTGGTATAATAATAATTTAAAAAACAAACAAACACTACAGTTCAATCACACAACAGATACTGAAATATTAAAGGCACTTTAACAAATGGGACAGAAGTGCTAGAGGAAAGTAATATTGCATCAGGAAAGTGATACAATATTCCCCATGTCTCAGTGCATCCAAAAGCCAACTGCAAAGTTACTGAGTGGCAAGAAACACATTGTTTGATTTTTATTTTATTTTCTTGCTACAGAAGTCCTCTGCAATGGGGCAAAGTTGGGTGTGGAATGAGCAGGTAGAGATTCCATGCTTTTCAGGGAACATGGGCTATCTTAATACAATGGTACCACGTGTTACGGATAGGATCCGTTCCGGAGGCCCGTCCGTAACGTGAAATGCCCACAACCCGAAGTGCCGGCACCTGCACAGGCGCGCAGCACAATTTGATGCTTCTGCGCATGTGCACAGTGCAATTTAGCGCTTCTGTGCATGTGCAAGTGGTGAAACCCAGAAGTAACCCATTCCGGTACTTCTGGGTTGCCCTGGGACATGACACAAAAAGATGCAACATGAAGCAGACACAACATGAGGTATTACTGTAGTGGAATGCTTTGAACACTAAGCAATAGCACTATTCTTACTGCAAATTATACTTATAAGGGATGCATATGGAATAGGGAATTGGGAATAGGGCTGAGCAATACCTGATTTTCAACATCACAATATATCACCAGCTAAATATCATGGTATCTCGATATATCACAATATATATCTACGCCAGTGGAGGGCCTTGCCAGGCCTCCCTGTGGTGGCATTGAATTTGGTAGGGCTTGCTTGTGAGTAGACATGCATTTGCTTGCACTGCTTACCGGAAAAACACCCTCCCCATCATTCTTGCATGGTACCCAATCTCCCAATTCAGTTTACGGCAGCCAGCTAAACCTTCTCCCCTCCATCCCCACCCACTCCAAAAAGCCCTTATCTCACCAATCTCTACCTTTTTATCAAAGGGAGGGAGGGCAAGCAAACAAAAAGATAGTCTTCTTTAAATAATAAAAAAGCCTTCCCTTTTTATATGGAGGAAAGCTATTTAGGAGGAAACAACAACATAAGCACCACCGGAAAATAAAAACAAAAACTCTTCCCCCTCTTTTTCTAAAAGAAAAAAAGAGAAAGAAGTGTTTTCCAGTTCTCTGTTTACTTTATTTCTTGTCCAGTCATAGGGGGTGGGGTTTCCTCCTAGATTGTTAGCAGGCTCTCTCTGCATAATTAGCTGAGCTCTACATGGAAAGATACCAGTGAAGCTGAAAGAGTTTGCTGGTTTGTGTGAGGGCTTATCTTCATTTCTTATCAGTTAGAAGGGAGGAGGAAGAGAGCAAACAAAGCTGGAAACACCTTGCCTGCAAATTATCTGCAAAGTAACTAAAGTATGGGTTCAGCTGAGCTACCCCCTGGGAAGCTGTTAAGTGTCCACCTTTTGTTCACCAGTATATTGCCTTGTTGAAACACTTATCACAATGTTGTTTCAATACCAGTATTCAAAGGTATGGTGATTTATTGCACAGCCCTAATTGGGAGATGGGCATAGAAGAAACAGAAGGAAGAGGTCACAGGGAGCAGAAATGGGTAAATGGAGAAGAAGGTGAATGAATTAAAGAGGGGAGAAGGGAGGGGACTGCAAATGACACAGTTAATGTCTCTCAGCTCTGAAGTGAAATAAATAACGTGCAGATAGGATATGTATGCCAAGCAAGGAGGGGAGTGAAAGAGGTGCAGGCACTCTTTTAGGCATCACTAAGATGCTCAAATACAAGCCCTTAAACCTCCCACTAAAAATGATGCCAATATGCTCATGAGGAGAAGTCAGTTGGCCACGCTAATGGTACATGGAAGGCTATTTTGAACCAGACACAAGCTCCTGGCACACAGGGATGTGGCAGAGCCCCACCTATGCCAAGAAAGCTCAGAGGTCTTTTAACACTTTTGGCTTTCCGCAGAATTCGTCAGATATTTCCCTCGAAGTGGAACATGAGAAGCTGCCTTATACCAAGTCATTCCATTGCTCCAGTGTTGTACCAAGTCATGCCACTGGTCCATCTACAGTAGTTCAGGGTTGTCATATACCTATAAGAAAGTGTCTTCCCTCCAACATTATTGACATTGTCTTGCTCATTATTGTGGTTAGATCCAGGCAAACGCCTTAGTAATGAGCACAACTGCACCTCTGCTGGATTCAGTTTTCGGAGGCAAGAGACCTTCCATGGGCCCCCACTCACAGTGACTCTACCACCTCATTATAGCAGGTACAGGGGCTTTTGTCAGTGTGCCCATTTCTTGGAAGTGGTCCCAAAGCAGCTGCCCACCCGCAACAACATTTGACATGGGTTCTATAAATATACATCTAGCATTGTCACATGTTTTGGGGAAGGCTTTGCTTGTGACTCCTCAAAGGAGGAATCTCTATATTTTCTGGAGAAACCACCAACCAAATGACCAAGAAAGGTCTTTGGCTGACACAGCAGGACTCGTCATGCAACACACACCTTATGTGATTTGGCACCTGGAGCTGCAAGGTCCACGGTGCATGTCTGAACCAGTCTGCAGAGCCAAATGAACACCCAAGGAGGAAGCGTCATATAATCAATAAACAAGCAGGTTGACAGGCTGAGAGAGGAATGTTTTTTTTCTCCCTGTGCTTCCAAAGCACATAAAAATAGTGAAAAGGGGAGGGAGGCAGGCGAACCCACCGCACCCAAGGGGGGGGGGGATTAAAGAATAAGAAGCAGAAGAACTGGGGTAAAGAGATAACAGAAATGGCATCCATCTGTGCAAACCAAATCAAGGAATGGACACACTATATAAAAGCCAATTACTGCTATGAAAGTATCCCAGACACTTGTACTTGAGACTGCATTAACTCCAGCAGTTCTTGTAGATCTTGTCATGCCAATAGAGTTCTTGACATTGAATTTGGGAGGGGCCTAGAGAGAGAGTGTGTGTAAATATAACAGGAAGAAGGACAGAAGGGAATAATCAGAAGAGGAAGACACTTCTCAATGTCAGGGCATCAGTTGTGGTAAGTTAAAGTCACTTAGCAGTAGGAATGGGGGAGATAATCAATTCAGTTCACATTTAAAGTTAAAATGACACAATCAACACTTTCTGAAACAATGCACAAATTAAAACACAGACACACTTCAAAATTCACATTTATCTGAATTATGCAAAGCAGTTGTCCAGCAAAGTTAAGTGTACAAAAATGCATACACTAGATGTGCATAAAAATACATATTTTGGTGAAAATGCATTACATGATAGGAAATCACAGGGCCAGAGTGTGTGGCTCAGAGGGCCACATTTGGCCTCTGGGCCCGAGGTAACCCACCCTTGTCACAACAGACTATGGGGTTCAAAACTTTTTGGCTAGGTAAACATTGGAGGTCAGATAAATGGGACTGAACTTTCTCCCATCTGGCCTGAATTTCTCAAAAGTGTCTCCATGACAATGGTACAGCAGCACTGGGCTTCATTGTTCCTAGTTGGGCTTCTCAGCTTTTATTCAGAAAGCTTGGCTGCTCACTGGTCATTGGCACAAATCCGTCTTTTATCTGCCAGTCACATCAAATTGTATTGCCGAAAGGGAGCGGTCAGCTTTGGTTAGAAATTGGCAGTCATCGTTTTGAGGACTGCTTGTTTGAACAGAGGCTTACAAATCAGAAGGAATACGGTTATATTTATTTATTTTATTTTCAAAAGATTTACAAGAAGGTTGTCCGAAGTACATGTGAAAAGGATCTAGGGGTCTTAGTAAACTACAAGCTTAACATGAGTCAACAGTGTGATGCAGCAACAAAAAAGCTAATGCTATTCTAGTCTGTATCAACAGAAGTATAGAGTCCAGAAGAAAGGGAGTAGTAGTACCGCTCTATTCTGTCTTGGTCAAACCACACCTGGAGTCCTGTGTCCAGTTCTGGGCACCACAATTTAAGAAGGATATTGACAAGCTGGAACGTGTGCAGAGGATGGTGACCAACATGATCAAGGGTCTGGAAACCAAGCATTATGAGGAATGGTTGAAGGAGTTGGGTGTGTTTAGCTTGGATAAGAGGAGACTGAGAGGAGATATGAGAGCAATCTTCAACAATTTAAAGGCCTGTCACATGAAGATGGAGCAAGCTTGTTTTCACCTGCTCCAGAGAGTAGGACCTGAACCAATGGCTTCAAGTTAAAAGAAAGGAGATTCCGATTAAATATCAGGAAACAGTAGGAGCTGTTTGACGATGGAATGGACTCCCTTGGAAGAAGGTGAATTCTCCTTCTTTGGAGGTTTTTAAGCAGAGTTTGGATGGCCATCTGTCATGAATGTTTTAGTTGAGATTCCTGCATTGCAGGGAGTTGGACTAGATGGCCCTTGGTATCTCTTCCAGCTCCACAATGATATGATTCTATAAATTTCTTGCATGAATAAAATATCAGAGCAGTGTAAAGAAAAGCAAAAGTAAGCTACATTAGAACACACTGTTGCCCTAAGGTTAATGACCAATGATATCAGTCATGATGTAATGAAGGGAGAGGCACCAGTCAATGAACCTCCAGATGTTGATGGACACCCATCAGCACCAGCCATGATGGGAGTTGTAGTTTGGCAACATCTGCAGGATCATAGGTTTGTCACTCCGATTGTTAACACCTAAACACATAAGGAGTTATGCCTATGTGCTATCATCAAGACACCACCACCCATGGGGATGGGACAGGTGACAGAGGAAGGAAGGGAAAAATGGTGAAGGATGGATGGATGGATGGATGGATGGGGAAAATAAATCATTTCCAAACCTACAGAGAAGTTGCTGGTAACCATCTGACCTCATTCCTATTATATTTACAACTCACTGGTCTCATTCCTGCTGCCTAATCAACCCCTGCCAGGGTTACACTTAAACTCATGATCTAACTGAGAAAGGGAAATTGATCTCATTCACACATTAAATGCCATATCAGTGCTCACGATGTTGAATTAGTGCTGGTAGATTTCTCCGACTGGGACGCATTCGAAATTGCAGTTGGGTTTCAAAGAATCAATTAGGGCCCAGTGTGTGAGAGAGTTAAACAACAATTTGCAATATTGTAGGGACTCCATGCTAGGGCAAAGAAGGCCTTTTCTATATTTTCATTTAGATTCAAAGCCATTCAAGTGTGTGCAGCTCTTGTATAATTCGACCCAGAGAACAAAGGAGCAAAGTGTCTACAAGGAACAATTTACATTGTGCTCTCTTTTTGGAGAGCATAAGTTGCTAATGACCAGTTTCTCATCTGGTGTAAATCAACATAGTTACACACATGTTGGATTTAGGGTACATACATGTTGGATTCAGTTCATTGCAAGTATCTGACTGGGTCCATTACCATAGCAATGATGCACCCTTCTTGGATAGCTCAGTTGGTTAGAGCGTGGTGCTGATAACACCAAGGTTGCAGGCTCAATCCTCATAATGGATAGCTGATTATTCCTGCATTGCAGGGGGTTAGACTAGATGACCCTCATGGTCCCTTCCAACTCTACAATTCTATTATTCTATGAGTCTTTAAACTCCCCTCATTCTTCTCTTTTGTGCCAAAGACTCCACAGATTTGACTTAATGGTCTGAATCTGTGGTCAAACCATTACCTTAGTAAGAATCAGGGCCTCTGGTTATTGGCCCCTCTGAGGCCAGGAGGAAGGCCTGAGATTCCAAGGAGGAAGAAGGCTGGATGCAAGAATCACCCTCAGATTGAACCCTGACAAAATACTGCTCTGCCAGATACCTCTATGAGGGGACCCCAGTAACTAGTCCCTCAAATCGGAATCTGGGATGGCTTTGGTAAATCTGGGACTGTCACTGGAAAACAGGGACACTAGGAGGATCTGTAAATATCTAATATGGAGCTCTTGATAAGATACAGTAGTATCTGCAGGAGGACCCCACTAGAACCAGCTCCTTGAACTTAGTCCTGTAACTAATTGACAGCCGGTACAATCCTTTCAGCAGCAGAAGTGCTAATATTGTGATGATATTCTCAGCTTCTGCTACAACAGCAGAATTTAGGAGTGTGGGCCGGCTGTTACAAGGGATGTTGGGCCTGTTAAAAGTATCCTGGGTCTGAGCCATTCAGGGCACCAGAAGACAACTCTTTTAACAGTGACCCCAAAATTGGCTGCCTGCTGCAGACATTGCAAAATGGTTGAAATATGCTGCTGTGGGTGAGCACCCTTTGTTGCCGCATACCAGAGGGCCATGCAAAGTTTCCAGAGAGCCTCTTCAGAGGAAATAAGGATGCTCAGTTTAGTGCAGCATCACAGCATTCATAACTTCAGTTTATAGCCTTTCCATTCTCCATCCCGGCTAGGGAGCTGGTCACCTTCAAAAACCAGTAGAACAAAACCTCTCAGAAAGTCGTTCTCGATAGACCCAGGATCTGGGAATGGGACTTGTGAAAGGTTAGTCGAGGGGTGGGAAGGCAAGGGAAAGCACTCACTAATATGCTTTGCACCTCTATTGCTGCAATAAAAACAAGATTGAATTGCAGAAAGTTGCTGCAGGTCTTGTTTCTATATGTTCCGACGTTGTGCTCCACCAGGTCGGAATATTGTTAGCAATTCTGCCTGCAAAGGAGAACGTGGCTGAGCAGGGTAAAACATGTGGTAAATTTCTTCCTCACACTCATCTTTTAGATCGGGTGAAGGCGTTTGATTATAAAAGCATGAGAGTTATTTGCATTATGGGATTTCCAAATCCTCTCCCCCCTCCCCCCCTCACCCCTACACTAAAGAGCATTATGCAAATCATCTCGCAGGGAGGCTTTGTGCAAAACGTTTCAGCTGAAGGAACAACTTTAATCTCAAACCTGGCTACTTTTCCAATTACCGCCTTGTGCCGTCTCTTGCCACCCAGTGCTTTGTAAGGGAAATCGAGCCCAGCACAGGCTCTTTAAGGGGTTCCTGAGTCATCATGTTAGATAGAACGGATAGAAATGACCCTATTCAATTTTCCACCTGCATGCGTAGGCTAATGCAGCCCTTTGAGAGTAGAGAAAAGGTTAAATAAAAACCTTTAATACACTGCATGCATTTCCAAAAGGCAAGGTCTAGCAGCAGTCATGCTTTGGAAGGATGTGTGGGAAATTTTTCAAGTAAGTCCTATTCATTGCTTCTTCTTTTTTTGTTACTATTAGTCCTGTCATCATCATCATGATCAGCGTCATCAAATAACGTAGCCAATACTTGTAGTCCTTTGGACTCAGCTTTATATAGACAGCTCTGTCTTGCCACAGAGTGAAGCGATCTGCATCAGGAACATGAGACAAATGAAGGCATCTGATAATGGGGTCATCATGATGTGGTGAGACTTGTCAAATTCTTGGACCTATCAGGCATGGGTGAGACACCATTTGGGTACTGCTTCAGGCAGCAAACATGCTTTGCACCAGCAATGTGCACATCCATGGACTGAATTATAGAACAAATAAGTGCAGGCATATGGCCCATTTAGCAGGTAACGTCAGTGCACAGCCACAGGCTCTGTGCATCTGTACTGCAAGACACATTTGGACCCAAAGTATCCAATACGTCCCTCAGTCCCACTGTGTGCATACCGATCACAGTGAACATTTTCATCTGTGTTTCAATGCAGATGGTGGTGCAGTCATTGTCTCAAGCTGGATATTAGACTGCATCATCACGATAGACCCCAAAGTGAATGCGTGGGATTCGCTGCCACAGGATGCAGCAATTGCCAGTACTAGCAATTAAAAAGTAGTAGACAGATTCATGGCTGACAGGTCTATCACTTACAGCAGCAGTGGAAAAGTCTCAGACTTCTCCACCGGGCCCTTGGAAGTCTCCCCAAGTTGCACCAGTCACTGGCCTTTTACTGCATCACATCATGAGTGTTTCTGACAGGCTCAAATGTATTCTGGAATGCTGATAGTGCCTTTTGCTTGTCTGGATGGAGGATATAGAAAAGTCAGTGTTCGTTTGTTTTGTTTGTTGTGTGTGTTCCTCTGAATACAAGTTGCTGGGGAGTAGCAAGAGGAAAGGGCTATTGGCTTCATGCCCTACTTCTGGGCTACCCAAAGGTATCTGGGAGGCTGCTGCAGTTAGCAGGATGCTGGACCATGACTGCTGCTGTGCCTGGGCCATAGCTCAGTGGCAGAGCAGCATCTGCTTTGTGTGATGAAGGTCCTAGGTTCAATCCCTGGCATCTCCAGATAGGGAAATCCTCCTTTCTGAAACCCCAGAGAGCTGCTTCCAATCAGTGCAGACAATACTGAACAAGATAGATCAGTGGTCTGACTCAGTATAAGGCAGCTTCCTATCTTCCAATTTTCCAGTGAGCTATCCAGGGTGCTATCTGCTTTGCTAGGACTCTGGTCTGAAAGGGTCCGTCCTCTGTTTCTATGCCCAATGATTTACCAAGCTAAAGCAGCCTTCCTTCACCTGGTGCCCTCTGGCTGTATTGCAGTATGACTCCCATCAGTCCCATCCAATACAGCCTTGCTGGCTGAGGATGATGGAAGTCATAGTTCCGAAACAGCTGGAAGGCACCGGACTGGGGAGAGCTGCAACAGACCATACAATGCCAAGTACAAAAGATGCAACAGTGTTAGGGGGGAGCTAAGAGATCCCCCATAACTTCAGCAGAGATGGGGCTGAAGAGAATGCGGGACAAACTGTGTGTTGACAAGGCAGTTACTTCTTCCGTGCTCATCCAACTCCTGAATTTGTTCTGCTGCAGACATGCCATTAGATAGTATCACTGTGTCTGAGCTTTGAGTTGTTTCTGACAATTCTTAAATCAATACTTCCTGGTTGCTTACTGGAGATGTTGTATACTGGGAGCTAAAGAAGAAACAACAACTGCCCTGATTCAGTTAGTACCCTTGTAAGGTTGATGGCAAAGAAGGCAAAATAGCATTTCATAGAGTGTGATCTTAGTTTGTGATTCCACTGTTCACATCAAAGTTTAATAAGAGAAAGTCTGAGTCTCAGTCTCTCTCTCTCTCTCTCTCTCTCTCTCTCTCTCTCTCTGTGTGTGTGTGTGTGTGTGTAATGGCAGAGAGCACTACATACAGAAATCAAAAATCCAGTTTCACATTCTTACCAAGCTACAAAACCAAGGGTTGCTCAACACTTCACACAGATATTATGTTTAGGACAGGATAAAGAAAACACCCCCTCACATTACTCTGTGACCAGTTGCAGAACAGTCCCCATGGATACAGAGGCGGAGCTAGCTACTCCAGCACCCAGAGCGGCACACATGCAGCGCACCCGAGGCGGAGCTAGCCGCCCGCAGGGGTGGGGATACCCACCCGTGGTGAGCGTCCCAGGGGGCTGGGGTGATGATGTTACCCCCCCTCCCATGGATGACACCTGATGCACCTCCGCACCCCCCTTTCTCTGCCAGTGCATGTACAGAAGAGCAGGAAGTTTCCATAGCACTTCTGTTGGCTAGCCCTGCTCTAGAATATGTAGAATAACTCATACCTAAGATGGTAAGATGATGAGAGCTGGACCACAAAGAAGGCTGATCGCCGAAGAATTGATGCTTTTGAATTATGGGGTTGGAGGAGACTCTGGAGAGTCCCATGGACTGCAAGAAGATCAAACCTATCCATTCTTAAGGAAATCAGCCCTGAGTGCTCACTGGAAGGACAGATCGTGAAGCTGAGGCTCCAATACTTTGGCCACCTCATGAGAAGAGAAGACTCCCTGTAAAAGACCCTGATGTTGGGAAAGATTGAGGGCACTAGGAGAAGGGGATGACAGAGGACGATATGGCTGGATAGTGTTCTCGAAGCTACCAACATGAGTTTGACCAAACTGCGGGAGGCAGTGGAAGACAGGAGTGTCTGGTGTGCTCTGGTCCATGGGGTCACGAAGAGTCGGACACGACTAAGCGACTAAACAACAAACAAGATGGCCAAGGTATAACAGCTCCTCTATCCTAAATAGCAAATAGTTTCATGTGGGAGGAGATTGTCCTTCAGATGTTTGCCATAAGCAAAGACTGCACTGGTTACCAATTAGTTTCTGGGCCCAATTCAAAGCGCTGGTCTTGAGCTCCCCAGGGAGGCTTGCATGGCGCCATGTTTTTATATCTTTAGGCACCAGGTTAAATTCTATCCTCTATAACCAGGCCTTTGGCCTCCAACCATCTGTGACCTTTTAGGACTGGGTGGGATGTTTTTAATGTACCCCCACCCTGGTTTTAATGTATTTATGTTGGGAAGGTCGGTTGTCGGTTTTCAGTTGCTTTGGGTTGCCTTGCATAACACAAAGCGACAAACTTAATAAATAATAAATTTAATAAACAAAAAAAGGTGGCCCCATCACAACCTCTCAAGCTGACATAGTTCATAGGTTTATTGTTGAGGTTAAAGGGCCACGCAAGGAAACAGCAGGATACAAACTGGCATGTGCGTATCTGCATACACATGCGTGCGTGCACACACAGTTTCCTTTGAGCGCTAAGCTCACTGTTTTCCCTAGGATTTAGCTGAGCATCTCCTGGGGAGGCAAATCTCTCAGTGATAGGAGAGCTGCATTAAATGTGACTTCATACAAAATCCGATAAGGAGTAAATCACACATTCGTAAATATCAAACACAGTTTGTTTTGGGGAATGGTTCAGCATCTTGTTTCTGGAGGTTATTCCTTTTTTTCATTTTTTTAAAGCTTTGTCAACACCAAGTACAGTCTGTTTGGTTTTTTTGCCCCCTCCTTCTGGAAACAGTATAAGAGAAATTGTTTGTTTTTCTTCTTTAAGAGAGATAACCCCCCCCCCCCGATAAAACTTTGCATGTCCATAAGAATGGCTTAAAAGGATTGGGTGGACTCTGAGGGTGAATTGTTTGGGGGCCCAGGAAAGAAAAGGGTCTCTCTGTCCCTCTCCCTCTCCCTCTCCCTCTATCTGTCTCTCAGTGTTAGTTATTTATGCAAGCTTTTTTCAGTGTGATATTTTTAATTGTTTGCTGCCATTTCATTATTATTGTTGTTGATGGTGGTGGTATTTTACACTCTTTACGGGCAGGCTACAGCAATTGAAATGCAATGTTAACAGTTTAAAACTGCTTCACTTAATTTTATTTTAACAACATTATTCTTGATATAAATTGTATATTTATCCTTGGAGTGAGTTCAAAAAGCAAGGAACTTAAGTAGAGACCAGATCTTATCTAGCCATCCCTCCCTCCCTCTTTCCCTTCCTTCTTCCTCCTCAAACCTGGAACTGCTTCCCAGCAAAACTGTATCACATAATACCACCTGTCTTCCTTCCTTGACAGCCCTATTCAAAGCCCTCCCTTTCCATGAAGCTTCTTGCATGAAACCTTGGTCGTCGTTCCCCACTCTCTACGTGGAGAAGAGAGAGGGGTGGTGTGAGTGTGTGTAGAAACTAGCCTACTATGAAAAGGTAAAATTTGCATCCATTGCTCCACCCACTTTTTCCTCTAGCCCCACCCACAGCTGGCATGTGTGTCCCAGAACATAGTCTGGAAGCAGATGTGGCTGAAAAATATTCACCACCCCATCTAAAAAATGAGCTCTACCTTGTTCATGCAATGGTGACTTTGGTAGCTGTTGATCAACTTATCCCATACCATCTTTGTCCAATAATGCTGTAGTTGCTGCTGTTAAATCATTTGCAACCTTAGCACCTGGGAATTCTCTGGGTTCCTGGCTGATCAAAAGAATGCTACCTACCTAAAGAATTGTTTGTGTTTAGAGTTTAAATGCATTGGCAGAAGATTGACCTCAACACTGAATCACTGCTGGAGGTGCACACATCAAAACTCTGAGTTTGGGGGAAAATAAGGAAGTGATATTTATTAAAGGAAATACATGCTTGATAGGAAAGATCCTAGTTCCTATCTAGCTCAGATGCAGATACAAAGAGCCATGCCTGCTTTTTGTTCTCAGCAGCAGCCACACAAAGATGTATCCACTCCCAAGTTTAGGATGAAGAAGAAGGGAGGAGATGAGTTCAGCAACCCTGCAAGTATCAGTCTAGCTCTGAAGGGAAGGTTAACGCAGGTTAACAGTCTAGGAAACTTGGTTGCTCCTCTCTCTGTGTCTCTTTTTCTCATACACATTCACCAGCCTGCAGTGCAAGCTGAGTCACATCCCAGCACTTCCAGTGGTATGCAGAGGTTGTTGAGAAAATAACAATATGGATTGGTGCATAAATTATTGGACTGACTAGAGGCATGATCTAAGTCATTTCCTGCCCATGAAGCTCGCTTCTGTGGGCTTGAGCAAGTCACCATCTCTCGGTGTAAACTACTTCATAGATGTGTTGTAAAATGGGATGAACTTTGGAATGTTGTCCTTATCAGAAGGGTAAGGCAGAAAATATGACAGGGATATAAATAAAGCATTCTCCAATGTTAGAAGGTTTATTAGAAGAATGCAAATGTTCACTGTACCTGCTACCTCTTTATTCATTGTTGCATAATTAAAGTCACCTCCAGCTTTTCTTCTCCCTAAAGATGGAACTGTTATTTTTCACAGACCATTTTAAGAACCTGGCTAACAGACTGTCTAACTTGTTGACATTTTTTTTATAAAAAAAAACCTGTTAAATTTCTTTTGAAGCTTCCTTTGCTTCAGAGGTTTAAAGCACAGCAATCCTAGACATTCGTTACTGCAAGACCACATACATACACACACACACAGTTGCAATGCTGGTGAAACAGGTGTCTTAGTCAATGCATACTCTGCTTGGGACAGACACATCCAAAGCAATTCACAGAGGAGAGGGCTATCCATGGTGCTTAGCTATGATGACCATGCTCTGCCTCCACAGCCAGTGGCAGTAATGCTTCTGAGTAACAGTTGCCGGAAAGCACAGAAGGGGAGAGAGCGCTCCTGTGCTGAAATCCTGCATTCAGGTTTCCCGGAAGAGGTATCTGGTTGGCCCCATGAGAACAGGATGCTGAGCTTGATGGCCCACTAACCCAATCCAGCAGGCTCTTCTTACGTTCTTATCCCTGGAAACCCTCCAATGCCTACTAATCAGGGAGAGTGCTGGCTGTGGTGCCCACATGCCACCCACAAAGGGAGACGGTGGACTCTCAGGGATGGGGAATTGACCCAAGCACACACCAGCACATCACCACACATGCAACATACTCCTGACCACTAGCCATGCTGGCTGAGGCTCTTGGGTGTCAAGTTCAAACCATGCCTGGAAAACCACATGATCCCTGTTGCCAAGGTAGAAGATGTGGTACAGATAGAATCCACTCCCCTTGTTATCAACTTTGCCCCCACAAAACCATCCGGTTTCAGCCATTTCACCAACATATTTTTTTCCTGGTGCAACAGCTCTGCCAGTTGAGTGCCCTGACAGTATATATTAGGTTTTACCCTGGTATAACTTCCTTTCTGTTCATGTAGTGGGGCTTCTTCCAAATTCTGTAAATGCCCCCCCACTGCCGCCCCCGCCAACAGATCTTCCGCCTAGTATTGCACCCTAAAAGGTTTAATCTTTCCGCTTGCATTTTCTAAATCTTTATAGATTTTGCAAGAGCTGGTTTGTTTAGGTCTCAGTAATTTCTAAGCCTTTTATTTCTTCCAAGGGAGTCAATCTCTCTTTATTCCAAAGCTGCTTTGTTAATGAATAAACGAAAAGCCCTAATAAAAGGTTTTGCAGAATCGGAAGCGCTGAGATTTGTCAGCACGGCTTGTTAAGTTCCCATTCTCGATAAATCCATTCCTCATATAGAAGTAAGGTGCACTTGTGTCCTCCCCCCCACCCCAGTTTTCTTTCTTTTAAACCCACCAGTTACTAAAATATATCACACATTCATATTCCATACTTAATGGCTAATTGTGTGTGTGAATGAGTCACAGCAAAACAAACCCTAGATATAGAAGTTTCACTTCTCCCTACCCAAAATTCCTCTGACCGCTGCTCTCTTCTCTGCTTACCCATTGCCACCTTCAGTGGGGCACTGCCCTAGGGAGTCGGAAAGGATGGAGTGAGTGAACTGCTTCCAGCTCCCGGTGCTGATCAAAGGTGCTACCAGGCATCCAATGGAGATGGACCTCCACTGAAAGAGGAAAACCCAATGGCATGCGTTTTCCTGCCCATGCTGGATAGCTTGGCTTCAGCAGAAGTAGTGGGAAACAAGCACTTGACACCCCTGGAATATGAAAGGGTTTGGTGTTTTTTAGGGGAAAGAATATCTACCATCTGTGGTTTCCCCATGAGTGCTGGAGAGAGAGAGAGAGAGAGAGAGAGAGAGAGAGAGAGATTGCAGATGACATGGCATGAATGTGATGGGGGCACATCTGAAATGCAGAGAAGTTGGAGGGTTTGACTGGCCAGTTTCTGCTAAACCATTGAAAAACTTCATTGAGAGTGAGAGAATTGCAGCTGTCTGCTCCCCCTTTTAAACAGGGCATTGTTGATGTGACTGGTCCAGGGCGGGGCCTGCCAGGCCTATAAGAACTGCTGCTGCGGCTACCACCCAGGAGGACTCCCCTGCTCAGTGCCTGAGGGCCCCAGTCCTGCCACTTACCACCTGGCCCAAGGCGGGGCCTGCCAGGCCTATAAGAACTGCTGCTGTGGCTACCACCCAGGAGGACTCCCCTGCCCAGCGCCTGAGGCAGCTGAGGCTCCCCTGTGAGGTCCTGCCACTCACAGTCCTGCCCAGGATGGGGCCTGATGGGCTCTATAAAGGACTGCTGCCGCTGCTGCTGCTGGGCAGAGAGGGCTTTGTTTTGTTTTGTTTTTGTTTTTTACCTATGTCATTTTAAACTCTGTCATGAATGGGTGTATTCTTAGTTTTAGATTTTGATTTATGTGGAAATTGTTTCCCATTTGGTTGTGTATTTTTTTGATGTGGTTTATTTATTGTTTATGACCTTTGTAATTATGTAAATCTTGTTATGCTGTAAGCCGCCTTGAGCATTGTTTTTTTAACTGTGGAAAGGCGGCATACAAATAAAAAATGATGATGATGTAATCTCCCTTTGCCTTGGGCATGCTTTTGAGCAGGGGGCACTTCACACCTTCAGCTGCACTTACTTCCTGCTGGAGAGGGGAGAGAAAATTGCTTCAGTATTGAATTTTAATGTGAAACGACCTCATCTACACACCCCAAAACAATGTATGAACCGAAACACAGCTTTCCTTTGAAACATGAACTTCTCCAAATTTTGTGATGCACTTCTCCAGGTAAGGCATGAAAAAAAATGTGTATACTAGGGGTAAGTGTGCATAAAATTGCATGTATTGGTGGAA
Source organism: Podarcis liolepis (assembly GCF_965112155.1). Classification (NCBI taxonomy): domain Eukaryota; kingdom Metazoa; phylum Chordata; class Lepidosauria; order Squamata; family Lacertidae; genus Podarcis; species Podarcis liolepis. The sequence goes on along the minus strand of NC_139567.1, from coordinate 25,708,920 downwards.
ATGGCATAAAGATGAATTATATTGGGGAAAATTGCTTTTGCAAAATTGCGTATATCAGAAATTTGCTGTAAAAGGTTGAAGAAATTTTCACGGGGGGCCTTTTTCATTTGTTTGTTTGTTTTGCAAACTGATTCAGAAATGTGGAAAACTTAAGAATGGGGTGGGGGGAATTTGAAACTGAGAGAAACGGAAACCAATAGCTTCATCCATCCTTGCCTCATACATTTATGCTCATGCCTGAATGACGGCAGTATGTACAAATGTCTGCCATGGTTTTGTAGTGTGATTGGTTCATGCATTGCAGGGGTTTGGACTATGTGACCTTTGGGGGGTGTCTTCCACCCTACAATTCTATTCATGCAATCAAATGAGAGCCATCAAGTGATGATGAGCAACCGAGTGGTCACATGTCTTATAGAAACGGCTGTCAGTCAGTTTGAATGGCAACTTCACCTTTGGAAAGGGAGGGGCAGAGAAAGCTCCTACAAAACTGTTTGTGCTGGAGATACCATCTGTCACCTGGCCAATCTGATGGTCTTTGTTGCCTCTTCCTGTATACCTGTCACCTTTGTGGGCTCCAAGTGGCAGGGCAAGATAGCAGGTGAAGAAGCAATAGCACTGTCCTAGATGAAAATGTGATAGCAGGGATGCAATGGCAAGGAATGATGCAAATGGATGAGCCCACCTGGTTTGAAGAGGACAAAGAGAGAGATTTTCCCAGGCAAGCACTGACCTGCAAAAGAGACTATAGGTGCTCTCCATCTTCCAGAGAAATTGCCTGTGTGATAGGGATATGCAGAAGCCCTGCTGAGAAATGGTATTGCTGAAAACCTCTTTTGGCTTCTTACAGAATTATTCTAGAGGCAGGGAAGGGCCATAGCTCAGTGGCAGAGCACAGGCTTCACATGCAGAAGCTCCCAAATTCAATTTATTCAGTCTCCAGGAAGGGCTGTGATCAATCCTTGTCCAAAACTCTGGAAAGGATGCATTGAGCTAGGTGGGCCAATGGACTGATATAAGGAAACTTTCTATGTTTGCCTGAAGAGGCAACTCCAAATTTGCCTTGAATCTGACTTCAGACAAAATCAAGTGGCAACCTATGCATGCATAGCACCAATCATGACAATTTCCAGTAGTTTTATCCAAACTCTCTTGGCTACCCTTAAAATTCCTCAGGTGCTTTTTCTAATGGGAGGGGAGGGACCCTCAAATTTCCAAAAAGTTTTGCTGCAGGAAAAGCAAGGAAGACCTGAATGGAAATGTGGAGTGCACTTTCAAAAAGCCAACCAACTGCGCCCTCTTCCAGGGTACTCCACTCCACCCCTTTCCATGTTCTTCTCCTCAAGCCCTGTTTCTCCATTTCCTTCACTCCAACAGTCAGCTAGCATTCAGTGGCCACTGGACACAGTCAGTTTACATTGGGCTGTTTGGATTCCCCTTCCTTCATTTTTTTTTTTTAAGCTGAAATCTTTTCTTTGTATTCTTTTACTTCTGAAAATGTCTCCCACTTCTGCTGTCATTTCCTTTCTGTGCATGGATGATGCTGGCTGGTTGGCTGCATGAGAATGCACACCCAGAGAATAAGAGCGGCGTACAAGCCTGATTAAAAGGAACTGGGAAGTTCCTGGCTATGATGTTAACAACATCCATGGAAGAGACTCCAAGTAGGGATGGAAGATGTATGTGCCAAGATGCAGTTTCTGTTTGGGCAGGGAAGAGCCGGACAGTGATGGGAAAGGTGGGCAGTGCTAATACCAAAAACCAGGAATGGGTAACCTCAGACCCAGGACCTAAAGGTGGCCCACCAGTCCTCTCTATCTGGCCCTGGGGACTCTCCATAGGCCACACCCCTGTCCCTAGAGCACACCTCTCAGCAACCTGGTTTTCCACCAACCTTGGCTATTTTTGCCTAGATGGAATGTGCCCTTGAACTCTGATAACACTTTCTGTTAGCGGATGCAGGAGAGAGAAGGGTGTGTGAGTGTATGTAGGAACCACTCTACAACACAAAGGTAGAATTCACACTTGTTGCCCCACCTAATTTTGCCTTGGCCCCTCCCACCACTGGCCAGGGTTCCTCCTTTCCTTTGATAAGCAGATGTGGTACCTCCAGAATCTTCTGTTCCTAAGAACTCTCCAGTCAGTAGCGATTAGGAGAACTTTTATTGTTAGCACAAAAGCTAAATATAATACTCTGCCTTTCCCGCTTCACTGCCTTGGGACACAGCTGTTCATTTTTCAGACCGTCTGCCTCAGCTGGTTGAAAGCAGATTGCATTTTTCTGGGGCCGCCAGCTTCTGACCCAGAGAGGACTCCTGTACGTCTGGTAGCAGAGTATCCAGGAGAAGTCTAGAAAGTGCCACTTTTGTTTCTCCAACGCTGCAGCAACGAGAGAAGGTGTACCTGCTGAATTTCTGACTACAGGCGAAGAGAAGCTTTGGTGTGCTTGCACATGGATGGACATGCATACACAGTGCTTTGGAGTAATGCAAACAACAGCAGTGTGTTGCTTCAACGCAAGGGTAGTTGTAGACAATAGCAATACGATAAACCTTTGCAAGAAAGAAGGAGAGAGTGAAAGCTATGAGCTGCCAGTTCCATATCTCACAGTGCCCTGCAGAAGCCAATGAAGACTTGGTTGTGGGGCATTCTGAGAAATCTGGAATGGTTGTTCATATTTGCCAGCCTTCCAATGCAGGGAGAGAGAAAGGCAGACAGTATCAGCAGCAGCCTGCCTGGGCAATGAAGCCCTGATGTAAGGATGTAAAAAGATACCATTTCCTACTCCATCACATACAGCACTGTTTCCATTCCGCTGCACTGCAGGTTCAGCAAAACAACAATGACATTGTTTGGCTTGCTTTTTGTTATTGCCAAATTTAATCATGTCATTAATTACTCTATTGTTAGGTGGTTCCATTTAAATGGGGAGAGGGGATGTCATCAATAATACATACTGAAGAAAATAACATAACAAATTGCAGGCTGGGGAAAAATGAATATAGCAAATACTAATCATATATACACTTGTGTCATTTCCGTTCCTGCTTGCAGCTGGACACTTGAACAGACACAATTTCCTGTACTGTTTCCCCCTTTCCCATATTTTTTTCAGCATCCATGACAGTAAAAGCAATAATAATCTAAAAATGGTTATCATAACATATATGGGGCACTTTGAAAACTCAAGGGCTGTGTTATAATAAGAGAGAAAAGAAGGTGAGAGAACAGAGTTGCTCTGTTATTTTAGGGTTGTGGCAAAACTCTGAATGGTCTTTATTTTGACTGTTTGCACCCCATTATTTCAACCATTCAAAGAGGATGAAAGTTGCTTTCAAAAAAAGACAAAAAGGAGTAAGAACTTTATCTTTTTTATTTAATTTAATTTATTTATTTAAAAAAATCCATAGACTGAAAGACTAAGGTGTACATGCTTACTTTAGGAACTGTATGAGGTGCCTGAGGGTGCCTTCCGTTTATCTGCAACACTTTAGGAAAAAAGCCCTGCAAGCACACAAAGAGGTGCATGGCTCTTTGCAAATAAGATTTCAGCTCAAGGGGGTTTACTGGAAAGATCACCTGAGTATGCAAGGTTCTGCAGTCCTATGAACTTCCCAGGAACCACAGCCCATGCTGGGATCTTGTCTCCATTCATGAAAATCTGTCAGTTTTGGTTTCTTATTTTCCCACACTTAAATTTAGTTATCTACATTTCTGCATCAGTTTGCATTTCAAACAAATAAACAAATAAATTCCTCATGAAAATTGAATGTGAATGCATGCATCTTTGCATGCAATTTTTGCCTAACGAACACATTTCTGCAAAGTATTTTTCCTTACATGGTGCATTTTTGTATGCAATATTCACCAGCGTATGCATTTTAATGTAGTCTTTCCCCTAGTAGTATATGCATTTTGAAGACATTGTGTGGCTGGAGAAGTGCATTGCAATGTTTGGTGAAGCGTGCATTTTGAAAGATGACTGTGTTTTGGTTCTCACACATTTTGGGAGGTGCAAATTAGCTAGGGTCTCCTCTTGATGCAAACTGAATCATTTTCTTTTTCACCCATCCCTACATGGGACCCTTCCTTGGTGTTTTGCCACTCTCTGAAATCTCTAAGGGGAGCAACCTCCCCTGCCCCCTCCATTCTTCCCCCGCCACCATTCTAACACCTTGAGAAAAGAAAGGAGGAAAATGTTGTTCAAAGGGAGCAAACAGCCCTGGTTGGGGTTTTTTTTGGAAGCATGGAGAGGGATGTGGCAATAAGAGCCCAGTGGCAATAAGAGCCCAATGCTCTAAACGTCTCATCCTAGGTCTCATGATTCACAGCACATTTAATTTAAGTTAAAGAGAGGAAAAAACACACGAGCAAGATCTGCAGAGAAAAAGAAAACTGTGCACGTTGCTTGTTTAGATGTCAGGAAGCCCTTTGATACATGCCCCCCTCAAGGGAGGCCGCTTAGCCAAAGCAACAGCAAGCAGTGTCAATGGGCCACTGGGGCACATTAACAAATATAACAATGCTCTCGTGGATCATTGCAATTAAAAATCAAGGGAGATAAATAGCCCCACAGCTAGAATATTCCCCCGGTCAAGCCTCCTGAGGACAACCAAGAGTTCACCCGGCTTAAAGGGAGGCCAAGCACTGCTGGGGATGAATCCATGGGAAGCTGATGTGATATGCTGATGCAAAGGCGAGGCTCACTGCAAGTGGGGAAGAGGAGGGAAAGGGAGGGGAAAGGGAGATTTTGCAAGTCACTGGAATGCATAAGATGCACCTTCTATGAGATAGTGAGACAGACAGGCTGATATGGAACAACCTTAGAGTCTTGTGGCACCCTAAAGAATTATGCACTGTATCATGGCACAAACTTACAAGATTCTTTGCTGGGATTTTTGTGGCAGACTAACGTAGCTTACCCTCTGGTGACAGATAAATAGAGACAGACATTTGCTTGCACACAATGATCTGCCCTGCTGGATCAGCAGAAATGCCCATCTAGCCCAGCAGTCACCAACGTTTTCAGATCCAGAACCCACTGGTGACCCCAAGTTGCAAACTGGGACCCACTCTTAACTGTGTTGTTATCTTGAAGGGAGAGGGAAGGGTTGCTTTCTATATGCTTTCTATACCTTGTACCTTGTACCTAAGAAGGATCTTCTATATTCTCTGTACCTTGGATCTAAGTCAATTTCTGAGCTAGAAATAACCAGACCTGCAAAAAAGGCCCCTCGAAGGAATGCAAGATAAGACAGACACATATGAAGGAGACTGTAAGCTAGAAATAGCCAGACCTGCAAAAAGGCCCCTCGCTTTCTTACTTTAGGAATGCAAGATAAAAAAGACACATACGGAGGAGACGGGAGGAGGGGATGCAGGACGCTTAGAAAGACACGTATAGGGGAAAATAGGGAGGGGGGGCTGCTTAGAGGGCTACCAATAATAGACATGCCATGCCATATAAAAAAATAAGTTGAAAACTTTCCAGTTGATTGGGGAAGTTTTTGGAGGGCGTTTGGGGGAGGAGGGAGGGAGCTTTCTCAAGGTATAAGAAAGTCTGCAGAGGCGTATTTCTGGGCAGCCAGTCTTCCAGAAGTTATTCTGCTGGCTGTCTACTGTGCACAGAGAATAAACTGCTTTCCTCCAAAGAAGGATCTTTCCTGGTGCTTTCTTTTGCTCTCTCTCTGGATCTGAGGACGCGGGCCAACGATTCCCTGGCATGGACTAGGCTCAGCCTACAATCTATGTACATCTATCCATCTCTCTATCAATATATATGTAGAGGTCCCAGCTTGCAAGGGTGATGTTGTGCACATGAAGTCAGGACATTGGGAGGTGCCAGGGGTGGAGCCAAACATGGTGGCAGTGCAGCTTCAATGGCCAGCAGCTCCTCCTCTGCTTCCTCCTGGTGCCACCACTGCCAGAAGACTTGCTTTGATCCTCCTTCCCCTCTGCGGCAGGAGGAGGAGAACGAACTAGCCAGTAAAGCTACACTCAACTCAGCTCTGCACTTTGCCTCTGTGACTTTTGGACATTGGGGAGCCCAGCACCCACCTCGAAAATATTGAGGGGGCCCAAAAGCCTTCAGTCCCCAAGAGCTGGCACCCCTAATCAGATCTGGCCTTCCAGGTGATTCATAAAGAATAGAGGGAGATTGAGTAGGTGTAGTTGCTATGCCATGGTGTTCCTGTTGAAATCTCAGTTTCTATGTACCAGTTAAAGGTAATGGAACTCTATCTTCTCATGTCTTTGTCTCACTCTCATATTTGCTTGCCTTTGCTTTCCATATCTATTTCATTCTTCTTTTAAATACAAACAACATCAAAAATGGTGCTCATAATTCAGGAAGGCTGGTGTGGCCCAGTTTAGCTGTTCAGCTTATGAGACCCTTCTGAGCCATCACCCACCCACTGAAGGCCAGTTGTCCTAACCTAGTGTCCTGCATACCTTTGCTACCAAGGGAAATAGCATCTTCGGAAAATGACCTAGAAGCAGACATAGAATTTTATATCTCCTGCCGCAGATCTGATGTTGATCATTCCGTACGTCTCCCTCATAATGTGTAGTCCACAGGCTTCTGGGAGTGGAGAACTGTTCTACAAAGCAAGATTAAAGGATAAAGGAAAAATATGTGTGTAACCCACGTGGGCCTGAGACAAGCAAGAAACTGCAGTGCGGTGCACGCTTAATTTTAAGTATGCTTTTAAGCTCCTTGAATTAAATAGAAATTCAATGTAGTAATGCAAAAAGTTATAGGCTGTGCTAAATCAAGGTCTATCGCGGCAAAGAGGTATGGTAAAACTGTAAGAGATTATGACTGCATGGGGGTGGCGCTTGCATAAGCTCCACCGTTCTCTGCTCAGAGAAGGGAAATGTTAAGAGGTGGTACTGACAGGGGTGCTTGATGGATTTGAGAATTCCAGGATAGGAACTGCATCCATCAGACCAATGCGCTGATCAGAAAATAGTCATCCATTCAGATTTTGCACTTCTTCAAGTGTTGTGACACATCAGTTTAAACCAATTAAAATATACATTTTAATTAACTCATGATTGGGGAGAAAATATATATCTAAACAAATATTTGGAGAATAAAATATGCACATAAAATATGTGTTTTCGGATTATATTTAACGAGTTGGGGATTAATGCAGAAACAGAACAGGATGGTGGGTTAAAAATGCATACGTTAGTTAAAATAACATGAAAATGCTTTATAGTGAGGGAAATTGCTTGCATATATATATATATATATATATATATGCACAAAAGTGTACAGGACAATGTGTATATTAGGATAAATTTGCACTTAAAAGCTGGTGAATTTTTATGAGGACTCTTTCTTTAAAAAGGAAATGCAGACTAATGCACAAATGTGAAGAACTGAAATCAAGGAAAATGAGAAATGGACAGAATAAGGAAATGGCAGATCCAGGCATTTCTACGGTGCCATCTCTTCTTGGAGTCACCTAATATGGCTGATCATGTTTTAGATCTTTTGCCATCACCAAAAGCCCATTAGAGTGGGTGTCTTCCTGCACATTTCAGTCACTGCATGCCAGAAGATGCACAGTGAAAAAGAAAAGAGAACTGATGCTAGCTGGGTACCCTGATGCTGTATCTTTTGCCTGATCTCCCTGCTGCCCTGCTCCTCTCTCCATTCCTCCTCTCTCAATCCATCATCTCTATTTCCCTTTCACCATCTTGAAAGGATACCAATGAAACCCTCTTTCCTCTTTAGGCTGCATTGATCTATTGGGCGGCTCAAGACCTCTCTGAAGTTCACAGATGGGGCCATTTTTATTTTTCTCCCCAACATTCTTTAGGCTTGATTTATGACGGAGTGTTAGAAACCCAACGCTCCTGTTCCTGGAAGAGCTGTGTTGGCTGGGAAGCCCTGCAGCTGGCAGAAGCACAAGGCAATTAACCCCTGCATGCACAAAGTGAAGCGTAAAAAATTGATTGCATTCAAATCCAGCTTGCAGTTTCTCTTGGGAACGGAAATGAGGCTGAGTTGGTACCTCACAGTCTCCTTACTGCTGCTTTCCAGGATGCCTCAGGCTGATGCAATATAGCCCACCCCTTCAGCAACCACAGAAGACAATACTTGAGTGGAGTTGCTAAGAATATATATGTCTCTGTTTCCATGGAAAATAGCTTTGTGTATATGTGCAACTCTCGCTGAGTATATGCCTATGGTAAGGGTGTGTGATTGCGTGTTGATCCCAATCCTGCTGGTACTAGAATATGGTCCCCAACCAGTTTCCACTAGGATAATGTATTTCTTGGCCCCAAACCATCATTGATGCCATTAGAATAAGAATTAGAGATATTGTCAAAGTATTTGCTTCCTTGGCTTGGAATGTGGACTTTGGTGGCTCCAAAGCTTGCCAAGATATGAGGCAAGCATTATGACTTGCAGAGGTGTCCTCTAGCTTGCTACACACACACACACACACACACACACACACACACACACACACACAGAGGCTGAGGTCATCTCTTTCCTACCCCATCATAAGCCACTGAAGTCTTCTTCCACTGATGTGTACAGGAACACTGGACAATTATAATTCCTAGGGCTACTAACACTTCAATCACTGCTAGGGATGCACACTGGATTTGGCCAAATCCCAAACCGAAATGGGCTAATTCAGTGGGGATCCAGGCTTTGACTGGGTCAGGCCGAGATAGCACCAGATTGCCCCAGGTTGGGCTTCCAGGAACAAACTGGGGCTATCAGTGGGTAGGGCATCAGGTGCGAAGGAGCAGCTTTGGCTGCACAGCCCTGTTTCCAGCAAGGGAACACACATATGCACAGTCAAACTGAGCAGGACTGAATCTTCTGCTCATCACCTGGAAAGTGACAGAGGCAATCTGTTGGCTGCAGGGGTCTCTTTCACCAGCGTATTACTCAGTGTATTCTACATAATGGTGAATGGAGGATTTAGTCCTGCAGGCTGCATGGTGGGTGTGGACCCATGATTGTTTAAAGTGGTATCATAGTGATTTAAATGTATGGTGTGAATGTGGCCTAAAACACAAACATACCAATTATATATTTTTTTTACTTGACACAGAGAAAATGCTTTTCTCTCAGGGTCCATGAGGCAGGGTTTCCATCCTCTGCTCTGCCACTATCAGCTCAGAGAAGCCAAAGACATCAATGAATTTCCTCAAGCGAGCCAGAAGGAGCAATAAATCAGCCCCAGCAACGGCTAACGAGACAGATTTGCTCCGTTGCAATTAATGTGTTCTCCTGCATGTGTTTGCTAGCAGAGGTGGAAGTGGGGCGGCGGGGTGTGTGTGTGTGCTGATTAAAATTCAGGCTGGGGAGGTGGCAGGAGGTGGCATGACTGTGTGAGTGAGAAGGAGTACCAAAGAGAGTGGCATGAAAGGAAAGAAGGAAAAGGCAAAGCAGGAGGCAAGAGAGAAAAGAAGAGATGGGGAAAAGAATATTGTGGACCTCAGTTCAGATATATAGCATACATTATATAAGGGTCCAGTGGCGTAGCGTGGGGGGTGCCAGGGGTGCCGGCCGCAACATTGGGGGGGGGCGCGTTTGGCCGGCCCTTCGCAAGACAAAAGTCCATAGGGAAATCTCTGGGACAGCGGGGAAGCGCAGCGCGTCTTCCCCACTGTCCTCGGATCTCCTCCGAAGCCTGGCGGTGGGGCAGAGAGACCTCCTCCCGCCGCCAAGCTTCGGAAGGATGCTCCGAAGGCTGGCGGCGGGAGGAGGGCTCTCCGCCCCACCGCCAGGCTTCGGAAGGCTGCTCCGAAGCCTGGCGGTGGGGTGGAGAGACCTTCTCCCCGCGCCAGCCTTCGGATGGCTGTCCTGAAGACTTGTGGTGGGAGCAGTGGCGTAGCGTGGGGGTGCAGGGGGGGGCCTGCCGCACCTGGCGCAACATCTGGGGGGGCACGCGGAAGAGACTCGAGTGCTAAAATCCACGGGTTAGGGGGCGCAAATTACTTGCCTTGCCCCGGGTGCTGAGAACCCACGCTACCCCACTGTAAGGGTCTTAGCAATGTGTGGCATTATTGCATAAAGGGAGGCACTGTATGTGTGGTTTGCCTATATCTAGAATGGGAAGTCTTAGGTCCAGGGCTGAATGCAGTCCCCACCCTGGGGGGGGGGGGTCCCCTACCATAAAAACATATGATAAGCCTGCTGGATCAGGCCAATCTAGTTCAGCATCCTGCTCTCATAGCGGCCAACCAGATGCTCTCCTGGAAAACCCACAAGCAGAATTAAAGCACAATATCATTCTCCTCTCCTGTGGCTTCTAGCAACTGGTACAGTGGTACCTCGGGTTAAGAACTTAATTCGTTCTGGAGGTCTGTTCTTAACATGAAACTGTTCTTAACCTGAGGCACTAGTAGAGTCTGTAACCTGAAGCATATGTAACCTGAAGCGTATGTAACCCGAGGTACCACTGTATTCAGAATCATTACTGCCTCCAACCATGGAGGGAGAGAATTGCCATCATGGCTAGTAGTTATTGATAGCCTTTACTTCCATGAATTAGCTCTTTTAAAACAATTCAAGTTGGTGGCCATCACTTCAACCTATGGGAGCAAGTTCCGTATTGAAACTATTTATGGTGTGAAGAAGTACTTTCTTATAGATGTCCCTCTCTGCCCCTCAAGCCATCCCATCACCAACCCTGACCCCCTCCTCAAATGCTTTTGCATGGCTGAAATGTGTCATTGGAACTGTGAGAAAGCCTGCTGCTGGCCTGGATGAAGGCTGGGGAAGCTTATGTAGAAACATTTGTGTGATCAGAATGTTTATATTTAGAATAGAATAGAATAGAATAGAATAGAATAGAATAGAATAGAATAGAATAGAATAGAATAGAATAGAATAGAATAGAAATAATGCCTAACCCCTTGCTTTGTTGACACCCCAAACACTCAGTATTAGTACAATGGAAACAAGGATTCTGTTCTACTGGAGACTTGCCAAAGGCCAGACCTAAATACTTTTTTAAAGGTTTTTTTTCTGCCCAAGGATATGGGGGAGTGGGAAATGATTACGTTAAAAAGTAATACAGTAGTGTGTTGTTGTTATATGCCACAACGCCCTCAGGGTGGGGCAGGCAGCACATCCAAGGGATTGTATAAATAAAAAGGAGTGCCACCACCATTATAGGAATGTGGACATTCCAATGCAGACCACTAGTGGCAGCTGTGTGTGATTCCATCCCAACTGGAAGCTCAGGGCTGGCCCTTTCCTCTTTTGAGACTCTTCTGTCTCTGGTATATCTAGGGAGGTCACTAAAACATTTTCCCTGCCACCTCCAAAAGATAGAGAGAGAGAGAGAAATACATCTTCATAAAAAGAGGGCACAGATTTGCATAGAATTTGCACATGCTAATGTAGATGTATAGAAGCAAATGTGGGGAATGATTACTATAATTTAAATAGCAGTGCAATTCATCTCACTATTATGCTTTATTAAATAAACTTTATTTTATTGTGCTGCTGACTGCTTTGGATTGTGGTAATTGTATTTTATGCTGATCAGTTTGGGTTGTTGTTGTTTTATGTTGTATTGCTGACACTGTTTTTTGTTATTATTATTAGCCACAGTGGGTTGTGTTTTGAAGCACAACAGGCTACAAGATTCTTCTTCTTCTTCTTCTTCTTCTTCTTCTTCTTCTTCTTCTTCTTCTTCTTCTTCTTCTTCTTCTTCTTTGTATTCAGCTGAGTTCTATGCAGATTCCACCCACTAGAATGAACCTAAGATAGTCACATCCATTAACTTCAGCGGGACTACTCTGAGTAGGACTAGCACTGAATACAGCCCAGTATTTATTTGAGTTCTTACCTGCCCTTCACCAAAAGGTCCCAGGGCAAGTTACAGCAATTTAAAAATACAATATTAAAATCTACTTAAAGCAAGGCAGAAGGATAGGTTAGGCTTAATACATACATACAGTATATGTAGAGAGAGAGTCAAAGGCCACGTAGCAGTTGTTGTAACAATAACAATAATTTTAAAATGGAGTACTTTTTTCTTTAGAATTATTGTGTTTTTACCCATACACAAATGTAAGCAGATTTTATCAATTAATCAATTAATTAATCAGCCCAAATTCATGTGATTAGTTCACCAGTGTTTCTTCCACTTGGGAAGCCAGACCCAACAGAGGGGTGGGAACAATAAAGAGAATGAGTTGGAGGAATTGAGGTGGGGAGTGAGAAGAGGAGGGGAAAAGAAAAAGAAAAACAGGAAAAGGGTGGAAAGAGGAAGGCAAGAGAGATAAAGGATAGGAAAAAAGCCAGACAGAGATAAAACTACCCCAAAAGAAATTTAACTGCAAAGCTTTAATCTTTCAGTTAAGAGGGAGGAGGGGAAAACCTCTGACTAAATAAAGAGAATTTATCTCCAGCAGCTCCTGCAACATTTAAAGCCAGATAGTAAATAAATACATTGTCAGGCAGGATCAGGGCCTCTCATTCACACCAGCAGCGAGATACATTCTAAGTTATATTCCATTAAAAGTGGCACCCTGCCTTGCACCCTGCCTCTCAAGGAGGCCTCTCTCTTCCTTGCTCCCTGAAGAAGGCTCTGCCAATCATTGTTTGCTAGTTGCTATTATTATTGATGACAGACCACTACAGCTAAAACTCCTTGTCAGGGAACTGCCATCGGAGCATCAGGTGGTGGAGGGACTCAGGGAGGAAGAAAGAGACTCAACAGCTGAAGCAGGGACCAGCAGGGGGAGGAGTGGGTCTCTGAGGGAATGCGAGCAGGAGGGAGGGCTCAGGGAAGCTTCCAGCGAGAACAGTGGGGAGGTATCTGAGTCTCCCATAGGGAGACCCACACCTCGCCGGAAACTGTCACGCCGTGAGTCCAGGAGACGCGTTTCCGTTAAGGAGCTCCTTTGCTGGAAACGCTTCCGCAGACAGCCACTGTCAGACTCTACTAGTGACTAGAGCAGACATGTCTGAGGAGCTCCGTCACACACGGAGGTTTGTGGGGTCGCACAAACTCTGAGGGAGCCCGTTTTTACGCACAAGCAGCTAATCAATCCCTAACAGCAGTCCGACAGTCTCTGTACGCTGCCTGTGCAAGAGAAAGCATCATGAGCGAACCAACCGGAACCGGAGGAGCGGGGGCTGGAGCTGGTCCAAGCTTGGAAGATAGATACCGAGCGTTGGAGGTCCAACTGGCGCTGCAGACGGCGAGGCTGGAGGAGAGAAGGGCTCAGGATGCAGACAAGAAGGGGAGAGCCACTCAATTCCCCAGAAAGGTACCAGGATTGGTGCAAAAATTTGGGGGGGACCCCAAGGATTACCATGCCTTTAGGACAGAGATGCAATATGCCATTAATGTGCAGTTCGATGAGTTCCCTGATGAGGAATCGCGAGTTGCTTTTGTAATTGGGCATCTTGAGAAAGGGGCGAGAGACTGGGTTCGACCCCTAATGGCAACGCACAATGACATACTAAAGGACACGAGGAAGTTCTTTCGTGCAATGGATATCATGTTTTCCAGCGATATTGAGGAAGGGGCGGTGCGCAGACAGCTAATGGCTTGTAAGCAGGGAAGTCGATCTGTCCGTGAGTACTGGACTGAGTTTACCATGCTGATTCACAGACTGAGTTGGGATTTATCGGCGGCACCCAGTCAAATGCTATTTGAAGAAGGTCTTTCTTCGGCGGTGAAAGACGAGCTGTCACGGAGCCCCAGGGCGGAGTCTATGGATCAGCTGACCAAATCTGCGCTGACCATAGGAGCGCGGCAGGAGGCAAGAGCCTTGGAGAGGCGGGAAGGGAGAGGGGAACGTTGGAAGGAGTTCCGCATTCCAGACATTCCTGAGCCAGCTTTCCCGCCGGCAGAGCCGATGGAAATCGGAACAGCGCGCGCGCGCGCATTTTCAAAAACCAGCGAGGGGGCTAAGAAGGAGGGAAAGGGCCCCCGGAAATGCTATCTCTGCCAACAGCCAGGCCACTTTGCCAGAGTCTGCCCCCAGAGGAAGGAATGGCAAGGGATGGTGGGAGCTGTTGAGGGGGGAGAACAGGGGGGAACGGAGCAGGTAAAAGCCAACGCCTGGTTGCCACAATCGGGGCACTGCAGCCAGGCCAAAGAGCAGTGAAAGTGCCCGTGCCAGAAGCTCCTCGACCTGCTCTAGTGATTGAAGTGTCGCTAGAGCTGCAAAATGGGCACCCCCTAAAAATAAAGGCGCTATTGGACTCAGGCAGCTCCTGCAATTTTATGAGCAAGGAGTTTGCTGCTGAACACCAGATACAGACTATCCCTTTAAGCAACCCCCTGCAGGTGACCACGATTGATGGCAGGGAGTTGTTGGGAGGAGGAGTCAGCTTGCAGACTGTCCCAATGATAATGAGGGTGGCAAGGCACACAGAACTGATAGCGTTTAATGTGGCCACCCTGGGAGGCGCTCCCATTATTTTGGGAATGAGCTGGCTAGCTCTACATGATCCGCTGGTTGGCTGGCATCAAAGAGTGGTGTCCTTTGGTTCAGCACATTGCTTAGAACACTGCAAAGGGGAAAAGGGTTCAGCAGGGGCCCAAGCCACCCTAGCAGGGACTGAAGTAATGGAGAAGGTGAAGGTACCACCACAGTATGCAGATCTCAGCGACGTGTTCAGCGAGAAGGAAGCTGACCAACTACCACCTCATAGACCCTTTGATTGCCAGATCAATTTACTCCCTGGAGCACAGCTTCCCGTGGGCAAGTTGTATGCCATGTCAGACAGAGAAATGCAGGAGTTGCGAGGGTTTATTGACAAGAACCTGAAGAGAGGCTTCATCAGAGAGTCCAAAGCAGCAGGGGGTAGCCCAGTGTTCTTTGTGGACAAAAAAAACGCGGACAAGCCGAGACTTGTATGCGATTTTAGGAGGTTAAATGCAGTGACTGAACCGGTGGCTTTCCCTATGCCCAGAATTGATGATATTTTGACCAGGGTGAGGAAGGGAAAGATTTTTACAAAGCTGGATCTAAGGGGGGCGTACAACCTGATACGCATAAGGAAAGGGGATGAATGGAAAACCACCATGTTTACCCCTTTGGGGGCATTTGAATACCTCGTTATGCCATTTGGATTACAAGCAGGCTCAGCGTGTTTTCAATCTTTTATGAACCACGTACTGGGCCCTTTGCTCTACAAGAATTGCGTTGCTTTCCTAGATGATGTGTTGGTGTATTCGGAGAATGAGGAGCAACATGTGAGAGACGTCAGAGAAGTGTTGAGCAGACTGCAAGCCAACAGGCTGTGGGTCAAACTGGAGAAGTGTCGGTTCCATACCAAGGAGGTGGAATTCCTGGGGTACCGCCTGTCAGACAAGGGATTGGCCATGGATCCCGGCAAGGTACAGGCAGTGCTGGAATGGAAAACACCCAAAACCAAGAAGGATGTGCAGAGGTTCCTAGGGTTTGGAAACTTTTATCGTAAGTTCATCCGCAACTTCGCCCATCTGACGGCGCCCATCACTGACTGTCTCAGCAGTAAAAAGAAGTTTGTATGGACGGTGGAGGCGGAGCGAGCGTTTGAGGAGCTGAAAAGGGCCTTCGCCTCTGAAGAACAACTTCTGCATGTGGATTTACGAAAGAAGCTAAGGGTTGAAACAGACGCATCTGACAGAGCCATAGGGGCGGTGCTTCTTCTGCAGCCGGGGAAGGAGGAGTCAGAGTGGCGACCGTGTGCCTTCTTTTCGCGAAAGCTGAACAAATCCGAGAGGAACTACACGGTGTACGACCGAGAACTTCTTGCTATTCATGAGGCGTTCCGGAGATGGAGGCATCTGCTAGTTGGTGCACAACATAAGGTGCAAGTGTGCACGGACCATAAAAATCTAGAGTATTGGAGAACTGCGCGAGTGCTCAACCAAAGGCAGTTGAGATGGGCCCAGGAGTTCTCCAAATTTAACTTTGAGATTTGTTACGTGCCAGGCCCAGAGAATGTTAGGGCGGACGCTCTCTCACGCAAACCTGAATATTTGGAGGGGGAGGGAGCACCCGAAGAAACCCATATCATTCCAGAGGACCGCTGGGTGTGTGGGGCGACTTTGGTGGGGCAAAGGGAATTGGTAGAGGGTACGGTGCAGGATGCATACGCCCAGGACAAACTCAGGGATCTCAGGAGGGAGGAAGACAAATCCGGTGGTTTTGAGGAGAGAAACGGGGCATTGTATTATAAGGGAGCGTTATATATACCTGAAGGGGAATTGAGGGAGAAGGTACTCAAGCAGCTGCACGATAGCCCCACAGCAGGGCATTTTGGGCAACACAAGACCATGTGGCTGGTTACCAGGGAATTTTGGTGGCCCAAGGTCAGGGAAGATGTGCGGGAGTATGTGAGAGGGTGTGAACAATGCCAAAGAGCCAAGGGGGAGAGGCGGGCGCCGGCTGGTTTATTAGAACCACTGCCCACACCTGAAAGACCGTGGGAAGCAGTGGCAATAGATTTCATGACTGATCTGCCAAGGTCTAGAGGGAAAACAGCCATCATGGTTGTAGTAGACCTGTTAACTAAAATGGCCCACTTTATAGCCTGCTCACATGCGGTCACAGCAGAAGAAACAGCCAAATTGTTTGTAGAGAATGTGTTTCGGTTGCATGGCGCCCCCTTGAGGGTGGTTTCAGACCGAGGGAAACAATTTACTTCCAGGTTCTGGAGGAAGCTCATGAGCTTACTGCATGTAGAGGTTAATTTTTCAACGGCCCGTCATCCAGAAACCAACGGGCAGGCGGAAAGAGCAAATGGGGTTCTCCAACAATATTTGAGGTGTTATGTTAATGACAGAGAGAATGATTGGGTGGAGAAGCTGGCGTTGGCAGAATTTGCCTACAACAATGCAGAGAACGTGTCCACGGGGATGAGCCCCTTTTTGGCTAATCACGGGTGCCATCCCAGAGCCTTCCCAGGGGGGGGAGGGGGAGAACTGGAGCGTTCCAGCTGCAGAACAGTTCGTTGAAGAAATGGAAGCGATCCATCGCCAGCTCCAACTCAACTTAAACAGGGCTAAGGAGGAATATAAGAGGCAGGCAGACAAAAACCGAAGGGAAGGTGAAAGCATCAGGGTGGGGGACCAGGTGTGGCTGTCAACCCAAGGGTTGCCGTTCAAAGGAGGTTGTAAGAAATTAAGACCCAAAAGGCTGGGTCCGTTTGAAGTCATGCAGCAGGTCAATCCAGTGGCTTTCAGGCTCCGGTTACCGAACCACATGAAGCTGCACCCAGTTTTTCACAGGTCGTTGCTGTCACCGTATAGAGGAGACAGTGAAGGGAGGGTCACTAGGGGACCAGCAATGGAGGAGAAGGAACACAGCTACCATGTAGCGGAGATCCTCGATTCCAGGTGGAAGGGAGATCAAGTAGAGTATTTGGTAATGTGGGAAGGGGAACCGGAGTCGGAAAACACCTGGGTTAGGGCAGAGGATGTCAATGACGAAGTTTTAATAGAGACTTTTCATCAGAGGTTCCCACGTAAACCTCAGCCTGTAGCGAGGTTCCGAAGGGAATACTTTGCCACCACCGACGAGGAAGAGGAGTTGGAGGGGTTCCCAGATTCTGAAGAGGAAGAGGATTCGAGCTTCCGGAGGCGGCGCGCTCAGCAATGGCGGTCCTCTTCAGCTGCTGAAGAGGGGCTCCGCGGAAAAGGGTCGTGCGCTGCGGCACAGCGACGACCCATCCAGATAAACCACGGGTAGAGTGAGCTCGTGGCCGTGGGGTTCGGCGGGCACCAGAAGCGACCTCGGATACGCAGAAGAGACCCCGTAAGGGGTATCGGAACGTGGAGGGGGTAGCGGTGCTGTGAATCCATCGCTCTTTCTGCGGAAGCGAAGCCGCGCGGCTGCTGCTGACTAGCGCTGACCTTTCTTCCTTCAACAATTGGATCGAAACAACTTACTCGTGAGTAAGAAAATTAAAGCTTTAAATCAGAACTAATTTGGTGAAATTCGGCTGAAAGCGGGAGACGTTAAAAAGGAAGTCAGTCTTCCGGCTCTGCCTAAAGTATCAAGCAAAGACTTTTCTAAAGCGGAAGCATTGAAAGGAGTTCAAAAGAAATTGGAATTTACTTGGCAAACCTGATTTAGACTGTTCTGATTTTAAAAGAAGTTATAACAGCTTCGTATCTGGACTAAAACTGTGGTCTCTCCTCTTCCCTATCTGTGGATTACAAAGTTTCGAAACCCGGCTCCCGACCTGCCTGGATATAAGTTGTATCGGACTGCGGTAACTGTATATAAATTACAAAACTAGATCGGGCTATTTTGTATCTGGAAAAGAAAAGGGAACTGTTGCATGCACCTTCGTTAAGAACTACTTCTCTCTGCAGTTAAAATTGAATGCAAGATCCCCCTGTTTTGGATGCTATTTGATTCTTATTTTTTCTCTTTCTCCTCCTTTGTGGGAATTTAATGGCGGAATCTTTCTATTCCTCTCCTCCAAGTTTGCTTTTGGGAGCTCCCTCTACTGGATTATAGAACTAACAGTCTCAGAACTGCCGATTTCCCTTTCTCTTTGTTTTTTTCTGGATGTTTACTCTCTCAGGACTGTTTCCCATGGGATTTACAGTTTGACCTTGAATCCGGGACAGCTGTGGAATGAGTGGCGCATCAAAAACAAGGGCTGGAAGGAAAGCAAAACATTCCGAACTTGTGCAAACAACTCTGCCTGGACAGTTACGTAGATCGTCTGTCCCAATTGTGACAGGTCTGCAAGAAGGACAATTTACACAACCATCTTTTGGGGAGATGGCTGCTGGAGGGATAGATCCTGTCTCTAAAGAAATATTGGATCAACTGGCAGCATTGAATAAGAAAGCTGACGAACAGGCAGCTAGATTTGATGAACAATCTGTTAAATTTGACCAGGTGACAGCTTCCATTAATAAATTGACAGACCAGGTCACTAAAAATACACAGGCAATAAGTGGTATTGAAAAGGTCACAACAGAAAACCGGAAATTAGTTGAAGAAGTTAATACTAAAGCAGAGGAAAATAAAAAGAGGATAGAGGAATTAAGAGGGGAGGTGAGGCCACTCAGTAGACAGGTAACGGAACAGCAAGCGTACCTGTCCCTGGCAGAATTGAAAAATAGGGAAAATAATCTTAGATTGAGAAATATCCCAGAATCTGAGAAGGAGGACTTGATTGGCTTTTTGACAACAGAAATCTCCAAATTTTGGGGATTGACAGAAGAGAAGGACTTTAAAATAGTCACCGCTTTCAGACTAGGAAGAGTGGTCAAGAAGGATAAATCAAGAGACTGCTTGATCATTTTGAGATCTAAGCAAGAAAAAGACAACATACTCGGCCTACATTTCAAAAATCCATTGGTGATTCAGGGGAAGACGGCAGAAATCTTCAGAGATATACCAAAACAGCTTTTGGATTTAAGAATTACATATAAGGATTTAGCAAGCCTACTGAGAAACAATAAAATCCCTTATAGGTGGGAATTCCCTCAAGGACTATCTTTTACCCTGAAAGAGAGGAAGGTAAGAATCAGAACAGCAGAGGAGCAAGAAAAGTTTCTAAACGACCACGGGGAGGATCTTCGGAAAGGAGTAGCAGGACCCTGGCCACCTCCTTCGTTTGGCTTCAATCCGGTTCCACCTCCAGGTGAAGAAGATAAAAAAGACCCCCCTGCTGACAAATAAATTGACTCAGGATGTCTCTGCAGCTTCTTAGTTGGAATATTAATGGTGCAAATTCTCCTGAAAGGAGGAAGAAGATTTTTCATATATTAAGAAAAGAACAATTGGATGTTATTTGCCTTCAAGAAACACATGTGACTAGGCTCCACAGGAGAGTATTAATTAACAAGAGACTAGGCCAAGAGTTTATTTCATCAGACAAGGTGAAAAAAAGAGGAGTAGTGATCTATGCAAAGGAGAGCCTGTCACCAAAATTGGTTTTTAAAGATGAACAAGGAAGAATTTTGGCGATTGAAATACAATCACAAGGAGAAAAATTTCTGATAGTTGGAATATATGCACCAAATGATGGGAAGTCGGAATTTTTCAAGAGGCTGCATGAGACAATGCTGGACTATATTGACTATACAAATATCATTTTGATGGGAGACATGAATGGGGTAGTCTCTACCCATATGGATAAGTCACAAAACCAAAACCTGAACAAGGATGGCAGACTTCCAAAGACTTTTTTTGAACTTACAGACAACATGGACTTGATAGACATTTGGAGAACAAAGAACCCTCTAGGCATGGAGGGAACTTTCTTTTCTGAGGCCCACCTATCATGGACAAGAATAGATCAAATTTGGATATCAAGAGGACTGGCACCCAAGACAAAAAAAGCTGAGATCTGCCCTAAAACCTGCTCCGACCATAATGCTTTAAAAATGGACTTGAGACTTACACCAGCTGGATCCTTCAGATGGAGAATGAATGACCATCTGCTTAGAGATCAGGAGATTGTGAAGAAGGCCCAAAAAACGTTGAAGGACTATTTTGAAATAAACTTGAACACCTCAGTGGAAAAGAAAACAGTCTGGGACGCGAGCAAAGCCGTTATGAGAGGGTTCCTGATACAACAGAACACTATTAAGAAGAAACTCTGGAATGGTAAAAAGGACAAGATTTTGGATAAAATAAGAGATGGAGAAAAAAGACTGAGACTAAACCCAAAATCAAAAGAAGTCTTAAGAGAAATAAAATTCTATCAAACACAATATACAAAATTGATAAACCAAGAAATTGAATGGAAAATTAAACAGATGAAGCAAAGATCATTCGAATCGGCAAATAAATGTGGGAAGCTGCTGGCATGGCAGCTGAAGAAGAGGCAAAAATTGAACTTTGTTACCAATCTGGAGGTTGAAGGAGAATGTATTCAGAAACCAGAAGAAATTAGAAAGTGTTTCCAGAGATACTTTAAAAAGCTATATACTCAAGGACCACAAGCAGAGATGGAAATAAATAACTTTTTAAAGAGTTATGGCCTGCAAAAGTTAACACAAGACAAACGAACAGCCCTGAACTGTAGAATAACACAACAGGAAATTGAAAGAGCCATTCAGAATATGCAAATAGGCAAATCCCCAGGCCCAGACGGGCTTACCTCCAAATACTATAAGACACTGATGGATTATTTGATACAGCCATTAATGGAGGTTTGCAACCAGATTATGGAAGGGAAGGGGGCACCAGAATCGTGGAAAGAAGCATTCATCACCCTGATACCAAAATTGGAATCTGAAAAGACCCAACTTAAAAATTATCGTCCTATCTCACTCCTAAACGTGGATTATAAAATTTTTGCTGACATTTTAGCAAATAGACTGAAAAAAGTTTTGAATGAAGTAATTCATAAGGACCAAGCAGGCTTTCTCCCTGGTAGGCATTTGTCTGACAACACCAGGAACATTATAGATGTTTTGGAGTTACTACAGACAAATATGAATACGAAAGCAGTTTTGATCTTTATAGATGCGGAGAAGGCCTTTGATAATATATCTTGGAAATTTATGAAGAAAAACTTGGAAGGGATGGGAGTGGGAAGGGCGTTCCAAAACGGCATTGAAGCAATCTATTCAGAACAGAAGGCCAAATTGATAGTAAACAGCGTGGTGACAGAGGAGTTCAAAATTGAAAAAGGGACACGACAGGGGTGCCCCTTATCACCCTTGCTATTTATTTCTGTCCTGGAGGTGTTGCTGAACTTGATTAGGAGGGATCAGCTGGTGGAAGGAATACAGGTCGGAGAAAAGCAATATAAACTTAAGGCTTTCGCAGACGATTTGGTTTTGACACTACAGGAGCCAGAAACCAGTACAAAAAGAGCTCTAGAACTAATTTCTGAGTTTGGTCGGGTGGCGGGATTCAAGTTGAACAAACAAAAAACTAAGGTTTTAGCAAAAAACCTGACATCGTTAGAAATAGATGGGTTTCAGAAGGAAACAGAATTAAATGTGGTTACAAAAGTGAAATACCTGGGGGTTAACTTGACTGGGAGAAATTTGAATTTGTTTAAGGATAATTATGAAAAATGCTGGTCAGAAATTAAAAAGGATTTGGAAATTTGGTCAAGATTGAAACTTACCTTGTCAGGAAGAATTGCTGCAGTAAAAATGAATGTTTTGCCAAGAATGCTGTTTTTGTTTCAAACCCTTCAGATTGTGGACAGGGTGGAATGTTTTGGAAAGTGGCAGAGAGACATTACGAAGTTCGTCTGGCAGGGCAAAAAGCCCCGAATAAAATTTAAGATTTTAACAGATGCAAAAGAAAGAGGGGGGTTTGCCCTGCCGGATTTAAGACTGTATTATGAAGCTGCATCTCTCTGCTGGATGAAAGATTGGTTCCTGTTAGAAAACACTGATGTCCTAGATCTGGAAGGGTTTAGTAATGCTTTTGGGTGGCATGCATATCTTTGGTATGACAAGGCAAAGTCTCATAAACTGTTTAAAAACCATATTGTCAGGAAAGCTCTACTTATTGTCTGGACTAAATACAAGGACTTACTTGAAAGTAAGACCCCGAGGTGGTTATCACCGGTTGAGGCTAAGGCTATAAAACTACGTAATATGGAGAGTGGCTGGTTGAAATATTGTGAGATAATTGAAAGAGATGGTGACAACTGGAGGTTGCAGAGTTTTGAAAAATTGAAAGGAAAGGTGCGAGACTGGTTTCACTATGCCCAAATCTTAGAGACTTTCAAAAAAGATAAAAGAATTGGTTTCCAGGTGGAAAAATCAAAATTAGAAACAGAATTACTTGAACCTAAGACGAAAGTGCTTTCAAGAATGTATAACTTGCTGCTTAAGTGGAATACCCAAGATGAGATAGTCAAATCAGCAATGATAAAATGGGCACAGGACATAGGGTACAACATTATGTCTGAAGACTGGGAAAGGTTGTGGACCACCAGTATGAAATTTACGGCATGTAGTGCCTTAAAGGAAAACATTATGAAAATGGTATACAGGTGGTACATGACCCCAGTCAAACTTGCAAAGATATATCATTTGTCTGACAATAAATGTTGGAAATGCAAGGAGGTTGAAGGAACTTTCTTTCACCTCTGGTGGACATGCCCGAGGGTGAAGGCTTTTTGGGAAATGATTTATAACGAATTGAAAAAGGTGTTGAAATACACCTTTCACAAGAAACCAGAGGCCTTCCTCCTGGGCATTGTGGGCCAGAGAGTGCCAAAAAAAGATAGAACTTTCTTTTTATATGCAACCACAGCAGCAAGAATCCTTATAGCCAAATACTGGAAGGCACAGGAGTTACCCACGCTGGAAGAATGGCATTCGCAGCTGATCGACTACATGGAATTAGCCGAAATGACAGGCAGAATTCGAGATCTGGGAGAAGAGGCAGTGGAAGAGGACTGGAAAAAATTTAAGGACTATTTACAAAAACACTATAAGTTATATGAGTGTTGACAGTTTGCTAAGTACTTTGGAAAAATATGCCTCAGTATTGAAATTGGTAAATGAGAGAATTTAAGTTTAAGATTTAGAAATGCATAAATCATGGATAATATAACTAAATGAAAACACAAAAACAATTGAAATAAGGTATTAATTTGCTGTTTATTTTATTGTAAAGAAAGCAGGGGATGGGGGATGTGGGGAAGTCTGGTTGATTATGAAAATTGATTTGAAAAAGTGAATCTTTTTTCTCTTTCTTTTTTTTCCTTCTTTTTTCTTTTTATAACTCTTTCTCTTTTCTGTAAAAACTGCTTTTGTAGTGTCAATGATGTTGTATTTTTACCCTGGAAAAAAAGCAAATAAAAAACTATTATAAAAAAAAAAAAATGAAGAGGAAGAGGATTCAGCGAGCCAGGACGACGATCGATGGAGGGAATTGTTCGAGACGTCGGAAGATGAGGAAGATTCGTTTCGGGGTTTTAGCCCTTCACCTCCCAGGGGAGAGGAAATGGGAGGGGGTGAGGGGGGCCCTGGAGGGGAGGTGGATGTCAGGGAACTGCCATCGGAGCATCAGGTGGTGGAGGGACTCAGGGAGGAAGAAAGAGACTCAACAGCTGAAGCAGGGACCAGCAGGGGGAGGAGTGGGTCTCTGAGGGAATGCGAGCAGGAGGGAGGGCTCAGGGAAGCTTCCAGCGAGAACAGTGGGGAGGTATCTGAGTCTCCCATAGGGAGACCCACACCTCGCCGGAAACTGTCACGCCGTGAGTCCAGGAGACGCGTTTCCGTTAAGGAGCTCCTTTGCTGGAAACGCTTCCGCAGACAGCCACTGTCAGACTCTACTAGTGACTAGAGCAGACATGTCTGAGGAGCTCCGTCACACACGGAGGTTTGTGGGGTCGCACAAACTCTGAGGGAGCCCGTTTTTACGCACAAGCAGCTAATCAATCCCTAACACTCCTGGCATAGCAAAATCCCTGCCCTATCACCACCAGATTTCTGATAGCTGCGGCCTGACTGGAGGGAACGTGCTGTAGAATCCAAGTACTGTAGATACAAACTGAATTGCAGGAGAAGAATCCATATTCCCCATCTTCTATGTATGGGAGGAAGTTGTTTTGGTTTGTTTGCATGGAAAGATCTAAATGTGTTCAAGCAAACTGAATCAGAAACTACAGTACTGAAATGTCTTGTGGTACTGCTGCTGCTGCTGCTTAGTGTTTTTGAAGTGAATTCCAGAGAGATCCAGACCAACATGTTAAGCCAGTGGATAGTGATTCCTCTTACGTCAGTAGGATGGCCAGTTTTGCAATACTGAAAATGAGGACATCAGTTCATGTATAAGAATTTGCATGCATAGATGCAGATTTGGAAATTATTTCTGTAATTTAAATATAAATGCAATACATCTCAGCATAGTGGGGGTGACTTGTGTCCCTGTGCAATTAACCATTTATGGGTGAACCATGTTCTTAACCATTGATGGGTTATTTCTCCTCTATCCTTGTAAGGTTCTTTATCTCTAAACCAAAATGGACTGGACAGCCCTCAAACAAAGGTGTTATTTGCAGTGTTATTTATTTATTTATTTATTTATTTATTTATTTAACTAACTAAAACTAACTAATAGAAATGGCTCAAAGACACAGACACAACAGAAATACTAAAACCAGTTGTAATAAACACAATCAATAAAAGTATTTATTTTAAAAAACCCCACATTTATAACATCTATAAAAATAAAGGACAGTTCCTTAAGGTCCTACCATACTAAAAGAGGCCACAAATAATTAAAAAAAAATTCTTCATATGAAGGGCCCACAGTCCAAAGAAACAGAAAAGTATTACATGCTGCTTAAAAGTAGATAAAGATGGCAACAGGCAAGTCTCTCTAGGCACGACATTCCTCAAGTGAGGAGCCAATACCAAAAAAGTCTATTCTTGTATGCCACTCTCCAAAAATTCAGTGGAGCTGGCAAATGGAGAGAGATATCATATGACAAATCACAAGATCTGGGTCACTCTTAGCTGAGACCAAGAACTTGGGACTCAGCTACATTTGTAAAGATAAAGTGCTTTATATGTGTTATAACACTGTGACACCAGATGAGGCTGTGGAGTCCCATCTTTCGCCAATGGGATTTCCCTGTATGATGTTTACAACAAATTTAACTGAGTCACTTCTTTGATACGTATAGATCCAGCCTTATTGTTAGCCACTGCAGTCATGCCAGATTTGGTGTCTGATAGAGGACTGTCCTTTGCAAAGTCTTCTGTAAGGTAAGGCATATGGTCACCCTATTGGTCAGACTTCAGTAGAAAAATAAGTTGAAGGGTGCTTTGGGTGGTTGTTTAGAGACTTCTAAATTTTATGGTCTGATGAAACTAATGAAATTTCTCAGGTAGGGTTATATGTAGGGATGCAAGAAAAGGCACAAATTTGTGTCCTGACCCACTGTTTCCATTTTACTGCAGTTTGGCTTCTGATAAAATCTACATTATTCATCTGGCTGTCTGCTGTGATGGAATTTTATGTAATTGATCACATCATTAATGATGTAATTAATTATGTTATTGCCATGTTATTCCACTTCATTCATGTCAATCCGAAGGAAGCACAATGCAAATGGGAGAATACACAAATCATCAATTTTGCATCGCTTGCAGATAGCAAACAACAATAACAGTGAATATCAATCATATTCACTGGGTTGATTTCCATTCTGGACATGGGACAAATAAATAAGCGGATGTTGGCAATTTCCTCTCCTGTTTCCATCAAAATTCTCTGACATCCCATTCTCTGTACACCCAACACTCTTCCCTACAACCCTCTCTCTCACACAAACAGGATTTAATTGTGTATGGATTTTCTTTTGATGACTTTGGATAGGGGCAGTGGGGCATGATGACATGAGGGGCAAGGCCAATGTTGATATATCGGTTTCCAGACCCCTCCCCACCCTGGTCAGCTTCCTCTGGGTGAGCTCCGGTTTGTCAATGCCCTTCTCAAAAAATGGCACCCAAAACAAGATATAGTCAAGATACAACTTAGTGCAGTCACACACAACAAATCTAATGTGAATCACTGAGAGTCCTTTTGACAGCAACATTCTGTCTACCCACTTCTCATATATTTGGGAGGAGGTCCTTAGGATACCTTTTCTCCTGTGAACATTACTGGTACCCCCACCATGTCCCTTTCCCAATTTGAGAAACTGGGACATAATGACTGGGAATGGGAGCCAGTTAACTCTGGGGCTCTGCAGTATATATCCTTATAATAACAGTTATTAAAAGTTATTGTCTGCCTGCATATGTTCACACACACTCACACTTGTGTGTGTGTGTCTGTGTGTGTGTGTGTGTGTGTGTTTCAGTGTGTGTGAGGACAGTAGATCTTACGGAGGATGCCCATTAAATTCACACAGTACAGTACAGTGCACTCTTCAGTTGACGATACTAACAGACGGCAGGGTGTTATTTATGTCTGGAGCTCTGCTGCCTTTACCAGTGACATGTCTAGTGATTTCCTCCTTCTCCCTCCCCCCATTTTTTTTTAAAGCACAGCTGACATGAAGATTATAACCCTTAGTGCTAGTGCAGCTGGTATGAAGGAACGCCTTTAGACCAAAAGAAGAGAACAGGACTCGGCCCACTGGCCTAAAGATGCTGCATTGCTCGGAAGCAAGTGGATAGAGAAAGAGAAAGACTGGGGCGGGGGCAGGGAGAAAGACCTCTCAACTGGCTGAGCTAGAGAGCTAACATTAATATACTCTTACTTTAAAATTGTGCTATGGAATCTGGACCATCAAGAATAGCACCCCCTTTTTGCTATGTATTTAAATAAATTTGAAACAGGCTTGGCTGGCACACTGACCCACAAATGCTGGACATTACCAGAGCTCTTTCTGCAGCAGAAGCTGGGCCTGCCAGCCCTACCAGCAGGGAGAGGGAGGCATCAACCTCATGCAGTAAATGCTGTTGGCTGAAGTGTGGTGGACAGAGATCAGTGTGCCTGCAGTGCACAACTACCACTACAGCTACTTACCTACTTCGTAATATCAAAGGAAAGGAAAAGACAGGGTAAGACACTAAAGAGTGCTCATTAACCCATTACACTTAACACAGGTGCAACCTGTCTGTACACACATGCAAGTGTTTGTCTGAACGAAAGTACAATTTTTGTTTTATACACAGGTCCACAGAATGTGCACGAAAGTACACTTTTTGTTTTATACACATTTACACAGAATGTGCACTTGTTGAACATTATGTGTGAATAACTGTACAAGTGTACAGCTCAACTATTTGTGTGTGTTGAATGCAATGTGTGAACATCCCTGGATTCTCCATGTTGATCTGTCCAAATAGCTCACTCTGTTTGGGTCTCCAGACTCTTACAAGCCCATACCCAACTCCCTAGACTTGGGCAGCCCAACATTTCATACCAAGTGGGCCACACACTGCCTTGACATGTGGAGAACAGGCACAAAGACAAAATTTGATATCTCCCAATCCTTGCAAGTGTGGTGCCAGGCTTTGGAAAGGAGGCACAAGGCATTGGTAGGGCCTAGAGTCCTCTCATCACCTTTCCAAAGCTGGGAAAGCACTTACTGGGCTTTGGGAAAGAGGCTGGAGGATCTGTCAGAGCTCTCACACTTCCTTCCCAAAGCCCAGAGGCTCACTTACCCAACTTTGGGAAGGCAGTGCAAGGGCTGGAGGGGGGAACACCCTGCCCTCAACCCTACCCCTCACCTTCTCTTCTATTCAGACCCTTTCAGTGCTTTCACCTGGCTGGAATGTCCTTGAACTGTGATAATACATCTTGCTTGCCCAAACAGAGGAAGAAGAATTGTGTGTGTGTAAACCTGTGGCTCTGGCCCAACCCTCTCTTTCCCCCTCATTCCTACCTACCAGTGGCATATGGCCCCTGGGAGGCTGCTCAAGAAGGACACAGCCCTCAGACTGAAAAGATTTTCCCACCCCTGCAGTTCATAGATCCCTTCTGTCTTTTGCTTTAACCCACATACAACTGCACTGAAGCAGAGTGTAACACTCTTGTGAGACACAACAACAACAACAACATCAACTGCTACTACTACTACTTAGAATACACTAAAAAAAACCCACCTTCCATTTAGAATTTGGAATTCAAGATGGCACTACTGGAAGGCATCTCTGATCACTACTGTCCAACATGTCACTGCTTTGGAGACAGAGGAAAGATATAGCACTTCCCTAGCAGAACAAATCAATAATTCCTGACAGGGACCCTCCTTCCACTACATCTGAAACTCTGACTTCCCCTTTGGGGGGAAACGTCTTACCAAACAGACAAATAAGGGCACGCGTCTTGTCTTTCATGGCTTGACCTCAGAAGTATCTCTGCAACTTCATGAAGTTTTTATTACTATTATTCTTTTAAAGCCATTCAGAGTTCTAACTTCAGGGGCATCCAATCTGACTTTAAAAAAATAAAAAATAGTGGCAGTCCAGTCCTGCAGCATTGTTACTCAGCATTTCACCTTGTAAATAAATAGGTTTGAACTGCAGCCAGGAGCAATGGGATCTTTCAAAGGCATTATCTGGAAACAGTCAGTAGAAAGAACCTTAAGTCCCCATTAATCATTTCACCACTTACAGTATTTCTTAATGGCTTTTTATGGCTTATCCTTTCAATGCCAACCAAGAGTGTGATCTCTCCCAGCTTATTCTATTAAACAGAAATCAATATCTAATATCAACGTGCCAACATTGGGATTATTTGGAAAGAATTGAGAAAGATCCCTGCCTTTTTTTTACACCTCTCATCTGGCAATGAGGTGGTGGATCACTCAGACTTTTCATGGGACATAGGATTTGCTAACATTAATGAGACGTAAACAATCACCAGAGTGCTAATAAGGGGAGGATCGGAACATAGAAGGGCTTCGTTCAGCAAATACAGCAAACAGATTTGTCCTTCGTGAGCTTGTATAATCTTTTTTCAAAGCCATCCATGCAAGGGGCAACCGCCAGCTTCCTTTGGCAATGCATTCCACAAGCTATGAGTGGTGTGAAGAACCTCCTCCATCTGTCCATCATCAACAGTGTTTTTCATTCATATAATTGATATCCCTCTTCTCTGTTCTGACATCCATGGTGTCAGAGATTAAACAGAGGTTAAAACAATAACAATTAACTAAAAATGGCATAAAAGGGTAAGGAATTCAAACCCACAAAATAATAAATATGATAACTCTTTCCTCTGTCAACGAACAGTCAAGTGAAAACCAGCCCCAAGCTCTTCCAAAGTGCTTGGTTTTAGCCACATTCCCAAATGTGGTCCAAGACTGAGTCAGACCTCCTGAGGTGGAATATTTCATAGCTGAAGTAAGACGCCTGCAACAGTGGGAACCTGAAGGCCAAACCTCAGGTGATAGAAGGACCAGAGCTGGCCCTACTATTAGGCAACCATCACAGGTAGAAAATGTTAAGGGCAACAGGGACAATTCATTGATTGTTTCTTCTGAGCCATTCCCCTCCCTTAGATGACAGAGCTGTGCATGCACATAACCTGCTCTTGCCACTCCCACCCCCAACTTGCCAGCTGCCTCAGGTTCAGTGGAGGATACTAGATGTCAGGTTTCTCTATATAGAATCTGGAGGGGCACCATCTTGTCCATTGCCTCAGGCATCAAATCTTGTCAGGGATCAATGCCAGTAAATAGTATCTGGCTTATCAAAACTCTTGGGTTGCCTCAAACATTTCTTGGATGTTTTCATGAGATGGAACGCCCTATATTTACTCTCCTGCTTTCAGCAAAATGCTGATGACTGCCTGCTACATTTTTAGGGCACCACTGGCAGAGACAGAAGTTCCCCTCCTAGCCCATGAGTTAAGCCTATCTCCTAGCCTATCTCCATAAGTCATTTGCATGAGTCTCCTTTGATTCATTCACATGAGCATTTTCCCCCATTCCTCCAACCAGTGGTTCCTCTTCATCAATGGCAAAGTACATATGGCACAAGAGCTTGAGTGAGAGGAGGAAATGAAGTTTGTTGCTACACCAAGGTGCTTGTTAGCTGTCACATATTGAGAAATTGCAGTATTCAATAAAAAGAACCACACAATCAATGTCAATGATTGTTGGGCAAATATGGATTAGATGACCTTAAAGTGGGTATGCGTCTAGTTGTAAAACAGCACCAAAGGAGTAGCAGTTAATGAACCAACTGTAGGAGACTAGGAAACAGTGTTGCATAAAATGTAGTCCTGGATATATTGCTGTAATGGTTTCTTTCAGGTGTATACAGAGTATACGTATCTCTTAACAGTCTCTGGAGGAGACAGAACTTTACAAAAAATCTTGCCACTACCCTGCCCAAATAGATTTAGGGAAAGGGAAAACAATGGTAGGGCAGAGTTTAGGAATTCTCAGAGGGAACAGGAGGTCACTGGAAGGCTTGGGAAGCATAAGGTTCACCCCCTATCATAGTTCAATATGATTGCTGAGAGCTCAATGAGATTTCAGAATTCACAGCTGGGCTCAGAATAAACCAAACTATTTTGGAACTAAAATAGTTATGTTTTCAAAGCCAGTTCCAAATTGGGAATGAAGCTGTGAGTCCATCCATCACTATGCTTTCACACAGCGTACAGCCCACCTCTGTGACATCAGCAGCCAAGAGGATAGTCCCCACCCCCTTTACTTCTTCTTTTCATAACCTGTTGTCTTCCACATGTTTGGGCTCCCAACATAATGTCAACTTCTGCCATTTATATAGTACCTGACACTTTTAGACAACATTAAACTAGTCCGGCACTTTGAAAATCAACAAGCTTCCATGCCTGCCTAGGACCCATGCCCACCTTCCTCTCATTGTTTAGATGCTGAACTCATAAATGTCTGTCATTAACATCATTTGGTGTTTTTTTTAAGTGGGGAAATCTCACTCCAGGTGCAACTTACCAGTTAAGTGCTATCCTGAGCTCTTGCCACTTCCGCACTGAAAAGATATCAGCGACGGGAAAGCAATTCAGGGGAGAGAAATCAAACCAGTTATGAGATTAGGAGCGGAAACCATCAAACCAGAGATGGTCCTCCAGGATGGTTGCAAGCCAATGGGCATATTCAATAAATGAAGACTGCATCAGCCCCACATGCTGGCATCTGCATGGTACCCCTGTGTGCCACATCAGAGCGTAATTACACATAGTTGATTGGAATTGCTTCCGGTGCTTCTTGTATGAAAGCATCTCTTTGGGAAATAAGTCAACTAAACAGCTATAGAGAGGCTCCAGGCACTTAGCTATACTTAGCAACCTGCAGCCTACCAGGGAAAATTCACACACTCACATGCCCCGAGAATTTTTTTTCCTGAGATTTTAACTTCCATTGCTTAGCCATTCACAAATAAATGGGAAGCTTCCTGACACAGGGAGCACATTAGCAGCAGTTGCTCACTGTTGTCCGTCCAAAGGTCGCAATCTTACACCCACAAATAACATTGCGAGTGAAAAGGTTAATGCAAAATCGCAAGTTATAACATAACCTCATATCAGCAGATGATGCTCCTGTCTAAAAGTGTTCAATGCATCTTGGTTGTGCCAATGAGCTTGTTGTGCCTACGGGGAAATTTCAAGGCACATTTAGGGCCCCCATTCTGCTGGAACAGCAGGGTCCCTCCCCCCCCCCCCCCCCGGAGCAAAAGAAGAAGAAGCTTAGATAAGATGACTGAAACCTGTCATGAAATTTCCGGAAGATGTGCAGGGTTGAGCTTTTGATTTGGGGCTGTTGTTCTTGACTGAAGCATAAGATAGAAAATGTCATTTCTTTGGAAAGGCCACAAAAGGTCATTTGGGTTTCTTCTCCTCTGGGAAGAGCAACTCCAGTTTCAATAACGAAAGCTGTTGGTATTGTCCTTTTGCTTCCTTGCCTTTATTTATGCAATTGATTTCTTTTAACTCCCAGCATGCCAGCTGATAGATTAACCGGACGCCATATGGCAGCATTTAGGATCCGTTTCCCAAGCTGGCACTGCCCTCCTCCCTGATGTTGCCACCACTGCCCTTCTCTGGCAGCCGAACAGGCCAAGCCAAACATCTCAAATGCCTCCTTTTCAAAAACCAAAGTGTATTTTAATAATTCAGTGCTGCCTGCTCCTTTCAGGCTCTCGATAAATAATTCATCAATTGTGCTGCACCGTGCAAATGTGCTTACACACACAGAGAGAGAGAGAGAGAGAGAGAGAGAGAGAGCAGCACTGCCGTTAACAAGTTTTGTGATGTTGAATTATGTCTGAACAGATTTTTTAAAAGATGGCAGGGAAGAGGGAGGGATGAGGGGGCGAGGTGGGGAGGGAGGGAGCTCCCATGTTTAAGATCCTTACAAATCGCCACCTCCTTCATTTCCAGGGATGAAAGCTTGGCAAGAGTTTCATGGAGCATGCGACATCAGGAAACTGTTGGCTGATAAATGCCTTCATCACTCAAGCATGAAAGAGGGTGAGAGACACAGAGAGAAGATAGCTCTACTAATGCCTGGATATAGAGAGCAAAGGCAGGTGGCACACCCTGTGGAGTGTGCCGGGAGTGTAGAGATAGGGGATGCATTTGATTCAAGTTTGCATTTAATGGTGAGTCTACAAATTTGCACTTTCCGAAACAATACACAAAGCAAAACGCAGCTTTCCTTTGGAATTCACAGTTATCCGAATTTTGTGATGCAGTTCTCCAAGCAGTGTTTACAAAAATGCATGCATTAGGGGGAAATGTGCCTTAAAAATTAACACATTACTGAAAATACCATGCAAAAAATGTGTTGCATTAGGGGAAAATGCTTGCAAAGATCTGTACATCTGTTAAATTGGCAACAAAAGTGTTTGCTAGAAGAAATTAACCCTAAAACGCTGGTGAATTTTCATAGGAATTCTTTTTTTTTTCTTTTTTTCAAATAAAAATTGAAAAATTGATGCAACTACATTTAAGATTAGGGAAAAACAGAAACTGAGAGAATTGAAATTGAAATATATTTTCCCCTATTTTTTATTTGTTTCAAAAGAACTTAAATCCAATTTTGTTTGTTTGTTGCAATAATACCCCACCTTTTCCTTCAAGGAGCTCAAGGTGGCAAACATGATTCTCTCCTTCCTCATTTAATCCCCAGGACAACCCTGTGAGGTAGGTTAGGCTGAGAGGCTCCTAGTCACAGCCAGTGACCTTCATGGCCAAGGACTCTATCCACTAAACCACCAAATCCAAATATTCTATAACTTTGTTGAATGAGAATCCTGCCTTGTTTCTGATTCAAGCAGTCAGGTATTTGTTGTTGTTGTTGTTGTTGTCATTGTCACCAACTAAGATCCATGCAGAGTAGACTCATTGAAATCAATGGATCTAAGTTAGGAATGGCTGTTAATTTAAGTATGACTAGATTTGGAAAGAATCCTTTGCTGTTATTTATTGATTTAATGGGGGGGGGGGAATAAACTATTCAAACTTGTTTCCACAGCAGGCTTTAATTGTGCTTTACATTCACCATTCAAGAGTGCAGACTGGCGTATAATGCAGATTGGAGATCCCTGAAAAGCATCTTGTTATAGTGGCTATATAAATAACAACAAATTGATGTTCATTGGATACACAGTTGGTTGAGCTGTATAACAGCTTGTGCATCCAGCCATTGCTCCCTCTCCTCTCCCCACATGGATCCGATGATCATATTCTCAAAGTCGCTGGCCATTTGGGAGACATCTCTTGGACAATGAATACACAATTCCTGCTTGGGAAGAAAAGATTGTGGCTGCTTGTAATACCCCAGAAACAAAAGAGGTGCGAGGGAAGTCAATCAGTATCATGAGACTTTCCGCATGTGACTTGACAAAATGTGCGAGGCCAGACACACATGCTTGGATGCTGTGCTGCCGCTTGAGCACACAAGGGACCTGACCTTTCTAAGCGCTTGGGATGTTTGTTTCTTATAATCCTTTTGTGGGGATGAACTTTGCGGTCTCAACCGCAATGGGAGTACATGGGAGTTAACGAGAAAGGGAGAAAGGAGCCAAGTGAAATGGGTCTGTCCTTTGTGCCATTGAATGTGCTTTAGAAAAATGGGAAGGAATGGAGACAATGAACGCGAGGAGCAGCTAATCAATAGCACGCTCATCCTTTTCGCCTTTAGCCCTTATCTTCTCTTTCCTGATCTCTCTCCTTTGTGCCCTCACTGTCTCAAGTCTTTTAGGAAAGGTAAATTATTAAATTCTTTCCAAAGTATGGCCACTTCAGGGGGGAAATGCTGATCTGCCCATTGAAGAAATTCAGCCACATCCAAACAACCCAATCATGCACTACCACCGGAGATTTACTGCTTTCCAGAACAATTTAAATCAATTGACATCTGAGGGAAGGGTTGCTGGGCTCCACCTCCCATCAGCCCCAGCCCAACAACATCTGGAGGGACTAAAGTCCTTCCAACCCAACCATAGCTATAAAAGTCAGCAGCAGAAAAACAACAACTTTGTTGTTGTTGCTTCTAGAGTGAAAAGTCATGGATAAGTGTTGAGTGTGTGAGTTTACATTTTTAAAATGTGTGTGTAGGCTATTTTGTGAGGATAATATTCAGTTACAGCTCTTGGAATCTGTATAGCTCTGTGATCTTCCTTTCCCCCCTGTTGGTATGAGTTGCAACAAAGCATTGCAACAAATGGATCGCATCATCAGCCTGCCAGCAAACTCTCAGTGACCTGGCAGGAACAGGCTTGGTGCCATCCCAGCTGAGTCCATGTTTGCATGTTCATTATGTGATGACAGCAGCTGCTTTCACTGTGTAGAAAAATTGTAATGCAGAGCTTCTATATCACCCGACATTATCTCACACAAAATGCTTTCCAGTAGATGCCATTCCCACATTCTGTTGCAAGCAATCAAATGCAATCAGTTGTATGCAATCAAATGGCATACGGATTAGCTTGCTGGATCATATCAAGACCCGATTGGTTCAGATTTCTGCTCCCAACAATGATATTGATGAAGTCTGAGCAGGGAAGGGGAGGCTGAAAAGCTTTGTATCTGTAGCTTCCCCAGCTCACAAAGAGGCACCCTATTTTGAGTTGGATTAAGACCATTTTGAGGGCCGATCTAGTTCACAACAAGAATTTCATCCCCTACTCTGGTCACTAGCCCACCATGCAGCTTTCAGGACAAGATCATGGAATTCACAGCTTACTCTGTATAGCAGGTCATAGCACTCTCTAGAGGCACCATTTCTAATGGCAGGGGCAAAACCAGCCTGGTGAGTCCTCCAAGCTGCTGATTCCTTTCTTTCCCCCAAGTGTTTAGCTATTATTATTTTGCTTGTGAATTTGGAAGGAGCTTACAGGGGCACAAGCATTCACCTGAGTTTTTGCAAGCATCCTTACTAAATGCTTGGGGGGGGGGGCTTGAGGTTTCTCAAGTATTCAGTAGAAACGCTTCCAAACTCCAGATGGTTTTGAGCAGAAGTTCACACATCACTGGATTCTAACTGTGACCGGTCAGATGCCTCTGAAAACTCACCAGGCATGAAGGTGATGGCAGCAGCTCCTTACCACCACACACAGTATTTTGTCTCTTGGATGGGTGTATATTCCAGGGTATTGAAATCCATTTATTTTGGATTTCAACTCCCAACAACCTCAACCATAGTAGCCAGCAGTCAGGGATGAGGGGAACTGCAGTCCAGCAACAGCTGGAAGGCCCTGCCCCAGAATCTGATCCTTAGGGTTCTATGGGAGTTGCAAGATTCAAGCAGGATCAAACTACTACACAATCAGGTTTCTGCCTGCCTATATCCTGTGAGTGGCCATTTACTAGACTGCAAATCCCATCAAGCCTGATGCTGGATACGTCTGATAGGAGCTGGTGTGGTATTCAACTAAGATTTACTCAGATTGGATACATTGAAACCAATGGGCAAAATTTAGTCATGTTCATTAATTTAAGTGGGTCTGTTCAGAATAAAACTTAATTGAACAGCACCCCAGAACATCTGGAGAGCCACAGCTTCCCCCAGTCCTGGTGTAGATAGTACGTAGCTGAATGGAACTTGGTTTGAAAAAGCTTCATATGGACACCAAGGCAAATGTTTTCTCCTTGGTGGAAATGACACCTGTAGCACCAGTTTCGCAGTGGAAACTTTGGGACTTGTGAGCCTAGTCTCCACTGGGAAAGGGCACATCATTTATACCCTGTAGCATGCATCTTCCCTGAGGGGGAGGCGACTGTGAACTTTGCATTCTAGCATTCACAAGCATCCACATGGAATGCTTACAAAGCCCTTGAGATTGTGCAAGTGTTTCGCAGCTAGAACACTTGCCGAAGCTCATTGACTTTTGAGGTAAGCCACACAACATTAGTGCCTCCCTTCCAAACATAGAGGTTCTGTCATGGCTTACAGGCCCACTTTCCACTGCTCCATCAGCACCATACATTTAAAGCACTACGATGGCACTTTAAACAATCATGGCTTCCCACAAAGAATTATGGGAACTGTAGTTCAAGGGGTGTTGAGAATTGTTATTTATTTCACCGAGTTACAATTCCCAGCATATAATGGGAAGGATAATTAATTGTTAAACCACTCTAGGAGTTGCAGCTCTGTAGGGAGTTTCCTATAACTTTCAGTATCCTTAACAAATTAGAGTCGTCAGGATTCTTTGGGGAAAGTCATGGCTGTTAAAAGTGGTATCATACTGCTTAAAATGTATAGAGCAGATGGGACCCACTTCCAATCCCCCCCTTTTTTTTCAAAGTTCATCTAAGAGAATGCAATGCTGCCCTGTCTCTGGGAGTTATTTGCCCCCAGCCTCCCTCCCAAAGCAACCAACTTCTTTCGGCCAGACACTGATCCACAAAATGCATATTTGCCTTGGCAAGATGTGAAGAAGGAGAGCGAGACATGATGAAGTGATACAGCTGCAGGCCGCAACAGCAGAGGGAACAGTGTGTGAGAGAGAGAGAAAGGAGGGGGAATGCTCTAAAGAGTCAGAGGATAATTCAAGCACATCAGAGTGAAGACAACTGGCCAGGAGATTGCTGTGATGCTGCAGTAGCTCCTTACCTGTGTGTGTGTATTAAAATATGCCTAGTGCAAACACACACAGAGACACACAACCGCCCATGCATACGTCACACCGAGGCAGGCAGTGGGAAGATCAATGAGACTGCTCCTATCACCTCTCAGAGCAGAGGCAGCTCGCATTTCTGCAGTGCTTCCCAGTACCTGAACCCTGTGAAAACTTAAATATTTCATATACCTGCAAAATAAAAATAATAAAAATTGAAGGATTTGGGATTCGGTGATAAAGGAAATGTTGGTGCTTGCTCCCAAAATACATCCAAATGATGTCAGTAGCTCAGCAAAACATTTTGCAGCAATGGCAACTCAGAAAATATAGCAAGGATAAAACCCAGCCTGGAATCAACTTGTGACGGTGTGGAGTTGTGGGTTAGAGTATCAAGTTGGCAGAGGGAACCCCGGGTTCAAAGTATACTGGGTGACCATGGGCGACTCATCATCTCTCAGCTTTGTAAGATGGGGTGGGGGAAGAGCTTTATCTCACCCTGAGCTCCTTGGAGGAAGGTCAGGGTTCAAACATGTAAGAAATTAGTTCATTTATGTAATATGTTTAAAATGCAGAAATCATTGCATGAGGTTTTTCACCCTGTGCAGATAAGGTATGTAGATCATACCACTGTTGAAATGTGCAGTTTAGGTGGCCTGGAAAGTTGGCAACCCTATGGCATGTTACCTGATCAGAAGTCTTTCAATATGTTTTTGAATGAGACACAGCACCCAGGGCTAAGGAAAACACATTAATATCCAAAAGCTCAATATATGATGCGAACAGCATGGGAATTTCTGTTAGCAGCTTTGCACAACACAACACATTCCTAGCTTTAGAAACAGAAAAGAAGAAAGAAAAGAAATGCAAGTTAATAAAGAAACAATCATGTTGAAGACCACTGGCTCTCATATTCTTGCTCCACTTGATTCTTTCATAGGGATGTTATCCTGATAGGTTTCTTTTGCTCCCATTTCCTCTCACTTTCTTGCCGTCTTCAATAAATAATAATAATAATAATAATAATAATAATAATAATAATAATAAATGCAATCTGAGGAACTAGATGGTCTTTGTCTGATCACCAATCAGCTCCAGCCTGTTAGCATCCAGGCACCCAAGTCTGACTGATGTTCCTCATGGGTCAATACAATAGCCAGAGTTAAAATATAATTAATTAAAGAAGAAGATATTAGGAGCTGTTTGTCAAGAGCTAGAAGGCAACAGCAACATCGGTCAATGAAGAGGAAAGTAAGAACAGGTTGGCTTCTGGGAATGACTGGCCAGCAGCAGGACTGGGTTGGAGCTGCAGGAGCCACAAAGTGTCCATCAAAGATTGTCTACTAGATCATTTAGGGTAACATGTCATATGTGGGGTTGCCTTTGAAGATTGTTTACAAACTGTACCTAGTCCAAAATACAATTGTGTAAGGCTTCTATAGAATCATAGGTAAAAAAAGGTAAAAGGTAATGGACCCCTGGACGGTTAAGTCCAGTCAAAGGCGGTTGCGGCGCTCATCTCCCTTTCAGGCCGAGGGAGCTGGCGTTTGTCCACAGCCAGCTTTCCGGGTCATGTGGCCAGCATGACTAAACCACTTCTGGTGCAATGGAACACCGTGATGGAAACCAGAGTGCACGGAAAGGCCTTTTACATTCCCGCCACAGCGGTACCTATTTATCTACTTGCACTGGCGTGCTTTTGAGCTGCTAGGTAGGCAGGAGCTGGGACAGATCAACAGGAGCTCACCCCATTGTGTGGATTGGAACTGTACTGTTGGAAGGGGATCCAAGGCTCATCTAGTCCAACCCCTGCAGTGGAGGAGTCTCAGTTAAAGCTTACTTGACAGGTGGCCATCCAACAGCTGCTTAAAAACCTCCCAGGAATGAGAATTCACCACCTCCCTAGGGAGCCTGTTCCACTGTTGAACAGCTCTTAACTTTCAGAATGTTATTCCTAGTGTTAAAGTAGATATAGGAGTTGCCAAAGTTATGGACTACAACTCCCATCATCCCTGACCACTGGCCATGCTAGCTGGGGCTGATGGGAATTGTAATCCAACAGCATCTGGAGGGGACCACATTGGCCATCCCTGGAATCAGCAATACTGGACTGAATAGAAAAAAATATAATGACCTGCTTAAGGGAGTTTCCTATCTTTGTTCTGAATGTGTTTCTGCATTATTTGTGGTTGAATGATCCAATCAGAGATGCAGCAGAATTTCCCATCCCTCATCACTGTCATGTTGGCTTGCCAAATGATAACCCAACTACCAATCTGATTTACTAGACATTTCCAAGTGTAAGGGTGAAGCATTCCTCTAATTTTAATTCAGAAAAAAACATTCCAAAAGTATAACAATTCCTTGCTCATCAAGACACACCCCAACTCTTTATTCCCAGTTGCTTCTCTGGGACAATTTAGTGTGTCAATCCAGACAGACAGAGCCACACACACACACACAGAGGGAGGGAGGGAGGGAAGGAGGGAGGGAGGGAGGGAGGGAGGGAGAGAGAGAGAGAGAGAGAGAGAGAGAGAGAGAGAGAGAGAGATCTTCCCATAAATGTCACCAGAACAGTATTTAGAGATTATAAATAACTAAGTCATGTCCCTCATAGATGAGTGTGGCGTCTGCGGGCTGACGGAAAGACCTAGACGAGAATGGTCTGGGCTGAATCTTTTATAATAATATCAATCAATATTAAAAATGTATGGACAGCCCCAGTTTTTAAACCCCTCTTCAATTAATCTTTTAAATATAACTATTATGCTTTAACCTGGAGGCTTGGGGAAGCTTCAGCACAGTGGCTGCTCTCTTGTCTTGACCAGAGAATTCATGCAGACTCAAGTGATGCAACTGGAAAGAGAGTGGTAATAAATAAGTAAATGCCTATATGTTGGCAAGTTTCCTGGAAACTGGGAAAGATGAAACAGCAAAATAGAGCCTTTTGTGAAAGGTCCTTTTTAAGTTAGCTTCACTTTCTGGTCCTGTTCATCTTTTCAGGGCTAGGGACCCCATGGAGTGTAGAAAGATTAGATTGCTGCCCCAGTTCAAACCAAAAACATTCTGCAAAGCCACAGATAAGGAGAGCAGAAACTATGCAAAACATGTAGGATTTTGAGCTCCAAACAGGGGATCCTTTGGCACAGGGATTTTGTCTTTAAGAAGAGTATAATTTTCTTTAGATTTGTAGTTGCTTTTTCTTTCACTTGTTCATTCCCACCATGGAAACATCTGGCCTCAGGTCTCCGCAAGCTATTTTTCTTGCCTTACTTCTAGTCCTGATGGTTCCAATTTAACAACTTTGATAGCATCAAAGATGTAGAATAATATGGCTTGCAGACTCTGTATTTGTTTGGGTTTTGGTGTTTTGTTTGTAGGATCTTTGTACTGTGTTGTGCTCTGTATATTTTTTCCTTAAAAAACCCCCACAACACAATTTAAATAATGCCAGTGGTTTGTCTCCAGTGATTATGCAGATGACAATGAGAGAGAATTAGGTTCAATTCTCAGTGTTTTGGCACTAAGGCTTCAGCTGGTAAGAGAGACGAGGAAGGCACTTCCCAAATGGGGCACCAGAGGCAGTGGGAAAATCTAGTTCCAATCCCACTGCTTTAATACACAACTTTACTTTGTCTGTGCAAGTTAGTAGTTTCTCTTCTTTCATACGATGGTACATAAAGTGGTCCACAAAGCAACACTACTGAGAAGAGAAGACCTGTCCCTCAGTGTAGGACACAGAAGTAGAAAACCCTTGGCAACTCAGGGTCAAATGCATCCCCCCAGGCCTCTCTGCTCAACCCTCTCATAGTTCCACCCTCTCATGCAACCTCCACAGTCCAGGCTCTCCTCAAGTATGTTTGCCTGGCTAAAATGTATATTTGGACTCAGTTGACACCACTTGCTTGCCTGGAGGGAGGTGATGTTTGGATGAGAAAACATCTGGTTCTTGCATGGCTGTACACTCACATCCATCACACCACTTATTTTGCCTCTGGCCACACCCACCACTGGCATGTAGCCT
Organism: Podarcis liolepis; assembly: GCF_965112155.1. Lineage (NCBI taxonomy): Eukaryota > Metazoa > Chordata > Lepidosauria > Squamata > Lacertidae > Podarcis > Podarcis liolepis. The sequence continues at coordinate 25,667,433 of NC_139567.1, read as the reverse complement.
TCCCAGGAGAGAAGGTGGCCCTTGGGCCAAGAAAGGTTCCCTACTTCTCGTATAACAGACTCAACTGAGATATGCAGCGTCTTTCGGGGTCCTTCCTACAGACCCCTCCTGATACACCCAACTGCCTTTCCCACAGTCAAGGTTCGTTCTAGAAGCTCAATGGAGTGGATAAAGAGGACATGTAGACAGAGAGGCAGGTGTTTATACTGACATGTGAGTGCTGACGCAGATGCCATTCCCACTTGGGTCACCAAGGTAAGAATAGAGAGCACCACAATCAAAAAAGGTGCAAGCAGGCAGACCTGCTGGCATATACTGCTGTTCGCATCTTATGCTTCAGGGGCTGACATTGCATTGCTTTGTTTTGTTTTCCAAATGAGATTTTCTCACAAGCGATTCTCTAGGGAAGAAATGACTTGCATCAGAATCAGAGAGAGAGAGAGAGAGAGAGAGAGAGATCTTCCTCAAAGATGTTGGGTAGGACGATACCTTACTATTAAATTAGCTTAACACATTTCGTTTCAAGTGCCTTTTTCAAGAGCTTATTTGTTTCTTAACAAACTGCTCAGATATCATCCATTTCAAAGGGCTTGCTAGGCTTCTGTATCTTTGAAATATACCTCTCCTTTTTTTGTTCTCATCATTGGATGCTTCCAGTTTTGTATGTGTTTCTTTTCAGGTCAGAATCAGCTTTCTGAATTCATTGCTGAGGAGGTGCGGGGGGGGGGGGGTTAACATGAGGTTGAATAACTTCTGTTCAATGTTTGGAGCAAACCTTCACACAGCTAATAATACTCCCGAAAACAACATCCTCTGCCCCCTGTCCTACTTCATCCTCAGAAAAATTGCCTGTTTTACATTGGCCTGCAACCCGATGGCTGCACCTAACTAATAATCCTGCAATATATACACACAATGTGCATCCATGGTAGATAATCAGGTCAGCCCTTAAGCAGACTCTTGGCATGTTAAGGAATACTAAATCCAGATAAATCCCAGGAGCATCCCTGGGTCTTCTTCAATGCACTTCTTAAAGAGTCAGGATTGCCCCTGGGTTCTAGGAGGTAAACAAATTACAGGCCTGTGGCCTTCCTGTTGCCCATGGCTCAGTAACTGTGTCAAGAAACACTTTGGAAACCCAGCTGTTGTATAAAAAGCCTGTATCCCCTTACATCAGGACTTTAGAGATATGAGAAAATTCTGAACAAAAAAAGAAAGAAATGGGAGCAGAAATTGCTGGTGTTCACTTATTCGTCCCGTATTCAGAATGGAAATCAAACCAACAGATGTGAAAAATACCCATTTGCTCTTCTTGTCCACAAATGATATATAACTAATTACTACCTGCCTTTGCATTGCATTTCCTTTGCAATGCAATGGGGAGAAATGATGCAATGGTGATGTAACTTCTGCAGTTAAATTAGGTAAATTGTGTAATTGTCAGGGACTGGGCAGAGGAGGAATGGTGAAGACCGCCTCCCTATCCTGACCCTCCCAGGGAGGAGGAAGAGGAATACAGTATAGATTAGCAACAGTGGTTTGTGGGAGGTCAAAGCTCAGAGGCAGATGTGGGGGAAAGTTGGGAAATCGTGGGAGAGAAAGAGCAGCAGTTGGCAGATATGGTGCCATTAGAAAGCATTCCAGACCCTCCATTTCCCAGAACCCAGTGAGCCTTAAAAGTAGGAGAGCAAAGCGTTCAAAGACAGAGGGCATATAGCAGCACCCGTAGAAGTGACGAATGAAGAAGTGGGAGAGAAGTGTGTGTGGTGGAGATTCACTCGAGACAACACCATTATCCAAGAGACTGGGTTCTATAGCCTCTCTGTGTAAAAACTGAAATAAAAAAAGGACGGTAAGAAACTTCCTTGTCTTTATACTTTCCTGGGCAACCATCAGGGAGCCGCTGACAGCATCCTAACAGTAATTTTGCCACAGTGGCCCCTGAGACAAATAGCATAGGTTTTGGTGGAAGGTAAACTGCAGTAGAACAGAAAAGCTGCATATTTTTCAAATGCTATGACCTGTATTGATTCAGTATGGGTTGCAGAAGTTAGGGATCCTCTCCAAATGCCTATGACCAGTCCCACAGGGAAGGCATTGCTGGCTTGGCTGAAGAAACCTCTCAATTATTTCCTTTCCCTTCTTGTTCCCTCTCCGTCTCCTGTCCACAATGAGGAGCAAATCAGAGCAAGGTGCAGCCTGGGAGTGCCAAGTTCCATCCCTCAGAGGGCAACAGGTTGCGAAGCTCTAGAAACAAGCAGTTTTGTGCCAGTGTACCCCAGAAGCCCCAGTTCTGAATATGGTTCTATGCATGATATTTGAGAAAGGAGGTAGCGGAGAAGGAGCTCCCCACAAGGCTCCCATCCCCCTAACATTTTCTCTCTCTTTCAGAAATTTAACATGTGGAATAAAACTCACCCCCCCTCATCAGAATATGCCTTCCTATTTATTTATTGCCCTGGCCAGCATGTAGTGCTGTACAGTACTGCATGTTTGTGAAAGGGTGTGTGAAAGGTCAGGTATTTAAGTTCTGGGTAGCAAAATACAGACAGATTTACAAATTTGTGTGTCTTTGTGTGTGTGTGTGTGTGTGTGTGCGCGCACACGCATGTGCTCTGAAGTCATTTCAGCATCAGGTGGAAAAAATGGCCCCAATGCACACACCCACACGCCATCTGCTCACCCACCCATCCTATCCTGTATGTGGCCAGAGCAAAGTTGGCAACCATATCCATAACTACCATAGAGGTCATTTGTATTTGACTGGGGTTTTTGTTCGTGACATCCATTTTCCAATGGAGAAGTGACATGGTAGTCATGTTTTCTGATGCATAACAAGGTCACCATAATAGCAGAGCTTTTTTCCCCAGCTGGAACTCACTGGAACCCAGTTCTGGCATCTCTCAGGTGGGCTCCATAGACATTATAAGAGAACAAGGGAGGCGTTCATGGTGAGTTCCAGCACCTCTTTTTCAACAAAAATATCACTACTACTACTACTACTACTAATAATAATAATAATAATAGGTAGGGCTGCTGTTCTGCCTTCATTTGCCTTCACACATGAACATATATAAAAAATATAAAAGTCTCCAGCTTCCAGCTGATCTTCAGGGAGTGCCCAGGCTGTGCCCATGATGGCACTGCCCCTGTCAATGGTGACAGCTGTTCCCTCCTATGATAACTCTGTGAGCATGAGAAAATGCCAGGCAAATGGCATTCGGCAGAACAAGGCGCTTCCTGTCGACACGCCGCTAATATATGCGGGGGAAATGGCATTTCGCTTCTGCCTCACTTGCCATTTCACGTTAAGAGGCTTGCTTCAGCGGCATGGCTTGCGGAATAAATGGCTCTCTGCACGGTAAACACACTCTGCTAAATTGTTCGGGATTATTGTGTTGTGCTATTGCCCCTATAAAATGACATTTCAAAAATAATAATAATTGTTTGGGAGCTAATTGATGTTTTCAAACCACCAGCACATGTGAAGTGCTTATTTGGTAGAAGCAGAAGTTTCCCTCCGGAGGTTTGCGCAATCCAGCTGAGGTGCTGGGCAGCTGGGAAAGATGGCACACTGAGTGGCATTCAGAATTAAGCTGGGGCTTGTGGGGAGGGCAGAGCTGGTTATTGGAGCTTGGTTTCCGGAGAGAAAACAGCTGGTTTCTCTTTGGGTGCTAGACCCAAAAGCCAGCAGATAACCATTTTTCCTTTGCTTAGTACAAACAAGGGTGGACAAATCTGGCAATTTTGGTTTATAATTCCTCCAATTTCCCGTTCACTACATTTTCACGTCTGTGTGCATGTGAGACTTCAGGGCCCTTGCTATGCACACAGCATGGCAAGGTTGAAAATCAGACACTCAGTGCCTCTCACCCATACAGGCCCTGCCCCAAATCAGTCATGACTTCACTGATTTCCCTCAAGTCAGTAGCCCCTTAAATTGTCAAGTCAGTAGCCCCTTAAATTGCCCAGTCTCTCTGATCTCTTGCATTTGCCATGAAGTCAACAATCCTACTGCAGCTCTATATAACCTGCCATGTAGGAGATATCCAATATCTAAGCAACCTTCCTCCACTCACACCCCGTCCTCTCTGTGATACAACAATATCTTTGCTATTTAAAATTCATACCTACGCGAGGGAAATTATTTAGCAAACTGTAATTACTTAACAAAAACAATGATGGCATTTTTAAATAAAGGAGCACTAATAAATACAATACCATAAATAAACTTCTTTCCACAGTTATGGGAATTAATTTGTATTTAATTACCAGAAATTGCTATCAGTTACTACACAACCCTTAGAAGAAATGCAAACTCTTGTAAGGCTGCTATAATAATTGCTTATTAGAAGCATCCCCCCACCCCAATTCTATTTCCTTTCTTGGTTTCAATCACTGCAGTACTAAGTTTTATCAGCTCTCTGATAAAAGAACATCTTCACATTAGACATTGGTGGGGGGAGATAAGAAAAAAGCAAAGAATGAGAACTATTTGGCCAGAGTTAAACATTATTAAGTGGTGTGTGTGTGTGTGTGTGTGTGTGTGTGTGAGAGAGAGAGAGAGAGAGAGAGAGAGAGAGAGCTCTAAGTGTGCTTTAACCACTGGGTATTCAGAAAGGGACTTTACCTCTCTCTAGTAATGCCCAGAAAGACATCCCCATCTGTCCTCTCTCTCATTAGCTCTGTATTTTCATTATTCATGCAGCAACAATGGTGTACATTTCAAGCAAGAAGACAAGTCTCTGCACTGAGAATGTGAAAGAAGTCAACACGTCACTCTCTGTAATGCGACAAGGGTGCGGGGGAGACAACGGAAGGAGGGAGAGAGGCAAGACTGACAAGGGATGGATTTGCTCAAAAAGCAGTTCATGTGCACTTCTGCTTCGTCTCAGCTGAGCTGAAGACTAAGATGGATAAGTTTAGAATAGTTTATTACATTTCTTAGAGGTGGCTTTTTCTAAAAGGAACTGCAAAGCATCTTGCACCAGTTAAAAATGTACAGATGTTCAAAGAAAATGTAGACAATGTTCATAATATAATAAAAACTATCCCACCCCAACAGAATTACAAAATATCACAGATAAGCAATCACCAAAAGGCTTATATATAACTCAGATCATCAGATCCTTTCAAATACCTGGGGGCAGAGGAATGTCTTAGCTTAGTGTCAAAAAGATGACAGCATCAGGTAGGCCCATATGGGGCAAGCAACTTCTCATGCTAAAGCCAAACAACAGATCCCAATGACTCAGTTTGGGACAGGCACAGGCAGACTCGGCCCGTCAGATGTTTTGGGACTACAACTCCCATCATCCCTGCCTAACAGGACCAGTGATCAGGGTTGATGGGAGTTGTAGTCCCAAAACATCTGGAGGGCCAAGTTTGCCTATGCCAGGTTTGGGTGGACAAATCTTAGCTTATCATTGAAGATTTCAGAGATTGGTGGCTCATAGTCACCCATTTCATGTGAACCAAGAAAACCAGAGCCATTAGAAACAGAACAAACCAGAATCTGATGTCAGTTATGAATCCTAGTCCATTCCAATCCTGGAAACTAGTTTCCCAGTCCAGATGCATTTGGAAACCATGAAGATAATGGAGGGGGAGTCAGGGGCTGAAGCTATTGGGCACAATTCTGCTCCCATCTCCTCCACTCAATATTCTGTAATGAACAGTTGTGGTAAAAGGTTTATTTAAATTGTGATAGACACAGAAGAGGCAGTGGAGATGCCAGTGGGCATGATATTAGATGACTGGGAAAGGGGGGTATTTTTTTCACAGTGGAGTTTTAGATAGAGATGAAAGGATTGAAGTGTGGAAAGCAGGTGAAACAAGGAGATGTTTACAGTAGCAGACAATGCTGGAGGAAGAATGCTTTTTTGCAGGTTGACCCAATCCCATGCTCCCTAATTTGGTTGTGGATTGGAACTTCCAATGAGGTTGTGCACTTCTCCAGAACTTGCAAGGCTGTTTTACTAGACTAAAAATTTACACACACACACACACACCCTTTATGAAATGTGTGTGCTATATATAGGTACACTTTTGTGTGTTTATGTATATGTATATATTATTTAAAAGATGTATACAAATTGCATGTTTTATGGATGAATGCACTGAAAAAGGTGGGTGTTTTGCATTTTAAAAGTGCATCTGTTATTTAAAGCCTATGCGGAGAATGCATGCAAAATGTGTGCAGCATAAATGCTGACTTTCCATGCACTCTTTCAAAACAAAAGTCTGCACAAAACGGGACAGGAGGAACACTAAGAAGACTGACACTAATGGAACCGAGAGGAAGGGAGATATGTTTTTACAGTGTTTTAGGAAGAAAAGCAACTTGTTTTGCTGACAGACTGAATCTGGGGAGCAAGAGAGAGGGAAGGAATCAAACATAAAACTTCCAGGGCTTACACATACAGTGTGCTTTTTCAGCTGAGAGCAGCTAGGAAAGGGACATGTCTGTGCTTCCCCCATCCCTCGGATGCTTACACTAGCCTTTGAAATTGTCACCAGCCTAGAAAATTGTGGTTCTGAATTGTCTAGGAACCTTTAGACAATTCTTGGGAACTGCTGCTTGGATATAGGGACTTAGGGCTGAGATGCGCTTGATGTTGATTGTGTGAATGTACTAACATGCATGGTTTGTTGTTACACAAATGGCAGCTGTGATGACACCTGAGCAGCCCTGGAATCATAGGATAGGATGGAAAAGTTTAACCCTTCCCTCCCTGCTGCAGTTCTGACACAAATCTCCCCCCTTCAGAACTGTTATTTAAAAAAAGGTGTCAAAAGGAACTTCCCTTGAAATATAATTATTTTGGGGACTGTGACAAGGATAGAAAGAGGGACATAGGAAGCTGCCTTATACTGAGCCAACCCACCTAGCAGTGGCCTTTCAGAGTTCCTGGCAAGACACTCCTAGCCCTAGCTGAAGATGACTGAACCTGGGACCTTCTGCATGCATAGCAGGTGTTCTAATCCCTGTGCTGCAGTCCTTCCTTCAAGACAGAATACAGAATACAGAAATCTGCTCTCAGGCTATTGGTTCATGTAGGTCAACACTGTTTGCAGGGAAGCTGGTTGCAGTTTCCCAGGGTTTCTGGCAGGGGTCCCTCCCAGCCCTCCCTGGAGATGCCAGGGATTCAACCTTGGGACCTTCTGCATGCAAAGCAGATGCTCTGCCCCTGAGCTAAGACCCTGCTGGGGCTTTCCCTTGGCTGTTACATTTGCATAACAAAAATGTACATCTTAATTGCATTCACACAATTAGCTGTCATGTCTCGTTTGGTCTATTTTGCGTCTACTTCATTTTCAATCCAGGCTTCAACCAGCGGCAGCTCCCCCAAGAATTAAGCAGCTGCTTTGTAAGGGGAGAAATTGCTTTCCTCCTCTTAAGTCCTTTCCCTGTGGAAAGGAAGGACTGCCTCCGCTGATCCTCTCGCTTCCTGCTTACCTTTCTCTTCCCTTTTTCGTTGTTTTCGGTTAGACCTGATGCTCCTGGGTTATATAACAGGCAGCAGTTTTTTTAAAAAAAAAACAGGTCACAGAAACAGCAGCTGGCATAAACACATCCATCAGCAAAACCACCACATGTCCTGCTCAGCAGCAAATAAGACAAAGCCCAATTCCCATCCCCTTAATAACACGGTCCAGAAGAGGAGATTCTGAGCAGCAGCTAATGCATCTCTGTCTTTGCTGCAGACACAACATTTGCATTGTCAGACCTGAGCCATATATGAGTGTGTGAGTGTGTATATACTTTTCTTGAACAATGTCTCTCCAGCTCCATGACCCTGACCCTCTCAACACTCTGTGTGTGTGTGTGTGTGTGTGTGTGTGTGTGTGTGTACTCACTGACGTATTTGTGCAATATGTGGCAAGCTGCTCTGTAGAGTTGTCTGCCTCTCTCTCTCTCTCTCTCTCTCTCTCTCTCTCTCTCTCTCTCTCCCCTGCACTTTCTCCTTCAAAATCCCGCTGACTCATTTTCTGGCATTTTCTGCTTTAACATCCGTTAGGTGCAGTTATTAACATCCATTCGGAGTGTGAAGGACAAGCTGATTCTCACACAGAGCCAGGGGGCATTGCGTCCAAATCCATCACTCATACTATACAATTGACACATTTCGCCTTTGCAAGATGTATCATCAGCCTCTCTCACTGGGCAGCTGACGTGGGGAGTGGTTTCTCATGAACAGGTACTGTGTCTGCCTACAGGAGTCTGCCATGCAAATTATTATTATTAATACAATTACTATTATTATTCTGCTGGGGTTGGGGTTGGGTCTTTTTCTAAACTACAGTGCAAAACTATGCATATTCTCTCAGAAGTCACCTTATTCAATAGGGCTTACTCCCAGAAAAGTGTGCACAAGGTGGCAGCCTTCTAGTTCAAGCCATTACATGTCTACTCAGTCCCACTGAGTTCAATGGGGCTTACTCCTAGGTAAGTGAGTACATGACTTCAGCCTTAAATCAGGCTTTTTCCCACTCTAGGAATTAAATTATTTTCTAGTATTTTTACACTATAATCTGGTGGGCCCTGCTTCTCAAACACCTAAATTCCGCAAGCTCTCCCTTGATAAGCCAACACACTGAGTGCTGCCCATGAAAATCTGGCTATGGTTATCCAGGTCTTAGTCACTACCCACCTTGACTGCTGTAACATGCTCCATTTAGGGCTGCCTTTGAATATTGTTTGGAAACCTCAATTGCTTCAGAAAGCTGCAAGGTGGCATACAAGACTTTCATGTTGACTGCACTAGCAGCCTATTCATTCCCAACTTGGGCGAAATTCAAAGTGCTGGTTTTAAACTATAAAGACCTAAATGGTTTGGGACGACGTTACCTGAAGGACTGTTCACCCACCTATTAATATTGCCCAGTCCATGCAAAGTCTGGAGCCAACACTAGTCCACTCACTAGTCAAAATACACCCTTGGTTAGGGATGGAGAAGGAATTTATTCAGTGGTGGTTTTGTTGTGTTGTGTTTTGTTGTTTTGTTTTTGTAGCAGACCAACCTGGCCCAGTCCTCCCAAACTTGCGTGCAGATCAGAAAACAAATCATCAGTTAATGACTCACGTAGTTCAAGGTGTTGATACTAACATATAAGTCCCGACACAACCCAGGACCAGGTTACTTGACAGACCAGTAGATTGTTGTAGTCTATGGGAGAGCTTCTCCTCCTTACAAGTTCCACTGATCTCAGATGCCCATTGTTTGGTAACCCACAGGAGCAGGGCTTTTATTGCAGCTGCCCCTCCTTTCGGAAGAACATTCTTTTCAGGATACAACTGGTGTCCACTATCTGCCCTTTACAGAACAATCAAAGACATTTTTCTTCCAACAGCTGGTTAAATGGGTCTTTACCACAATGGTCCACTTGTTAGGGTCTTGGTCCTGCTTTAAATGTATTTGCTGTATTTGTGTCTTTAATTGTTTTTAAATACCATATATGCAACCTCTCTTGAGATGGTGGTTTAGAAGATAACCAATAAATCAATCAATCGTGATTATGATGCTAATAATTTGAATTTTCTTACAGTTTCAGTATACAAAAGTGCACACAGAAAAAAATATATTTTATGGGGAAGATGTGGGAAGAAAGAACATCTTTTATGGGGGAAATACACTGAAAATGTGCATTTTATGTAAAAGGTGAATATTTCATGTAGAAACTACATACAACATGCATATAAATTAAATGTGGAAATTTTGTGTGTCTTGTTTTTTAAAAAGTCCCCAAAATGGGATAGAACAGACTGAGTGCCGGAGAAACTGAAACAATATGGGTAAGGCTACTTAATCCATTCCTATCACAGACCCCACCTACTGACTGACTGTCCTTAAAATTACTGGAGTGGTGGCAGGATACATGTCCTTCACGTCAGGCAAAGGAAAGTGGCACACACGAATCCTGCTAACTGAAAACAGGCCTTCTGTGTCTAATCCATCATACACAGTACAGATGTCTTACCCCGAAATGTTGTCAATGAGAATATAATTTAGAGTTAATTAGACAAATATTGTACATTAAGCAGCCATTGATTGCTAAGGCACAGGGAAAAAGAGACATGCCTTTCTGCTCAGCAATATGCAATGGACATGCCATATTATATCAGGAATGAGGCTGGCAAATTTCTTTAGCTGTTTCTAATCATCAACTGGTAATTAGCATCCAATAACTTGCAACTTTGGTTTATCATTATAGATTTAGGAAGGCAGTAATTGTACTGTATGCTAATTAAATACCAATTGATTATTTAAGGCCTATAAAATGCTAACAACTGTGTAACAGATACACAGAGTTGTTAAACTATAATAATTGCCAAACAGTTTCTCTCCCCTCAACTCCCTGCATTACTCCTTCCATCAGTGTTTAACACAAAACAATTTTGTCTTCTTCCAAAGATGTTTATTGGAAGGCATTTCAATGACTGTCTATTAGGGCTGTATGCATGTGTCATACACACACAGGGGCATAGGAAGGGGGGGTGCAGATCGCTCTGGGTGCCACACTGGCAGGGGATGTGACAAAATGGAGGGCGTGACTCACTGCTGAGCCTACAGCATGCACGAACCATGTGTCTTGGCACCCACAGGTTCTGCACTGTCCATCCACTGCCTCCCCCCAGTTGTAGGCTGGCTGAGGCCCTGCAGCACGCCTCGTCCCTAAGGGCGCCACGCCCCCATCTTGTCCTGTCCCTATAGCGCCCATGGGGGGACGGGGCATGTGGCGCTCATAGGGAAGGCACAGGCTGTGCCATCCCTATGGGCGCTGCGCCCCTATGAGCGGTTTGCCCCGCCCCTATGGGTGGTTCACCCCAGGTCCCCTAGAGGCTTTCTCTGCCGCCACTGCTCTCTCCCTCCCCCCCCCCAATCTGGTCCCAATTTAACACTTTAGGGAAGTCCTGACCCAGACTGATACAAGGCTAACCTGACCCATATTCTGGAGCCAATTCCAATGTTCACTGCTCTGCTCAGTTTTGCCCCTCTCCCCATTCACCACTGGCATGTGGCCCCCAGAAGGTTTCCCAGCATGGAATGTGGCCCTCAGTCTGAGAAAGGTTCCCCCCAACTGAAATAAGGTGAAATGAGGCACTGGAGTGTGCATCTCAAACCAGTTCCTAGGAGTGAAGCTCCCATAGTTTGCCACTCGTGTAGTCAGCTCTCTTGTCTCTATCCCAAACCTGGAAGACCACATTTTGTGCTTGGAGTGTGCCATCTTAGTTACTGTGCCAGCCTGCTGGAGTACTCAGTTAACTGTCTCCAAGCACCAATCCTGGCCCTGTAAACCAGGGTTGGGATATATTTCCAGCCCCCCCCCTCAAAAAACCCACGTTCCCTTCAGGGGAAAACACACAGGTGGTGGTTGTGCCTAGAGGCAAAGGTGGATGGAGCAATAGTTGTGTCCCTTACCTTTGCATAGACTACATTCCAGCCACGCAGAAGTCTGAGCTTTCTGCACCTACATACATCCCTCCATCAAAGCAAGCAAGAGGCAATATCACATTTCAAGGACCAATTTCAGGCAGGCAAAAGCACGTGAAGAGGGTGTGGAGCAGGATCAGTGAAGGGCATAACCTAAGGAGATATATTCACATGGAGAGAGTCCTGAGGGTCAGATAGAGAGGTGTTAGGCCCCTGAGACTGAGTTTCTTGAGACATGCTATAAAATCATAGACTCAGACCTTGCTTCTCATTGACATCTCCTTCCTCCTCTGCTCTGAAACTCCACTTCCACCTGATATTGACTAAGCAGCCTTTTCTGCACTGGCTGAACTTCTGTCTTGAAGCTTGATTCCTACTTGCTTTGGACCATACATCGGCTTCTCATGCACTTGAAGGCTAACACCTAACTCTCACTCACCCTGGAACCCAATTTCAAGGAACCAAAGAAGGATACACAGGATACTTGCTTGTTATTAACAGACAACAAGTGCCACCTTTTTAGGACACATGGACCTCTTCTGATTCCTCCTACAGTATCCAATAGACCTCTTTAGGCTATTCAAGGGAATCCATGTATATGCTTCTAACTTAAAATTCAATGGTTTTTTCCCTTCTGTTTTCTTCTTCTCCTCCAAGTCTGAATCCACTGGGCCAATACCAGCCAGGGCATTTGAACTTCTTCTTTTTTAAGACACTCAAGTTTTTAGTCACTGCTGAGAGCTCAGTCTTTCCTACAGCTACCTAAGAGGCTTGTGGAGCAGCTGCAGGACACCTTAACAGCTGCAGCCAAGTTGATCAGAAAAGGCATACATGAGCTCAAGTCTGAAGTGATTTACTGCTAAATAATAAACAAAAGGAATCAATAAATGCCAAATGATGTTAGGAGAGCCAACAGGGCCTTGTCAGCTTCGCACCAGCAAATGTGTTATTGGGTCGAGTTTTCCACTGCTGGCTTCCCTGCCTTTCTTTTTCTTTCAAGTACTCATTTATATTCAGTGGCATGTGGAATAAAATATCTCCTACCACAGGATATTTAGCAGATCGGCCAGGGAAAACCTTCATGTGTTTCAATCCGGAAAAGATGCACATATTAGTACAGCTTGTACTATAAGCGTATCCAAACTGCATGCCAATAGAACAGTCCCACAATGATACACTAAGCATTCAGAGACTCAGCCCCCATAAGGAAAAAAATTCCTCAATCAATATATGTTGCTTCTTTCTTTCTTAGAGGTCAATTGAACAGCTTAGGGGGTATGTTTCTTTATAAAAAAAAAATTTTGTGTGTTTTTTTTGTCTAGGTTGAGAGACAGTGGTATGTTCTTTCACTTGTCTGGTGGTTTTAACCAAGCTGTCTTGTAATACTTTTAATCAAGCACTAGGTGACACTATTGTACTGCCTGCCTAGCTAATCACATAACATTCATTTTTATTTCATTTATTTATCATATTTTCCTACAGCCCTTCAAAATACAATTATCAGGACAGTTTACGAAAGTTAGCATATACCTCTAATATATTGGGAGAAGGTAAGGGATGAAGAGCAGATGATTTGGCATTTATAGCTAATTTTTTTAGACATTATCTAGTAATCCTCACTATAACCCTTTATCCTACCTTGTATATGGGTAGACTGAGACTGAAATATAATGGCTTGCCTAGGGACACCCAGTGAATCCATTATGTATTTCAACTGGGCTGTGAGCTCACATTGCATTACACCAGTTCTCAGGCAACAATTACCCGCAGGTGAGCACTGCAAAAAACATAATACGTGCACAAGCTTTTCAAAGCATTTACCTGCCTGCTGTAGCAGGAAACAAAGAGAAACATCAAGAGCAGCAAGCCAAGGGAGGTGTCATAACAGATAAAGGATTCTCCAGGTAGGAGACGAAACTTGCTCCAGAAACCTAGCAGAACTGCATTTACGGCCTCCCGAGGATATCAATTGGGAGTCTGTCACTTGGTGTCAGGATAACTTTTCAGACAGCTCCCGGGGCTTGTTAAGACTTTGGCGGCAGCACAGCCTGAAAAACAGGAACTACTGAAATGAGAGATGAAAAAGAACCACCTGCATTCCCATCTCATTCCCTTCCCCCACTCCTTCTCTCCTTTTGGTCAATGCTGGATCATTGCCTCTGCAATCACCTTGGCTCTAGTCAATGCTCAGTTTAGTGGGGGGGGGGGGTTGTTTAACCGTGAGAAAAGGATAAAGGGTGTATGAAGAACTAAATATATGCATGGCCTAGATAGTAGGATGTGTTCCATAGGATGAGAGATGCAGCCTGCTCCTTAGTGATTTGGATCTCTCCCCCCCCCCCCATAATGACCAGATTGGTGGTGGCATCATGGATGCCAGGATTTTAAAAGGATGCATTGCTAGAGGCACATTGCTCTAGATTCTTCCACCACACCATTGTGGCTGCAGGCTTTGGGTTAAATTACATGAAGTTCTAGATTAACTTCTCCACAACTCTAATCCCCACCACAACCTAACAAAAAGTCATTGGCATTCAGAAATGGTGAAAGAGGAGAGAGTGTTTGATCATTTCCACCTATCTTTTTCCCAGTGGGTGGATGGGGGAGGCAGCTAGAGGGGGGCAACTTTGAAAGCAGGGGGGGGGGAATGGCTAGCAGGAAAGGTGTTATGAACTGTAACCTTTCTTCCTGTGTTCCTAATTGTAGTCTCCTTACTTTTCATCTGAAACAAAGAATCAGAGAAGCGTTACCAAAACTGTTTGTAACCTGCAGCTTGGCCCTAAGACCATGAACATGACCATCTAACAAACCTAGAAGTTTGAAAGCATACCAGTGCAAGTAGATAAATAGGTACCGCTGTGGTGGGATGGTAAACGGCATTTCTGTGCACTCTGGCACTTGTCACAGTGTCCCGTTGCATAAGAAGCAGTTTAGTCATGTTGGCCATATGACCCGGAAAGCTGTCTGTGGACAAACGCCGGCTCCCTCAGCCTGAAAAGCAACATGAGCGCCATGCCCCATAGTCGCCTCTGACTGGACTTAACCGTCTAGGGGTCTTTTACCTTTACCTACCATCTAACCAAATAAAAGCAAAGAGGAGATCTTCATACAGGTAGGTAAGCTCTTTTTAGCCACACTGACAAAAAGATGACACAGACTCGGCAGCTGGAAATGAAGTTGGAGTAGGTAGAAAATATACTGGAATGAGTGAATCAATGGAACAACTTACAAAGGGATGCCATGATCCCTTCATCACTTGGAATCCCAAAATCAATACCCGATGTCTTCCTAAAAGATGGCACTCTTTCCATCACCAGAAGGGAGAGTTTAATAGAGTGAAATTCTATTGATCATTAATACATATACAGGAGAGCATGCAAAGAGACTTTGCAAATCTCTCCTCATTCATCCACACAAAAACTCTGCAAGCTAGGCCATTATCAGTGCAGTGTTACAGACTAGACTAGAAACCAAGGCAAAAAGCCAGCAACTTACATGCAACTGAATAATGATTTCAAGTCTTGTTCACTCGATCCAGTCCAATACTGTAGCTACGACTCTAAATCCCTGCATTGAGATCCTGTGTTCTCCTGGACCCAGCTCAAGTTCCTTGTCTTAACCTCCAAAATGCTTCATTGCCTTGCCCCCAATACATCTCTGTCCATGAGCTCCTCCAGCTCCATCAAACTTTAATTCTTGAATGTAGGAGTGTCTGCCAATCACATGTTTTTGCTTTGATACATCTTTGGTGTTTCTGCAAAGAACAAGATTCTGTGCAAAGCACTTCAGAGGTCATCAAATCAGTCGTCCACATCTTAAATCTTAGTCTTGCTTTGCAAAACACACCCACCCACCCACATCCCTAAAGCTTAATTCCACTCTCATTCAATATTTAATGCAGAGTGAAAAAACAGACACAGAATCACAGAATCATAGATTTGTAGAGTTGGAATGTATCCAAAGGAATATCTGGTCCAACCCCCTGCAATGCAATAATCTCTTTTTTTAATTGATTGAAAACTTTATAACAGAATTGTACAATAGATATTAAAGGCAAAATGAAAAATACAAAATAAACAGTTCTTCATTCCTAAACTAATGCATGCTTTGTACATTCATTTGTGATTAGATTTTTCAAGACCTCCCATCTTCCCTTTGCATTCCCAAATTAAATTCCTAAAATACACGCTTAAACTTTACTTTCTCCATATTATTTGACTGACTATAAATTTTATTTTATACAATTATCCAATTTACACACCAAAGTTCAGTCAAAACCTGCCAACGAATTGATCTTTTGACAATGTTCTTTTATGTAAACTCTGTATATATCCCACCCTCTGGGGGGAAAAAACCAAAAAACCATCTGTAATGTCTCTTAGCCTTGCTGATAATCTTGCCAGTTCGGCATACTCTCTTGTTTTATTTTGCCAGTCTGATTTAGATGGGGTATCCTCTTTCTTCCAACCTTTTGCAATTAGAATTCTGGCAGCAACTGTAACATACATAGAGACTCTCCTGTTTTAGCTGTTGTTTGTTTGTTTAGATTTCATTTCCCATAATTCCTAGCAGGAAGGCTTCAGGTTTTTTAGGTCCTACCCTCTGGAGCAGGAGAAAACAAGCGTGCTCCATCTTCAAAGTGACAGCCCTTTAGATATTTGAAGATGACTATTATATCTCCTCTCAGTTTCCAACATAACTTTCCTTTTCAACAGAAATAGATGAAATTTACAAGCATAGTAGCCACTTCTGGATAATTTGTCTGCAAAATTACGAACAAATTGGTCATTGCCCCACTCCCCTGGGCACTTTTAAATTTTGGTAGATCTATCTATTTCAAAAAGGAACTGTCCATAGGTTTATTTTTTGCCTTTCAGCATAATCAGATGAAATTTTTAGGTATGGCAGTCCCTTCTCAGGAGATTGAACCTATCAAATTTCTGAAGAATATCTGCTGCAATTCACTTGCAAGAGCAACTTTTATAGCTGGCAGTAGCTAAAAAAGAATTTGCTTAATCTCAGCCATTGTTCTGTGTGTAATTTATATGAAAATGGCATACATGAGAGAGATACCTGTAGGTTGGAAATGTGCCAAATTACAGACAAATGGACCCAAGTGCTTTCTGTCCTTGCCATCTTTCAAGCTGATGGAAGTGGGGGGGGGCACTAAAATGTATTGTAAGCTACTTTGGCCAATAACCTCCTTTCTAACACTCTGTTAAACACTAGGCTAGTATTAATAAAATTATCATAACTATCTGCAGTTTAAAACATAAGCTGTTCAGCTTAACTGGACTCCAGTTCCCATCAGCCACAAGCTGCATGGCCAACAACCATGAATGATTGCAATTGTAGTTCAACGGCATCTGGAGAGCCACATGTTCCTCCACATCTGGTTTAAACAGGAAAAACAGCCTTACTGTCCAGCATGCAGTAGAAACTTTTAAGAAACTTCTGGATCTTTAGCTTCAACATTATCTCAGGAAACACTCAGGATCAATGATGTCATACTTTATCATGGTTTAAGACCTTATGTTATAAGAACAGGTGATCAAAGTAGAAAATAAAGTCTTTATCAGTCTTAAAACACCCATGTATATGCCAATAGTGATAACGTGCAAATGATCTATGAAGAAAGATTGCAGCATTTGGGACTTTTAGTTTTTAAAAAAGGAGAGTAAGAGGTGACATGACAGAAGTTCATAAAATGATGCATGCCATGAAGAAAGCGGATGTACAGTGGAACCTCGGGTTGTGGACGTAATCCGTGATGGAGGCATGTGCGCAACCCGCAGCATTCGTAACCTGCAGCGCCATGTCTGTGCACGCGCATGACACGATTTGGCGCTTCTGCGCATGTGCGAAGTGTGATTTAGCGCTTCTGTGCATGTGCAAGTGGCGAAACCCGGAAGTAACCCTTTCCGATGCTTCCGGGTTTCCCACCATCTGCAACTTGAAAACGCATAACTCGAAGCGTCTGTAACCCGAGGTACCACTGTATATATTTTCCCCCTTGCCCTCTCATAACACTAGAACTTGCGGACATCCAATTAAGCTGAATGTTGGAAGTTTCAGGACAGATAAAGCCCTTAATCATGCAGTACATAGTTTTGCAACTCGCTCCTATAGGAAGCAGTGATGACCACCAACCTAGATGACTTTGAAAGAGGATTAAAGCAATTCATGGAGGGAATGGCTATCAATGGCTACTAGCCACGATATCTATGCTCTGCCAGTTGGAGGGACCAATGCTTCTAAATACTGGAAACCACAGGAGGGGAGACTGCTCTGGTGCTTGAATCCTGCTTGTGAGTTTTCTGCAGGCATCTGGTTGGCCACTGTGAGAACAGGATGCTGGAATGAACAGGCCATTGTCCTGATCTGTTAGAGTTTTCTTAATCATGATGGCTGCAAACTCACACCCAGGGAGGAACTTATGAATTCCCAGTCCTTTTCGCTACAATGAAGTCCTGAAGTCCTTCTGACAGGTGTGAGGAAAGCATAGAATTTTTTTCCCATGCAGTAGCTGAACTCAGACAGTTGCAGGTAAGAATTGTGCAGAAATAAAGAAATAAAGGTGGGAGAAACTTCTGAAAAAGGCGAACTAATCAATTTCATTTAATGGAATATATGTGAACAAGGAGGAGGTGGAAATCAAGGAGAAGCATGACTGTTTTCAAATGCAGCTGTATCAAGCCTCAGGCCCAGCTGCTTTCAAGAAGAACTTTCAAGGCTCCTTCTGAAAGACTCCCATCTCTCTCCTTCACCTGCTGTGACAGACAGAAAAGCAAAGCAGCGATGGCGCAATGGCTTTAAAGCCTCAGATTTTACAGCTTCCCTGATTGAATTAAATGTGACTACAACATAAAGGAGCCTCTTCATTTAAGGTGTTTAAAAAAAGCTGGCTTCCCTGTTCCCTTTACTAACAGCCTGCTTCCTAGCTTCCTACTTACAATATGATGACTTGATTACAGCCTATGTTGCTATCTCTCTCTCTCTCCCCACCAACACAATATCCTTTTCTCTCCACTCCCCTTTATGCCACCGATAAAGTGGAATATAAACAGAGGAACGGTAATGAAGGCAGAGTGACTCATTTGGGGCGATGCGAGGAGAGAGGTGGAGGTTTTTAAGGGGGATGCATTTATCCTTGGTGGGTTCCCACCTTCCCACAATGCAGGGTACTACATAAAGATTTTCAGACTGCAGGTCAGTGTTCAAAACTCCCATTGTTCTAGGCGCATATTGCAATAG
This sequence comes from Podarcis liolepis, assembly GCF_965112155.1. Classification (NCBI taxonomy): domain Eukaryota; kingdom Metazoa; phylum Chordata; class Lepidosauria; order Squamata; family Lacertidae; genus Podarcis; species Podarcis liolepis. Next base: position 25,648,744 of record NC_139567.1, on the reverse strand, counting down.
GGAATTGCATGAGCAGTTTCTGAGCTCTGGGCGCAGTACTGTGCCTAAGATTTCAGATTAGAACTGCAGAGTGGAAGGAAAGGAGAATCCTTTTTCTTCCTCCCCACTTCCAGCTACTTTCTGAAGACTGGAGAAGAGACCCTCTTAATAATATTACGGGGGTGGGCAGGAGAAGGACTAGACCAGGGCATAGCTGTCAACGTTTCCCTTTTTTAAAGGGAAATTCCCTTATTCCAAATAGGATTCCTCACAAGAAAAGGGAAAAGTTGACAGCTATGGACCAGGGGTCAGCAAACTTTTTCAGCAGGGGGCTGGTCCACTGTCCCTCAGACTTGGGGGGGGGGGCAAACTATATTTTGAAAGAGAGAGAAAATGAACAAATTCCTATGCCCCACAAATAACCCAGAGATGCCTTTTAAATAAAAGGACACATTCTACTCATGTAAAAACACCCTGATTTCCGGACCATCTGTGGGCCAGATTTAGAAGGCGATTGGGCTGGATCTAGCCCCGAGGCTTCAGTTTGCCTAACCATGGACTAGACCATGTGAAAAAAGAACATAGTATTTTAGCTGCAGTTCATTCATTTTCAGATCTGTATTCTTGTTATTTAAAAAGTGCACCTAGACATTCCTAGGTTTAAGGTGCCATTTAGCTCCTAGCCTTCCTATCTCAGTTTCAAACACTGCTGCAGGTTTCTGCACTCCTTGTGGTAAACTGTCTTGAAAGGCTAAATGGCCATTAAAATCCATAGAATGTTGGCATGAGCTCCTGGAAGCCCAGGTAGACTGTACAGCTTTAGGTATATTTTGAGAGCATATATTTTTAGAAATCGATCTTTTGAAGGGGGGAACACTTTTGCAGTGCAACCCTATGCCTGTGTACTCAAATGCAAGTTCCACTGATTTAAATGGGACTTCTTCCCAGAAAAATGTGTGTAGGGTTACAGCATATTTTGACAGAAAATGCATTCAGATAACAAAAAAACTGTGAATTTCCATACCAATTCACATCCTGTTTGGTCACAGGTTAGAGTGGGCTTATAGACATAGATCAGAAATAGACTGATAGTATAATTCTATGCTCACTTACCTGGGAGGAAGCTTCATTGAATTTAATAGTTCTTCTAAGCAGATATGAACAGATTCTGGTGTGTGATTTACCCATCCTTACTACTAAATCTGTTAGTATCTGTTTCTCCAAGTTTCTCATTTTTTTCAGTGTTAAATTCAGTTCTCCACATCTCCACATGGGTTTTTCGGGGGGAGGGGGTTGCCTTGCAGTGCAAATTTTAGTGTGAATTTCTCCTAATATTCACATTTTTATGTGGATTTTGCTGAATATATGAATTTTTGAAAAAGCAAGCTCCCCGAACAAAATGCACTTTTGTATGATTTTCACTAATATCTGCATTTAAATGCACACTTTGCCCTCATTTATGCATTTTTGCTACTAGTGTAGAAAACAGCTTTGCAGAATCTGGAGAAGTGTAAATTTCAAAGGAAGGCTAAACGTTGGTTTGTATCTTGTTTCAGAATGCGAAAATTAGGTAGGTTCAACTTTAAAGGTGAAACGAAACGAATTTCTCCCCTCCCCTGCATTGCTACCTATGACACCCATGGTTACCCTTTCTGGGTTAGCCAGTTCAGGGTGCCAGAAGGGCTTGAGTTCTGCTCTACTTTCCTTCATTCCTCCTTCTCCTCTTTTTCTTTTTTCTTTTTTAACTCCTTGGCCAGAACTGGCAAGAAAGTGCCAGGAGAATTACAGCTTGGCTTCAAGGCACAAGCTCGGCGATCGGTTCCCCTTTACGAGCCTTTATTGTTATTACCACCTCTTTCCTTTTATATTCCTGCCAAAATACTCACATTAATCTCCCTCACTCCCTGAAGGCAAAACACAGGTAATTGGATTTATATGGGTTAGAAATTTGCTAGACCCCCCCTTTTTTGATAATATATACAAAAATAAATAATTAGATGCATGGGTTGAGAAAGAAAGGAAAGAGTGGGAGAGTACCCTGCCATAACCCAGAGTTTAGAAAATAACTTGGACTGAAACCCCATAAATCTGGCTTCCATGCAGCAACCACATTCCTCCAGGCTTGTTTTGGTAGTTGATTACTTGGGTCTGATTTAAGAACTCTTCCTGCTTGGAACACTGAACTTTCCCCAAGCTTCTCATTTTGGACTCATCGAGTCTCTGCTAAACCCTTTCCATTTCTCTCCACACTTTCTCGCCTTCCTCTGCTGATTTCCATCTTTCATTTATTTCATCTTCTTCATATTTAACTTGATCTGCAAGACTTCCAGGAGTGAGGCTGGAGTGAGGTCTTGTCCTTGCAGAAAGGCCCAGATTCTTAGTTCAGGCCTTGTACATAACAGGGAGACATTCGGCTAAACATACAGATGAAAACTCCCTCAGAACTACACAGACTACACAGACTATCAGGGCTCCTTCATGCTTCACAAGGATCCTGCCACTCTGCCTGGTTGCTCAGTAATACATCCACCCATCTTCCTCTTTGGCTATTGATATTAATGGAACCAACCCTTAAGTTACAAACTGAATGATCCCTGCTGTTGCACTTCCCACAACGAGGTCCTTCTGTTCTCCTCTGACGGGCTCTGAACCCCCAGGGTTGCATATCCAGTGCATGATGTTTTTAATGTTTGATGTTTTACCATGTTTTTATATATGCTGTAAACCACCCAGAGTGGCTGGGGAAACAACAACCTCTCTTGATGACATTTTCCCTTTTGCACCTATCAAGACTGCATAGAAAGCACATCTTTAATAATAATAATAATAATAATAATAATAATAATAATAATAATAATACAGTGGTACCTCAGTTTATGAACTTAATCCATTCCTGAAGTCCGTTCTTAAACCGAAGCCATTCTTAAATTGAGGTGCGCTTTCCCTAATGAGGCCTCCCGCCACCGGTGCCCTTCCACCGTTCAGCTTCCGTTCACAGACCAATGTAAAGTTCGCAAACCAGGACACTTCTTCCAGTTTTGTGGAGTTCGTAAACTGAATAGTTCGTAAACAGAGCTGTTCTTAAACCGAAGTACCACTGTAAATCAGTGAACACTGTTTCTTTTAATACTTCTGAAAGCTATTGGTATACTGGCTGAAACCACTATGCTTACAGACACATAAAATTATGGTTCCACCACGGTAACAAGGCTTGTATCTCACAATGATACAAACTGGATGAATATTTGGAGAGAAGGGAACTCTTGGTTCATCCAAGCTCATCCAGCTCACATTCCACTGATAGAAATTTCACCTCCAAACAGGGCAGTCTTGCAAACGTTCAAACCTTCCCACTCCCATAGGGACTTTCTGGTTTTGACTGTCAGCACTTGCAGTAAATGTGATGTGGGGCTTTTATTTTCCACGTACCTTGCTTTTGTGCTATTTATCTCATGTTAAACCTCACCTAGGTTCCTTCCTATAAGTCCCAATTCCTTCCTTTCCTTCCACTAGTGTGGGCTCAAAAACAAGCATAGCTAGTTAGCTGCTCTTTCTACCTTTTTGCAATAGCTATTCTTCAGGAGGTAACTGAAACAGTCTTAGCTTATTACAACAAATGAGATTCATGGGGGGATATGTTTCCTTCTCCCATAAAAAAAGCATAATTTTTATCTGTGGAACTCTCTGCCACATGATCTTATGCATACTTAATGATTGGGGTTGTGGCGGAAATGATGAGCAGATATATTGCCATGCCATGGCAAGCATAATCCAGATTTACAGCCTTTGACCAGCAAATACTGCTTCTTTATTTTCAGCATTTTCCTCTGATATCTTGGAAATTAGACCTTTTAGAAATCAAAATAAAATAAAGCCAAGAGCTGCAAGAGCTGCAATATTCACAATTGTATGGCTGTATTCAGAGAAGGGCGGTATCAACACAGGAAGGTAGATTTCTAGATTCTCATGTGCTTCTTGGGTAATAGAGGGGCCCCTCAAGGGTTGCTGTGTCGGAGGTTAAGATATAGAGAACCCTGCTTGATAAGATTATCTTGAACTGGCTTGATGAAGAGAGGATTGCTCCTGAACTAGGCAATATCTCAACTATTGCAGCAAAATTAGCGGGCATGTAATTATAACTATCACGAGCAGGCAAGACAAGTTAAATACCATCTCCCTTGGGAAAAAAAAATTATTATGCCAGCCAGGAAGATCCAAAATGCCAGTACCCGCGGCTGTAATTTCACTGACTGTCCAATTACACCTCCAACAGAGGGAAAGAAAGATGTACCTTGGGAACGGCAGGTATATATTTAACTGCTTTGTGACCCCCCCCCTTCTTCAGGGGGCTGAAGCAGGGTGGTGTGAGGAGCAGGGCTCCCGTTAATGTGCCCTTTGCTAATCCCTACACTTTTAACATTCACATACAATAGGTAGCAGATTTGCCCCCCCTCCCTCCCCCGTCCCCCCCATCCAAGTTATCAGCAAGGATTTAATGACAGGAAAAAAATGCTGCAGTAATAATACGTTAGCTCTCTGCTCTGCACTTTACAGTCAAAGAGCTCAGTGGGCAGGGTGATATTATTATCTTCCCTTTCCAGATTGGGACACTGAGGTCCTAAAGAGGAAGCATTGACTTGACTACAGTTATACATGTGCACACACACACACACACACCCAGCTTCCAACATTTAAGAAAACAGAATTTTCAACTACCAGCACAGTTCTCTGTTTTCTAGGTACTGGTATATGTTCAACCAGTGTGGTGTAGTGGTTAGAGGGCTGGACTAGGGCTTAGGTGAACGGAGTTCAAATCCCCAATAAGCCAGGAAGCTCACTGGGCGATCTTTGGCAATTCATTGCTTCTCAGTTTAGCCTACTTCACAGGGTTGTTGTGAAGATAAAATCAGATGGAGGAGAACCATGTGCACCACCTTGAGTTTATTTGAGGAACCCCAAACTTGCCTATTTATTTATTTATTTATTTATTTATTTATTTATTTATTTATTTGAAATAACATTTGTATAGCACTCATACATAACTGACTTCTCTGAGATGTTTACACAAACTCAGTACTTTTTTTTTTTCCTGGGGAAGATGCAGTGGTACTCATACCCCTAAACTTTTTGTGAATATTTGTACTTTTGTCCATTTACTGTATTTATTTCCCCCCAATTTGAACTATAAAATGGTGACTTTCTTGAGTCAAAATGAGAGTATCCCAAACATATTTTTAAAGAAAAAAAGCACTGCAGAAACTATTCCAAATGCAGTTGTAAAAATACAAATATAATCCGAACCAAACACTGTAACCTGTTAAAGCCAGTTGATAAAAACCACAGCCGCCAATACCATTGGAAACCTGAATAATCATTAAAAACCTGAATAAGTAATGTTAAATCAGCGTAAAACCATTAAGGGGAGACTTTGCCCGAATTTCATGATATGAGGAACACTAAGAAAAAGCGAAACAACCTTGCATGGAACATGCTGAAAAATACAAACTAAAAACTGATCTTCACTATAATTAAGCCAATAACTGCAAAAGACTCTGTGAGGGAATGACATTGTAACCATGCTGCTGCTTCTTTCCTTCCTTCTTTCTTTCTTTCTTTCTTTCTTTCTTTGAAAAAAGCCTCCTAATTAAATTTGTTCACATATCCACTATTTGGCAAAATTCAGAGGCTGGAGAATTTGCTGTGTTGGTGCCATTTTGCTGCTTTGATTTCAGTTTGTTTAAGAATCCAAAAAAACAAAACAAAAAACCCTTAGCAAACCAAGTTAACTTTGTCAGGCCAAGTTGTTGTTGTTGTTGTTGTTGTCGTCGTCGTCATCGCCGCCGCCGCTGGATTATGATAAAGAGTCAGTGTCACTTGGATGCACTCCAAATACAATGTGTGGGCTCAAGCTTAACTTTATTTGAACTTAAACTTGAGCCAACACATTGCATTTGGGGTGCATTCAAATGACACTGACCCCCCCCCAATCCTCTCTCTCACACCCCTAAATATAATTGTGACCACATTGGCATCACCTGTGTTCTGTCCCTGATGTCTGGGCTCACTGTGCAAAAATGTGAACCTTATTTTAAAAATTGCAAACCTCCCCCTGGTTGGTTGGACAGAATGCTTATCCAGTTCTTCCCAGCTGTTCTCCTGGCTCTCCTCTTCTATCAACACTCCCTTCTTGTGCATCACTAACACTGCTCATTACACATTGCAACTTGTTGTTTCATTATCCCCATACCACTCCAGTTGTCTCTTAACATAATTCATCCTGTTTATTGAGACATATACCACTTTTGTTAGCATAGGTTCTTTTGTTTGGCCATTAGCACCAGTCTGATGGGGGCAGCAAATTTGTGCTTCTTAAATCTACAACCAGGGGTCTTGAGGAGTTAGTGCAGAATCTTGCTGGGAAACTGCAATTAGCCACATTGCAGGGATGCTGAAGATGCCTCCTGCATTGCAGATCCTGCTTGGAGCAGCAGGGATTGACTAGATGACTTCTGAGGTTCCTTTCAGCGCCGTGAGTCTAAAAGCTTTAATAGATTAAAGTCACTGCAGTCCAAAGCAGTTTATGCAATAGTAAATTTGCTGCTGCAGATGAACATAGATACCTTTCCGGAAGCTGATACCAAAAGCTCAACATTTCTCACTTCATGGACTGCCTGGCTCAAAACTGCCAGCAGAAAGAAAACATGTAGCAAGCTAGTCTAACCTCTCTTGGGAGAGAGTTCCACAATGTAGGAAGAGCCACAGAAAACATTCTGTTGCATTTCATCACCTACTGTGGCTCTGATGCTGATGGGACCAAGAGAGGAAGAAGAAGAAGAAGAAGAAGAAGAAGAAGAAGAAGAAGAAGAAGAAGAAGAAGAAGAAGAAGAAGGTACTTAAACAAACAAGCAAACAAACCTAACAATTTTCTATTCTTTCATGACACTCAAGATCAGTTCCCTGCGGTAGCTGCCTTAGACTACCTAACAGTTGGGCCAGGCCAGGCAATGTACCAATTGCACATGCATCTAAAGTGTGATTTGAGGAGAGCAGCATGGCCTGCAGTAAGCCCCAAGGGCTAGATATGGAAGACCTGTGGTTGTATTCAGCCCTCAGACCTTAGGTGCCCCACCTCTGATCCAAACACGCATGCCTAGCTATGTAGCACATAACTTGGCATTTCACATTCTGGTGCCACTGATTTTGGATTGCAGATCACAGGACAATTATTCAACTCTGGCATATCTTTTTCTCCAAGGGCCACACACTTCCTTGTTGTTGCTCCTATGAAACAACGGAGGACAGTCTATCGCGTGCAATAGAAGAAGCAGATTCTTTAGCAATGTGTAATGGGTGGGCTGAGGCAGTGACCCTTGGCACAAGAGTAGGCGTTTTACAAGCGTGTCCCTGGTTTCCTGCGAAATGTTGCAGGGTATGCGATTATAATTAAACCAATAACTGCAAAACTAGAAGAGAATGACATTATGACCTTTGAAAAAAGAAGGATCCTAATTGGATTTCCTCACATTGGCAGCATTCACTTGCTTGAGAATTCTTTGTCCAAGGAGACAAGCAGAGTCGCGTGTGATCTTGCAACTGGCATATTGGCAGAGGCAGCAAGTGGTCCAATGCATTTTCCTGTCCTCAGACATTTATGCTCAGGTGAAGAAACCCACTTTGAAACTCTTAGAAGTGATTATTTCTTAAACAAAGCCATAAATCTTTGACAGTCACAGCAGCTGTTGTTTTATATGCTTTTATTTACATGGGTGATAGTGAATGGCTGGTCTGCTGGCAGCATCACACATGGCCACATGGAACACAAATCACCCCACCCCTTTTTACTTTTGATTTTGCTACAGCTTCACATACTTTAGAGCATTCATTCATGTTTTGGGGTTCCCCTCCTTGGTTCTGCTCTGATTTTGGCAGGGTTTTTTTTTGTTTTTTTGTTTTTTGCAATAGAGCAGAGTGAACATACACACACACAGAAATTCATTTAGTTTTGCATTTCAGGTGAATCCATCAAATTTGCACTTTCTGAAGCAGCATGAGAATAAAAATTCAAGCGCCTTTGAAATTTGCTGTTCTCCGGATTTGGAACTGCAATTTGCCCACCTAACCATATTTGCAAAGCCAACTACAGTAGAAGAAAGTGTGCCTAACAAAGCAATATATTAGTGAAAACAACATACACAAATACATTACATTAGTAGAAGTTGCTTTAAAAAATGTGTACATTAGTCAAAACAGCACACACACAAACACACAAATTGTTTATTAAGAGAAATTCACACTAAAACACTGATGAGTTTTCATGTGTTTTTAAAAGTGAATTGTTGCAGTAATTTCAATAACTTAATCTAAAAATGGGAAAACAAGAAACCGAGAAATTCAAAACTCGCAGAACTTCCCATCCCTACACACATAGAGACACAATGTAATGAAATGCATTCTGGCAAGACTCAAAAAGTCTTTAAAAAAGCTTTCCAGGAGAACTCCAAAAGTGAAGTGAGAGAGGTAGCAAAATAAAATTCCCCTCTCTCATAAGACTAGGACCTGGGGTTATCCAATGGAGCAGAATGTTGGGAGGTTTAGGCAAGAGGATATACATCTTTACACAGTGCATAGTTAAAATATGGAATTCGCTGCTACAAGATGTGCGGATAGCCACTAGCTTAGATAGCATTAAAAGAGGACCAGACAACATTTATGGAAGATTAAACTGCTAATGGCTCTTAACCATGATGGTCAAATAGCCTCAACTGTTGGGGGCAAAACACCTCTGAATGCCTGGGGATCACCTTCCAGAGACATCTGGCTGATAACTTCTGCAGAAATTCTAGATTCCCCCCTGTCAAATGGGCATCTTCTGCATTGCAAGCACTTGGAAAACCTACTGCATGCTGCAAGGAGCTTTCCCTCATCAAGGAGTAAGTAATTAATAACAATATTAAAGTGTGATAAATTAAGAAGGAAGGATCCCAACGAAGGAAGATTTCCAAAGGCAGAACCTTTTATACATCCAAGAAGCCTGAGGCCAAGATGTGTTTTGCTGCCTGAGCCAAAGCAGCAAATGTTGCCTCTTCTCAAATCAAGTTGAAAGATTGGCTTTGAATGAACATTTTACTTCAGCTCAGTAGGTAGGGACAATGCCAGCCACACAACTATAATGCCTGTCTTCTCTTCCCATGAGCCTCCAAACTCAAACAACTGAGGTGGAGCCACTGCTAGAGAGAAGGAACTCGTGGCTTATGCTTTGTTGCTTCCTCTCTCTCTATGTCAGTCTGCATTTATCCATGTGCAGCCTGAGCCTATCCATTGGGGAGGAAGGGGAAGGTTTCCTGGATAAATGAGTTCCTGCTGCTTATCAGGAGGGAGGGTGAGAAAGGCAAGGCACAGCAGAGATTGGTTTGGTGCAAACACACCAGCAGGAATAGCGGATTGACTCTGCCACTGCATTTCCATCGCTGCCTCCCTCCCTCCCCATCTCCCTTCCAGGAAGAAGCAGCTACTCAGCTGTTAGGAGGTCAAGCAAGCTCCACCACCCCACCACATTGTTGTCAACTACTGCATGCAATGATCAGTGGTCCATACTGGACACTGCTGTGTACAACACACTTAGAATCATAGAAAGTTGGAAGGGGACCCTGATTATCATCTAGTCCAACCCCCTTGCAATGCAGGAATATGCAGCTGTCCTATACAGGGATGAAACTCAAAGGGATCTGTGCAGCAGCACGGCACAGTTTGTAACTTGCCACTGAATGTTGCAAGGATGCCAAGCCAGTTTCAGCCTACCTCCATCTAAACACACATCCCCTCCAGGAATGCCCTCTAGGTTCTTCCGCTCTACTGCATTATTTGCTGCAGCCTTTGTGTGCCTTATCCACACAGCCTAAAACATGGGTGTTTGGGCTATTAAGAATACAACAAGATGTCACAGCATTCAAGGAAACTGCAAAAGGCAGATAGCATAGATGTATGCATCTGGCCTGAGCTGCAAACAGCTGGTTTCTACAATGAGGAGTTATGGGCATACCTTCAGAAGCGCTGTCCTCCCAGCTGGCATCACTCTGACTGTGCAATGAAGCTCAGTTCCAGGGAGAAAAGAGAGCAGGCTGGTGTGCTAGCTCTAGTACTTAACATCACCACTGATTACTCTGCAGTGTAATTACAATTCCTGCAGATGAAGGAGATGCATTTCACTGGCTGGGAAGAAGGGAAGCTAGATGTTAGGAGGACAGAGGAGTGGAGAGGTAGACTGCCCTTAGCACATAACTTCTCAGAGCCTTGTGCTGGCCTTTCTTTTGTCTAAGAGGCAAGCAGGGGATGGACTGATTAATCAAAGTGTTGCAGGTACATGGACTTAGCACAACCAGCAGAGAACTAAATAATCATTTTTGCAGTGAGGATTGGCACCCAGACAGCACCAATGGAAAATAATAGCCAGGAGGTGGATTTGCCAGCCATTCAGCATTGTGGCAAGTAAGACTTTGTTCCCATCAAGAAACCAGACTTGTGGGTCTGAAAAACTGGAAGACTCCAGATCCACCCAGACTCTGTCCATATTCTGTCAGGTTGTGCTCTGGTTATAGCCGTGGTTCACAAGACTCTGTCCTGGTTCCTTCTTTTGCCATCTAGACTAAATCTCAGCTGCTCTCTTGACTTGCAATATCCTGTTCTGGCTTGGCCTATGCTATCACACCCCATCCCTGCCCAAGGAATGAGGCTTCCTGGAATCCAAAGATGCAAACTCCACTATGAAGGGTGCTTTGCAAAGTGGTTTGATGAGGACAGGCTGTGAGAATTTGGCAGCAAGTTATCATGGAAGGACATTAAGAGAGGTGGGCACAGAGATAGTGGCTGAGCACACAGTGAAAGCAATACGGCGGCTAGGAGGAGATGAAGAGGGGAGGGCAAAGAGAATGGTACAGAAGAGCTAGATGGAAAAGATGAGACTAGAAAGGTAGTGTGTGCAGTGGAGGCTAGTCCATTTGGGCAAGCAAGGCATTGCCCCACCAACCTCAGCCTGTCCTCAGTCAGCCCTCACTTGCCTGCCTCATTGCTTACAACCAGTCTAGGGAGTGGCACTGGCTGCTGGCTTGGGTTCAGCGTTGCCCTTGTGGAGCTCACAGCAGGGAGGAAGGAGGAGGCAAAGCTAGAATGCATTGGCTCTGCCTATCATTGACTCTGGCTCTACTTTGTTTTTATCTCTCTGCCATCCGCTCTACCAGTCCCAATGGGCACCAGCCATTACTGGCCTCATGCTGGCTGATAAAAGGAGAGAGAAACTACCAAAGTGGTGGAGGGGGGGGATGGGGGGCAGGCAAGAACGCAGGAGCATAATTGACTGAGCCAGACAGAGAGGGATGGTTAGGAGAGAGGAGCAGGCACCTCACTACTCAAGAAGTACTTAAAGACGATCAAAAAGTGGCAAGGTCACAGAGTAATTCTGCCTGAGTGTACAGATGCTTCTTATGGGAATACTGCAAAAGCTGTGGGGGTGGTGGAGGAGAGAAACACTGTGTTGCTCCCTGTTTATGAGGAAAAGTACATCGTCAAGTCTGGCTGCTAAAGATTAGAGTTGAAGAGTGTGGAAAAGGGCAGTCTGCAAAAAAATATAATAAATAAATAAAAATCAGAGTTGGCCATCTGCTGGCAAAAATCTGAGACTGCAACCCCAAGTGCAATCCAGGAGAGAAGGTAAGAGTCACTGCTGCTTTCAAGCTTCTGAAAGTGCAGGATTAAATCTGTAGGCCCTTTCCAGGCTATCTTGGTGGCCATAATGCATGGCTTTGCCTGGATCCTGCACAACGAAGGTGAAATCCTTCCCTTGAGGTTGTGCATTTGTTTGCAGTGCCCGCCACAACCAGGTGGCTGTTGGGTGTTTGGGAAGCACCATGCAAGGGGCTTTGACAGGTGGGTGGGACAGTCCACTCACCAGTCATCTGGCATAAACATGATTGACAGGTGAGTTGTCTCCCCCATCCACCTGCCAAAATTGGCCCATGGGAGTGGGGGCATTTAGCAAGTAACTGTTCGTAGTGTGGCTGGGGGAGTGATAAGAGCCCTTCCCTCCACATGTGGTCTCTGCTTTATCATCTTTTTAAAAAGGGGCTTAGCATCATTTTCCAATTTTATCAGAGGCTGCATGTTCCCCTGCTACACTCCTGCAGCAAACTACTCATTTTTAAAAAAGAATATGAATGATAGCATTACTTCCCCCAACTACACATACTGAATAATTTCCCACCACTTCAGAAACTTTTAAAAATAGGATTTTTTATGTTTTATTTTGTGCTTAAATGGTTGTGAACTCTCCCCTCTTAGGTGCTGAAATACACTTCTGTCTGCCCTGATGTTTTAAAAGCAGCAAATGGGTAGCCCTAGAGCAAGACTTCACTCAACACAGGCACACTCTCATGCGGGGTACCCGTCTACTATGTACTGTGTGGAGGACAGATGCCCCACCACAACTATATGTCCAAACACAGCCAGTGTAGGGAAGGGCCATCACTCATTGCTAGAGCACCTCTTCTGCATGCAGAAGGTGAAGATCCCAGGTCTAGTTCCCAGAAACTCCAGTTAAGATGGGCTGAAACCCTGCCGAGCCAGTGTAGCCAATACTAAGCTAGATATAATAATATAAGGCAGCTTCCTCTGTTCTAGTGGCTGATCAGAAGCAGAACAAATACAATACAAAACAAAAACCAACACTGGAAGATTTTTGTTGGTTGATGTCTTCTTCTTATCTCCTAGCTAGAAAGGCATTCAGACTTTATCAAATGTGCCTATACAAATGCAATAAATTGTTTGAGGTAACACTTCCTTTGTATATGGCAGCTTGTGGCTGTGCTGGAGTTAGGAGAAGGTTGTTGTTGTGCATGGAACCCCACTGACAGCGCACAAAATAAGCTGCAAAATCATTAATCTCCTCCCACCCAGATCATTAAAATCCCTTTCAGAAACAAGTAGGTTGTTTGGGGTTACCTGGTTTTCATGGGTTGCTTGTTTTTTGCAAGATTCTCCTGCACTGATCCAGACTACCAATTTTCAGAATTGGAACATTTCTGCCCACTTCATGTGTTTTCAGAGTTTTGCTATTTTGCGGGTGTGATTCCATCACCCATCAGCCAATTTAGGTTGTGGCATTAAAGGGGATTTGCTGCTTTTGTGTGACAAACCAGCTTCCAAAAAATAAATAAAAATATTTGTGGTAAGCCACTCTTGGCTCCCTCGGGAGGGTAGATGAGATTATTTATCATCATCACCATCATTGGGGGGTTTTTCTAGAAAAAAAGGTGCCGGTACTGCATACCATTGAGTACTCCCAGGAAAAAAAGCACTGATTATTATTTACATTTATATCCCACCTTTCCTTCAATGAGCTCAATGAGGTTCTCTTCCTCCACATTTTATCTATGAAAGTGAGTGACTGGCTCAGGGTCTCCCAGTAAGCTTCATGGCTGAGTGAGGTTTGAACTCTGGTCTCCCAGGTCCCAGTCTAGCACTCTAACCACTATACCACACTGGTTCTATATTTAATAAATAAATCAATAATAAAGTTTTGTGGGGGGTGCACTGGAGAGTGGGATAACATTTGCCTGACATGGCTTTATACAAACTCTCTGCAAACAAATCTGAATGAATGCTCAATAAACAGTCAGCGTTCCATAAACCTCCCTGCAAACTTTGTGCAAACAAATCAGGATAAATACTCAATAAAGAGATAATCTGGAAGCAGCCTTGGAAATCCTCCTCCCACCTCTTTCCAGAGAGGGAGACGTCATCCCTGCAAGGAAGAGACAAGTCTGGATGCTATGATTCTCTATAGTTAAAGAAAATGATTGGTGACTTAACGGTTTGTGTCTTCTTAAGATTGTATCTTCACAGTATGAGGCTAATGCATGTTCATTGCTTCATTCAAATTATACGGGGATAATTCATATTATGGTTATTCTTCACATTACATACCACATTAGCCCTTTAAAAAAAAACACACACACACAGACAGAGTGAGAGAGAGAATTCTTTTAAAAATTGCATCTGAAAGTGACCTTCAAGATTTTTTTCAGCAACCCAAGTCTGTAGCCAGCCTGTCGTTGGTACTTATTCAGAGCTGGGATGAGCCTCTGGTCACTTGCAAACTCTCAAAGTGGATCTATACTAGCAGTTGGTCCCATGATCTACAGCTATGGGTAGCTACTCAAGGAGATGCACTATTCCCCATGACCAGCTACTCTGTGCTCCTGACAGCTGCATCTTTTCTGTTCTTTAATGCAAGAAAGCTTGAATCTCATTAAAATAGTACAAGCTTTGTTGTCATTGGTTGTGGTTGAAGTCTCCTATACAAGAGATGAGGAACCCAGAGTCTTTCAGTAGTTGTTGGGCTCCAACTTCCATCATCTCCAATCAGAATTGCCAATGACCATGGATAACGGGAGATGAAGTCTAGCAACTCCAGAAGAGGGGGGGGGGGAAGGTTTCTAGGGCAGACTGTGTGCTTCCAAAGGACTTGAGACTTGCCACATTTCCGATCATAATTCAATCTCTGGCCACATTGCATAATTTTAAAATGTAAGATATTATAAATGCACAGCATTGGAATAGTAAGCTTCCTGATACTAAATTGGGCATGTGGTACTTCCTAGCCCAGGAGCATTTATGCTGTCTGGCAATATCCTCCTATAGTGGGCATAGCTAGAGATCTCTCTCTGTCCTGAACTTATTTCAGCTGAAGATACCACATTTGGAGGCAGAGACTTCCAACATGTGAAGCATGTGCAACTAGGGTTCCTCTCAGTTACATTAAATGAGGGTACAAAGTTTTCTGGAAGATTCAGGACAGAGAAAAGAAAGCATTTCTTCAAACATCTATCAAAATTGCTGCAATGACAGGTAGTGATGGCCACCAACTTGGATGGCTTTAAAAGAGGACAATACAAATTCATGTAGGGTAAGGCTATCAATGGCAACTAGCCGAGATGGATAGCTGCGAGCTCCATTGTCAGATGCACCTAAATAGCATTTGCAGAGAATTATAGTTGGGGGGGGGGACAGCTGTTTGCATTCAGGTTCTATTTGTGGGAGGAATTCCTATGGGCATCCGGTTGGTAACTGTGAGAACCAGGACGCCAACTTGCCCCCCACACTGAGGGGGCATGGTCATGTGATACATCAGGTGGCATGCCATGTAAGGTGTCATGTGATGTCGTCTGGTGTGTGCCAGGCAGGGGCAGGATGCTCAGAGGGCAATCTCTGTGCTTGCTCATCCCAGCCCCTGCCTGGCAGAGGCTGGGGTGCATGGAGGGCACCTGGTAGCTGTGGGGGGTGGCTCCCCCTAAATATGAGGGGTGCTGCCCCCTGACCAAAAATATTGGGGGAGCTGGAGCCACCTCCACCCGGTGAGAAGAGGTTGCTGGATCAGATGCCCTTTGGCCTAATCCAGAAAAGCTTTTCTTATGTTCTGAAAGCTATCCCCACCTGTCAAGAGTCTCAAGGCCTTGAACTGGTGACTTGAACATTGTAAGCCATAAGGTTGCCAACTGAGTAGAAGAAAAACTGGCTAGGTTTGCTTTTGTGCCTTTGCTTGGCCTTTAGAAACCAACAAGTGAAGTTTCTCAGAACGCAAAGATCAGCAATGTCTCTCACTGATGTCTGAAAATCAAGTTGTTGTTCAAAGGTACTGGGTTAGTTTGATGAAAAAGAGATTCTGCTTGCATGCCACCACTCAGCTGTAGTAAAAAGGGGGGAACTGCAGGGGCACCAGCTGAGGAAGAGACCATAGAATAGAAAAGACAATGCTCTCTCACCCTTATAAAACCTCCCAGGTCAGGAAATCTGTCCTTGTTGGTGGCTACAGACTGCCTACAGGGCAGGCCTGAAACCAGAAGCTGAGAATCCTGGGCACTCCCTTTCATTTGTTTAACTTTGGGATGCCTGGTTTTTTTTGACAGAATTTGTAGCCCATTTTGAACTTTAATGTATCAGGATGAAAGTATATTAGGGGATTACCTTCCATTGAAAATGGCAGCTTCAGAAGAGGGATTTTTCCTCAGGATCATGATATCTGAAGGACTATTGTATTTTAATATTTTGTTTGAAGCTGCCCAAAGTGGCTGGGGAAACCCAGCCAGATGGGTGGGGTATAAATAAATATTTTTATTTATTTATTATTTATTATTATTATTATTATTGGACTAAAGGGTTAAATGCTCTTTCCATGCCTACTCTGATGCTGTGAATTTGCAGTACCCACCACCACCACTACCATGGAAAGATGATACAATTTGCATTTAAAACAAAACAAAACAAAACAAAACAACACAACTGCATGTTAACACCCATGACTTGTGGAAGCCAATTGGTAGTTCAACATATCTCAGCCTGTGTGGCGTAGAGCAAAGTAACAGAGTACAGTGGTACCTTGGGTTATATACGCTTCAGGTTACAGACTCCGCTAACCCAGAAATAGTACCTCGGGTTATGAACTTTGCTTCAGGATGAGAACAGAAATCATGCTCTGGTGGCGCGGCAGCAGTGGGAGGCCCCATTAGCTAAAGTGGTGCTTCAGGTTAAGAACAGTTTCAGGTTAAGAACGGACATATGGAACTAATTAAGTACTTAACCCGAGGTACCACTGTATGCAGAGCCCTGGCTGAGTCTTGAGAGATTTTCTGCTCCCAGCAGCTAGCATCTTTCAGAGTCCCTAGTTAAGAGGAAACCTCCTCTCGCACACAGCTCAAAGTATCAAAGTGTTAATTGTTTCTAGACACAAGACAAAACTAAACACTACTACCTACTATATAAAGTTCTTATGGCCTTTGAACTAAAAAGACATGTGTACCAAGAGATCTGTTATTACTATGGCCATGCTAGCTAACGCTGCTGCATAAATTTCCTATCCAACTGAAGTACTCAATTCCTCTTACCCAATTTCCTTATAAGGCACTTAACCCTTTGATAGCTCTAAAGTTACTACAGTGGGAAGCATGCGTACTAGATACCAGTTTAGACAAAGGGAGCTTCCTCATGGTCTGCTAGAATTTTATTGCAGGATTAGAATTCACCTCCAGTTACTGACCACATTCCTTCTGAGCATGCTCAGTAAATTGAAACCTTATATGGTACCATTATTTACAATTCTACTTCAAGGATAGCATCAGGACATGCAACAGGGCAAGATGTGGACTTAATGAATGCAATGCCCTAGAAACTATCATACATGTAGGCATATTCCCGGGACCAATAGGAGGGTGAATGATTCAGCAAGTCTCAACCTTTCTGGTGTTGTTTTAACAGCCCAGTGCACCTGACACCCTTATCTCAGAACATCCAGACACTGGGGGTTGCTCCTCAAGACATGAGACCATGCCCTGTGTAATTTAACCCATTGTTCGCAATACACCAACAGTTAAATGTAAAGATGTATTTACCCTGACATCTAGTTTGGCCCTAATGCAACACATTTGCATGCTAGGATCTGCAAATCAGCCTTTGTTCATGCAATGAGAACTGATTGTATGATATATATCTTTTCCAGCTGTTGAGCAGATAGTTGAGCGGTTTGGTACCCCAGGCAGTGCTGAGTATGGCAGCTATCAGAGTCAGCATCTTCAGATACACAAAGAGCAAGCCAGCAGTTGCCATAGATATGCATTGAGAAGGAATCCCTTTAAACAGCTGCTGTGTGATCTGAGCTATGTGGCCAAGGGAGTCTTGCACATCCCAAAACATTGTTTCAAGAATGCAACTTGATTCTGTAGAAAATTGAAAGTGAGCGAAAAAAACAAGCAAGCAAGCAAACAACCCATGCAACATTGGGTAATATTGTGACCTTTTGCCATCCTTGAGATCTGGAAAGAGGAGCAGACCGAAGCCAGAGGAACTGAGTTAACTGCACACAGTATGATAAGCATCTGAGTAAAGCTGGAGACTATTTATAGTTATCAAGAAAGTGGTTTGAGAGAGGCTTTTCTCCCTATGTGGGCAGAGGAGGCTGATCACAACAGCAATGTGGGGGGAAGCCCCACTGGAATTTTCTCTTCACCCCCAAATCCAAATTGATGGCCCAGCAGGATTATCAACCCTTTCGGTTATATTAATTCCCTACCATTCAGAGACTCCCTAGAGCTCCCCCCCTTCTCCTCTGCTAGTCAATCACAGCTGTAGGCAGCACAGCCAATCACAAGCATCACTATGGCCAGAAAATCCACCCTTCATCTGTGTCTGGAGGAAACTGGGATGGTAGGAGGAGGAGTCTTTTAGCCTAACCTACCTTATAGGGTTGAGTTCAGTTAGATGCCAAGCAGTTGTACTACTGCATTGTTTGAGCATCTTCAATATAGGTTCATCCACACTTCCTCTTGCCCCGCCCCTCCCCCCCCGCACTGAATCACAGCAAATATCAATTGGGATTCCTCTGGATTGATGTTTGCTATGATTTTGTGCTAAAGAGCGGGTTTTCTGGGGGAAAGTGGTGATGCAAAGGCAAAACCTCTCAGACCCGTGCCTAGAAAGCATGAGACTAACAGAAAATGGCTCGGCCCCATGCTTTCTAGGCATGGACAAGCAGAAGTGTGGACAAGTCCTATATTTGCAAGGGGAAAGGATGGGGAGAAAACCAAAACAAATCAGAACTGCTTCCAGTGAGTCCGTTGACTGCCCCACCTGGTCCAGTGGTCACCACTAAAGCCCCTGGTATGCGGTTGTCTAATGTGTATATTTATCCCATAATTTCCTTGGACCAAAATGAAAGCATTTCACAATGTTTTGTTTTGCAAAACTGAAAGTGGGGGGAACGGGGTGTGTGTGTATGTAGTCATTACAAACAGTGTTCCTTCTTGTTTATTTATTTATTTATTCCAAAAACCCTTTAGCTTTCTCTCTGTCTTTCTCTGGGAGAGAGAGAAAAAACACACACCATATAATCCGTCTCCAGCCTAAGTGGGAAGCTTGTTAATGGCTGCTCGCTACACAACTGCAAAATCAATGAACAAAACTGTTATTTCAGAACCAGGAATCTGTGTTCCAGTGGCAGCTCTAAAATCCACATATACCCTCTTTATCTGGAGCGTGATGCACCTCTTTCTTTCTCTCTCTTTCTCCCTCTCTCTTCCAGATTCTCAGTTTAATTGCCTTCTTCCAAGCAGCAAAGAGCAGGGAATGCTTAGTACCGTACTTTTGGAAAGGTCAGAGGATACGATGGCTCCTACATGAATGGCTGTGTGTGATTTGTCTGCCTGCCCCAATGAGTCTCTCCTCTGTCCCAGCAAAATGGGGAGATAAATGACTACCAAGCAGCTGGGAGGGCCAACAAATGGCCCATTGAGAGTGCAGGAGGCCTCCGACGACACTCGTTCCTTCCCGAGGCAGAGCCCTGCTGTTCTTGGTTCTGCCCATTCACATCCATTCTCAGAACCTGAAATGGCCTTCTCCAAACTGCAGGTCATCTGCAGCAGGAGAATTTCACTGGGAGCCTTCTGCACTGCCAACTTAGGGTGCCTTCAGGCTGTCACTGTTTTGAAGAAGGGGCCCAAGCACATGTTGGAAATTCAGGTGTGTGCAATTAAAATGGGTTAAAGGGCTCTGTCGTCCTAGCACAACAAATCTGCTCTTTTAAGTGACTTTTCTGGTTAGGCAAATGATAAGGAAATGTACCGAAAAGTATGAACTAATTGTGCTCATTGCTGCATTGTGAACAAATGCTCAAGCAAAGACTGGACATAGTCTAACCTCCCTCCATGTAAGCTTTGTGCAAGAAAAAAGCAGGCTGAATGATGAATAAACAGGTTCTCTGGAAAAGCCCTTACACTGGCTTCATCCTACTTTTACCATCCTTGGCTGCTCTTAGAATCCTGGGAGCTGTAGTTTTCTAAAAGTGCCAAAGAGACATAGGGCTCATGTATACTGTTGTTTCATGTGGGTAACAAGCTTCCTGAACCTCCATTAATTCTCCATTGTCCACAAGATGTTCTTCTTCTCCAAATCACTGTCCTACCACACTTCTCCTTCCCTCAATCTAGCTTGGTTTTTTGTTTTTGTTTTCATACCAGATATACTCTGAAAAAGAGAGGAGCATGGGAAAATATGGATTGAAGGAGGAGAAAGTGTGGGAAACTGGTGATCTGGAGGAGAATGGCTATGGGAAATGAATGGAGGAAGCATGGATGAGCCAAGTGTCAGTCATTCTCAGCCCCTTTCTTTTAAGGAATTACAGTTTGCAGGGTTCCTTACAGAAGAAAAAAAATGCTGCTGTTATTCCAGTTTAATTCAGCTGTGCGGAGATGCTCCTATGGATGCAATTCCCTATGAATTTACCTGGGAGCAAGGTCAATTGTACTCAATGGGTCTTAATCTTACTTCAAAGCAGACATACATAGGATTGTAACTACTGGCAGATCTTTTCTGTGAGTGACCCTATTAGCTCATTTAGCTCTGTGATGGGGAACCTGTAGCCCACTAGGTGCTGTTGGGCTCCATCTCCCATCAACCCCAGCCACCATAGCTGTTGGTCAGGGATGATGGGCTTTTTAGTCAAGCAATACTTTTGAGACCACATATTCCCTCCTCCCCCAGTGAGTTGATCATAGAATGATGCTCATGTGTTCTTCACAAGTCCAGTCAGATGCCCCAGGGTGATGTGGTCTGCACAAGTAAAATGCTGTTTCAACTCTATTTTCTGGCTTGTCTAAAACTTTCCTGAAATGTCATAATTCCAGCTTCAAGTACTTAATACTCTGGCAGATGGAGAGATTGATGGTGGAACTGCAAATGACCCTGCTGTCAAAACCAGGCCTGGAGTTCATGAAGTAATGGTAAAGGGTGCCGCAGAGCATACTCAGAGTGCAAATCCCTCAATGTGCATATACAGCAAACAGAAGCTATGTGTCCAAGATTAGCGCTGAGGGGCTTCCAGGTCATCTTATACTCTGTAAAGCAGCCGACCCACTGATGATACCTGAGTGACTGATTTGTAGCAAGCAATAGGTTGGAGAGCTTGATATTTATAAAGGTATGAATCACAGCATCTATCATTTTAGAAATTAAGCACCATCCTTAAAACACGTCCCTTTCTGTTACTTTCACAATTATAAACACAGCTTATTGCAAAAAAACAAAAGGCATATGTGTACAGGCATATGCTTGTAGAATTCAAATAATGGGTTAGTAAAAACAGTTTCAGATGGCTGAAGCAAATTATTACTATTATTACAGACTAAACAGAGTATTTAAATCCTGGGGGAGACACACACATACACAGAATCTTCTGCTTGGCCCAGTTCTGCATTCCTGGGCGTGGTTTGCCTCACTGACCAATCAAGCTAGGTAGCATTTAAGCCATACAACCGAGATGGGTACTTCAAATGTCATGATGCTGATGATGTATCTCTGGACAACCCCCTCCTTTTGTTCAAAATTAAAAGGTGAGTCAAGTATATCCACCACTCGAGGCTGCCTGCTTTTCTCCACTATGCTTCAGACATCCAAAATCTCACCACCACCACCCTGCTTCTAGAGGCAATGCTTGCGCGTGTAAAACTCAGTCAGGAACTGAAAAGAGAGGGTTGGCAGAGAAGTGGGCCATCTGTATATAAACCACCTGCATTTCTCACAGGGCTAAGCAGTGCAAGGTAGAACAAAAAAACAAAACAAAAGCAGTCCATGTGAATTCATAGGAGGTGCCCCAGGGGTAAAAGATTGATTTGATATTAACAGATTCGTGCAGAGACTATAAAACGGTTGCACGGGGGTGGGAAAGAGACATCAGGGCCCTGGAAACCAGCTAGATCTATAGGGAGGGGGAGGGCCATGAAATGCAAACCTCCAATGTGCCCCACACCAGAACACATGCACAGCACATCTCCTCTTGCCACACCTGCTCCTTCTTGCACTAAACCACTTTCAAAACAAAACCAATGTCCCCGGGGCTGTGTAAAGCTCACTCTGTCTGACACTTCAACCTCACCAACTGTCTGGCACCTGCATTCTCCAACGAGCCCACACCCTGGCACCAGCCACAAAACACGACTAACTGAACTGCTTGGCATGCAAGTCCTTAAAAAAGAAGAAGTGGGCATCTATTTCTCATCTCCACCACCCTTCCCTGCCACATTCCACTGCTGATAATGAGCAGTCAAACGTGTCCACAACATTCTGCTGCAGATCCCGCCACAGCCAGCCAGCCAGCCAGCCAGCCAGCCAGCCATCCTCCGAATGGCTTTTTCACAACATCGCCAGCATCCCTCCTCCACCTTTATCCCAGCAGCCTGATATGCCCCCAAGCTCGGGGAAGCAGCAGGATTTCAGGGTTCCCGTGCACATCGCCATTCCCAGACACCACATCATCACACAACAACCTTGCTTCAAGAAGGGCCGGTGCCAGCCTGAAACTACCCTTTCCCTCCCCACCAACACCGTCCTTGGCATCATCACCCAAGCTCTCCTCCCAGACACCAGGAACCTTATCCAGCTCCATCATAAAAGAAGCAAAATGCCCTCGGGCAATAAATAAGAAGCCATGCCACACACAAAAAAAAGCTACCCAGCATCTGCTCCTACCTGAGGGTGGCGCTCTCTCCTTGCTTGACGGTCACGTTGTCCATCGCCTTGGGGAAGGTGGCATCTCCGCTGCGCACTGGCACTCCTGCGGGCACAAGGAAGAGGAGCCTGAGAGACAGGACGACCAGGCACCGCCAGGGCAGGACTAAGCACCCACCGACCCCCATCCTGGGCTTTCCTCAAGGCAAAGATAGGCAACGGTGGTAGTGGGAAAGAGATGAACTGATGAGGCTCTTTGGGGGTGGAAGGCAGAGACGAGAGACGGAGAAAGGGACGCCTGACGGACGGATTAGCAAAGTCCCCAGAGGCAATCCGAAACCGGAGATCCAAAGCTCCCAAACAGCATCTAGAAAGTGGTCCCCAGTGTTTCTTGGGTGCCGGGCGCAGGAGGTTGAGGGGAGCAGAAGAGGAGGAGGAGGAAGAGGAGGAGGCGGCTGGCACGGGGCTGAGCTCAGAGACGAGAGAGAGAGAGAGAGAGAGAGAGAGAGGGGGGAAAGAAGGAAGGTCACGGCTCTTCTTCCCCGCCTGTTTTTCCTTCTTTTTTCCCTGATGCCACCTTAAGATTCCGTCGGGCAGGCGCTGCGCAGATCCGGCATCAAAAGTTTATAACCCAAGAAGGGAGGGCAATGCAACTCTCTCTCCCTCTCTCTTCCACCCGCTCTCTTGGGCAGGAAATAGGAAGGGAGGACCGAGAGAAGGGGGGGACCCAAGGATAGGGAGAGGGGCAAGTTGGGCGCTGAAAGCCTTCTCCAATGATCCTATATAAATTACAATCCGCACACACAGAATGTCACTCCAAACTTCCTTTGCGTCAAGACAGAGCTCTCCAAAGTCCAAGGAAGGTTCGCAAGGCAAGGGTTTGGGGGGACTCAGCCCGCTCCTGGCAGGCTCTGCAAAGGGCAAGCTTTCGCTCGCTTCTCTCCGTTTCCACCCGAGCGAGCTCCAGGTAGGGCGGCAGAGAGACAGTGAGAGAGGAGCCCCTCGGACCAGGCTCGGCTGCCTCTCTCCAGCACTTTAAAGGACGCGGGCTGGCAGGAGTAGCGAGCGGGAACCGTTGGCAGCTGCTATTCCTCCTGCTCTCGCCGCTGCCGCCGATTTTCTCTCCTCCTCCTCCTGCTTCTTCTTCTTCTTCGCCACCGCCGCCGCCAGTTTCAGCATCCCCGCTCCGCTCTCCCTCCTCGCCGGGAGCATCTCTTCTGAATCCCTCTCGCGCGCGCCCGCCGACATCCGAGGGTTGTCATGGCAGCGACTGACCAACACTCGGGGCTCCCCGGCACAGCCACACGCTGCACGGTGGGGCAGGAGCCGCGCATTAATCTCGGCGGCGGAGCGGAGGACAGCGGAGCGGCCGCGGGGCTGGCGGGGTTGGGCGGAGAGGAGGGGGGATAGAGAAAGCGAGGAGCTCGCCCCGCTTTTTTCTTAACCCTCCCGGAGCCAGAGCTCTGGGTCCGGCTGCGGAGGACGGGGAGTAGGCATAAGCCAGGCTTGGGCAAAGCGGGGTCCCCCCACCCCCACGGCTGTGCTGCTGCCATCGCGCTCAATGCTGCAGCACCGGCAACATGCACCAAGCTGGGACATGCAGCAGCAGCAGCAATAGCAATACACACACACCGCTTCCAGGAGTCAGGAGGCTGGGAGGCAGAATGGGAAACCCAGAGACACTATTGGGATTGGCTAGCTTAAAACAAAAATGCAGGGAGGCAGTCATGGGGTCACACAAGACTCTGCTTCAGATTAGGAGAGGTGTAGGAAGTTATTTCTACTCAGCCAGACCCTTGGCCCATCTAGCTCAGCATTGCCTGCTCTGACTGGCAGGCACCCCATTTGGATACAGAAGATGTATAGGAAGCCGTCTTATACTGAGCCAGGCCATTGGCCTATCTTCCCTGGTATTGTCTACACTGACTGGCAGTAGTTCCCCAGGGCTGAAGCAGGGAACTTGCCCAGCGCTACTAGGAGGTGCCAGAGATTGATCATGGACCCTTCTGCATGCAAGGCTATACCACTGAGATATGGCTTGGCTGGTACTGCTGGTGGGATGGCAGGCAGGGTGCCCAAACAGAAGGTGGTGCAAGGGTGAAGGATGGGCAGAGCCAATGGAGGCTGATCTGTTAAGGCAAATGATGCACTGCTTCATCAACCTCAGCCAGCTGCTACTACTCCTGACTGCCTGTTTTCTTACAATCAGGACTGGCCCAAGACATTTTGGCACCAAAGGTAGACCCCAAAATAGCACCCCCATCTCCAACAGCAAAGAAGTGGTCTGGGAAGATTTACATCAAGAATGTGAGGGAGAGAAAGATTGGCACTGGGATCTGCTGCCCTGGCAGACCCTGCCATCTGAGCAGGTTGTCTCACCTTGCCTTTTCAGAGGGCTAGCTTATTCTTCCTTCCTCTCAGCCAGTGTAATGGTAAAGAGACCCTGACCATCAGGTCCAGTCGTGGACGACTCTGGGGTCGTGGCGCTCATCTTGCTTTATTGGCCAAGGGAGCTGGCGTACAGCTTCCAGGTAATGTGGCCAGCATGACTAAGCTGCTTCTGGTGAACCAGAGCAGCGCATGGAAACACCATTTACCTTCCCACTGGAACGGTAACTATTTATCTACTTGCACTTTGACGTGCTTTCGAACTGCTAGGTTGGCAGGAGCAGGGACCGAGCAACGGGAGCTCACCCCGTTGCGGGGATTCGAACCACCAACCTTCTAACTGGCAAGCCCTAGGCTCTGTGGTTTAACCCACAGCACCACCCATGTCCCTTGCATCACTCAGTGTAGCCCCTTGCAAAACTTAGCAGGGAGGAAGATGGGGACAAAAGCAGAGCAAAATTGGCCTTCCTGTCTTCCACCCTACCAGTTCCAATAGGTACAAGCTGTCACTGCATGAAGACAACTAATTCTAGTTTCACCTCTCTCCTCTTCTCTGCTGGATTTTGCAAGGACAACACTGAGACTATGCAGGAGGACGAAGCTGACAAAGGCAGTGACATCCCTTGCACTGGTTGCAAATAAGGAGAAGGCAGGCAGGGGGCTGGCTGAGGGCAAACTGAGCTTGGTGGGGCAATGTCCCATTTGCCCAAATGGAGCAGTGGCCACAGCTTAGGGTTTCAGATGCAGGACATTCCCAGCCCTAGCTGGAGATTCCTGCATTGAACCAGGGTCTTTCTGAATGCAATGCAGATGCAAACTGGAACCCAGCTTTGTTGCAAGATGGCTGGCATCTTGATGCATGGAATCATGGAATCTGAAATCACAGAACCATGTTTTAGAATCAAGGTATGATGAATTTTAAAATTCCACTGAAGTAATAAAAATTTAGTTGGGCACTAGTCAACTAAGTTCTATTCAGAGTATAGACCCGCTGAAGTTAACAAACATGCCTAAGTTCAGTGTATTCCTTTCAATAGGTCTACTCCACATAGGACTCACATTGGATACAACTTTACAGCTGAAAGAACAACAGAGATCATTTCCTGCCCAGTGCAGCAGAATAATAAAATCAGGGAATACAATTTTAAAAGCAGAACTTTTAAAATAGAGCTCTGTCTTTCCTTGTTCCTCCTCCCACCTATTTGTTTGATGCTCTCCAATTTAATGCAACCTGTTTACATCTCATTCTGGGAACTGAGCTATAGGTATCCATGTAGTGTGGGAGTAAACCAGTGTACGTACTTATTTATTACATCTCTCTTTCCCTTTCATGGAGTTCAGGGCAGTGCACATGGTTCTTCTCAACCCTTTTATAATCACAACAGCCCTGCAAGGTTCTGTTGTGGAGTGTCATGGGGGGCGCTTCTAAGGAAAGTTTAAAGAAGGCACATGAGTGGGTTATTCAACATTAAACTTCAAAACACACACACAGAGCAGTGCATTTTTAAAGTATGTTGTTGAAAGGCCCCATTGGAACTGGTGTATTAAGTATGCATACCAATGGCTCCAAGAATAAGGTTCCTCTGCTCCCCATATCAGGCGGGGGGTACATTTGTCTGCTGTGCATCTGTTTTGTATGGCAAACCCTGAAACCATTACAAAGGAGGGCTTGCTGTGGCAGCATGCAATAAACAAATAAAAATAAGTGCAGCTACCACAACTTTCTGACACAGCTAGAGGCTTTGGAGCATTAAAAATGGAAGGGTCCTTGGAGACCCAATTTGTGAGAATGTGTGAAAGACAAAAAAAGGAGCAAAGCAGAGGGAGAGGAGAGGTAGCTAGGCTCCCTTGGCTACTATTTGTGACTTTGCGGCAAAGTCTCTTGATTCCAGAGAAACTTCTCTTAGCAATGGCCAGCTGTGTGTTTCTGCCATAGCTCAACATGAGAGCCCCTGCTCTTCATGCAGACAGTCCTAAATCCAATCCCTGGCATTTATTGGCTGAAAAACTCCAGGCTAAAATCCTGGAGAGATGTTGCCAGCAGGGGTAGATTTTGGTCTTTCAAATGTCAGTGGCACCCTATGCAAGGCCAACATTTGGTGACCCCCACCTCTCGCCTTCCGCTCTGCTCAATTCACTATGACATAGTTGCAACGGGATGCAGAGTCTCCTTCAGCTCAGCACCCAGTGTGGGGGAACTGGTCGCGATGCCCTAAATCACCTCTGCTGCTGGTCAGTGTAGACCAGTGCTTCCAAACTTGGGTCTCCAGCTGTTTTTGGACTATAACCTCTGGCCACTGATCCTGCTAGCTAGGGATGAGGGAAATTGTAGTACAAAAACAGCACAGTGATGTAAACAATACAGAGCAAGGCACACCAGTGGTCCGACTCTGTATAAGGCATCTTCTTATTAATTGAGCCTGTTTTTTGTTTGGGGGAAGGGAAGCCACAAAACCCTTATAACTCGGTGGAAGAGTATCAGGTTTGCATGCAGACTTCCCCAAATTCAATTCCCAGCAACTCCAGGTAGAACTGGACAATGCCTCCTGTTTGAATAACTAGAGAGTCACTGCTGGTCTGACTAGGCAAGTTTGCTCTTCCCCAAAACACTTTCCACTTGTACCTGAGGAAGCAGGGATGGTTGTGCCAACAAAATCCTCCTTCTTTATGCCAATGCAAGGGTGGCTAAGCTGCGGCCATCCAGATGTTAGTGAACTACAATTCCCATCAGCCCCACTCTGCATGGCCAATGGTGAGACATGGTGAGAGTTGTAGCTCCCAGCTTAGCAACACTTAACACAACATTGGTCACACACACCATTCCATTTTGAGCCTTGTCTTGGTGTTAGAACATCTGCTTTGCATACAGAAGGTCCTAGGTTCAACATTGATGTCTCCAGGTAGGGTTAGTAAGGCTTCCTGCCTGAAATTTTCAGCTAGATGGGCCATTTCTCTGGCTTTCTGTGGGAAGTTCAGCAGTTACAGCTTTTCTCACTCCCTGCATGAAAAACAGCACCTGCCAGAATTTCCTCTTCTGTCTAGCAATTAAAGGAACAGTCCTCATTTGCAGCTGATCACCCCAGACATGGTGTAGCCTGGTGTTAAGCAAAAGTAAGTGTGATATTAGAATGACTTTATCTGTATATGGTCCTCATTATGATAAGGTAATATGGCATATAGGCACCTGGAAGGTTGCCCTCACAAGGGATTGCAACATTTGGGCTGAGAAAAGGGTCCTACACACTTGACATAATGGATGTGCTGGCCACAGCTAACGGGTGTACTTTAATATAGGTTTATAGAATGTTAAAACTATCTTAATCTGTTCAGATCCCACTCCAAAAAGGAAAAAAGAAAGGCCGGGTTAATTAACCTTGAGCTCACTCTCAATCAACAGTACAGATTAGAATCATATTTTACATGCTCTTTGGGAAAGTAAATGCAGAAGTAGTCCATGCTCTCACCAATCTGATGTGTACAGTAGGAGCCAAGGAGCAAATAATTCCGATCCAGCAATCTTAATACAAATGCCCCCTGATGGATAAGGTGAACTTTCTAGTAGTCAATTTGATCAGGGGGTGAGGAGGGGAATTATCTGACCAATAAGATGAAGACAGTCTGGTGCTGCAGACATGGTTTTCGATGGAGACTTGTGCACAGCTTTTTGGAAGTTAGCCCTATTGAATTTTTTTAATTTTTTTTGCCATTTATTTCTTTGAAACGCATACTTTCCTTTAAAAGATGTTTCATCCTGGATATTTTTTATTGCAACAATAATAAATATTAAAGTCTTAATGGGGCCTGAGTAAACATACCTAGGATATTGAACTACAAGGCTATAAAACTTATGCACACTGGGAGTAAGATCTTCTGGACACAGTGAGGCTTACTTAAGGGTTGGACCTTAAGACTACAAAGAGCAAGATTCATATATTTGCTCATACCCTGAATCTCACTTAGTGTCCTTGTGTTAAATCACTTTCCTATCAGCCTGGGCTATCACATGAGGTGGTTGTGAGAACGAAACTGAATTGCATCCATGTATGCTGCTTTAACCTGTTTGGAGGAAGCACTGGATACAAATAGGAAAGGGGGAAAGCCTCACAATTCAGCTGACATGGCCAGACTCTGTCCATGAAGACACTCTGCTTCCCAACCTTCTTTCCCGGGAATAATCTTACTCAAGGCTACGAAAGGAGAGGGAGCAACAGACTGCACAGGGGTTTTATTCTAATAAGGCATTCCCAGAGCTAGGTGGGGGACACACCAAGACCTTGCAATTATGTATTGCAGCAGACCCTCCAAGTGTCCCTATTTTCCAAAGACACCCCTCATTTAGAGAAGCTATCCTGGTTTCTGATTTGAACCTGGAATGCACTGCTTTCACTTAGGATGTCCCTATTTTCACTGGAGAAATGTTGGGTGGTATGGAGTTATCCAACCCCCAAGCTGCCTGAAGGCAATCCTTATAGGGAAGTGGTTGTTTTTTTTAATGTTTAATGTTCTTTTATTATTTTTTTATACATGTTGGAAGCCCCCCAGAGTGGCTGGGGCAACCCAGTAAGATGTGTGGGGTATAAATAGTAAAGTTTTCATTATGGAATGGGACATCCCTACTTTCATTGGATAAATGTTGGAGGGTATGTTGCAGTTCAGTAGAGTTTAAGGGAGGAAAGAGAAAACACAGAGGCAGAGAAAGATGAACATTTGTGATGAATACTTGAAATGGGGTCAGTGGCACCATCAGTGAAGAACTTTGTGGCAGACGCTCAGAGCCCCACCCTGTAGAATGAGCAAGAGGGGGCCCCCAATGCAGTAGAGCTGGCTTACCATGTTTTGAAATAAAGAAAGCAATGCACATTTAACCATTAAATCCAGAACCTAAAATTGCCTAGCCGCACTACTGAATGGGACCTATCTTGCAGACTGAGGTTCTTTACCAGCAGGGGTAGAAAGATTGAGGACTACTGTGCTATCCAACAGGCTGCAAGCCAGAATTACACAAAGAGGCCAGCCACTCCACTCCCCCCCCCCATATCCGTGCACAAGAAGTAGGCAGACTTTCTCAGCTGCTGCTGCTGCTGCAAGAGTTTTCTGGTCTGCTGGGTAAATTGGTGTTTACCCCTCGGGATAAGAAGCTGTTGACACATGGAGCCTGTTTCAGAAATACTGCTGAAATACCAGTGTGTGATGTATAAAAGTGAGATTTACACACAAGCAAACCCTGCCTGGGTGCATGTTTGATTTGGAAAGGAAGATGAACCAGCCTCCAGAGAGGAAAATATACAAAGCTCTGCATACTCAATAGTTGAGGATATACAGACACAGGAAGAGACAGATTGATTGACAGTCTGCAGAAGTCAAAATGGCAATGAGCAGTTGGGTATCTGGGTAGTAAGACCATCCCTGATCCACCAATCAGTTCTACTAGGGATTAAAATCAACTCTCCCTGCCCTCTACATTAATTCTATGTACCACCCAGACCAATCAGCATTCCCTTTGGCGTAAGCAAAGTAATCATCATTGCATTCCTTTTAAAGCCACTGGTCCTGTTATTGCTGATTTTGTCAGCTGAATCCATACCACATTGGCACAATGTAAGGTTTTGCCATTAGATTCTGATGCATTAATAAGTCTCTTGCCCACAGTTTCCCCACATTTCTCATCGCCCCTTGCTTTCAAAATGTTGAGTTATATCTGTGAAGATGTTTTGGCCTTGCTCGCTGACTGGCATCTCTGAATATCAATTCTCCACGATGTGCAAGACAATATTATGCCTGTTTGCTAAGAAGTGAATCCCATTATGCTCAATGAGGTAAATATGCATAGGATTGCAGCCCTAGAGACCTGAACTTTGCTTCATGCATAATCCAAGTCACCCTGATATCTAGAAAATGCCAGACACAGAGGTTTGTGCTTCTTTCCCTCAAAAGTATGGCTCTGCTATTAAAGTTGATTTGTTGCTCTTGTGCAACAAACTTGCTTCCCCCTCCCCACAAAAACCCATATTTTTTGCTACGAGGAAGGTGATTGGAGAATGCACTGAAAATTGTGTTTTTGCTTCATGCAACATCATTTTACCTTCCACAAATGAATATGACTAAATGATCCATAAATGACTATTGTTGATCCAACCCCCAAGCAAATGTTGTGCAAGCAAACCAGGATAGGTGCTCACTAAACAGGTCATCTGGAAACGATCACAGTGTACTTAAGGAAGGTCTAGATTTTCCAGAAAATCAAAATGTGACACACAGGTAATCCAAGTCACCTTGATTGCTAAAGAGAAAATATAACTTCATGCAACTCTGCCTCAAAGTACTGTACCCCAAAATAAGTGGACCAGTTCCAGATGATGATGTGCAATTTTGAAGCTATTGAGATGTGATTTCTAGATAAGTCAGGATAGTAATCATATATTCTGCGGTGTTTCAAGACTTATTCTGGGTCCGTTTAAAAACCTTGCCCTGAATTTGCTTTTGAACACAGGCATGGCACACACACACACACACACACACACACACACACAAACGTAAGAGTCCTAGCATCTGTGAAGAAAGGAAACCAGCTCTGAACGTGTGCCAAGTGCCTTTCATTCACCATTGAGTATCCACAGCCTTCCTCTGCTAGGAAGCTTCATGTCCACAGCCACAACCACACACAGACACACAGACACATACACACACACACTCAATTGTGCATGCAAACACACACATACGTGCACGTGCATGCGTGTGTGTGTGTGTGCGCGCACACACACACACACACACACACACTGTGTATACACACCTGCTATGATTACATGTTCAGGTAACAACTGTGTAAAGGGGAGCTCGGGACTTTTAACCCGTTTTGTTACTTTATTATTTCTTTCTTTATCCCCACACACCACCTCCCCACCACCTCCTCTCCATCTGCAATCTGTTTTTTTCTCCATTCCCCTTTTTTCTTCTCTCACATGTTCCTAGCTGCTAATTTTGAGCTTGGTGTGTGTGTATGTGCATGTGTGAATTAATTCCAACACTCTTCAGTCTTGCTGTTTGCTTGACTATTTATCCACTTGCCAATAACTATTCTTATTTCTCCCCCTCACCCCGGTCTTTCTGTCTCCCGCCCCCACCAATGTGATGTGCCTCACTGCTATTAAAAAGGGCTTCAGTAGATACTGGGCACTGGCAGCTGGATACTCTGGTGTCCAATTAATAGCATGTTCCCAAATGCCAGCCAGGACTATAATTAGAGTAATGAAGTCTTACACTACAGGGAAAGATGTAGATTGCAAAGGGTCAAGAAAGCATTCCATGCTTCTATTGGATTTCAGTCAAGAATCACAGTCCCAAACCCAACCAAGCCTTAATTTGAGTCAGGGACAGAAATGGAATCTAGCTACCAGGGCTGAACCTTACAAACTGGGAGAAAGGAAACCAACTCTGCTGAGTATGCAGAAAGGTGCCCAGGGTGTTTCCCAGTGTTCAGTTCCTTTGCTTCTTTTTTCTCCTTCTAGCTCACCAGAGAGTGCATGTGCTTTTCAATAAAACACTGCTAAAAAGCAGCCCCATCGTGATTTCATATGCTGTTCTATGAGGATTATTTTTGTATGCTGCTTTCCTGAGGGTAATTTTCCTCTGCCATTCCAGGTTGGGCATCTGGAAAGCCAGTGAGCCTATTGTCATAGCCATACAGAAACTGGCTGCAATTTTGCCACCCCAGGAGGCAGGGTCTGCCTGGGGACCAAATAAGCCGAGCCAGCTGCTCTCTCCAGAGGTGGGGCTTTGGTGTGAACCAAAGGGAGAACCTCTGCCTTGTGGCCCACAAAAAGGCACAGTCCCAATCTGTGCATCAGTAAAAACACTGAATAAAAATAATATTGATGCAATTGCAATTATACATAAAGGGTATTGGGGTCAATGGAAAGAGCATGAGAGAGAAAAGGGAACTGAGAAATGTCAGGCAGAGTGTAGATATGTGACTATGCTCAAAAGCTTCACGGGTAAATAATAATTAGGAAGTGTTCGTTACTGCGTTGGAATGATCAGCCATACGGCAGTTTGTGGGCCTCCTGTATTTGTCAGTTGCAATTGCCATGGATATTTTTTATATATAGAAAGGCAAGATATACATCTTGATAATAAATAATAAAACCAAACCATACAGATCCATTACAGAAATCTGAACTCTTTCAATTGCAAAAGTTAGGCTTTTGTCAGAATAACCTCCTGAAGTCCCTAAGCATTTGCCCTGTCATCTCCATTGGGCAATCTCACTATCAGTCATGGCTGGTGCCCACTGGGACCAGTAGGGTTGAAGACAGGGAGCCCAACTGGAGGTGGCACCACAGTCAATGACAGGCACACCCAACTCATTCTAGTTTTGTCCCATTCTCCTCCTTCCTGCTGAATCCTACAAGGACAAAACTGAGAATAAGAAGTGGGGAGAAGCTGACAGGCACTGCCATGCCCTGAACTAGTTGTATGAAAAAAGTTCAGCAGGTGGAAGATAGCTGATGGCAGACTGATGTAGGTGGGGCAATGTCCCATCTCCCCTCACACCACACAATATGGAGCCATTGGTCATTGGGTCCATGCAAACCACAACCAACAGAAGAAGAAGAAGAAGAAGAAGAAGAAGAAGAAGAAGAAGAGGAGGAGGAGGAGGAGGAGGAGGAGGAGGAGGAGGAGGAGGAGTTTGGATTTGATATCCTGCTTTATCACTACCCGAAGGAGTCTCAAAGCAGCTAACATTCTCCTTTCCCTTCCTCCCCCACAACAAACATTCTGTGAGGTGAGTGAGGCTGAGAGACTTCAAAGAAGTGTGACTAGCCCAAGGTCACGCAGCAGCTGCATGTGGACGAGCGGAGATGCGAACCCAGTTCCCCGGATTACGAGTCTAGCACTCTTAACCACTACACCACACTGGCGTTGTGCCTTCTGTCTGTGGTGGATACAAGGATCTAGATTTTTATTACTGTACTTGCAACAGAGACTTTTTAAAGAAACCCCATGCATCACCACCATCATCCCCAAAGCACTTTGAGATCACTGGCTAGAAGAGCCATCACCATAAATTTGCTAAATACCATCATAATAGCATAAACATGGGGTGGAGTGTGAACTCCCTGCAAGATGACTCAAGTGAGTTGAGCTTGGCGGGAGGGAGGGAGGGAGAGCTTTGACTGCAATACCCAAAAACAAGCAAACAAACAGAACCCTTTAAGACCTGCAAAAGGAGTGGAGTGGGGTGGGGGTTGCTGGCCAAGTACATTTTCTCCCCACCTAAACGTCCTTTTCAAGAAAAGTGGCTCTCTAAAGCTGCTTGCATTTAGTTGGATTTATTGTTGCCCACCATATTCCACATTAACGGCTCGCTCTGTTTAGAAAGAAAAGAAATGCTCACCTCTAGTTTTTCCGCGGCCAGCTCTTCTGAAATCTAAGACCCTCATACAGATCCATCAAATGGACTTTTCCTTACTACTCCAATATTTTTCTAACACCTTCATCTTCTTTTATGTTCGCAGTAAATCAAGAGCCAACAGCATCTAAAGCTTCTTTGTAGCTTCTCTATCTTGGCTTTTAATATATTTTACTATCTCACTACCATGGTTTTATTTTATATATATATAATGCAATGTACATTGGACATCAATGATTTTGGGGGAAGGGGGAGAGAAAGAGTACTCAGCATGCATGAGCATCAAACCCCTATGGGCACTGGGGTGGGAGATTCAGAACAGACAAAAGGGAGGATTTCTTTACACAGCATGGAGTTAAACCATGGAACTCACTACTATAAGATATAGGACTGGCCACCAATTTGGACAGCTTTAAAATTTGTACAAATGCATGGCTGCAGGCCATGATGACTACTGTCTCCAGGATCAAAGGCATTGTGCCTCTCTGAATACCAGTTGCTGGGGATAATATGTGGAAGAATACTCTTGTGCTCATATCCTGCATTTTGGGCTTCCCATAGGCCCCTGGTTAGCTGTTGTGGGAACAGGATCAGGACTAGTTGAGCCTTAGGCCAGATCCAGCTGGGCTCTTGCTTTGTTCTTATGGAGCAGATTTAGGATGTGCCAGATGGTGAATTTGCTTTTTAATCACTCAGCACTTAGCAAACATGGGTTGTATTCAACTAGTTCTTACTCAGAGTAGGCCCAATAAAATGAGTTAGCTATGTCCCTAATCATTATTATTTCATTTATACACCACCCATCTGGCTGGGTTTCCCCAACCACTCTGCAGAATAGTAAAAGCACAATAAAACATCAAACATTAAAAACTTCCCTAAACAGGGCTGCCTGTCAGATGTCTTCAAAAAGTCAGATAGTTGTTTAATTCCTTGACATCTAAAGCATTCCACAGGGAGGGTGCCACCACCAAGAAGGCCCTCTGCCTGGCTCCCTCCCCTCAGTGAGGGAACCAGGAGAAGACCCTCAAATGAGGACCTCAGCGTCCCAGCTGAATGCTGGGGGTAGAGACCCTCCTTTAGGTATACTGGGCCGAGGCCATTTAGGGCTTTAAAGGTCAGCACCAACACTTTGAATTGTGCTCAGAAATGCACTTAACTTCAATGAGTGGCAATCATCACTAGTTCCACCAAAGTAGAGGAACCAGTGAAGTCAATTGATATGGCTAAATTCAGTGGATCTACTATGAGTAAGACTTAGCTGAATTCCACCCACTGGGTCTACTGTGAGTAGGACTCATGTTGGGTACCAATTTGCCTCCAAGACTGGTCAGATACATGTCCTTTGGAGGAACACTTGCAGGATCACAAACAGCCAGGGCCACAATGCAAGGCCAGGCTAGATACCAGGCTCCCTAACAGGTAGGAAGCTCAGAGTTTTGCCCCAGTGCTGATATGGAGCATACTGACAATTTAGTCCTGTTGCTCTAGGTGTGGGTGTATGAATTCTTGCCTATTTTGAAGGAGCTTGTTTGGGAATGAAGGGCCACATGCTGTTATGCAGGACATATGCTCCAGTGGACCTGAAAGGAAACCGCAGTTCCTTGGCTCACTATGCTAGTGAAGGAGGGCTGCAAAGGGCTGAAAATGGGCTTGGGGAGGAGACACAAGTAGGGACCAGGGGGAGGAGAAATTCACTAAGTTCACATTTTAATACGGGCCTACCTAACATGCATTTCCTGAACCATTAAGGGAACTGAAAGACAGCCGTCCTCCTGAATTTGTACTTCTCTGAATTATGCGATGCAGTTTTCCAATCAAAAAGCATACACAAAAATGTGCATATTAGTGAAAATGACGTGCAAAGTTACATTGCCTTAAGGGGGGAAAATGCTTGCAAAAATGTATAAATCGGGAGAAATATAACCCCCCCAAAACATACTTTTTAAAAGAAAAGTTTGCAAACTGAAATTGTAGAAATTACAAGCAGCACAGTATATGAAATGGTTGCTTTCTTTACATTATGGCAACTAAATCACTGCTCTTGGTATCTTAGACAGTCTCCTACTGCAGTGATGAGAGCAGTCATTAAAGGACAGAATTTCAGACACCCTGTCTCAGCAGACTTCGCCCTCAACACCTCCTGTTGTTTATGCTGTTTAGATATTTGTTCTAGCCCCATCCCCACCTTCCACTATTACTTTTGAGTTCCACTTCTCTATTTGCAGCCAGGCTTGGAAATAAATGCAGCAGCATTTCATCAGGGATGCTGTTTTTATAGCCCACTGACAAATCCCCACGAGATTTCAAACTTCATTTTTGCAAAACTGGGGAATGCACAGAATTCAATCCATATCTGTACCATCTGTGGGGCATGATTTGTCTGCAGACCATGCAGGAGGAGAGCCCTATGCCTTTGTGATCTAGCTTGAAAATTCTTTTCGGTGAATGTTTCCTAAATGACCAGTAATTACAGATGGGAGCTAATTAAAAATAATAATGGAAGGGGAGTGAAGGGTAGAGGAAATCGTGCTCTAGGGAGTCAGAAGTGTTCTCGGTTGCTCATTTGGCCAGATAATATTTACTGCAAAGGGGGATCGGGGGCAAGCTGGAGTTGTGTGTAGGAGGAGATGGAGGGGGTTTGGGGCTGTGTGTAAATCTTAAAGCATTGGATGAAAGGAACGATGAGTATAAGAAATGCAGGGCGACAGAAGTCAAGATGGAGATGGAGAGAACTGAAAATAATAATCAAGAAAAGGAACTGAGGGAATAAAGAAGACATATTATAGCAGCCTATTATTTCTTATACACAAACATAGATATAATTCCATATTTTGCTTCCATCACAACATGGAAGAAGGCAGCATTCACAATCTGCTCATGCTCTGTGGAAGATCTGAGGAGCCTTCCTCAGCCTGGGGACTGCACTCCTTTCTACATTCAACCATGGGCTTTCCAAGTCAGGACAATGCAGATGGAGGATTGGCCAAGGACCTAGGGAGGTCTCAAGTAGGATGTGGGGTCCTCTGCCAGGAGTGGGGGAATCTGCTGGTGAGAATCTCAAGGGGGGGGCATCCTCAACCTGCTCTCTTCTCCCCTCTGTCCCCATGATGGGAGCTGCAAGTTCCATCTCCCTCTCCAAGCTTGTCAGAGCTACTCTCTTACATGTCTGCCCTATAGGAGCTCTGAGAGGAGCTCTGTCTGTCCAGAAGGGGCTGTTTCACCAGACCCATCCACCTCGCAGGAGACAGAGACATCTTCTCCATCACCTGGTTCTCGGAGGAGTCAAAAAAGAAGGAGGAGGAGTCAAAAGAGAGTCCCCCCTACTAAGCATAGCAAGAGGTTTCAGAAACACTTTCAGCCTTAAGATGACCCCCCCCCCTATTCTTATATGTAAGAGAGCAGAGAGGTGTGACAGCATCAGATCAACAAAGCTTTGGCAGTTACAGCACCTGCCTTTGTTGTAGCTATATTTAGGACTGACCATGTGTGCTGACTGAAATGCCTTAACCTGTCAAATTCCTTATATACTGTAGTAATCTAAGCATCAAAGCCTTTGGAAAGAAACTCTTCATCAAGTATTTGTTCCTGAGTAACTGGGAGATAGGGGTGGATGGGAGGAAAGACATGTCAGTGGTGGGTGGGGTCAGATACAAAAGTGCAAAAAGCAATAACAAATGTTAATTGTACTCTTACAAACTAAGGCCAAGTAGGGAGGCCTGAAGGACTGCATTTGGCCCCAGAGCCTGGGCTTCTCCATCCCTGCTCAGTGGGTCTCCAAACCCACTATAGCTGGATATAAATGTTCATAAGGGCATTTTTGGAAGAAAAAAAAAGCAAAGTAGAAATGTGGAGAACTGAAGTTAAAGACGTTGTTTTGTTTATTATTAGATTACGTATTTTGATTTTATACTGTAAAATGACGTGCAATCCTCAGATGAGTAATACACACACACACACTATATGCACACTTTACCCTAGTATACATGCATTTTTGTATGCATTATTTGGCTGGAGAACTGAACTGCAAAATTCAGAGAATTGTGAATTTCAAAGAATGGCTGTGTTTCAGTTCATGTACTATTTCAAAAAGTGTGAATTAGGTAAAGGTAAAGATAAAGGGACCCCTGACCATTAGGTCCAGTCATGACCGACTCTGGGGTTGCGGTGCTCATCTCACTTTATTAGCCAAGGGAGCCGGTGTACAGCTTCTGGGTCATGTGGCCAGCATGACTAAGCCGCTTCTGGTGAACCAGAGCAGCACACGGAAACACCGTTTACCTTTCCGCCGGAGCGGTACCTTTTTATCTACTTGCACTTTGACATGCTTTCGAACTGCTAGGTTGGCAGGAGCAGGGACCGAGCAATGGGATCTCACCCCGTCGCAGGGATTCAAACTGCTGACCTTCTGATTGGCAAGTCCTAGACTCTGTGGTTTAACCCACAGCGCCACCCGCGTCCCTGAATTAGGTATGTTCACCTTTAATGCAAACAGAGCAACATTTCTCCCCCATCGCTTCCTACAATACAACATAACCATTTTTTCCTGTAGCTTCCCATTTCCCCTCTTCCTCTTACAATGGATGGCTTTTTCTCCATTGCATATAGCTTTGCAAAGTGTGGATTAGGTAGGTTTGCCTTTATACACAAACAGAATCAAATTTCTTCCCCATCCTTATCCATGGGCTATATGTTGCTCACATGTGTTTTAAAGGTGCTGAAAATAAAAGCTGGCATCTGAACCAGAGAGCTACCTGGAACACATCCCCAAGCTGAGGAAGACTTTAAGCTTTGCCTTTAGCCTCTCTTCCCCCCCCCCCAAGCTTCCATGTTTGGAGCAGAGAGTTTGCAAAGCATCTGGCAGAGCTGAGCAACAGCACATAGAGTCTTCCCATTAGAAGGAGTTTAGCAGAAAGTAGGTTATGGCACAGCCAGTTTGATGAGGTCTTGTAAACAGAATATGAGCATTCTGAAATCCCACTGCTTTGTGACTCCCAGGGGAAGGCAAGTCAGTTACGAAGTGCCTCACTCTCCTATAGGATGATCCTGTTGCAAGTGAAAAGGCACCATTATCCCAACTGGGTGCAAAGGGGGAAGAATAACCAGTTATTGGTGGGAAACAAGAAAAGATGACTTTTGCAGGTGGGCCAACTAACCTTTAGCAGCTGTGAACAGTGAGGACGGATCAGAACATCATTGCCACAGTGCTCTGAGCTGCTGTAGGACCTTTTACACCATTTGTAATATCTCTCCTCCTTCTTCATTTTGGACTGGAATTCTAGTGTGTGCAGTTCTTACTAAGGAGGTGCACAGCAGAGGCCTGCTGCCTGAGGAATGTCTCTCAATTGATCAAAACTCCCTTTTTGCTTCCTTGAAAATCCCTCTGATGGTTTTTGGTCAAGCCAGAAAATGTTAAAAAAATCACTTTAGGCAAAGCAAGGTGGAATCTGCAGCAAAAAGTTGCAGTGTGAAGTGATGGTCTTCTGGATTTCAGCCATGCCCACCCCAACCTGGTTTTCCATTCCTCCAGCTCCCCAGAAACTAGCATGCTCTGGCTCCAAGCTTGTTACTATCTTACCCTTCTGTGCTGATGGTGCCATTTTGCCCACATATGCAATGTCATTCATAGTCTGAACACTGGGAAGAGAGGGAATTGTTTTGGCAGTTAACATGTGTACTCAGAATCAAAGCCCACTGAATTCAGTAGGACTTACTTTCAGATAAATATGTGTAGGAATGCAACAAGGCTTACTTCTGAGTAAACCTATATAAGATTGTACAGTGGTTTCTTGCTTCTGGTGTTTCTGTAGTTTAATACAAACAGGTGCATGAGAGGAGGAGAGAGAAAAAGATTAGGTGGGGGGAGGCTTGCTTTCAGTTTAACAAACCATAGTTTATTGGACCAATATTATTATGTCTGAACAGGCCCATAGTGCAACACATTGAGAATCATCAGTGCCTCTATCACTTGCTCCATTCCCCAACAATTCCCTTTCCAGGTTGCAAACATAATGGCTTTAAGAATGGCCCGGAGAAGCCCATAATCAGAGCATGATAAAAATAACAACAACTAGAATGAAATAGCAATCTGGAAAAATAAAATATTGTTGTTGTTTTTCCTGCAACAGAAGTATAACCTCGGGGAAAGACATCTGGATCTCCTGCTACAACTAAGTAAACAAAATAAATAAAATAAAATATTGCACAAAGATTGGGTGAAACATCAGCTAGGAAGGCTTTGAGCTTTCTGCTGTGATTGTCTCTTTGTCTGCATACTAACCTTCCCAGTTGCTTCCTCCCTTCTCTGTTTTCTACAGTGGTGACAACACCGGCAAACAATGGAAGGTGGGGCCAACCTATGTTGACATGGCCTGCTGCACCTGCATATTCATCAATACTCCACATGACAGGGATGAAATGCTCCAGTCTAGCAGTGAGCAGCTTGCAAATGATCAAATTTTTCACTCAAGCTCTTTTCCTAAGGGTTTGCCAGTATCCCCCAGGTAGCAGTGGTTACAGCATCTTTTGTTCCTATTTAGTTAAGTTTCAGTATTGACATTCTCTGTTTCAGGCTTATCAGAAATGAATGCTCCTCTGCCTGGGGGAAGGGGGGGGGAGTGAGTTGTACTCAGCTAAGTCCAGCTTTGGTACAATTATGATATTGACTTAGAGAAGGGGGAAGATCAAGGTGCAAAGTTCTTGAATTTGACAATTTGTTGCTGCTTCACTGCAATTGGACTTAAAGGTGTGGGGGGATGCGTGCACGCGCGTGCGCGCGCACACACACACACGACTAATTTGTAAATTTTAAAAATTTGAATATTTGCCCCTTCAACTTTTGTTCTAAATTAATAATTTGATTTCCTGAAACCAAAACATGTTGTGTGAACTAAGGCATGGTGCTGGAAGAAATAAGCA
This sequence comes from Podarcis liolepis, assembly GCF_965112155.1. Lineage (NCBI taxonomy): Eukaryota > Metazoa > Chordata > Lepidosauria > Squamata > Lacertidae > Podarcis > Podarcis liolepis. Next base: position 25,607,514 of record NC_139567.1, on the reverse strand, counting down.
TATTTCAAATTAAGAACTAAGCTACTTAGCTAGAGCTGCAGCTCCTGCCTAAGGCTCAGCCTGAGGCAGATGGCTGCCTAAGCAAGATCTAAGTTTTTTATGGAGTTCCCATTCTGTGCCCTACAGGGAGCTGCCCAGGACGCTGTTGAGTCCTGAAACCCTTATCTCCTCCTGGATCTTGTGTGCTTCACCACACTTTGCTCTGTTTGCCCAGCATAAGTACCCTTCGTCAGAAATCCCAATATGGCTGAGGCTGTCAAAAAAGAACACTACCAGTTCTTTTTAACTTGGGATGCCAAGGATTGAACCCAGGGACTTTCTGCATACAAAATGTATGCTCTACCATTGAGTTCACCTGAGTAAGTTCTGCTGTGTCATAGAATTGTAGAGTTAGAAAAGACCCCAAGAGTAACATAGTTCAACCACCTACCCATTGGAGCTTAATCCTTAGTAAGTGTGACTAGGATTGTGCCCTAATCAAATGTGACTAATGGATCTGGCACTGAGAGCCACAGCTCATGTATGGTTATCTAGCTATGGAAAGTCCATGGCAGATTCCAGAATGATGTGATGGCCAGTGTCAAATAATACATTCACACAGCCATTGAGGATGAGCCACAGTTCAGTGGTAGAGCATCTGCCTTGCAAGCAGAAGTTCCCAGGTTCAATCCCCAGTATCCCCAGGTAGGGCTGGGAGAGACCCCTGCCTGATATCCTGGGAAGCTGCTTCCAGTCAGTGTAGACAATACTGAGATATACTGGACCAATGGTCTGACTCATTATAAAGCAGCTGGACGAAATCATTCCACAAGGGCATTTCCTAGTCATAACGTAAACTCTGATGTCAGACGATGCATCTGCCAAACATAAACACACATTTCTTTTGCAACTTTTAAAGTTGTTTCCTGAACAAGTGCTTAAACACATAAGTGAAGGAAAATAACAGTGAAAAGCTTCCTATTTTGCCAAAGGAAAACCTCCCCTCCCCCCACCTTTTCTATATTTCAGATGCAATGGAGGGTTGCATCCCATCCATTATTTAAGGACAGAAAGGATGAGTAAATAGAATTTCCCATCCTTGATCAGACCTCAGGTGGACTTGTATGCCACCCTCTGGCAGCTAAACCAAGAGGCAAGAGCTCGGCAAGAGAGAGAAGCAAAGGAAACAGTCAACATTTTACGTGCTAGCTAATTGCACAATGGCATACAACAGCAGAGAACACCTTCCCAGCCCCTGCAGGCAACTAGCTCATGTCCTCCAGCACTAGAATGGAAATGCGTTATTATGTGCTCAAATCAGTTAACATACACGTTTCATTCTGTTTTAAAACCTGGCATTGCCTTGGGGGAGAATGGACCCTTCAGCCTGTCACGGATTGGTTGTCAGGTTGAATGTAAGTTTTTGCAACCCCCAGCATAAAGGCAAAAGGAGCTTCCAAACAAAAGAGATTCAGGTGCACGAACTGATTTGGGGCTTGCAAGAATGTGGAGAGTAACTTTAGCTATTCTACTTCCATCCCTTTTTGCCAGGATGGGTCTTCGGTGGCCTTAGCTCAGAGCAGGGATAGGAAGACTGCAGTCCCTGTCAGCCACAGCTAGCACAGCCAATGGTCAGGGTGATAGGAATTATAGTCCAACAATACCTAGAGGGCTGCAGGTTCACCATTCCTGACCCAGAAGAGCATGTTTCTTAAGATGAAGAACATAAAAACTGAAGGCTCTTTTCTATCAATCAGCCAATGACAAAAGGCCAGGCTCCCTGTATTTACATCTGGACAATCTAGAGGCCTTATTCTCCCTGCAAATCACAAATCCTGGTGTTGTACACATACACATAAGCCCTTGAGAGAATTTTCCACAAGGCATAGCTCATTGGCAGAGCATCTGCTTTGCATGCAGAAGGTCCCAGGCAGGGATGGAGGAAGGGGGGGGTGCGGTAGGGGTGGTTTACCCTGGGTGTCACCACTGAGGGGGGTGACAAAATGCTGGGAGGCACTCACTGTGGGGCCTGCAGCACGCCTGAGCCACACGTCTCTCCTGGTAGTGATGCAGTGGCTTAGGCACCCGCAGGCTCCATGCTGCCCCAAACAGTCTGCCCGCCGCCTCCCCCTCAGCTGTAGGGCAGCTGAGTTGGAGGAGGCAGGCAGACTCCTCGGAGGCCCTGCGCCCTAGCTTGCCCCGCCCCAGGCGCCCAATCAGCTTGCTTCGCCGCTGGTCCCTGGTTCAGTCCCCAGCATCTCTGGCAGGGCTGGGATAGACCCCTGCCTGAAACCCTGGAGAACCACTTCCAGCTAGATAGACCCAAGCTGTGCCTCAGTTTTAAGGCAGCTTCTATGCTCTCTCTATAGCTGAAGGAAGTCCTGAACGATTTTAGTGAGGAGACTTTGACTGGGAGCCCTCTCCCCGCCCTCACCTGGCATCAATTTCTAGAATGTTTTTTTCTTTTAAAAAAGAGAGATTTAAAAATGTCTCCTCTAGAGAGCTGCTGATAGTTCCTGGCTATGTTGAGCTTCTGGTCTGGCTGAGTGGAATAGGGCAGTTTTCTGTCTACCCAGCCTGAATTCACTCCCCAGTTTGCTATCTCTGAAGAGCAGGAAAAAGCTGGTTCACACAGTGTTCTCCCCAGAACACTTTGAGGGGTTTGTGAGAGACACAAGCAAATGCTTTCACAGAGTCTGCAGCTATTCACTACTCGGTGAACATGTCACAAAACATGTCAGGTTGGAGAGCTCCATTATTCCTTTTACAGGCTCGCTCCATCTCCTCACACGCCGTTTTATTAAAGTCACCATTTGTCATGTTAAGCAGCTTTTGGCAACAAAGAGAAAACCATTGAGAAATATGACTTTCCAAAATGGAGACATTTGCCTTTGTCGTGCATGTCTCTGCCTGCATGCACATGGACTCATACGCATACGTGCGCACATACACATTTAAAAAATAATAGTCTCTCCCACATTTAAAATTACTTCTGTTGCAAGGCTGGGCACCGACATGGCTTGTACAAAAGCATGGAAAAACCTGCCACTCAGCTACGGAATGAGAGCCCACCACATTCATTTTTTAGCACAGGTCCTTAAATTATTCTCTGCGCTTTTATCCAAGAGACAGCTTCAACTGAGAATCCAAATGCACAAATATTAGGAGTTCTGAGCTGCACAAGTTGCTGATTACTCAGAGCTCCTGTTCACCTATTGTCATGGCTGGATTTAGGTTTGATGAGGTCCTAAGCTACTGAAGGTAATGGGGCCCTTTACATGTCCAGCTGTCCTTTGTCAACAACAAATTGTCGTTGTTTTTTGTGTTGAATGAATGCTATATGGTAATTTATGGACCTAATAGGTATCTAAAGCCATTTTCACATGCAGAATGTAGGTACCCTATATATAGAAATGAGCAAATCAGCAATAGGGAGATGACTAGCAGGTGGGGCTCATTACTTACATCATAGGAGCCTACAACCCGAAACACTGTTGCTGTATGTAGGTTTTATTTAATTTGTTTTTAATCTTATATTTTGGAAATGTACATCCAGGTTTTTTGTTTCCTTTCAATTTTTGGGGGCCCCCCAAGAGAGTGGGGCCCTAAGCTATAGCTTGTTTAGCTTATATGTAAATCTGACACTGCCTATTGTTATCCTTTGGTGGTGGTTGTGCTGAACCCACTATGCCCCAATATTTCTCAAGGAGCTGGAGCAAAAATGTTCAGCACTAGATGTCTTGAAAAATCAGTTGAATGCTTACAAGTAGGGATAAAACATAGGGAGCTGCATAATGTCAAGACAGACCACTCGTCCATCTAACTCAGCATTGCCCACCAAGAATGGGGAACCCATGACCCTCCATCAGTTTCAGCAAGCATGGCTAAGAGTCATGGAGTTGTATTGAATGCTGCTCACCCACAGAAACTAATAGGCATGGCCAACTTATGTCCATTAATTTCAATTGGTTACTCTGAGTAGAAGTCAGTTGGATACAACCCATGGTCCTGGAAGATGGGAACTACAGTCCAACAACATCTGGAGCATACAGGTTATTTATTCCCAGGTTGCCATTGGCTCGCCAGGTTTTCAGGATTCATCCCAGCCTTATGTGGAGATGCTGGGGATCAAACACGGGAGCAGTTGCATGCAATGCATGTGTGCCACCACAGAACTATAGGCTTTTTCTATGGGGGCAAGGTCAACATAGCCAGCTGAAACATCACAGGCAGACATTTCATCCCACCCACCCACCCACCCACTCAACCAAACAAACACATGTTCCCTGGAAGCTATTCAGTTTCAGATGTGAATCCATCAGACACATGTCAACAGTCTTGTGCATTGCATTGCACAAGACTGAGGAAAATATGGGATGGAGACACAGCAGCAGTCATGTGCTCTCTGTAGCATTTAATTTGGCTTTAAATCAAGTAGGAAAAAAATCCTTATATTGGGAAAGATGCCATGCATTCCCACCTGAGGTTTTCTTCCATTTATGCAGTAACAATTTTCTTCCATTTGTGCAGTAACAATGTTCACATGTGGCACATTGAAGAGTTGATGGCATTCTTAATGCCACTTGTGGGGGAAAGTCCTGAGAGAGTTGGAGAGCCCTTGATTATTCATATGAGTACCAAAAACTTGGATTTTGGGGTTAGAAAATCTGAGGTTTTATTACATAAACTCAAGAAACGCTGAACTGAACATAATTGTGAAGTGTTAAGACAACCAAGAAATAAACTCAGAATAAGCCTTCTTGTCCCCTGCAGGCATTCACTTTATGGCCTAGAGCATTGGTTATTTTGAGTACTTGACTTGTGTTAACATGCATATATCTTTCTCTTCTTCAATCCTAGAGTCACTTATAGGAGGAACAGGACCACAAACATGTCTGGATGGCTGTGTGAACAGAAGGCCTTGAGATTTGCTAGCATGTGCTCTCAGGGCAGGCAATCATTTCTTTATAAAGCCACAGAGTTGTTTTATTAATATTAATAAACCTGAAGCAAGCACTAATTTCCTCCATCATTTGACTAATTAGTTATATTGAATTGCAAGGATCATCTGCATGAATTATGACTCCCAGTCTGCTCTCTTCACTGTTGGGGCTCTTGCTCTGGAAAATAAGTTGAGGGAGAATTGGAAAACTTGCATGCCTCCCCCCACCTTGCTCTTGTAATAGTATAAGATTACTAAGGTCAGATGGGAGGAGTAGATGCCAAGGCCACAGCTCAGTGGTTGCACACATACTTTGCTTCCACAAGGTTCCAGGTTCAATCCTCCAAATAAGATTGGAAGGGTCCTCTCTCAAACTCTAGAATGCAGCTGCCACTCACTGTCAATCCTACAGAGCCAGATGGATCAATGGTCTTATTTGATATATTAAGGCAGAGTTGTTTCAATTTACTGTTTTTGCTATTGGACTAAAGCTCCCATCATCTTCATTGGCCATGTTGCCTGGGGATGATGGCAGTTGTGATCCAACAATGTCTGGAAGGAGCCACATTGCCTATATACGCTGTATCTTATCTACTCCATTCACAACCTTTCTTTAACTTCCAAATTTTCTTTATTACAAGTAGGAGTCTTGCTCCCATTGTTCCAAGCCCACTGCTACCATACATTTACCATCAGCAGGAAATGCACTTTGTGACCTCCTGAGTTGCGCTGAAGGAACTGTCATTATGTTATGAGCTTTAGATATATTAAAAGAAGCCTTGTGAATACAGCACAATGGATAGGTGCACCCACCACAATGAGAAAGTCCCAACCCCCTTACACTGTAGCTAGACTTCCTGAGCAAGTCCTTTCCATGGCCTTCTGAGTCCATAGGTTAAATCCAGCCCAGCATGCAGGTTCTATGATAGAGATGAAAGGCTTTGGGGGTAATTGCTGTGCCCCTTGTCACTTGGGAAAGTGTCATAAGAATGTAAAAATCTTCTAACAAGTCTGGGAGCTAATCCACACACACACACACACACACACACACACGTATACGTATATGCAGTACTGCAAAAAGGGAACCTGACTTAGAAGTAGAAGCTGTCAAAACCTAGAGAAAAATGGGTTATGTGGAAAAGCATGGTCCCAGGGCTAAAAGGTGGAGGAAAGGACAGTTCTCTATTTGTCATTATTCAGATCCCACCTACCATCTTGAGTTTAAGAAGAATATTGACAAGCTGGAAGATGTGCAGAGGTGGGTGACCAAGATGATCCTAGGGGTTTTGGAAACCAAGCCTGATGTTGAATAGTTGAAGGGGTTGGGTACATTTAACCTGGAGAAAAGGAACTGAGAGGTGAAATGCTAGCCATCTTCAAATATCTGAAGGGCTGTCATATGGAAAGTGCAGCAAACTTTTTTCTCCTGCTCCAGAGGGGAGGATCGAAACCAGTTCATTTAAATGACAAGAAATGAGATTCCAACCAAACATTGTGAAAAATTCTCCTTCACTGCAAATTCTTAAACAGAGGTTGGATGGCCACCTGCCAGGGATTCTTTAGCTGTGATTCCTGAAGTACAGAAGGTTAGACTACATGACCCTTGTGTGTACCTTTTAACTCTACCATTTTTATGATTCTGTGATTCTCAAGGAAGAGGAAAAATAAAGAAGAGGGGTTGTTTCAGGGACTGATCAACAAAACAAAGAGGAGTCCATTGAAAAGGGTGGTTATGTTTAATCCAGAAGATTAAACTAGTCATGGTGGCTCGTGCCCATTTGGGCTGATAGGGTGGAAGGCAGTTTCCCCAACAGTAGGTGCAGCCAGAGCCAAAGCCAAAGATAGGCAGAGAGCCAACTAATTTCAATTTTGGCCCCATCCTCCTGGCGACTTCCACAGGATCGAAACTGAGATGCATAGGAGGAAGAAGCTAACAGCTGCTGTCACCCCATAGCTGGTTGTAAGTAAGAAGACAGGTAGGTGGGGGGCTGGCTGAGGGCAGGCTGGTGTTAGTGTAGCAGTGCCCAATTTGCCCCAATGAGCCAGCCTTCACTGGACTGAAGTGTTTAGAAAAAGGAATTTGGTCAGATGCATTGCTTATATATCACAAAACTTTAATGGCTATAGACAAAAATTTCAGTGCCATGAACAATACTATATTCTTCATCAGATGTAAAAGTGTTGTGGAAAGGAACTGAAAGTGATTAGTTCTCTCTCTCTTTCTCTCTCTCTCTGAAGTTCATATTTGTATTCATTTTCCTGAACTCAATGCAGAAGTCACTAATAGAACACAATCTGCTAATTAAATTCTGCTCAATAAGGCGTTTTTCACCTTAGATTAGCCGCATGTCCTTGCACATTTCTGCCAGTAAAGTGCTAATAACATCTTATTTATCTTATAAAATGAAATTCTGTTAAGGCTTATCATTAAATTCAAGATATTAACAAGCAGAAATGAGTAGAGAAGCAGCAAGGGGAGGGCGCACAATTCCAAGGGGATGAAACCAGAGATCCATTTCCTTCCCTTTGTAGTGCTCTGCTGAGAGGCTTTGGATTGATGGCTCAAGGGACAGAAATCCTCCAAGCATTCACAGAAAGAGACGGAACGAGGGCAGCTTGTTTCCCTATGCATCAGTCATCATTTGGAGGGAACAACCTACAAGGTACAAGTTCAGCCAGTTTCATCTGCTTGTCCTTGATCTACATCTACCCAAGGAGCAGGAAGAAGGAGACTGTGGAGGTGAATCCAAATGCCCTTCTCTTCTAGATGAAATGGGCATGACAGCTATGGATGGTGGTGTAAGTGAGGGTTGTTCCGAATTGTAGAACCAAGCCTCCTGTATGTAGCTTCATCCCTGACAGTGATAGAGGTGTTCCCTGCTCTCCCCTCACTTACAAACCTCAGAATAAATACATCTTGGCTGTGGTCTAAAACCCTCCCCTAAAAGACTTTCAAATAGCTATTTAAGCAAGAACACCAGCAGGAGAAGATCAGCCTGCTCATTTCTACCCATTAAAGGCCAGTCTATCCTGTTTCTCCTAGGGGATGTGGCTAAGTCCATCCTGTTCCATTTCCAGGTGGGCTTCGATTGTTTATTTCTCCCCTCCATCTCCAATCTGCCCTAGGAGTGATGGTACATCATCACATGCCATTGGTTCTTGCTCTGTATGCATAGAAATGTGTGGTAGCAAGAAGCCCTACACACTGACTGCTCTGGCTGTGAGTGGCTGGAAACACTCTTTTTGAAGTTGTGAAGAATAAATGAATTTGGTGGGGGTGGAAGCAGTGCACAACCTTTGGACCATCTTTTAACAGAATCCAAATAGACTGTGGATTCAGAAGTGAATCAATGATCCAAATCATGAACTGCCTAGACTGGCTCAGGTGAATCCAGTTTGGAATCCTAGTAGTTTGTAGATTTCTCCTCCACCCCTACTTTTAGCTCATAATTTCATTATGGCCCCAAGGACCTCATCCCCCTCCTCTACCCTTTTCCTCCTTTTCCTTGAAGGCCTTTACAGGACTGAAGACAGCTCTCTCTCTCTCTCTCTCTCTCACACACACACACACACACACACACAGAGAGAGAGAGAGAGAGAGAGAGGGAGAGATGTGAACTGCTTTGGAAAACCGTAACTGTCTGAAAAGTGAGATAAAACTATGGTAAACAAATAGCCCAGTCTCACTTCCTCAGTTGAGGAAGTTGATCAGTCTTGACTTCCTTGGGGTTAACAATGACAAAAATTGATTCACACGCACTCAGGCAGCAGTTTCTTGCTTAGTCTCACATACACAGTGCAAGGAGTTCTTGAGTTGCCATCCGAACGTTGCCTGAAATAAAATCTGAAATGGGTTTGGAGTCATCTCCCAAGGTGAAGCATCTCAGGAGTTTTGAGAGAAGCTAAAAGAGTTTTGATGAGACCGGCAAGATTTCTCGAGGGGGCCCCATCATATCCAGTAGGTCAATGTGACACCAAAAGAGAAGAAACTGAAGTGAGTTCCTTCTCAGGCAAAATAATTAGAGGCATTTCTGAGGGAAAGTGAAAGGTCTGCAAAAATTGTCAAGCGGCTTCCATATGCCCCAAGGAAGTACCCAGATAGTGGGATATGGCAACCATTAGGCCAAACCATGGCTGTGTGTTGTGAAATTACAGGACTATGTGTGGGAAGGGAGGCAGGTGAAAAAGTGAAGCTTCACAAGCTGTGGGTGGGAGTGCAATATCAGGTTTAATGTTTGGCAAAATAGGTTTCAGTTTCAGCTAGGGATAGGAGGATCTACCCATTTCTGTCCTCTCGGTTTCTCATTTTTCCAATCTTAAATGCACTTCACATTTATGCAGTAATTTTCAGTCTTGTCGGTTGTTGTTGGTATTTTTTAAAAAAAATACTCATAAAAATTCTGTGGCATTTTACTGTGAATTTTCCTAATAAAAACATTTCTGCATGCAGTTTTGACTAATGTACACATTTTTGCAAGCAATCTCTCTTTAATAGAATGCATTTGTGTAAGTTATTTTCACAAATATATCCATTTATATGCACACTTTTATCTAATATATGCATTTTTGTTTTTAAAATATTTGCTTAGAGAACTGCATTACAGAGTAAATCTGAATTGCAGAAGAGGGCTGTGTTTTGGTTCCCAGGTTGTTTTGGAATGTGCAAATTGTGAGATTTGCCTTAGCTCAGAGGTAAAGCATCTGCTCTGTATGCAGAATGCCTACGCTTCAATCCCCAGCAACATTAGGTAGAGGTTAAGAATGTCCCTTGCCTGAAGCACATGGAGAGACAACACTGGGCTAAATGGGCCAATGATCTGTTTTGGTATGAGACAGTTTCATAAGTTTCTGATTTGACTAAGAGATGCCTCTTTAGGGAACTGGTGCTCAAAGACTATATTTCCACATTTCCTCATTGCCTCTAAACCACCAACCCTTTGATCCCCTTGCTACCATAAATGTATCTCCTTACTGCCTGCCATCCTCACTACCTTTTCTTGTCAATAAATTGAAAATATTGAACTTTTTATATCTGAAATTTTGCAGCTCAAGTAAACCTGGATAATGCTATTTATCTGCCAAAGGCAGTTAGATGTATGCATTGCCATTAGGATAATGTTTGCTGGGTAATATGGGTTGCATGTTTCTGGCCTTGGTATGGATTTCAGGGACTCTTCAAACATCACAATGGGATGATTTGGGGATGGATTCAGCAGGAGAGCCTCTGCTTTGCATAGAAACAGTCCCAAGTTCAGTCTCTGGGATCACCAGGAGGGTCTTGGAAAGCCATCTATCTGAGACCCTGTAGATTTACTGTCAATTGGTGTGAAAAAATACTGAGTTAGATGGGCCAATCAGTAAGTCCTATGTCCTATGTCCTATGTCCTATGTCCTATGTCCTATGTCCTATGTCCCTATGTTCCTATGAACATGCATGAAGGAGGGAGTCAAAATGTTTACTACCTTTTCAATAGGTCATTTGGTCTCAGGTTTCAGTTCTCTGCCTTGATCTCGTATCCCCCAACATATTCACTCCTGCCTCCTACATGCATTCAGCATAATTTCCAAAAGACTCTACACATCTACAAGCTGCAATCACATGCACTCTGCTGCAGTTGATTGAGAAGACTGAAAAAGGCATAAGAACATATAAAGGGCCTCTGCTGGATCAGATCCAAGTTTAATTTATTCTAGAAAACCAGTTCTGAGACTGCCACCTGTGGCACATGAAGGGGTATGGAGGAATGTCAGTGCTGTCCCAGTGGCAGTGCTGTAGTCATTGGAGCATGAGAGGTGGGAGTGTGCTGAATTTTGGCATTGCACAGGGTACCCTTGCAATTTGAGACCCCAAGTTCTGTCACTGTGGGGAGGGATAATCTTGAAGGATTGTTGGCTGGGATCAAAATTTGGTTTTGGAGATGTATGATTTTTGCTGCTGGCTGGATTGTATGCTTATATTTTTCTTATTTGGGATCTACCATGAATCTTCAGTGGGTTGATTGATTTTATTGTATATTTATTAATGTGTTATATATTGTTTATATGCTTATTTAAATTTTGATATGCCTTGTAAATCAAAGTAAATTGCAATACCCAAAATGTTTTGATGTTGTGAGCCACTCTGAGCATGGTTCACCATGGGAAAATGGCATGCAAATCACAATGATGATGATGATGATTCAGTATACCACGGCTCAGATCCATAACGTTAAGAAGAAGAGGAAGAGGAAGAGGAAGGAGTAGACACTATCCTGGTTACGACGTGCTATTAACACAGAGAGAAGTTACAATCCTAACTATTAGTTGGCAACACAATTATGTTGGGATGTTTCCTCACCCACAAATGCTGTTTTCCAGTCTTTGAAAACCTAGATGCAGCCTGTACTGTGTCTAATCACATTGCACTGAACTCAACAGATTTAAGATCTGCCTCTCCTGTTCCTGCAAAAGATAGAGCAGCTGCCATCTGGAAGCCTCTTTCCTCTTGTATCTTCCCCACATAACAGAGCCCAAACTAAGCTTCTGGATCACACAGCCTCTGCGTCGGGCATGGCACTTCTTTCCACAGCTCATGGTATCTTAGTAACAAACTATATGGATTTCTTTCTTTCTTTTTCCTCCCATCCATAGGCTACATGCACTTTTTAAAAACAAATACATTTGGCTGAAGCAACATTGACATCCAGTGGCCGACTAGATTAATCACAGGTGTTCACATAAATTTCTCTCCCTCCCTCTGGGGGTTACAGCAGAATATGTATGCTGTCCTCCACCTTTTAGACAGGGAACCACACCAAAGCAGTACTCTGAATCAGAAGCATGTAGGAATGCCTTCTTCTGGTATGGCAAGATTCACCTCCCTGGTGTTATGCATGCAATCTTTCAACACAATACCAGGTTTCTTGCAAAAGAAGAGCAAGAGAGGGAGAGGGAGGAAAAACAGGGCACCTGTTTTGTTTTGTTATGTCAAGTATATTAGTTGCAGAAATGTTATTTGCTAGCTTTCCAGTAATAAGACCAGGCCTGGTTCTCTTATCTCAGGGAACATATGGACATAAGATCCCAACCAGATTGGGGCAGAAGCCCACCTAGTTCAGCATTCTGTTGGCCAACTGGATGTCACTGGGAAGCCCCCATGCAGGACCTGAGCACAACAGCAGCTCTCCCCACCTGTGATCCCTAGCAACAGGTATTCAGAGACATACTGCCTCTGACACTGGAGGGAGAATACAGTCACTGTGGCTAGTAACCATTGGGTATTATGAGGCCTGGACTGAGACAGTGCTATTTCTTATCCTTTCAGAAAGGCTTCTTAGGTTTCTTGATCCCCATGAGGAAGCACTGGAAACAGTGGCTTCTCCCACCTTCTGCCAAAGGTAGTCCATTCTGGGAAAAGCTTGATTTGACTGGCCTTGAAATTCCAAAGGTCCACTTTATTCTCCCATTATAGAAGTGAGTCCCACATAGACCTCTTGCTCATTGTATACTGTTGTCATGGAGAATGCAGCATTTCCACATCCTTTATCACACTTTCATTAATTATAAAAAAGAAACATTTGTGATAAAAAATACTGCTGACCCATTTTAGCCTCCAAGCCACATTCACTGAGCATGTGGGATCCAAACAGCTCATGTTCACCCCTCAACCTCCATATGGTCAGCAGTGGGCATAATATGAATATTAACTCTTCTGCATAATCGGTTTCCCTTCACAATTCAGGTTCCCAGTTGCATAATTTTATGCATGTAGAGCCGAATTTGCACATCCTGTGGCACACATGGAGATTTTGCAGTGGCGTCACTGGCTATGGTCCTGTGCTCCTCTCCACATGTTCAAATGTGAGAGCCTTGGTGCAGACAGGACAAGTGCACAGCAGCAGATTTGCACCCCCTGGCCTCTTCCTCGCCCCTTATTCACATTCAGTGTAACTGAATACAAGCCACATGCATAGCAACTCTCTTTGCATGATTCATACATGTTCTCAGCTCAAAAATTCCAGTGAGTGCTCAGTCGGAAGGTTAACTGCATTGCAATCCACATATTAATCTGGGAAGTATGACCAAACTAAATTCTATGGCATCACTCATCATAACTTTGTCACTGGCCTAATTATTGTCAGTAGATAAGTTAAGATCCCTGAATAGCAGTCCCATCAGTGACTTAGGACACCTTCACACAGAAGTGATTTCTTTGATTGCAGTTATTTTTGTGCAGGAAGGTGGTGCAGACCTCACAACATCTACACCCAGTGCTATTTTTCTATCTATCTATCTATCTGTCATCTATCTATCTAAGAGGTGCTGGAACTCACCATGAACACCTCCCTTATTCTCTTATAATGGCAATAGCACCCACCTGAGAGGTGCCAGAATTGTGCTTTGCTGAGTTCCAGATGAAAATAAAGGCCCTGTCTACACCATTGGCCCATAAGCTACCAGACCAGGTTCAAGGCTCTTGTGTTGATATAGAAAGCCCTGAACAACTTGGATCCAAGATACCATAATGATTTCCTGAGTCCTCCTATCCCCAGCCCAATCACAGAGACCATCTAGAGGAGAGCTGCTAGTTGTCCCACATATTACAGAAGCCCAACAGGACACAAATGGAAGTCAGGCATTCAGTGTCACTGGTCCCATGCCGTGAAACACTCTCCCAGCAGAGATTTGGCAGAGGCACCTTCACTTTTGGCTTGTAGGCATCTTTTGAAGAGTTTTTTTTTTATGATGACAGCTGTTTGAAGTTGTTTTTTTCTCATCTGTCATTTTAAGGATTGTTTTGTATTTTTTTATGATGGTGCTTTATATTTTATTGCTGCCAACATTGCAGGATATACATGTTGGTATATAAATACTTTATATGTTTTTAAAGCAGGGTTCTCATTGCGGCAAAGAGGGAGATCCTTGGCTGCGTCCTGCTTTAAATAAGGCAGGCCACACCCCCAGAGCCAGCCGATTGGCTGGCTGGGAGGTGACGCAGTCGGGAATCCCCCCAGTCATGCAGGGGCTGGGTTCCAGCTGCCACGCGCGTGGTGGGGCCATGAAGCCCACAACTCCTCCTCCTCCGAAGGGCGGAAGTTGCTTTCTCGTTGCATGTACAGAGTTCACATGCTTACAAGGTTGTATCTCTGTGCTGATGTTGTGCCGAGCACACATAGGTAGGAAGCAAGATCGATGCAAGTTCAATCCAACACATCCCTATGTGCATTTGGGTCTACCCTCATGTGTGTGGTCATACCATCCGCTCAGCAACAGTTCAGCCAACTTCTGTGGCTACTTATATCTCATTCCTTCCCAGGGCCACCTAAATTCAGCACTCGTTCAACCTCCGCTTCTCTCCCCCCACCAAAGATTCTCATTTCTGGATGTTAAAGGGACACTAATGACTTTAATATGCTGCACAATTAAATATTGATTGGAAATGCTCCCCAAGTAGATTTCCCCCCTCCATATCTCTGCCTCTAAGGGGAAACTTCAAGTCCCGTTTCCTAAGCTGTCCCCATCCAGTGATTACCTTCATTAGGGCACCAGCCTTGCTTAAACAACTTTCCTTGCTGCTACATGTTTAATTAGACAACTCTTCCTGAGAAATTATTTATAGTTGAGCTTAGAAGCTATTGTTAGCTGAAATGTAAATAAGATTCAGGGGAGAAATTCCCAGGATGCCCCTGTGGCTTGTGAGCTACTGCTTAGATTTTATTAACATTCATCCTAAATACCTACCTTGTGTATGCATGTGCTATGGCAAGAAGAACGGCCGGGGGAGGAAGGATAATGTGGGGATTTTCTAAGCACATTTAAATGTAAGACCAAGTGAAATAAATGGAAACTCCAGAAAAGTAGCTGCAATTGTAGATCTCCACAGCTTAGCCCTCTTCTTAAACGGCATAAGTTTTTATCTTTGGCACAACCACTGGGAGAAATATTTTCCTATGGCTTCTTCCAAGACTAAAGAAGAGAGAGTTTTAATGGCAGGATGATGGGTGATTGGTAACGGGGATTAATGGCCGGCTAGCATTGCATATCTGGATTAGAAGAAAGCTGTAATTCACTTTTCATTTAAAGATTGTAAGGCACACTACAGTGATTTCCGCAACCTGAAAGGATCAGTGTCCAGTTATCGGGCTGACAAGGTTGAGCCCTGCAAAGCTGGATGATGGAAATTCACAAGGAGTAGACTCTGATCCCAGAATTCACAAAGATCAAGGGCAGAGAGGGACAGAAATGGAATAGGCAGTGGCTGATCATTCCTTCCTTTGTGCAGACCACAAACCTACCTGGAACACACACACACACACACACACACACACACACACACACACACACACACAAGCTCTGAACCCCAGGTTTGTTTGTGGTGGGGGTTGCTTGATGGCAATATTCAGAGATACCTTTTATGGATTGCTACAAGGTGAGCAAAACTCAGTAGCAATCCATAAAGACTTCTCAGATGCTTTAAATGACAGCCTATCAAATTTCCCATGCATTCTTTGTATCTGTAGCCTTTTATTGCAGTAGCAGAGGGTGCAAGCGGTGCTTACCTGACCTCCTACCAGTGGAGTTACTGCTGTTTACCAGTTCAGAAGGTGGAAGAGGCAATGTTGTAGGGAGGTCAGTGCTGTAGAAACACACCAGCAGAAGTGGCAGAACACAGCAGCAACCTCCTGCTGCCTCACCCCTCTCACTTCCACCCCAGTAACCAGCAGTGACTGCACTGCTGGGAAGTGAGGTAAGAGCCACTACCCCACTCCACGGTTTGATCATGGGGTCATTCTATTGTGATGGCAGGCATGTGGGGGGAAGATACACTGTCCCATCTTTTTTGCAGTCAACCCTACTGAAGTGCCAGTGACACCTGCCCAAGTTTCCCTGTCCATACTCTGGTTTCTCTTCAGATGGTATAAATCTTAAGCTTCCCAGTCCAAGCTTCTGCTCCTTGCCCTGCCAAGTCATCCACCGATGAGCTAACCTCTGCAAGCAGATCATTGCTTAACAGCACCCATCTTTGCAGTGGGACACCAGGTTTGGAGGAATGCATGAAGCAAAAGCACACAAGTGTTCTTCACTGTTGGCCAGAATTTTACACAGAAGTAATCATCACCTCTACAGCATTTTAAAGAAAATAGGGAGGTCTCACACCACCTCTTAAGCCAGGCATAGGCAAACTCGGCCCTCCAGCTGCTTTGGGACTACAACTCCCATCATCCCTAGCTAACAGGATCAGTGGTCAGGGATGAAGGGAGTTGTAGTCCCAAAATATCTGGAATCCCCAGTTTGTCTATGCCTATCTTAAGCAGTTATAAAACATATTCCATGTGGGATATAAAAGAATTTTTCCATATTTTCTCCAAAAAAACACAAAAAACAACCCTGCATGGAAATGTGATGGAATTGACCAATGTGGAAGGTGAGCAGAATAGGGTTTGACTTATGTGTACATCCCTAGAATATAATGCATGCACCTACATGGAGAGGCCATCTGTTGTAATTGCAAATACTGGGGCCTTCCCTTTCTGCTGCTCTGGATTCCTCTGCTCCCCAAAGCCCAAGGAGATGGTTGTTTCAATTGGGAAGGGTTCATTCCAATGAGACTGCATGAGTGTGTGGAAGCAGGGCTGCCCAAGACATTTTGGCACCTGAGGCAACCATAAAAAAGGCATCTCCTGCCTTCCACCAGGAAAGAAGAGGGGTGAGTGAAGATGCGCACCAGGAACAAGAGGGGGAAAAAAATCTACACTGGAATCTGCTGTCCCCATGGATCCTGCCACCTGAGGCATTCACCACACCTTGTCTCATGGGTGTAGGGTACTGTGTATAGGGGATGAATGGATCAGCTGATTTCAAGTCTGCCTCCATTTCTCATGTGTTCTTTCATAAATTGAGTCCATTCCATTTATGTATTAATCATAACAAGCACATGCACACTCATTTAAGTAAAATATATGTTTTATCACAGCGTATGGATTCCTAAACATATGGGGTGGTAGTCAGCTAACGCTTCCCACCAGTACAAGGATTTCTGTTTGTGCATCAGAATTCCCCCCTCTCCTCCACACTGCATCCTCTGAGAATCTGCTCCAGAGGTTTAGGAGAACCCCTACAGCAGATGGGGTGAAGGGCCATGGGGAAGGAAAGGTAGAAGTAGCATTGTGCAAGCAGAAATCCTTGTGCTCACAGGACACATTAGCTGTACTTTGGATATGATTCATTTTATCCCCAAATCCACATTTTGGCCTGCTTCTGAGCTGAGAAGCACTTAATTCAGAGAAGTGCAAAATCCAATGGCAATTATGGTTTAATCCACTTATTAGTCTGCAGGAGTGAATTAGGTTGGTCCACTCTACATTGAACAAAATTCTGCTCCATCCCTGATGAGTTCAGGCAAGCCCAAGTGTAGTTCAAACTTCCCAATCTGCCACCCCACCCTGGGCTACTTCTTAGACTGCGCCACAACCTAATGGGCCACTGCTGCTCTAGGCTGCTAGGGCAGTTTAGTCAGAAGCCGCAGGCAGTAAAAGCACCAAGAAAGCCACAAAGTATTGTATTGGTGGTGGTTCTGAGAGTGTGCCCCTTCTCCATGCACATCTGTTTCTCACACATTACCCTAATAGACTTAATGGTAATTTGTAATAGGATGCCCTCTACAGAGGAGATCCATTATTTGCTAGAAACATCTGCAATCATTCTGTCTATGCGTTTACTTGGCTCTTTTACCATAGAATCTAGGCATTTGCAGCTTTAAGACAGAAGAAGAAGAAGAAGAAGAAGAAGAAGAAGAAGAAGAAGAAGAAGAAGAAGAAGAGGAGGAGGAGGAGGAGGAGGAGGAGGAGGAGGAGGAGGAAGGCGGCGGCCCAGGAAGTTGGAGGGAGGACTATTTTTAGTCTCCATTTCCAACCAGGAGGAGATGTGAAGAGCGACTAATGGCTGGACTTCAGATTTAGAAAATGCTCAGCTCCCCACTGGTTTTATTATCAGCAATTGGCATGGGCTGCCTACTTGGAGGGCCCCAATGCAGAGCCAGAGGTGGTCATTTCTTTCTAAAGCGACTCAATAATCTAAATCCAATTTTCCAAAGTAATGCAGTCACTTGGGGACTTGATTTTTCAAGGGCTTTTGTTGTGTACTCTTCAGATGCAATCCACATTTGCCCCCCACTTTCTTCATTCACTTTAAGTTGGACTTTTTAAGGGTTGGAGTTATGTGACAGATGGGGGGTGGGCAAATATGTCAATTTCAATTTATCCCAGTTTCTAATTCTTGCCATCTTAACTTGTTTGCCAGCATTTCTCCGTCAATTTGTGTGTGTGTGTGTCTGTGTGTGTTTATGTCTTCATGAAAAGTCATCAGCATTCCAGTGTGAATTTCTGCTAATAGGCACATTTCTGTATGCAATTCTTCCTAAAGTACACATTTTTGCAGCATTTCCCCTCTGACATGATGCATTTTTTTGCATGATGTTTTCACTGACAAATGCGTTTTTATACACACCATTTCCTAATAAACAAATTTGGCATACATATTTTTTTTAAAAAAATTGAGCATTAGATCTCAAAAATTCAGAAAAGTGTGAATTTCAAAGGAAAGGTTTGTTTGCACCTCATGGAGTTCTCTGTCATTCCCCTCCTCCTCCTCCTCTCCTTTCTTATAAGCAAAAGTGACCCACTTGGCAGGAACCTAGTGCAGTAGCTCTGCTCCCCCCAAGAAACCACTTCTACCTCTATCCCTAGAGTGAACTGACCCTCCTCCGGGTTTCATGTGGGCTTCCTCCTCTTCACAGAGCAGTCCAGCTCATTTCACTTGCAAACCTGATGATCACACTCAGAGCTCTAAGCCCCATTTTGATGCACGCAAGTTATTTTTCTTCAAGGCAGCCAGTACTGATCAGAAGCCACCATGCTTCCGGATGCGTCCTGCCAGGGGAATGTCTATTATTTTAAAGGCATAATTGATTCTAATTCATCACTTATCACACTGTGACAGATTTTTATATAGTTTATTATCTCCACAGCAGCACCAGGACCCGCTGGGGTTAGCTCCTATTGTTCAGCGTTTCCTGCTACTGCCTCAGCTATAGTATTTCCTGTTATCTCTTTGATTAAGTTAGGGATTCTGGTATTGCCAGGTCCCCAGGTAACTGCCAGAATTCATAGCCCCCCCCCCCCAAGATGGAAGCAGCCTTTCTACACCTCCCCTCTTTGACCTACCTGTCACACATAGTCTCCTTGCTTAGCTGATTAATTGGAGACTTTAGACTCCCTGGGGTTCTGTTGAGATAGTTATCAAGCACAAAGGAGACAAATTCCTACACTAGGAAAAGGGGCTTCAGTGGTCAGCAAGGTTCACAAGCAGCACAGCCCTAAATCAGAAATTGCACGGCCAGGAGAACAGAATTAAGGGTGAGATGCCTTTTCCCTTTGCTGTAGCAAGACTGGTTGACCTGCTAGCCCCAAAGGAAGGGCATCTCTGGCCTGCATAACTTGCAAACCATCAATTCTACATTGCAAGGGGTTGGGCTATATGGCCCTTTGGATCCCTTCCAACTCTACAATTCTATGATTCCAACACAAACCAAAGTCATCAGCTGCATCTGGTTGGACTTCCCAGCTCTGCTGCCTGCTGGGGATGTCTTCTTCTTTGGCAATCACTCTAAGCCGAGTAAGGTTGTCTTCCATAAACAAGGTTTAAATAATGAGTCCGTAAGTGACCCTGGAGGCCAATTCTGGATCCACACGTTATTCCACAGTGGGGACATTGGTTTCCAGACAGGAGTTGATCACAGTGTGGATTTGCCAAGTGTGCCTTCCTCTTAGAACATTTCTCCCTTTCGTCCTGACTTTGAGTGTCTTCAAAGCCCATGACACCTTTGGTAAAGACTGTTCTCCAATTAGAGCGCTCGCAGGCAAGTGTTTCCCAATTGTTGATGTTAATACTACATTTTTAAAGATTTGCCTTGAGATAGTCTTTAAACCTCTTTTGTTGACCACCAGCATTAATCTTTCCATTTTTAAGTTTGGAATAGAGCAGTTGCTTTGGAAGACGATACTCAGGCATCATCACAACATGGCCAATCCAATGAAGTTGATGTTGAAGAATCATTGCCTCAGCACTGGTGATCTTTGCTTCTTCTAGTACACTGGTATTAGTTTGCCTGTCTTCCGAAGTGATGTGCACAATTTTTTGGAAACACCATTGATGGAATCTTTTGAGGAGTTGGAGATGGTGTTTATAAGTGGTCCACGTTTCACAAGCATACAGTAAGGTTGGTAGTACAACAGTAAGGTTAGTAGTACAGCTGGGGATGTAATACCAAATGGTCTGGGACAGAATAATAATGTGTGTAGAAAAAAACACAGGAAAATTTGGTTATCTGGGAGGGATGAGTGAATTTGTCAAATTATGGCTTCTCTCAGTTTCTCACTTTCCCAGTCTTTCTCCACATTTCTACCTGAGTTGGTGGTTTGTTTGTTTGTTTTAGGTCTTCATCACAATTCATTAGCATTTAAGTATGATTTACTTCTGATATACACATTATTCTATACACTTTTGTTGCAGGTGCCATGTGATACATGTCCACCTTTGTAAGAAATCATGTTTGGGTTGTTTTTTGTTTTGTTTTTTAATGTGGCAAGACCTATAATTTGGAACTCCCTGCCTCCTGATTTCAGGCAATTTAAATCTGTTATTTTGTTATGGGCCATTTCAATTTTTAAAATGTATTCATGCCTCTTCAGTTTCTGGGAGACCAGTGAGGAGGGAAGCTGGTCGCAACAGGAGGGGAAGACTCCCTGGACTCTTCAGCAGCCTGCTTCATCTGTCCCTCCTGGCCTCCTGTGTCTGAGTCTGGACTGCTCTCTGCCACAGCCTCATCCTGCTCACTAAACCCTGTTATCTCTTCAGCTTCCAGCACCTCCTCCTCCCAGTCTGCTCCCTCTTCTCCCTCCAACCACTCATCGTCATCCCACCACCTGGCCTTCTTCCTCTGGGGGTTCCCTTGGGGGTTCCACAGTTGGTTCCCCCACCCCTCCCAGTCCATGATGCCAGGTCCTTTTTAATGGGAGATGCTAGGGATTGAATCTGGGACCTTCTGTATGCTGGATCACTGAACAGTAGCACTCCATACTGCAACAGTTTGTGGCAGGTAATGCTCATGTACAAACTAATCCCTCTTATATAAGTGGGTGCAATGTGTGCTAGAGTCTTAGGTGGATTCAGATTATAACAGACTGAGACAAGAGAGATTAGATTAGACTAGAAAACACACTTTAGGTAAGATAAAGTGCTATCCAATTAATCAGAGAAGAAAAGTATAATACCTTGCGGACCCCCTTGGGGCTCTAGCATATTTAGCTTGGAGAGTGCTGGGGGGGGGGAGACAAGGAACAGAGAGAAGCAGTGATTTGATTCTAAAGTGCTGCACACAAACACATGCTGAAAATGTAGTTGTCTGTGGGAGCAAATGAACACCACTAGTGACTTAATAACTCCCCTTTTATTCCACAACAACATTGAATGATGGGATGGGGTCATATCAAAGGAAACATAACTTGCTATTTCCCCATAAGCTTTGGAGATTCATATCTGATAAAATATAAAGGATTCTACTATACCAGGAGGGAGAAACTAGAGAGCTGTTGTTGCTCTTCTGGGGCAGGCAAGAAGGGAAGGAGAAGCAGAATTTTAGCCATAAACCAGAACATAACTTTCTGCACAACTGCCCGGGCCAGGTTCAAGGTTATTCTATCAGTTTACCAGGCCCTTAACAATTTGGGTCCAGAGGTACCACAAGGTCTGCCTAATCCTTTATATTCCTGCCAAAGCACTGAGGTCTTTGGAGGAGTCACTGTTGGTGGTTCCTTGTGGCTTGGATCCACCAGGAGATGTGTGCTTAACATTGTGGGCCCAAGTTTTTGGAATCCCCTTCCAGTTGAGGACAGACATGTTCCCACCCTATTAAACTTCCAGCAACGACTGAAGACATTTTTCTATGAGAAGGCATTTTAACTGAAGTGTGGTTGTAACACCAGCCCCACATCATATCCTTGTAAACTGCTGGAAGACAAGAGAGTATGCAATTTATGTTCCTCACTTCCTTAGGTAGCCAAAGTGAAAGATGGTGTGTGTGTGTGCGTGTGTGTGTGTGTGTGTATAAGATCTGACAGGTCACTCACTACATGTTCTTAGGCTCTATTTGGCTTAGCGAATCCGCAAAATGCTTAGGCCCAGTCTAGAGCCTTCCATAGACCACAGCTGCACTTTTTACAACAGCAACTGTGCCAAAATCAACAGGTGATAATAGGAAAAATCAGAGGAGCCCCCTCAGGTTTTGAAAGCACATGGGAAGGTATTGCATTGCCAATTCTGTCCTCCATGTCAATGCACCCATCAACACCCCCACCTCCGCCACCCATGCATTTGGCAAATGGAGAAAGTGACCCTATGTTCATACCATCATTTGCAAGTATGAAAGGGGAATGGAAGGATGAGAAATTTGGTTCACATCCAATGCACCTTCCCTGAAACAATATACAAACTGAAGCACAACTATCCTTAGATTTGCATTGCTCTGAATTTTGCAATGCAAATTTCCAACTAACATATTAGTACAAAAACATATATATTCATAGAAGAAATAACATACAATAATGCAAGCCATTGGGGGGCATAGTTTGCAAAAGGAAATAAAGTGAATATGGGGCAAAATTGTATCCAAAAATGTGCATAGTATGAGAAATGTGTACTTAAACGCTGGTGTGTGTGTGTGTGTTAGAATCCCAAACTGATGAAAAATGTGATGAGTGGAAAAATGAGCAGAGAAAAACCAAAATTGGAAGATTTGTCATTGTCCATTCCTGAATGGCTCAGAATCTGATCTCAGATAGAGAATTTCGATCCTCATACAGCATAGTGTATAAACTAATTTACTGTATGAAGGTATTTTTTTTCATTTGTTGCTTTGCCCAATTTTGCATGTGGACCTACCTACCACTGGCATGTGCCTCCCCCCCCCAAAAGCCCTCAACCTGAAAAAAGTTCCCCACAGAAGGGTCACAGCTCAGTGGTAGAGCAGCTGCCTTCCATGCAAATGTCCCAATTCCTGCCATCTCCAGGTAGGGCTGGCAATATCCTGCCTGAACCTCTGGCTAGCCGCTGCCAGTCAGTGCAGAGAATACTGAACTAGGTAGATCAATGGCACAAGGCAGCTTCCTATGTCGCCTTGATAATATGCAAAGGCAGACCTTTAAAATTTGCAGGGGATCTTGATTTTGGTTCCTCCCCCCCCCCCAATAATCTTCTTGGTACACATCACCGGATAATGGTATGGACAGCTACTAGCCACAATGGATATGCTCTGCCACCACAGTCAAGAGGTGGTAATGCTTCTGAATGCCATTTGCTTGACACTATAGAAGGAGAAAGTGCTCTTGTGCTCTGGGCCTGTTTGTGGGTTTCCCCAATTGGACATCTGGTTGGCCATTGTGAGAAGAGGGTCCTGGGTTAGATGGTCCCTTGGCCTGGTCCAAACTTATGTGCTTGTGTTCTGATTTAAAACAGTTCCCCTTCAGTAGACATGGAGGCCTCAAACTCTGGAAAACAAGCTAGTCTTTAACCTTGGGGAAAGACCTTCTTGAGTTTTGGCCTGCCTCCATGTTATTTCACAAAAGGAGGATGGAGGGGGAAGGGAGGAATGAGCAAGCCTGGGACTTAGCTGTGAATTGTTAAGGAGGCTGAGGAGCATCATATTGCCCACCAGCGATTGCCTTTTGCGCCTGACATTTCACTCAGTGCGCCTTGTCGCTCAACTTCCGCTGCCTCCCCTCCCATCTCCCCAAGGAATGACGCCGCTGCTATCTCCGCTGCATCTAAAGCACACGCCGACTCAGTTTAGGGACAGTTAATTTCCAGTTCTTTCCAGATGGGTTGGAATAATATCCCCAGGTGGTAAATACATTATTAAGAAGGCAGTTTGGTGTGAAATTGGCTATTAAAATATAGATAAAGTTTAATATATTGAGCTCCTTGTCAGAAAAATCACTTTAGAGGGAGCTTATTATTTGTTTGATATTAAAGGAGTCACAGCTCCGCTCCAAGTGACAAATGGGGAGGGGGAGGGAAACGAGAAGGAATGCCACTGGTAATGAACAAAAGCTTTTTAACATTTAAATTTCGGCTGCTGTGTGATACCCCTCGCTGATCTGAGCGGCTCCACACAATGCATCCCTCCACAGCTTCTAGGAGAGGGGGAATATTATCCTGTTGATGCTGAGGTTGGCTGTCAAGCAAATCCTCCACCAAGAACCTGGAGACTTACAGTGAAAATGAGTCTGGCCTTTAAAACTCCCCTGCACTGTGGGAAGTGTCTTTCCCCATGTCTCAGAGGAAGCTTATGGGATCTATATTGTAATGTTCAAAAGCAGCAATAGGGAACTGCCAGGCTGCAGGCATAATGAATGTCCCTCCCAGGTTTCCCTATTTGAACTGGGAGGCTCTTTTGGCCAAACCACAGCTACCCACCTTACACCTGAAATCACTGGTGCAGCTGTGTCGAAAGGGGTGGCAGATGCGGATGGGAGTGGTCAGGTGATCGGTGACAGCAGCAATGTCCTTGCAAAGCTCTGGCCTTATACAGAGGCACGTGCAGGTGTTCCCATCAGGTGATTGACAGGTGCACAACCCAACCCATCTGTCAAACTTGTATTGCTGGGATGAAGGATATGAGGATCTGGCCTGATGGCTGACCCGATTCCCCACCTCTGGTTAAAAGGATTTTCTAGTGGTGAAGCCTTGAGTGCGATGGCTTGGCTGAGGTGTCACAGAGAAGCCATGCAAAATATGGCCTCTAATTCCTATGAAGCCCTGGTGAAGCCCTGACTGTGATGGCTTGGCTGAAGTGTCACAGAGAAGCCATGCAAAAATATGGCCTCTAATTCCTATGGGCAGAAAGGACGGAACCATAAGGATACCCAAGGAGCAAACAGCACTACATATCAGAGGCGGAGAACTCGGCTGGTAGAGCATGGGACTCTTAATCTCAGGGTTATAGGTTTGAGTCCTACAATGGGCAAAAGATTCCTGCATTTCAGGATTTGGACTAAATTGCCCTCATGGCCCCTTCCAATTCTACAATTCTATGACCTGTGGTCCTCCATGTTTTTGGATAACAATTCCCATCATCCCAAACCTTTGGCCATTCTGGCATGAATCAAGAGACCACAGAATCCTCATCCCTGCTGCATATATACAGCGCGGTTTGGCTAGATGGACCAGTGGTCTGACTCAATATAAGACCATTTCCTATGCTCCTATTTTCCACCTACTTGGCCCTAAATAATGGGAGGAAAACCTGCACAAAATAAGCATCCAGACTGTTTCCAAAAAGCTTTGGAAACCTCTCTGGGAAAATTCTTGAAGACTTTTGGTGAACAAATAATAAAATATGTGGGGAGGCTGGGGAGAAAGAGAGAATAATCTCAAACCATATGGGATGAGAAATTCATCTCTTTTTTTGCACCTGAACAATATTCAGTGTGTATAAACAACTGGTGATGGAAACCAGAATAGTAGCTAAAAAACAGAGGACTCAAAGAGTTTGTAGTACTGCACATCCATACTGCACACTTTTAAGTATCACCGGAACTGTCTTGCCAGAAAGGTCAGTTTATTGTCTTCATAACAGGGCTAGAGATTAAAATATTTGGCCTGCCTAAGTAACTTTCCAAGCAACGTGGTCAAGGTAAGATTTGAACTGGTGGCTTTCTGGCTCACAGTTTCACATTCTTAGGCATTTCACTACAGCGCTACTTACCCTGGGGCACTGGAAGAAATGAACAGGCGATTCTGACCATGTTCCCATTGCATCTTGTCAAATAAGAAAATAAATTCCATCTCTTCCTGCGGCTCAGCAGAGGTCTTTATTTAGGTCTCATATTACTAAGACTTCATTAGTTTTACAAAATATACTACAGCACATTTACTAGCAGGCTATGAAGTGTCATAAATAATTAAAACTAAATTATACTTGTCAGGGAAATGAACGAAGTGCATTTTTTTCTTCAATACATTATCCTTGCTTTGGGGGGGGGGTCTTTATTTTGTTTGATCACTGCAAAGTCACAAAAGGCTTCCCTCTCTCCCTCCCCACCTTCCCCGGCAATATAACACTTTCAGGTTGTTTTAGATTAACTGAATAGTCCCACGGGACCCATTTCCATCTCTCATGCGCTGATAGAAGTCAGGAGTACAGTCTATGCGTAAGTGGTATGAAGTCAACAATGGAAGCCAAATGCACAGTGATTTGCTCAAAATAAGAGTGGCACACATTATATTTTCCACCTGACGGCTATATATTGTCATAATGCTGGTGCTAACGGAGTGCAAAGTGGCTTAATAAACATTAATCAATTAAACCTGGGGGAGGATCACCCCAAGAGGCTCTCATTGAAAACTATTCTTTATTACTCTTCATCACAGGTAGGCAACATGGTGCCCTCCAGCTTCCCACTTCACTGGCAATTTCATTATACAGTTTTCACTGAATGCTAAAGATGCATCTCTTTATCTTTACTGCCTAAAATGTGTGTTTCAGGACCCACACTATTCCTGAAACTGTAATTTGGTTTTTAACTGTTTGTACTTCTGAATTTTAAAGAGTTGTAACCCACCCTGGGACCTACTGGTGAACAGCAGGTAATAACAACAATGGCAGCATCTGGAGAGCATTGCATTGGCTACCTCTGCTCAACAATATATTCCTGTACACTTCTGAAATCTGCTTACACAGCCTCATGATCTAAACACACACACACACACACACACACACACACACACACACACCAATCTCTCCTAGGATGTGAATGTCTTTTTTCCCCTCCTCATTTTCTTTCAGAACTGAAGGAAGTCGGAATATATAATCTCCTTTAATCTCCCAGTTCTATCTAATGCTTATGATGTTTTATTAATAGTCCTGTTCTCTTTTCAAGTTGGTCCCTGTCCTGCCTGTTACTTGGGATTGACAGCGTGGCAGCAGGAAAAGAACTGGGAAAGTGAAATGAAGAGGTTATTAACAGGTGGGCCAGAAAAAGTGATAATGGAGAGCTGAATAGAGCTGCCACACTATGCTTCCAACTCTGCTGCTGACCTTGGGCAAACGTTCAAGGACAGAGCATCTCTGATGGCTTCCAGATTGGAAGTCTTTATTTTTCCCCCCAAGTGTCAGGTGTACTGATTCATTGCACCTGCCACCTGCAAGTCACATCGGTTCTATGCTGATCATGGCTGGCCCAAGTGGAGTCCAGGAAGATCAGCACCATTCAGAATAGCAGCTGGGGCACAAAGCTTCATGCTAGTTAGCTAGTATTCCTTCCTGCAGTCAGCTGCTAGCTGGATATATGGAAAAGAGGAGCAGAGTGGAATGAAGCATGTTGTATGTGTCAACTGGGGTCCAGAGGTCCTGTGTATGGGCATCTGATTCCCAAAGTAAGTTGACTATAGGTTAAGTATCTGCAAATTGCATCTGCTTCTTTCTAAATCATCCCTAGTTCCAAAGCCCCCTAGTACCATTTGGATAGGACTAGTATCCTCTGGTGGCAGTGCTCTCAAGGAAACTTCTTGGCTGTTGTTTGGCTGCAGTGTTGCCACCCTTATATTCTTAAATCCATTTTTTTCTGGAAGCAGCTTATTTGACTATAGCCATTCGGATTTGGTCATATGACAATTAAGATTGTCCCAGGAGGAGAAGGTAAAGTTGAGAGGATGCAGGGGTTGGAGCCACTATACTGTAGTAGTCAAGAGAAGGCTCCAAGTGACTGTATCAGCTATTGGTTCCAACAGCTGCCACAGCCACCTGCACAGAGCATCCTCCCCATACTCTCGTGACACCACTTTGGCTGCCCTCCTTGTTGCTCATTTGCTCTCCCTTTAGTGGTATATTCTTAGAACAGTTGGCTGTAACTTCCTCCACTTCCCCAAATCCATAAAAAAGCAGCATACTCGCAGACAGGCGATGGGCAGGTGAACAGACCAGTGGAGCTGAAAGAGGACTGGACTGGGGCTCTGGGCAGGTGTTTGAGCTGTGAGCTGCTACAGTCACTCTAAGACTTCACATAACATTTTCATGAGTTCCAAATGGAGCCAGGGGTTATACAGCTATCCAACCACCAGTGTCTTCCTGAGCACTCATGACAGCCTCAAGGAAGCTAATACCAAGGAAAAAGGGGAAATTTGCAAGCTCAGAAGAGGGCTCAATGTTGCTGGCTCTCCATCTAAAGAGAATCTGGAGAGGTCAAATTGAACCTGATAGCACGCTTCCCCTGAACATCTCATTACTTCCACACACAATTTGAAAAGCCTGTTGACAGTGTCCTTCCTTTAACAAAGCAAATATTGTATCAATTAAACATGGAAGTGGGGGTAACTTCACATAACACTTTCCTGTGCCAATTCTTGTCCCTGTTTCCTGGCTCCCTAACACTAAAGTGATATAATGTAGAAAAAATAGCTTTCTGGCCTAGTCAATGCTTGTGGGGTAGGAGTGTGGCATACTTCAGAATTCCAGAGAACTCTTCATGATACAGAATGGAAAGGTAGCATCTCATTCTCACGTAAGGAGGAAGCAAAGCTTCCTGAGAACACAGATACTTTAATAACTTATCCTGTTCAGTGTTTTGAGTACATTTGAATCACTGCATTGTTTGCCATTGCTAAACCATCTGGATCAAGCTGGAATGCGCAAGGAGGGTTGTCACCTTCCAGCTAGGGATGTCTGCATTTTGTTGCAGGCCAAACCAATTTTCACTCCCCATTCCACTGCATGGAATATGATACAACCATCAATCAGATATCACACATCTACAGATTTTGTGATGTGGCTGTCAGCTTGAAATTGAACAATGGAGCATTAAAATATGTATAAGATGCAATTAAAATATGGTTTTAAAATACATATTTTTAGTTCCTTTTTAATGCAAATTTTCTGTGCAGGTTTTTTTTTTAAATAATAAAATAAATTATTTTACACATAAGTGGAATAGAACAGACCAGTGGTAGGGAAATGTGAGAAACAGAATGAAATAGACTGGATCCATACCTTTAAATCTCCCAGTGTAGTAGCATCTTCCATCCCTTCCCCTCCTTGGCTGTGTCATCTGCCCCTCTCTTTCCCCCTGCTGTGCAGCACACCTGTTCACTACCTGAGCTGGCAGTCCTGATGTAGTTCAGAAGAATCCTCCTCACAAATTGCACAGACCCACCCTCTGCCCCCGGCATTTGCTGCCTCGAACAAATGTTTCGTGTTGCTTCACAGCAAGTCCAGCACTGTGGCAGAGCAGACCCCCCAGCTATGGATCCCTGTAACCATGGCAGCATTTCTCTCATACACATCCAACACCTGGATGGTGCAGCTTGAGATAACCTCTTAAGCTTTGCAGCTAGAGAGATATTTCCTGGTTCTTCCCTCACACACTTTCTCCCACCTGTTTGCCCATTCTTCCTTTGATCATGTTTTAAAAAAATAGATGTGGCCCTCTCAGCTCCCCATCTGCCCTCCCAAAGTGGCTCCCTATGTGAAGGGCCCAGCCTGAGCAGCAGGATTGATTCAGCCTCTGTTATCTCCCCGATTAGGCCAGGCACAGTGTAGATACTTGGCTCTTATCAGCCTATTAGAGAGTCAAAGAATGCTGTTACCAGTTTTTTATCTACAAAATGCACACAAAGCCCTGCTGATTATTCTATTAATTTGTTAATGAACCTGTCTGCCAGACAGATTTGCTGCTCTTTTTGGAAGGCTGGGAGACAGAATTGAATCCTTCCACTGGCCCAAAACTCCTGGCTCACTGGGATTTCTGGATTAGAATTTTTGTTGAGCCAGACAGAAACAGGGGAGCAAGGAGAAAAGCCTAAAAGTAAGAATCGAGTGAATAGACTTTTGCTGTAGGGATGTTGTGAGCATGAGAGGTAGCAACCTGATGAAAAATTGGTTTCTTAACACTTTGATAACAGTTTCGGAGACATTCCAGAATACGTATGTTTTCAGAAGGAGAAACATGCACTTGAAACAAATAATTTGCTTCCAATGCAGTTTAAATTAATTTGTTGCAGGCGTCCAAAAATTCCAAAGCGCTCAGCTTATCTTTAATTCTCTTTTTCCCACCTCTAATCGAGCACAGTTCATGACATTTTCATGTCTGTTATTATTTTTCAGATGCTGATAGTTTATTTTTAAACTTATTGCATTGTTTTCAGCCGCCACTAAATTAGAATTAATGTATTCTATGCCCCCAAAATGAATGGGGATTGGGGAACAGAAACAGCTGCTGGTATAAAAGATGCCAATATGGACGGTTCATATAATTCCATTGGTGGAAAATTGCTTTTTGTTCAAATAAAGAAGTGTGGGGTTGTGTGGTCTTTTTATTACAGTCAGAAATGCCAGCAATAGTTGTCCTTCTTCCATAGCCTGTTTCCACTATCTTCTAGTATCAAAAAGACTTACTAAAGCCAAAGTCACAAATTCTATAGGGTAAAAGAGATAACACACCAACATTCTAATTATGTTTCTTCTGCTGAAATGGCAGAAGAACTGCAATGGTTTTATGAAAGAAAGGGCTAGTGCAAAGGTCCTGCATTTTCTACTTGTGGTAAGAACATTTTCTTCCTCATCTCTGTGGCTTCTTCAGTGCATCCAGTTTCCTAAAAATGCTTCCTTTTCAATGCATGGGGGGGGGATTAGTAGACTTTCCTAAGTATTTAAAAAGCTGTTGACTGCCCAACACATTAAATGCATAACCCCGGTGCACTTTTGGGGATGAATATATTATGAACAAAGGGAAGCTGTCATCACACCTATATGCGGCTTTGTTTACTGTGTGCTCCTACAAGCCCCTGCTGTCAGTGCAGTGTGTGACACTGGACGGTGAGAGACAAGAGACAGTGAATTTCCTGGCAGTCTCCATCAGATAAGTCTCATATGCCGTGCATACAAAAAAAGTCTGAAATCACTTCAAAAGACCACATGCATACAGAGAGAGAGAGAGAGAGAGACAGGGAGATGAGGGATAAAGAGGCACGAAGGAAGGTGCCAAGCCAGAAGCAATGGATACAGATTTAAGCATATCTAGGAATTCTCCATGGAAAGGCTATAATTGCTGTGGAACATGGAGCATCATGCCCGTATCCAGAGATATTCACATGTTACTGTAGCACCAGCTGCAGAAAATAGCCCAGCAGAGCCAAACAAGCACTCAGGTGTGAGCTGCATATATTATGTTATCTTGGTCATCTCTGGAGTATTTAATTACTTCTTGGAGAAACAAAATATAACTTCAATGGTTTGTTTTTTTAAAGGGCCGCTGTTATTTCTACAGTACAAGACACTGTTGTTGTTGTTGTTAGATTTCACCAGTTGCCTTGTTCCAAAATCAGCAGTTTGGAGTGCACTCTTTTCTCTTCATCAGCCCCAAACTTTCAGGTTTGAAAGTTCCAGAGAACCTTCAGTTCAGATTTAGTTTATTCATAAATGTCAGCTTTGTGTGGTTCTCCCTCCTCAGTCATGGAAAATATATATAATTAATTGGAATGTGTTTCCAGTCTTTTACATCCATCAGCCAGCTTTGTTCAACCACTGTGTAATGTCTGTTGAAACTCAGCTAATGATTTACAGAGCAATCTGCATTGACTGAAAAGTAATTCCTATTGAATTCAGAGGGGTTCACTTTGTAAGTAAGTGCAGGGCCTTTTGTAGAGGGGGGGGACTCAAAGTTGTTGGGGAAATTGCTCGCCTGTAACAACAATGCAGCGGGAAAAAATGCTTTTGTTTCCTGACTCACCGGGAATATTTGATGCTACAGAGTGACGGAGGAAGGGGACGGGGACTTCCGCTTCATTGATTTTCACTGCTGCCGATTGAAAGGGACTGGTATACAGTAAGTATACATTTGGTGCCCCCCAGAATTTGATGCCCGGGTGCCCTGCAGCCCTTGCATCCCTGGGTAAAGACGGCCCTGAGTAAGTGGGAGTAGGAGTCCACTCATAAGCTCTTTACAGGTGTTGGGTCAATTTGATTGATCTGGAATTCAGCCAGATTGGTTGAGGCAGTCCCAGATTCCCATTCATTGGCTCTTGTTCACTTGGAATGATCTAAGCTCACAGGGTGTGTATGTGTCTGGCACCAAGGAGATGGTCATATAAAAATATTAGATGCTACCAAAAAACAAAAACAAAAAATCACCGACAACAAGCAAACCCTGAACAGAATCCTGCATACTGCTGATTTTTGTCACAGGCTGCTTTCCATGGTGGACCAACCAAATTCAGCATTGCCAAACTTGCATGTTGGATGGGAACACCATCAATTGTATGATTCACTTCTCTGCAATTCACAGTGCAATTTCATTGCTAAAAGGTGTGTACGGGAGGTTGCATTATATACTTTTAAAATGCACAAAGAAAAAAACAATTTTTAAGGGGAAATGCTCTGAAAAGCATTGGAAGGGGGTATACAAAATGTGTACAATTTGCATGGGGATTTTTCATTCATTCTTTCATAAAGTCCTCAAGAAGTAGGACTTCTGACAGAGCCCCTGCGAACAGAACAAACTCAGACCACTCCATCCACCCCAGTCAGTATTACTTGTGATTCTAGTTAGTAAACTGACAAAGAACAGCAAGGGGGAGAAGGTGAATCGGGAGCCCAAAGGCAACAAGGTTGGTCTGGTTACATTCCTACAGCTGGGAGGTCTCTGTGTGGAACATACCAGCGCTCACATGCTCTCCTCTGCTCTTTTGCTTTCTTATCCAGATGCAGTTTGATATTTGAGACTAAAGGTTAATTAATTGTAGCTGTGAGGAGAGGAAAAGGCTGCAGTTGCTAAGATGAATATTTATTGGCCAATTTAAGGACTAAACTGTATGTGATCCAAGATTGTGGTCTTCATCTGAGCTACAACCTGAAACTGGTCTCCACAACCCAACAAAGATGAAGAGCTCAGTGGCAGAGGGCATGGTTTGCACGCACACGGTCCCAGATTTGGTTCCTGGTGCGGGTGTCAGAGCATTCCAATGAAAATGGAAATGGAAACTGAAACTGCTGATGTTCGCTTGTTCGCTCCATGACCAGAATGAAAATCAATCCAATGAGTACAATCGGTATTCAGAGCTGTTGTTGCTTTCATTCTGCAAATGATGACACACATACACACCCTGTCCATTTGTGTGGTTTTTCCTTTGCAATGAAACAAATGAGGTGGAATAATGTAATAACAATGTAATTACCTAATTTATTTTGATTGGTTAAATTACATAATTTTGCCACAGCATGAAGAATTATGTGGTTTGTCGTGGAAAATAAACTGAAACAGAACTGCAGTGGCTACTCTGATGTCTTTAACCTAAGTTTAGGTGGCCATCTGTCAGGTATTCTTTAGCTGTGATTCCTGTGGGTTAGGCTAGATGACCCTTGGGGTCCCTTCCAACTCTACAATTCTGTGGTTCTATGAATACAGGTGGAAATGGGAAATGATGCTATCATACATCCCTCAGTTCTGGCATCTCTAGTTAAAATAGTTTTAGATAGTACAGCTGGAAAAGACAATGCTTGAGACATTGGAGGGCCACTACCCATCAGAGAAGACTCTTCATCTTGTGTCAGGAATGAGTCAGCTACTAGTGAAGGTTTGCAGCCAACTGCAGAAAGCAGCAAAGAACAGAGAGGCTTAGGTGTCAGTCAGGCAGGGGAGAGCTGGCAGCTGCAGACTTTGGCTATTCCTGACCTTGAAGGGCAGACTGATAAGGCAGTAGTTGAGAGCAGGCTAGAACACAGTCAAAGCTCTCAGGAAGCTCAAACAGGTGTGAACAAACACACAGATAGCATGTCAGAACAGGAAAAGGTTGGAGCTAATCCAATAAGTCCAAAGAGTTGGCGAATGGGAGGGCTACTAGATAGGAAGCAAAACAAGAGCCGTAAGAGCCGTAAGTTCAATACCTTCTGTAGACACCGGAAGGAGTCTTCAGAAGGGTCACCTTGAGTGATGATGCTGAAGGCTTTGTTAGAGCCGTCCAGAGCTATCTGTTTATTTTTGCAATAAATCCTCCTATTTAATTACCTATGCTTACTGTGTTATCAAGCTGGGAACCTGAACTGTTGACATCTTGACAGAAATGGACACAATTCTTGGGGACATTCTGCTGCACAACCCCCACTGAATGCACTGCAGTACTCATGTCAAATTCCATTCATTGCACTGGAGCTCCTGCAGGAGAAGGTCCCAGAAGACTGTTTTACTATATCAGCATTATTCACACAGCGTGTGAATAGTACATAAGCATCCCTCTGAAATCCCTTGGAAAAAAATTAACCGTATTCATTCAAAATATATTTCTCGTTTCATGTAATTGTCTATGCAATAATAATAAATTTTAATTTCATGTAATTAAATATAATAATTACGTCTATGAATGCATGAAATGAGAAATATATTGCTTCTGTGAATGAATACCAGTTAAATTTTACAAAGACGTTTTTGGGAGAAACATTCACATAATTACCGATATTTATCTTGCGTGCATGTTATGTAGCTATATCCTTCCTAGATTGCAGCCCAATCAAGTGTGGAAATAAGAAGCATGAAGAGCTGTACAGTGTGGCTCTTGATAGCCAGCCGCTGAGTTCTCATTGGTAGCTCTGGCGGCTTGTGGCTACTCTAAGCCACTAGAACATGTGGCATACCCAACCTCCATGAGCAACGAGTAAGAGAAACATTCTGTGTGGTTCTGAATGTGGGTAGAAGAGAAAATGTTCGGAGCTTGCTGGAAAAGGTTGCTTGTAGGACACTGGGGAGTTGGCTGAATGTTGTTCAGGGACCAGGACTGCATGCATGCATGCCCAATTCCCATCTGCTCAGCCTGTGAAAGGTGTCTCAAAGTCTCCAACACTCTCTCTTAACAAGGGAATTAGAGCCTAGTCTGTACAGGATGTAGAATGTGATGGTGGAGTTCTGGGGCGATAGAGAATGCTGCATCACTTCAAGCTGTAGAGACACTGTTATCAGATTTGATTGTTCCCTCTACATAAAACATAGAAAGGGATGGACAAACCTGTCAACACTGATTTCTCCCAGTTCCTCATTACTACAGTCTTCAGTTGCCACATCAGCCTATGATCTTTTTTAAGTCCTCATGAAAATTCATCATTATTTTATCGTACATTTCCTTAAAATACAGATGTTTTGTACATGATTTTGCCCAATGGGCACATTTTTTCGTACTTTTGTAAACCTTGTGTACGTCTATTTATTTTTAAATTTCATATATAATTTTTCCAAAACTATAATCCAATACAATTAATCAAATAGTTTCCAATAAACATTCCCTTACTGATCAACTTCCCTTCTAGCCTTCCATGGTTTCCTCAAATTATCTATTGCTGCTGCATATTATGATTAATCTATTCCTTCTTTTTCTCCACCCTATTGTCCAAGTAGTTTTTACTGCTGCAAACCAGCTAGAATTTTAACATGTTTACAATAACTTTTCAGGTAATCTACAGTTTCCAGTCCTCCTTGTTTCATCTTGTTCTCTGATTTTACTACTTAAGCTTGCTAATTCGGCATAATCCATCTATTTCACCTGACACTCCTCTTCCATAAGTACTGCTTCCTCCCACCATATATCCCATTTGGGGGTATATAACACTCTCGCTGCTTTAGTTGCATACAAAAAAATGAAACAAAAACCACCATTATGTACTTCTAATACCTCTCCATTGTGGGTGGGTGGTACCATTTTGGCACCCTAAGCAACAATGCTGAACACTGGAAATAGAGAGAATGGTTTGGTACTTAGGGAGGAGGAGATTTTGATTTAAAGGAAACGGATGGTGAACAGCTCAGGTGGCGTTATTGTGTTTACAGGAAAAGAGTGAAGCTGCCCGGCTCTGTAATCATCACACTGCCTAGGACACCTTCCCCGCCTCTGGCTCACTTACATGGCGACATACCAAGGCCAGCATAATGGTGATGGTAACAATGCAGCCA
Organism: Podarcis liolepis; assembly: GCF_965112155.1. Taxonomy (NCBI): domain Eukaryota; kingdom Metazoa; phylum Chordata; class Lepidosauria; order Squamata; family Lacertidae; genus Podarcis; species Podarcis liolepis. The sequence continues at coordinate 25,571,574 of NC_139567.1, read as the reverse complement.
AGAACAACCAGCCAGCCAAAATATTCCTAATAGCAAGCTGACAAATATTCCCAAAGCAGCTTGGAGGGAGGGCTCCCTGCCAAAGGGAGTCATCTCTGCCTCAAAGCTTCCTTCTGCTTGCCAGATCCAAACAGACTTTTAGCACAACTCAGAGGAGATGCTACAAAAGCTTATGCTGTCCAACCTTCTGCTCCACAGGCAAAAATATCCTACAACAGAGCTTTGCAGAGTTTCTTCCTCTTCTTAAATTAATAAAGTTGGGACAGGTACAAGTAGCATCATTAATGTAAGAAGAGCCTGCTGCATCAGTCCAAAGCCCCCCCCCCCCAGCCCAGCATCCTTTTCTCATAGTGGCTAACCAGATGCCTCTTTTGGGTAGCCCAAATGCAAGATTTGAGAAGAAGAGCACCAGCTACCCCATCATTTCTAGCAACTGATATTCAGAAGCGTTAATGTCTCCAACGGTGGAAGCAGAGTGTAGCCATTGTGCCTAGTAGCTATTGATTGCTTCATCCTGTGTGTGATCCCAAGTGCTCCTATTCAATATTCCAGCCAGTCACCCATGCCTTCTTTCAAGAAACACCATATCCCATGTCCCTCCATGCCTCCATGCAATGGCATCCACCTGAGAGGTGCTGGAACCCACCTGAGAGGTGCAGGAACTGGGTTCTGGAGAGTTCCCCCTGGAAAAAAAAACCTGCCTTTGTTGTCTCTTACTGCTCTCGTATTCCTCATTATCTGTTTACTAGCTACAGTGGTACCTTCATGCTGCAAGTGTCCTTGTTGGGAGTTCCTCTCAACCTGTCACACCCCCTTTTAGGCTATTCCAGTCACTCCCTCTCTTCTTGGGGAAGTCCATGTTCACTGAGCATGTTCAGTTCTCAATCAGCTGCTTTGGGTTCCCCCATTTAGGATTTTTCATCATCATCATCATCACCACCATCAATATTTCACATTTATGTCCCATCTTCCCTCCAAGGAGCTCAAGGTAGCATGCATGGTTCTCTTCCTCCCCATTTTATCCTCACAACAACCCTGAGAAGTTGGCCAGACTGAGAGACAGTGACATGCCTAAGGTCACCCAGCAGGCTTCATGGCTGAGCTGGGATTTGAACCCGGGTCTCCCTAGCCTGACACTCTGAACATATACTGCTGTCGGCCATTCACATTTTGTTCAGTGGGTCTATTCTGCAAAAAAAACTGGTTGTATTATTCCCTCTTCTACATAGACTCTTGTTTGCTAATGTGCCACATTCACCCATTGGTTTTCATGGCTGAGCAGGGATTTGAATCCTGGTCTACTAGGTCCTAGTCCAGCACCCTAACCACTTCGGCATGCTACACCACCACCATTATTTTACTACTCCCTGCATGTATATCCTTCTTTTCCTCCAAGAATCCTCCTGAAATCCCTTCCAAGCTCTTTGCTACTTGCAAGGTTCTGAAGCGGAAAGCATATAAACAAGGTCCGGCTGGTGGGCTCCTTAACATAGCCTACAACACTTGGTGCAAGCAAACCTTCTCCTCTCTCTTTCTAATAATTAACTATTTAAAATTCCTGCAGCGCTAATCGCAGTGGCAGGAAGGCCTGTGTTCTCATTACCTAGAATCAATTCCTGTTGAATATTCACCTCCAGGGGTGGATGCAGACGGAATGAGCTGATGATTCTTCCCCTCACTCTGCCAAAGCTAATGAGTAGCTGAGGCTGCCACCGTGGCGAAGTCACTCTCCCATAATCAGTCAACATAACAAGAAGCAGCACCTTCCAGGGACACGGGGGGGTGTTCTACATAAATATACATAGACAGTGAGTCAGGCCAATGGACACCCCATCTCAATGAGGCACACATGGCTGGGAGCAGATGGAAAAACCCAGGGCCCTGGAATTGGTTTAGGAGTCTGAGAGGTGCCTCCAGCTCACTCAAAGGAGACTCAAAAGGAATACTATGTGGTTAAGAAATGCTTTTCAAACTCACTTGCACAACCTAGCAGAGAATACTAAGTGGGCTCCTGTAGCAGAACATGCATGCACTTTCTTGAATCCTGGTGAAGTACACAGAATCATAGAGTTGGAGGGGGCCTATTAAGTATTCACTGCAGAAAATCCAGAGCTAAAGTATCTCCACCAGATAACTGTCTGCAGGGGCAATGCTAGATATATGTGGATGGATGTACATGTGTATATTTATTTTATCTATTTCTGCATGTGTGTGTCCAATACTGTGTCTAGTTCTGGACATCACAGTTTAAGAAGGATATTGCCAAGTTGTAAAGTATGAAGAGGAGAACAAGCAAGATGCTCAAGGGTCTGGAAAACCAAGCCTTAAGCAGAACAGTTGAGGCAGGTGGCTTTGTTTAGCCTGGAAAAGAGAAGACTGAAAGGTGATATGAGAGGCATCTTCAAATATTATGGGACTGATCTGGCTTGCAGGTTATGGGTTCACCAGCCCTGGTGTCTGGAGTGATATCCTGATTCAGGAAGCCTTGATGTGAATGCTGCTTGCCTCAGTCATGAACTTTCCTGATAGTCTCAGATAAGACCCTATATCTCAAGCTCAGTTTCCACCACCATCTGCAGTATGGGATTTGGATACTGTAGAAATGCCCTTCAGGGTCACTACAAAGATTACAAAACAATGTATACTGGATTGCAGCTCCTGGTATCCCTGACCATTGGCCATTCTGGCTAAGGCTGATGGGAACTGGAATCTAGCTACATGTGGAGGGCCTCACGTTCCTGCTCCCTAGTGTAAATGCTGATCATTAGCTTTCAAGGGCTGGGTTCAAGTACACACAGACTTGGAAAAGAGCTCCCATTGAACTCAGTGGGGCTGACTTCTAAGTAGACATATATAAGACTGTGATGTGGACGTTAAATCCTTGCATGGTGGATGTATGTGGTGGATTTGTCTTGCACTCATGTGCAACTGTGAAAAGCTGAATGAGGAACCTATTTCCCCCTCAACTTGTTTCTGCTCCAGTTAGAAGAGTAAATGACAAATACTTTATAAAGCACACCAGTGTTTCAGGTTAATTGTGCCCTCAGAAAATGTCTGGAGCGATGTTCCCCTCTGCATGAGGAGATGCTCTAACCTTTGAGACAAAGGCAAATTCTTCCACTTCAGACTCTCTCTCTGAGAAGGCTTATTAGATAATGCAAAGCATTATCTATAAATGTTAAGTTACTAGAAGCCCTCTGCAGTAGCAGTTGCTGCCCTTTTGGGATGGTTGGGCTACAGTACTATCAGCAGCTGTCCAGCAGGCAGAAATCCAATAGGTGAAGTTTTCCCCATTACCTTACTGTTGTTTTTCTGCCAGATGTGCAGCTGTTTGAAGTATCCTGGCATCAACTGACTTTCAAACTTTGTGCCTGTAAAAAACATAATTTTAAGCATTTTGCTAAAATAAAAAATAGCATCTTGATACCAGGATATACCTGCAATTCCTGTGTTTCACTGAGTCTTGTTTGAAATGCCACCATTGTGAAGACTGGGCATGGAATAGTTGAGAGATTCAGGACAGCTGCCTGGTGCTTAACAAAAAGAGATGAAGAAATCTTACATCAAACTTATACAAAATCTAAGTAGATCTTAAGCGTGGCCACCTACATTCTGTATGCAGAGGAATCAGCTGCTGGATCTTATGTGGTTTCTTCATGCACTTTTGCAAAATGCAGCCTTAGGTTTACAGAGGACAGTCCTCTATTTGAATGTCTCCTTTATTTCAAGGGCTGTCCAGTCCACTATAAGGTGAAATAACCATAAGAAGGACAAGCAAAGCAGTGTAGTGTAGTGGTTAGAGTGTTGGACTAGGATGTGTAAGAACAGGGTTGTAATCCTCACCCAGCCAAGAAGCTCACTGGATGAGCTTGGGCCAGTCACTGTCTCTCATCTTAACCTACCTCACAGGGTCGTTGTGAGGATAAAAAGGGTGAAGGGAAGAACAATGAGCTCCTAGATAAGGGACAGCCAGCATGGTACCCAAGAGGTGGCCACATTGGCCCCTGCGAAGGATGCAGACCCAGGCGGGAACAAAAATCATGCCTCTCCATTCTGGCTTGGGTGGCTAGGAGCCTGCCCATCTGTGCACTCCCTGGGCATTCCTCTGCTGCTCTGGGCAACAGGGCAAGGTTCACCGACTCCTCTGCAAAGGGTGCAAGGGACACACACACAGATGCATCACCTTCTCAAGGACTCCAACTCCAGTTGGCATGGCCAATGGTCAGGGATGATGGGCACTGCAGTCCATCAATGTTTGGAGGACACCTAGCAGAAAGGTGAGATATAAATACCACACACATATATACATATGTTCCAAAATACTGTATTTCTCCCTCCCTTCAGCAAAAGTGGCAAGAATGAAGCAAAAGTGCAACCGATGTAAGGGGAGGAGAAGCCCTTTTGATCTTGACAAAGCACTGAGCATAAGTCAGAGATCTTTAGAGTGAAGTGATCCATGTTAAATTACATTGTTCAGAAACCCATGGTATTGGCGATTGCTACGCCAGCAGCCATAAATACTCGAGCAGACAGTGATGGGCCTAACCAGGAGGTGGGGGGGCAAAGAAATGGAGATAAATTAGCATGCAAAATGCAGGCCCTCCCATGGCAGTTGGTAATTAAAGCCCTCCTTGTTGCCTGCCATGGAAAGAGAGGAAGAGCTGACTTTAGGGAAGGTGCTTTGTACACCCCTTCCCCAATCTTTGCAGAAAGTCAAGGACTTGGTAGCTATGGAGCTGTGAGCATGTCACCTGGGTGACATTGTGAGATTAGTCAGTCCTGGCTAGACACAAGGGGTGCACTGTCCAGCAGTGGAGGGAGATAAGTGAATGTCATTTCCAATCAGGTCTCCCCTGGACAAGCCGCAGGACAGCAGGAAAATGAGAACTGGCAAGCACCTTCTCCTGAGGCTGAAACAAACCCATTTCTGCTCCTTACCGGCAATTAGGCAAAGGAATTAGGCTGACATCTTTCTAGCAGCCAGCTGCCATCCAAGTTGTTGAAGGATGGGGTAGAAAGAGGAGATAAAATATTCCCCCCCCCCTGACATTTAATATGGCCTTACAAAAGAAGGCATGGAGCCCTGGCAGCAGTCATAGTCATATAATTTTTCAGGACATGAAGACGTTGCCTACAACTTCAAGAAATCCCAGGTCCAATTCCCCAGGAGTTTGCTGCCAATATTAGGTTCATTCCACCATTAGTAGGATTTTTTTTTTTTTTTTTTTTTTGTCGACAATGCAAATTTCCTAATGGTTATTTAGAACACTTGATTTGTCAATTTGCAAGATTTGGTTATGTTTAACAGCCTAGAAGCCAGACTGTTTTAAGGTCCAGGGGAGGGGAACCTTCAGCCCTGTAGTTGTGGCTGGACTCCAACTCCCATCAGTCTCAGCCAGCAGGTACCAACAGTCAGAGATGATGGGAGTTAACAGCATCTGAAGAACCATAAGTTTCCCAATCCGGTTCATAGAACTGGGCACTGCCTTCTAATGACATAAGATAAGGATAGCCAACATGCTGCCCTCCAGATATGATTGGACTCCAGTTCCCACCAGCCCCAGCCAGCATGACCAATGGTCTGAGTGGAAGGGAGCTGGAGTCCATCAACATCTGGAAGGTACCACAGTAGCTCCCCATGATCTATGTCTGGTTGTGGTTCCACATTATACATTTAAAGCACATCCAACACATATTTAAAATGCACAGACATCATTAAAATAATCCAGTGCATAGTAGTCTGCTAAGGGGGCTGCTCTATGAGAAGGAAACTACAATCCCATGATTTTTTTTGAGGGGGGGGGGTCACGTGCTTTAAATATGCAATGGATGTGCTTTAAATGAGTAGTGTGAATCTGCCCTATGTCACGGTTATGGATCTGTTCAAGCATCCATCTGACTTAGCACTCTGTCTCTAGCCATACCCAACTAAATGGCTCTGGGAACCCAAAAGCCAAGCAAGAGAGTCATGGAACTTTGAAGTGTCAGGCATAGCCCTACTGGCTTTAGCCCAAACGTAGCAGAGTTTTCCTGCACAGCAAGGAAGCTAGTTGCGGCGGTAATGACTAGTCAGCTAGACTCAGAATAACTATTTACAGGATTTATTAAAAGGAGAAAATAAAACCAGCAGAGTTTCTGCATACAAATAAAAGCAAAATAAATCCTCTCTTTCTCTTTCTCTCAAAACCATACACAGCACTTCTACTCCTAACACACCTCACATCAAACTGTGCTAGCAATCCTAGATAACAGAGTTGAGTGCTGCTCGTTAACCAATCAGAGTGAGTAGTTTCTAGGTCAAGCAGACCTGGGCTTTCTGCCAAGAGTAAATTGACACCAGCTTGAGTTAATTGTGTTAGCCAGAATCTGCAAGTTTCCCACGAGAACCAATTAACAGAAACTGAACACCCCCTCACAGATTCTGCTGAACAATTAACTCCAAATACACCTATGTAGGAGATTATTTTTCCAGCAAACCTAAACCCTTGCACATTCGCTTGTTCTTTACCTTTGCCAATGGTTTAGTTAATACATCTGCTACATTTTCTTCACTTGATACATAAGTACAGGTGATTACATTGTCTTGTACACAGCAACGTACATTTTGGTATTTTACAGAGATATGTTTGGAACGCGATTTGAAACCCTCTGTTTTACTTAAGGTTATACAAGCTTGATTATCAATGTAAACTTGTACTGGTTCTCCACAATTTACATTTAAATCTGCTAACAAATGCTTGAAATAAATCACCTCGTTGCACAATTCACTCAATGCGGCGTACTCTGATTCTGTTGATGACACACTTACAACGTCTTGCTTGCGTGACCGCCAGCTGATTAAAGCTCCACCGACCATTATGACTAGTCCTGTGACAGATTTTCTATCTGGCAAATTTCCCCAGTCACTATCACAGTAGCAACTCAACATTTCATCCTCTGAAGAATTTAATTGTAACATATAGCCAATTGTCTGTTTGAGGTATCTCAGAACTTGTTTTACCCCTTTCCAGGCATTTAGTGTGGGTTTTGAGACCAATCTACTTAATATGCCTACTGCATAGCTAATATCAGGTCTGGACCACTGTGCTAGATACAATAAACTTCCAATTACAGAGTGATATACATCAGGATGTTCAAATTCAGGACTCTCATCTATATGAAGTGTTTTTATGAAACCTGGATCCATAGGCACCGCTGCCCCTTTGCAATCCTGCATCCTGTATGTAGTCAGTAGTTGTTTAACTTTGTTCTGCTGACTAATTAGGCAGCTGCCATCTTGGGCCCAGCACACTTCCAACCCTAGATATGTCCTAACCGGGCCTAAGTCTTTTGTACACCCACCTGCAGCCTACAATCTTTGCCCCCTCAGGCGCTGCTACTGGTGTAAAACCCTTGTGCTCATTCAGAGAGGACATCTCTTCCTCCATTGCCTGTTTCCAGCGCTCTGCCTCCTCTTTTGGTAACTTTAACACCTCCTGAAAACTCTTGGGTTCTGTAATTACACTAAACACATTTGCAGTATCAGGAGAAAAACGCACCGGAGGCACTCCTTTGTTTTGTCTTTTAGATCTTCTGGGAGAAAATTTTTCTTCTGACCCACTTTCCTCCTCAGAACTACGACCTCTCTTTTGTTGCTTAGCAACTGGTCTCTGGCTAACTCCACTTTCTTGAGAGCTCTTATCTGAACTTTCCTCCCCCTCAGACTCTGATTCTCTGTGTCTACTTTCAGAGTCATGAAGCTCTTGGGAAGGTTCAAACCAAACCTCAGTATTGGCATGTAGTCTCTCCCAGCCACTATGTTCACAAAAACTGGCATTCCTGGAGATCACAATGCCATTTGTCCCTTCAGCAAAGCGGAAACCTTTTCCCAGCTCCTGGTAACCCACAAACACTAACTGTTTGGTCTTAGGATCTCCCTTTTTCCTCATTTGTTTCGGAATTAATACCCAGGCTTTTGATCCAAACACATGCAAATGGTCAATTTTGGGTTTTTTCTGAAACAATTTAAAGTACGGGGTTGTACCTATTGTTTGATGAAAGAGCCTGTTTTGGAGATAACACGCGGTGAGCATGCTCTCCCCCCAATAAGACATGGGTAAATCAGCATCATCAAGCATGGCAAACATCATATCTTGTAAAGATCTGTTTTTTCGCTCTGCAACGCCATTCTCCTCTGGGGAAAAAACGTTCGTTTTTCTATGCCCAATGCCACGCTTTTGTAACCAATCTCTAAAAGCATTTGACATAAATTCGCCACCTCTGTCCGTCTGAATCCTTTTGAGTTTAACAGACAGAAATCTTTCCACAGATGCCACCCAGCCTTTAAACTTAGTGAACACGTCACCCTTATTCTTCATGGGAAAAACCCAAGAATAACGCGTGGCGTCATCCACAATTGTTAGTGAAAAGCGCGATCCACCCCTGCTTACAGCAAATGGACCAATTACGTCCATGTGAACCAGCTGTAGCGGTGACTCACTAACTCTGTCACTTCTGGGGTAAGAGACTCTGTGGGTTTTAACCTTTTTACAGACATTACAATCAAGGTACTTGTTACAACTCTTTAAATTACCCCCATCAGCCAATTCAGACATTTTTAGTACACTTTTCCAGCAAGCATGCCCCATTTTCCTATGCAATAAGTGCACACAGTTGTCATGTATAGCTTTGTTACTCACTGCAGGCTGAGATTTACTGACTACTGCTGCAACTTGAGATCCTGCTTTAAGCCAAAACAAGCCTCCCTCTGACTTAGCAGTGCCTAAAATCTCACCAGCCTTCTTAATAATGCAACTGTCTCCTTCAAAATACACTTTAAACCCAGCTTTTAGCAAACAATCTACAGACATCAGATTGCTCCTTAATGACGGCACACAAAGTACATTTTGCAGGCATTCACGAAGACAAGGAACAAAAACTGCACCCCCCGAAATCACTTCGGAAGTACTTCCGTCTGCTAGAGCCACCTGGCTGCGCTGTGCTGAGTTCTTGGAAGCAAACAATTCATTTGAATTCACGATGTGGCGAGATGCTCCCGAATCGACCACCCAGACAGCTTGTTTCTCATCAGCAATCTTCACCTCGCCGGTCACCAGCTGAGCCGACTGTTTTCGTTTGAAGAATTTCTTTTTACGCTGCTGCTGCTGCTGATCTCGTCTCTGCTCCTGCACCGGCCACTGAGACTTGACCAACTCCGGACATTGTCGTTTTAGATGCGCTGAAGACCCACATCGGAAACAACGCCTAACAGCAAACGCTGACTCCTCACCGGTACGCTGCTCTTGCTTCACCTCTGGCACGGCATGAGAACTCCTTCCAAACCGTCCACCTGTAGAAGCCTCTGCAGCCACCGACCTTTCTTGCCTCTTCTGCCATTCTTCAATCAAACGCCCAGTAACGTAACTGACTGATAAATCACGCTCCTGTATGCCTTCTAGAGACAAAACTAAATTATCCCAGCTTTCCGGGAGAGAACTCAAAATAATAGCCACCTTCTCCTGCTGGTCTAATGCACAGTCTCTTTCCTGTAGCGCAGAAAACTTTAACTGTAAACTGTGTAGGTGTTCCTGCATTGTAACCCCAGGCTGTAACATTGCCTTGTACAATGCCTTGCGAATGAACAGCTTGGAAACCGCTGTCTCACGCACATGGAGTTCTTTAAGTGCTTGCCACACACCTCTAGCTGTCTTGATTCCCCTCACATACGGCAACTGGGAATCTTCCAGCCCCAAGACAATTGTGGCCCTTGCTCTTTGGTCTTTATCGAGGTCTTCATCATCAGGCTTCGTAGGAAACTTACTCACCACTTGCCAGAGACGATCCCTCTGCAGCACTGCCTGCATGCGTTCCGACCACAGCAAGTAATTGGAGTCATTCAGACGCTCAAAAGCCATCTGACCTGGTTGTGAGGCCATCTTGAGAGCGATGTCCCTGGAACCCGGAACCAGCTACTCACGACCACCGAGAGAGAAAACAGGAACCACAGCACCCAGCACTCACACGCTGCAGCTGTTGTCCTTGTGTCCGCTGCGTCACCAGCTCACCACGGTCAGGAACCAGCCAGAGAACAACAACTTCTGGAACTACTGGAACCAACGCCGTTGATGCTGACACCACCGCAACTCAGGCTGGCAGCACAATGACCATAACCTCATGGAACTTTGAAGTGTCAGGCATAGCCCTACTGGCTTTAGCCCAAACGTAGCAGAGTTTTCCTGCACAGCAAGGAAGCTAGTTGCGGCGGTAATGACTAGTCAGCTAGACTCAGAATAACTATTTACAGGATTTATTAAAAGGAGAAAATAAAACCAGCAGAGTTTCTGCATACAAATAAAAGCAAAATAAATCCTCTCTTTCTCTTTCTCTCAAAACCATACACAGCACTTCTACTCCTAACACACCTCACATCAAACTGTGCTAGCAATCCTAGATAACAGAGTTGAGTGCTGCTCGTTAACCAATCAGAGTGAGTAGTTTCTAGGTCAAGCAGACCTGGGCTTTCTGCCAAGAGTAAATTGACACCAGCTTGAGTTAATTGTGTTAGCCAGAATCTGCAAGTTTCCCACGAGAACCAATTAACAGAAACTGAACAGAGAGCAACTCTCAACCTCTATTTCTTGCCCCAGCATCTGATACTCAGAAGAATATTGCATCTGAATTTGGAACTTGTATATCATTGTCATGGCTAATAACTACTGACAAAACCAAGATGTTATCTAATCATCTAAGTTAGAGGTAGGGATGAATTAATCTGTCAATTCTGGTTCCTCCCTGTTTCTTGTTTTTCACATCTGAACTCCAGATCACCACACTTCTGCATCAGTTTTGATGTCTCAGTAAGAAAACGTGCTTGCATTTTAATGCAAATTTATCCTATGACACACATTTTTGTATGGCATTTCCCCTAACCCTATTCATTTCTGTACATTTTTTGGTGTAATATGTGCAAATCTGTGCACAATTCTCCCATCTCTCTCTCTCTCTCTCTCTCTCTCTCTCTCTCTCTCTCTCTCTGTGGGTGAACATCTCTCTGTGTGTGTAAAGTCACATTTTGAGAAAATGCATTTAAATGATTTGACATATAACCATCTACCATGGATGCTTTAGCTGAGATTCTAGCATTGCAAGGGGGCTGGACTAAATGACCCCAGGGTACATTCCAACTCTACAATTATATGAATCTGTGTGTGTGTGTGTGTGTGTGTGTGTGTGTGTGTGTTTAAAGGATAGCTACACTTTGCTTCACACCCTGCATTCGGAAGAGCCAAGCAAAAATATCCTCCATTCCTAGCTAGGGGACATCACCATTTCTCATATATTGCATAGGTGACATGTGGGTAAACCCCCAAAACATTTCTGAAAAATGTGTTTTTTTAAAAAAAAGAAAGAAAGAAGTAGTATATTTTGTATGACCTTGTGCATTTTACCTTTCTTTTAAATACTTCCTCGGCTGGGGAGGGCAAGAATATATATATTCTTCATTCCACAACAACCACATTTAAACGCCACCCCAAAATACATTAAATGTTATTGCTGTATTATACTCTCAGCTGTTATACTTAACAAAATACAGCTGTGTCCGTGGCATTCCTGTCCCCAGTGGCACTGCATGCATATCAATGCAAAAAAGCCTGAATAAAAATTCAAGGTGGGCAAACTCTCTTGGCCTTGCTCTAAATGCATTCCAAAATGAAAGGGTATTTGATTTCAATATGAAGGTTATTGGGTGTGCACTTCAATAAAAACAGAGAAAGAGCAAAGATGAAGATGAAGAAGGAGACGAGGGTAAAGCGTGTGTTTCCAGATCACATGTGCATGTGCATGTGAAAGAGAAAGCGCATTCAATAAAAGCAATAATGGGGTTTTTTTATATAAAAAAAATCCCACAGCTTGTCTGTTCCCTGGAATTACTGTCCTTTTCAATATTTTTTAAAACACATGAGGCAAATTGCAAGTATTTGTTCTATTACAGACATCAACCAATATTTCAAGAAACAGTAGTGTATCTACAGTGCATGTGCATAGATAATCGTGCAGAATAAAGTTGAGGATGGCCCCGGAAAGCTTCACTTCCAGTTTGCAAAGAATGTCTCAAGAACAGATGAGTTAAAATGATTTGACATGTGGTGCAGCTTCAAAAACTAAAGAGACCCTGGGGCGTAGTTTCTGCAGTTCACCAGGACTGGTTTCCTTGGGCTCCCACTCAAAGAATCAGTTAGTGTAGCTCACTTGTCCCATAAATGATTTAGCCACCCACCCAGTCAGGGCAGGGACCTTTTCCTTGTTACTCAAACCAGGTGGAAGCTGCTTCTCTGTAAGCAACTCCTGCATGGCAGGGATGATGTTTAAATGGGACAGTCATAAGGGCACACGCTGCAAATGTGTGCAGGTTCTGACTGCCAGCTGGTGAAATTTCCCCTTCCATCGGCTTAATGAATTGTACGATGGACCCCTTCTTTAATCTAAGCATTTCATATCCCTTGGGAAGGTTGCTAGACCCCCACCATGTCGACACCTGTACAACATGCAGTTATTTCATGCAAGTGTCTTTCTCATTAACCAGGGAATTTTCTCTCAACTGTGCCACACTCCCCCCCCCAAATGGTTGCACAAACAGAGCTGTATGCACCATAATTCCACCCCTGCCCCAATTCTTCCACCCTCCCAACCCTTCAGAGCTGCTTCTGGCTCCATCTCCAGCCTGCTCCCACTCCTCTTCATTACCACAAAACCAAATTTTGTCTCTTTGTACATTTCCTGCCTTCCTTCTTTCAGACAATGTAAAAATTTAGCTGCCAGCTACACACATGTGATCAAAATGAGGTTACAAATGCCTCTGGGACATGCTGCCCTTCCAAGAAAATAAAAAGATGTATCCCTCTATGAGGCCATGAGACATAGGAGCCAACTGCTAGGGCTGAGGTCCCTTCAGGGGCCCCAATAAAATATTTGAAGGGGGCAGCTCACCACCCAAAGTTGATGGGCATTGCCATTCAAATGGTGTGGGTGTGCTGTGCCTTGTGATCAAATATCTGGGGTGGGCCCCCCCCCCAATATTTTATTCAAGTTGATACCCCTGTCTTTCTTCCACATGTAGTATCCCTGGGCCCATGGGGCTTATTTACAAACATGCCCCCCCAACACAAATAACATGGAAATGAGTGTTAATTGCAATACATGCTGCCATATTTCTGGAAGAGGCTTTTATATCATGTGAAAGCTCAAGTACAATGTAAAAAATAACAATTAGGGAAATGGAACAAACTGTCATGTGAATGCAGCCCTAAGCTTGTACTCGTAATGTTTTGAATTATGCATTAGTATTATGTCTGAATCAGTTCACTACTGATGAGTGAACTGGAAATCCAGCAGCCAACATTGCTCATCACCTTCCAACGGCTTGTCAGGATAGAGGGAGAAAGAGAAGAACCACTGACACCTGAAGGCAGTCTAGTTTCTGAAAATCAGAGTAGTGCTGGGGGGGAAATAAATGGATCTAGCACCCAATGGAACAGGCTGCTCAAGCCCTTTCCATAATTCCAAGCAACCATCAATATTTACATTAAGTGTCTCAAATAAAGATTGAACTTGGATTTAGTGGGGACTATTACTGTGCTTTAATAAAACAGCAATTGATTATTAAACATATTTACTGAAGTTATGGAAAACAGGCTCAAAAGAGCAAAGAGAATTGGGTCCAGAGGCTAAGGCATTAACCACACAGAGTTACATTAGCCAAATTATCTGCATGTCATTAGAAATCATTTTAGAAAAGGCATTAGCGTGATTCAGAAGGTGAGAAGAGACATGAATATTCATGGTACTTGGGTAAAAGGTCGTATTTCACTTACATATTTCAGAACAGGCACAACTGCATGATGGGAATGCCTGCCAAGTGCTGGCCAAGGATAGGAACCAAGAAAGGCCATCTACATGTGAGGTTTGCAGTATGGTTCTCTTCCTCACAATTCATGTGTGGTCGAATGCCAAGGACTAGTTTCAACATTAAAATTTATGGCTTTCATTTTGTAAAGTGAGGAGGTGGGAAATTCAGTGGCCTGGGGGTAGATGTGGACCCTGAGACCTCCTCATCTGGCTCGCAGCAAGTGGCCCCTCCTTTCTTGCCTTTCACAAGAACATATGAACATGAGAAGAGGCTGCTGAATGGCACACCTAGTCCAACATCCTGTTCTCACAGTTGCCAACTAGATGCCACAATAGGAAGCCCTCAAGGAGGACCTGACTGCAATAACGCTCTCCCCCATAAGAAGCGCCTGCTAAATCAGGCCAATGACTCACCCAACCCAGCCCACTATCCTGTTCTCACAGTAGCCAACCAAATAACCATGACAAGCCCATAAGCAGGAATCAATCACAATGACATTCTCCTCTCATGCAGTTTCTATAAACTCTTATTCAGAAGCATTACTGCATCTGACCATGAAACCAAAGCACAGTGATTGTGATTAGTAGTCATTGATGATGATGTTGATTATTTTATTATTTATACCCCTGCCACCTGGCTGAGTTTCTCCAGCTACTCTGGGCAGCTTACAGCACATTAAAAAATTGTAAAACACAGGGCAGGTGCCACTATCAAGAAAGCCCTCTGCCTGGTTCTCTGTAACCTCACTTCTTGTAGTGAGGGAACCGCCAGAAGGCCCTTGGAGCTGGACCTCAGTGTCCGGGCAGAACGATGGGGGTGGAGACCATTCAAGTATACTGGGCCAACCAACACTTTGAATAGTGCTCAAAATGTACTGGGAGCCAATTTGGGTCTTTCAGGATTGGTGTTATATGGTCTTGGTGGCCACTCCCAGTCACCAGTATAGCTGCCTCATTCTGGATTAGTTGTAGTTTCCGAGTCACCTTCAAAGCTGGGTATCACCTGCATACTGATGAACACCCAGCCCAAACCCCCTGATGATCTCTCCCAGCAGCTTCATATAGATGTTGAAAAGCATGGGGGAGAGGACAGAGCCCTGAGGCACGCCACAAGTGAGAGCCCAGGGGTCTGAACAGTCATCCCCCAACACCACTTTCTGGCACGGCCCAGAAGGAAGGAGTGGAACCACTGTATAACAGTGCCCACAGCTTCCAGCTCCTCTAGATGGTCCAGAAGGATGTCATAGTTGATGATATAAAAGGCCGCTGAGAGACCCAGCACAACTAGGAAACCTTTGCCTCTAGCCGGCCCAGGATAATCGACCAGCGCGACCAACGAAGTTTCAGTTCCATGATGAGACCTGAATCCCAATTGGAAAGGATCCGAATGGTCCGCATCCTCCAGGCATGCCTGGAGTTGTTCAGCAACCACCCACTCAATCACCTTTAATTGGCAATATTGGCCAGGTCCAAAGATGGTTTTTTAAGAATTGGTGTAAAAACTGCCTCTTTCAGCGGGTATAGTAAGGCTCCCTCACAGAGAGAAGTATTCACCATCCCATGGAGTCAATCAGCCAGCCCTTCCTGGCTCACTTTTATGAACCAGGGTGGGCAAGAACCAAGGAGACAGGTGGTCGGTTTCACTTGTCCAAGCAGCCTGTTGACATCCTCAGAGGTAACTCTTAAAAAATCCTCACTTGATACCTAACACCTACATTCATGCCATTCTGACAATATATTTTCTTTCCCCAGGCCTCAAAATACAGTTGAGTTGTGTGCACATGTGTGTGTTGAATGCTACTATGATTTAACTTTTTTTTAGTGTTCTGCAGTTCTGTTCTTTATATGTGATTTTATTGTTTTATCTATTTTATCTGACATGTTAGCCTCCTTGGAGGCAGCAATGCTGAAGGGCAGACTACAATTTTTTAAGATGAACAAAAGAGCAACAGACGTTTTGGCAAAAGCTTTGGCAGGACTCAAACCAGATGCCCTGCCCTGTGGGTCAGACACTGTCCCCTGCATGACTGACCAAAGGATGGAACTTTGGGTCATTGCAGCAGGGAGATTGCCACAGCAGTCCTTAATCCTCCCAAACTGGGAACTCAATCTGTTATATGCATTCATGCATGTAGTGCATATCAGCAGAGGGAAGTGATTCATTAGGTGGAATGGCCCTACTGGTCTCAGTTGCCCCAAACCAGCCCCCAGCTACTTGCCTTCTTATGTCCAACAAGTCAAGTTGGTGGAGCTACATGTCAGCTTCCTCCTCCTTGGTCTTAGTGTTTCCCTTATAAAACTCAGCAGGGATGAGAAAGAACCTGTCATTGGCTCCATCTCTATGTAGTGTCAGTCTCCTTGCCTTCTACCCCAACGCCTTTTGAGAACCCACCTTATCTTGTGATTGTTAGTTGTTTTAAATGGTTTTTAATGCTGTGTTTTAATGTTGCAAACCACCCTGGGACCTTACTATTTATCATCATCATACCAGTCCCAATGACCAGCAGGAAGCACTGGCATTTTAGATTCCTGGGCTCAGTTCCTGAAGGTTTTGGTTTCAGTTGGATCAAGGAACGGACTCCCCCCCCCCCTAGTTGTTGCTAGAAAGCAGCTCCCATCATCCTTGATCACAAGCAGTGCTGGTTGGGACTGAGGGCCACACAGGTCCTCCCTCCCTGTCCAGCAGACAGAAGATACCACAGCTGTCCACCAGGCAGGATCATAAGACTAAGCTTTCATTAGATCATTCTTAGCCTACCTACAGGCTTTGTATGGACTAACAATGCATCCAAATTTAATATAATTTCAACTCCATTGATTCTCGTGTTGGAGATCTCCCTTAGATCAATAGAGGTGGCATTCAACTAACTTCTGCTCAATGCAGACCCATTAATGAGCATGACTAAGTTAGGTCCATTCATTTAAATGGATTGTGTGGATTGTGCTTTTCCCATGTTTCTTTCCAGTCCACTCAAGTAATCTTTCCCTCGGGGCTGCGTAACTTGAGAGCTGACTCTTATCCAGAACAAGTGGTTGGCTGTTAGCAACATGTGGGCTTGACCTTTACTCATTTCCTCCCACACCTACCAGAATAGGTGCATTCCGGAGACTCATGCACTTGTTTGCAGAAGATGACTTTTGGTGCTGCATGATGGAGTGAGAAACTTTCCCTAGCAAGAGACTGTTTTGTGTTCTGCCAGAGCTGCCAGAGGGAAGGTGACAGATAGGGTACCAGAGAGCTCTCCGTTTACCTCTGCTGCCTGGCTGACTGCAGCTGGGATGAAGATAATCTATGAGCGGGTCTTGAGCATCACCACTGCACTCTGCTCTGTATAAATCAAGAGGGCGAAAAGCTTAGTGAAAACAATGCTCTGGATGCTTTCCTTCTTCACACCTGCCGTGCTATCCATCTGGCTTTGAAGGTCATTCAAAGTAAGGGGATAATTGCCAAGGTGGGGATGGCTCCATCATTTTCAGAGCAAAAAGAAGCAAAGCACAACTACACAGGAAAAGGCAGCAAGCAGCAGCAGCAGAACAGCTAGACCTAGTGGGAGTTAGCCTATTTGAGTCCTTTTGGGCAAGCTGTGCCTTCAGCCTTTCATTCTTGCCTTCCTAAGGGTGGCTCTCTGCAGTTACTCAGAGGTGAGAGGAAGGCACTTTGTACATGCTCAAAGAAAAATATTCCACTATGGTGAATTTCAAAAGCACTGTTGAGTTCATCACCGATGGACAACATAAGCTTTTAAAGTCTGGTGGTTGCAGACATGATGAAGCAAAGTTCAGCTTGGCAGAGCTTATAGCCTGGCTGCTGAAGTTGGCATGCCTGTCTTATCACTGAATCTTCCTGATACCCATGCTTTGTATATAATATTTGCATTCACACAGTAGTATTTCAGTAGTATCTTGTGCACAAATACAGCTACATTTAGGCACAAACTATGCAGTTCATCTGGGAAATGACCATGGACTTGGGACTAACAGGCCTTCAATGCTCAGGCCCTGTGTAAATATTATGTTCAGCACTTAAATGCCTATTGGGACTAGAAATAGTGAAACCACACACAGTAGACCAAATCTTGCTCTACCCACATTGCATGAAGTAGACCTATACACATATACATCTTAGTTTCTTCCTCCAGTGAGGAATTACCCCCCCCCCAACAGAGCTGGTCTCAGGACTCCCTATATTATTATTAATAATTATTATTATTTATTTATACCCAGCATTTTTCCTTGATGAGATTCATGGCCCCACTGCCTAACCCAGTTTACAATTCAGCCTTTCCCTTGACTTCAAACAAGACCTGCCACAAAAGCAACCTCTGAGGCTGAGTTTCTTCTTAGAAATATCCCTTGCTTCTTTTTTCTGAAAGGGCCATCCTTTGTTTTGGAACATCAAAGTCTCACAAAATGTATTTGGTGTTCTTTATTTCAGGCAGCAGGGTTCCAAAATAGCCCTTTACTGTTGAAATGCTTATTTGGCAACCCCCAAAGAAATATCCTTCGCTAGGTAACAGAATAAAAGAGAACCAGACTTGTGGAACAGGTGGGAACTGGAATGTGATGAGAACCCCTTTTGAGAAACATCATTATCCTTTTTTATTTTTATTTTGTTTCTTCTCTTGAAATTTCTTGGAGGTTTTGCCTTGGCAAGGACCTCCATTTCAGCTGGAATTTTTTTGCTTTGGGCAAAAATTTTCAGCAGCACTAGGTGGCGGTTCCTAGACCCCAAAGCAGTAGAGACATTAACATAGACACCCTAAAGAAGAAAAGGCAGAAGAAGAAGAGCCCACCCAAAATAGGACTTACAATTGTTATTTAAGAGCCGACACGACTTTCTTGCTTAACCTAATGCTGTTGGATTGCTGCTCCCATCAGCCCCAGCCAACATAGACCATAGTCAAGGGTGATGGGAGTTGGAGTCTACCAATTTCTGGAGGGTCAAATGTAACTACCTCTGCTTCTAAGTTCACTGTAAAGTGGAGTGCTCAGATGCAGAAGAGGATAGGCTCCTGTACATTTACTAATTGTGTAGACATGCACAATGAAT
Organism: Podarcis liolepis; assembly: GCF_965112155.1. Lineage (NCBI taxonomy): Eukaryota > Metazoa > Chordata > Lepidosauria > Squamata > Lacertidae > Podarcis > Podarcis liolepis. Next base: position 25,552,640 of record NC_139567.1, on the reverse strand, counting down.
TCTTTCTTCTGCACAACAATTCCAAGCATCTGGCAGCCCTACCATAAAGACAATGCACCTTTCACCCCAAGTATGCTAAGCACTTGCATCACTCCACCATGGTTTGGTAAGCACGTCTTTCATTACTCCCTGTCAAGAGTACAAAATTCTAAGATAAAAGCACAATCCATGGACTCCCAGGTGAGAAGAGAGGTGGGTTGCCTGCACAAAATATGTCAGAATACCCACAGTTATCAAAAGCATGCCCTCGACCATGTTAGGTGGAGCAGGAAACCACCCAGGAAACTGTAAACTGGAATACCTCCAAAGAATGGAATCAGCCCCAACCAAACAACAGGCAAAATGCATTCGGCGCTGGGTTTTTGCCACACTCCTCTCAGCATCCTCTGCATGCACACTGAGGAGCTAGATTCGAGGAGATGCTATTTATCAGCCTAGATGACACAATCGATAATCTCATCCTTCTTCCTGACACTGCCTTGATGGAATACCCAATCAGAGGGCATTTAACAAGCTGCAAGATGCGACTGACAGGAGGAAGAACCTATTCTGCAGCAGAGGTGGGAGAGCCTTGCAACTCCACAGCTGAAATGCCCATCAAATCACAAGCCCTTTCATCTTGCCCGATGCAACATCTTTCCTGCCTCCCTACCTTAAAAAAAAAAAAAATCAAATCCCGCTTAGATAGAGTCTTTGCCTGGTTTCCTCCCTTTCTGTTCTCTTTCCCTGGTTCCTTCCCTTGTGTCTTTTGCTCGCCCCCCTCCTTGGCAGATAAACTTTATAATGGTTGTAATTTATCTGCTGCACAACTTAATTAAAGTCAATGCCAAGGAAGAGCTGAGCGAGTAATTGAACCTGTTCCTAGGTAATTCGTGTTACTCCTCTCATGGAAAGGAGCAATCCAAAGTACCTGTTTTTGCCATATGCACAGTGTGCATATGATTCGTTGCTCAGTGCTCTGTGTGTTTGTGTGTGCAGGGAGGAGGTATGTAGAGGGAGAGGGAAACTCAGGCACATTGCACTTATTCCTCATATTTGAGACTGGACGCATTGTATAGCATTATACATTATTGCGAAGGGTTGTAGTTCAGTGGCAGAGCAATCATTTTGGGAAGACTGTTTTAAGATATTGGTGCTAGCGGTCATCTGAACTCTGCTTCAACTTACAAAATGCCTTAGTATAGCCGTTTGGGGAGCAACCTGTTTTAGGGCATTGAAGGGGGGAAAGCTGGGGGTGGGGAGAGAGAGATAGAGAGATGGCTGATTTTGCTAACTGTAGAAGGGCTCAGGTTCAATTCCTTGGATTTCCAAGTTTCGCTAAGAATATGCTCTGCCAAAACCCCTGGAGATCCATTGCCAGTCAGTGTAGAAAATACTGAGCTACCTGGAGTAATGGTCTGACTCAGTTATTAAGGCAGCTTCTTATGTCCTACTAAGATTCCCACCACCTAAATACAAAATGTGGCCTCTTGGCTTGCCCCAGTAATATTTGGCGAGGGGTAGGAGGGACGCAGGTGGCACTGTGGGTTAAACCACAGAGCCTAGGACTTGCCGATCAGAAGGTCAGCGGTTCAAATCCCTGCGACAGGGTGAGCTCCCGTTACTCTGTCCCAGCTCCTGCCAACCTAGCAGTTCGAAAGCACGTCAAAGTGCAAGTAGATAAATAGGTACCGCTCTGGCAGGAAGGTAAACGGCGTTTCTGTGTGCTGCTCTGGTTCACCAGAAGCGGCTTAGTCATGCTGGCCACATGACCCGGAAGCTGTACGCTGGCTCCCTCGGCCAATAAAGCGAGATGAGCGCCGCAACCCCAGAGTTGGTCACGACTGGACCTAATAGTCAGGGGTCCCTTTACCTACACCTTTTAGGAGGTACTATGCATTTCATAAGCCTTAGAGCTTCATAGATGCATGGTGCAGAAGTTTCGGTGGATTCCTGGAGGCTGTTCCGAACCTATTTTTCGTCTCCTGGAAACATCATTTAATGCCAGGTGCTGGAATTCTTCCTTTGAACATGCTCCCCCCCTCACTGATCAGTAACCAGCCCTATGGCTAATGACTTCCCCCAGCCCTGTGTGGAGCACATCATTCAGACAGCCAGGGCTGAGTCAGGAGCCTACTCATCCTCTCTCTGGACACTGACTAATCACCACCATTAGATGCAGAATTACAGACAAAGGGTGAAGGCACTGAGAGGAGGACTGACCCGATGTTTAATGCAACTGATGACCAAGTGTCCATCGCAGAGGCAATGCATGGAGAATTCAAATAACCTTTGCTACAAATCCACTTTCAAATCTCTTCCAGCCAGCTGAAGCAAAGGAAGGAAGCCAACTTGTCATACTGAAGATCCCAGTGGAAACATTAAAGACCCAGAGGAGTCACTGAGTGCCTCAAAACTATGCCTGGAAGGGTGGGATTCAGTCACATATGGGCAAATCCAGATTGTGCAATTATAATAACAGGCAAGTAGGTCGATACCAGCACATCTGAAATGGTAGCTCTGTGAGGGGGGCGGGGCTTACAGCTCCCAGGATTCTTTGGGGGAAGACTTGTCCTTTAAAATGTGTGTTGGATGTTCTTTAAATGTCTAATGAGAATCTGCCCAGTTGAGTGGGAGGTCTTTGCAACAGACCCACTTCCTAAATGATCTCACTTTTTGCAATAAGTAAGGTGATGGGAGGGAAGCGGGTGGCGCTGTGGGTAAAACCTCAGTGCCTAGGACTTGTCGATCATATGGTCGGCGGTTCGAATCCCCACGGCGGGGTGAGCTCCCGTCGTTCGGTACCAGCTCCTGCCCACCTAGCAGTTCGAAAGCACCCCTAAGTGCAAGTAGATAAATAGGTACCACTTTATAGCGGGAAGGTAACAGCGTTTCCATGCGCTGCGCTGGTGCTTGCTCGCCAGAGCAGCTTCGGCACGCTGGCCACGTGACCCGGAAGTGTCTTCGGACAGTGCTGGCTCCCGGCCTCTTAAGCGAGATGAGCACGCAACCCCAGAGTCGGTCACGACTGGCCCGTACGGGCAGGGGTACCTTTACCTTTTCCTAAGGTGATGGGAAAATGCACTGGAAAGTGTAGGACAACTCTTGCATGACACAATGTCATCTAGCCTCCCCATAAGCAAATCAGAATGAATGCTCAATGAGCAGATCATCTGGAAGTGTGGAAGTGACCCTTCTTTCTGGGAGGAAATTGGGAAGTAACCAGCGAATATCAGAAGATGGGTGTGAGAAACACTGGAAAGAAAACATTGCGATGCAAAGGTGTCATCCCTCAACCACTAGAAGTACCCAATACAGTGGTACCTCGGGTTAAGTACTTAATTTGTTCCGGAGGTCCGTTCTTAACCTGAAACTGTTCTTAACCTGAAGCACCACTTTAGCTAATGGGGCCTCCCGCTGCCGCCGTGCTGCCGGAGCATGATTTCTGTTCTCATCCTGAAGCAGAGTTCTTAACCCGAGGTACTATTTCTGGGTTAGCGGAGTCTGTAACCTGAAGCATATGTAACCTGAAGCGTGTGTAATCCGAGGTACCACTGTACCAGTTTCCTACATCTTCAAGTGGCACTATTCACATTTATGTTGATTGACACTATGTGGCCTAGAAGTGTGCTTTTCAAAAAGCTGAGATTCTTGGGGATCTACAAAGGTTTCCAGTCCTCTATGACAACATGGCACTCTGCTTTGCATCATTCAGTGGTGACTGTGTAAGCATCTTTCATTGGACAGCTGTCAACTCATCACTAAGAGACAGGGTGGAAGCTGTTACAGTCAGTGCCTGGGATTTGGATGGGAGAAGCCTAGGTTCCAAACCCTGCTCAGCCACAAAGCTCACTGAGAAATATTGGGTCTGTCATGTTTCCAGTCTAACCTGCTTCAGAGAAGCAGAGTGAGAATAAACAAGATAATGCTGCTGAGATCCTTGCAGGAATGATAGGAAGCAAAACAGGATACAATTTTCTGGAACCTCTAGCCCAAGACTTGACTCATCATCTCATTTCAATGTCCATTTATTGCAGCTGGATAAATGTTTTTGAGCTTTAAAATGCAGCAAACAGACTTCGAATTGTCATGGCATGAAGTAAACACGCATTACCACCAGGGGCGTTTTATAGCCAGTTGCTTTTCTTTATTTCTTTTAGTTAAAGCAATGCTGTGGAAAACAGAGAAGGATTTGTTGCTCTTCTTGTTTTCCTCTTTCACACAACCTGTGGCCAAATCCTCTCCCAACCCCCTCACTTTCTAAAGCTGCCCAGTCTGACAAATTTCACTATTTGCTGTGCACAGTCAAAGCCTGAGATCACCCTTACTGGATTTCTCTCTTATTTAACAGTTGGTATATTGATCATCAGCTTTGCATCTAGGCTTGTGGTGTCTGTTTGCAAGTCTTTGTGCTTTGCTTCGAAGAACCCAGATATCTCTCTCTCTCTCTCTCTCTCTCTCTCTCTCACACACACACACCCCTTCACTGGCAACATAATTGTGGCCTATCCATAGCCACAAACACTAAGCAGTGGGAGTTTTACTGCACCTCTAAAAGCTAAGTTGAAAGGAGCGAAGCATGGGTTTTTGCAGCTCTGAAGATACGTATAATAGGAGAAGATGCACATGCTAGAATTCCTCCTTCAACACAGGTGTTAATCTGTTAATGGTGCAGACCTCATACCTCAGTCTACATCAGAGTGAGAAACCTCTAGTCTTTGGGTCAGCTGGGTCCCCCACACCAGGCCTTGCTATTCATTGCTCAGGACTCTTCTCAGGCCACACCTCCACCTCTCAGGCCATGCCCTTTACCATCACTGCACCACACCCTTGTGGCCTGCCTGAAATCATAGAATCATGGAAATGTAGAATGGGAAGGGGTCATCTATCCAACCCCCTGCAATGCAAGAATCTTTCACCCAATGTAGAGCTCAAACCTATGACCCTGGGATTAAGATTCTCATGCTCTACAAACTGAGCTATCCAACTGTGACAATACATTTTGCTTGCCTTGATGGAGGATAGAGAAAGGTGTATGTGTGCTTGTAGAAACCTCTAACTTTTGTGAGCAGCCTATTTCACAAATATTATTATTAGTATATGAGTCACATCCTCTGCTCCAGGCAACCTCTTCCACTCCCCATATTTGCCTTAAGCATGAGGCCCCTGGAAGGTTATGATGAGAGAATATGACCCTTGGGTAGAAATATGGTTCCCCTACCTGGTAAGGAAAGAAGTCTCTTCCTTATTGGTGGAGGGGTTTTTGGGGGGTGGTAGTGGGGGTTAAGTGCCATTGCCAAAGACACTGGAATTTGGGGCTAGAGACTCATAGTGACACTATTAATGACTTCTCCCTACACATATACATTTAAATATAGGAAGTTTTTAAAGCTGCATTGAGGACAAACATCGAGAAAAGAAGCCACGTGAGAATCAAAAAATCTAAACAATTCAAACTGGTTATACAAATCCACACACTCTGCTCAACATTCGGGTGTCCCCTCATTTCAAGTGTTCTTTCCACTAGAGCCCTTCATATCACCCCCAAGTTGCAGATGAAAAACTATGCCTGAGATTTGTGTTGCAGACCAAGATTGAGTAGGCACGTCCACATTGTCGGGTTGCAGAAATGACTGATGGTTGGTTTCAAAGGCAATTAAGCTGCAAAAGCAGTATGATAGACCACACCGGAACCTCCTTTCTTATCGGCCATCCTTTATTTTGTGTGCTGCCTTGTACTCCCACCCTGGGCTTTTCTCCCTCAAAATTCATACTGAGTTGCCTTTTCTCCTCCCATCCACAGAAAATGTTTGCTTCCCTGCAAAGTATGGTTCATGAACTTCCTTTCCTTTGTACCACCCAAGCAATTGCATGTTAGTGCCAAAACTAACATAGCAACATACCAGCATGCCTTGCATTGATGCAGACCTTTGGTTCAAGTAGCTCAGTACTGTCTACCCTGACTGGGAGTGGCTCTCCCAAGATTTTAGACAGGGTTCTGCCCCAGTCCTCATAGGAGAGTGAAGCTGGCTTCTTCTGCGTTCAATGTAGATATTCTCCTGCTGTGGCAGTGCCCTTCTCGACAGCCACTTGTCTTCTCTGTTGGACTTCTAAGCGTTAGAAATTATAAAATAAAAACCACTATGGGTGTGGGGAGAAATATATGCTATTTACTATGTGTATATGGAAATTAATAACAGTTGCTATCATTTAAATAGAAATGCAAGACATCTCACTGTGGCAGGGAAGACTGTGTGGTTGCTTAGTCTGTGGTCCAGGAGCTATCTGTGGATGATCAGCTTCAAGGTCTCCTTTCTCAAGGTCCATTCTCTATAAAGTGGGTTTGGGAGGGGCCACCCTTCAAAAAGAGGAGAGTCCTCTATAAAACTGGACACATGGCGACCCAGCCTGATCCAGCAATGATGCCCATGCACTGCTTGCCTGCTGACATTCATGTTAGCACACGGGCTCAAAATAACTGGCATTCATTGCCAAATTACAGAGCTTATTCTTCCGTTGATTGGCATCAGTATGTTGAACATGAATGGCAGAGACACAAAGCAATCAAGGTTAGAACATGAACCTTTAAGTTTATTAAATCTAAAGAGTTTACTGCACACTTCATTGCTTAATTACAGTGTATTGTTCAAATTAGAAATGCCAGCTGTTTCCTATTTTAAAGGGGCACCTAGAGCAGTTAGGCCAGCATTTCAAATGAGAATGGGATTTAAAATTGGCTCTTTTCGCTTAATGCTTTTGGGGTACGTTGGTTTCTAAAACAGGCATGGGTTGTTGTGGTTTCAATGGTTTCACTTAACTTTCTCAAATCTTAAACTTTTAAATGGTTTTGCTTCTTTTTAATTGTTTTTTTAGGCTATAAAGCAGCTTTTCCCAAGCTTGAGTCCCAAATCACCCAAGGCAATATGGGGAGTAGGCAGAGATAATGGGAGTTCCACAAATTCAGGGGGCTCAAGCTTGGGAGAGGCTGCTTTAAAGTCTGAAGAAAGGATGGGGGGCGACCTTTCACCTTGACATCCAATTCAGAAATAGTTTAAATGATCAGAGATAGTACTTTAAATGTATGATGTGAGAGTGGTCTATGATACCACTTTGAACAGCTATGGCTTCTTCTGGGAAGTGCAGCTTGTTAATGGTGCTGAAAGTTGTTAGGGGACCCCAATTCTCAGATGATGGGTTGATTCTTAAACCCACACTGGGAATTGTCATTTTGAGAGCAGAACACAGGTCTCCTAACAGCACCCTTAACAAACCACAGCTCCCATGATTCTTTTTAAGTGGCATCATAGTTCTCTCCAGTGCTTTTTTTCTAAAATAAAATAATAATAAAAAATGTTTAGGGGTACTCTCATGTTGACTCAAGAAAATCACCATTTTATAGTTCAAATCGGGGAAAATAAATACAGTAAATGGACAAAAGTACAAAGATTCACAAAATGTTTAGGGGTATGCGTACCCCTGCATCCCCCCCCCCAGGAAAAAAACACCAGTTCACTAAATGTATGGTGTGAATGTAGCCATGGTCTCAACTGGAACTTCAGATGCAGTTGCAAATGCCTTTCTACACTCAGTGTTAAATAGTATTGTAGGGCTAGGGAACCTCCGACAAGGGATGGGGGGTGGGGGCAGATGCAGCCTGCAGGTCATTCTGTCTGCCCTCTGGGACTCACCCATCAGGCCACACCCATTGTAGGTCATCTCAAATTTCAAATTAAAAGTTTGCTCTGGAGTTACGGAGTTGCAGCCAATGCTAGGTCTATGCAGAAGCCCTTGGAGTTAATGGGCATGGCTCAATTAGGGTCATTTATTTCAATGGGTCTATGTGGAGTAGAACCTAGCTAGATACAAGTATTATGGGAGGTGACTTATTATGAGAGCGTGGGAACGTATGTGCTCTGTTCTGTGAGATTGCAGAGTTCTGCCCTAAAGGCCGTTCTCTTGAAATAAAGGATGCCTGTCAACCTCAGCTGGAATGCCACTAAGATGCAGTGATTGTTAAGAGTGTGCTATTGACTGGAGGCTTAAATGGAACAGAAACACATCCAATATAAGCAAACTGTGCCACTAAATCCATTACAGACTTGCAAATAAATCCTTAATGAATATCCTTTCATGAAAGCCCTTGTTTTTAATTATGTAAAGACTATCTTTTTAAAGGTGAAATTGATTGCCTGTTAGAAGAAAGTGTTGTTCCTTTTGCTACCTGAGCTGGGATGGGGCAAAGCAGCCAGAATCTCAGAATTAGGGTAGCTGTGTGTCCACAGGACAGTTTTGATGGTGTCCACTATTCGAGGGCTGTCCAGTTCACATTGAGGGAGAGCAGGGGCCCTGAAGTTGCTCCTCAACAGTTAGCAGCAACTGCTCAGCTGCCTGAACAGGTACAGATGTCACCTGGTGTCTTCCCCATTGTGGAGAGGTACATTGTATTTTTATTTAAATCATTGTAACTATTATAATATGCACATATTATGCAAATTGATACCTTCCATTGTCCTCGTTCTTTTTGGCAATGCAAATCTGCTTTTTTTGGCAATGCACAACTGGCTACCTTACCCAGAATTTCCATTCTGTATCATTATGGGGCTCATATAGCTATGACAGCATGGACAGTGCTTGAGGACACAGGATGGGCAATTCTTTATTCAGAGAGAGACTGGGAGAGCCACACACAGAGAGATGGAGAGAAAATCAAATAAGATGAAAATGGAATAAGTAAACTTACATCCAGGTTAGCCTGTCAGTCATCTTAGATTTACTGAGATCAAAGGGATTTCTAAAATGAGATGTGCCTAAGACTCTCAGGATGCTACAGCATTTGGGTTAGAAGCCCTTAAACCTAGTTCCTGATATGGAAGGGCTATTTGCTCTAAAACATGCTCAGAGGCACTATCATCTTCCTAAGAACCACATATGACAATTAAAGAGAGGCTGGCTGACCTTCTATCTGGGATCCTGCAGATGGATCATGCATTGCAGATTCCACACTGAGTCCTTTCCAATTATATGAGCTGTATCCAATGTAGTATTAAGTTAAAGTCACTTAGTGGCATACACACATTGCTAATAGTGAAATATTTTGAGCCAGCAGAACACTGTGCACAAGCAATTTCCTGGCAACTTTGCTGCACAATAGATGGTGTCATCTGTTGTGTAAGGAATTTCTGCTAGTGCAACCATTGGTGCTTTTCTTCTAGAGTAAAAGGCGCTGGTACTGCTTACGTACCCTTGAGTACCCCCCAGGAAAAAAAACACTGTATATATAGCTCATGTTTTTTAGTGGGTCTTCTCTGCAGAAAACTTGGTCGAACACACCCATCATTATTCCCTCTCATACACAGACCCTTGCTCTTTCATGTGCCATGGACGCATCCAGCCCATGAGACAAGGGCAGGTTGGCTCAAGCGATTTTATTTTCCGCAGGAGATCAAGACAGATTGCGAGTTTGCTTTTGGCGTGTGCAACAATATTAGGAAAGGAAACGCTGAATCAATCTATTGAAGAAAAATTAATGTGCTCATTAAAAGACTTAATTATTAACATCATCCTCTAGTTATTTCCTTAGACATTAATTTCCGATGTTGGAGCCCTTGTTCCCGGCAAACTGACGAGGCTCTCCACAGGTGTTTGCTGTTTCGGGAATGTTTACAGCTTTCTAAACAGTGACTGCTGATCAAACAGGCTTGCTACATACCTAGCAGCTTTTTCACCCGTGCACACAGATGTGCTCTTCGGCATAACATTCTTGCCTCATGCGCTTGCACTCACTAATGCTGCTGAACACCCAGTGGAGGGTGGTCTATTAGAGCAAATGGGGCACCTCAGCCTGCCCTCAAGCAGCCTCGACCTGTCTGCCTTCCTACTTGCAAGCAGCCCAAGGAGTGGCACTGCCTCTGTCCACTTCCTCCACCTCCTTAGTCTCAGATTTGGCCCTGTGGAACTGAGGAGAGGGACAAGCTAGAATCAGTTGCCTCTGCCTAACGTTCGCTCTGGCTCCCCCTGCTGTTGGTCTCTCTGTCTGCTGTCTTACCAGTCCCAATGGGCACCATCCGCCATTGCTCACACCAGATTTCAGAGCACAGTTCCACCGTCCCATATAAATGGGTTTGGCTTCCTAAAACAAATGTTGCCCTCTGCTTGAGTGGCCATCTAGAGCCCCGGAGCACAAGCACATACACCCTACTGCCCTGTTGCCTCAGTCAGCTACTTCTGTACTCTCTGCTTTGGGAGACAACATTCAATTCATTATTTATTTATTTTTTAAAAAGGAAGACTGCAGACATGGCAGATGCCCCGGGAATAGAATAGTGTCGGTTGACTGGTGCCCTCTGGTGGTGGTAGGGTGGATGGCGGGAAGGTAGATGGAGACAGAGCCAACTCTCTCTCTTTCACTCTCTCTCTCTCTCTGTGTGTGTCCACTTCAGCAACCCACTGGACAGGAAGAAATAGGAAAGAGAAAAAGCAAGATGTTGAGAAGGGGTGGTAATGGAGGAAAGAGAGAGACTCTGCCCCCCTGCCCGGCAAACAGCACCCAAAATTACCAACCAAGTGAGTCCATTATGGAGGAAAGGGCTCCTTGCCCCTGCCATAAAGGTTTCCTTAGAATCCTACTGTGTTTAATAATAATAACAATAATAATAATAATAAATTTTATTTATACCCCTCCCCAGCCAAGACCGGGTTCAGGGTGACTAACACCCGATATAAAAACAAATTGATTGAAATACAACTTAAAAACAAGATTAAAATACAACATTAAAACATTAAAATACAGACTCATTTCAATGGAAACTCAAATCAAAAACTTTTCTGGGGATGAAAACGTCAAGTCTTCACCAAGGCTAACTATCTAGACTGGTCATACATGAGCCAGAAAAAAGCCAGGGAAGTCCACAAATAGGAGTTCCATCACAGGAGGAGAAAGGAAAAAAGAAGAGGGGGAGGGAATCAAATTGATTCCAAGCCAAAGGCCAGGTGGAAGAACTCTGTCTTACAGGCCCTGCGGAAAGAAATCAGATCCTGCAAGGCCCTGGTCTCATGAGACAAAGTGTTCCACCAGGCCAGAGCCAGTGTTGAGAAGGCCCTAGTTCTGGTTGAGGCTAATCTGACTTCCTTAGGGCCCGGGACCACTAGGGTGTTGCTATTTATGGACCTTAAGGTCCTCCGTGGGGCATACTGGGAGAGGCGGTCCCGTAGGTACTAGGGTCCTAGGCTGTAAAGGGCTTTAAAGGTCAAAACCAGCACCTTAAATCTGACCCTGTACTCCACCGGGAGCCAGTGCAGCTGGAAAAGCACTGGGTGAATATGCTCCCATGGCAGAGACCCCATGAGAAGCCTTGCTGCAGCATTAAGAAGGAGGCTTACTCCAAAGTCACTGTACGTGGGATTTCAGCAAAAGTAGGATACACTAAGTAAACAGAAATTGATGCTAGAGTGCCATCGTGTGCTGGATGAAGTAGCTGCAAGGTCTGGGTTCAGTCCCAGGTTTCAGCTTTCTCCTTGCTGGAGCATATTCAGAGCACAGCCTGAACCCTGCTTTGTCTTGCATCCATCAAGCCTGAAGCTTAAGAAGAGCCTCCTGAATCAGGCCAGTCACCCATCTAGTTCAGCATCCTGTTCTCCCAGTGGCCAACCAGATGCCAGTGGGAAACCTGAATGCAGGATGCAAGCAGTGGCAGATCTTGGGGGGGGGGGGGCTCAAATTTCAACGGCTCCCTGTGCAACAGCAAAATCCATTGTTTCTCCACCTCTCACGCTCCATTCTAAATCACCGTTTCAGTGCCCTCAGCACAGGCTCCAGGTCCAGTGTGGCCAAACCAGTCACATTTCCCTAAATCCGCTTCTGTCTCACGCACAAGAACACCTTGCCCTCCTGTGGTTTCCAGCAACCAGTATTCAGAAGCATTACTGCCTCCAACTGTTGAGGCAGAGCACAGACTTTGTGGCTAGTACCACTTTGCTTTGTCTTGCATGCTGCTTGGGCCTTCTCTTGCAACACCACATAGGGGAAGATCCAAGGGCCACAATGAGAGGCCCGGAGAGCTGTGTTTAACCAGCCCTCGCTTCAGGCTGCAACTGGGTTCCTGGTGGAGGAGAGATTTGAACTGAGGTTTTATTGATTTCCAGCTTAGTCCCTTAGACACGATGCTATACCATCTCCCATGTAAAAAAAAGAAAAATTAAATCGATATGAACAGTAACCAAGGAACTGTTGGCAGTCAAGTTCCATCTCATCCACCTTCCAGAAACTGGATGCTGCTTTTAAAGTGGGTTGCTGTATCCTCCGCTCCCCCTCCCCAATCAATTTTGCCCTGTTATTAACGTGAGATGCTTCAATATCAACCTGCCCTGTGCTGCTAATCCTATAGGCGCAAGTGGCTGTGTGTGCCGGAGATGGCCTGCAGCAAAGGAAAGGGGGGACGCTCATCTATTCCGTTGGCCAGGCTTATAATTTATAAACCCATCAGAGGCCATGCCAGGGCATTCAATAGCAAAAGTGATCACCAAGTCATAAAGCTAGCTCGTGGCACTTATACAAAAGAACAAACGAGGGAGTGGGACGGGGGTGGGCATGCATGCAGTGACTGGCACTGCTCTTAGGCAGGGGAAAGCAGGCACTGGGTTATTGGGAGGGGCAGTGGGAGTGCTCTGCCATTCCTTCTGAGACTGCTAGGTATTTCCCCTCTGATGGATAATAAGAATTATCCAAGTGAATTATTTTATTTATTTATTTAGTAGTAGTAGTAGTAGTAGTAGTAGTAGTAGTAGTACCCCACCTGTCTGACTGGGTTGCCCAAGCCACTCTAGGCAGCTTCCAACATATATAAAAACATCAAAAAGCATTCAACATTAAAAACTTCTCTATACAGGGCTGCTTTCAGATGTCTTCTAAGGGTTGTATAGTTACTTATTTCCTTGACATCTGATGGGATGGTGTTCCACAGGGAGGGTGCCACTACCAAGAAGGCCCTCTGCTTGGTTCCCTGTAACCTTATTTCTCACAGTGAGGGAACAGCCACAAGGCCCTCAGTGTCTGGGCTAAATGATGGAGGTGGAGATGCTCCTTCAGGTATACAGGACCAAGGCCATTTAGGGCTTGAAAGGTCAACACCAACACTTTGAATTTTGCTCAGAAATGTACTGGGAGCCGATGTAGGTCTTTCAGGACTGGTGTTATACAGTACCAGCAGCAGCTACCAGTTACCAGCCTTGTACCCCTTAAACTAGCCTGATGTCCTCAGGTGTGATGGAGGTCACTGTCTCATTACTCGTGTTGATTTCCTTATCCAGTTTGCTTCTATACATAGAATGGGGGCACCATTTTGTCCTTCACCTTAGACAGCAAATTGTCTCAGGCCAGCCCTGCCTATATGTCCTTGATCAGCAGGATAAAATGTGTTGCATACAGGCAGGGTGACTTAAGTGCTCACTGATCACTCCTCAGGAGTGGACAGCCTTAGGATCAGAGAGTGAATGTGGTCCTCCAGGTCTCTCTCTCTGGCCCTCAGAACTCTCCCCACAACATAAACATACCCTTAATTAGCCCTCTTCATACCCCAAATATTTTTGCCTGAATGTGTCCTTGAACTCTAATTATAACCTTTGCTCTCCTGGATGGAGGGTACAGAGGGTTGTGTGAAGAAATTAGTCTGCATTGCCTCTCCCACTTTTGCCCCTGACCCACTTTTGCCTCTGACCCATGTGTCCCTCAGAATATTGTCCAGATAGGAAAGCAGTCCTCAGGCTGAAAAACGTCCCCCAACCCTGGTCCAGAATTACACACCATCTGATCTTCATCTCTCTTCACATCACTGGCTTTGTCACGAAAAACCAGTTGCAAGTTTGACTCATTTTAAGCCCAGAGGGTAGAATCTGGGATCAGCTGGTGAGGCATCAGCTCTCCATTCCACCATACAGAGATTTCTTTTTATATTTAATTCCACACAGGCCCCCCTACCCCACCCGCCATCTCTCTCCCTCTCTTTCTCTCTTCCCTATGCAGAGTTGTTTGACATAAAGACAGATTCCTCAGCTGATGTAAATGCAATCTCATCTCATCAAGGCCAGCAGAGCGACGTCAACTTATGCCAGCTGAAGATCAGGCTCTGTGGTCTCTAAGAAACTGTGAACTTGTCTAAACCAGGCTATTCCTTCCCCTATTTCCAACCTTCAGAAGATTGCCGGGGGGGGGGGAGGATGAATTATACACTAGAAATGTCAACTTCCAGGTAGAATGATGGCAGGGGCGGGGGCCAGAGGAGAAGAGGCAAGCATGAGTGTGTCTGCAGAAGCAAGTGAGTGTCTGTCACAGATGGAGGAAATATCCTTGCGGGACTAAATTGCATTCAACATAATAAACTATCATCTTGAAACGAGTGCGCCAATTGAGTTTTGATGTAAACACTAATATTTTCTCCACTCTGCTATTCTCTTCTGGGGAGATCTCATGTATATTTCACTATGTGTCCTACCTACGATTGCTCTCATATATCAAAAGGTTCGAGGACAAGGAGCCTGATTTTGAAAACATTATTCTTTTAAAGATTTATCCTCTCATCTGACCACCTCTGCAGTTGAGAGAGACAGAGAAACTTTCCATAAATTATTGTAATGTGCTACGTTAAAATATGTACATGGTACACAGAGTCTACTCACCCCTCAGCTTCTTCCTAGCAAACATACAAATGAGAGGGGCAGCAAAACAGTTCCAAATCTTTGGAAACATCCCCACCATACTAAAAAGGATAGGGGAAAAACTCCTGTTCCCAGTGATTTTTTGTGGGGGGAGGGTTACTCCTTGCAAACTTATATTGCACTGAGCTGCTCTCATTCCCATGCCCTTGGTGACTTCATCTGCATTGTGACATCATCCCACTCAGTGGCTGATCCATTTTTGGATGGGATCCTCCACATGACGAGTCCTAGAAACAAGGTTCTCATTCCCAACTATTTTAATTTGCCAAAAGCATTGTCATTGCACAATCAAATTTGATGAGCTCTGCTGGATCAACCTGCTCACTTTGTGATCCACAATTGGGCTGGAATCACTTTACTGATGATGAAGAGCAAAATAGTAGACTAGCCAATGATCTGTCTGTGGGATGGTTCACAGAGCTGGCCCAAAAACATTTGCTTCCTAAGCTGAAGAACAAGGTAACCTATTTCCCTGTGTCATACACGAACGCCAACTAGATGGTCAGGGGGATCTTATTTCAGCACTGGCAACAGGACAGCACCCTCCACCCCAACTGAAGGCCACAAACTAACCTAGGGGGTCTAGGACAGGCTGTGTGGCACACGCAGGTCTGCCCTGAAATACCTCTCCCCAACCCACTCTGCACCACCATCACCTGCTGCCTGGGATGGTTGGTTCACCTTGAACCCAACTGGATTTTCAGAAAGCTTGCATTTTGACTTCCAGCTAAACAAACAAAAACAAAAACCCTAGAAAATATTCAGGTGAGTCTTTCTTCACCTGGCATAGCTGCTATATCTTCACCATCTTTTTCTCTACCTACACTCATGTCTCAGGCTGAAACTCTAGTCATTTTATTCTCATATTTCCCCAGGGATACATACCCCTCCCTTGGAGATTCATATATGCTGGTGCTCTATCAATTATGGCTAGGGATTGAGAAGAATTTCAGAAATGGATTGGGGCAGATGATCTGGGAAATCGCCAAACCATTGGGGAAATGGCTGGCTAGCTGCATGAGACAGTATTCAAAGTGTAGGAGAACCATATGTAAATTAAGTGGCTGGATTGAGAGCCAGGGCAGGATGGAGGTTCCAGCTCCAATATAAGCTGTTGCTTCACTGTTGAAGCAACAACTCTTTTACAGCTCAGCTTTCCTGAGCCTGAGAAACAGGCAAATATATGCCACAGTGCTACAAGTAACTTGCACAGGATGTTGAACAATTAAATCCTCTTTATGATATGTTTGGCTCAGCCATCCACACAACCTATAAGCACCTCCTTTTTCTCTGCTGAAACAAGGTAAACTGTATAATCCATATAGCAGAAACAGAAGTTCTCAGCCATCTATAACACCTTCCAATAAAAGACTATATTATAACCCTCTGTTATAGTTGTTCTTCAAATCTCTATCAGGCTTATACCAGCAATTAAATATTAACATCCTGTGAATGGGTACTGAAGATAAAATGCTAGCTCATTCATGTCACTGGCAAGGGAGAGAACTGGGGTAGCGGCGGTTGGGGGAGGGGAAGAAAGGTGAAACTGTTTCATCCATAATTGCAGGCAATAGGGATATGCTTCAAATAGCCCTAATTTTCTGCTTTGGGTATTTTAAAAGCACAGAGAGTGTTTGTACTTTTGGCTGGTGCTATACGAGAGACACATAATTGGATATATTATTTGAGGAACGCAATTGACCTATAATACCCAATCACAGCCAATGGTTGAAAACGAACCTTTCCAGGTGCATGAAATGGCAAACAGTGTATGGCATGGTGCCTTCCATTACAACCCTATGCCTATCTACTTGGAAGTAAATCCCTCTTAATCCCGTCAAAGGTAAAGGGTGTGTAGGACTATAAGCTTTAAGATCTGGCCACATATTTCCATGTTAGTTCTCTAGAGGCAAATTATCTCCATCAGCGATTTCACTCCAAGGAGCCCTATTCAGCCACTCCTTGCTCTCATGCTGGTCAACAGAGGAGAAGGGGATGTGAGCTTGACCATCAGTCCTGCACCCTAACCTTTGTGAAAATACCATGATGGTTTGTTGTGATGGAGTCTTTGCACATATAGATGTATTCAGGAAGGCTTCCCTTGCGCCCCGTAACTCTGATTGTGCAGGACCAATGTGGTGCCCTCCAGATGTTGTGGGCTACAACATCAACCTTCTCCACTGCCCATTTGGTAGGTGGGGCTGATAGGACTTCGAATCCAAAACATCTAGAGGGCACCATACTGGTGCAGGGTATGGGTGGGGAACTTCAGGCCTGTGCCCCCTAGGCCCCTCTGTCTGGCCCCTGGCACTCTCCCCATTCCCCAGTCCTCCGTGCCCCCACTTTAAACCCTCATTTAGTGTTGTTGCCTGTCTGGAATGTTTTATTGAATTCTGATAATGTTTCTAGCTTGTCTGGGTGAAGGACAGAGAGGGATGCATGAGTGTGCATATAGATATATTGCTGCATGCTCTCTGCAAAACAATAATAATGGGCTACTCAAGATGCCCCACTCTCATCACAGGAGGAGGAAGACTGAAATTGGGCTTGGGTGTTACGAAGGAGGTTGTTAGGGTGTTTTTGTTGGTGGTTGGTACCCATTGGGACAGGTGGGGTGAAAGGCAGGAAGGCCAACAGTAGATGGAGCCAAAGCCAATTTATTCTAGTTTTGTCCCCTTCCTGCTGAGTTTTACAAGGGGCAAAACTGAGACTAAGGAGAAGGAAGGTGAAAGAAGAAGAAGAAGAAGAAGAAGAAGAAGAAGAAGAAGAAGAAGAGGAGGAGTAATTTGGGTTTGATATCCTGCTTTATAACTATCCTAAGGAGTCTCAGGGATGCGGGTGGTGCTGTGGTGTAAACCACTGAGCCTTCGACTTGCCGATCGGAAGGTCAGCAGTTCGAATCCCCGCGATGGGGTGAGCTTCCATTGTTCGGTCCCAGCTCCTGCCAACCTAGCAGTTTGAAAGCCCGTCAAAGTGCAAGTAGATAAATAGGTACTGCTCAGGTGGGAAGGTAAATGGTGTTTCCGTGGGGTGCTCTGGTTTCACCAGAAGCTGCTTAGTCATGCTGCCCACATGACCTGGAAAAACTGTCTGCAGACAAACGTCAGCTCCCTTGGCCAGTAAAGCGAGATGAGCGCCGCAACCCCAGAGTCGTTCACGACTGAACTTAACTGTCAGGGGTCCTCTACGTTATTTAAGGAGTCTCAAAGCAGCTAACAATCTCCTTTCCCTTCCTCCCCCACAACAAACACTCTGTGAGGTGAGTGAGGCGGAGAGACTTCAGAGAAGTGTGACTAGCCCAAGGTCACCCAGCAGCTGCATGTGGAGGAGCAGGGGCGTGAACCCGGTTCACCAGATTACGAGTCTACCACTCTTAACCACTACACCACACTGGCTCTCCCCTTGGCTTGCTTGTAGGTAAGAACTTGCCCTCTTGTTTCCACCCAGTCCACCTGCTGTTGGACTCTCTGCCTTCTGCTCATCAGTCCCAATGGCACCAGTCACCACTTCCACTGCTGTGGGTGTGGGAGGAAGTCTTCTCTGACACAAAACATGAGCCATCCTGGGAGACCACTTAATTTTCCACTTAATCATGGAGCCCACTGGGTGATGCTGAGCCTAATCTACCTCACAGGGTTGTTGTGGGGGTAAATGGGGAGAGGGAGGGATCATGGACACCAGCTTGAGCTGCCTGGAAGAAGAAAAAAAGAATTCAAATGTAAAAGCTAAATAAATTACAACCTGGGCAACTAGGTGAGCCTCTCTCAGGATGACATTCGTCAACAAAGTAATGAGAACTCCCCACCCCCCAAACAACCAAGAGAATGCAATGTAAATATTTCAATTACATATATTCATTGTGAGGTCAGAATTGAACTATCCTGCACAAGGGAGGTGGTGTATCTCCTTCAGGGCAGGGTGAAATTGTCTCCCACACAGAGAGAAGCAAGCAGGGCTCAAGCAACACTTGCACAGTGACATCAATTCAGAATAAACCTCTGGAACTAGACAGTGAAATATCTCAGATTGATTTGGAGGAGTCCAGTCATGGAGTTCTGACAGCACCACCTCGTGGAAAAGTGGCCATATTGCATGCTTCCCTTCTCCAGGACTTGTTGCTCTGAATTTTCAGACAAGAAACAGGACACCTGATTCAATTTCTTGATTCAGTCTCCCATTCCTTATTTACCTGCAGCACAGTTCTTCCTGACTCTACAAGCAAAAGACAGCTCTCTTGCTTTTTTAAAAAGGCCAGAATGAACTTTTGAAAATTATCTACTGTGACCTTTTAAATGAGACAACCTCACATGAAACTTCATTACCTCAAAAGCGAACATACAGTCTACATTCTGGAGGCTGCTTTGCAATCAATGAGAGAGACTCTTGGCACCTCTGGGCAGTCTTTTTATTGCACATTCATGATGATTTGTGTTCATGATGTTATTGGTGTGTTTATATGTGATCCTGCTTTCAGTACAGTTTGCGCCTGCAAAGGTTCTGGGGCATTTAGAAATACCACAAATTTGTCTTGGAACTGGTGAAGCACTGATAATATTTTAGCTGCTTTCATTGTTGTGATCCTGATTCACTTTTTGCTTGGGGGAGGTGGGAGGAATCTAGAAAACCCACTCTGACAATTCTAGGGCATGTGTGGCAAACCATTTGCCCTACAGAAGTTGCTTAACAACAAGCTCCCATCATCCCCAGTCATTGGCCATGCTTGTTGGGGCTGATGGCAGTTGCAGTTCAGCAAACATCTGGCAGGCCAGTGGTTCCCCATGCCTGTTCTAGGATGAAAGGGACTGCAAAATGGGGCACTGAGCCAGTGTGGTGTAGTGGTTAAGAGTGGTGGACTCGTAATCTGGTGAACCAGGTTCACGTCCCTGCTCCTCCACATGCAGCTGCTGGGTGACTTTGGGCTAGTCACACTTCTCTGAAGTCATTCAGCCTCACTCACTTCACAGAGTGTTTGTTGTGGGGGAGGAAGGGAAAGGAGATTGTTTGCCACTTTGAGACTCCTTCGGGTAGTGATAAAGCGGGATATCAAATCCAAACTCTTCTTCTTCCTCCATGTTTTTTATTTCCTTTTTGCTTTGTATTGTGCTCTCTTGTCTATGCCATGCAAATGAAATCTTTCCATCCACTTTGATAGAGAATAATGAGTTGGACCTGCATGGAATATTCTGCATTGATCCTGGGGATATTTGAAGGCAGAAAAGAAAAGGACAGGGATTGTGTTGTTGTTGTTTCTCTAGCTGTCCTTCTGACTTGGAAACAGGTGCTATAATATGTGCAGAGGTGAAAGAGGCGATTAATTCTTTGGAGAGCTCAGTGACAATAATTACCATCAGCAGAAAGCTCTTCTTTCCAAAACCTAATTTGACTTTCCACTTAGAGGGATAGAGAAACAGAAGAAGCTTGAATAACCCTTGTGGTGTTTGAAAAACCACAGCACCAAGCGATTGCCAAGAGAATACAGGCCACTTTCTAATGCAACCTGAACCCAATGCCCCCTAAACAGCAATAGAACGTCTAATGCAGAGCTGCTTAGCTGGCGTCCTCATTGTGTTATCAACAATAGATACATCCTCAAATAAATATGCAAAGCTGCAGCCAATTTGCATTGACATTTTAGGGGAGGGGAGAGAGGGAGAGAATGGCTGAGAATGAATAAAGTCCGTTATAGCGCAGAGTAATTTAGGATATTACCGCCAGCATCTGAATTACAAATCTACCTCTCATTACTGGCATGTTAACGGGGAAAGGCAGCTTCTCAGCAACATGCAAGGCAGAGTTTATTAGCATGAATTTGCATAATAATTATCTCTGCAGCAAGCAAAGGCTGTTGTGCCTTTCAGAAGCCAACTTTCAATGTCAAGTTGTGGCATCTTTCTGATTGTTCTCCCCCCCCCCAAAAAAAATAAATTAAAAATCCAGCTTCTCTCCCATTTACTATTACAGTTAAAGCACTGAAAGGTTAAAGGTGCAGATCCAGCTGAAAAAGAATTCCAAGGTGATGAGAAGTTTAGGTAGTTTTGTGCAATTGAAGTAAATTAAAGCACTACAAATCCACGTCAGGCCCCTGCAGACTAGTGTATTGTGGCTGTATTCTGCAATGTTTCTGGCTGCATTCACACGGCAGTTTATTCTATTGGATGTGATGAGTGCTTTGTAAAGGTAAGCTAAAGGTAAAGGATCCCTGGATAGTTAAGCCCAGGCAAAGGCGACTCTGGGGTTGCGGCACTCATCTCATTTTATTTATTTATTTATTTACGGCTATTAGCCCATAAAACGGCACTCATCTCACTTTCAGGCATAGGGAGCCAGCGTTTGTCCACAGACAGCTTTCTGGGTCATGTGGCCAGCATGACTAAACTGCTTCTGGTGCAATGGAACACCGTGATGGAAGCCAGAGCACATGGAAATGCTGTTTACCTTCCCGCTACAGAGGTATCTATTTATCTACTTGCATTGGTGGGCTTTTGAACTGCTAGGTTGGCAAGAACTGGGACAGAGCAATGGGAGCTCACCCCGTTGTGGGGATTCGAACCACCAACCTTCCGATCAGCAAGCCCAAGAGGCTCAGTGGTTTAGACCACAGCGCCACCCGTGTTCCTGTGTAAAATTCAGGTGATCCCAGTGCACCTGGAGCCAATCTTCCTTTCTAGCTCCCTTTGAGTCTCTAGGATGCAGCCAGGTAAGTCTGGAGCTTTGACTGCAGGCTGCTAACTTTTTAAACCATGAAAATCCTATAAAGTAATAGTTATGTAAGGGATGTACAGACTTCTTCTGGGTTCAAACATGCCTCTGACCCATGGCTTAGTTCTAGGAGCAGCACCATCATCATTAGGGCAGAATTGGATCTGTCAGTCTTGCTTTCTCTCTGATTCCCCTTTTTCCAATCTGAAATTCAGTTCACCACATTGCTGCAGCAATTTCATTTTAAAAAAAAATAACTCTCATGAAAATCCATCCACTTAAAGAACATATTTTTTGTATGCAGTTTTGACCAATATGCGCTTTTTTGCAAGCAATTCCCTCATATATAATCTATTTCTGTAAGTTATTTCCCTAACTTTCACAGTGGACTGCATCACAAAACTTAGAGAAGTTTAATTTTCAAAGGACAGCTGTCTTTCAGTATGCATATGGGATCAAGAAGTGCAAATTAGGGAGCTTCTCATTGAAATGCAAAAAAGAAAAGAACCGGGTATGATTCAACACGCTATCAAAATTTCTGCTAGGAGTGGTGGTGGATACAGCGACAGGAAAAGGAGGCTGCTAATCTACAAGCATGCTCAGCTAGGGTGTCATTCCAGAAAAAACAGTATAAATTATAGCCAGAGTGTTTTCTCATCTCACATTGAGAGGCTGTTAGAGGCGAACTTGGGCCTGTTGGTGTGAAGTGTTGATTGTTACATGTGCAAACCCTGTTTGCTTGCTCAGCTTGTACACCAAGCAAAGCACATCACTCAGCTGGCAAAATGTGAAGCCCTGAAGTTGACCTGAAAAACAACAGAAAGCAATAGGAAGAGGAAAAGCAGAAACACAGAGAAACCTGCTCCGCCACAGAGAGTTCCATGGAGGTTGGCTCCATGTCATTTCAGCTTTCAATTGCTAAGGGCCAGGCTTTGATGTTGACTCACATGCAGACAGGGCAGGAGTCAGCCCTGGGTTCTTTTGGAGGGTGGTCCCTTACAGTGAACGGGCTTCTGCCCCTTCAACCCAAGACCAACCTTAGCCTGCTTCCATGTGCTTGTCTTCTTACTTGGAATCAGTCCAGAGGATGGTACTGCTTGTCAGTGACCTCCTCCTTAGTCTCAGTGTTGTCCTTCTAGAATGCAATAGGCAGGAGGATGGAGGTAAATTAGAATTAGCTGGCTCTGCCTTTCATTGGCTCTGGTGCTGCAGCCGGCCCAGCCATTAGGCAGGGTGAAGCTGTTGCTTCAGGTGGCAGAAGATCCATCCATGCGTGTTCCACCACCTCTGCCAGTAGTGAAGCGCTACCTCCATTGGTGCCAATTTTGGGGAAGACTGCATCCATTTTGCATGAGAACTTACTGAAAAATTGGCTCTGGTGGTGGTACTGATTCTCTACCAGCAGTGGATGTGGCAGGCCGTGTGCTGGCCACAAAGCAGGCCATGGCAGCAGGAGCTGATAGGGAGCTGTAGGAACAAGCAGCACTTCCTGTTTTGCTTCAAGTAGCAAAATGGGATGTGCTGCCCCTATCTGGTGCCACCAAATGTTGGGTTCCTTGTCTTCTGCCCTACCAGTCCCAAAGGACAAAAGCCACTGTGCTTCCATGCAACAGTAACATCAAAACATCCGACTCTATGGTGTGCCAACAAGAGATGCTGAGAACTTGCACGTTGGGCATCTACTACCTATCAGACTAATCTTAATTATTTCATGAAGTCATCAAAGGGCATGAGGGCTACATACTATCTCCATTGTCGGAAGCAATATGTCTCTGATTAGCAGTTTCTGGGAATCACAAGTGGGGGGGGGATGCTTTGAATTAGGACTGTCAGCTAATTGCAGACCCTCCAAGTGTCCCTATTTTCCAGGGACATCCTTGGTTTAGAGAAACTGTCCTGGTTTCTGATTTGATTCCGGAATGTCCCGCTTTTCCTTAGGACGTCCCTATTTTCATTGGAAAAATGTTGGAGGGTATGAAATTATCCGACCCCTGAGCTGTCTGAAGGCAATCCTGTATAAGGAAGTTTTTAAAAGTTTAATGTTTTCTTATGTTTCTATACATGTTGGAAGCCGCCCAGAGTGGCTGGGGCAACTCAGTAAGATGTGAATAATAATATAATAATATAATAATAATATAATAATAATAATGTGAAGGGTATAGATAGTAAAATCATCATTGAATGGGATGTCCCTATTTTCATTGGAGAAATGTTGGAGGGTATGTAATTGGCAGCCAGTACAGTTGGACTAGGCTCTGTGTAATATGCTCAAACCATCTTGCCCCGTTGAGCAACCTGGCCACTGAATTCTGCACTAGCTGAAGTTACCAAATTGTCTTCAGAGGCAGCCCTATGCATGTATGTGTATATATAGGTGCACATTTAGAAATAATGGATATCACTTAAAGGGAAATAAAATACAACGGCACCTCGGTTTTCAAACAGCTTAGTTCACGAACAACTTGGAACCCGAACACTGCAAAAGTAGGTGTTCCGGTTTTCAAACTTTTTTCGGAAGCTGAACGTGCTCCGTTTTGAGTCCCCCTGTGTTTCCTGTTGCGCTGCTAATTTGCGTCCCCCCCCCCGCTCCCATTGTAATTCAAGCCTTCCACTTCCCATTGCAGTGTTCTGAGGTGATATTTGGAACTTTTATTTGGTGCTTTTGTTTTTGCTATTTATTTTGCGTTTTTTGTTTTGAGGGATTTTCAGTTAATTTGTTTTTGTCACTGTGTGAATCCCAAAAAAAGTTCAGCTCCTGATTGATTGATTGATTGATTGATTGACTAATTGATTGTGTGATTGCGGAAATGGATAAAAGCCTCCCATCTAAACGATGACTATTATCAGTGCAGGTAAGATATTATTATTATTATTATTAATCTAAAATACTGTTTTATTTATTTTATAGTACAGTACATTCTTTATTGCTTTCATTTTATGGCTCAATGGTCTTGTAATATAGTAAAATTCAAGTTAAATTGCTGTTTTAGGGGTTTTTTAAAGTCTGGAACGGATTAATCCATTTTGCTTTACTTTATATGGGAAAGTGTGCCTTGGTTTTGGAACGCTTTGGTTTTGAAACAGACTTCAGGAACGAATTAAGTTTGAGAACCAAGGTACCACTGTACATCTCAACACAGTAACTGATGTATCTTAAATTACAATGTTCCCTGTTCAAAGACAAACAAGAAAGCTAAAAAACATGGACAGAAATATATATATAAAGAAACAACAAGATATGACTTTGCATAAGTAATTTGGATCATAATTATGTCCTTTGAAAAGCTTTCTTTTTAGGCACATAGGGTTTCACCAGAGCACAGCCAAAGCACATACACCTATCACTGTCCATATTATCCCCAGAAAATGCAATTCAATTTATTTCAAAATAATGAAAATACATAATAAAATAACACCAAGATCAAGTTATGTTGCTATTGTCAAAAATTACTGAGATTCAAATCTTACCATCAATATAGTTTTGCAATACATGCGCCACCCTAAATAAACCACAAGGGGGCGATGTGTACCTTCCAAAGCTACACATTGCTCCATATTGCTCTGTCTTAAAAAACAAGAACCAAAAAACTGGTTCTCAACTAATTTTCTGAATCATATGAATAGAATAGACAAGAAGACCAATAAATCCAGCAAACTTGACGGCCACTATGATTAAACCACATGATCCAGGCCATGGCTTGTCACCAGCAGAGAACAGAAGAGAACAAGGGTGGAGTTGCAATGAATCTCTGTGCTTTAATTTTATTCCCAAAGTGAAATGAAAATACTCATGGCTACAAATAAGTGTCCTGAATAAAGCAACAGGTTTTCAGCATTGTTGGAGATCAGGGATATGATGGGAGCAACAGCCAGACACCAAGTGGAGGCTGGTTTATTGGGGCAAACAGGGTACTGCCCCACCAACCACAGTCTGCTTTCTGCCAGTCCCACCTAGATTCCTTCTTATGTGCAAACAACCAAGGTGGTTCTGACTGCTGTTAGCTCTGGCGCCACCTGCTGTTGGGCTCCTAACCTCCCAACCTACCAGTCCCAAACTGCACCAGCCACCACTGCTGACGCCAATTGTAGGAGAAGAACATGGCTGGCACTCAGATGAGGAGCAAAGAAAAGAAAAATCAACAAAGAGCATGGTGTTCAAGCTTCAAAAAGACCCAAACTGAGTTTTGAAAAGAGGAGGAATCCTCACTGTGTGTGGCCAGTAGTAAGGCCAGCTCAACAGAGCCATCTGCAGGTTTTAACACTGTCCTGAAATTACCACCCACCTGTTTACACACACAAATACATACACAATCCTTCAGCACTTTCAATTCTGCATTTGTTTAGAGGTCCTTTAAGTGGAGGCAAAATGTGTTTTTTTGCACAGGGACCTTTTATCTGACAGTGGTACATTTTCAATCCCTAATCTGGGTTTGCTCTGCCTGTGGGAGACAGAACCAATCCAGTGAGAGGTGATGGGGGGTAGTTTTTACCTCAAGTCCCCTTGCCAACTTTGGTAGGTTCACGAGCAACCACTGTTCCTTGAACAGGGATAGCATTGTCCCTGTATTAATCACCTGACGTTTATATAACTGTCATTTGCTGTATTGGGGACTATCCTGGTTCAGAAGTGAACCACACTAGGATCTTCAGACAAAGGGCGGTATACAAATTTAATAAACAATAATATATATAAAAATAAGTGGCATATAGCGCAAAACACAGCTGCTAGGATGCTCTGTGGAACACCGGGCTTTCTACACATTACCCCAGTGTCGAAAAAATTGCACTGGCTTCCTATCACCTACTGAGCCAGGTTCAAGGTTTTACTGTTGACATCCAAAGCCCTAAACATACCCACATGGCATAGTTAAACTGCAATTGCCCTACCTCAACCAAAGTAGAGATGGCCACCAACTCTGATGGCTTTAAATGTTTATTAGACAAATTTATGGAGGATAAGGCTATCGCTAGCCAAGGTGGCTATGTTCTACCTCCACTGACAAAGGAAGTATGCTTCTTAATGCCTGTTGCTGATGATCACAAATGGGTAGCATTCTGTTTCACTCAGGCCCTGCTTTTGGGGCTTCCCATAAGGGCATCTGGTTGGACACTGTGAGAACAATATCCTGGACTAGATAGGCCACTGGCCTGATCCAGCAGTTTCTTCTGATGTTCTTACATTCTTAACAACTAGGGACTAGGGTACCTAGCAGACTGCTTTCCCCAGTACAGACCAAGTTGAGTCTTAAGATCTTCCAAGGAATCCCAACTGGTCATTGCATGGATTAGCGGATTACCACTTCTTGACAACACAGAAGGGGGATTCCTAGGTATAACACCTCTCTTTTGGGTGGCTTCAGAGGCAGTAACCAGCTTTAAACACTTCTTAAAGACCTTTATATTCCTTTCCTGGACCCTGAGTCCTATTTGTGAGCCTTTTTTTGTACCGTCCTCTCCTGTCTATGATATATACTTTTGCACTGTTTTCATTTAACTTTTAAAAGATGTTTTATTTGTTCGTCGTTGCATTTTTATAGAAATGATATATCCAACTGAGATCTGCTCAGAGTAGATCTACTGAAAGTTAGTCATTGCTGTAAACTTCAATGGGTCTACTCTGAGTAGGACTAGAACTAAATTTAACCCTTGGGATTTATTTTTATACAAAAGTGGTACAAATATTTTATAAATGCATAAATCTGGTGTAGCTTCAGATTTTGTGTTTTTAAAATGTGCACTTAAGATTTTATAAAATAATACATAAGTAAAATATATAAGTAAAGTAACTGTCTTCATCTGCAAACATGTACCCCATAGAGGTGAGGCTCATCAGCACACCAGGATTAAGCGAGAGATCTATGAGGAGCAGCAAATCCAGCCTTGGGTGTGTGAAATGGCCTTAGATATGAATGCCAGCATTGATTGTCCTTGAGCCTTTGACCCTTTGCATAATCAAAGCAGAAGCCTGAACTGAAAGATTCCGCAAGTCATCACACCAATTATCACATCCCCAGCCGGGCGTGTCAGTGCAGGAGAGGCTGTCTTACACCTGCAGGATTTCTGTTGCTAACATGTTCTCCCCACAAAGCAATCAGTCAAACATTGAAAGCTATTTGCAAGCTGTGTCTGTAGCGAAGCAGCACCCAAGCTTCTGAAAGCATTTGGGTAGAGAGATATTCCCCTTCTCCAGGTTTGGTAGAGGAAGGTGTGTGCATGTGTGTGTGTGTTGCGAAAACTTGACCTAACAGTTATTTCACCCTTTGAAATTTTCTTAAAGTTTGCTGTGCAATAGAGTGCCTCAGGTGACTCCTGTCTGATGTAGCTGTTCTTGATGAAAGCCTGAGTAGGGATGCAGTGGTGCCCTTTCCTTTGGAGAAGGATAGCACAGTGATAGAGCATCTGCCTTGCAAGCAGAAGGTCCTACATTCAATCCCTGGGATATCCAGGTAGGGTTGGGATAGATGCCTGCCTGAAATCATGGAGAGCTGCTGCCAATCACAGTCCAATGGTCTGTTTTAGACTCTTAGAACTGTAGAGTTGGAAGGGACCCCAAGGGTCATCTGGTCCAACCCCCTGCAATGCAGGAATCTCAGCTAAGGTATCCCTGACAGATGGCCAGCCTCTGCTGAAAAACCTCCAGGGAAGAAGAGTCCACCACCTCCCAAGGGAGTCCATTCCACTGTCAAACAGCTCTTAGTGTCCGAAGGATTTTCCTGATGCTTAGTCAGAATCTCCTTTCTTGTAACTTAAAGCCATTGGTTCAGGTCCTACCCTCCAGAACAGGAGAAGACAAACTTGGTCCATCTTCCCTCCAGCAACCCTTTTGATATTTGAAGATGGCTATCATATCTCCTCTTATCCAGGCTAAACATACCCAGCTCCTTCAACCATTCCTCAGAAGGCTTGGTTTCCATACACTTGATCACCTTGGTTGTCCTCCTCTGCACACGTTCCAGCTTGTCAGTATCCTTCTTAAATTGAGGTGTGCAGAACTGGACACAGTAATCCAGTTGGGGTAGATGTTGTTTTCTCTCAATGTGCTCCATGTGGTGTGCATGGTTCTCCCTCGTCTCATTTCATCCCAACAACCCTGTGAAGCAGATTAAGGCTGAGAGGCAGTGACTGGCCCAAGGTCAACAAGTGAACTTCATGGCCAAGTGGGGTTTCCCAGGTCCCAGTCCAACACTTAGACCACTATGGCAAACTGGCTCCCATGTGTTAATGATCTGCCATTCACTCCAGGGCACTAACAACTTAAGATTCAACATTAAACATAGTTTAAAACACATTGCAATCACAAGAATAGGGTGAGTCCTAAAAATACGCAACTTGGGTGTTAAAGACGAAGGTAAAGAAGTGGACCTTCTACATTCAACCAAAACTGTTCAGTGAAGTATCTTAGAATCATAGATTTGGAAGGAACCTAAGGGTTGTCTAGTCCAACTCCCTGCAATGCAGGAATCTCAGCTACAGCATCCATGACACACAACTTAGGTAAGCTCATACCAATAACAAACTTATTTGGTCTCTAAGGTGCTACTGGAAGGATTTTTTTAAAATTTTGTTTCAACTTAGGAGACATCACACAAAATGACCTGCCTCACACCACTACCACCCTTAAGGTTCTGATGGTGATGGAACTACCTGGGGGGACTCTAAAAGCTGATCTTAAAACTCAAAAGGGAAGGAAGCCATATTTCCAATATTTATGCAGTATAGCATTATCCCGGTTGGTTTTATTGCATCTGTCTTATTTTGCACCCTGCCCTGAGATTTCTTAGCAAGGAAGGGCAAGATAGAAATGTTGACAATAAATTCACTATGTATTACAATATGAATTTTCATACTTTTTTTTTCAAAGATCAATGTACAAATTTGATAGAAGGGACTGACTAATGAACACACGTAACACTGAGATAGAAGAGAAACAGACCAATCTATTCTTTTCCTATCCAAAACTGCTTAGTTTCAGTGATGTTACTGCATCATGAGTTGTCAGAAGATGCCCTGAAACCATTTCAGATTAAGGAGCTAGTTTTTGAACTCAGGAATCCTGGGTACAAAACCGATGCTCCATTTGAAAGACTTTGCTTGCTCTCCACAGGTATAATGCATGCACTGTTAGACTTGCATCCCTTCCACGGAGGAGTGCCAGGTAAGTAAGCAAACAGCTAAACTCCCTACTGCTTATTGTTGGCTGAACAAGGCTTTGATCGTCTACAATAATAAAAATCACAGTCATTTTGGTCCATTATACGTGACTTACCATCTCCCTCCCCCTCCCTCCGCATTCATAAAGTCCACATTCTGAAGACTAAACTTTGGTTGACAAAGTCTCTTTTCATATGGAAAAGGGTCTCGTTAAGGCAAAAAAAGGAGAATAAAAAGCTGACTTACATTTGACAATTTGTCACGCTGTAAGAGATATTGTGTGCAGGGTTTGAGTGCAGAGGGTAGGGCAAGAAGGTGCATAAAAGTTTTTTTGGAGGGGGAGATAAAAATCGCATAGAGAGAGAGAAAATCTGTATGCGGAGGAAGAAAAGCTTTTTTTATTATTATTCAAACAAAGGAAGTCATTTTAGAGCAGGCAACGCTTTCTTTTCAAGGCGGCATTGCGAGCGTCGTGTTTCCTTTTCAAGATTACAGATGTTGTTGTGTTAAAAGTGAATTTCATTTCATCACAATCAATGGCTTTCCCCTGCTCATCACCACCTTTCAGCCGTCATCAGAATGCTTGGCTCCTCTTCCGAGCAGGAATGGGATGTTCCCTTCAAATCAAAATGGGGGGAGGCTCGGAGCAGGAGAATGTCACCTACAGAAGGGTAATTTCTAATTTCTCTCCTCTCCTTCCACCCCACACACCCTCCTTGCACTGTTAAATTACTTCCAGCTTATTTGTCTGGCTAGAGGTTAATGAAACACTAATGATGTTAATGAGCCATGCGCGACCACAAGCCTTCTACCCCCCTTTTTTTCAAGAAAGAGATATAATAGCTGTTTTCCTTCCCTTTTAATCTTTTTTGTCATTTGGGAATTACAGGCCGAAGCAATTAACGGCACACACAGCTCTCCTCTTCCCTTTCAGTCACAGCCCAGTGAGGCAAAGAGGAGAAGGCTATTAAGCTTGCTTTGAATGTTTACAGGTGAGAGCCGCTCACCAGCCAATGCAACATGCGGTTCTGGCCAGAAGGCACAAGCAGTAGCTGATGGCGGAAGGCAGTGGTGAAAGGAGCCATCTGCCAAGGAAGGCTGCTGGTGGCAACTTGGTGGGGAGGAGCTGACCAAGGTGCTGAAGAGTCACTCGCTGCTGAGAGGAGGAGATGGAAAGAGCCAAGGACAGACCGTGATAAGCAACCTTAAGTAGGCAAACCAAATGAGAGAGTGAGACAGGCAGCTACTTGGCTCTTGACGGCTGCCACAGCCGGAAGGTACAGAGGTAGCCAGGCCATTTGGACACCTTAATTGGCAAGTTATGAATGCCATGCACACACGACACCAGATCCTGCAGGACCTTACCTATCCTAACCAGCCTTAAGCCTTGTTAAACCTTAATGAGGCTTCTGCCATAGGTATGCCTCCAAGTAAAGATGTCACCAAATGTCAGGTGAAACATAACTATAGGCAAAGATGCAAGGTCTTGGAGAAGAAGCCACAACAGAAAAGAGAGAGCGAGCAACAGACAGACCTACAGGGTCATGCGTACACGTACACACACACACACGGTGGATGTCATGAAAATAGGGGTAGTATTGGGTGCATTTCTAAAACACTGTTTCAGGGTGCACTCATGTATTCCAGGTGGCTGGAAAATTGTTTATTCCCACCCCCTTTTTAAAAAACTTTTGTTATCACTTACAGCAGAGGTGATTGAGATCGTCATCATGGCCAGTGAAATTATATCAAGAGGGTGAGAGTGGTGGTGAGGTTTCTTTAGTAAAATATTGAAGACTCCAATGGGTGGTCTTATCCACTTTGAATTCAGTTGATCTGTATCCAGGAAATGTGTTTCCTTCATATTTTGGGGACCACATCAGAATTTAAGCAGGCATATTCTTGTAAAAGGATAACATGCAAGTCCTTGCTTCACAATTTCCATGACTTTTGTAGTATATTTCAAAAGATGCTTCCATCCAAATTCCAAATACAGTCTTGAGCTTAGGAATGACTGTATATCAAGAGTTGGCAATTGATTTTCACCTGAAGCAACATTTTAAGTAAAACTGTGGGTTCTTCCTTCAGCGAAACAGCCAAAGGATTCTAAGACAAGCTAAAATAATTTCTTGGGGGATTTCCGCATATCCTAGGCTGTCACTTTGCTTTCTCCAAAAATGAACTCATAAGTGCAAAAATATGTAAGGAATTTGGGGAGAAGCCAAGTAAGCTCCAATAAGGCTGACATCTTTTGAAATTTTTTCCATAAATTGACACCAGATTTTCCCTAGAGCAAATTCAGAATAAATTTTGTAGTTTTTAAAGCCTGAGCAAAAAGTTCTATGAAATTTTAAGTCAAATCCAAACAAACAAACAAACAATATCCTCCTGGTGACATTTCTTGGAGAAGGATGTGCCTGCATACTTGAATGAACATGCATGCCCCAATTCCATGTAATGTGTACATATGTTAGAACGAAACATTATTCATCAACCAGTACTCTAATTCATGGGTCTCAATTCCTACACAGTACAATAGTACTATGTATGGAATGTATGGGATGTTAGGGGAAGGATGGTAACTAAGATGGGGGACACGCTGTGTTCCTTCTGGGATAATTTGTCCACATGTTGTCCCCACCCTGCACTCAGCTCTCACCTGTGGGTCCTAGAAGTTGTCAGTCTGAGACAGTGGCCACATCCCAGGAAACAGCTTCAACTGGTCAGCTAAACCAGGTGAGGGTAGCCCATGGGTCTCAAACCCTCATTGAGTTATGGACTTCCCCCGCATGCGAAGACAGGCTCCAGTGGATTGAGTGGACAAGACCAACAGTAGGTCCAACAATCAATAAGGCGGTTTCTGCATGTGCTGTAGGGGGAAGTGAGGGGCAAGTGGGGCTTGTCAACCATCAGGGCCTCTGATCCTAAACCTCCACTGCCTTGTGTGGTATCTTCAGGAGAAGAAAAAAAGCTAAGGAGTAAACCCTACACAAACCCCTAAGATGGTTGGATGACACCTTGTACATCTCCTTCTGGCAACTCCTGCAGCCAAGCTGGTGCCAAATATATTGCTCTGCTTTTCTTTGGACCACATCAAGGAAACTGAGAGGAGCGTCTGGGCAGCCCAGCACCTTCATACACACTGTCCAGGCTTGTGCCCTGGGGAGCTCACTTCGGTGCTGTTAATGCAGCAGTTTGACTTCACCCTTGGAGGCGCATTCTATTGTCTTTTGAGACAGATGGATGCCAACAACAACAGTAGTCAAACAATAGTCCCCCTCCAAGAATATGATAGTAACATAGGAAGCTGCCTTATACTGAGTTAGACCAA
This sequence comes from Podarcis liolepis, assembly GCF_965112155.1. Lineage (NCBI taxonomy): Eukaryota > Metazoa > Chordata > Lepidosauria > Squamata > Lacertidae > Podarcis > Podarcis liolepis. Next base: position 25,519,771 of record NC_139567.1, on the reverse strand, counting down.
TTGATCCATCCAGCTCAGTATCGTCTACACTGGCTGACAGCAGCTCTCTGAGGTTTCAGGCAAGGGACATTCCCAGCCCTACCTGGAGATGGCACTGGGAGTTGAACCTGGGACGTTCTGCATGCAAAGCAGATGCTCTACCACTAAGTTTTGGCCCTCCCTCTAAAGCAGCCATGGCCAAACTCGGCCCTCCAGATGTTTTGGGACTACGATTCCCATCATCCCTGACCACTGGTCCTGTTAGCTAGGGGTGATGGGAGTTGTAGTCCCAAAACATCTGGAGAGCCAAGTTTGGCCATGCCTGCTCTAAAGGAACTGTCTCACTTCTTAGACACAAATTGTCCTCTATTGTGTGTCATCTGAGAATCACCCATAAAATTTTGCAAAGGATCCCAGATGGGTTTAAGAAAGAGACCCTTGGAATCTGAGAAAAGGGACACACATGCACATACTGCAGTCTTTCCTAAAACAACATCGACAACAAACTGATAGATGTGTTGATGCCAGGGGGCGTGCAAGTAAATTATAAGCCGACAGTTACAAAGGGCGGTGGGGGGGGAGAGAGAGAGAGAGACTCCTGCTGTTGCTTCCATTAAAGGGTATCTGTCTGCGTTCAAAGCTGTGGTGCTGTGATAAGGGGAAGGCAATGCACTGGAGAGGCCTCAAAAATTGCCTGGACGAACTGGGAGATAAGACTTTTTAGACAGAACACACAAACACACACACAAAGAACCCTGCCCTGCCCTGATTTATAGAGCCTCCTATGTCCTTGACAATACTTCTGCCGCTCCTCAGCTTGGACGAAGTACTGGAAGTCACCATCACAAAATATCTGTCCTGCCCCCAAATCTGTTTATCCAGACAACCTGCCAGCCAACTGCAGCCAGATCTTATGCTGACATGAACAAGGCAGCTGCACAATAGCATGGTGGTCTTTTTTTTATTATTGCTCTCCTCCAATCTCCCTTTTTAATAGTCATGATGGTTTTGTCTAAACCACAATAAAGACCTCCATTCCACATTTCCTTTGTTATCGCCCCTTTCAGCTGCTTGCATTTATTTATGACCACCACAAAGGGCTCTAGTGAAGAACAAGAAAAAGAAGAGGGAGATGCCATTAGAGTGGAATCACACGGCCCTGATACGGAAGATGAAAATCACGCACAGGCGCTCAAGCCGCAGCTCATTTGATGTTTGCCTACTTGTCTTAATTCCCCTTTTATGATGGTTATTTTCGTCACAAAATGCTAACCCATGAGATTGAGAGAAAGAGAAACAGAGAGAACGAGGCAGGCAGGCAGGCAGGCAGGCAGGCAGGCAGGCAGGCAAACAGACAGACAGACAGACAGACAGACAGACAGACAGACAGACAGACAGACATCAGGAAAAGATGCCCAGCACAAGCCACAGATGGTGAAGGTTGGCTTGGCTCACTTTTCTGTCTGCTTAATGCAGACATTGCTATAATGCACAAGCTGCTTGTGCCAGGTATTTTTTTAACAAACTGAATGAAACCCGAAGCTGACCAGTGAATGCCCAGTGACAGACTGAGACTCTTGTTTATGGGCAGGAGGCTTGCGCTTTGGAATGGGATGAGAACATCCATGAACAGGCAGGTCCACATATATCTGGGTCAATGGACATGCAAGATGAGCCCAGATTGGCACTTCTTTAGATGGAGCTGATGGGAAAGCTTGTGCTACTGCTGCTGTTGGATGTGGCTTCTGTGCAGATGATGTCAGGGCAGGGGAGAGGCAGGCTGCAGCCAAAACAGCAATGGCAACAAATTCTGTTCTCATGCAGGGCAACCCTGGGCATGTTGTAGGTGGAAATCAAGAATCGGGCTCAGCAAAAATCATGCAAATTCACAAACTGCATAATTTGCACTTTGCAAATGTTTTGTTTTTAAACCAGAGACATGTTTTAACTCCCGGTGATATTTTCCAAAATACTAACCAAGATTAGAAGATCACAGAAGAAGAAATGTGCTTCTCTATGTGAAATCTTTCATACAAAGCATTTGTTCCTAATGCCATTTCTATGAACAAAGGATGGCAAGTTACAATGCAGCCTTACGGCTTGCTATCCGCTCCAAGAGCATGTGAGAGCAAGCTCATGTCCCTGTCCCTCAGTTACAAGACAGTGTCCCTTTCATGCCCCGCTTCCACAGGCTACAGGCTGCAGTGTGTGTGTGTGTGTGTGTGTGTGTGTGTGTTCTCCCAGTGCAAGATTTCTGGCAACCCTTTTGAACCATTAGTTAAGGTGTGTATTTCCAATACAACAGCTCTCAAATTAGTCCTGTTTGTTTCAACAGCTCACTGGTCCCTATGACTGTAATATTCAGCACCCTTGAGGGATTTTTTTTTGCTTTGTTTTGCTTAGGCCACTTTATTTCATCATGTCTTCCCATCAGGGCACACTTGGATCTTGTAGAGTACCATCTGCTCTGTAATCAGTGTAGCATAGAGGTTAGAATGTTGGATTAGGACCTCGGAGCCCAGTGTTCAAATCTACACTCAGCCACAAAGCTTGGCCAGTCACAGTCTCTCAGACTAACCTACCTCACTGGGTAGTTGTGAGGATGAAATGAGGAGGTGGAAACGTGTGTGCACCCCCTGGAGCTCCTTGGGGGAAAGGTGAGATATAAATGCAATAATAAATAAATACTTATTTAACTTTCCAAAGTTTATGTAAGCACTGGTGTGGATGTTTGTGTTGGGTGTGCATGAGAATTCTCCCCCCTTCTCTTCTCTCCCCTGCCCCCCGCTTTCTTCTTTCTGAAGTTTAAAGACTATCCAGAGTATACCCACTGAAATCAGTGGGCATGAGTAACTTAAGCCCATTGATGCCAATGGGTGTACTATGTTCAGGACTACCATTGGATATGAATCAATATCTAGACTGAAGCACAATCTCCCAGGCTAACTGATACCTGCTAATCATCTGCAAGATGAATAAGCATCCTTACTGTGGTCTCCATCCTCCTCGAGTCTAGTCAGCCATGGATCTCCAGGTGTGAAAGTGAATGATTCAATAAGTCTTACTTTCAGATGGCTATTATGCAGAAGGCTAATATAAAATGTTGGTGTTGTTATTTAAAATTGATATATGTTTTTAAAAGCTGGATCTTGGATCCTGTCACACTACAGGGAAGAGGCACAGAACTACTGGTCTGCAAGTCAGAGGTGGCCAGTGAAACCTACCAATCTGCCCCATGGCTTCTGCATGTCCCCACAGCCATCTTGCCTCTAGCACTTAGGATGTCAATGGCAGGAACAGCGATGTCCTGAAATGAACCTCTGCATATTTGCACAGATAAATGGATGGCTTCCATTCAGCCACAGGAGGAAAAGAACAAGAACACTGAGTTTGACTGCATACATATCAGCAAAAAACAAAAACAAAAGGGGGGGGAGATCTAGTGGCCAGGCCAACTGACCATCTTGTCCAATGTTTTGTGGCCAACCAAATCCCATGGAAAGCGCACAAGCAGGACTCAAGCACTCTCACCGCATGTGAGTTTTACCAGCTGGTATTCAGAGATGTAGTGAAGGATTGGGGGGGGCATACCTGCACATTACCCTTGAGGCTAGTTGCCCTACCATCTGCCAACAAGGATTCCCACTGGCAGGTGCAATATGTCCCAGTGCATGTGTAACATTGAGGCACATAGCACCTCCATGGTCTCCTGAAATATGCAGACCCTGTCTCCTCATACCTCCCATCCACCACAATGGACATTTTGCTCCCATCCATACTACAATGAACTTCCCTTTTCTCTAGAGTCCACTATATTAATTGACAGACCGGAGGGGAAGGAGACTTAACCCTGTGGTTAGCCACAGACCAATCCATACAGAGAAAACTGATGAAGCGGCTGTTTGAGGGCAAATTGAATCGTCTCTTCTGTTTGCGAATGTGAACTTCATTTCTGGATGTCCAGCATTTCTGCATAGAGCATGTTATATACTCAGAGATTCTTTTAAAAGGGGGCGGGGGGGCGGATAGGCTTACTGTAGTGCCAAGGATAGTATGGCTGTCACCACCACCACAATGAGATTTTCAGGAAATTATACTCCTCTCTCACGTCTGTTTGTTTTGGTGGAATGAGGGGCTGAATTTCAAAATGGTTCTCACCCATAGCTGGTGCTTACAATTCCCAGGTTGAGAGTGGGAGCAATATGATAAAGCGTTTGCCTTTTGCTTGGGAAACAGAGGTGGCCAGGGTGACCGGACGGGAGATGCTGGAAGAGGAAGAGGAGCTGTTTTCTGCAAGGGTTGCTGGGAAGGAGGAGGAGGAAATGGGCAGAACTGAAGGGTAGCAGCCATGCTGGCTGGCTGGAGCCAGCACCGCACAGCTGGGAAGGACAAGCCCCTCCTGAGGTGTAATTACATAAAACTCAAGTGTAAATATGTGTGAACAAACCATTTTTCTTAAATACACTACATTCTCCACTGTGCCTCATTCCGAAGAAACACAAACCCTGGTTAATTGTCAAGACCCCTGGAATCTTGCTACCACTTGGAAGATTGGGGTGGCTTGTAAAAATATTCTCCAGTGCCCTTGCTGGCAGATGCCCTCCTCCTTCCACCTCCACAATGCTCTTGAATCATGTGGTGGATGCAAACTGGGGGTCAGGCTGCTGTTGGAGTGTGGGAAAGTAAAAGCTTCTGCTGTTACCACTGCTAATGGGGAGCCCCACCCTGCACAAACAGTTGGGGAACTCCACCTTTCCCTGGGTAATCTTGGCAAAATGTTCCCTGAGGAAAAGCCCCCCAAAAAACAGCAATGGTGTGCAAAGAGGGTGGAGAATTTTGAGAGACTACTTGAGCACTGCTCTGCTTCTCCCACCAGTGAGATACTTAGATGGCAGAAGGGAGACACATTTGCCGAATGGCCCTGGAAGATAGCACAGTGAGCACAGATATTCTCCATTCCCTTGGAAGGCACCCACAGTTTAGCTGTGAGTGAGTCTACGATATGGTGCTACCAACAGGAAATGGCTCTGTGGTGGCCCATCAAAATTAAGAGCCCACTTTACTACTCGCATTGTTTCCAAAGCAGACATTCAAGAAGCAGCTGCCACCTAGCTGTGCTGTGTGAACATTTATTCTGATTTATTTTTTTAACCAATCTCCTTTAATTCACGAGAAATTGCATTCAAAAATTATGAAAATGAGATTTTTTTGTGTGTGAATTTATCAAGGATGGGATGCAGAGGTGTTGTTCTGCTTGCCTTACTTTTAAGGTGCCCAAGGGGTGTTTGTGAGTGTCTTTTCTTTCATTTTATGAATAATACCACCAGTGTTCTGCACTCTGCAACCTTCCTGTGTGCCTACATGTCCTGAAAACTCCTGGATGTCCTCACCTTCATGGGAAGGTACTCACAGTGGCGTAGCGTGGGGGGTGCAGGGGGGGCCAGCCGCACCGGGCGCAACATCTGGGGGTTAGGGGTAGGGGGCGCAAATCCACGGGTCAGGGGGCACAAATTACTTGCCTTGCCCCGGGTGCTGACAATCCACGCTACGCCACTGGGTACTCGACAAAGACCTTTGTAGTTCCAACAGCAGCTCAGGTAAGTTGGACTGTGCCTGTTTATTATGCTTTAAAATCCCTTATTATTTTGACTGATAGTTTTATTGATGGTTGCGTAAAACACTTTGTGACTATCTTATGATGAAAATCCATCTATGAATATTGGCATGTTTGTGGGGGGGGGGGATTTTGTGGCCTTGAGGTTTACACACACTAGGGTTGCAAAATTTCAAGAAGTTGTTGAACGTTTTTTAGGAAACCTAAAAGAGCCTATGATCCAGGCACCACATTTGGAAGCCCTAACACACACAAAAGTGCACCAATATGGTAACAACATCGGCTCAAAACTAATAATGCAGGCGAGACATAAAGAGAAAAGCTAATGTGGATAGGCCTAATCAAAGGAGGCAGTTCAGCAAGCTGCCATTCAGTTACTCTCTCAAATACACCTGGAAACCAATAACAAGGGTCCCATTCCTTCACCCAGTTGCTACAGTCTGGGGATTCCATCCCACCATCACTGACATGAAAGTAAATGAATTATCCTCAAGGCTTTTGATAAGACCATTCCCTTGAGAGCAAAACAGCACGCTCTGTATAACTGGCACTATCTTTCACCAGAATCTGACCTCTTTCCCACCCTGAATGACATTTTGTCATGTTCACTTCTTTCTCTTCAGTGGCATGTATCTCAGGAGAAAAGAACAAAAAAGTGAAGCGTGGGAAGGGAAGACTTAACTATTTGTCACGCTCAATTCCTATGCCACACAACAATGCATTAAGGCAGCCTTCCCCAATCCGGTGCCTTCAGGAGCTGCTGGACTGCAACTCCCATCAGCCCCTGCCAGCATGACTAGTAGTTGGTGATTCTGGGAGTCGCAGTCCAGAATCATCTGGAGAACACCATCTTGGGTATTCCACACTAGACACTTGCACTACAAATTACATTGCCTTGCACTGAGTAAGGCCATTGCCTCTCAAGTTTCTAAGATCTTCCACCAGAGATTCTTTTGACTGCATATACCATGAATTGAACCTGGAACCTTTGGCTTGCAAAGCATATTCTCTCCTGCTAGGCTATGACCCCATCTCCAGATGTGCACCTTCCCAAATGCATCTTGATGTATCCCGCCAGGATTCTCCAGCAGAGGAATGAAAATATACAGTCTCCTCACATTTCCCCAGAAGAATTTATGGAGTATCACTGGGCTTTTAATACCCAGCTTCCCTTGAGCAAAACTGACATGTCAGGAGAATTGAAAAGGGAGCCAACGAACCTGTTATCCAAACTGTCATGGTGTTAACAACCAGCATCCCAGAGTACCTCCACAACAACGTCACATGCTTCTGAGCTTCTTCTCATCTGTTTCTGTTTGGGGGGAATTTTGAAATCAAAGCAATTGCTCCCCTTGAGAAATGTGTTACAGTGAATGTACTGCCACTTTCCCCCTCTTCTTCTTCTCAACTCAGCACCATCACTCTGACCTCCCCATTCATCACCCCCAAGATACACAGTGGTACTAATGCATCCTAGGTATTGTAATACACTAAGGTTGGCACTGTGGTCTAAACCACAGAGCCTAGGGCTTGCTGATCAGAAGGTCAGCAGTTCGAATCCCCACAACAGGGTGAGCTCCCGTTGCTCAGTCCCTGCTCCTGCCAACCTAGCAGTTTGAAAGCACATCAACATGCAAGTAGATAAATAGGTACCACTCTGGCGGGAAGGTAAACGGCATTTCCGTGCGCTGCTCTGGTTTGCCAGAAACGGCTTAGTCATGCTGGCCACATGACCTGGAAGCTGTACGCCAGCTCCCTCAGCCAGTAAAGCGAGATGAGTGCCGCAACCCCAGAGTCATTCACGACTGGACCTAACAGTCAGGGGTCCCTTTACCTTTACCTAAAGTTAGTCTAACTATCAAAGGAAGGGTAGGGAAGCTATTGCTTTCCATTGGCTGAACAGATTAGACCAATAAAGTTTCTGATAGCAGTTGACTGAAGCTATTTATGTCTAGAGATGGGCAAGCTAAACAGCTGGTCCAGGAAACATAAGAACATAAGAAAATCCTGCTGGATCAGGCCAGTAGCCTATCTAGTTAAACATCCTGTTCGCACAGTGGCCACCCAGATGACTGTGGGAAACCCACAAGCAGGACCTGAGAACCCTCCCCTCCCGCTGTTTCTAGCAACTGGTATTCAGAAGGATATAGCCTATAATGGTGGTGGTGGTGGAAGAGGAGACTAGAAGAAGCCAAAGGAAGTAAGGAGGCTAGGACAGGAGTGTTGGGAGTGGTCCAGAGGAAGAGAGGAAGGGCTAGAGAGGAGGTGAATCAACTCAGATAAGGAAAAAATGGGCAGAGGACACTTGTGTGCAGTTGGATATCATCATCGGCATTACCTAATGATTTCAAATATCTAGCCAAAACTTTTACTGTAAGTGAGCCTCTTCAATGTGGGGATGTGGAATGTGGGGCCCTCCAAAATGGCTGATGCTCAGTGATGATGGCAGCTGGAGTCCCGCTGCTTTAAAATGACATGCCCCCCCCTTCCATCATGCAGTGGCTTTCTCCCTTTTCCTCCTGTGCATCAACCAAGCTCCAGGCAGGACTTAATTTGTCCTGTACCATGTATACTCTCTTCACCCACCCCCCTCCAAAAAAAGAGAAATGTTTCACTCTGACTGTTGGCAGCAGGTAACATTTAAGGAAGAAGAAGAGGAAGTATATATTTAGCAGCCATTCCAGAGGGGACAAGGAACAAAATAAAAGACTTTTCAATCATTTCCTCTGTTAGAAAACTCTACTCTCTGACAAGGGCAAGCAAGCTACAGTCAGAGAGACCTCTTCAGTCACAAAGAGGGGGGTGGATGAAAGATGGTAGGAACTTGAGAAGCAAGGCAGGCTCCCCGGGGAGCCTTTTCATGGTCACCTCTCTTGCCAAGGTGCCTCCTTATCAGACTGTGGATTTTTCTGTTACCATATCAAAGACAGGAGCCTCATCCAAGCCCTACTTCAGAGTTTTCCAGTGCGGTTCCTGGAAATTCCCTGGTGACATTTCAACAATTGGCTGCTCTTCACCTTTCTCCAAAGTGATCTCTATGGCAGGGGATGAAAAGCTATGCAGCTATATTTAAGTTCTTTCGTTCGGACAAAACCCTTTCAATGCCATCCAGATGCTTGAAGGGGTCCTGCTGAGATAATGGCTGGTTTAAAAATAAATGTTTTGGTTTTTTGCTTTTGTTTTTTTAAGTTGCATGCTTGACAGTGATTAACATAGAGTTAGTCCCAGAAGCCAAAGGAAAGAAAGCTTTCAACGCACAACCGCAAACAATTATTCCTCTTCGATAATCACCGTTTTACAGGCCAACCACACATATAAATATTGCACAATGCCAAGGCTTCATGACTAATTGCTGCAATAAATTCCAAAGTAAGTCGCAACCTTACCAGCTAGGGCTGGCGGCTTGTCAGATCTCACAGCTAAAGCAGGGTTAGCCCTTGGATAAGGAATCATCAGAGATTGAAGGGGATAATGTGTGACAGATTAAAAGAGGAAGCCTTGTGTTGATGTACAACAAGTTCCTCATAGTGCAGGGATGTAAGCAGAGAGCAACCAACCATGCTTCAGTGGGAGAAAGGGGAAGAGGAGGTGGAGAAGTCACAGTCCTCTCCATCTCTGAATAATGTTCACCATCAAAACTATGAGGTTCGCAGGGCCCCAGAAATCTGCAGCAGCACATTTGGAAGCTACCAGGCAAATTCAACCTCCTGTTTTTATATTGAACCTTATGCCAGGACAGAATATAACGGATTACATCCACCCTGTTTGTGACCAAACATTATATCTTTTACAAGATGTGAAAAGTAAATACAGTCCAACAATGTACATAGGCACAGAGTGGTTCACCATGTATTAAACAGCTACATATTGCAGAATACAGAAGATAGATGCTTAACATGCCAGATGGCATGGCTATACGGAATGCTATGGCCAGATGAATGTAAAAGTATTTTGGCTATAATATTCCTGTAGTTTAAAAGTTGACCACACCTTCCCTCTGCTCAATTTTTTAAAAAACAACAACAACTAAAAGCAGAACTCTCATCTATCTGTCTGTCTGCTGACTAACTGACAGGCTCAAGCTACAAAAGCTGAGGTTGCTGAACAGCTCAGAGACCATTTTGCCCGCTATTCTTTCAAAACCTGCTTCTCAGGACACCTACAGACTCTTGATGTGAGATATTGTTTAGGATTTTTTTGTAGTCAAGGTTTAATGTGGGATATATTAATCATGCTGTTATTGGTATTAAATTCTGCACATTAATTTTTAGATCTTATTATGACTTAGATGGAGATAGTTTGATTTTGTTATGCTAAAGTCATTTTTGGCTGGTTGGCACCAGGATTTGCTTTGTTTGAGGAAGACAGCATTAATCAGTACCCTGGGTGTGTGAAACCCTTTCTTCGTTTTACTGGTAAAGCATGGGACCCACTTGAACATGCAATCATGGCAGCCAGACCCCACAGGTGACCTAAGAACAGGACCAATGGTGTCACTGGATCATCAAGAAACTCGCATCAACTGGGTAGATATCCAGCATCACCCAAAAAGCAGAAATGCCTCATCCAATAAAGAGGCCCAAAAGCATAAAATTCAGATATGCTAATTTATGCGTATAAATGTAAATAAGGAAACCATCACTGTAATGGAACTAGAAATGCATCTCATTATAAAGAGAAAGACACCAGGAGTTGTATCCAAACCGATGCCTTCTGTCAGCACAATGATTTCCGCTTGCACAATGGGATTCTTCTGTTCTCCGCTGTGCACCCCTTGCATCTGTTCTAGATTTTCCCCAGCCCTCCAGAACAGATACAGGGAAGATGTAGGTATGCACAGGGAGAAGTTGTACAAATGGAAATCTTTGTACTGACAGCACGTGTTAATAGGCTACCACCCCAGGTGATCCATGTGCCTTCTCAGTCTACTGTCCTACCTTATGAAGAAGATGATCAACGACCATTAGGCATGAGGGCTGCTTTGTGCCTCCACATACAGTCAGAGGCAGAAATGCTTCTCAACACCAGAGACTAAGTTGGAAATCAAGAAAACCCCAGTTCAAATCTCTCCTCTACTAGGAACCTACTTAGGGCCTTAGACCAGCGGTGGTGAAACTCACTTCTGGGAACCAAATGCAGCTCTCTGGGCCTCTTGGTCTGGCCCTTAGGACTCTCCTCATGTGTTGGTTTGGCCCTAGCAGGGTGTATGACAAGGCAAAGTGTGACTATCCATCATGGCTATTGTGTGGCGAGTTCCCGCCCCCCACCAAGGATAAATAAAGACACAAGACACCATAGTTTAAGGTTAAATAGCCAGCAAAAGAGGGCGAGCCCCGGCCGCACCGGCCCTAAATAGGGCAGGCCACGCCCCCCAGCCACCCTATTGGACGACGCTGGGTGGACGACGCGGCCGGGATTCCCCTGCTCTCGCGGGGGCTGAAACCAGCCCCCGCTCACATGGGGTGGGCGTGAAGCCCGCAACCCCACCTCCTGGGCAGGCCGGAAGTGGCTTTCTCTGCATGCACTGTTGGAGGCAGCAAGCTTCTGAATACGAGCTGCAGGAAACCATGGGAGAAGGAAGTGTTGTTATGCTCAGGACCTGCTTGCTGGTTTCCCAGAGGCATTAGGTGGGCCTATATGAGAATGCTGGATTAGACAGGCCACCCTGGCCTGATTTAGCAGGGCTCTTATGTTCTTAGTAATTGCCACTGGGGAGCTCCAAGGCTCTTCCTTCTCTCCTTCCCTTAGAGTCTTTATCTTTAAACAGTTCTGGGACCAATCAGCTCTCCAAAGAGAATATTGCCCACTGTGATGCAGGACACATAGCATCTCCCCACCCCAAAAAAATCCAGGGGGAAAAACATACTCCCCCCGCCCCATATTGAAGAAACCAAGAAGGCAGGCAGAGTGACTCCTTGCCGTGTTTAGCAAGAAGGGAGGTTCTGTTTTCCTGCTTTTGTGCCCTTCTGTTGCCAGAGAAACAAGCTAGAATTTTATTTTTCTCACAGTTGCTACACGGCCAAGAATAAGCACACACAAATTGTAGCCCAGGGAGGGGGAATGCGTAACAAGAGGAACACTTGAACGCACCGCGTGTAGAAACACAAGAACAGAGCATCACACGGGAAGCGTCACAGCACAGAGTGGTTACGCCAGCCGCATGTTAACGCATTGTGATAATTTGTACAACTGAAAAGGAGGGCAGAGCAAAAAGAAAGGGGGGGAGCATTCATTGCCATGTCTGAATCAGAGGCACACACCACCATCAGCAGCGGAAGACACACAGCATCCCTGTCGGCTTTTGAGTGGCATTTTTAATTTAATTCCACCGTAACCTCCCTCGGCCAAAGCTCTGAACTCTGCTTGCTCTGTCATAAGCACAAACAAAAAGGGGTGGATGATTTCTCAAGGCAAAGTCAATTTTCGCTCTACAAAAGAAAGGATTTGAATTCCCCCCACCATCTCGCCCCACTTTTATTTGCTACCTTGCCTTTTTTATATATGTGTGTGTTCGCATGAAAGCATTTGCTGCACCTTTGGGCAATTGCAACACAGCCCTAATAAGCACCCTAGATAGTAATTGAAACAGAGGTTTCAGAAATGAATTAAGGGCAGATGACCCAGAGCGCAGGAGGGGTCCCCTTGGAGAGGATCACGCTTGGTGAACAGGTGCAAAGCAAATCGGCTTTTTTATTTTGGGGGGGGGGTTGTTAGTATGGGCATGTAAACACTCATTTGCCTGATCACCTGTGGTTTCTAGTCAGGCAAGTCAGGAAGCTTTTAAAAAGTAGGTTCTCTCAGATGACACATGTCAATTGTGGTGAATATTACTAGAAAGGCTTACAGGTAAAATAGATTTACAAGATGATTTACAAAATGATTTCAGATCTATAACTGAGGATTTTCAGCATAGCCATCAAACTATAGTTTGTCTGGATACACTAGGAGAAAGCCATATTCTACAGCCAAGGGAGCCAACATGCTGTCTTCCAGATACTTTTCAACCCCCAACATCCCTGACCATTGGCCATGCTTTCTGGGGCTGAGTCCAAACAGAGTCCAACAATGTATTGGGAGCACCACATTGGCTACTCCTGGTCTAAGATGTGGGGAATGTGTAAACCTCCAGGTATTACTGAGCTACAACTCCCGTCATTCCTGACTATTGCCCATGTTGGTTTCAGTTGATGGGCACTGCAGTCAAAAATAATCTGGAGGGCCATAGGCTCCACATCTCTGATGTTGTGTCAAAAGGGCAGTGAATTTAAAAGCCACAAACAATAGGTTTCTGTTGTTTTTGCTTTAAAGGACTTTTCACTGAAAGAAATTGCAACAGCTAAGAATGCAAAAGAAGATAAAGAACAATTAGTGATACTGGATTAAGCCATTCAACACCATTATGAAGCATGGATAAATGGCTCCTTAGAAATAGCACTCCAGGGTCCCTCATGTTTCATTCACCATTCATACCATTCTTGTTGGGTAAGAAGGAAACAGTATCAAGCAAATGGCCTTCATTGAAAAAGTATCTCATAAACTAAAAATATTTAAAAGAGAAAGTTTGAGTGACCTCCCCCAGCCTTTTTGGCTATATAGCACAATTTTATTTCTTATACAACTATTGAGGCATACAGTCAGCTGTATATGCAAATGTCTGGCTCATCTAAGACTTTATAGAGCCTTTATTGTCAATAATGTTGAAACTCAGAAGTGGAGAATACTTTCATTTTTACATATCTGTGTTATTTGTAACAAGAATACTTGTATGAGTTAGTACTTTATTATTCCTTTGTAGCTGGGCTTTTGTCCTTGTGATGCTTGATGGTTTACGTTTTTTATTCCTCATTTACTTCCTTTTTTGTTATGTTTTCACTTCTTAACACAATCAATAAAAATATTAGAATAAATGGCTTCTTATAAAAAAGCAGCCTAGCACCCCCCCCCATGTTTCATTCACCATAGCAAACTTGATTTGAGATTTATGGTAAGTTGTTAATTCAACTAAAAAAAAGTGTTTCGCACAGGTTTTGCACCATTCCACTGGCAGGATGGATGAATTGAGAAACAAAAAGATATAGGTATTAGACATAAGAGTGACCACTTCCCAGTTTCACTCCACCTAATGGAAGACACAGAAGGAAGACACAGGAGAAAGGAAGGAAGACACATGTTGAGTTTGTGTATGTGTTTGTGAGTAACCCCCATTCAAAGACACCACTTCTGGAAAGAATTCTTTTCCCATAAGCACTATAGTCCTGGATGCACCTGGCTTAGCAGTAGCCAAGTCAAGGAAAATGTATCTCTTGTCCACACATTCGCCTCTAGAGAAGCTTCCTTCTCTCCCTCATCCAAATCTGTTTTATTGTGGGCCATCTGGCCAGCTTCATGAAATTCACGCCACAATGGAGTTGCCCACGTGGAAGGGTTCTTTTATCGTTCTTTGAAAAGACGCATCTGGGCACAGCTTTGCCATGGGCCAGAAGGGCCACCCAGTTTGGACAGCAACCAAGGTCCACCCTCCCTCCTTGGCTTTTGAACCTACGTGGAGAAGGAATAAGTACTCAGTTGCTTCCCCCTTTTTTGACCAGGAGGGAAAGAAAAAGAGACAGCAGCAAATTCATGTTTTTTGGAGAATTTTAAACCAAGGGCGGAGAAGAGCCTTGCATCTGGGGCCATATGTGGCCCTCCAAACATCTCTATTTGCCCCTCAGGACTCTACCCAGGGGACACCCTCAATGGCTTGGCTTTGCCTGCCTGGAAAAATCAAGATGGAGGTGGTGGTACCTCCTGGTGGTGGAGTCCCCTTCATGTGCCATAGGAAACTGCCTAACTATGCTGATGGCTGGTACCAGCTGTGGTATACGCATCTCCATCATATCACCTGAGAGTTTCACCTGGGGTGGGCACACATGACAGTTTCAGTTTGTTTCACTTTCCCAATTTCCCCCCAACCTTAAGTTCTCCCCATTTTTACTTGCAGCTTGCAATTTTTTATTTCAGAAATTCACGGGGGGGGGGGAATACCTATCCATTTTGGGGTGTATTTATCCCATGCACTTCTCTTTGCAGTTTTGCACAGAATAAGCATTTCCCTCTAATGCAATGCATGCTAGTTTCACTAACTGTGCACCTCTCAAAGAGGGGTGTGGATGTTGGAGAGCAGAGTCTGCTTAATGGTTCAGAAAATGCAAATTAGGTAGGCTCACATTGAAAGGAGAACTGAGCGAATCCCCACCACTGCAATCCCTTTACGTGGCAGAGCAGACCATGCCATAATTGGGGTTCACAGAACAACATCAAGGGCTGCTCCTAATGAAGCTTCATACACAGGGATATTATTATTATTATTATTATTATTATTATTATTATTATTATTATTATTAAAAAATTAATTTATATACTGCCTTTTACCTGAAGATGACAGGGCGGTTCACAACATAAAAGCAGAATATAAGAACACAAAATGCATAATAATAAAAACCAAATAACCAATAACCTCTCTTCCACAAACACATTTAAAAGGCTATAGAATGTTTAACCAGCTTAGTTATAGGAGGCTGGTGGTTGGAATTCTTCCAGCCAGCTGAGCACAGATACAAATGATGACAACATGATCTCTCTGAGAGACATATATGAAGATGTTCTCCTTGCTAATGATTCACCAGAGAGTCTACAAGATGATGCAGAACAAAAAATCTGACTAACCAGTTACGAAGAGTAATAAATACTGGTACAGGAGATTAATGCTAAATGCTTTCAAACTGCCCTTGCTGGAGGCAACGACCCGCTGTGCAACAGAAACCTCATTTGAGTGTATCCATGCAAATTGTTGGTGGTGGTTTGAAATCCAGTAGGCCACTATAAAGTGGGAGGGGGGAGATACAACATTATCTTGCTTGCTTACCTGCTGGAAAGGATCCAAAAATCTATTCATTCACCTCTTTTAATGACCATATTATCATGTTTTGTTTCACTTTTCTCACTGTCTGGCAGGGCCATCTGTTGCAGGTCTTCTTGAAAGATTTGTTCCCTTACGTTAAATTTGGCACATAGAACCATAAGGGGCATCACTGGAAAAACAAATCACCCTCTACAATCAATACTATTAAAGTTGGATAGTGAGGAACAGCTGACCGAACCCAAAGAGTACTCATTAATGGTTCCTTGTCATCCTGGAAAAAAGTGACAAGTGGTGTGCCGCAGGGTTCTGTCCTGGGCCTGTTGTTGTTCAACAGCTTTATAAATGATTTGGATGAAGGACTTGAGGGGATGCTGATCAAATTCGCAGATGACACCAAACTGGAAGGGGTAGCTAATGCCACAGAAGACAGAATCAGAATTCAAAATGACCATAACATATTGGAGAACTGGGCGCAAGCTAAAAAAAAGGAATTTAAATAGGGACAAATGTAAGGTTCTGCACTTAGGCAGGAATAATATAGGATGGGGGACACTTGGCTTACTACCAGTACATGTGAAAAGGATTTAGGGGTCTTGGTGGACTGCAAGCTTAACATGAGTCAACAGTGTGATGCAGCAGCAAAAAAAGCTAATCCTCTTCTAGGCTGCATCAACAGAAGTATAGTGTCCAGATCAAAATAAGTAATAGTACCACTCTGTTCTGCCTTGGTC
Source organism: Podarcis liolepis (assembly GCF_965112155.1). Lineage (NCBI taxonomy): Eukaryota > Metazoa > Chordata > Lepidosauria > Squamata > Lacertidae > Podarcis > Podarcis liolepis. The sequence continues at coordinate 25,503,546 of NC_139567.1, read as the reverse complement.
GGACCACACCTGGAATAATGTGTCCAATTCTTTAGCTGAGATTCCTGCATTGCAGGGGGTTGGACTAGATGACCTTTGGGTCCCTTCCCACTCTATGATTCTTTGAAGGGGAAAGTGTCCTCCAGTTGTCCTCTCAGTCAGGGGGCTGCTGAAAGATCAAGGGGAATGAGCAGGGTCACACTCCCCCATCCCCAGCTCTCTCTCTACAAATGTCATGAGGTGGTTTCAGTGCCATGACTGGACCTGAAGCCAGACTGAAGCTGGACTGCCAACTCTACGAATTTTTTAAAAATGCCCCAAACTAGCACATCAGGGAGACAGGCTCTCTCTCAGGTATTGCTCTGCTGGGCTAGTTTTCTACTTGCAGGGAGATCGCTGCACACAAACATGCACATATAAGGAAGATTTCAAACTTTGATTCCCCAATTGCAATATGAATTGGTACAATCTATTCTACCACTTCCCCTGCTTTATCTCCACTTTCTAGTGCTGTGTATGTAGATTGGGCTATTTAGCAGGGTAGGTAAAGGGCACAAACAATTCACACAACTGGTATTTGGAATAATAATGTCACATCCAATTCAGCCCAAACACAGTATTTTAGATGTCACATCACAGAAGCTCCATATTGCCATAATCCAGGTTTACAGCATTCTGCCTCAGATCAGCCCACCCACACCATTCATTTCCCTCCAAGCTAATACTCTGTCCAACTGCAACTACAGAGTTAAAGTCTTGTTATACAGCACCCCAGAGGTGGTCATGTTCAGTGCTGGGCCAAAGTGATTTAGATGGGTAATTTGCAAGTGATTTGGAATCCTCTGGGATGAAAGGCACCACATAATATTAATAACAGCTCTTATTAGCATGCAGAAAGGATGCCTAGAGCACCGTGGATCTCGTCCTTCCCCCCACCCCCTTCCCCTTTCCTATTGATCTCAGTTATTGCAGGTTCTGTTGCCTTCGTCTCATGTTTTATGCTTGTTTAATCTCCCCCCCCAACAAAGAATTGAATAAACAATACAACATTCTAACAGCAGGCACTTGCAAGGAGGAACTGCTTCTCCTTCTCAACAGGAAGGAAGGAAGGAAGGAAGGAAGGAAGGAAGGAAGGAAGACCAGCCAGAATGTAATGAAGTTTACTTCAGGACAGCCACCAAAGAATAACTTGTCCATGTAGAGAAGAGGGAATTTAGGTAAGCAGAATGTAATTAACCAAGTTGGATTCCTGCCATGGATCACAGATGCACAAATATACCGCAGGGGTGGTGGTGGTGGGGGAAGAGTGATATGCACTGCAAGTTCTCATTATCCCATACAGAAACTCCACACACACACACCACTGGTTAGCTTCAGCTGCAGCACTGAATGGCCATGCACCAAGCTAATGATGAGCAGCAGGAAGAAGTCCAGAGATGGTCAGGAGAGGACCAAAGGAAAATGGGGATGAGGAGAAAGAAAGGATGGCTGGCTTTGATCAACTCCCTAGCAGAACTGCATAAGGGAGTGGTGAAACCCAGAAAAGTAGTATTCTTACAGAAGACAGAAGACAGCTCCAGAGCTTAGGCCAGGGATGGGAAACCTGTGACCCTTCCAGATGTTGTTTTGATCTCAACTCCCATCATCTAGTGTGATCCGCATTAGCTATACCCGTTGAGGCCCACTGCACTCCTCATATCATCACCGGAAGAGGCGAACTTCAGAATGAACTCAAAATTAAAAGGATTTGCTTTCTGATTTATTTATTTATTTACACATTTTTACTTAAGCTCATTCTGAACTAAGTCACAGCCTAAATTACAGAAAGAGGATCTCTTGCACACCACCAATCCATGCCAATCACCAAATACTGAATTTGACCACATTGGGAATACTGTGTACAGTTCTGGTCACCTCTACTCAATAAGGGTATTGTAGAGTTGGAAAAGGTTGAGAAAAGGGCAACCAAAATGCTCAAGGGCGTGGAGCAGTTCCCTTATGAGGAAAGGTTACAGCATCTGGGACTTTTTTAATTTAGAGAAAAGGTGAGTAAGAGATGAGACAATAGTAGCTTATAGAATTCTGCACGGCTTGGACAAAGTGGATAGAAAAAAGTTTGTTTCTCTCTCTCATAGCCCTAGAACTCAGGGACATTCAATGAAGCTAAATGTTAGATTCAGGACAGATAGTTTTGCATAAGCTATGGCACTTGCTCCCACAGGAGGAGGCAGTGATGCCACCAACTTGAATGGCTTTAAAAGAGGATTGGACAAATTCACAGAGAAGGCTATCAATGTCTACTAGCTATAATGGCCATGTTCCGTTCCCATGGTTGGAAGCAGTAATGCTTTTGTATGTCAGTTGCTGGAAACAGCTAGAGGGAAGAGTGCACTTGTGCACAGATCCTGCTTGCAGGTTTCCCACAGACATTTGGTTGGCCAGTGTGAGAACAGTATTCTGGACTAGATGGTCCATTGGCCTCATCCATTGGCCTCTCCTCATGTTCTTACATTCTTAATTCAAATATCAACAGATGTCAAAAAGAGGTACCAAATATAGGGTAGGAAATTTCCCAGTATTTGACAATTCTGAGGATATCTGATGAATATACAGGAGCAACATTTACAGAAGAGAATTCTGGGAAGCAAATTCATATCAGCTTTACAAATAAAGAAGTTAAGATGACACTGGATATAGCTGGACAATCCACTTTGGTCTTCTCCTAAGAGGCAGCGTGTCAGACCTCTTCCTTTTGTTTGAGTCTTTTGGATCAGCAGGAAAAGGAATGTGAGCAGTGTGAAAAGGCAAAGCCCATCAAATTTTAAAGGAATGAAATTCCTTCAGCTGCCAAAGAGGGCATGACAGCCAATCCCAGGAGGAGCCAGGGCATGGCCTTCTCTGATCAGTTCAGTTCCAAACAGCTTGTTAGAGGAAATGGTGCAGCTTCTGTGGTTTCTGGATTGACCCTTCCATGTACTTCCCACCTGCAACTGGGAGGATTCTTCCTTCATTTTGACTTACTTCAGCTGAGGAATTTCTTATTTTTCTTTCAAGTTCAGGCTCTGTGGATTGTGTTTGCGTGTTTGTGTTCTTTGTGTGCATGGTGTAGCAAAGCCTACTGAACTCACAGGAAGTCTTAGTGGCCCTGATGAGTGACATTTACAGAATGTGACCCTTCTCCTTCCTCTTGATCTCCATGTGGCTTTTGGTATCATTGACCATGATGCCCTTTTGGACAAATTCTGTGAGATGGGCAGTGGAGGCACTGTTACTGCAGTAGTTCTGATCCTATCTGAAGGATCAGGCCAAGAAACTAGCCATGGGAAAGAGCTCATCCACCCCTGACATTGGAGGTAGAACATAGCCATCGTGGCTGGCCGTGACTGATTGCCTTATCCTCCATAAATAACCTTATCCTCTATAATCATGGTCTTCTTACGTATCAGCTAGGATTCTGAAAATTACCTTCCCAGAAACCCATGCCCATGTTCACACTGTTTTATGACAAAGAAACAAGCAAAGTTGAGCTATTGCTACATTTTCGCTCAGTGTTATCTTGTATCATTCTGTGTTGGTTTACACAAACACGCACACGGCTTCTATCGTAAATTACAACAAATCCCACCGTTTCTTCTTCTTTCTTCTTTTTTAAATGCCCAGTCTCTCAGTTTCATTCATTCTAAATGTACATTGATGTAGGGCTAAAAGTTTTCCCTAAATCTAAAACAGTGCCTCCACCTTTCCCAACTCAATGGCAGAGCATATTGGGCTTACATGCCCCTCCCTCTTCCACCAACAGAGCTGTGAAGAGGAGTTCCAAAGCTTTTGTTTCTATTTTAATACCCAACAAACTGTGGTTAGCCTTAAGTACGGTGTGTTAAATTCATCAGTTTGTTGTGTTGTTGATACCCAGCAAACTGTGGTTCATCTTAAGTAGAGTATGTTGAATACTCAAGCTATGTTCAAATTTTAGTTTAATAAGTTAACTTATTTCCATAAACCACAGTTAAGAGTAATCAGTTTCAGTGCATAATGCTAAATTGTAGTTACTCTAAGACAAGCAGAATGTTTCAATCTCCTCTTCACAGCCACACCAACAGAGGTGGGGAGCCTGAAGCTCACTTTGGCTCATCCTTGGAATGCTAAACTATGGTTTACTGTCATGTGCAAAACCTCTCAATATAAGGCAGCTTCCTTTGTTCCTAACAAATCCTTCAGTGGAATCAATCGTCTTAAACTAACTGTACATTCCTGCAGTTACGAATAGGGGGCTGCAACTACAGAGTTATTGGTAGCATGAGCTGAATAAAGTATATGTAAAACACTAGGTCTCTAAATTAATACAGAATAGCAACCAGTCCCTGGACGCATGTTTACAATTGCAAACAGGGCTTAAATTCTCTGCTCCATCTATAGGCATCTTTCACAGGGATGGGGAGACTTCCAGCCCTAGGTGTTGTTGGACTTCAGCTCCCTTCCAAAGTGGTCAGTGGCCAAAGCTGATCATAGCTATAGTCCAGCAATATTTGGAGTGCCACAAAAGAGATTCATTCTTTGATTCATTAACTGCCCTGAGTGTATGACTTTGTTTGTTACAAGGTTTCCCGGAGTCAGCATTAAAAAAGTGCAATCTTAAAATGTGCGTGGAGGTAAAGCTGTTATTGTGAGCCTTTAAATCATAAGACATTAGCAGGTATGATTGAGCCAGGCTTGAAATAAATAGATAAAACTCTGCAAATTTACAAATCAACTGTTTGGTTCCCAGAACTACTCAAATTCAGGACCTGTCTTCCCTTAGGGAATGTCAATGAACTTTTAAGTGGCTTTGAATAATTCACAGTTTATTCAGGAATTGCAAAGGTATGAATTAAGTTGCAATTGATACTTCTTAATTTGCAGTTTGGAAAATGGTTTAGCATTTGAGCCTGCAACCCTATTCAACAACTTACTTGGGAGTAAGTCACCAAAGAACTCAGTGGGGCTTACTTCTGACTGAGTAGGCATGGTCAAGTCTGCACCCTTAGGGTTCATACAGATGGGCATTTCATTGCACCTTACCTGCACATCTGGACCTGAGATGTACCAAAAATTATCCATATATCTTGGCTGGATGACTTAGGCTGCATTCACATAACAGATTATTCCTTTTCCCTGACATTTCCCTAACTGTTTATTTCCACATTATATTTGAACTTTCACATGATGTAGAAGCCACCTCCAGAAAATTAATGGAATATAGTGTGCATTTAACACACATTTATGTGTTGTCTGATTCCGGGGGGGGGGGGACCTGTTTGCAGACCCCTTTACCTGGAAAACTGCAAGAGTAAAGTGACAAAATTTCAGGTGCTATACCAGCATAGTTCATTCCTGCCATTTTTATCATGATAGGACAGAAGCAGGCTTGTGGGAAAAGGAGAGAGTAGCAGTGTTGTCCGACACCCACTGGTGTGAATCCTCGGACTAAGAACTTAATTCATTCTGGAGGTCCATTCTTGACCTGAAACTGTTCTTAACCTGAAGCACTACTTTAGCTAATGGGGCCTCCCACAGCCGCTGCACCTCCAGCACAGAATTCCTGTTCTCATCCTGAAGCAAAGTTCTTAACCCAAGGTACTACTTCTGGGTTAGTGGAGTCTGTAACCTGAATCGTCTGTAACCCGAGGTTCTATAATACCACAGGTATTGCAGCATGAAAGTAACATTAGAAAACATGGCAAAGTGTTAGCATTATAATCAGAAAAACTAATACAATATTTCCCACATCTAAATGCACCCATAAACAACCAGGCTACGCCAGCACAAGCTCTCTGATGCTGACCCCCCCCCCAGCCCCCATGGCTAATCCCTGGGTGGCAGTCTCTCCATGGTTGTAGTAGTTAATTTATGCATCACATTTCCTTTAAACTTCAAGGTTATTTACAACCATACACTAAAACAGTTAAAACGCATTTAGAAGCAAAGGGCCACATCCAATGCTAATCATACTCAGAGCAAACCAGAGGGTCAGCTCTGAGTAGAGGTAAATTAGCTACAACCCACACCCAAAGCAGAGACCTAAACATTTATTTATTTATTAAATGCATGGGGGAAAGCTTGCTGAAAGGCAAAACTGCCTTAAATTGTTTTCAGAAACTACAAATAGTGGGTGTCTGTCATCTCTCAACAGTATTAGTATTTCAACAGCCTTAATATTTCATATGGTATTTATATTACTCTTGTCATTGTCAGGAGAATGCGTGGAAGCTATTGCATTAGAATCTGATGTGCAGGATTTATTTTAAAGTTATTTTCAGTCAACAGCAGACCGCCTGCTCCCACATGGGCCTGCCTGACTACAGAGATCTATCACCACCATGACCAAGGGTTGTGTTCTTCTCAGCCATAGACCCAGGCACTAGAACTTGGGTAAGGCAACTATCCTCTTCCCTCCTAACCAGGAGTGGGGAATACCTTCCAGCCTGAAGGCCATATTCCGTCACAGACAACTTTCCAGCAGCCATATTCCAGCGATGGGGATAGAGGGAAAAGTGGGAGGAGAAAAGAGATTTGATTCTGACATGATGCTTCTCAGTCACAGACTCAGATACTAGAAACTGTGAACTGCAACTTGCCTCTTGCCTATTAACCAGGGATGGGAATAAAAAAATTCAGCCAGAGGTCCACAGTCCATCATGGACTGTGGGGAAATGGGTGGGGGAAAGATGGAAAAGTGGGAGGAACAAAAGATTGGATTCTTCTGGACTGAGCCTTCTCAGTCACAGGACCAGATACTATGACTTGAAAAGTGCCTCTAGCCACTTCCCTCTTAACCTTTCAAAGATTCATAAACTGCCATTTAAGAGAGAGAGAGAGAGAGAGAGAGGGGGGGGACCATTAATTTAAGTTAATCTGTTCTCCCCAGACAGTTGGGTTCATCTAGCTTTCCTGCTGATTGTGTTTTAAAACTTCTTTTTATTTTGTCCTCTGTTGTTTTAACTCACAATGATTGCTTTGGAGCCCTGTGGAACAAACATTAAATTTAAAAAAATGTGTATAGCTAAGTACATGTTAAAATTGACTTATTCCAGACTCAGATCATTGGTCCATCCAGCCCAGTGCTGCCTAATGTAGGAGTGGCTAACCTATGGCCCTCTGGATGTGGTTGGAATGTGACTTTCATTAACTCTGACCATTGGCCATGCTGGGTTAGGAGCTGATGGGAGTTGAAACCCAACAATACCTGGAGGTTCTCTGTCCTTGGTCTCCTCTGTGATGGATTCACTTTGCCAATGATTCTGCTCCTTCCCCAAGCCTGAATGTTTTCTCTATTATATCTCTTGCCAATTCGGATTGCTGTTGACTCTGTACATGGAAAGAGGTTAGCTGGTTCTAACTGCCTTCAATAGTTTTTAATGCTTTGGGTCCTGTGCATTTGTATGTGCATGCGCACACAGGTACAAAACACCCGACACATCTGGGGAAAGCAACTCTGATTCATTTGCTGGGATCTAACATTTAAAAAAAAAAACCAGCCATGGCAGCCTGCTGAATGCCACCAGCTATTAAATAAATTGCACCTTGCTTCAAGACGGGTGTTGCTGCCTGGTTCTTCCATTTCATTAAATCCCTCCGTCTCTCTCCCTTGTGGATATGCACACAGACTCTGAGCAACTTGGCCTTCAGGGGTGACCTTTGTGGCCATGTGTAACTCATCCCATCAACACGCTAATCCTCATTTCTGAAGAGCAGTCATTCAATTTGGGATTCTGGGCAGAGCGGTCAGAGAAGGATTATCTGGGGAGACGAAGGCAGAGCTATCTGATATGAGTTAGGGATGGAAGGAGAAAGCGTGGGAGAGCGGCTGCAGCGAGAGCAAGGCAGCCCAGAGGAATGGCTAGGGAAGCTCCCCAAGTCTGCTTGCTTGCATTGCCAAGTAAGGCTTGGTAGAGGCACTGCTGCAAAACCACAATTCTGTACATGCTTACCCAACATACATGCCAACTTACTAAGCAGATGGGTATGTGTGTTGCACGTTTGCATTGTATGTGTACTAAATAACTCTCAGCCCTACAAATCTCTCACACATATACATTCAAAACCTCTAAATCTTGGCTAATTTGTTAAGGCTCCTCTTAGGTTGTAAGGCAGCCAGAGGTTAGGAAGCTGACTTATACTCAGTCATAGCATCGGTCCACCTAGTTGTTATTTTAAGCCTCTACTGTGTGGCATACAAATGTTGTTTAAAAATAAATAAGTAGCTCAGCATTGTCTACACTGACTGGCAGCAACTCTCCAGAGTTTTAGGCCGGAATCTGTGCCAGCCCAACTTTGACAGGCCAGTGAATGAACTTGGAACCTTTTCCATCAAAGCATATGTTCTACCACCAAGCTATGGTCCTTCCACAATTTGGCAGATTTCTTTCCCATCCCTGTCACATGTTGACAGATGAGACCTCACAGTGCTGACTTTAGCACTGCAATGCAGTCTGTTCAAGGCAAATGAGACTCCTTTGCATTAGCATAGGATAATAAGAAGTTGCCTTTTAATGAGTCAAGTCATTGGTCTATTGAGCTCAGTACTGCCTACAATGACTGACAAGTGACTCTCCAGGGTTTCAGGCAATGAGTCTTTCCTAGCACTACATGGAGCTGTTAGGGATTAAACCTGGAACTTTCTGCATGCAAAGCAGATGCTGTACCACTCACTGAGCTACAGCCCATTCGTGTTCTGGTCCTCTTCTCTACCAATTCATCATCCCCAAGGGAGATAATCTCAACTACTTCTTCTTTCTCTCCTCCTCCTCCTCCTCCATCCTCAGATGACTTCAAAGCTCTGAGAGCCTTAGCCTGTTAGAGCTGGCCTGGCCTACTAAAAGCACCTCACCATGCCTTGGGCTTATCTGGTGCTAAGAAAGAAGAGCATTCTTCAACTATCTCTGTGTGGCACTCATAAAGAGCAGAGCCAAGTGGAGCTGCAATGCCCTTCATAAGGCAAGGCTGGATTCCCAAACAATACATTAGTCCAGTAAACATGCACATAATTTGGCTCTATGCCAAATATATGGGATAATACTGGGAACCTGGACTCTTTCCCAGGCATGGTGGCACAGCTTAACCAGAGGGCTTGCTAAATTCCTTTGCGAAGGGGGCACTGCCTCAGCTATTATCAGGAATTATTGCTGTAGTAGAGTAATGAATCAGAGAATCATAAAATTGGAGTTGGAAAGGACCCTGAGGATCGTCTAATCCAACCTCCTGCAATGCAGGAATATGCACCATGCTCTAACCAAGTAATCTGTTTTGTAGCTGGGATACAGAACTGGATGCAAAATACATATGCGTTGATTGAGAATGCCATACACTTATCAAACTGTTATTATTGAGGTGTGTGAGAGAGTACTTGCATGTGTTTTTCCCCCTTTCTTCATGTTTATAGTAAGAAAAGTGGTAACTTGATGCAGATATACCATTCACATCTCATAGGCATAAAAACAAGTATAGAGAGAAGGACCTGATACACACATGACCACAAAGAACACCCCTAAGGTTCTCAGAGTCTACGTGAATCCATGATGGAGGGGAAATATGGGATTTAATAAACTGGAAGAGTCAGACAGCAACACCTGTCTGGAAACAAGCTGCAATTCCTTGAACAGCTGGTGGCATTCAGAAGTTTGCTATGGTTGCTTTAGAAATGTCAGATCCCAGAAAAATATGTCAAGTGTTGTGTCCTCCAGATGTGGTGTGTGATTGGTCCGGGGTGTGTGTGTGCCCCCAAAGTATTAAAAAATGATAAAGACAAGCAGTCAGTGCAGGGCAAAATAATGAAAATGTTGTCATGTGCTAAGAGACTGATGCACTTTGCTTGTCAGGCTTGGTATGGATTCTATACCATACAGACCCTCCAAGTGTCCCTATTTACCAGGGACATTCTCAGATTTACAGAAGCCTTCCCTGTTTCTGAATTGATTCTGGAAAGTCCTGCTTTTCCTTAAGACATCTCTATTTTCACCAAAGAAATGTTGGAGGGTATGGCTGCAATCCCCGAGCCAAGGAGACAAGCAACTATACAAGCTTTAGAAGACATCTGAAGGCAGACCTGTATAGGGGAGTGTTTTTAATGTTTAATGTTCTATTATGTATGTTTTTATGTATGTTGGAAGCCACCCAGAGTGGCTAGGGCAACCCAATCAGATGGGTGGGATATAATTATAATTATAATTATTTGAATTATTTTAAATGTCCCTATTTTCATCAGAGAAATGTTGGAGGGTATGGCTTTATACAGGGCAGGATATTAGGCCCACCATTTGTTAAGATCAGTGGATTGTACTGGTTTTGAAATACTTTGATGAGATAGGTGTCCCAAGTTTGGGCTAAAAGCAGGCCTTTCCAATAGTTGCCCCAGTTTTAAGGAATATCCTCCCCAGTGCCCACAAGTGCATAAGAATTTGGAAAGAACATTAACCTGGTTTGGGAGACAAGCTTTTAATGTGTGAACCAAAGTTTAATTAAGTTTTTTTTTTGGGGGGGGTTGACCAATGATTAATTAGGGTGTGTTTTTTAAGTGAAAGTGACAGGAAAATTCTCTGGGAAATGTGGGATAATGCTTGATGCAATGTCATATAATCTTACTGGAAACAAATCAAGGTGGAAGCTCAATGAACAGGTAATTTGGATGAGTCCAAAGAAAGAAAACTGTTCCATTCAAGCAAAAGCTGGCAGTATCCAGTTCAAAGAAAGAAGCCTGCACTGTGAGGGCCATTTCAACAATCAAGAAATGCCACCAAAGTGCATTGTTATTACCTACTTCTCCCTATATCAAGTCTATAATATCGTCTCTATTGTTTAGGGAGTGTTAATGTGCTAAGACTAGAAAATTGTAATTAATTCCCCTTTAATTGATGTGTGATAATATCCCGGCCCCTCGTTCGCTTGGCCTTATAAACGAATATATGATTTGACAGGTTAATTTGAAAGTGAAAAGTTTAGGTTCTTCTCAGCCATCCAAGAAATAGCCCTGGAGTGAAGCATAATAGAAAAAGGTCAAAGTTAGGTGAGATCCCCCCTTTTTGTTTCAATGTTGTTAATTTAATTTTTGTTCTTCAAGAGGTAATAATAAAAAAGCTGTGTTCCACTATCCAGAAAGCTGTCTGACAGGCAAAGGTGAAACAGAGCCAAAGAAAGAGAGAGATGGAAAAAAAACTATTGCAATTCCTAGGCACCTGATGAGCTGACACAAAGCAAACACACAGGCTTTGGCTGCAGGAGTCCAGTACAGGAGAAACTAAAAAGGACAGCGGGCTACCATATCTCCAACTGTGGCTGCCTCCACACTGTACATTAAAGGGCCTTCTCTGTGGCAGCCCCTAAGTTGTGGAACTGCCTCCCCACAGAAGTGAATCTGGCACCTTCGTTGTACATATTTCAGAAATGTTGAAGACGCCTCTCTTTTTATGCTGGATGTTGACAAGGTGCATATTTTTAGGACCTGTCTTGTTTCTGTGATTGCAAGTCATTTTAAACTGTTTTTAATGGTGTGTTTTGATTGTTGTAACCCACCCAGGGACCTTAGGGTGAAGCGTGGGCAACTAATAACCCCAAAACTAATAATAAGGCCCTATGGTACCATGTCTCCCCCAATGAATCCTGGACATTACAATTTGCTTAGGGTGCTTATACTGTAGTAGTAGTAGTTGTTGTTGTTTAGACGTTTAGTCGTGTCTGACTCTTTGTGACCCCATGGACCAGAGCACGCCAGGCACTCCTGTCTTCCACTGCCTCCCGCAGTTTGGTCAGACTCATGTTTGTAGCTTTGAGAACACTGTCCAACCATCTCATCCTCTGTCGTCCCCTTCTCCTTGTGCCCTCCATCTTTCCCAACATCAGGGTCTTTTCCAAGGACTCTTCTCTTCTCATGAGGTGGCCAAAGTATTGGAGTCTCAGCTTCAGGATCTGTCCTTCCAGTGAGCACTCAGGGCTGATTTCCTTAAGAATGGATAGGATGGATCTTCTTGCAGTCCATGGGACTCTCAAGAGTCCCCTCCAGCACCATAATTCAAACTGTAGTTGTTAGGAGACTCCTATTCCCCTCACAGTTATCAGTGTGGTTTAAAAGTCCATCCCTCTCCCCAGGGAAGACTGGGAATTGTAGCTCTGGGAGAGAAAGAGGGGACTCCTACCTATAACTCTCAGCACCTTTAAAAACTCACAGTGCCATGGATTCTTTGGAGAAAGCCATGGCTCTTTAAAGTGATACTGCAGTATAATATGGATATGGTCTATATCTGTACTGTATCTTCATACATACAGATATATGGGAGCCTCCAGTGTGTCACTATTCTGTGGGAAGGATTAAAGCACATACTACACCATGTCTCTGAGAGCTGCCTGTCCCTGATGTGCATATGAGAGATGGGGTCCAAAAATATAAGAGCCAAGGAAAATAACAGCTGTTGCAGGTATCTGGCCTGGCACTTCTCTTCACATCAGTGGGTAATGGATGATGATCCTGGGTCTGATGGTAATTTAGGTGCAAATGTGGCCGTAAAAACAATGTGTCTCTGCTGTTGTGGAAATGGCTTTCTTCTTCATCTTCCCAGTACAGAGCAAATGTGCCTGCCTGCCACCTAGACTGTGCCCTATGCTTTTAGCTAGGACTAGGTCAGGGAAATGCATTGCTTCCATCTCCATCACCTTCTCTGTCCAGCTGCTTCCATGAAAAAATAGACACTTCCTGCTGCTTGGCTTCAAAATCCCACTGAGACCAGAAGTAAGGCTTATGGGAGGGAGAGCGGAAGGACGTGGTTATAGCAAAGCATTCTCAGTGGACAGTTTACCCTACAGGGCAAATAGCTTTGAATGCTTCCCCTGCACTGTCTGACAGTCACATTCTAATCCATGGTATTCGACAAGAAGGCAAAATCTGGAAGGGTGGAGAAAGCACAGGGCACCATTGCTCTTCCAGATTTTGCAACTGGGTTAGTAAGCACTTAGTTATAGGGATAGGCTGTGTGCAACATAGCATTTTATTCTAGAATCAATGAGGACTCAGCACTTGCTTTTTGTATGTAGTCCACCTACAACCTAGATTTTTGCATCCCCACCCGCCATGAAAAGTGCTTTCTGTTAAACTGGTTTCAATCTGAGAAAGGGGGAGGAGAGGGGGGACAGGACTCATTGCAGATTGATTCTGCATTACCCTGCAGTGTGTCTACAGTGGTACCTTGGGTTACAGATGCCTCAGGTCACAGATGCTAACCCAGAAATAGTACCTCGGGTTAAGAACTTTGCTTTAGGATGAGAGCAGAAATCGCATGTGGTGCGGTGACAGCAGGAGGCCCCATTACCTAAAGTGGTCTTCAGGTTAAGAACAGTTTCAGGTTAAGAACGGACATCCGGAATGAATTAACTTCTTAACCTGAGGTACTACTGTATTTGAAAATATTAAAATAGATGTAGGTGGTCCCAGCAATGGGGGGCATGTCCACACCTACCCAGTGATGTTGTGTGTGGGCATACATATGCCAAGCTCACAACCACCACTTCCTTCTTCATGTGAGACATGTGAAGGAAAGAAAGGGCATGGATAACCTAATCAAGGGATGGGTTTCCAAACATGTATCAAGTAATCACAGTCATCCTTGTGGAGAGCAGGTTCTAGAGTCAATCTAGATTATTTATTCATTTAATAAAATGCATGCATTGCTAGAGTACCCACTGGGTCCAGTCCTTCAATAGTCTGAGTCATAGTCTTCACTTTCGATAGAGACTTAACTTGATGGTCTTATCCTGTTCCTTGATTTATTTGTAAAGTTTGGACCATTTGCACAGCCAAAAGCAAAACTAATTCCTCCTCTTTGTGGTCAGCAGAGTAAACATGGGGTACATTTCTGAATTTTATACTGAGAAGATGGCCATGAGGCCTCATTCCTCCTACACTGGATTCTTGTTTACCTGGAAAGTGATTCTGGCTTCTCAGTTACCTTGACAGGTGTTAACTGCCCACAAGTCCCACCTACTTTATCACTGTACCCTAGCTAGGAATGGAGTGGGGACCAAATCAGTTCACATTTAAAGGCAAGCCTAAATAATTCACACCTTTCGAAACAATAAGCAAAGTGAAACACAGCCGGGCTTCAAAATTTACATGTTTCTGAATTTTGCAGCCCAACTCTCAAGCCAAGTAATGTGTACAAAAACACACAGACCTGGGTGAAGTGTGCATGTAAATGCATACATTAGTGAAAAAGACATGCAAAATGCATTATAACAGGGGAAATTGTTTTGCAAAAAATATTCACTATGAGAAATCAGCACTAAAATGCTGGTCTGGTTTCATGAGAACCTTTTATTATTAATATCATTGCAAACAGATGTGGAAAAGTGGAAAATGGAATTAAAGACTGGTCAAATGAGAAACTGTGAGAAACCAAAATCAACAGATTCACCCATCCCTAATCCAGGTGTGCGGAAGGGTGTTAATGGCTGTTGGGGTCTAGCACAGATTAGGATAGAACTGAAGCCTTGTTCCCATTAAGACTCACATAAGAACTCAAGGTGTACAATGCAATATTGATAGTAATATAACTAGCTGGCGCCTTTCCTTAAAGCATTCTGAAACTGGAAGGGTGGAAAAAGTTGAGCTATATGAGTGTTATAATACGGGGAGTGCAACCCCCACCCCTGACCTCAAAAGCAGAAGAGAGCACGTCTGATTTGCTTTTGAAAGGAAACATCAAGCAGTTGCGAGCCCGGGTGAGTTAACACAGAAACCTTCCCCCCACCTCTCTTTTTGCTATGATAGGCACCTCTCCCATTCTCTTTCACCTCCCTGCCACTTCTCATAAAACAGAAAGATATCAGCTGCCAATTTTGAGGCGAAAAATGTTTTATATCTATTTTAGGTTATTTTTCCCCATTGCCAGCCGTTGCTGTAATATCTGCTTTGATTACCAAATTAATCACTGGGTTGCAAAGCCCATTACATATAATTGAGTCCGACAGTCTTCGGTACTCCACACGAATTCTCACTTTGTCTCTCGCCTTCATTCGGCTGACAGAGAGAAATCTCCCAAGCCAGCCTGTCGGCTGCCAAAAAAAAGGGGGAGGGGGTGAGCTCAAAACTTCCTTCCAGCCTTTCTTTCTTTCTTTCTTTCTTTCTTTCTTTCTTTCTTTCTTTCTTTCTTTCTTTCTTTCTTTCTTTCTTTCCCAATTTAGCAATACTGTTACCCAGTGGTGGCTGGTGCCCATTGATACTGAATAGGCCAAGAAGCACAGAGGCCAACAGTAAGATGGTGTCAAAGCTAATGGCAGACAAAATCAACTAAACCAAGTCTTGACCCCATCTTTCTCCCTACTGAATTCTATGGGAACCAAAGAGAAGGAACTTGACAGCTAATGCCATCCCCTGGGCTAAGTTGTGAAATAAGAAGGCAATTGGGTGTGGGCTGCATTCAGTGGGGCAGCATCCAATTTGTCCTAAAGGACCAGCTAGTTACAAATGCAATAGAAAACATCCATAGCAGAGGAGTGCTATGCAAATTCTGCAAGTAATTTAGTAATTCTTGCAGAAGAAGTGAGTGGAAGTGGCATGTTAAGAGGCACTGGCTAGGTGAGACATAATGCTAAACCACAGAGTTCAGCTTTCCTCCAGCTGACTTGCACATTCTCCTCCTCCAATCATGTTCTTGTGCAGCCATGAGGAGGAGTTCAGAAGCTTTTGCTTCTTTTGTTGATTAACCACAGTTTGTCCTGGCATCCAAAAGTGGATAAACTGTGGTTCGTATTAACTACAGTTAATACTGGCTTATGAAATTGCCTTGTTTTCACTAACTACAGTTAAGACCAGCCACAGTTTAGGGTTTGGGTGGCATAGCTCTTGGGCACATGAAGCCACCACCTTGTTAAAGCTAAGCAGGCCTGGATGGGTAACTCATCAGGAACCACACATTCTCTGCCTTTGGTCCCAAGGTGGAGTTATGTGTATATTTAAAAGATAAAATAAAATGCTGAACTGCAATTAATCTAAAACGAAAGCAGAAACCTCTCATCTCCATACAACCACAGTGGAGTAGGACAAGGAATGTGGAGTAGGACAAGGAATGAGCCCAGGGGATCTAAGTGCCTTTTCAGGATCAGCCTTCCCCAAACTGGTGTCCTCCCGAATTTTTTTTAGACTACGGTTCCCATCCATCCATAACCACTAGCTATGGTGGCCAGGGCTGGTGGGAGTTGTAGTTCAGATATCTGGAGGACCCCAAGGTGGGTGAGACTGCAATAAAATGGTTTGGCATTACATCTCAGTACAAAATCATTGTCAACTGAGGGAAGCAGGTTGGTGTATGGAAGAATTCAGTTGGCTGCATAGTAGTGACGAAAAGGAAGAACTGGGATCCAGCTCAAAGGGAGTCCCCTTTCTATTATTGGCCAAATATTGAAAGAAGGATCCCTGGGACTGATATAAGATGCAGGGATAAGCCCTGACACAAATTAAGTCCTGCCTCAGATGGTAAATTGAGGAAATACCAGTATAGGAAGAATTCTATTGAATTTTTCACATTTTTTAAAAAAATAAAAATAAAAGACACTTTAATGTGTCAAATGAATTGGGGAAATCCACAAATAAGGACTAGACTAGGTGTCAACAACCCCCTAACCCTTCCTCCATTAAAACAACAACAACGCTGCTGCCATTTCAGAATGCACCAGTGTCACAGATGTGCATGTGGGTGTGGTTGGGAGAAAATGGCCACATGGGCCAAATTTGGCCTGTGGGATGAAGGTTTTCCACCCCCTGTGTTAGCAGATGCTTAGGAAGACTTTGCTACAGCCACAAAAAAGCATACAAGCCATGATATGAAGCCTGAAGCCTGCCACGTTCACAAACAGCTGATAGAAAATCACCCAGAAAAGCGGTGCTGTTTGCGGATCTCATTCGAGGGGGGGGTGCATAGTTTTTCTGCTTGAACAAAACAAAATGTCCCCCCTCTCTCTTTTTATTTCTATTGTAAGTTGCATGAAAAGCTAGAAAATGCATTTAATTCGAAATCACTCTACCGTAAATGAACATCCTAATTGAGTTTCTCTGTTTGCAGATACTTTGAGGTTGGGGGACCACTGCCCTCTTGTGGCTCACCTGCCATTTGACAACTGTTTTGAGGTTTGTTTATTTTTCTTCACGGTATCTGACTCCACCCTGCTTCAAACAGGAACACGGGAAGCTGACTTGGCCCATTGGTACCTTCTGGCCAGTGGTTAGAGTGTTAGACTAGGGCCTGAAGTGGGAGACCTTGGGGTCTCAAATTCCAGTGATGCCAAAATTTGGGGTGTGCTCCCAACTTCTTACTTTCCATTCTACATCATAGTCGTGGCACCCCCTGCGCACCCCCAAGTCTCTGCAGCCAGTGCAACCGAGCCGGTTGCTGTTAGAATTTGCAATGTAATTTCATTGGAAATGTATTTCATAAAGAGTAAGTGGTGTTGGGGAAAGAAGGTGGCGACTGGTAATTGGCAGTGGGAGCTGGTTGGTTCTTCTGATAGTTCTCTCTTGACTTTGAAGGTGAGAGGTGTGGAGACTTCATGTAGATGCTGTCTGGAGGAGTTTGCAAATCATACTTCTTGTTCAACCATTCAACTGGCAGGTAAAAGTTACCTTTAACTATTTGTGTAAGGCTTATATTTCTCAGTCACAAATAGCTAAGAGTTGCGCTTCCCTAAATCCACTTCTGGACCGTAGGAAACCAGGTTCAAATCCACACTCAGCAATACTCATTAGGTCACCTTGGACAAATGACAGTCTTCCAGCAGAGCCTACCTCTCAGGGTTACTGTGAGGGGGAAAATGATTGGGGGGGGGGTCAGAATCACCTTGACTCATTGGGGAAAAAAGATGGGATAGAAATGTAATAACCAAAATTAAGAGCTCGCTCACTATTGCCAACACGGACTGGAGATTCCAGGGATTGAAAATTAGGTTTTTGATAATTTTATACATATAAAATATAACCATTTCAGACATTAAAATACAAGGTTCTTTTGAACCTGGGACTTTCTGAATGCAAAGCAGGTGATCTATCGCTGAGCTACATGTAGGGACTGCAGTCAAATAATGGGTCAACTAAGGCGGGAAATAAGAAATGGGTTTCTTGATATTCTATTTCTCCTGAAATAAAATTAAAAAAACCCAACCAATTCATTATGGAACAAAGGTATTATATATATACCTTCGAACTTTCCCCCTCTACTTTTTTTTTAAAAAAGTACTTAAGTGAGTCGTGGAGCTTTTCAAATACAGAAATCCTACCTTGGGGGATATATCAGCATTTCAAAATCAGTCTGCAATTTGGCCCTGAGCAAAAATGTCATAAAGTGCCGTGAAACTAAGCATTCCCTTTCTGAAAATGTCAGACTGAAAGAACCACCATCACAACAAAAAGGGATCACTTTTAGATTGCAATAAAGCTCCAAACATGCCATTTCACTTGAGTTTCTTCAAACCAAACAAACAATAATAATAATAGTAATGTGGGGATGAAATGAATAGACAATATTGCTTCTAAATGTCAATCTAAAAGGATAAATTGTGTTTTGTAATTTCCCCAAGAAAATTGAATTTTTCTTTCTCTAGACTTTATGTTTTCCCCTGACAATAAGTTCATTGAACTTTTCTCCTGGCAAATTATGATTTACACTTCTTGGTTTCTGAGGAGGGCCTTCTACAGAGCAGCAAATACTACAAAATAGAATCCCTTTGTGTTTCCATGAATTTATCTCCAAACTGCCCAGAAGCCCACAGGGTGGTGGTGGGGAATGTCTACTGCACAGTTGCTGCCGTGTGTTGTCTCCCATCTCCACCCAAAGGAAGGAGGCTTCAAGTCCTGGCCCACAGCTGAACCATCACAAGACAGGCTGAAAGAAAAGATCCCAACACTATTACAGCTGAATTCACCATTCCACATAATAGGGCCTTATCAGTGGTGGCACCATGATTGCGGAATGCTTCCCCCAGAACCATTTGTTTCGTGATTTTTCACTTATCTTGCAGATGGCAAATTCAAATGCATTCATTTGCCTGGACTGCTATGGAGGCCAGGACAAGAACTTCTGCTATATTGCTACTGCCAGTTTTCTTATTTTGTATTTATTGCCATTTGCTTTTTGTTTGTTCGCAAGCCACACTGAGCCTCTGTTTGGACAGAAAGGTGGGATAGTGGTTATAGTATTGGACTAGGAGTGCAAGACCCTGGTTGAAATCTCAAATTCAGCCATGAAGTATACATCAAACCTCTCCCCAGCTTAGTCTATATCACAAGGTTATTTGAGGACAAAACAGAAGAGAAATCAGAGAACGGTTTATATTACTGTGAACTCCTAGGGGAAAGGGCTGGAGAATAATGTAAAGAATAAACAAATTGAATGTTTTAAATAAATTAACGGACATTGCATTTCTGTTGCCTTTAAATCTTAGCTGCTTTAGAAGCACCATATAGACATCAGGAATGGTGGGTCACTGTGTGCACACTTCTTGTGCAACATCCTTCAATGGCTATTAGTCACAATGTGTATGTGACCAATGACTAGTCTACCTTCACTTCTGGAGGCATGATGCCTTTGAATACCAGTTGTTGGAAACTGCAGGTAAGGAGAAAGTGATTGCACTCAGATGCTCCTTGCAGACTTCCCATGGGCATCTGGCTGGCTACTATGGGAACAGAGAGTTGGACTAGATTGGCTCTTGGTCTGATCCAGCAGGGCTCTTCTTATGATTATCAGATCTTGGTGGAGACAACTTAAGGGAGAGGAGGACATAGATGATGCCTTCCTGGAACAGATGGCCAAGCACGCAAAAGGAAGGGAGATAGTAGTAATGGGGGACTTCAATTACCCGGATATTTGTTGGATGTCAAACTCAGCCAAGAGCATAAGGTCAAACAGATTCCTCACTGGCCTTGCAGACAACTTCATTGTCCAGAAAGTGGGAGAAGCAACAAGAGGAACAGCCATTTTAGATCTGGTCCTAACCAATGTTGATGACCTGGTTAGTGGGGTAGAAGTGGAAGGATCATTAGGCGCGAGTGATCATGCTCTTCTGAAGTTTACTCTACAGCGGAAAGGAGCAGCCAAGCATACTAGGACTCAATTTCTTGACTTTAAGAAAGCCGACTTCATAAAACTTAGGGAAGTGCTGGGTGAGATCCCATGGACAGTAATACTAAAAGGAAAGGGAGTTCATGATGGCTGGGAGTTTGTGAAGAGGGAGATAGTAAGAGCACAACTTCAGGCAATACCAATGAGACGGAAACATGGAAGGTGCCTAAAGAAGCCAGGGTGGCTATCTAAAGAACTTTTAACTGAGTTAAGATTAAAAAAGGATGTGTACAAAAAATGGAAAAGGGGGGAAACCACCAAAGAGGAATTCAAACAAATAGCCAGCACGTGTAGACACAAAGTCAGAAAAGCTAAAGCACAAAATGAACTCAGGCTTGCTAGAGAGGTTAAAAGCAACAAAAAAGGCTTTTATGGGTATGTTCATAGCAAAACGAAGAACAAAGAAACAGTGGGGTCACTCAGAGGAGAAGATGGTGAAATGCAAACAGGGGACACAGAAAGGGCTGAACTCCTCAATGCCTTCTTTGCCTCAGTCTTCTCCGATAAAGAAGACAATGCCTGACCTGAAGAATTTGGAGCAAATGATTCAGCAGAGGAAACACAGCCCAGAATAACTAAGGAGATAGTACAAGAACACTTGGCTAGTTTAGATGTATTCAAGTCTCCAGGGCGAGATGAACTGCATCCAAGAATATTAAAAGAACTGGCAGATGTGATCTCAGAACCACTGGCAGTCATCTTTGAGAATTCCTGGAGAACAGGTGAAGTCCCGGCAGACTGGAGGAGGGCAAATGTTGCCCTATTTTCAAAAAGGGGAAAAGAGAGGACCCAAATAATTATCGCCCAGTCAGTCTGACATCAATACCAGGGAAGATTCTGGAGCAGATCAATAAGCAAACAGTCTGTGAGCACCTAGAAAGGAGTGCTGTGATCACCAATAGTCAGCATGGATTTCTGAAAAATAAGTCATGTCAGAGTAACCTGATCTCGTTTTTTGACAGAATTAAAAGTCTGGTAGATGAAGAGAACGCAGTGGATGTAGCCTACCTTGATTTCAGCAAGGCATTCGACAAGGTGCCCCATGATATTCTTGTAAAGAAGCTGGTAAAATGCGGACTTGACTATGCTACCACTCAGTGGATTTGTAACTGGCTGACTGACCGAACCCAAAGGGTGCTCATCAATGGTTCCTCTTCATCCTGGAGAAGAGTGACTAGTGGGGTGCCACAGGGTTCTGTCTTGGGCCCGGTCTTATTCAACATCTTTATCAACGACTTGGATGATGGACTCAAGGGCATCCTGATCAAATTTGCAGATGACACCAAACTGGGAGGGGTGGCTAACATCCCAGAGGACAGGATCACACTTCAAAACGACCTTGACAGATTAGAGAACTGGGCCAAAACAAACAAGATGAACTTTAACAGGGAGAAATGTAAAGTATTGCACTTGGGCAAAAAAAATGAGAGGCACATATAAAAGATGGGTGACACCTGGCTTGAGAGCAGCACATGTGAAAAGGATCTAGGAGTCTTGGTTGACCACAAACTTGACATGAGCCAACGGTGTGACGCAGCAGCTAAAAAAGCCAATGCAATTCTGGGCTGGGCACCACAGTTCAAGAAGGACACTGACAAACTGGAACGTGTCCAGAGGAGGGCAACCAAAATGGTCAAAGGCCTGGAAACGATGCCTTATGAGGAACGGCTAAGGGAGCTGGGCATGTTTAGCCTGGAGAAGAGGAGGTTAAGGGGTGATATGATAGCCATGTTCAAATATATAAAAGGATGTCATATAGAGGAGGGAGAAAGGTTGTTTTCTGCTGCTCCAGAGAAGCGGACACGGAGCAATGGATCCAAACTACAAGAAAGAAGATTCCACCTAAACATTAGGAAGAACTTCCTGACAGTAAGAGCTGTTCGACAGTGGAATTTGCTGCCAAGGAGTGTGATGGAGTCTCCTTCTTTGGAGGTCTTTAAGCAGAGGCTTGACAACCATATGTCAGAAGTGCTCTGATGGTGTTTCCTGCTTGGCAGGGGGTTGGACTCGATGGCCCTTGTGGTCTATTCCAACTCTATGATTCTATGATTCTAACTGATGATGGGTAAGTGGACTGTCATTCCGGATCAATGAGGTTCTCAACATCCACTCTTTTCCACTTCATGAGTGAGTGAGTTGAGCATCAACTCACTCTGAATCTACCTGCTGTTTTGATTTTCCTGGCTATGTTTTGCATTGAAAGGGGGAGGAAAAGAAACTTATTTGGCCTCTGCAGGCATCTGGGTTTTGCTCTGTCTGTCCAGGACATGCTTTCCTTTGAAAAGCTATCACTTGGAGGGATGGAGCTGTCACTTTTTGTATTTTCAGACTCACAAACCTTGTATTTCATTCACCTGCCAGCTTTTGGAAAAGATGAGTGAAAGGCTGTGGTGAAGAGCAAAAGGGGAAAGAAATCAATACTCCACAGGAAGGTGGAATATCTCTTCCCATTATTTTCCTCTGGTGTCAGGTACCCAGCGATTGCCAATGCAGTAAAGAACTGGGCTGCTGCTTTTGTACTGCTGTCCTAAACTTTAGAGCCGAAAGACAGGGTTTTCCAAAATATGATGAGACTTCCCTATCATGGATTAGATGAACCAGTTGGATTACCATGGGGAATATTTCTCAGGTATAAGAACCTGGTGGAATGGCTATACTCCCTTTCCCTACCAGACCCCCATGATGGTCGTAGCCCCCTCTGGATTTGACTTGCATTCAGTGTGACGGAAATACTGCTCTTGCTCTGTACTGGTTACATTGAACTATGATGACATCATCACAAGGCCTAACTGGATCCTTTGTCAACGACAACCCTGAATGTCTGGGATGAGGAAGAAGGAGCACTGGGGATATGGTACCAAGATAGCAGTGGCAGTCCAGGCAGTCCAGGCAGTGGAGGCTCATCCATTAGGGGCACTGTCCCTCCAGTCTCCGTCTACTATCAGCCAACCCTCACCTGCTGCTTTCTTACTTGCAGCCAATCTAAGCAGCGGCCCTGCCTGCTAGCTTCCTCCTCTTTAAGGCTTGGCATTGCCCTTTGTAGAACTCAGCAGGGAGAGTGATAGGAGCAAACCTAGAACTAGCTGGATCCTGCTGCCATTGATTCTGGTGCTGGCCCCTTTGCCTTTGCCTAGCTGGTCCCAATGGGCACTAGCTACCATAGAGTCCAAAAAATATTGAGTGAGAACAGTGATAAAGAAATGAAAGGAATAGGTGGGTCATTCCTCCCCCCCCAACCATTTTCTCCTCTTGAAAAGCCCATGCTCTGTGACTTAGAGCATAGACTTTTCAAGAGGATAGAATGGTCCTATTACCTTGTTACAGCTGTTCACCTGGTGAACAAGATACAACAAGGGGTAATGGAACAGGGTAGTAGAATAATTTCTTTTTGCCCTTGAAGATGATGACTTATCAAAATCTCAAGTAATCTTATAAATAAAGATCTTCCCCCCACCCCAAGTTAGTATTGCTACTGGCCTTTTATATATGTGGGGTGTGTGGGTGTAATGTTTATGCAATTATTTTAGTTGCATATATGTATATAACTATATGCCTCGTGAGGAGTCATTCATAAATGAAATTATCATTAGCATTGTTGTTAAACTGTGGAACTCACTCCCACAGGAGGCAGTGATGGCCACTAATACAGATGGCTTACAAAGAGGACTGGAAAAATTCATGGAGGAGTAGGATATCAGTGGCTATTAGCCATGGTGGCTATGTTCTGATTCCATAGTTGGGGGCTGTAATGCTTCAACATAGCTGTTGCTGGAAACCACAGGAGGGCAGAGTACTCTTGCTCTCAGGTCCTGATTTTCACAGTCATCTGGTTGGCCAGATCAGGTTGAGAACATACTGTTGGACTAGATGAGCCACTGGGCTGATCCACGAGTTTCTTATGTTCTTATGTGCTATCATTATATATATATATTTAAGAATTATTTATGAGATTTCACATGCATCTTTTTGTGTGTGCCTTTTGTTTCTTACACTATTCTGTTCATTCCTTGAAAAGAGGCCTGGATTTCATGTGTGTGAGGTGTGTGTGCATGCAACATGGTTAAAACCCATAAGACTGATGGAACTCCATATGCAGAAGCCATCTACTTATGAATATATAAAATGCTGACATGTGTAACTGAGGTTGCCTATGGCCTTTGTGTTGGACCATCCACCCTACATTCTACTTTATTAGTTTTTCTGCAATGTTACCACGTTATTGCCATTTGAAGGGGCAATGCAATAAAAGTGGCACAAAACGCAGAGAAAGAACATGTGTGGTATAAAAAGTTACAGGGTTTCAGCAGTACGTTTTGGGACATCCACCAGCTAGAAATGAAGCAATATTTCTGCCCTGAAGCTTTTGCAGGTACAAACTCAGTTGAAAGTGGGATTGCATATAACTTCCCAAATAACACCATGAGCAAAAGTAATCATATAAAATGAAAAGGACATCTGGAGGGGCCCAAAGTTGCTACCTGACACAGGAGGGATCCAAGTCAGTGCCCCAAATAAATATGATAAACTGAAGTAAAGTCCCAAGAACAAAATGGGGAGGGAAGTGGGAAATGCAGAATTAGCTGAAATTGTGACCCCCATCCATCCATCCATCCATCTAGATGCAGACCCTTTCACACAGCCCAAGCACATCAAATGCTCTATAAATCAGAAAGAGAGGGATGAGTACAGGGCGGCAGCACCCTAGCAGCAAGTGCTGCAGTTATAAATCAGAGCCTAATTCAATCTTGCGAGATGCCTCGTTTGATTAATTTATGTTGCCTCTTTCAACTCCATCAGCACTCTCCCCTCTTCATCCCCCTTGCTCTGCGCATTGACTTCCCAGCCCAGGGTGACTTAACATTTTCATGGAAAGAGGATAATAGTTCCCCTCTTTGTTTGGTAAGTTGGTTGGTAAAGCTAAGTGCTGAGCATGCAGGGTGGAAATGGGAATAAGCAGGCAATTTGAAGGAGGAGGCCACCGTTGTGTTACTGGCAAGTGAAATATAACAAAGGTGAAAAGTCTGCTGTGGTCTAATGTGGTATTTAGCACAAATGGTGTGGAAATATGGAGAACTGAACTTGAGATAGGATTTTTTGAGGGGGAGGGGGAGAGGGAGGGAGATACCAAAATTGATAGATTTGCCCATCACTAATTGATACACATTGGTGAGAGACCCTAATACGAAGTGTGCAAGATCAGCACTTGGGCCACCTGGACTAACTTTCCACATGTTTGCCATTTCCTTGCTATGCTAAATGAGTTAAGGGCCCTTAGGAAGCACCATCAAATGTTTAATTCAGTCCTCATTTCAGGAGCCATTTTTGGCTGGGCTTATGGGATGTTTTCTAAAACGAGACTTTAAATAAATCACCAGGGCAGAGTTTAAGAAACTAGAGAGGCAATGATGCATGTGCAAGGTCATGACTCCTGTCACGTAGTCTCTAAAAGGCCTGGAAATGAAATGCTCACTTTCAGCATGCAGGACTCACAAGTAAGGAATAATTTAGTTTTCCCCTGACAGGCAGCAAAATTCACAGTCCAAATCAGAAGTGTGGCCCCCTGGTTTTTACTTTTTGAAATATGGCAACCCTACCCTCTCAGCACCCTGTTTATTCAGCATCCATCCTGATTTGCTTGCAAAATATTTGCACAGAGGTTAGATTAAATCTGTTCTTTATTGAGCATTCATTCTGATTTGTTTGCAGAGTGGTTATACAACAAAGAACACTTATCTGACAGTCATTCTGACTACCTTGGCCACGGGGTGTTTATAAGTCTTCCCATCAGTCAGTTGTTCACTTTACACTGTGAAATGCATCACTTTCAAAACTGCAAAAAGTCGAATTCTTCTTCTTCTTTACAATGGATTTGTTGCACTAGGGCAAACCTAAAGGTCTAGTTTGCACTTGAATCTCCCCACAAAATTGTGAGGCAACCTTCATGATACAAGCCATTTCCTCTGGTTGGTTTTATACCAAGACCACCTTGTACAGTGGTACGCTTCAGGTTACATACGCTTCAGGTTACAGACTCCGCTAACCAGAAATATTACCTTGGGTTAAGAACTTTGCTTCAGATTGAGAACAGAAATCGTGCTCTGGCAGTGCGGCGGCAGCAGGAGGCCCCATTAGCTAAAGTGGTGCTTCAGGTTAAGAACAGTTTCAGGTTAAGAACGGACCTCCAGAACGAATTAAATACGTAACCTGAGTATATAACCACTGTATATGAATGCATCATCCAGCTTTTAGAAATACTTTCTTGTCTTCTTAAAGGAGGCAAGTGATGGGGGGGGGATGACTGGTCTGTTTTGCCCCTCAGTTTGGTCCTGCCACTAAGACACAGTGCCCGGACTGTGTTCACCCACCACCACATCCTGCCCCAATATTTGTAGAAGTGAATTTAGAAACGCAAAGGCCTTCAATTTTAGCCTTGATACTTGCCTTTTCCATTGCCACTTCTGTGGGAGCAGCACTTGGAGACAGCAGCATCGTCGAGGAGATAATGTGCTGAGGCCGTAGTAGTCATCAGCATCAGAAGCACCAATTGCAGTGAAATCCAATTTGTGTGAAGCAACTTCCCATGCAATTGCAGCATTTTCAACTGCGCAATCATGTTTCCCTGGAAAGACTGTGCTCATATTATTATGGCTGATATTGCTCCATCCAAATGGGGAAACTATTCACCAATACACCTGGGCATGTACACTTGCAGAAATAAACAACCAAACCCCTAGCCAGAATAGACATATTAAGTAGTCCCTAATGCACAGAATTGTTCCTCATTGTGCCCCTTTGTTTCCTCCCCTATGAGTGAACAACTGCTATTCAGTCCTAAGCAGTTATGTTCTGCCTCCACTGTCAGAGGCATTATTCCCCTGAATAGCAGTTTTTGGAAACCACAAGCAGGGGGTGGGGAGTGCCCTTGTGCTCAGATCCTGCTTGCAGGTATCCCATTTGGGCATCCCATCTGGGCATCTGACTGACCACTGTGAGAATAGGATGTTGGACTAGGTGAGCCTTTACTCCAGCCTTTACTAGGCTGGATCCGGCCCAATCACCTTCTAAATCTGGCCCGCGGACAGTAGAATGTGTCCTTTTATTTAAAATGGATCTCTGGGTTATTTCTGGGGCATAGGAATTTGTTCATTTCCCCCCTTCAAAATATAGTCTGGCCCCCCACAAGGTCTGAGGGACAGTGGACTGGCCCCCTGCTGAAAAAGTTTGTGGCCCCTGCTTTACCCTGATCCAGCAGGGCTCTTCTTTTGTTCTTTAATGTATGACATTGCACTTGAGAATTATTGGTGTGGTGACAGAAAAACCTGCCCTGCACCAAGGAATTCTGCAAGGAAGGGTAACATACCCTTGTGTACAGAAGGTAAAGGTATGCATTGCACTGCCAGAGACCCCTTTTTGTTATAATATCCAGCATTTCACTATCATATTGCTACCATTAGTGTTAAGAAAGTTCTCCTAACCTAAGAACTATAAATAAATACAAATTAATTTTGTGAGAATGGGCATGCTGCTGCCTATATTCTACTGCACACATTTGTATTTTCACCTTATAATCTGCACCAGCAGATGATTAATATTATTATTAATAATAATAATACACTTTATTAGCCACACATAACCCTCAAGGTCCCAGGGCAGGCCTTGACAATTAAAATACAACATTAAAAAGAAACAGTTCAAAACAACTTTATATTAAAGAAATAAGGTGAGCAATAAAGAGGCTCCCCAAAAGGACAAAAACATGGGCAGCCAAGTTAGCTAATAAACTGCTAACAGCAATCACCAAGCTAAGCCAGGAAGAACACATCCATGCTGGGTTCATGCTAGGCCATTTATATGAAAGTTCAGCTGGGTTGAGACAGGGCTCTTCATTTTAAATCAAGATTATACCTGCTTTAGGTTGCAAAAGTTTACAAACCAGCATCTCAGCCTGTGCATAAATCTGCTCAGCTGCACTGTCAAGATGACTTACAGAAAAGTCAGTGCTGCTCCGCCAATGTACACTAACTAAGGGACTGGATCTTTGGGTCTGCATATCTACAGACTCATTTTTTTAAAAAAAATAAATCGTTTTTTTACTGAAGCTGCCACCAAATTCGGGGTC
The DNA here is from genome assembly GCF_965112155.1 of Podarcis liolepis. Classification (NCBI taxonomy): domain Eukaryota; kingdom Metazoa; phylum Chordata; class Lepidosauria; order Squamata; family Lacertidae; genus Podarcis; species Podarcis liolepis. The sequence continues at coordinate 25,475,319 of NC_139567.1, read as the reverse complement.
ACAATGTGTTTGTGTAATTAACTGGTTTTTTTAAAAAAAGCCTTTCTCTCTTTTAATTAGATATCTGGGCAGTGTACAAGGTAATATAAGACCTAAAATTGACTTAGATACAACTCTCTCTCCTTTTCCCTATCCTTCCCCCCTTGTCTCTCTCTCTCTCATCAAAACAGCTTTAAGTGGAAGTGAAGCACATTAGGAAAGACTTCAAAACGAAGCAAAGAATACACCTGGCAAAACAAAAATGTTTTGACCTGTTGCTAAAAGGAAAAGAAAGAAAGTCATACTTCTTTGAGGTGGGTGTTCTAGAGTCAGGGTATCATAACGTGAGACTAGTTCACACATTACACTGAACACAGATCTAAGCTGGCTCTACACATAAATAAGAGTTTGTGTGAAAGAGTGCATGTTTGCCAATTTGCACGGATCAACTCTTCTGTGCACAGGTGCACAGATCGTACACTTGTTCCATGTGAATAACTGCATGAATGTACAGCTCAACTGTTTTTATATGCAGATTGTATATAGTTTCCACTATATCTGGAGTGGCCAACATGGAGCTTTCTAGTTGTTGTTGTACAGTCAAAATGACGTCACACGAATGCGCAGAAGCGGCGAATCGTGCAGACGCGGGTTGCGTTCGCTTTTGGAACAGATCCTGTTTGCATCCAGAGGTACCACTGTACTACAACTCCCATCAACCCTAGCCATTGGGCATGCTGGCTGAGGCTGGTGGCAATCATATAACATCTGGAGGGCACCAGGTTGGCTATTGTTTGTGCATCCCATAATACAGCTTTCCACTACCTTCTTTATGCCGCTTTCGAAAAAGCTCCTCCTATACGTTAATATCCCAGAATTTAGACCAGCGTTTTTCAACTTTGGGTCCCCAGATTTTGTTGAACTACAATGCCCATAATCCTGACCAAGTTTAGCCAATAGCTAGGGACAAAGGGAATTGCAGTCCAACAACATTTGGGGACCTAAAGCTTGATTTAGGCAGCTCAGACTGTCTGGGCCTGGCCCTGTATTGCCAGAAACACAAGAAGACCTGTTTTCCTTAAAGTTAAGCCACCAAACCCCATCAAAAATTTGGCCAACACAAACATTTGCAATATATATTAGGCTCTGCTCTTTCCATGTTCACAGTCCTTTCCCTCCAGCCTTTACATGGGCAAAATTAACAGAATGTGTGTATAGACACCACTTTCCAATGCTTCAGCTCATCCCAAAATCATCTCACAAAAGAAAAAGGCCAGGCTGGTCTGAGCTGTCTGAATTCTAGGATGTTAATGAATAGTAATCTACACACCACAAAGGCATGCAAGTGCCAATCTATCAATCAATGGATTAGCATATAAGTGTCTTAAGAAACGATGTACACACACACACACACACACACACACACATACACATGCACGACACCCATAATCAGAGTTCATTCACCAATTGCATTAGGATAATCATAGTCCAGACACATTTGTGTTTGTAGAAGATTATTTGATTTCCTCCACCCTAAAGGGTCTTTCATTACCAACCAATGCTGCCATAATAGCGGCCGATGGAATGGAAAGAAAAACCATCTGAATTAATATAGTGCAGAATGATTTCATCCTGCAGTGTTGGGGGGGGGGCAATTGCGGAGCCCCTGTAGAACTCAGCCAATGGCAGGTGGGGGAATAAAGCCCTTGGTAATGGGGTTCACACCAGGAGAACTAAAATGTTCTCTCACCAACGGGAAGAAAATGGAAGAAATTAGTGGCTCATGGGGGGGGGGGGAGAGAGAACAATCTGGAGCACGAATCACAGGAAGGGAATGAGAACAGTCTGCGCTTTCATTGCTTCTCTCCTGGAGCCAACCAAAAGGATGCTGTCTCAAGAAGCTGATGCACCAGCAAGACACACAGTGTGGGCTGTCTAGCTCTGCAGGATACTTAGTGAAGGCACTGAGGATATTGCCCCAGCAGAAAAGAATGCTCTACACAGTATTAATGTATGCACACATGTTGTATACCAGTATACCATGCTAGGTCCTCACCTGCATACATCTTAGCATGAGCCTGTCTCATATTCTTGGGGGCTTCTTTAGAGAGAAAAAAGACATAGTTCTGCCATACTAGTGAATTTACCATTCATTTTAAAGGTTGTTTCAAGGCGGAGGATGAAGAGGAAGAAAATGGAAATACTTGCATTTGGTCTCCATAGAAGTGGCATGTCAGGTGGAGTGGAGCCAGTACACTTGCTTCCCAACAGATACGTCACTGTTGCTTTCCAGAAGGAGAGCCAGTGTGGAGATCATTGCAGTGCAAGTGAATTGATGGGGCTAATCCAGTGCTGCTGCCCATGCATTTGCACAGTGCTGTCCAGATCCATAGCTAACTGGCAGCCAGTGCAGATTCCTCAGCAGAGGTGTAAGGTGTGCACATCCAAGTGTACTATTCAGCAACCTGACTGCAGCAGGAATCTGCAACAGCTGCAGTTTCCAGACCTTTCTCAATGGAAGCCCCACACCACAGTAGCCCAATGTTCAAATGCTGTGCACATTTTATTTAAAGATCAAATCACTACTGAGAGCCTGCACAGCTTGTGGCCTGCTGTGCCCCACACAGCCCATTAAAGGCTGAAAAACCTCTGGCGTTTGCTCCCTTCTTGGAACAGCGAAACTGAATGGGCTGGCAAACCTCAATACATGGCTGGTGAGAGGTATTGTATTTGGCATCAAAGCAGCCTGAAGAAGATCATATTGTCTCAGATGTCAAGACAAGACACGGTAAGAGTCACAATCTTAAGATATTAATCCTCCAAGAGGCTGAGACCTGCCGCAGTGTCCCATCATGTATTAATACACGTGGGCCATGTTTGTCGAATATCTTGATTCCAGTGAGAATCTTAACACAGTAGCCGAACTGCTAGGTCTATATGAAGACAACAGAGTTTCTTATTGGAATGGGAAACTCTTAGATCTTCCCTTTTCTTCTTCTTTTAACTCACTAAATCAGACCAATACTACATTTACGCACCACAGCAAGATTATCACTGGGACGCCAAAGATGTGGAACCTTATCGGTCAAAAGCAGGAGGAAAAAGAAGCCACAGAAGAACATTGCATTAAGCAGTAATTCTAGGGAGGGGTTCAAGCCAAAGCCAAGAAGGGTGATTTCTTGAAATTATACCAGTCTCCCAACCCCTTCAGCTCTTTCTGATTCTAAACTATTGGCTCCATGCAGGGATGAACTCTACCAAGTGGCTCTGCCCTCCCCCTTTTTTCCTCTTGGTGATACAGCTGGAAAGTCCAAATAATCTCAGCCACGTGCGTAGTGTCCCCCTCCCACCTCTCTTGCCTCTGCATCTTTTGTCTTGGTGCTCCCAGCAAATGGAATGAGAAGCAGGAGAGTCAATATCGCTCCCATTCCTTCTGCACCTCTCCCCAGCTCCTTCCATTTATTGCATGAAGGCAAGTGCCTGCATCCTATCAGTGGGTATGAGCTGGCTGGAAAGCTTGTTGGGCTTGTCAGGCTAATGAAAAGCAGCTTTGGATTCCCTCAGGGGGTTTTCTGAAAGGATTAGTGAGGTTCTCCAAGGCAGACATGGCAAAGACAGTGTGTTTATCTCAATACGCTGGGGAAGGCTCTGGAGCTCAAATTTGGCTTGGGTTAAGCGGAGCTGTTGCAATTCTGCAGGATGGCTTCTGATTTCTGAAAAAGGAAGCGACTGTGGGGAATATGGAATTGGCCAGTGAACTCTTCTCTCCCTTTGGGGGCACCCAGGTAACTGAACACAGGTTAATAGCAAGCAAAAGAGGCCTCTATTTGGGAGCTCCTTAGCAGGGCATGAAAACTACACACTTTTTTTTTGCAAAATAGAGCTGCTTATTATTATTATTTGTTTATTATCAATAATGCAATCTGCTGAGCAGCTATCCTGTGCTAACCCAATTGAAATGAAAAGGAGCAACAAAGTATCTCTCAGTTTTTGTTTTCCCCCTATATGTCAGAAATGAAGTTTCGAGACCTTATAGATGCAAAGATATGTTCTAAAGTGTGTGGGGGCAATCTCTGCAGAGGGGCTCAGTTTTTCAGTGGTCAGGAGCTCTTTGGCATTTGCCATATGTAGCAGAAGCTGAATGACGGTACATATGATGATGAAAACAAGTATTCCAGACCTGTGCAATTTAGTTCCATGTGTGAGTTTATTGTGGATGTAGTCAGTGACAGCTGGTGCCTTTTGGGATTGGTAGGGCAGAAAGCAGGGAGACCAAAGACAGACCAAGTGAGAGCCAGTGATAAGTGGAGCCAACTAATTCTAGTTTTGTCCCCATTCTCCTCTCTGCTGAATACTGCAAGAGCAAAACTGAGACTAAGGAGGAGGAAGCCGACAGCCACCCCTTGGACTCTGGTTGCAATTAAGAAGGCAAAGAGATGGGAACTGGCTGAGGTCAGACTGAGGTTAATGAGACAATGCCCCATTTTCCCTAATGCCCCCCCGAACTGGAATCAGTGTTGCTCATGCATGCAGACTGTATTACCTGCACAATGTTGACCTCATCAAAATGCCACCCCTTATCCTTCCCATCCTTTCATCAGGATTTACTGTTTCTTTACAGGTTGGGTGGGGTTAATTATCATATTTTCCACTGAAACCGTAAATCCAGATTCAAGGGTGGTGGAATGGGATAGCATTTTGATGACAACAACTTGTGGACACTGAAGGGGGAAAAAACAACCTTCCATGAAGAGGGAACTAACAAGTACTTGGTGTTGATAGACCTCTGCCCACTCTTTTCTCATTGCCTATATACAGTTGGTTCTACTTATTGTCCCAGGTGGGCTCCCATAGTCGGGTTTGTATTTTAGTCTCTGACTAACAGGGGCAAGTGATTAGCTGCCACAATCACCCTTAAGAGAAGCTGCTGTTGCAAGGGGTAATTGAATGTTATCCTGGTAAAACAAAGGGGAACAAGATGTGATAGCCATATCATTTTGAAATAGGCTCTACACACAGGCTATTCATCCTCCCCTAAGGGCCTCAGCTTTGTTAGAACAAGATTATGAACTCCCCATTCTGAAGAAGCTTCATCATTTTCCACATATTTCCCATTGGTCATGGGTAGGCAGGATCAATAAAGATATAATCCAAGAGACAGCTGCAAAGACAAAGGTTCCTAATGAATTCCAGCCCAGACAGTCAGTCCAAACATGCAACCTGTCAGCTGGGAATTTGCACAGAGCCATCACTCCAACACGCCTAGAATTTCCCCATGGAGGAGGAGGGGAAAGAGCTGGATGAGAGAAAGCATCAGATGGTTCATATTCTACCTTTTTTAGTACAGCATTATCCCCAGTTCACTTCCTACACTAGCCGATGTCATCTTTGAAGGAAAGCAAAGCAAGGCAAAAGAGGGGAATGGAGGACAACAAACAGACTGAGCAAGAAGGGAAATATTTGTACGAAGCACAATGGGAAAAGCTCTAGATTTGTGACTTTGATCAGCGCCAGATGCTTATTGCTGAGGGGTGGGGGGGACAAAGAAATCAACCTCATGGGCTTTTGAACTTCACTGAAGGCAGTGTTTTCTGAAGCAACTTTAAAGGTACCTATATTTCTCAGTGAGGCTCTATATGTCTCAACAGTGGTGCAGAGTTTCAATAAAAGTGAAATATCAAGACAAATTTTGGAGGTCCCAACGAGGGATGGGGGAGAAATTTGTTTGGTGTGTATTTTAACGTGGAGTTACATGAAACACATTTCCTGGAGTGATAAGCACACCAAAAACTATCTTTCAAAACTCACAGTTCTCCACATTTTGTGATGCAGTTCTCCAACCAAAAAGTGTGTACAAATAGTGCATATATTAGTGAAAATAGCATATAACGCTATGTTGCATTGGGGTAAATTGTTTGCGAAAACATGTATAATAGGCATGATTGTATACAAAAATGCATGAGTTTAGAGAACTACATCCAAAAATGCAGGTAAATTGCCTGTGGACTTTTAAAAAGAAAAATCACACAATGCTGAGGAAATGAGTCAGACTGAAGAGAAGGTTGGAATAATGAGAAACAGAGAGAAAGTAAAATTGATAGCCACCCCATAAATGGAGAGAAAAGGCACCAACGTCAGCCACCACCATGCTTACAGAGAGAAGCCCTTTGATCTCTCTGTTTGAAATCATATCCAGGTATCAAATCCTGGCATCCAATGAAACGTGGCCATGTTTTAGGAGGAATGTTCAATGTATGAGAGGCTGAGTCAATGAAAGAGGAAGCATCAACAGCTTCTTGTGCATTATGAGTAATTAGGTTTTTTTAGGGGAGACTGTTTGAGCACCATAGGGTATTGATGGACACACTGGCACCCATGTTGGCAACCCCTGATCTAGATTATCTCATTGTAATAGGGAACTAAATTGATTTGCCTTGTTTGAATTTATTTGTATGCTTCACATCAGATCATTTTCAGTTGTATGCATTTTCATAATAAGTTAGTGATTGTTGTGGTCTGCTTTGGGCACAATTTGCTGTGGAAAAGAGACATATAAATAAACATATAAATAAACCTAAACTTCATTAAGGGAAGTGGGGAAGGCAGACCCTGTATTGGGGGATAGTGATATTTAGTGGTAGGTCACATGTTTTATGATGTGTAAAACTAACTAGCTGTTCCAATGATGAGCTAAATGGGCCAGTTGTATAACAATACATAACACAGCTTTTTACAATCCTAATTCTAAGATGAATCATGCAACACAAAGGGGAGCATGAAGCATCTTTCTGGCCTGGGGACCAAGGATTATTTTTCCATGGCCAGACCTTATCACTGTCATCTGTAGGAGATCTCTGTGTCCACTCTAGGTTATATTTTCCTATGAGATGGGCAGCAAACTAATACCTCTATTATTTCTGCACTGGTGCTTTCAGTAAAGGTCCCAGTAATAAATGACTTCTCCAATAAGGAACTTTGCTCTCTCTCTCTCTCTCTCTCTCTCTCTCTCTCTCTGTGTGTGTGTGTGTGTGTTTAGTACCTCTGCAAATCAGATCTCCCACTGCGGAGTTTACAAAGGATGTTACTTATGGTGATGGATAACAGGGATCGATAAATACAGTACACTGTTGCAGTTTGTATGGACCTAATGGAAGCGTTCAACTCTGAGAGCCACAAGTCCAGCTATGCAGCCACTCTGGTCTGAGTGACTTCAGTGATCACTTGGTTAAATAAGGGGACATTATGGTGGGGATGGGAAAGGAGAGGGAAGGGAAGGGAAGAGTTGCATTGCAGAGCAAATAGCTTTTGTTTCATTCATAAATACACACGCACATCTGTAGCATGTCAACAGAAAAATTAGGCTCAAGTTGCACCCACTCTTTGAGACCTTTCCAGCCAAGCCCTGTAAAGAACACACCTGTATCTGTGATATTATCATGCTCTCAGTGCAAAAACTGCACCTAGAGAGACCCACAAACTCTTGTCAGCTAACACACAACACAACTGCAATGAGCACATTGAAGGGGCCAGACTCTTCCCTGAGTAGCTCTGAAGCCCAGTCATTTGAAGTAAATCTCCGATTCAGTAGCATCTAAATACCTGACACGACCCTGCTGCAGCACAGAACATCTTGTTTGACATGTACTGACTGCAGCTGGTGCAGCCCTTAATGCCCCTTTGTCATCTCAACCAACGCCTAAGTGGCCCTAATAGGAAACAGGTTGCCCAGTGGCTTCTCCTTGCCATCTCTGATTGCTGCAAAATAACATATTATACGGCGGCAGCAGCTGTCCTCTGCTGTCTGGAAATCCTGTATAAAACGCTTTACAAGGTTCATTTTCCTCACATGGTCATTACTCTCACTCCACGGTGGCTTCTGTAGAACAGGCTCAGTTGGCTGAACCCCTTTTCACACACCAGCACGGGCATTTATTTGCATTCATGTTTGAAAGGAACATGTACAAGTTCATAAAGCCAAGCCAGGGAGCTTTCTGTGCCAACTCCCTGCTGCCAAATGGTGGCCTAGGAAGCAGTAGGAATATACATATATTCACACATATTTCCACACATATTTCCACACACACACAACACACAAATACACACACATTTCCACAATCAAAAGAAGGTTTGGAGATTTCTGCTTAAAATCTTGCACTCTCTTAGATCAGGCTATAACCAATAAATGTAAAGGGACCCCTGACCTTTAGGTCCAGTCGCGGACGGCTCTGGGGTTGCAGTGCTCATCTCGCTTTACTGGCTGAGGGAGCTGGCATACAGCTTCCGGGTCATGTGGCCAGCATGACTAAGCCGCTTCTGGCGAACCACAGCTGCGCATAGAAACGCCGTTTACCTTCCCAATAGAACATGCATATACAGTACCATATGTATGTGGCAAGCAACATCAACACCATCGTTTCAAAAAGTGGAGCAGTTGAGATGAAGTAAAGGAAGTGAATGGAGGGCATACAGCCATTCCATCAGGCTATAGGAAAGCAAGAGAAATGGGATTCCAGGTTCTCTCCATTGGTTCCACTGAAATACCAGCAACTTTTAGCTTATCCTCTGCTCGAACTCTTTCTATTCCACCTGGTTGTTCCAAGAACTCTGTAACTAAGAAATACTGCTTGGGATTTGTTTTCATCTCCTCCCTCCTAACCCTCTTTCCTTTTGTTTCAATTTTTTATTTTTATTTTTAATATCCTGCTTTTCATCATGCCTGGATCTCAAAACAGCTTGTACCTGTTTTCCAGTGATTTCCCTTGAACCATCACTCCTACAACTTGCTGCAATGGAACAAGCCCTTTTTTGCTTGAAATATTTAAGAAGCTTCACTGTCGGGACTGTGCTTGAAGAAGGGGGGCGGGTGCAGAATAACCTCAGCCTGGAAGTTAAGAATGTGAAGCAAATGAAACCGAGGGTGGTGGTTGGGTTTTTTTTGTTGATTTTTTTTTGGAATGGAAACGCTTGGGCGGCTTTAACTAGAGCTGTCACGGTTTGTAAATGAGCTGCTGCTCCAATTTTTATTAACAAATGGCTTCCATAATAAACATGATTTCTCTCAGGAGCTTGCAGATGAGGTACCACGGACCAAGATGAATTGCTGTAAATGCGCAGCCTCCCAGGGGAAAAGCGCCATGCCATATATAAAATATATGGATGTGTGCGCAGCCCTGCACATGCCGCCACACGAGATTATACACAAACGCGCACCTCTCCATAAATACTTCCAGCCTTTTCTCTCCCTCTCTGTCTCTCTCTCTCTGCATTCACGCCACAGATGAAGCCACGGCTCATTTTGCCAAGCTGTCACTCACCGTTGTGTTCATTACGAGGAAATGAACTCCATTCCCAAGCATCCCAGAGACAGAGAGTAATTGGGTTCTCTGAAGCCTTTTCACTTAATTTACTCAAGTTGTATTTATTTCTTACAGAATTAGTTTTTTAGCAGCTGACGGACAGGGCATCAGAAAAAAAAATGAAGCCAAATGGTGGGATAATAAACTCAGATGGGGGGAACCAACATTTCACTTTCTCTCTCTCTTTCTCTGGCTCTCCATCCCTTGCTTTTTTGGCTCCCATCTTGCTACCTTTCCCACCATGGATCCCCGATACAAAGAGGGGGACACTTTTGCCAGATGATGTTCATGAACAAGATGTCATGGTTGCAAGGCAAATGCAACAGTCAGTTAATGCCGACCTTCTCCCAATCCAGCCTTTGGTGTAGCACAGGGGTGGGGAACCTCAGGCCCAGAGACCTGACGTGACCTTTCAAGCCTCACCATCTGGCCCTCAGAACTCTCCCCAAAGAGTTTTGTGCTTCACACCCCTGAGTGTTTTTGCCTGGATGGAATGTGTCCTTGAACACTGATGATGCCTTTTGCTGGTCTGGATAGGAGGACAGAGCAGCCGGTGAGTGTGTGTAGGAACTAGCCTAATGTAAGGGACCCCTGACCATTAGGTCCAGTCATGGCCGACTCTGGGGTTGCGGCGCTCATCTCGCTTTATTGGCCGAGGGAGCCGGTGTACAGCTTCCGGGTCATGTGGCCAGCATGACTAAGCAGCTTCTGGCGAATCAGAGCAGCGCACGGAAACGCCGTTTACCTTCCCACCGGAGCGGTACCTATTTATCTACTTGCACTTTGAAGTGCTTTCGAACTGCTAGGTTGGCAGGAGCGGGGACCGAGCAACGGGAGCTCACCCCGTTGCTGGTATTTGAACCGCTGACCTTCTGATCAGCAAGTCCTAGGCTCTGTGGTTTAACCCACAGCGCCACCTGCATCCCTACTGTACAAAGCTAACATTTGCATATATTCCTCCACCCACATTTGCCTCTGTCTGGCTCTGCCCACCACTGGCATGTGACCCTTGGAAAGCTGCCCAGAAAGGAAGGTGGCCATCATGCTGAACCACCTTGGTACTGTGAGCCAGCCAGAGAAGGGAGCTTTAGTTCTTTCAGGATGTGCCTATCCAGTAGCCCATTTTAGGAATAAGTGTGACATGATGTTACACAAAGTTTATGGAGCATGACCTAAAAGTGGACTGGGCAAGGATCATCTATCGCTTGACTTGGCCTCTACATCATTAAGAAGCTGCCAATATAACCAGAGGCGGAACTACCTGCTCTGGCACACGGAGCGGCGCATATGCTGTGCACCCGGGGGTGGGGCCATGGGGCACGGCAAGCATCCCAGGAGACAAGACGCCCAGGGGGTGGTGGAGTGAGCCGCCCATGGTGGGCTGCTTCCTGGGTGGATGGGGGAGCCGCGCCGCTTTGCCAGCAGCCTTCCTCCCTTCCCTCTTCCTTTGGACAGCTTGGAGGAGGCTCCCCCCCCCCGGAAGCAGCCTGGGAGCGGGGGGCAATGATGCGCTGCCCTCCTGTGAATCCCAAGCCTCCCCCGAGCTGTCAAAATGAAGGGGGAAGGGGGGAAGGCTGCCGAGAAGGTGGCACAGCGCCACCCCTTCCCCCGATGGTCGGGGTAGGCTTGGGAGTCGTGGGTGGGTGGCGTGCTGAATGTCACCCTCCTCAATGATGACATCTGGGGCGGACCACCCCCACCTCCCCCCTTCCTCCACCCCTGGCTATAATAAAGGTTTGAAGACATTTACTATTAAACCACATACAAACCATGGTTCAGGATCCTCGTCAGCAACTTGATATTAATCTGTAGCTCCCCTTGAGCAATGTAACAGGGAACCAAAGCTTAATTTAACTAGGATCAGCTTACTGAGGAAGGGAGAAGGGGAGGAGCAAAGGAGTGGGAGCATGTAGCTCTGACACTCATTCCTGCCTTGCTAACCTATGGTTTAGCAAGCCAGGAATGCACACCTGAACAGGGTAAACAACTTAAGGCACTTCTGTGCTAGCAAGAATGCTGAACGTCAGAATACTCATTGTTTAACCCTGGTTACTTAGGAAGTCTTAAAACTGCCTCTGCTGTTCTCTCTTAAACCACCCTCAGACAGAGGGAGGGAAGCTGTTGCATATTAATAATAATATACAACCCATTTGACTGGGTTGCCCCCGCCACTCTGGGAATCTTCCAGCAAAAGAAAAAACACCATAAAAGATCATTTTTTATTATTTTTAACTTCCCTATACAGGGCTGCCTTCAGATGTCTGTTTGACATCTGATGCGAGGGTGTTCCACAGAGTGAGTGCCGCTACCAAGTAGGCCCTCTGCCATGTCACTAGAAACTAGACAAGCCACACTTTGGGATGGCCCCTTTCATCTACTTTAACAGTCCTCAGATTTCCAGTGGCAAAGCAAAACAAAAGCTCAGGGCAACAATGCATCAGAAGGGGAAGATAGCTACTCAGACAAAGGCCCGGCTGAAGAGGTGCATCTCATCCAAATGTTGAAAAGCACACAAGGATGGAGCGAGATGCACCCTGGAGGAGAATTCAACCCACAACCTGGGATCCTCTCATGTGCCACTGTTGCTCAGACCATGGAGGGTACCAGCACTGCCAATACGGTCTCCCTTGCTGATCTTAACACCCAGGAAGGTCAATGTAGGAAGTGGTTCTCTCCCTGATAAATAACTAAAATTTCCATATGCATTCAGGCAGTTGGACGGCTCATGGAACCAACATGTTCCCCATACTTTCCGTCTCTTGGGAGAAAATGTGGGAAGTCTCCTGTGGAAGAAGGCTTCGTGCCAGACCACAGCACACAATATGCTTTCTGCCACATCAAATGGACTCAAGGAGGCTTACAATCATGTACGAGGATGAAACAAATAAATACATTCAGCGGCGAAAAGGACACTAATCAGAGACATTATTACAAGATTCTAAACCAAGCTGTGTTTCAGGATGTCTTCATTCCCCCACTTCTTAAAAGAAAATAGAATCACAGAAGCCCTGCGCTGCACTGGAAAGTGGTGCAATGTAGCTTAATAAAGGTTTTCAAGCACGTTGGACTCCCTGGATGAAAGGGGTGATTGAAGTCCAGAAGACATCCAGCACAGGAGCAGGAACTAAATTCTGCTGCCAAAATGTCCCACCTTCTCCCAGCAGGAGGGAGGGCAATGCTTCCGGCGTTCTAATTAAAAACCCGTTATCTTTTCCCCAGCAGGCAGGGGCTGAATTTCATGGGCACAATGCAAGCTTCCTACGTTTCCAATAGCATGCCAGTCAGGCCTTTGCAGTTGGGAAAACTGTGCCCTTGAATTTGACTCCCTGACACACACTAGCAAGGCAGGGGAAACAGCAATGTGAGAAAGGCGTTTATAGTTACAACCTGGAAGATCCAGTACCATATCGTGAAAGGATATTGTTAGAGAATTTCACACGCAAAGTGGGAAGGAAGATTTATTTAGTGGAGTCGGTGAGATCCTAAGTAATGTGAGGAAAAAGCCATACCTAGGGAAAGATGACAACTCACTATGTGAAAAGTTAATTTGAGTAGACAATTTGCCACAATATCAGTGATTTAACAACCTGAGTTAAACATCCTCCATTCCTTCCTTGTCCCGCAATGGAAGGTGGGTAGCTAGGATGAGACAATAATGTGTATAGAACAGAGATATGGGAGAAACTTGAAAGTTTCCAATCACATTGAAAGGCAAGCCTACCAAATTCACACTTCATAGAACAATGTACAAACTGAAGCAAAATAAGTTGACATTTGTGCCGCTCCGAATTGTGTAATGTAGTTCTCCAGGCAAATAATGTGTACAAAACCTCATACACTTTGTAAAGTACCCATTAAAAATGCATTCTGGTAGGGAAAATTGCATACAAAACTGTGTATATTAGAGGAAAGTTTAAGTAAAATGTTAATGAATTGTCCCTATGACTTAAAGAAAGAAAGAAATTGCAAACGGATGTGGAAATGGATAGAACTGAACTTAAAGCTGGAGAAATGATATGCTGAAACTGGAATTGACAGATTCACCCATCATTAGTGCCTTTGAGGATCTATTTTGTAATGCTTCTTGTGTCATCCGATGCATAACTTCTGTCCAGCAGGCAAACAGTAATGCATGTGATATTCCATGCAATACATTTGTAGGTGACCACACCACTGCTGACTTTCTACCTACGTATCTGCTTTTGTAGCTTAGTGTGTTAGTTTTCTTGGGAGCTCAGTATTTCTTGATCATTATTGGTTTTATTATCTGAGTGGACTGGAATCCGGTGCATATGGCACAAACAGACTCAGCACCCGTCCTTCCATCAATCACGGGCCCATTCAGTCCATTAGGTATCAATCAGTTCTAGCATATTGGCTCAGTGCAGACAAAGACCAGCCGCTGACCTGGGGTCAGGGGCTGGAGAAAATGCTTGCATGTTTGACTCAGCCCATGGCATTATAAATTATGTAGTGATTTTCATCCATTATTCAGCATAATTTATCTGCAATATTTAGATCAGCAGTTTGTGAGCAGAATGAAAGCAACAACAATTTCCTAACCCTTTAAAGAGCATGATTGGAAAAAGTAAACTAAAATGTTGGGCAGAAATATTGGAATGAAGAAGTCTGTAATCCTAACTATGTCTACTCAGAAGTAAATCCCATTTAATTCAAAGGGTCTTATTCCCAAGTAAGTGGGGTTAGGATTTCAGCCTAAATCAGCATATTTATCAAACATGGGCTACAAAATAGCAGCTTATTAGGGAGTAGTTGCTGCCATCATTCAATTTTTAGGGCGATGTATTTATAAAGGGTTGTAGCCAATGTAGCAATAAGTTAAAGTCGCTTAGCAGTAAACTTGTTCCACTCATGAAATGTTTTGCACCAGTGGGAGGTTGTGCAAAAGACTGAATAAGAAGGTTGTTGATAACTTTGCTGAACAATAGATTGTGCAATCTGTCATGCAATGAGTTTCTGCTACCACAACTTTGTTGCACAAGATGAAAACTCACTCATCTGCTGGTGGATAAAGAATGTTGGCTATAGCCCATAGTGTGTTGACTTCACTGAGGTTCCAATACCTTGGTGTTTGCATACACAAATCTTCAAAAGTGTATGAGCTCAAAAGTTGAGCTATCATAGAACTGAAGAGCTTGGAAGGGACCATAAGGGTCATCTAGTCCAACCCTGTGTAATGCAGGAATCTTTTGCCGAATGTGGTGTTCAAAGCCACAGTCCTGAGACTTACAATTCCAGGCTCTACCGACTGAGCAATTTGAGCTGTCTTACGAGCAAAAACTCTGGGTCAGCCAGCAAATGGATAGAACCCCACCCTGAGCTCTGGGTAGTTAGCAGAAGACAATGTCAGAGTTTTGAGGAGGGAGTTGCAGGATTGCAGCTGGCCATGATGTAAGCTGCGCGGGGGGCGGGGTGTGGAATTGCAATTTGCAAGTGATGGGAAGTTGGAGAACACAATGTGGGTTGACAGAATCCTAGGGAGAGGCAAGAACCTTAGGGAGTATAATGCTTCGTTTTTAGAATGTTCTTTGCTTTGTTATTACTTTTCAGTTGTGCATCTGTTTGCCTCCCTGGACTGCTTTGGGAGGAAGGGTGGGAAATAAATTCAATAAATAACAATATTAAATAATTCAGCTCCCAATTTTCAAGTCCTTACTTTGCCCCACACCTGACATCACATACGACATCAGGTGTGGGCCAAGGGGGTATGGTTTGAGGGAAACAGCATTGTGGAGTCATATGCGGGGTCTAATGAAGAATGGTACTGGGGAGCATAATATGCATTACACAGAGCCTTGGTTGGCAAGGCTTGCTGTTTGATATTCAAATATAGATCTGCTTTAGAAAATGTTATGGGGCTGGGGAGGGGGTCAGCTCCAAAGAAAATTCCAGCCTGTTGTTTCCAGCCTTTCCTTCATCAATTCTCCTCTCTAAGATATGCAGAAAGTGAACTCATGCTGAGCTGTACTCCACAGGCCTCCTGCCGGTTTTGGTCCAGACAAGCTCCCTTTCATTCCTCCCATGAATCATACTACCTACCGACAAGAAAGGCAGCACGAGCTTGATTCTTAGAAGCAAATACAACGTGAGATGTGGCTGTCACTGTAATAATGGCCAGTGGAAGTGTTGCGGGGGGGGGAGGGAGGAGGAGGGAGAGAGGCACCCAGATTTTGCCAACTCCAGTGGCAGTGCAGGTTTGTTGATGGCCATCTGCAAAAGAGTTGGTGATGGGGTCAGGAAAATAACAGGAAAGCTCCCAGGCTCACACCAGCAGATGACAACCTGACCTTTTCTCCAGTGCTGTATTACAAAGCCCAGTTTAGAAAACAAGTCTGAGGCAGGGAAGTGGCATATATTATGGAGACCAGTTTGGAAAACAAAGCATCCTACCAATGGGGTGGGAATTTCCCATTCATTTACAGAATCCAAAGCACTGAAAGGACACGGTCCTTTCTTCGGCCATCCTAAAAAGAAAGGCAGCAACAGCAGATGTTTGGCCAACCTTTATGTGAAAACCTCCCTAACCATCTATCTCGGCAACAAAAGGAGAGAGGCTGCTAAATAGCAGTTCCACAGCATCCCTTTCGTAGAAAATCTGGGGAAGGGGAGAGAATGAGCAAACCAGCCCTTTGGGGGCTGTGCAAACTGGCTCACCTCCCAGTTTTTGTGAGTTCCAAATAACCATTCATGAGAGGCCCGGTTCAGATGCTTGGCAGCCCTCCCCACATTGCTGTTGGGAAAGCATTGGGTTACAACCTGTGCGGGTGAAGGGCGATTGGGGAGGTTGCTGCACATTTGAAAGAGGCTAGAAGGGCTAAATCCACAATATACATTTAAAGCACAATGATACCACTTTAAGAGTCATGACTTCCCCCAAAGAATCCTGGGAAATGTAGTTGTTTAAGGGTGCTGAGAGTTGTTAGGAGACACCCCCCAATCCCCTCAGAGAACTACAATTCACAGAGTTCCCTGTGAAGAAGGATTGAGCATTCCTAGAGCATTCTAAGCTCTAGGAAGGGGATAGTGGTCTCCTAGCAACGCTCACAACCCTTCACGAACTACAGCTCCCAGAATTCTTTGGGAGAAAGCCATGACTATTAAAGTGTTATCATAGTGCTTTAAATGCAGAGTGTGGATGCAACCAAAGACTATCATATTGCTGTAGTATCTGCCCCTCTGATCTCAAAACCCCATGCTGTTATTAATTAGAATCTCCTTGTGAGGCAGGAAAAGAGTTCCCTATGAGTTTGACACAACAGCAGAACGGCATTCTGGGCTTTTGGAGATAGTAAGGGGGCAGGGGGATATGCAGTGCAGTGGGAACATTTTACAGAGGAAAACAGGGCTGTTATTATCCAGCAGAATCAATAAAAGTTCCGTTTCGTCTTCTTCAATTCTGCAGGGAATCGTTGGGACTGGTTATGAAGAACTAGTTTTGTCTTCGGCAGAAAAGATGTTTCTGTTGGCTGATTATTAAGACACCTGAGGCTCTCAGGAAAACATAACAGAGCACGCTGATATACACATGGTTTTTCTTCCTAATGTCTGCCATGCTGGAGAACACAGAAGGCAGAGAGTTGCATGCTAACCTATGCAATGTCAAGCCACTGAAACCAGCAATGGCCATCTTGCAAAGCTAAATAAACCAAACCTGAGTCCACTATTAACAGCCTATGTGAGATGGCCAGACCTGGCCCACTCTCTGGGTAAAAAGAAAAAAGAAGCAGCTCATGTTATTGTCAGAGATAATTCGGTCCACAAACAACTCCTGTTTTTCATGCCATTAGCCCTGGAGTGGGAGAGAGTTGGGGAGAAGGCAGCAGGCAATTCCTTTGCAAAAATCCTTCTCCTCTTCTCCCTCAAAGCAGTGAAATTGAAAATGTGAAAATCCAACTTTTGATAACCTTGCAGCTGCTCTGATTCTGCTGGCTGGAAGGTAGTGTAAGAGTCTCGGTCCAAGTAAGTAACAAAGTTGCACAGATCCCAATTTGAGCTCCGCACACCCCGTACTACCACGCTAATGGGAATAATTCATCTGGACTTTACAGAAGCTAATACAATGATTGTGGAGGAGGAAGAGGAGGAAGAGAAGGAAAGGAAAATATGTTGGCTTACACAGTTCACACCATCACTACGACCCTTTGGGATGCTGCTGCTGCATATGGGATTGGCTGCAGACCACAATGTCCTGGAGCAACTCATTACACTGCCTGCCACAAAGGGCATTTGTTCTCTTGTTCAGCCATTTTTCAAGCTGTCACTGCTGACTCCATAATGGCTTACTGGAGGCCCCTGGACTTCAGATAATCCCAGAGGTGGAGGCGCCAAAGGAAATTTGCTGGACTTGAGCATTGCCAATAAACCGATACAAACAGCCTGCAGGGAGGGATACGCTAAACTGAAATCAGGGATGGCCAACCAACAGATTGATGAGGCTTTGCTCCATGGGCTTCTCTCCCCCGCCCACTACCACCACATTGTTATAGCTTCATGCCCAGAAACCTATAGATGCTCCATTTCAAACTATTAGATTGTCTTCCACTCCAATCCAAACACTTGTGTCTTCTCGCTTACTACAGCACTGGCTCTCTCCCAGCCCCAGCCAAATTCTGAAAAAACAAAGCTGAGTCGTTGTTCTTGTTGGTGGTGGTTTTTTTGGTGTGTGTGTGTTTAATTGACTAGGAGGACCAGATGGTTCCATAAAATGTAAATAGATCCATAAAAATAAAAATGAAACACTCCAAATAATGAACTTTTGATTTATGTGGCCCAGGGAGGATTCAGCTGAGATGCATTTTTACCTGGGTGATTTGTCATCATGGCTATTTTGGTAAGGCTAAAATCCTCAGTGACTTCACACTGGGGGTTTTCATAAGCCTTATTTTTGCTAGTGACATTTAACCAGCTCGAGCACCCTTGTGGAACTGGAAAAGTATGTTTCTGGTAATTTTTGTGACAGTGTTTTTAATTCAAGAACCCCTTAAAAGTCTGCACCACGCACACAGGCACACAATGGTCAAGACGATTATGAATGCCTCTGGAGAAACTTTGTGGTTTCTTTATGTACTTAAGAAGAATTGTGGTTCTTAATGACTTGCAAATCTACAGGATTCATTTGTTGTTTTATTTATTCATGGGATTTCTTATCTGTCCTTCACCATAAGGTCATCATAAGGCAGACTGCAACAATATAATAATACACTACTAAAAAAGTAAAAAAAAAAATTGTCCATGTGCTATATAAATAGTTTGAACTAAGAATAAAAAGGCCTCTGTTTAAAAAAAAGGGGGGGGAGAGACCTCCGCCATGAGCCCACCAAGTGGCCTCCTGCAAATAACTCTTCTGTCTGCCACATGCACCTATCTGCAATATGGAGATAATAATACTGTCCTACATTATAGGGTTCTAAGGATTGCATGCCAAGGTGTCAGCCACCTGTCGCCCTGTCTCTGTAGTAATAGGTAGACATAACACAATGCTCTGGGCTCAAACAAGGCCACAACTTTATTGATTACAGATGTCAGAGGTTTGGCATAGGCACTGAGTACAACCATTGACTTCCAGCCTGCCTACCAGAAGTTGATCTGACAGCAGGGGAGTCCTATGACTTACATCAAATAGGAACACTCATACGGGATGGCTGTCTTGAGGAGTGCCATGGCCCTAGACCCCACCTGGGCATCTGAACAGAAGCAACTTCTCACAGATCCCTTTAGTAAGATGCCCTTTTTCTTGGAAGGGCAGGCAGAGCTACAACCTCCCCTCCAGTCAAGACTTAAGCTTACCGAAAGCCTAAACCCCCAAAGATGTGATGAATGCCATGCGTTAGTCAAAACCACCAGACCAGAGTCCAGTGACCTGTGGAGAAATTCCAGCCTGGCCCTGAATATGGTGGTCAATGAAGTCCACAGCAAGGACAAGCAAAAATTAAAGCTTAAAAGAAGTTTAAAACAAAGGGCGGAACGGAGGGAAATTTGGCAAAGAGCACTGGACCTGGGTAGGTTGGTTTTATATACCCAAGGAGTGGCCCCAAGGGAAGTCTGCATGCTCCATTGGGCCCACCCCCAGAGAGCTGCTGCCTCCAGACCTGTCCACCATTGGCCAATCTGTGTGCAAGCCTGAATTTAATGCCCTGGTCGGCAAGACGAGCAGCTAGGTGTCCTCACTGGCTCGGAGGCCCAGTGCCTCTAGTCTGTAGTGGATTGTGACATTTGGTGCCAGCGCCAGGCCACAACACCACCACACCATGATGGTAAGTGGACCAATAAATTCATGTCAGTTCATAATGATGTGTAACACCAACTGAATCATACTGTGTGATTGTTTGTTCTTGTGAATTTTTTAACACTGTGACTCGTCCATGATCCACATGAAGGGCAAAGATGCTTCAAAGGAGCTTGCCCAGGCAGTGAAAATTGGCAACCTATTTTCTTCTGATAAAGACAATGGAAAGGTGTAATTGCACCATCATAAACATCAGTTTACTAAACTATTCTGTGCTCTGGGAGGAGAATGGCCAATCATAATAACATTGAAAAGCTAGATGATTTCAGAACATTTAACTTGGTTGCATGGAACCTACATGCCTGGATTTCTTAGTGCTAAAGCTTAAAAAAGGGAGCATGAATGGCGGGGATACAATAGGAGAGAGAGCATGTTTAAGCTTATATTTACTGTACCAAAAGGTAGCAGTATTTCCACTAGACAAACAGTTGTTGCTTTTTCCACGCAATATTAGAAAGTACAGTAGAACACCACATAAGCACAGCAATCAGCTGGATCTCTCTTGCCCTTGGATCAGAACAGTTGCTTCTTTTGCCACATTCCCAATTACTTGTTAGGATCCTTAGGATGCCATGTTCCCTGAGTTCATCTTTAGAACACTACTCACTTGAACAGAAACTTTAGAAATCCATCTACAACTCAGTATTTACAGATGATGCAATAATATTTGCTTGGATAAAAGAACCGAGGGGAAATTCAGAATAACTGAAATTTCAATGAGCAGACAAAATTCAGGGTCAGGTAAGTACAAGGTAAGGTGTGCACTAGGAGAAGCAGTTTCCTTTATTTGTATTGATGGGGTAAGTCAAATTTAACCGGCAAGTACCCAGAAATTATCATCTAGGTGTCACTGAGGTATGCAGCTCTCTGGAAAACTGTAAACAGCAGGACAGTGATCAAAGAGGCAGTAGTTGTGCATTAGGGGAGTGAAAGAAAACAATGCTTACATTATATAACTATTATACAAATCAAGGGCAAACACACCTACACAGCTGAGCATTCTGTTGACGGTGGGTCAGAAGCAGACAGAGCATTAAGTGGGACAAGGCTTGTGTTGAGAACAATCGCATAATACAAACATTCCAGTCTCTTACGAAAAACAGAATGAAGCTGCTATTGCTGCTTAGCTATTGTTAATTTGTCCATTGGTATTATGGTTATTTACAATGACTTTCTTGAAATGTCAGCATTCTGTTGCAAGTTGACCCTCCAGAGTGGTAGGGCAGCGGCACTCACCTGTCTTCTCAGTTGCTGAGTAGCTGATGATTATACCTGGAAGGAAAGGAGGAGTAGAGACAAGGCAGCGGGGAGGTTAGCATTGTGTAAGTACAACAGGCAGGAGCACCTGACTGGTTCCTGCTGCTGTGTTTGCCGCATGCTGACCTCCCCACTGCCTTGCCCCTTCCCTCTCTCCTTGCCAGTAAGAATCATATAAATGAAGGGACCCTGAGGATCATCTAGTCCCATCCCCTGCAATGCAGGAATATGCAGTTGTCCCATACAGGGATCGAACCTGCAACCTTGGCATTAGCACCACACTCTAACCAACTGAGCTATCCAGCAGCAACTAAGCTGCTGGAAGGTCAGGTGTGTTCCCCACTGTGGGCTACTGGTCTGGAGAGCAATATTTGGTTCTCGTTCCTGAATTTTCTCACCTCTGGTTTATACAAAAATATATCCTGGGATGAGAGAAGTAATGCAAGGATAGTATAAGAGAACAGAAAAGGGGGAATGCTCTCATTCCAAGACCGGGGTCAGACCCTGTTAGGCTTCCAGAGCCTGAAATACACCAATGAAGTCATCACCATATGCTAATGACTAAGATGCTCGTATTCACCTAGTTCAAATTCTGGATTGATTTTCTGAGCATCTGGAAGATTTTCTGAGCATCTGGGAGATTGGCAGAAACCATTGTCTCTCCTCCTTTATGTTCTGCTTTAAATGTCCAAACAGGTTTTCGGCACTGGTGTCCTGTAATGTCTTATAAAATTTCACGGCTGCTGTTCTTGTATATCGAAGATGCAAGCAAACACAGCCACTAACTGGTGTGATTCTTCACGAAGTCCCTTGCAAATGACAATCTTAGTTAAGGAAAAGGAACAAGTAAGGGCATTAGAGAACCGATGTATATGGAGGCCTGTGATTCACAGCCACAGTCTGCCACCACTCATAAGTAAGGGCATATGGGAAGGGCAATCTCAGCACATTTGCAAACAGATTTAATAATAAGAGGCTGTCTGACTTGATGTGTCAGGCTGTCGGCAAGCAGCACAAAACCATGCAACACACTGTGACACGGTGCAAAGAAACTCAAGGTGATGTACTTAGCTTCCCTCTGTTTCAAGGCAACACAGAAATTCTTCCCAGTCCTTGCCTTTCTGAGTTTTGTAAATGGCTGCCCAAGCAATGTTTTTTTTTTTGTGTGTGTGTGTGTGCTTCAGTACTTAATACACAACTTATGTCATTCAGCTGGAGACTGGTGTTCTCCACAGGTGTGCCTTCTTGTCCACCACCTATTCCTCTTGCACTTAAGCCAGGGGTAATTGTCATGGTGTTCTCTATATGCTGCACACTGCAACTCATGTGAACTCCTGATCACTGTCCATGCTGTCTAGGGCTGATGAGAATTGTAGTCCCAAACATCTGGAGAGGACCACATTGGCTACCCCGACCTAAACAAAAGGGTTAGGGTGCATGATGCAGCAGATATGTGGTTGCTGGAGAAAATGGTCTCCCCATCCTAGAGGGCTATAGGAAGCTTCCTTACAGCAAGTCAGATCATTGGTCCATCTAGTGCAATATTATGTCACCATGGTTTCAGGCAGGGAACATTTTCAGCTACACCTGGAGGTGCTAGGGATGGAGTCTGGGACCTTCTGTATCCATGTGGTTCTTCCTCAGCTAGTCATGGCTCAGAATTGGGGGCTCTTAATGAAAAATGCATCTCCCTCTCTCTCTCTCTCTCTCTGTGTGTGTGTGTGTGTGTGAGAGAGAGAGAGAGAGAGAGAGAGAGAAATTTATGAGCTGACTCTAACTTCAACAGAGCTTGACTCTCATTCATAACAACTTCACCAGGACCCAACTCCTTGCCTTTGCATGGGAAGGTGTCACTAGGGACCTCCCTGCCAGGGCTTACCCTACCATGAGGCAGCCACAAATGCTGAGGGGCAGAGCTATAGGTGTATTGTGGCTTTACCTATGCCCCTGAAGCTAGCCCAGGCACTGAGGTGGGTAGAGGGCACTCTCCCGTTAGCAATACTTAAGTAAGAGTCAACTGCCTCCTTGGTCAGCTTTTGTACATGGAATAACAGTGGATGCCATTCTCTCCCTTGCCTCAGGCAGCAAACTAACTTGGTCTCACACTTGACTCTATGAAGTCTCCATTACTCTCTTCACTTTTAGGGCACTGAATGTTGCCAAGGCAGTATCCCAGATAGAAGGGAAATGTAGTTCTCCAGGACTCACAAATCATTACTATGGGCACCAGGCATCCTTGAAACTGTATTTCCCCTGGTTCCCCATGGCTTGCCTTGCTCAATTCCAAGTCGCACCTACAGGAGCTTGCCCATTACTATCTTTAATTGCAAATGAGAGGGATTGAACTTTGGGTATCGTACCTCAAGCGCCAGAGTAGTGTAGTGGTAGCATTCAGAGGTAGTCCATACAATCCTAAGTAGGGATGAAGAGGCTCAATTTTGTTTGCTTTTTAATGAGAAACTACCTAATTGACACTTATAGAATCAATAAGTGTGCTGAAGCACAGCAATCTTTCAAAATTTGCATTCTCTGAATTTTGCGATATGGACAAAAATGAATATTTGGGGGGATAGCATGCATAAAAATGTATATGTGAAAATTACATACAAAACTGTGTTTTATTAGGGGGAATCATTTGCAAAATGTGTATATTAATTAAAACTACATAAAATGTTTTTATTAGGAAAAAAATAACTGAAATCTTGGCAACTTTTTATGAGGATATTTTTTTTAAAAAAAAGGAATCACAAATTACTGCAGAAATGGGGAGAAGTGAAGATTGTAGAAATGAGAAACTAAGAGAAGCTCAGATCGGCAGATCCATGCACCTCTCATTCTTAGGCACTTGTGAAGGGCAGCCAGCTACTGTAAACCAGCTTAAAGAGCAGATAGGGAGATATAGAGGAAACCATCACCCCCATTCATCCCAGGCAATACTCTTCTTAGCAGGGGTCAATCTTCTCCAACCCCCAGGGCCTTCTCCTGCAGCAAGAGTGTATGACCACTTTTCCATCACTGGCTACAAAATCAGATTGTCCCATCTTCACAATTCAGCATAGGAAAACCTTTCTGAACAAAAATTACTTCCTGTTCATGTTAGAATTGTTGCCTTCTGGTTCAAGCAGGAAAAACATGGGTGGATTCTAGAGCAGTAGGCTTTAACTTCATCACCCTGTGACTGCACAGACTTGATCAGAGAATCACTGAAGGAGAATGGAATCACACAATGCTTATGCATTCAGCAGTCATTTTTTTGTCTGGTGCTTCATGCTATGGTGCAGGTAGGCAGCAAAGAAGGAGGTGGGCTTGATGCCCCTGGTAAATGTTAATGGCACATTGCTTAAAATGACAACTGCTGTCAACAGATACATGCAGCAGGGAAGAGGTTAAATGTCAAGAGAGAAATTGTGTATTAACCTCCCCCACCAATAAAAACATTACTTACAAAATGACACTTTTTAAAAGAGAGATTGAATGATTCTGAGATCAACATTTGACATTTCAAAACATGTAAACATCTGGTAACAGCTGCCACTGGGGATAGCGAAATAACTCATCCAGTGCTGATTGCTACTATATCTCTGTCTCTAAGGAGAAAAAGTAAGGGAAATATTTATATCAAGTAATGGCCTGCTGAAAGTCTGCAATATTTGGAAGTGTAGGAGAGAAATCACGAACACTGTCAGATCACCACAAACGTGATTTTCCCTTCACTTCTCATAATTCGGGCACAGTTCAAAACAGTAGGGAATTCAGATTTCAAGTCTGCTCCCTGCAGTTCCATTCTGTGTTGGGTGCCAGAACCCCCCAGAATCTAGCCCAATCCAAAATGGGCTGGCCATTGTTCCAGTCCTTGCTGTGGGATTCCCAAAACCTCACTCCAACTTTCACATTACATTATGTACGCCTCTCTGTTTCCCTAAATGCAGGCAGCAGGAAAGGAAGCGCAGAACCTGCTCACAGCCTTCCATGCACCATATCTGCATCCCTCTGGAAAGTCCGCAGTAATGCCACAGCAAGGAATGAACAAGGTTCTTATGTCCCCAGACAGAGAAATGATGTCACTAGCTTATGTCATGTACACTTTACTGAATCTGCAGTATGGATCAAGCAGCAGCAACAACAACAAATGTCTAGGAAATTAATCCAATTACTCTGGATGAACTCTGAAGAAGACTTGGGTTTTATCAGTGTGTGCTGGGAGTATAACTAGGTAGCCAGTGCATAAGTGCTTCAGTGTCTGTTCAGTTATAAATATTCCAGATGAAATTCATGATGTTGTTTCAAGGACTCAACACAACTGCATGATTATATCTGGGTCCAAAACTCAGGGTTCATCCACACTAAGGTTTTGCCCCACAATTTCTAGGCACAAGTCTGGAATTTCCATGTCCAAGTACTTTTTTGCACACACACACACACCACTTTCCCCATGAAAACCTGTTCTTTACCACTGAATTGGAGTGAATGGCAACCTCCGGTGGGGGGGGGGGACACAAATTGCTGTTTGTTCTGATTCAGCGGTCAAGAATGAGTTTCCCTGGGGAAAGTGGCGGGGAAAAGCTCTTGGACACGGACTGGGAAATTGTGGACTTTTTGTCTAGAAAGCATGGATAAGTGTGGATAAGCCCTCAGTGAGAACCTTATAAAATAAAATTCCTAGTCCTTCCTTAGGGATGTAAAATTGGGGTTGTGAGAATCGAGCAATCTCTGAAGCCAGCAGGATTTTCATCTTCCCTTGGTATGGAAAATGGGTTCTCTTTGCACCAGGTTTAAATCCACCCCTTTGCATCCTTCGTGTATGAACAAAGGGATGATTAAAATGTTAACAAATCTAAGTTAAGTGATCTTGTGGATACTCTTAATAACAACCAAGTCTGCAAATGCTGGCTTTTTCTACTTTTTTTAAGTCAACAACCCAACCTGATCCTTCTCCAAATAGGCCCGGCTGCCGTTGAGTGAATAAAATTACCTCTTAATCAAATGCATCATTAAAACTACAGGCATTAGAGCTAGACACTGACAGCTTTATGAGTGAGACATTTAAAGTTAATTAGGATATAGTGCCTTTGTAGCTGGTGTAGCACCGAGGGGGTACTTCAACCAAAGCTAAACAATAGCAGCGTTCAGTTCTCTGTTGCCATCATTGCTGTCCGGGGCCATTTTTGGAGCACCCGGTGTGGTATTCATGCCTACATGAGCACACATTGAGCTAATCCTGCCAAATCCATCTTGGCACCTCTGTCTGCATTCCCTCTAATGCAACCAGCTGGCATCTTCAGCCCAGTGCATCTGGTGGAAATAGCAGGACATTCCCATGCTGCAACTTAGGGGAGTTCGAAAAACCCAGCGTGGACATGACACTCGTCCCTGCCCTTGTTTTTGAGGAGCGGAGTGAATTAATGGGGAACAAAGTAGTCTTAACAAGCAAAAGTCATTGATGCAACTCTCTTGAAGTACCTTTAATGGAACCCCTAGATTTGTGGTGCCTGCTGTTCTCTGCGGCAGCTGGCACTTAAGGGCTGTTTATATTGTCAAGGCAATGAATGACAAAATCCATTAGTGTCTGCAGGCAAGCAAGTCATGCTTTCTGGCTAGGGGATGATTTAAACCACTGAATAAGACTTTAAAAAGTGTGCCATGGCAAGAAGCACTGCATCTGTCCTGTTGGAGCATTTCAACAAGAATTATATGATGCTGTTGGCTCCCCCGCACCCAAACAGTAGTGAAGCCAAAGTATGCACTGTTTCTCATATTCATCCCAAGTAATGACTGGTGCCCATCAAGAATGATGGGGCAGAATACAGGGAGCCCCAACAATAGGTGGATCTCAAGACTTTGACAGACAGAGCTGGCTGATCTAGCTTTGTCCCCAGCCTTTCCCCCTGCTGAGTTCTACAAGGGCAAGACTAAGACTGGAGAAGGAAGCTGACTGGTTCCTCACCACCACCACTCCCCAGACTGGTTGTAACTAAGGAGGCAGATAGGTAGAAACTGGGTGAAAGAAAATCGAGGTTGGTGGTCTAGTACCCCATTTGCCCAAATTGATCAGTCTCTGCTGTTCATCTCTTGAATCTACATCCCTTCCTTCTCTCTGCTTTCCTCCCATTTTAAAATTCAGATTTGCAAGCTCCAGGAGATGCTTGCTTGATGCTGATGATCTTCTGGATTCTTGTCTCCTGCTGTCCCATTTCCTTTGGCCGATTGCTCACTAAACGTCCATCCATATGCCCCTTTTATTCCTCATTTATAATTATTTGTGCTCTTGATCCTGTTGGGGCTGTCACATGCAATCCCACTATGCAATCCCACTTTCCGTACAGTTTGGGAGTGGTCACACCGTTTCACTTTCAATCAGTGCATATCCCATGAATGCCTGCTAAAATCTCATAACTTTTTATTATCACAAATGTTTTAGTTTTATTTTTGTTCTGCTTTTGTTGCACTAGAGCCCCTATGAACAGCTATAAAAGGGAAGCATAATGGAACAAACAAAAGCAGAATACATCTACCCCATATGAACTATTTTTATGTCAAGAGTATGTTGCAGAACATACCCACAATAAAACACCCGTCTGGAGGGGCCCTAAGGCCTCTGAATCTGTCTTTCCTAGGTCCTTGCCTCCATGATCCATCCATCCTTTGGCCCACATGAATACACTGCCCCTCCCTATAATCTGAGCAGGTCAATCAGAGTCCCTTAGGATACTAGCAGTTTAGCCAATTACATCCCCTCCAACATTTTTGTTCTCAAAATTGAGATATCAGGAGGGGTGTGCCTTCTGGTCTCATGCTCTGGCATTCATCAGCAGGCATGCATGAGAGCTCTGGCACACCCTTGCAGACTCAAGCCAGAGTGAGTGTTTTTTGGTCCAGCGCACTGATGCAAGGAATTGCTCCAAAGCGCCAGACCAAAAAAATGTGACATTCCAAGATCCAAACAGAAGCCAGAATTGGCTTACATGATCTGGGATGTTTCACTTAAAACAGGACTCTTGAGGGGTATGCAGTTACTACTGCAACTATTTGCTGCCCATGCATAACATTGGAACACTACTAGGAAATCATTGCTAAAGGCTATGCTACTGGCACCATCATGTTCACAACTGCAAGCTCTTGTATGGTAGGTAAAACCTGCAGCTATCCAATCAAGATAGTGGGAAATAGGCCTTTGATGCATGTGTAGATTATGTCCAATTTGACAGTGAGATAGTATCAAATGATATCCAGACACCTGCAATGTTATATTCATGTTTGGTGTCAGCACATGGCATCCTCTGGTAGTCTCCCAGCTGTACACACTGCATTAAAGACCTTGTCCTTGCCCTCCTCAGGGTAGGATTGGGTTTATCAGCTGCCACTCAGCTGGTGGCCACCATTTTGTTTTTCCAGAACACTTCATTGTTCCAGCGCATTATGTGGGGAGGGAATTTTTTGTATGGTGGGCACCATTTTCTCTCCCCACAATGCCCCAGGACTGACACAATGTCTGAGGCATTGTGAAGGGAACAAAATGGCAGGTGCTCAGGGGAGCTCTGCTACTTCTTACCATAACAACAACAACAACAACAACTATAAGGTAAACCCTTCTGTGGTGCTCATCTACATGCAATGGAGACACCATTCAAATTTTCCCACAATGCCACAAGACTGACATACTTAAGTTTCATAATATCAAAGATCTGACACAAATGCCTCATTTTTCACACTTTAAAATTCATATACATATATTTTCACAGCAATTATCTGGTGGAAACTTTCAACAACAAATATAATCTGATTATGGCAAAGGAACGGGAGGAGGTAAAAGCAGGTTATTTGTCTCAGAGTACTAAAAAAGAAAAACTAGTTATGACATAATATTCATTTCCACATCCTGATAACATAAAGAGAAACAGAAAAGCTAATTTCATTGTAGACACCAAATGTGCCTATATTTTAGTCAATTCAGTTCACTGCTGTGACTGTCAAGGAGATTAATCTGGGTGCTCATACACACCAAGATATGTCTTTTAACAAAACTGTTCAAGTTCCAACTGCAAGACTTTGGCATATGATGTGGAATTTCTGAAAAAGTCCTTATCAGTGAGGTCAGTGTCATGTCCATAAAACTGGTCACAAAACTGGTAAGAATTAGTTAAGGGGGAACCTAACGGCTGAATGTTGGAGTGAAAAAGAACTCCATATATGATACAAGGAAGGTTCTCATCGCTACAGTGAAAATGGGTTGAGTAAAGATGTTTTTCAAGGACTGTGGTTGGATGAGAGATGGTGGGGTGGGCAATGGGGTGGTAGAAGGTAGGTGGGTAGAGGATGAAACCGCCGATATGAGATATTTTTCCTATAGAGTTTGTGTCCTAATGGCAAGTTCCCACAGACTCTTTGAACTCTGTCCTGTAATGCATTGCTGAATAAAATCTTACTGATTAGGAATTTGGTGTGAGCCTCAATACTTGAATCCCCAAGGGGAATTTCTCCCACACATACCTCACAACAGCCAAATGCCACATGGAGAACAGAAACACATAGTGGGTGTTCTTTATCAGCCCGAAAGTCTACAAGCTGGAGACTGGGAGTGAACGCTTAGCAGTGTTGACTAAACTAAAGCAGAAGGCCCAGCTATACCCAGTAGTGGATGATGTGGTGGGTCTGTACAACTCACCTGACCAGTGGAGAGGTCAGTGTGGTGTAAACATACTAGCAGGAGCACAAAATAGGCTCCGCTAGTGTGTCTGCACTCTGCCTCCCCCCATTTTCTTTCCCAGTATGCGGCGAATGGAGGTGACTCAGTCAGAGAGAAATCAGGTGAGTGGCACAGCCCTAACATGCAATCCACTACAGCTTATTCCAGACTCAGTTTATCTTCTGCTGTCTGCCAGTCACAGGGATTAACCTTGTAATATCAATTTCCTTTTATTCCCGAACATGGGTTTGATAATTAAGCACATGCAGAATCCTAGTAGCTAGGTCCCAGATTCAGGCATTCCTGGTTCAAACCCTGAAGTTTCTAGTGTTCCTTGCCATCAGATGGCCTATCACCTCGAGGTTTGGGATTGTTTTCCCTCTCAACTTTTTCTGTTTCAAAACAAGTGTCACAGGCTATGCCTTGTGGAACTCCCTGCCAATGGAAGTCTGGCAGGAGGCATTACTGTTTGTTTTTAGGCATCTTTTAAAGAATACTGTTCAGGCAGGCCTTTGGAACATCATCATCATCATCATCATCATCATTATTCAACTAGTTGTCATTGATATTCTTGTATTATGGGTTGTTTGTTGAGTAGTCCTGCATTAATGAATCTAAGGTACCCATGTCTATTGACTTCAATGGGTCTGCACTGAGTAGCTCCACCACTGGATATAACTGGATATACAGTGGTACCTCGGCTTAAGAACTTAATTCGTTCTGGAGGTCCGTTCTTAACCTGAAACTGTTCTTAACCTGTGGTACTACTTTAGCTAATGGGGCCTCCTGTTGCTGCCGTGCCGCCACCACGTGATTTCTGTTCTCATCCTGAAGCAAAGTTCTTAACCTGAGGTACTATTTCTGGGTTAGCAGAGTCTGTAACCTGAAGCGTCTGTAACCTGAAGTGTCTGTAACCTGAGGTACCACTGTAATGTTTTCATGTTGAACACCACTTTGTTGCATTGTTGCAGTTTGTATATATTTATACAAATAAACAGAAAAACAAAATATGAGGAGGGCTGTCAAGGATCTCTTAAAACATGTATCTGGCTCTGTTTATGATGGTGTAAAGAAGCGAAGACAACCTCTGATGTATGTGGGGATTTGCAATAATTCCTTTTGGTACAGTTGCTTTTTTATGGGCCTTCTTGGTAGGTACCCATTTAAATATATGGATGATGAGGATGGTGATGATGATGATTATTATATTGCACCCTCTCGGCTTGGTGCTCTGGGCGGGGGAACTGTGTGTACCGCCCTAAATCTAGCACTGTTTATTGTGATGTTTTCTTACCATTGCTGAAAATGAAGAAGGCACAAATGACAAAGGAATCCCCCCAAGAGAAGCATACCTCACAATGGGAGTTCTAAGAGATGTTTCAGTTATGACAGCATGCAACACCTTCTGTTGATAACAAACTCAGAATTCCACTTACTCAAAAGGACACCTTTCCACATTGCGCATTCTCTTCCTCTGCTGGAAAAGCGAGAGAGGACTACAAAGGGAGTCACCCGCGAGGTTCTAGCAACAAGGCAACACTGATGCCAAAGCAAAAAATCTCCCCCTCCCATCCTTGCTAATGAAAGCTGCTGGGAAAGCGGTTGGTGAGATTTTGTAGATGGATTCTTTGCCACTCCAGTGCATCATTGGAGTTTCTTACTCCCTGACAAGGAAAGACAAGAAATGACAAACTTTCTTGCTTATAGGGAATAAAACCTGTCACTCCCCATCTTGTAAGCATTAAATCACTGACTACCAAAATTGCTGAATTATGCAGTGTTGGGTAGAGGAGAGAGCAAGGGAATGGTGGAGAGGAGGGGGAGATGGTATACCTTCTCCTCAGAAATGCACATTTGCTATGTCATCAGTATGACAATGACTGGATTAAAAGATGGGAGACTTGAGACTTTTCATTAGCAGACCTGCTGCCTTCCTCATCTCTCCAGGCTGACTGCTGTGCTGGATGTCTGAGCACTCTTTCATAAATGCAAAGCACAACACAATGCACCATCACAAATACACCTGAAAAGGATTTGAAACTGGCATGCTGGATCATGGTTTACACCAGGGTTGGGGAAGCTGCAGCCCTCCAGATGTTAAGAACATAAGAGAAGCCTGCTGCATCAGGACAGTGGCTCATCTAGTACAGTTCTCACAGTGACCGGCCAGGTGCCTGTGGGAAGCCTGCAAGCAGCATCTGAGCACAAGGGCACTCTCCTCTCCTGTGGTTTCCATCAACCGGTGTTCAGAAGCCTTCAACTGTGGAGGCAGAGAGCATAGCCATCATGGCTAGTAGCCTTTGATAGCTTTATCTTCCTTGCTAGAAAGCACAAGAACAAGGCTAAGACACACAAAAGGAAACAGCTCTCCTCCCCTCCATGCATTCTGGATTAAAGGGGAGACACTCACTCACTTGCACTACATGAGAGCAGGACTACCAGCAAAAAAATGGGAAAAGCCACTCATTCCCCCACTTTCTGGAATTTCCTTCAGTTCTTTAAACCCCAAAGGAGTACCAAGAAGACAACCACACATTTACAACTAGGTTTCTTTGGATGTAAATACCTCTCCCTCAGTGAGAAGGGTCCTACTCTCATGTCAGTGCATGCAGGATCATATCCTTACTTGGAAGTAAACCTCACAATGGAGCTCACTTTCTAAATCAATGCATACAGCAGGATCAGCCTGTAGGAACTCCCTGGCTCTGCTTCTCCTACACATTTGCAAGGAGTGCTGCTTTGCTTCCCTGGCAGAGGCAGAGGTGGTGGTGGTGTGTGAGCTGGAGTGGAGAACTGGAGAAGAGGCATAAAGGGCAGCCCAAGAGGAATGCAGGGTGGGGGAGAAAGAGAGGCACCCCCAAGGGCTCTGGAGCAGTTGGAGAGAGGTTGGGGTGCCCTACGACCAGATGTCAAAGAGAACAACAACTACCAGACTTTTAGAAGACATCTGAAGGCAGCCCTGTTTAGAGAAGCTTTTAATGTTTGATGGATCACTGTGTTTTAATATTTTGTTGGAAGCCGCCCAGAGTGGCTGGGGAAGCCCAGCCATATGGGCAGGGTATAAATAAATTATTATTATTATTATTATTATTATTATTATTATTATTATTATTATGCATTACAGCAGCTCTGTGTCATTTGCTGGGCAAGGAAGGAGGCAAAAGGAGGAATGGGAGGCAAAGGTAGCAGCTGAAGCAGAGGCAGAGGCAAAAGCAGCAGCTCAGCTGGCTTGGAGGAAGTCAGGTAGGGAAAAGGAGGGGGTGGCATTGCTAAGAGCACAGGAGGCATTTCATTTGTGTCTGTATTCAGATACTGCTGCTGAGCACTTCTGGGTCTCTTCACAGGGATTTCTACTGCTGAGGTGTGGAAATTCAACAGAGAGCCACTTGTTGTAGGAAACCAGCAGTGAACAATGGACAGGGCAGGAAATTGCAGAAATGGGTGACTGAGGCGAGATGTGCCACCTTTCCAGCTCCCATGCCTGAGGCAATGGCTTCAGTGTGACTCATTGCTGGGCCAGTGCAGATGTGGATCCTGAAGCTTGCTTCCATGAACTTTTTCACTAAAAGGAACATCGGAAAAGCAAGCAATATTATTTTGGAGTCTTGAGCCCTTTGCACCTCTATTTCTAACCTCACAAAGATCTTTTTGTTGGGGGGAAAACAGCTGCCAAATCATTTAATCTGAAAAGACAAGAGGCATAAAGGCGAAGGGGGAAAAAACCCTTTATGCATTTGGACACAATCAGACAATTTAAAGCCTCTGCAAGGAACTGCATAGCGAACATGTTGCAGCTCAGCAAAGGAGCAGAGGTGAAGCCAAGCTGAATGGACAAGGGACAGCTTGAATGTACCAGGCAGAGGGCAGATGTGAGGAAGACAGGGGAAGTAATTAGAAGCAATTATTGGCAGAAGCTGTCATGTGGAAATACTTGCATTGTTTAAATGCTGACCCACTGTGCAAATCCTTTCAACATTCAAATTGTTCTTGCCTTGTTCTTCTTCCTTTAAATAAATAAATAACCCAAACAAATCAGCTTTGAAATTTATCACCACCAGAGAGACTGGTTTTGACTCCAGCTATTAAAAAAACCAGGAGGTCAAGCCCTGTTTAAATCATTGGTTCAGATGCCCCTGAGATTTCCATAAAGTTTTTCTGGATGCATTTAATCATGACGTTAGCCTGCCTTTCCTCCAAGTATGCCAGTGTGTATTATCACAAGAACCCTGTGTGGTAGTTTAGGCTGATAGATCATGACTGGCCCAAGGACATCCAAAGGAGCTTCATGGGAAAGTGGGGGTCTGAATTCAGAACTCCTGGGTCCTAGTCTGAGGACCTCAGGGTCAAATGCAAGCCTTCCGGGGCTCTTTATTTGGCTGTTTGGACTTTTTGCTGACAATCTTTCTTCTACAGGCCCAGCTTCCACTGATCTCCCTATGCTCTATGAACATGCTTTTGCCTGGCTGAGTTTCATCCTTGGACCACGATAATGCCTATTAATTGCCTGGATGGAGCAATGTATGTGTACAGAAACCCCTGACTCTTACATGACTGATTTCTGCCATATCTGTTGCCACATCCACTTTTTTCTCTGGCTCCTAACGCTGGTGGCATGTGGCCCTTGGGACGGTGGTCCCATCACTGCTCTATTTACTACACCACACTGGATCTCCACTCTTAGGTAAAGGTAAAGGTAAAGGACCCCTGGATGGTTACGCCCAGTCAAAGGTGACTCTGGGGTTGCAGCGCTCATCTCGCTTTCAGGCCAAGGGAACCAGTGTTTGTCCACAGACAGCTTTCTGGGTTATGTGGCCAGCATGACTAAACCACTTCTGGTGCAACAGAACACCATAATGGAAACCAGAGCACACAGAAAGCTGTTTAGCTTCCCACCACAGCGGTACCTCTTTATTTACTTGCACTGGTGTGCTTTCGAATTGCTAGGTTGGCAGGAACTGGGACAGAGTAACGAGAGCTCACTCCGTCTTGGGGATTCAAACCCCCGACCTTCTGATCGGCAAGCCCAAGAGGCTCAGTGGTTTAGACCACAGCGCCACCCACGTCCACTCTTAGAACCCCTCTTTCAAATCTAACACTCCCCTCCTTCTATGGGAAGAACAGCTTGTTTAATAATGAGTTTCTGTATTGCTCACACATAGCACCACTGATCTGAATGGGAGTGAGGGTTTGGAGAAAACAGAAAGATGGTACATTCAGCTGAAAGTGGTTTAGGAACAAAAGCATCCATGCTAATTTCAGTGCCATAAAAAATGGATCAAAGTTTGCCAAACAGAAAAGGACAAAATCAACAGAAGATTAATTATTATCTTCAAGCTTGCAGGGGGGGGGGGCATTACAACTCAGAATACGCACAAAAGGGAGTGGAAATAAAGGAAGCACTTGACAGTGTCGCTTTAATTAAAAGGGACTGAATATCATTAGCAATGGACCTTTGGAATTTATAACCATTTACAAGCTAGCTAAGCAAAGTAACAAAAGAGTGCATACTCCTTGAGTAGGGTATGCAGCATCTGTCAATACAGAGGACCATGTCAATTAGAAAGGACTACATTTACTGAGAAAGCAAGGCAGACATGGTGGTGGTTGATAAACTGTAGTATGAGTTGGAAAGTGTGCGATGAATAAATACTTAAATGAAAGCAAGAGCTTGTTTACACACTCAGAGATAGCCAGGGAGGGCAGTTCATTCAGAAAGGTCAAGCAAAATGAACATGAAGATGGAGCAACCTTCTCTGAGGAAAGGTTGCAGCATTTGGAACTTTATAGTTTAGAGAAAAGGCAAGTAAGAGGTGACATGATAGAAGCTGATAAAATTATGCATGGAATGGAGGAAGTAGACAGAGAAATTTTTTCCTCTTTCTCCTATTACACTAGAAGCCATGGACACCCCAAAGAGGTGAATATGGGAAGATTACAGATAGATGAAAGAAAGTCCTTCACACATCACTATGGAGTTAAACTAGGAACTCACTCTCACAGGAAGCATTGATGGCCACCAACCTGGATAGCTTTAAAAGAGAAATGGACAAATTCCTGCAGAAGAAGACTATTGATGTCTCTTAGCCATGAAGGCTGTGCTCTGCCTCCCCAGTCAGAGGCAGAAATGCTTCTGAATACCAGTTTTTGGAAACCACCAGGGTGAGGGGTAGAGAGTACAGTGAGGCCTTAAATCAAACACACAGAGAACTACACAGCCAGCTATGGTATGTGATATCTCAGTGAATGTCACACGTTTCTGCATGATTGCTAAAGAACACATTCACTGCCGTCCACCTCTTGACTAACCATTGAGATGTAAACAGCATGATATATGCTGTTGCACATCCAACATTGGTGGCACTGATTCAGGTGTCATGTTGAACGGGCAGTGTTGGGTGCACTGCTTTTGATTCAGGGGTGTTAACTGGTGCTCAGATTTATGTCTTTACCAGAATGCTGGGGTAAGGAAAAAACTGCCAGCACTTGTTTGCATATGCTAAGTTATGTAAATGTGCATGCATTGTTAAAATGCCCGTGGGCAAAATAGAAGGACAGCTGAACTTCAGGTGCATCTAGTGAAATGTTGGTTTATTGATACCAGGCAGCAATTAAGGTGCTTACAGATTTAGCATCAGAGAGAATTCAGGGGGGAAAGAGTTCTCTTTCATGTACTAGTTTGGCAGGATGTAGGAAGAGGCCTGGGAGATTGCAATAAATATATTGAAACATTTAAGGAGGCGAGTTTTGTAAAGTGGCTGCTCTGTTGAATGATTTACAAGGACAGGCAGGGATCAAAGGATTCCTGGATATTATACCTCTGATTAGCTATGAGGCAGGAAACTTTGGGGTGAAGGACACATAAGAGTGGAAAAGCGACCTTATATCACTAGTGGGGTTTGGGATACAATGAGAGGCACCATTGTACAATGAAAGGATGCAAAAGAAGGGAGAAAAGAGAGAGATGCAAGGGCTGCCTCCTGGTTGCTTGGGGATGGTTACTGCTAATAAAGATTAATTGCCCCTACATCCCAATGGAATAATTTTGTAGAATCGTAGAACTGTAGAGTTGGAAGGGACCCCAGCAGTCATCTAGTCCAACGCCCTGCAATGCAGGAATCATAGCTAAATAATCCCTGACAGATGGCCACCCAACTTGCATTTACAAGCCTCCAATGAAGGAGAGTCCACCACCTTCGAGATACTGTAGTCTATTCCGCTGTTTCACTGTCAAACAGCTCTTACTGTCAGAAAGTTCTTCCTACTGTTTATTTTTTAAAAAAAACCAGAATTGTTTAGTCAAAAAAATTGGCAACAAAAAATACCAGGCCCTTCAGCATCCTCTTCCTGAAGCCCATCTTTTCCCCTGCATGCTTTACAGCCTTAATAACAGTATTAGAACAGATTCCAGCATTTAAACTTTTCAGTTTTACCGTTTTAGCTAGGCATACCACCCATTATTCTTATTATAACAATGTGGTTCATTTTTAACTCAAAATACTATTTTTTAAAATAAAAAAATAAAAAATCAAGAATGTAATTAAAACTGAAAACACCCAAGGGTTTGGCAGCTAATGCTGGTGTATTGTTCAAGATATTTAATACTAACATTTCCATTTGATTTGGCTGTTAACTAATTAGAGGCCAGCTGAGTGCCTCAAGGCACTAGATGCCATGGAGACAGCACATGCTTCCCCTTTACTTTGCATGGAACATGGTGCCTGGGCTGGCACCGAATTCCTCCAGAATGAAGCCGTTACCCAGAAGATGCTGTCAAAGGCTGATAACGAGTAGTGATGGGACAATGTGACAGAAGTGAGCCCGGAGCATCTTAAGGATGTCAGAAATATTGCAGGGGTGTTTATAGAGTTTATTCACCAGTACAGAATGCATGTCCAGGGGACAGTGTAATATTATAACCTGAGTTGTTGTATTTTAAAAGAGAAGCTCAAATAGAGGTGCGTATGTGTAAAATCTCCTGCCTTGGGGGGAAAGCGAGGCAGGGAGAGGGAGACATCACATGTTTAGGACCATTGGTTTGCTAAAGTAAATAAGGGGTGGGGATTATGTGCTGGTTTAAATCTTGGCTGGTTTGCTATTATTGGCTGTGGGTGATTGTTAACACCTTGATCAGCTTGCTCTTACCCAGGGGGGCATAATTCCCCTGTTGCATGCATTTTGGCATAATTGGACACCGTGAGGGACAGCTTGCCGCTCTGCTTTACCACATGTAGAGAGGAAAAGGCTCAGGTGGGCGAAGGAAGACCGAATAATGAGTAACTTGTAACCAATCAAAATAAGTTTACTGTTCTAGCTAAAGGCCATGACAAACACGCAGCAACAGTTCCCATAAAACAATGCAGGTCATCCATCCATAATATGAGCCAACATCCATGATGTAAGAGAGAGGTTGCCAAACAGAGTAATGTGAGTAGAAAATCAGGTGGTGGGGGTGGTTTTTCCTCAGATGACTTTTTGTCTGTTTTTTGCCCCCAACAATAAAAAAAGAAAGTTTTAGGAAGGAACTGGGGAAAAACATGTTAAGAAATGCACATATATATTCCTTTTGGACTGAGTAAAATGCTTTTAAAGCAAGATTTGACTCACTCAGAATGTGTAATGTGAAGACCTGTATGTAAGGCAATCTACTGCATGATGGAATAGTCACTCCTATGTATACTGTAGGCATAAACAGCACTCAAATTCAAGCTGCATTTCTGCATCTAGAGGGTGCTGCTGACTTCATGAGAAGAGAATCCAGAGCCTTTTGTCTTCCTTCGAATGGCTTAGCTCACCTTCATCTGGTGACCACTGATCTGGTTTGAAGCTACTGGAAGCAACTGCTATCCTCCTGCTTCTTCAAAACAAAGCCTTTTTTTTTACTTGGGAGACTTCAATCCTATGTACTCTTACCCGCAGGGAAAGCTCCACTCAACAGAATGCATCTTATTTCTGAGTAACACGATTTCAGAAATATTCCCCCATCCTCGAAATGCAATTTTATATTATACAGCTTTCAAAGAAGCATTTTCTGTGCAGGCCATAAAGGATGTGTTAGGAATTTGGTCAGTCTGGATGATTTCTCTGGTTCCCTTCCAGCCTGTGATCCTATATCCAGCGAGGATTAGAACTGGTCAGATAAGTTAAATTGAAAGACAATGACCTGAACTGGCCACTTCAGTTTTCTCATCAGGCACTCAAATAATGAGTAGATTGCAATAGCTACAACTAAGTGAAGGTTTTCCTCACTTGAGTGACATGTCATCCCAGGATAGAGAGCCATAGGCCAAAGGGGCAGGCAGGGTAGAAGAGATGAATGAGAGAGAACTGCATTCTGGAGAAAGAGACATTTATTGCTCTGTGCTGAGTCTAAGATGATCTAGGGGGCTTCTCTAGAAATCTAATGGAGACAATATGTCAGGGTGCTAATGCTGTGATTCCCCTCCATCCTATGCTCAAGTTGCATAGATGTATAAATGAAATCATACATCCTCAAGATACCACAATCTCCACTGGCCTGCATGCCAAGGAAACTGAACCGTGGGGAGAGTGCATGGAACCCATGGGATTTTGCACCACTCAGAGACGGTAGGAGCACAGAATAGATCAATCTATTCTGGGCCTCTGTCAGCTTCACAATTGTAAGCCTCGTTTATCCCACCTTCTGCTTTTTTCTTTTTTTAAGCAGGAACATACAAATTCACATCCTGCATGCTTTTCCTTTTTTAAAAAAAGAAATAAATCCCTAAAATATGCATTTTGTACAAACTTTGCACAAATTGTACAAACTGTTTTTCCTCTTTTTTTTTTAGCTGAGAACTGCATCACAAAATCTGTAGAGATGTGTGGAGTCTGAGATATTACTGCATCACAATCAATTTATGAGCTTGGTAAGCACCAATGAAATCAGTTTGCTTAATGCAAGCTGAGCTAGGTTATCCTCTGTCTCTATTTGCAGTCGAAATTACCTTTTTAAAAGGAAAAGGAAAAAAAGTTCAAATTCTGTGGGGGGTTTTGATTTTTAAAACTGTTTTTAAGTTATTTTTTTCTATTTTGTACATCACCTTGAGATATATAGGTGGAAGGCAACAAATAAACAACAGCAACAAGAAAAATAGAGGCCAGGAGAAGGTTTTAATTTTACACTACTATGGACCTTTAGGGAACAGCTACAGAAGACAGTTCACCTAGACTCAAAGGCTCTGTCTTTGCTCTAAACTGTTGGAATAGCAATATTCACTACCCCACCCCAAGAAAAGTCAGGAGAAGTTAAACACAAAGGGATAGCAGCATACAATTATTTGGGAAAGAGG
The DNA here is from genome assembly GCF_965112155.1 of Podarcis liolepis. Lineage (NCBI taxonomy): Eukaryota > Metazoa > Chordata > Lepidosauria > Squamata > Lacertidae > Podarcis > Podarcis liolepis. The sequence continues at coordinate 25,435,428 of NC_139567.1, read as the reverse complement.
AGAGACAGGCAGAAAGACAAGCCTTGACAGGAAGCAGAATATTTCAAAGACCTTCAGCTGTTCAGCAGTCATCCGTCATCCATTACAAACACTGGGAACCACAAGCTGAAGAAGAGCAGGGAAGATTTTTAACATCTGTGTTTGTCTGCAGCATGGAGTTTCACATTCTGCTTAGACATGAAATATGAGCTGCTGGAGTTCTAAATGGATAAAGGAAGGCTTGGGGGAAGTTTAGGATTTAAGGGCTGGTTCATGCATGAATGTCAATGATCATCCCTTTAACTTGCATCACTTGATTGCTGAAACGCTCGGCTCTCACACCTGCATTTTCATCACCTTAAATTGCAACAGTAAATGCTATGCATCAGCAAGCTACTGGATTTAATACTGTATGCAGAGGCCAATGTTGTCTCAAGTGTGGCATTTTCAGTAGAGTCCATTCACACATGCAGTGGCAAGTCATCCATTCACAGTTGGTGTACTATAGCAGTCCAAAGCAGTCCAATAGGCTTGTTTCACCATCTGCAAATTTCTCAATAAAAATACTACTAGTGGCATGGGATCCATGCTATTGCAAGCCTAGTCCTGACTCCTTGACAGCAAAGTAAGGGGCCTCAAGGAAAGCCCCAAGACATTGCACCCCCATTGATCATGTGCTCTAGAGCAGGGGTAGAGGAACTTTTACTGCCTTCTGTGGGTTGCATGCCCATGACAAGTGGAGTCAGTGGCAGAAACAGGAAGAGCAACAAAGATCAAGTTTACATTTGTACAACAGGCTAATTTCTGCACACACTCACACCCAACCCTCTATCACTCATGCAGGCAAGCAAGAGGCATTATCAGAGTTCAAGGACACATTCCAGCCAAGCAAATACACTCAGTAGGACCAGTAAGGGGCACTGACTGGGGAGATGAGTGTGGGCTGGTGAATGTTCCAAGGGCCAGGAGGGCTGCATTCATCCTCAGGTAAGAAATGTTCCATCCCTGCCTTAGAGCAAGGACCACAGTTCAGTGGTAAAGCGCAATTTTGCATGCAGAAAGTCTCACGTTCAGTCCCAGGAATCTTCAGAAAGGTATGTGAAAGACTAGAGAGCTGTTGCCAGTCACTACAGATGATGCTGGACAACTCAGCATAAGGCACCTTCCTGCAGAAAACAGTATCTGACTCTTATTTGGGGCTGCACAGAATGATGCTGAAATGTTCAGAGCTGAGCTGGCACAAAGCAGCAGTGCACAGACAAATCTCTATCGGCTGGCATGAGAAGGCACAATTTGACAATTTTCACACTAAGGTGTTTTATTGCTTGTAATCAATTTCTTTTAAAATGTCATGAAGTGTGCCTCGTTTAAGACAGGAAAACAATGTCCCCCTTCTTTTGGCCAAACTGGCATGCACAGCAGGGCGAGAGAGAGAAAATGAATAATGTAGAAATTCTGAGTCTTGTAAAACATAAAAGGAGGAAACAAAGGATAATAGAATTGGTATTTGTTAACAATGCAGGCTGCTATATCCGTCTGAGGATGGGAGAGGAAAGCTTTTAAAATCCCAGCATAGCCTCCATCAGGCACAACGGGGCTCGATACATCAACCCCCCCCTTTTTTTTCCCTGCACCAGTGGTTGGATTTGCACAGAGTTTAAACTGGGATACAGGCCAGAATCTTCCTAATACAGTCATATCTCCTGGATCTTGGTGCCAGTGTACCCCAGAGAAGGTCTAAGATTCAGATAACTCACAGGTCACTCAATTCATGTCCTATCCTTAAGATGTGGTTCTGCCATCATCCTCAGTGACTCCCTGAAGGGTGACTCCCTTGTAGCTTTCTCTGCTCCATAGTCATGCAAGAGCACATAACTGTAGACTCAGCTGTGGCCCCTTTATGGACCAAAGACTCCTCTCCCCCAGGGAGGAGGAGCCACACTGGAATGGAAGGCTAGCCTTCTTAAACCTTCTGGTGGCTCTGGTCAATTGCTGAAGCAGCATCTTTCTGGCTTGGCCAGATGAGGTTCTGATAATTGTGCCCACTTCTCCTGTGAGCCCCCAAACCCTAGAGGAACAGGATAGGTACTAGGGACCAGGTGATCTGGGACAACCAACCCCATACCACTGCAAGCTATCAGGCTCCAACTTGTGCTGCACTCCCTAGCCTGCATAACTTGTCATTGAGCTATCTGCATTTCAATGCAATTTGCTCCCTCTTTCTCTTTGCTAGGTATGTGTCTTCTCCTCAGCCATTGGGGATGGCCAGATCTTGCCAGCACTCAGCCCCAGGCATTTTGCAATTAGCAGTGAACTGAAATGCAGGCTGTCATTCAGCACTCCATCTCCACCCAAAGGCCCTGTAATGAAGCATCCCAGAAAGAGAAAGTCTCCGCTTTGGAGACTGCTGAAACAAATTCTTCCACTATTCCACAGCAACACTCTTTCTGAAAAGTTGAAAACAACAACAGTGATTATTTCTTTTTATTTTGTATGAACTACAGTGGTACCTTGGTTTACGAACTTAATCCATTCCAGAAGTCCATTCTTAAATTGAAAATGTTCTTAAACCGAGGCACACTTTCCCTAATGAGGTCTCCCACCACCACTGCCCTTACACCGTTCGGATTCCGTTCTTAGACCAAGGTAAAGTTAGCAAACCGGGACAATACTTCCGGTTTTGCAGAGTTCATAAACCAAATAGTTTGTAAACAGGGCTGTTCTCAAACCGAGGTCCCACTGTAGTGGCAATAACAATATATCTTATCAACAGCAGTGGAGAACTGCAGCCCCATGAACCTTTCCCACACAACCATGGAAACCCACCTCACAGGGTTGTTGTGAGGATAAAATGTGGAACGGAGAACCATGTATGCCACCTTGAACTCCTTGGATCAAAGGGGTGATATAAATAACATTAAACAGCTGATCTCCAGAGTTCTATGAAGGTGGCCTGGCCAGATGCACAGGCCATGTGCACATGTGCGGCTTAAAATGCAGCAGGTTTGTACACACACCCCGGCCCACTGCTGCATTTTAAGTTGCATTTGCAAATTGCTGTACGCACCAGAGAGGCTGCTGGCTGAGAGTTTTCAGGACCATGTAAATCGTGGGTGGGCAGGCAGGTGTGAGATTCAAGCAGTGGGTCCTTGGTGTGAGAGTAAAGGTGTTGCAAGCACACTCAGGTCTCTCTCTTTCCATCTGCCAAAATCTTGGAGGGCATGCATTTTGCTAAGTGTGCATCGTACCTTTAAGGATTTGACTGCAGCAGAATGGAAGGCCCTGGGGCAGGCAGCTGATGGATTCTCCCTCCTTGCAAACTGGATAATCTATCTGAAAGTCTGTAGGCAAACTCACAAGAGGCAGCAGGGAGAGAGTAATGAAAGAAGTGCAAATGTGTCTCCAGCCCTCAGAAGCAACAATTTTGCTTCCTGGGTTTGTGCCATTGAGGCCCAAGAGGTCCTTTCTGAACTAGTAATATGTTACAAAGGGCCAGGGAAGAGGTAGGCTGCTTGAGTAATTGCATCCAAATATACATTATGCTTGAAGGCGAAGGCTAGGGGAGCAGGTTTGAATGTAAATCTGGAGAGGGTTTCAAATCAAATTCCCGTTTCAGGCACCAGCGATGCATCCAAGCTGTACCATGCACAATGAATCAAACTCGCTTCCCTGAAATTCTCAACAGCCTTCTCACCTCCCAGCTTGTGTCACTCTTCTCAGGCATACAGAAATACTACAGGTGCCCATCTCACCCTGCGAGAGGGCTGCACTCAGAAACTTACGCAGGAATAAATGCACCTGATTTTGCAAGTGTCAGGCTAGGACCTGGGAGACCAGGGTTCAAGTGCCACTTAGCCACGAAGCTCACTAGGTAACCTTGAGCCACTCACAACCTTTTAGCCTAACCTACCCCACAGAGTTCTAGAGAGGATTAAATTGAGAGGTAGAGAACCATGTGCGCCACCATGCATTCCTTGGGTGGGATATAAATGTTGTCATTGTCAACATATATATACAGTGATACCTCAGGTTACAGACTCTGCTAACCCAGAAATAGTACCTCGGGTTAAGAACTTTGCTTCAGTATGAGAACAGAAATCATGCAGCGGCGGCGCAGCAGCAGTGGGAGGCCCCATTAGCTAAAGTGGTGCTTCAGGTTAAGAACAGTTTCAGGTTAAGAATGGACCTCCAGAACAAATTAAGTTCTTAACCCGAGGTACCGCTGTGTGTGTGTGTGTGTGTGTGTGTGTAATTTTGAGGCCACCACCCTTAAGGGGTGGGGGAACCTTGGGCAGTTTAATGTAGTAAGCATTTGTTGCAGGATGTGTGAGCATTGGACAGAAAAATCACACACACACACATTACACTTTTTTTTTTATTTGGTATGTTGTAAGGCTCTTTGGGGGACATTTTTCAGGAAAAGTAAGATACAAATAAACAGGAAAATATGGCAAGCAGCGTGAGGCATGAGGAAGGCTGTAGACCTGTGCTTCACAAACTTTTTTGGTTCCATAAACTTGGCCTAAGTGCTCCCTACCCTATAAAAAAAACAAAACAATTTGGAATAGCAGTTTGCACAGCCCACTCAGGAAGGTAATAACAGTTACAATTAATTACATTTATTCAAAATCCAATTATTCAAAACCGAAACTATTTAATTTAATTAATTCAACAACATGGTTGAACTTGATCCAGTGATATCAGCTTTCCAAAGGCTGACAAGTCATTCACACCTTCAGCGTCCCCTGCCACCTCTTGACTTTACGCCCACCACCTGCCAGAGGGTGGTACCATTCACTGTGGGAACCACTGCTGTACACATATCTCCACCAGGACCATTGAAAACCAACAGTTGACCCTGCATGATTTCCTTGCAGGAGCCCAGGTTGCTCATTAAGTAGTGCACAAGACTCTTAATCTCAGGGCAGTAGGTTCGAACCCAATGTTGGGCAAAAGGATTCTTGAATTGCAGGGGTTGGACTAGATGACCCTTGGGATCCCTTCTATGATTCTATGAAAGGTATTCAGTGCCTTATTATGTCTTTGGTGGGATATTAGAGAAAACACTCTGTGTACTCTCTGTGTGTGCACTATATGGTGCACACTTAAATGCTGTTATACAGTAGTGCTATGTCAGGTTTTAAAGGTGGCTTCTAAGACAATGACCAGACCCAGGTTTTGGCTGGCTTGAGTTCAAAATCCATGCTCACCTGACTCTTTTCTCTCTTGCCTCCTTCCATTCTGATTTTCAGCACTGTACAGGTCTGGAGTTCAATGTACTTAAATCTACAAGCACTTGAAATGATTGTTCTGCCTCACATAAGAATTAGCTTGCTGAATGAAACTAATGACCTAATCTTATTCAGCAGCAGCTGTAGCCACTGGAAACTTGCTGTGGGCATGTATTCACTATTTCTAAAATAAATGGGGGGGGGGACCCAAAATGAATGAATGGCCATTTGGATGCCTAAAGGAGGAAGGGCAGAAATATGGAGGACAATACTCAGGCCATGAACAGCTGCCTGTGAAAATATCTGCCTTTCCAGAATGGCTCACGAATGGGATAGCAAGCGAAATTCTCAAAAGATGCCTATGTGCTACTGATTCTCCTTTAATGTGTAGAAGCAATGCTGGATTTAAAAGCACCCACAAGCCACGAAGCTGATCTTAGCAGCTTGTGGGTGCTTTTAAATCCAGCCTTGCCTGAAGGAGAATGCAATCCAGTCCAGGTTTAATACTCCCTCTGCAGACTGCTGAACCACCCACTCATGGCATCACGATCTTGTTTGGATTAAGCTTCAGTTTATTAGCTCCCACCCAGCCCATTACTGACTCTAAACACCTAATTAAGCTAGCTACTTTTGAAGATTCCTGCAAAAGACTCTTCCCAGCACACCAAGGATATACATCTATTAGAAGTACTTCTATTATAAATGCAAAATGAGTCTATGAAGCTGTTAAAGCCTCGTGTACGCTAAAGATAACCTATCTGTTCAGATCACAACTTATTAAAAGTTCACAATTAATTTAGATAACAACAGACAAGATATGAGTTGTTTTAAAATATGAAAAAATGGGACATGAATGTCTGAAGATGAATCCGTAGAAATCCACAGGCATTAGGGACAGTTGTATTCTATCTTGTAAAGGATGTAAAATCAAGTCTTTTTATAATGATTCAATTATAGATTGATGGGGCCATCTCTGAAACATGGATTAATATTTTTTTCCTCCCTTTTTGCTGAAATGAAAACTCAGTGGGTAGAGGGGAAGGGCAGAAGGAAGAGAAAAGAAAGGGCATAATGGGAGGAATTACTATTCCCAAAATTATGATTAAGGTTTAGTAGGTTACATTCAAAACAGCATAATGAGGAATTTGAGGATTTCCCTACTACATTAACTTAGTATAAATGGAGATAAAGGAACTGGAGTGCTGCAGTAAAATACCTTCCTTAACTGTATCAGAAAGGGGAAAGAATTTTCCAAATGAATAAGAGCAATATCAAGGAAAAGGAGAAAATGAGATGATGTGGTCTGTGCCTCTCTCTACACAGGATATATGTTGCTAAGAAGCTTGGGCTGATCAGAACTGTGAAGGACTAGGGTCTCAGCTGATGATGACTGTACACTTTGACACAGCTCTGGCAATTTACATTAAAAAGACATCCATTCCAATAGTGGAGGGTTTTTTTTTGTGTGTTTTTTTACCTCCTCTTCCTAACAGACTTTACAAAGCCTTTGATGAGCTGGGATTCAAAATGGATCTTCAGGAGTCCCCAGAGGTTGATTACCAATTCTTCCCTCTTCATTTGCATTTGAAGACAGTGGGGATGTTGAAAATTAACCTCCCCAAGGGGGAGGGGAGTCTCTAAGTTTGATCAAAACTCCTTGAGTTTCCCTTAAAATTCCAAAGACACTTCACATCAAATCAGATCACTGGTCCATATTGTTCAGCACTGTATACTTTGGTCTGCAGCAGCTCCATAATTATCTGATAAGAAGGCAGACCTCCCCGCAAAGAAATTAATTAAATAAAAAAATTGCTGTGCAGGATAGCAAATTGTGCCTCTTTTTCTAAGCCAAGTGTAAACCACACAAGGCTGACCAAGTTATTTATGTACTTACTATGCATCATACTTTCAACCCACCTTCCACCAGTAAGAGCCAGACATAACACAAATTAGGGGGGGGGGATTCTAGTGCACCTATTGTATAGCGTCACACAAATGCCTATGCAGACAGGTAGACCTGGCACTAAAATGTTGGGGAGAGCATTTCCCCTGGTTGGTTACGGCATGGTGCTAATAATGCCAAGGTCACAGGTTTAATCCCTGGATGGGATAGCTGCATACAGTTGGACTAAATGATCATTGGGGTCCCTTCCAACTCTACAACTCTATGATCAGGGTGCCACCAAGGAGAAGACCCTGCCTTGTGTCACCACCCACTGAACCTCCCCTAGTGGTGAAGCAATAGGATGGGTAGCTTTCCTTCCTGCCCCAAGATCTAAGGTGTGCTGATACAGGGGTAGCTGAGTCCCAAGCCAATTGCAACTTGCAGGTCAAAAGCAGCACTTTAAAGTCACCCAAGAATGAATAGACAGCCAATGAAGATATTTCAGGATTGATGTTGCATGACCCCTGATAAGCTGCCACAGACAACAATATTGCCGCAGCGTTCTGGATTAGCTGTAATTCCCAGAGGCAACTTCAGGTCATGCACCTTGAAATGCATCCAAACGGGAGATTATCGGGGCCTTGGAGTAAAAATATAATCATAAATAAAATAACAATTTGCTGCCATTTGAGAACACCCAAAATCATCTGCCTAATATGCACACCTCACTCTCCTGAATGTAGTTATTTTATGATGAATTTTAATTCTGGGTAGCTGTATTTTTACAATTGCATTTCTTATTGTTATTTTGCTGTTGGCATTCATTTTTTTAAGAACCTGGATATTTATTCTTTGAATGAAAGGTGGCATACAAATTATTTTTATAATTGTAATCAATCACAGCTGGAGAGCCACAGGTTCCCCTTCCATGGAGCAAAGGTGTGTGTTTCTTTGTGGCTGATTAGCTGCTCTCCCTGTGCAAAGGTCAGAGGGGGCAGGGTTTCTGTTGAGGCAGGTGAGGCAGGTGGGAGGAGCTTATCAGAGCTTGCAGGGCAGCAGCTGAAGGAGCAAAAAGGGTTTTCTTGTGTGTGTGTTTCTTTGTGGCTGATTAGCTGCTCTCCCTGTGCAAAGGTCAGAGGGGGCAGGGTTTCTGTTGAAACCCTAGCGGTGCGCACAGTTTGATCCATCTTTTAGATTTAGGGGAGCTAGTCTCAAACGTTTGTTGGGGGAGACCTAGGTTTCTTTTTCTTTTTTGGGGAGGGGGGAGTTATTTGTCCTGTCTTCACGCTTTTTATGATGGAGGACCGCTGTAGCCACCCCCAACGACACGTTCTCAAGATGGAGGGGGAGGGAACAGCTGCAGTTTGCTATCTTGCCAAAGGTTGCAGGCAGCTTTACCTGCAGCAATTGCATGTTGATTGCCCTCTTAGAAGACAAAGTCCAGCAACTGGAGGAACGTGTAGCTACGCTCCAAAGAATTAGAGAGCTGGAGCTCTTCTTGGAAGCAACAGAGCACACCGTCTCCACCAAGGAGGAGACAGGGGGCTCCCCTGAGAAGGAGGCTAGTTCACCAACACAGGAGCCAGATATATGGAGAAATGTGACTCAAAGAAGTAGGAGGCCCAGGGTTCGCTCTGATTGTTTAGAAATACACAATCGCTTTGAGGTCCTCTCCCCTAGCATGGAAGACGAAGAGCAGACTCCATTTGAGGATCTCTCCCTCATTACAGTCGATCAGGTATATGAAGATGAGCAGCAAAGTCAGTCCTCAGGGAATGTGCAGACGACCTTGGAATGGACAGCTCATGGAATAACCCCGACCAGACCTAAGAGGAGGCGTGTAGTGGTGATAGGGGATTCCCTACTGAGGGGAACAGAAGCAGTGATCTGTGGACCTGACAAGATGTCTCGGGAAGTGTGCTGTCTCCCTGGGGCTAAGATCCAAGATGTAACTGAACAACTGCAAGGAATCATAAAACCCACTGACAAATACCCCTTCCTCTTGGTTCATGTGGGAACCAATGACACTGCAAGCAATAGCCTCCAGAAGATCAAAAAGGACTATGAGGCTCTGGGCAGGAAATTGAAGCAATTAAATGCACAAATTGTCATCTCATCTGTCCTCCCAGTTGAACGACATGGCCCAGGGAGAGGGAAAAATAGTGGAAGTGAACAGCTGGCTTTGCAAATGGTGTAAACAGGAACGGTTTGGATTCTTAGATCACGGACTGCAGTTTCTTGAAGATGGGCTTCTGGCAAGCGATGGGCTGCACCTCACAACGGTTGGGAGGAATGTTTTTGCCAAAAATCTCAGAAACCTCATCAGGAGGGCTTTAAACTGACTAATGTGGGGGAGGGAGACAGTGCTCCTGAAGGTAGGAGTCTATCAATTGATGAAGATGATCATCCAAATGTCATAGACCAAATGGAGCAAACAGCACGCAGACTAGTGGTGGGAGGAAAAAATCCTTAAATAAGAGACACGGGGGAATGATTAATAGACTTCAATGTCTATACACTAATGCGCAAAGCATGGGAAATAAACAAGATGAGCTTGAGCTCTTGGTACAGCAAACTAAATATGACATAATAGGCATCACTGAAACCTGGTGGGATAAGTCCCATGATTGGAATGTAATAATGGAGGGATACAATCTATTTCAGAGAAACAGACCAGACAAGAAAGGAGGAGGAGTGGCGTTATATGTCAGGGATGTGTATACCTGTGAAGAGATCCAAGATTTAGAACCTCAAAGCCAAAGTGAGAGCATTTGGGTCAAAATTAAGGGAGAGAAGAATAACAGTGACCTCAACAGTGACCGCACAACTTCAGGCAATACCAATGAGACGGAAACATGGAAGGTGCCTAAAGAAGCCAGGGTGGCTATCTAAAGAACTTTTAACTGACTTAAGATTAAAAAAGGATGTGTACAAAAAATGGAAAAGGGGGGAAACCACCAAAGAGGAATTCAAACAAATAGCCAGCGCGTGTAGACACAAAGTCAGAAAAGCTAAAGCACAGAATGAACTCAGGCTTGCTAGAGAGGTTAAAAGCAACAAAAAAGGCTTTTATGGGTATGTTCGTAGCAAAAGGAAGAACAAAGAAACAGTGGGGTCACTCAGAGGAGAAGATGGTGAAATGCAAACAGGGGACACAGAAAGGGCTGAACTCCTCAATGCCTTCTTTGCCTCAGTCTTCTCCGATAAAGAAAACAATGCCCGACCTGAAGAATTTGGAGCAAATGATTCAGCAGAGGAAACACAGCCCAGAATAACTAAGGAGATAGTACAAGAACACTTGGCTAGTTTAGATGTATTCAAGTCTCCAGGGCCAGATGAACTGCATCCAAGAGTATTAAAAGAACTGGCAGATGTGATCTCAGAACCACTGGCACTCATCTTTGAGAATTCCTGGAGAACAGGCGAAGTCCCGGCAGACTGGAGGAGGGCAAATGTTGTCCCTATTTTCAAAAAGGGGAAAAGAGAGGACCCAAATAATTATCGCCCAGTCAGTCTGACATCAATACCAGGGAAGATTCTGGAGCACATCATTAAGCAAACAGTCTGTGAACACCTAGAAAGGAATGCTGTGATCACCAATAGTCAGCATGGATTTCTGAAAAATAAGTCATGTCAGACTAACCTGATCTCATTTTTTGACAGAATTACAAGCCTGGTAGATGAAGGGAACGCAGTGGATGTAGTCTAGCTTGATTTCAGCAAGGCATTTGACAAGGTGCCCCATGATATTCTTGTAAAGAAGCTGGTAAAATGCGGTCTTGACTATGCTACCACTCAGTGGATTTGTAACTGGCTGACTGACCGAACCTCTTCATACTGGAGAAGAGTGACTAGTGGGGTGCCACAGGGTTCGGTCTTGGGCCCGGTCTTATTCAACATCTTTATCAACGACTTAGATGATGGACTCAAGGGCATCCTGATTAAATTTGCAGATGACACCAAACTGGGAGGGGTGGCTAACACCCCAGAGGACAGGATCACACTTCAAAACGACCTTGACAGATTAGAGAACTGGGCAAAAACAAACAAGATGAATTTTAACAGAGAGAAATGTAAAGTATTGCACTTGGGCAAAAAAAAGAGAGGCACAAATACAAGATGGGTGACACCTGGCTTGAGAGCAGTACATGTGAAAAGGATCTAGGAGTCTTGGTTGACCACAAACTTGACATGAGCCAACAGTGTGACGCGGCAGCTAAAAAAGCCAATGCAATTCTGGGCAGCATCAATAGGAGTATAGCATCTAGATCAAGGGAGGTAATAGTGCCACTGTATTCTGCTCTGGTCAGACCTCACCTGGAGTACTGTGTCCAGTTCTGGGCACCACAGTTCAAGAAGGACACTGACAAACTGGAACATGTCCAGAGGAGGGCAACCAAAATGGTCAAAGGCCTGGAAACGATGCCTTATGAGGAATGGCTAAGGGAGCTGGGCATGTTTAGCCTGGAGAAGAGGAGGTTAAGGGGCGATATGATAGCCATGTTCAAATATATAAAAGGATGTCACATAGAGGAGGGAGAAAGGTTGTTTTCTGCTGCTCCAGAGAAGCGGACACGGAGCAATGGATCCAAACTACAAGAAAGAAGATTCCACCTAAACATTAGGAAGAACTTCCTGACAGTAAGAGCTGTTCGACAGTGGAATTTGCTGCCAAGGAGTGTGGTGGAGTCTCCTACTTTGGAGGTTTTTAAGCAGAGGCTTGACAACCATATGTCAGGAGTGCTCTGATGGTGTTTCCTGCTTGGCAGGGGGTTGGACTCAATGGCCCTAGTGGTCTCTTCCAACTCTATGATTCTATGATTCTATGACTATTATTGGCTACTAGCCATGATGGCTATGCTCTGCCTGCACAACTGGAAGCAGCAATACTTCTGAATACCAGTTGCTGGAAACTACAGAAGGAGGACAGGTCTCTTGTGCTCAGGTCCTACTTTTGAGCTTCTTAGGGGAATCTGATTGGCCACTGTGAGAGCAGAATGCTGGACTAGATGGTCCATTGGCCTGATCCAACAGGCTCTTCTTATGTTATGTTCCATATTGTAAAACGTGTTCTCCCTAGCAGAGAGCGCGTGTTGCGGTGGGGGATACAAGCCACCCCATTGTTGCTGGGCGGATTTGTAGAGGGACCCAGGCAGTGAACTGGCTAATTGGGTCACTGGGGAGAATTGCTTGTTGCCAATTTTGAAGGAGGGGTCAGAGGTTTTAAATACTGGTCGCCCAACTTTGAGCGTTCTCTTGGCTGCTTGCACCGGATCACCCGCCCACCCTTCGTGTATTTTTTTTTTGGGGGGGGGGGTTGTTCGCTTGACCTTGCTATGCCTGTCTGCTTTGAGGCAGGGGCCTGGTAGGAATTTGTTCATTTGGCTGATTGGCTGGTGCCATTTGGTTTTGCCTACTGCGTAGCAAATCATCACAACTTGTAAGGTTGGCAGTTAGGCATTGGTTCAAATTGGTTGGTGGAGGGGTAAGTGCCTACCCCTCCAGTGCTGGTGCGGAAAGGGAATTCCATTAAAGGAATCCAGGGGCTTGCCATTCTTTTTGTCCTTGTCCCTGGCATCGGACTTGGGCTGTGCAAGCCACCAGGAGCATGAGGGTGAGAAGTGAGGGACTGAGGCCCATTTTCTCCCCAAAACTTGTTTCCCTGACTGGCTTCCACAGGAATCCGGAAGTCAGTCCTGTCCCCTGGGCAAGGACAGATAGTCGGAACCAATGCCTAAGCAACTTGGATGTATGTGGCCAAAATAGTGCCAAAAACCCAAACCAAAATTGATGTGTGAGTTATTGGGGGGTGGCTTGGGGACCTCGACATGCAACACATTATGTTGAAACTTTGGGCAAAGACCCAAGGAAATTAACAGTAACATTGTATGCTCCCTCACTTAACTGTTAGCATCACTACATCTAACGAGTTAATATGAAGCAACAGAATAATAGTTTATGCACCATGTATGATCCCCTACCCGTTGTGTGCATTATGTAGCAGTAGCAGCAACAAATCCACTGTGTTAAAAAAGGGGGGGGGAGCAGAACGGCATTATTTACCTCTCTTTTTTTGGTCTTGGAACAAAGAACTATCTAGGTCATTTGTTACTGAGAAGAGTGGTGTATGGAAAGCTGAGACGCACATACCTGTGGTGCCTTGCAGAGGAGGCTGCAATGGAATTGAAAGGAATAAATGAGAGAAGAATAGCTTCAAGGGAGGCAAGACTCTGTTAGTCTATTTGAAGAGGGCTGCAAAGAAAGATGTGGAAGAGGACTATAGGTAAAAGGGAGGGGGGAAGGGGAAAAACAGGACTGACACAATGTACTTAGAACACTTGTATATTGACAGTAGCTTACTTAATTCACACCTTTCATTTGAGGGCCTATCTTCTTCGGATGGATGGAGAGCAACACCTGGAGTTCAGCTCTGGGGTACTTTACAACTTCAGCAACTCAGATTTCAGGGTGGTGCCTGAAGCATGCAGGAAAACAGCAATTATAGCAGTGGTTCTCAAAACATGAGGCATGCCACACTGGTGCAGCAGGAGAAGATGGCAAGTGTGGCGGGAATATTCAAGGGCAATCAATATATTCTGGGAACGATTCATGTTCTTATGTAGCTGCATTGTTTCATATTTTCTGGGACACCCCATGATCTTATTACAAAGTAGTGTGTTTTCTGTTTTAGATATGATTTCTGTTATAAATATGTGGTTTTAAATCTCTCTTGGGGTTCTCTCACAAAAGAGTACTTGTACCAAAGTCTCCTTTCTATATTCCTGCCCCCCTCCTTTAGCCAACGCTTCATACCTCTGATGGAAAAGGTAAATGGAGGGGGTGACATGGTAGAAGTTCATAACATTATGCATGGCATGCAGAAAGTGGATAGAAAAAAGTTTTTCTCCCTATCTCAAGAACATCCCAAGAAGCTGGACACTGGAAGATTCAGGACAGATAAAAGAAAGTACTTTTTTGCTTGCTCATCCGGTGAAGAAGCAGGTTGCAATGGCAAATATAAGGAGCAGGTCCATGGGGCTCTTGTTAATGGGCTCCCTGATGAAGTATGAACCCTAGGCAGAATCCTACCAATGTAACACTGGCCTGGGGCACATGACCATGTATACATAGTTATACACGTGTGCAATCCTCTTTTTTGTTTAAGCTTAGGTACTAGTACTCATGTATTGATCCAAGTGTTGTGGGTATCAGCACAAAATGGCTGCCATGGGCAGTGGAAGGAAAGAAAGAAGGAAGGAAGGAAGGAAGGAAGGAAGGAAGTAAGGAAGGAAGGAAGGAAGGAAGGACCCATTACTCCACACTGGTGAGTATTGTCACATAAATGGTCATGCACATGCATATACAACCTAGAAGTGGGAATGACAAAGAGGTAGAGAGAGATGGTCAATCTTCACACTCAGCATTTCATGTTATCTTCACATTGAAGTGAGGGGAAAATGGATTCTAGGAGGTAATGGTATTACCATTTTTAGAAAGAGAGAGAGAGAGAGAGAGAGAGAGAGAGAGAGAGAAATACAAAGGCCAAAGGAAGCTTTATCGCAACCTGGTTGGAAAGGCTAATGAGGTATTTTAAGCTTTTAATTAAGTTCAAACAAATACAGGGCTCAATCAGGTGGTTCTTTGAGTGAGCACCATTCACTTGGGTCTTTGATAGGATGGAAAGAATGAAGCGAAAGTGCAGTCTCTTATGTCCAAATCAGCTGCAAGGAGGATTAAAGGGGGATGCAAACAGAAGAAAAAACAGAAAGGGCAGGGCTTTTAAGGCAGAGTTGGAATGAGCAAAACCAATGCTCAGTGGCGTAGCATGGGGGGTGCAGGGGGGGTCGGCCGCACCGGGCGCAACATCTGGGGGTTAGGGTTAGGAGGCGCAAATCCATGGGTTAGGGGGCACAAATTACTAGCCTTGCCCCGGGTGCTGACAACCCACGCTACGCCACTGCCAATGCTGAATTCCTTTGTCTCACTGCACATGCTGGAGCCCAGCATCCTGTCTTGGCTGGATGATGGTGGTGATGATAGTTAAATTTATTACCTGCCCTTCACAAGCATGTCCCAGGTTACCATAATTTCAAATTCAGAATAAGCAACAGTTAAAAGCAAATTAGAGTCATGGGTCCTAAAAACACACATCTTGGGTGTCAAAAGGGTGTAGAGAGACATATCTCCAGCTTTCACTGAAAGCTGTGTACTGATGGTGCCGGATACACCTCTGTAGGGAGGGAATGCTGTGACTTAGGGGCTGCCACAGAGAAGGCTGTCTCCCTGGACCCCCCCCCCAAAAAAAACCCCACACATTTTGTGGGTGGTGGAACTACCAGAAAGCCCCCCACCTTTGCTGATCTTAACACCAGAGAAAGCCTCTAGGGGTCTCTCAGATATTTGGGGCCTAAGCCATTTAGGCCTTTAAAGACAAGCATCAGCACCTCAGATTGAACTGAACAATGAACTGGCAGCCTCCAATGATTCTATGAAAGATTTCACAATAAATGCCACAGGGATGGTGAAAGCAGCCAGAGGACTTTATTGGTTCACTTCCTTGTTTAAAAACAAAGGGTCTTTGGTTAAACCCAAGCTTCTCACTCCTTTAATTAGATGAGAGCCAAGGCCACTCAAATGGCTGCTGAGATGAGGGCTCCTTCCTGGCTCAAGTGCTCAGAATTTAATCTCAGGTAGTGCTTATTGGATTCAGTCCACACTGCCTCTCTGATGGGTACGGTCGGTAGAAGAGAAATCCATCCCTGCAGGCCTGAGCAGTCGCCTTGCTCCTTATGGTTACAATAGCCATGTCTGTGAACCGCTCCACCAGAGCTTTTGCACCAGCAGGGTGAAGCACAGAAGAAGATGAAGAAGGAAAATCAAAGCACCTGCGTCTTCCTTTGAGAGAAGCACAGCAGTTCAGAGACAGTCCATTAGTGAAAGAAGTATGTCCTGTGCATGGAGAGAGATTGCAAATGTGCATGAAAGGGAAGAAGTTGGTTATGACTGAACAGAGAGAAGAAAGCCAGGGCATCCCCCCCCAATATTTCTCTTGTGTTTCAGGTGGAGACTTTTAAAAAACAGGGCAGAAAAAAGACTAGCTAAGATTTTGGACACGTTTTAGGTATCCCTATGGTCCAGGGGTGGGGAACCTCAGGCCTGGGGGCCAAATCCACCCACTCCAATCCTCTCTATCTGGTCCTGGGGAATCTCCCCTGGCCACACACCTCAACAGCCCTGTGTCACATCCTCCTCATACTCTGATCATGGTTCTTGCTTGCCTGGATGGGGTGTGTGCCTATAGAAATTACCCTACTGTACAATGGTAAAATTATACATCAGTGAATACCAATAGGCCAAAAAGAGAAAAACTATATTGCAAAGATCTATCTAAACAATATACAGTGGACGCTCGGGTTGCAAACGTGATCCGTGCGGGAGGCACGTTCGCAACCTGCAGCATTCGCAACCCACAGCGTCTGCGCATGCAGGGGTTGTGATTCAGCTCTTCTGCACATGCGCAAAGTGCGATTTAGTGCTTCTGCGTATGCGCCAAAACCCAGATGTAACCGTTCCGGTACTTTCGGGTTTAGCACGGTGCGCAACCCAAAATCACACAACCCGAAGCGTCTGTAACCCGAGGTATGACTATAGTTTCCAAAAGACATTTGAAAAGGGGAAAGGGTGGTTCCTGCCAAACCTCTACTGACACAGGGCCGGGCCTACCATACTGGAGTCCTTGGTCCCTAGTGAAGGCCAACCAAACCTCAGTGTGGAAGCACCAGAAGTTCCCTATCAGGAGATCTCCATGATCAAGGTAGAGCACAAGGAACAAGGTGGTCTTTAAGGTATTTTGGGCCCAATTATTTTAGGGCTTTGTGAATTAACACAAGTACCTCAGTATTGACAGTGAACCTTCCGCTCCTTCACTTGTCTCGCAATGTGTCACACTTTTAGAATACATAACTCCTTGGGGCAAGGATTTGTCACCTGGGACTCTATAAACTGCAATCTGCACAGGTTTTAAGAACTTCTGTGGAGGCCCTTCTGAGATTAAATTACAGGGCTTTGGGGCAGAGTGAAGCTGATGCTGGCAGGTGGACAGGAGCAGTGAGATGCTGGAGGGGACATGGTTGTTTGTGCCACACAGCCTGCCCTACACCCTCTAAACTAGCCTGCTGCTCTCAGGTGTGATGGAGGATGTTGTCCTGTTGATGGCAAGATTCAACTCTCAGTCTGGTTTGAAGTTAGATTCAACTCTCAATCTGGCTGCCTCCTGTACATGGAAGGCAGAGGGCAGGGGCATCTTGTCCCTTGCCTCGGGAAGAAAAATGTATTGGGCCAGCCTTGGTAAGCAGGTAAGGGAGAGGAAACAGAGTTTATGAAGAGCAGGAAATAAATTCCCTAAGTAAATAAATAAAATTCCATGCATCCTGATGGTGCTACATTTGCATAAACAAAACTGCCTTTCCAAGTAGTCAGGCATTTTATCCCTAGCCTGTCTTCTCTGATTGACAGGAGATCTCCAAAACCTCAAGCAGAGGTATTTCCCATCATCTGCTATTCAAGATTCTTTAATGACCAATGGAACACATAGCATAATGACAATATTTTGCATCTTTTGGAAATCTTCTTGGTTAAACTTGCTGAGAAGAAAGCAGGGCATACATGAATGAGCTGCTAAAAGAAGATGCAGCAAGCCTCATTACAAGCTAATCGCCAGCACAGTCACATTACAAAACTAGGACAGACATTTCTTAAAACTATTGTCATGTGTTTGGTATACAATCTACTGTGCAATCGTGAAGTTGCTAAAGAGACAACAACAACTGGATGAAACCTGCAAGCAAAACATCAGTGGTCCTGTCAGGCTAGGATTTTAGGGCAGATGTCCAGAGCCCCACTTGGCAGGATGAGTGGGACTTCCGCCCAAATGCAATAGGACTGACTGACCACATTTTGAAGTAAGTTAAGTAATATCCATTGCCATCTGAAATAGGAGTGGGGAATACATATGACTATTAAGTCCAAAGTCCAAGACTACCTAACTCCATCATGGAATAACACTCCGTAGGGAGCTCTCAGAGCCCCTTTTTTCTTTTCAGCAAAACAAAATGGTATAATTCACTTTGTTATCAGCACCAGAAAGAAGTGCACTGAAATATCCATTTCCAGTTAGCTGCAAAGGAAAACAAGAATCCCTCACTGCAATGCAATGCAATTCTCCAAAGTACACATGCACCTCAGATGAGTAAATGTTTCCCAGTCACTAGCTGGGAGGATATGTCATTTACACAGCCCTGTCAATCTCAGCCAAGGAAGCAGTGTATAAACTCATGTTTAATGTCAGATTTATACACATTTCTAGTTGCTAGTAAATGGCTACATTACATATGTTGTGTCAATTGATTTCTGTAGTCTGCCTTTGCACACATTTGCATAAAGACTCTTCAGACATATGCAAGGAGACATTAAATCAATGCAAATTGCTAGCTTATACCACGTGCAAACTGCATCCAGCATTCAGAGGAGAGGGAAACCATGTCCCGTGGTGTCAAAGGCATTCCAAGAGCATGGACTTCAGAGCCTCTTTTTCTGGGCACGTCATGAAAGCCTGGAACTGTGGGAGGTGTGTGCCTAATGTACACATAACACTATTCCACCCCCCCCCCACTCTATGCTGCCTCAATCACTTTCCCTCTCAACATCTGGTTGCTTGCTTTCTGTTGAGAATCTGGAAGCTGGTGGAAAAGTCAGCCCTGGACTATTGGAATGAAACTCTCTGCCCCTTCTCACTTTACCAACCATCTACTGTAACGCGCAATCCAGGAGTACAGGAAGTGTTTCTTACTGGAAGGCATCTTCCAGAGGGGCAGCTGTGTTAGTCTCTTGCAGCAAAAAACAACCAAGGGTCTTGTGGCACCTTCAAGACAGAACCAATTTTGTAACAGCAGAAGCTTTTGTGGACCAGTGTTTGTGCATGCATTTTGGAAAGAATGCATATATACTAGGAATAGTTTGTCCTGTTCTTCACCAAGCAACAGATGGCTACTAGCCATGAGGGCTATGCTCTGCCTCCACAACTGGAAACAGCAATGCTTCTGAATATCAGTTGCTGGAAACCACAGGTGTGTGTGTGGGGGGGGAAGTGCTCTTGTGTTCATATTGTGGGAGTGTTCAGGGAGGCAGGAGAGGATATATTGTTTAATGATATCCTTCCTAACTTGCACTGGCAAGCTCTATGTCTTAACAGAGTTTAAACATTCCCCTTTAAACTCACAGTGGTTTGCTTGTTGCAGGTTCGTCTGAACCACTCTATACAGTCATACCTCGGGTTGCAAATGCTTCAGGTTGTGCGTTTTCGGGTTGCACACTCCGCCAAACCCAGAAGTACCGGAATGGGTTACTTCTGGGTTTCAGTGCTTGCGCATGTGCAGAAGCACTAAATCGCACTTTGTGCATGTGCAGAAGCGCCAAATCATGACCCACGCATGCGCAGTTCGCAACCCAAGCATCCACTGTATAAGATTCCTGGTAAGATCCCTTCTTGTCTCTCTTAAAAAGAATATACACAACAATCTTATTAAAGTCAGTAAAAGAAAGTTTAATCACAGTATCATCAGTTCACAGTTAGATCCCTGGAGGCAGACTTGGGTTACAAAAGTATATATAAACGTGGAACTATCCCATAAGGGAGTTAGTCCCAAGTGACTGCAGAAAGGCAGTTGCTTCTGCTCACACACAGAGAGAAAACAAAATGGAGAAGAGAAAGGAGCAAAAGAAGATGGTGTGCTCCTCTTCCCCAGATTAGGCCACACACACTCAAGTCCATGCAGAGGAAGTTTGTCCCAGCTCAGGAGGAAACAGGAGGTTTACTCCTGGCTGGTACAAAGCATGTCCATTCTAGGAATGTTGTACTTGACTGCTATGTGTTTCACATCCCACATGTATGCTACCTGTGGGTTCATCTGGGTGGCCACTGTGAGAACAGGAGGCAGGAATAGATGGACCATTGGGCCTAATCCAGCAGAGCTCATCTTATGTTCTTATCAGTGCTATTTTTCTAGAAAAAGAGGTGCCGGAACTCACCATGAACGGCTCCCTCATTCTTTTAGAATGGTAATGGCTTGCACCTCATTAAACTAAACTGTGGCTTAATGTGAACAAGCAGCATGCTGCTATGAAGTTCTTGCAGCACTCCCCACTGCTCCTGCCATGCCACAGACAAAACAATACAGTGCTTGGTTTGCCTGCCATCTGAATCTGGGCTCAAACACCAGTCTGTTTCATCTGCAGGGCAGCTGGAGCAAGGGAGAAACACTGCAGGAACTTTTGAGCAGAGTGCAGAACACACTGCTCATTCACAATGAAGCACAGTGGTGGTGGTATTGTTGTTTTAATGTGACATGTGAACCAGACTGTTCAGTGCAAAATTTCTGAAGCAATTGCCATTCTCAACCCGGCTTCCTCCAAACAACCAAGATTTTGTCTGCTTTTGCAAAGATGGCACCTGAGGTAACAGCACTAAGAGAAAGGGAAACTGCAGATCACCATGGCAATGAATTTCACAGCAGATCAAGGCCCACAAGGGGGCAAGATAAGGAGGAAGGTACTCAGAAGAGGTGACAAAGGTCAGACACTAACTGCAATTTACTGAAGTTTCAGCATTTACCTCAGTGGAGGTCACATTACTTATGGCAGCTCCAGGTGACCATCTTTCTTTGGCCTTTCTGTTTGAAATCATCCACCAAGTCTTCACAACAGCAAGCTGAACATTACCACAACACGGGCCCAGCTAATTAGAGGCACATCAAAAAATGGGAAGCATCTGGGGGCCTTAATAAGGATTGAGCACATCCCATTTAGAACAGCAACACAGAACACTTCCCAAATGAAAGAAATGAATGCAGTTTCTATTTCTTATCCTTGATGGGGGCACAGTTGGATCCCGAGTTGATAGCTGCACAGTCTTTTATGGAGAGACACACAGAAAAACAGAGAAATAGAAAGACACCTCTGTAGCAAAAGAGTGACCTTGTCTGGATGTACCTGGATAGCATAATGCAAAAAAAGGGAGAAGTTCAAAGAGGTTCTCAGAATGAGTTGGTTTTTTAAGTGTCATAAGAGTGAGACAAAACACACACAAAACATAGCAATTTGGTTCTGGCTTATCTCTGAACCCATTGAAATCAATAATTATCTTTTCATTGGCTTCAATAAGATATTTAAAGCAACAAAAAATACTTTGTTTTTTTAAAGCTTTCTCCAAACTAATGAAAGCCAATGTAACGTAGCTGTGAGACAAGAGTTACAAGACCAAGACCAAAGATGCTGAGATTTTAAGGAGGTCCTTTTTCATGTGTTTTATTTCAGAGGTTCTTCCATATTGGCCCCAGAGAATGAGAAAGCAAAGAAGGTCATAGGATTCTTCTTAATGAGCCCAGATAATAGATGCTTTGTGAACTATTCCATTGCCAGGCCTGTTCACTGGTGGCATCAATGTTGTGAAATGTCCTCCCTGGTGAGAGTATTGGTATTCTGCTGGTTCTTGAAGACATGCCTGTTTAGACAAGCATTTCCCTGAGCCTGAGTCTTCTGCTTTAGATGCTGTTTTAACTGTTGCAATGATTTAATGAACTTGTTTATTATGTATTTTAATTAAGGATGTTTTAAGGTAGTTGTTTTATTATGAATTTCAATTATGGGTAACTATATTTTTATAATTGGTTTTACTCTTGTTGTTTTCCTGTTGGCTTTTATTTGTTTGTGAACTGCCTTGGCATTTCTTTTTTAAATGAAACATAGCATTTAAATTATTTTATCATCATCATCAACAGCAGCAGCAGCAGCAACAACAACAGGCTGTCAGCTACACTGCACACAATGAAGTAAAATTATGAGGATGTATCCCACTGAGAACTGGGGAGCAAACCTTTGATAATGGAATAGCTCCCACAATTGATACTTGCATGCAAGCTAGAATTTCCCTGCTTTGGTTCAGCATCTTCTGGTGACAGCAAACTGCATAATCACCATGATCCTACATTGCAGTTTTTGATGGACTCTTACAGTTCAGACCAAAAGCATGGGGAGAAATCATATAAAAAATTTCCTGTGCATAAAAAACTAGTGCATAAAAGAGCATAGTTTTAGCCAAGCCTTCTGCCTGACAGGGTAGCTTTCTATGTGCAAGAGGAGTAGTGGGAAAGACATGCTTTGTAAGCAAAATGTTTTAGGTTCAAAACTATCTTCAGGGAGGGGAAGAAGAAGAGGAAGAGGAGGAGGAGGAGGAGGAGGAGAGTTTGGACTTGATATCCCACCTTTCACTCCCCTTAAGGAGTCTCAAAGTGGCTAACATTCTCCTTTCCTTTCCTCCCTCACAACAAACACTCTGTGAGGTGAGTGAGGCTGAGAGACTTCAGAGAAGTATGACTAGCCCAAGGTCACCCAGCACCTGCATGTGGAGGAGCGGGGAAGCGAATCCAGTTCACCAGATTACAAGTCCACCACTCTTAACCACTACACCATGCTGGCTCTCAAAGATTCCTGCCTGAAATCCCAGAGAGCTATTGCCAGTCAGTGTAGACATTACTGAATTAGATGGATCAATGGCCTGACTACATATAAGGCACCTTCCTATTATATTATATTATATTATATTATATTATATTATATTATATTATATTATAATTGATTATTGCCTGCTTCACCCTAGCACAAAAGTACATGTTCCTTCATCTGAAGTGGTACAGCAAAATTTGCTGGGAAACATAGGTTAAGAGAGTTGTGTTGCACTCATGTCCTGCTAATGGTCTCCCCACAGGCTTCTGGTTGGCCACTGTGGGAACAGAGTGGGGCTGGATAGGCCATTGGTCTAATCCAGTAGGGTTCTTCATGTGTTCTTACACTCACCTGCCTGGGAGTAAGCCCAGGGAAGTTAATCAGATTTACAGCTGAACAGACATACATAGGATATAGCATTGGTCAGACAACATTTTCCTTGAAACATTGCACTTGAAACAATGTCTATTTGTCATGATGCAGAGGGGGTCTGTATGTAAAGTGAAACTCCACCCCCTTCCCACTTTTCTGAAGCTTTCCAAGCTGCTTCTTAAAAGCCACATGCAAGCAGGTCATAGGTTATGAAATGAATTGTCCTGCTTCAGGCTTCTGCTTCCAGTCTATCATAGTCCAGATGGCTGCCCTCCAGGAGAAGCAGCTCCAACTGGACTTGCAAGAAGGAAGGCTGTAAAATATTTTCATTCTAACAGGCAGTTTTTACGAGAAAGTAGAATACCACAATTGCATTTGAGTGCATTTACGTTTGGATTTATGGGGTGTGTTAAACTCTTTTTATTGGAATATCGCTAGATTTATTGAATGTTATGATTGGGTATAATCATACATAACAAACAACAACAGCACAACTTCATGTGGCTGTGCATGATTCCAGGATCTTGGGATTGCACTGTGCCAGTTAAGGAATGAGGGTTAGGAGCAGACTACCACTCTCATTTGAAAATGCAAGTTTCTAGACCTTAATACTACGGAGATAAACTTAAGGAAATGCATGGACATTGTGATGTGGAAGGAGAAGAAATATAACTTATCCATACTTTGCATAACACCTTATCCCTCCCCCCAAAAAAAAACAATTACAAGGAGAAGAATAAATTATGCAAAGCAGGTATAGAAGCACACTTGATTTACACAAATCATTTAAGACCATGAGGAAAAGCTAAAGTGTCTGGGGGTTTCTAGTTTGGAAGAAATATGACTAAATGGGAACATGAAAGAAGGTGATCAAATTTTAGAGTTTGGAGAAAATGGATAGGGAGAAGCTTTCGTTTCTCTCTATCCGAGAAATTGGGGTCACCTATTTAATTTAACTGGCAATAGATTCAGAAGAGACAAAAAAAAAATTACTTCATACATAGCAGAAATAATTTATGGAATTCACTTTTAGAAGATTTGGTGGCAGTCCTGAGCTTTGGTGGCTTTCAAAGGGGATGATAGGTTTTATTGATGGTTATTAGGCATGATAGATGGAATACCAAAATTCAGGGGCAGCATACCTTGGGATATCAGTTGGAGAGGGGCAACAGGGACATTTGAGAAAGGGCAGTGACCACATTACGAAACAGGACTCTTAACAATGCAATTCTAACCTTGTCTATTCAGAAGTAAACCCTATTGAATTCAGTGAGGCTTGCTCTCAGGTAAGCAGGGTTAGGAAAAGTGCTCAAGAGAAACTTCAGTCTGCCCCAGCAGGGTCTCCAGAAGATCATAAGAAGAGCTGTGCTGGATCAGAGCAAAAGTCTACCCAGTTCAGCTTTCTGCTTTCCAGCAATGGCTAATAAGGTATCTATGGGAAAGCCACACGCACACCATGAGCACAATAGCCTTCTCTTTCTTGGTTCTCCAGCAACAGCTACTCAGTGTCTCTGAACCAGGATCTAGGACAAGATAATCATGACTAATAGCCATTGATAGACTTATACTCCATGAACTTGTTGAATCCCCTTTCAAGGCTGTATTCTTACATCAGTCTCATTGGCAATAGTCAAGAGATGGCAAATGGTAAAGGATGATCACTGGTGGCCGGTGTCCATTGGGAAAGGTGGAGAAAGGTGGGAAAGGTGGAGCCAGAACCAATGACAGGTTAAGCCACCTTCTGACTAGTTGTAATTCCCTGACTGGTTGTAAGAATTCATGGTCATCCCACAAAGCTGAATGTTAGAAGATTCTGGACAGATAAATGGAAGTACTTCTTCGTGTAGTGCAGAGTTAAACTATGGAACTCATTCCCACAGGAGGCAGTAGTGGCCACCAACCCAGATGGCTTTAAAAGAGAATTGGACATTCAGCTCAGTTGGTAACTCGGTCAGTGAAAGTGTGGTGCTGATAACACCAAGGTTGTGGGTTTGATCCCCATACAGGCCACCTGCATATTCCTGCAGGGGGTTGGACATGTAGTCCCTTCCAACTCTACAGTTCTATGAAATTCATTGAGATAAAGGCTATCAGTTGCTACTAGTCATGATGGCCATGCTCCGTCCCTAATGCCAGAGGTGTTGTGCCTTTGAATACCAGTTGCTGGGACCTGCAGTTGGGCAGAGAACTGTTACACTCATATTCGGGCTTGCAAGGTACCCACAAGCTTATGGTCGACCACTTTGAAAACATGATGCCTGGCTAGATGGGTCCCTGGCCTGATCCAGCAGCCTTGTCTTATGTTCTTACATAAGAATGCAGGCAGGTGGCAGCTGGCTAGGGTCAGACTAAGATTGTTGGGGCAGGGCCCCATTTGCTCTAATGGACCAGCAGCCATTAGGGCTGAAGAAAACTACAGTGGTGCCCCGCAAGATGAATGCCTCGCAAGACGAAAGACTCGCTAGACGAAAGGGTTTTTCGGTTTTGCATTGCTTCGCTAGACGAAAGGGTTTTTCGGTTTTGCGTTGCTTCGCTAGACGAATTTCCCTATGGGCTTGCTTCGCAAGATGAAAATGTCTTGCACTTTTTTTTTTAAGCCGCTTGAAGAGGCGCAGTTGCGACGGACCGTACTTCGCAAGACGAAAAGCATCGCAAGACGAAAAGACTCGCGGAACGAATTATTTTCGTCTTGCGAGGCACCACTGTATAGCATGGCCAATGATGGGAATTGTAGTCCAGCAACATGGATAATCATAGAATTGTAGAATTGGAAGAGACACCAAGGGTCACCAACCCCCTGCAATGCAGGAATCTCAGCTAAAGCATCCATGACAGATAGCCATCCAACCTTTGCTTAAAAACCACCGAGGGAGATGGTGCTACTGTCAAACAGCTCTTATTGTCAGAAACTTATTTGTGATGTTTAGTTGGAATCTCCTGATGGTCAAGGAAGATGTGAATTGCAGTCCAATGACATTTGGAAGGCTATGGATTCTAGACGCCTGCTATAGACTTTTTAAAAAAGATACATTGTCATATATGAATTGGTATGTTAAAAAATGCTAGGTTGAAAAGTTGACAGATTGTGGCTCAAGCAAAGCATTTAATAAAGCCTTCCTAACTGCTCCTGGGAATGTATGGAGAAAATACTGAGTGGGATTCTGAACACCACCAGGCAACAGGGCCCGTGTGCCTCTTAGTGTGCTGAAGATTACCCATCCTGAGTGGCTGACCTCTTTCCACAGCAGAAGCCCACCCACTGTGCCAGTGTAATTCCCCGCACAAACACTCAAGCTGGCACGCCGTAGCACAGGATACGGTGGCTGGCACAGCAGGGGCACGGTTCGATGGAGAGAGCTAACAATGTATTAATAACAAGCCTGAGGAAACAAACAGCAAAACATACCTGCCAATCGTCAGAAGAAAAAGTTGCCCTCGGAAACAGAAATGTTTTATTACACTCTCGGTGCGTGTAGCGTGGAAAAGCCTGTTGCCACAGCAATGGGGGAGGAGAGGCAGCAATAAACACAGTTGTAAAGATGCGCGGCTAGAAGAAGACAGGCCTGATTGTGGACCGGTGACTGACAGAGGTGAACCAGCAGCTGTTGCTGTTGCATAAGCGTGAGAACAAGAGGTAGATGCCGAGAAGGAGGCTGTGTAGCTAAATCTGGTTTATGCTGGAGATGCCCAAAGTGGCTTTGGTGTGGGTTTTTTGTTTTTTTAAAGAACGTTGTATTTTTCACTACCTTTATCAGATGTTACTTCCCCTTCCCCAATCTGCAGGGAGGTGCAGGGAAGCATGCCATGCCCTCTCCACCCAGGGCAGATGCTGGCCCTATCACATCCCTGCCTATTCAAATAATATGGCCTGCACGGAATCCTTAGGTCAAAATCATGTGAACCATGATTTTGGCAGGGAGTTGCACAGGAAGGGTCACCAATCCAATCCTCTGCAATGCAGGAATCACAGCTAAAGAATCTCTGACAGGTAGCCATACAACCTCTGCTTTAAAACCTCCAGTGAAGGAGAGTCCACCATCTTCTGAGGTTTTAGTACATTCCACTGTCAAACTCTTACTATCAGAAAGTTCTTCCTAATGTTCAGCTGGAACTTATTTGAATATTCTGTCTGTCTCTGTGTTCTCATGAAAGGCTGGTGGTTGCTAGGAAGATAGGTGCACTTTCACTCGCCTCCACATGAAAGCCCAGATTAGGGTGAAGATATTGTCAGATTTGGCTAGGAACAGATGGATGTCTACAGTTCGCATCAGTCTGTGTCATTCTCACAAGTGTTCATGTACAAGTCCATTCGGTCCTATTTCCATATTAATTTGCAACTGTTTCAAAAACTGTTCAGAAATCAATATTTAAATGTGAGGTCTATTACAAAATATGAATTTTAAATACAGTACATATTCTGTCTCAATCTACATATTTTCAAACATACTTTATCCTAAAATACACTTTTCAAAGACATTTTGTACCCTTTTCTCAGGCAGTATGGCAAAATTTGGAGAACTACTTTCTGTTTTCCCCTGTAGGACTTTTTAAAAATTGTACTTTATTAAAAGTTTTCAACATAAAATACAATAAAAATCATACTAATCTAGAAAAAAATAAATAGAAAAAAGCAAGAATAAGGAAAGGAAGGAAGGAAATAAAGAAGAGGAGAAGAACAAAAGGAAATTGCAAAGTCCTCTATCAAAATTAAATCTTAACCCTTATTCCACACACAGAAGTGTGAACTCTCCCTGGGAGCTTTCCCACTCTTCCCCCCCCAGCCTCCCACCCTGGGAGATTGCCCTGTAGGACTTCTTACAGGGCTGCTGGTAAATGGCCTGAGAACAGCTTTCTGATAGCCTTAATTTCCCTTATGAACTGGGAACCAACAGCCCTTTTATTCTAGTAGCCCAGTGTGTGGAATCTGTGGCCTTCTAGATGCTTGCAGGAATAAAACTCCCATCATCCTTGACCACTGACCACGCTGTCTCTTGCTGATGGGAGCTGGAGTTCAACGGCATCTGGTTCAATGTCCTCACCCTAAAGGATCAAGTCTGCTGCTGAAGAATCCTTTTATACCTCCACTTATATTGGATACCTAGTAAGAAGCAATTAGGCTCATCAGCCTCTATGGCATGAACTGCCTAACAAGTCAAAAAGGGAAGGAATTGGCCATCATTAGAAAGACAAACAAATCTTACTGCAAAGCATGTTCTTGCTATGAAAGGGATAACATGCCAGAAACTCAATGAAATCCACTGGAAACTCTAGTGTTCCTCTTTTAGCACACAGAAGGTGGTTGGATACTGCTGGGCCAGCTGTGAGTGCTGAATCAAGAATAGATTAGATATATGTGGATTTAATTAGGGATTAAGTCTCTGAGAAAGATGGATGCCTATCCTTGATTGAATGATTGATGGATGAACGGATGGATGCAAGGAAATAAATGGGCAGAAACACAAGCAAGCTGCAGTTCTGTAGCACCATATAAAAGATACAGAATGAAGTTTCCTTAAAAAGACATATGCATCATTTTTTAAAAGTTTGCAGATCGCATGGTTGTGAAAGTGTGAGGAGAGTATCATAACAAAACTAATTAGGATATGCTAAACAAGATTTTTAGTGGTCAGAGTGTGGAGTGTCAATGTCCCAAAGAGCTTCTTGCTGCATCATCCACATGCATGCAGCATCCCATGAACGAAAGGACCGTCACAAATCTACTGCACATCACCTAACAGCAGACATCACCTAAAACTGTAATCATTCAACTCTAGTCATCAACAACTTCACATCAGCTGATGACCATAACATCCAATGTTGGCTTGCATGTGTGTATTGGGTCATCACAGCTCTACCAAGAACATACGGTCTTCCCTTGTGTCATCTCAAATACTGTACAATGCCTTTCACTGGAGCAAGTTCACACAAATAGATGCTAGTAGGTCCAGTCATAACATTATTATGCATTTGCGAATCAGGCTTGTATGATGTTTATGAAGGAAAACAAAAAGAAGAAGCTGTTTGGGAGGGCAAAACAGATGCTCCTATAGGAGGCAGTGATGGCCACCAATGTGGATGGCTTTAAAAGAGGATTGGGCAAATTCGAAGCAAACAAGGCTATCAATGGCTGCTAGTCAGAGTGATTCTGTTCTTTCTTCCCTGTCAGAGGCATCAGGCCTCTGAAAACCAGTTGCTGGGAATCACACATGGGCAGGGTGCTGTTGCACTCATGCCCAGCTTGCAGGCTTCCTACAGGTATCTGGTCAACCACTGTGAGAAAAAGGATGCTGGACTAGATATGCCTTTGGTCTGCTAAGGCAGGCTTGTGTTTCATTCTTAGGTTCTTATATAAGCCACATATCTCAGTGTGACAATTCATTTTAAAAAGAGAACCATGGCTATTAAAACCATGTCCTTTTCAAATCTGGATCAGGCCAATGGCCTATCAGTAGCCCTCTCCTCCATGTATTTTCCTAATCCTCTTTTACAGCCATCCAGCTTGGTGGCCACCACTGGCCATATAAAGCAAGCTATAAAGTTGGCACGTTCACAAGCCACACACAGAGAAACTCCTTCCCTCCCCCAATTCCAATGGTCACTTGTTAAAAACAAATAGCAAGAAATGCCAATGGAACCCAGGAAAGTGAGCAGAACCAGGGTGCGGATTTTATTGCACCAAGTATTGCAGGCTACAGAGAGATACTCGAGTCTGTCATGGGGAGCCTGCAAGGCAAACCCACCTTCAGCTCCAGCAATTCAAGCAGTGTTGGCTGTCAAGAGTGAGAGTGAAGCTGCGCTAATGAAACACTAAGCGCAATCATCTCATTCTCTCACATTCTGCAAGCTGTTCACAAACAGCCTCTTGAAATTCTCCACTTTATGGAGATAAATTGGGGAGACCATGTCGCAGGATTTATCCAGGCAGGAAGAAGGAAGAGGAGTCATTCCCCAGCAGTTCCCTGTGGGTGTGACACACCATTAGCAGTAGCAAAGTTTCCTCCGCCTTCCCCGTACCTTTTTCTTTTCTGGCAACCTGGACAATATTTTGCACCCCATCCTCTCTGCGATGCCCCAAATCTAGCGCCATTCTGAGGAATAAGCAGGAGCCACAATAAGTGATGGATAACATTCTGGGGGAAGGGGGCGGGAGGGAATCTACAAAGTGGTCTCATTTTCAGGAATATGGTGGGAGTGAGAGAAGTAAATAAATAAAAAAAATTCTCAGAAAAATGCCTCTGTGAAATTTTGGCTCAGATCTATATAAAAACAGGACTTTCAATGAAAAAGCTTAGCTTCAGGGAGGGGGGAATACTTCTTTTCCCCATTATCTGTGCCCCTTATGTCTACAAAGCATCAAAGTTACAGAATCAGTGATTTGCAGGATACTCAGATACTGCTGGGAGAATGAACCTACAGTTTTATAAACTATTTATTAGCCCCATCCCAGCGAGCTACATCAATACGACCATCGGTGAAGCAAAGCAGAGGCAATAAAAATTCCATCCATCCAAAAGCAAGCTGCATAAAAAGCAAATGGAGCCTCAGTGAAGCCTGGGATGGGGATTTCGTCTTGACAGCTTAAAGGGTCTCTCAATCTTTAAGATAACACTATTAAATACCCATGCGGTTTTTGTTTTGCTTTTTGGTTTATAGATGCACAAAGAAAAACACAGGGGAAGGGTTGCATCTCTTTCCAAAGTCATGACGACTCTGAGAAGACTGCCACAATACAGCACTATAATCATTGTTCCCTTAACACCTGGGGCTATTTATAGGCCATCCTAAGTATTTCAACTCTAAATTGTCTGAGACATCCAGTAGCCTTGAGGTGGTGTTGCAGGGACTTTTTAGAGCCTTCCCCAAGGCTCTGAAATGAACTCCCATAGGAAACATATCTCCTTCATAACTTTCTGAAAGCAATGGAAAACCCACTCTTTGGGAGAGTCATTCAGAAATGAATGTTGGTTGGTTATGGGGTGTCTGCAGACATTGATGGGATATATCTATATCTATATCTATATCTATATCTATATCTATATCTATATCTATATCTATATCTATATCTATATCTATATCTATATCTATATCTATATCTATATCTATATTGCTTTAGCATGATTCATTGGTGATCTCATTGTTAATTGGATTTTATGTTGTGCTTCAAATGCATCACCTTAATCCATGCCAAACATATTCTACTCCCTTATATGACTCCACTTCACTCTTGTAGCCTCTTATGCCTCCAACATAAGCCACATCTTACATTCAAAGCACTATGATACGACTTGAACAGTCTTGGATTCCCCCCCCCCCCCAAGGAATATTGCGAAGGGTAGTTTGTCAAGGCTTCTTAGAGTTGTTAGGATACACCCTATTCCTCTCACCCTATTCCATTCCCAGAGTGGTTTATCAATCCATCTTCATAGGGAAGATATTAGATACTGTAGATAACAATAGGCCATACCGACGGGGTTTTCTAATTGGTGCGAGCAATTAGAATTCGTGCTAACATGCCAACGTCCCTTGCCAATTTAGGAGAAGGGCAACTGCTAGTGACAGAACACCTGCTTTTCATGTAGAAATCCCCTGGTTCAATCAACAGCATCTCCAGCTGAGGATGGAAATGTTCCCTGCCTGAAACCCTGGAGAACTGTACAAGTCAGTGTAGGCAAAACTGAACTAGATGGACCAGTGCTCTGACTCATTATAAGACAGCTTCCTTTGTTCACTTTCTGGGGGTCTACTCCCATAGCATATTTTCTTGCTTTATGTCAGGAGTGGGGTACATTCAGGAGTGGGCTACCATTAGGCCGGCAAGGCATCTGGCTAGGATGCAGTACTGACCTTTGAGGGGCATGGTTTTATACAGGTTAGCTTTTTTTGTTTCTTACAAAATTCTGATAATATTTTACTTCTATATTATATTTTGAATAGTTTTCTCATTTCTACAAAAAAACATGAAAATTTAAAGTTAGCCAATTTGGTGAATTTTTGTGCAAGGAATAACCAGCTACAAAAATATATAACATGGGGGACACCTGGCTTGCCAATTGTACATGAGAAAAGGATCTAGGGGTCTTCGTAGACCCCAAACTCAACATGAGTCAGCGCTGTGATGCAAAGACAAAAAAAAAAAGAACCCTAATGCTATTCTAGACTGCCTCAACAAAAGTATAGTGTCTTATTATGTATTCTTATGTTGTGAACTGTCCTGTGATTTTCAGATGGAGGATGGTACACACATTAAATAAATAAGGAAATAAGGAAATAAGGAAATAAGGAAATAAGGAAATAAATAAATAAATAAATAAATAAATAAATAAATAAATAGCTAGCTTTGCCTGGGGTGCAAAGTAGCCTGGCACTGGCACTGGGTACATCTGGCCCTCTAGATACTGCCAAACTCCCATCAGTCTCAGCCCACATGGACAATGACCAGGGATGAAAGGGACTTTAGCTACTGACTGCCCACCCCTGTTCTTCATTTTATATACTACGTCTACGGTAAATCCGCCTTGAGAATGAGACACAATATCTCTTAAAGCAGTGTGTCACCCTCTCCCATTCCCCGTGGTAAGCAGAAGGCAGGTCAATACATTGTTGGTTACGTTGATTAACGTTTCCAGGCAGTGCTTCCTTGAGCTGTCTCTAAAACGCATCTCAATGAATGGCATCACAAATCGCCCTGCCTTTCTACCTCACTGCACCTATCTGGTGAGATAATATGCAGACTGGAGAAAGAAGCGACAGACTGTGAAAGAGCAGTGGAGAGTTATATAAGGACACTAAATCTTGCCCAGTGGCCATCTGGCCCACTGTTTCTTCATGTTGCCGTCACAGCAAGTGATATTCACCGGAGCAAAGGGACACAGTGGAAAGTATTCTGAGATGTGGGACAAAACCCCAACAAGGTAGACTGTTCATCCTCGGGGTTAGATAGCCATTCACAATGAAACAGCTTAGAATCTGAAGCACAACTTGCAATGGCGGGTGGAGGCAGGTAGTGACTTAGAACAGGGGCACAGAATTTTTTTCAGCCTGAGAGCTGCATACACA
This sequence comes from Podarcis liolepis, assembly GCF_965112155.1. NCBI lineage: Eukaryota > Metazoa > Chordata > Lepidosauria > Squamata > Lacertidae > Podarcis > Podarcis liolepis. Next base: position 25,402,347 of record NC_139567.1, on the reverse strand, counting down.
GAAGTGCTAAATTGTGCTCTGTGCATGCACAGAAGCACTGTATCCCGAGCCGCGCGTACACAGACGCAGTGCTGCGGGTTGCGAACACTGCAGGTTGCGAACGTGCCTCCCGCATGGATCACGTTCGCAATCCAAATGTCTGCTATACCTTGGAAGTCGAACGGAATCCATTCCCAAAGTCTGTTTGACTTCCAAAATGTTTGAAAACCAAAGTGTGGTTTCTGATTCCTCCTGCAGCCAATCAGAAGCCACGGAAGCCCCACTGGATGTTCGGCTTCCAAAAATAGTTCACAAACTGGAACAGTCACTTCCAGGTTTGTGACGTTCGGGAGCCAAAATGTTCGGGAACTAAGCTGTTCGACTTCCAAGGTAAGACTGTACTTCCCTCACAGTGTATCGTTTCCATTGTTCCCCTTTGCTTGTATCTTTCTCCACTGGAAACAATGCTGGACAGGTAAAGCTGTACTGTCATTGGGCTCCACAATAAGGAGTGGCAGGGGAATGATTGAATGACCAGTTTATAAAGAGCTTCCCTCTTTCAGTTCACCAAGTGGGAAATGGTTCTGACCAGTGCTTTTTTTCTGGGGGGATGCAGAAGTATGCATACCCCTAAACATTTTGTGAATCTTTGTACTTTTGTCCATTTACTGTATTTATTTTTCCTGATTTGAACTATAAAATGGTGATTTTCTTGCGTCAAAATGAGAGTACCCATAAAAAAATTTTTAAAGCACTAGTTCTGAGGAAATGTGGAACCCAGTGCACTGTTTGGGTGTATGTTGGACTTGCAGATGGATACAAATATGGTCGGTATAGCCTTGCTGCTGGGATGATCTGCTTTTGTGGAGATCACACCCACATCCAATGTCATTCAGTAACACTCAAAACTGGTAAAGATTTTGTCACATCAACTACCCAAGCAATTTCCAAAGAATAATGCATTAACCTTTGGGGTCATTGAAACAACAAGAGATTGTGAAGAGCTCCAAAAGGGCCTCTCCAAACTGTAAGCTTGTGTGGTAAAATGGCAGATGCAATTCAATGTAAATAAATTTAAAGTGATGTCGGCACAATAGACACTCGTGTGGGTTGAACTGATGGTGACTGAGCAGGAATGAGACCTTGGGGTCATAGTAGATAGCTCTATGAAGGCATCAGCCCAGTGTTTGGCAGCTTGAAAAAGGCAAATTCCATGCTAGGGATCTTTAGGAAAGGAATTGGTAATAAAACTGTTTATATAATGCCATTATACAAATCTATTGTGCAATCACACAATACTATTGTGGAATACTGTGTACAATTCTGGTCGCATCACCTTAAAAAGGATATTGTAGAATTGGAAAAGGTTCAGGAAAGGGCAACCAAAATGATCAAGAGAATGGAGCAGCCCCCTCTGAGGAAAGGTTGCAGCATTTGGGATTTTTTAATTTAGCGAAAAAGTGAGCAAGAGGTGACATGATAGAAGCTGATAAAATTATGCATGGCATGGAGAAAATGGATAGAGAAAAGTTTTTCTCCATCTCTCATAACAGTACAAATCATGGACATCCAGTGAAGCTGAGTGTTGGAAGATTAAGGACAGATAAAAGAAAGCACTTCTTCCCCACAGTGCATAGCTAAACTATGAAACTCACTCCCATAGGAGGCAGTGATGGCCACCAACCTAGATGGCTTTAAAAGAGGATTTGACAAATTCATGGAGGAGAGGGGTATTAATGGCTACTTAGCTATGGTGGCTATGCTCTCCCTCCATGACAGAGGTAGCAAGGCTTCTGAATACCATTTGCTGAAGGACAATGAATGGGGCAATGCTACTATGCTTGGATCATGCTTTCCCACAGATATCTGCTTGGACATTGTGAGAACGCTGGACTAAATGGGCCATTGGTCTGATCCAATAGGCCAGGCATGGCCAAACTCAGCCCTCCAGATGTTTTGAGGCTACAGTTACCACCATCCCTGACCACTGGTCCTGTTATCTAGGGATGATGGGAGTTGTAGGCCAACAACATCTGGAGGGCCAAGTTTGGCTATGCCTGCAGTAGGCTCTTCTTATATTTTTAACTGACAGCACATAATGTCATTTTTTAATTGTAGCAGATGGATCAGGATAGAAGCTACTTTGCTGAAGCTAAGCAGATATGGACCTGATTGTTGGCTTGGAATAGCCTTGAGAAGGTCATTGTCTCTCACCTTAAGTCATTTCACAGGGTTCTTGTGGAAACAAAACGGAGTAGACCAGTGTTTCCCAACCACTGTTCCGCGGCACACTAGTGTGCCGCGAGATGTTGCCTGGTGTGCCGCGGGAAAAATTAAAAAATTCGAAAGATATTTTTTTTTAAGTCAAATTTTCGATTGGGGCGCCGTCACTAGATGACCCCTGGGGTTCCCTCCCTCCCTCCCGCTCTGCGCCTCCCTCCTCCTCCTCCGGGGAGGCCCTTCCTGGCTCTCGGCCAAGGCTTGGCGGCTGCCACTCACTCACTCGCTCGCCCACCCGTCCCTCCATCCCTGCACCCGGCCTCTCCCCCTCCGTCCCCGGCGCGGGGGCTGCCGGGATCCGTAGTCCCCTTGCCCTTGGGCTCCGCGCCCGCGCGGGGTGCGCAAACTACGTTTCCCAGCGTGGCCTGGCGGGCTGGGCGTTTTGTTTGAAGCGCTCTTCTCCCGGCCATGGAATGAGCGCAGCGGCGGCCGGGCGGGCAGGGGGTCTTCCGCGCAGACCCCGCGCAGCCTGCCTGCGCCCCCGCGGAGATCGGGCAGCAGGATGGAGCCCGGGGATCCCCGCGGAGGCAGAGCGGCGGAGGCGGAGGCTGCCCCCCAGGTACGGCTGCGTCGGGGGGGTGTTTATTTTTGCAATGCTGCATCCGCGCCGGAGGGGACGCATCGGACCGCGGGGAGACCCCTTGGCGGGCGTGCAAGGCAATGCATGCGTGCAGGCGTTGCATGGAGTGCAGTGCAATGCAATGGCAACGCGGCGCCCTGCATGCATGCATGCAACTTCCACCGGCGCTCCGGACTTGGCAGGTGAGGGGGGTCCCCAGTGGGCGGCAGAGAGAGCCGGGAGGGCGAAGGGGAGCCGGGGGGAGCAGCGCTGCTCCCCGAGCCGAGCCCGGGGGGAAACTTCGACGTCGTTGCGCCGGGTGTTGGAAGCGGAGGCTGGCGGGGGCCCCTCACCTGCAAAACCTGGTCGCCTCTCATATATTTCGTGCATTGCATTCATCGCCCGCTTTCTCCTCCAAGGAGCTCCCAGGGGCGCGCGTGGTTCTCCCCGTGTTATCCTCGCAACAACAGCCCTGCGAGGTGGGTCAGGCGAGTGGCCCAAGGGAGCACCCAGGGATTGTCCTGGCCAGGTGGGGTGATTTGAACCCTGCTCTCTGCCCGGTCTTCGTCCTCATTTAGCCCCCACATGTGCATAACTGTGCATGACTGAGGTTTTCCCCCCTCGTCTTGGCTATGGTGTGAGTCTGTGCTGTTAATTAATGGGGTTCTGCCTTCGGAGAAGATGAGCCAGCCCTCAAGGAGGTGATTATGTAATTTGCTAGCAATTCATGTCCCTCCCGGCGTGACGCTGCGCGCTGACGTCACGGGGCTGTAATGGTGGTGTGCCTCAAGATTTTTTTCATGAAACAAGTGTGCCTTTGCCCAAAAAAGGTTGGGAAACACTGGAGTAGACAACAGATAAGCTCTACAGTTGTGGTGTGTGTTGCTATAGCCTATCAACTCTATGAAGATGCTTGGACAGAAGAAACTGGTATGGCCCAAACTTCTAGAAAGAAACCAAGCTCAATTCTCAGTAAGATTCAAAGACATACTCTTGGATATATTCGATTGCAAAATAAAATAAATAAAAATTCATACATGTTGTGGTTACTTTTATATGCCACAGAATATAGCAATGTTATCAGTGCTGATCGAAATATTTCCTTTTTAGGTTTTGAAGTAAAGGGATTATTTTTTGACTCCGAGATGCAAGGCTAACACACAGGCCCCTAAAAAAAGAGCAGCCCATTGTCTAGAACCAGACTGTGAAATGAAAATATAGACACCCCAAAGGAGTAATCACATACAATCAGAAACACAGGGCAGGGGGTGCGCCTAAGCAGCACTCTTGGGATCATCCAGTTGCTCCAGCTTTATCAAAGACATACAAACACAAGATGAGTTTATATTAACTAGAGCACTAGAAACAAAAAGGAGTCAAGCAAACCAACACCATGCCAGGTGTAAACAGTGTGGAAAAAGGCATTGGGATGGACACAATTCAGAGAAAGTAAAGTCCACTGGCAGTGCATTTCTATACATGTCTACTCAAAAGCAAATCCCATGAGTTCAAGAGGATGCACTCCCAGGTAAGTGGGCATAACATTTCAGACTGAAAGTCTATTACAAAGCCTATTACAATTGATAAGATCTGAGCACTTAATTGTATGCTTACGTCTCGTGCATTTATAAAGCACAGCCTCCCCTCATATTTTTCCAGCAGCTATACCACCAGTCAGATTTATTTATTAAAGTATATGCTATGAAGCCAGACAGTTAGTTTGGCTGCCTTTGGAAACTTTGTGTGTGCCCCCCCCCCGCCCAAAAGTAAAAACAGAAACTTATGAAACTGAGGCAATAAGGCACATCCCTATACCGATTATTGAAACTAAGACAACAGCATCTGCCTTTACACCGGGACTTTCAGTTTGCATTCAGACATATATATAAAACCCCAAGATTGGAACAAAAACTATTTTTATTAAGCCATTAACAGTGCAATCCTACACATGCCTACTCAAAAGTACATCCTTTTGATTTCAGTGTGGCTTACTCCTTAGTAAACTGGTGTAGGACTGCAGCCTACAGAATTCAGCAGTTTCGAATGTTCCCTTGGCCTGAAAGTGGAGATGAGTGCCACACCCCATAGCTGAATTTGACTGGACTTAATCATCCAGGGGTCCTTTACCTTATTCCAGGAGAAGCTGAAGTGGTCTCACCAGATATTATTGGACTACAACTCCCTTCATCTCTGATCACGCTGGCATGGGCTGATGGGAGTGGGAGTCCAACAAAACATATGGAGGGCAGAATGTTGGCTACCCTTGGTACAGTATATCCTAAAGCAAGTGGTGGCCAAATTCTTGAGAGCACCCTTTTTTTCTCCAGGCATGCGCTGGGAGTGGACATCTTCACAAAGTCACCTAGCAGTAAAAACTTCGGTTATTGATCTTTTGCACATGGGTGCAGCACACTATGCACACAAATATGCATGTATACATAAAGCATTCAAAAATGAGGTGCATCTTTAAAATACACTGAGCTGTTCTTCTTACAACCTGAAGGAACTTTGATAGGGGAGACCACAAAATAGCTTCAGTGTCTGCCCAGTAGGCTGGCAGTCATGTGTTTGCTCTGAAAACAGCTATTCTAACAACAGAGTCCTATGCAAATCTACTCAGAAGTAAGTCCCATTTAGCACTGTACTATAAGATATTTCCCCCTTATTATCATTGCACAAAGCATGTGGTTCCCCCCCCCTCCGTTCCACAACCCCAAGATATTGTCAATCTTTTGGCATGTGATTGCACAACAGCAGAGAACTTGGAGGGGGAAATTTGCCATATGCACTTCAAGCAGCTGTCTACAATACAACCCATATCCACAAACTGCAATTCCAAGGTCCTGAACCTCTCCGAATCCCAAAGAGCTATGCTCAGCCCAAAACACAGATGAGAGACAGCTCTGCCAATCCAGGATGCAAGTCCAGCCCTCAAGCCAGCGAACTGTGAATGAAGCCTTTTGTAGCCTCCTTGCTCTTGCTCTCCATCCCTCCCTCCCTCTCTCCACAAACCGGCAAGGGGGGGGGGCAGGCAGAAGCAAATGAAAGAAAATAGTTTTACCCAGAAACAAAAAGGAAACCGAAATTCGGCTTTACCTGCCAGGGAACTGCCAACAGGGGTGAAGCAGAGGATGTTTTACATCCTTACATCTGGACTTTTCATGAAGTTCAACAATAAGCAAATGCCACTTACCTGTAAGAAAGGGAAAAAAGGAGGGGAAGAAAGAAAGAAAATAGGATGAAAAATTAAAAGCAAAAGTTCACTGAGTTTTCATACACCAGCATGAAGCACATTTTTTAAAGCAACGGGGACTTTAACGCAGTTCCAGGTTTGAGGAGTCACAAAGAGGCAATGGAGTTTTAAATATACATTGGTAAAGGTCAGTGTGAATGGCATATATTCTTGCAAAGGCCATCTTGTGTGTGGTTTGTTTTCTTGTTTATTTCAAAGAGGCTCATTTAGCTGAATCCCTCCTCCCCTTCCTGAAGTTGGCTCAGAGGCAGAACTGTAGGCTGCTGTTCTTGCCTGCATTTCTCTGATTCAAACTAGAAGTTGTCCCAAACATCAGAAAAGAGAGGAAGAAGAAGAGGAAGAGGAAGAGGAAGAGGAAGAGGAAGAAGAAAGGAACCTTAAGGCACTTATGTCCCCTCATTGCTTATGTCTAGGGGGACCTATCCACATTCTGATGACATTATCTCTTTCCACAGACCCACTCCCAGTGATGTAGGGGGTCAAAGATCCATTACTATTTCTGCAGGAGGTTCCCTGCTGGGTCCCTGTCTCTAGCATCCTAGAGCTGACCAATCAGCATGAAAGGAGACCTTCTGAGCCACTGCATGCTGCAAAGCCAAGTATTTAGAAATGTTGAAAACAAGAAGGTGCTCCAGTTTCAAGAGAATGGTGTGCAAGTTCTGAAACATACAATAGTACTTAATGGGAAACACAAAATAATTTGCCTATATACATGCACAGTAGATCTAGCTGAAAGGCAACACGTGGATACTGATTACAGTACTGCAATGCATCTATGAGTATGACAATAAAAGAATCATGATTATTATGTTACTGTATAATTTTGGAAGGTTGTATAATCTTAGAAAGGGTGTGGCTGTGACTATTGTGAAAGGACTTCTGAATCTGCCACCACACTACTGCCCATTCCACATCATTGGCAGCTGCCAAGGCAGGAATGCATGGATATGTAGAATACTGTGATGTCAACTAGGAACAGGGAGGAAATTCAACTTTGCATGTATTTCGCTGAGAAACTACCTACTTCTCCAACCAATACATGGACCAACACAGGTATCCTTCAAAAGTTGAACTTATCCAAACTTTGCAATGTAGTTCTCTAACAAAGATTTAGAAAAATGCATGTATTGTGGAGAAGTGTACACAGAAATGAATATCTCATTGAAAATAACATACAGAAATGCATTGTATGTGGGGAAATTGCTTGCAAAAATGGGTACATTAGACAAATCTGCGAGACAAAAAAAAATGTGTACATTAGGAGAAATTCCCACCAAAATGCTGATGAATTTTGATGAGGATCTAAAGCATGCACACATGTGTGCACATGCATGCACACGCATGCACACTGCTGCGAAAGCATGGAAAAGTAAAATTAATAATGGGAAATTTACCAAGTAAGAGAACTAAAATTGACAGATAGGATCTAGTCAGTACAAACATAAGCTCTACTCAGTTTTATTGAGAGTGTGAGATGTGAGGGAGCTGTACACAACGTGCATTTGGCACAGTGTCCAGTTTGACCCTTTTTATTCTCTATTTATTTGCTTGTTCCAAAGCCGCAGGGTCTGCAGCAACACACATTTTAGTAAACGAAGAAGCCTAAGATCCCACAGCTCAGCCCCCTTAAAGTGCTCACAATCTGATTGATCCATACAATCCTGCGCTCCAGTATAAAGAAACTGAACTGTTCTATATGATGGTTAAAATTTTGTTTGTTAGAGAGAAAGGAAAGTGTCTCCCATGTTTATTCTGAAGTTTCAGGGAATTCAATAACACTTATTCCCAAGGAAGTATGCACAGGCACTTACATACTGAAGCAAGTCTCATTGTACTCAGCGCGATTTGTGTTAGAACTAACATATATATGCAAAATAATAGGCTGCAGAGGCATTTCTTAAGTGACATTAAAAGCATCTTTTCAAAGCTTCTCACATACTTTGTGAATGATGGTGATTTTAGATGCATAGGGAGCTAGTGCCTGAATAAATGGAGGGATGTGCATTAATGCAGATTTCCATAGACCCTGTAATCTACAAATAGGTCTTTTGTGCCACCTGCATGGGGGTACACACTTAGCTCATGACAAATTTACAGTGCGATGTCACCTAGCCACAGGTGAATCCTTGGCAACTTCTGTGAATCATGGGAAATTCCACCCATGGGCTCATGAACAATTCAAAAGACCACTCTTCACAATGTTGTATGTTTTAAATTATACAAAGGCTGCTAAGACTGATAGGAACAATGGGGTTGTTAAAAATACATTTAAACCAACAACAACAACAACAACAACAAAAAGAGAAAGGGGTGTATGCAAGGAAGCAGCAGAGGGATGGCAACAGGAGGAGAGATGCTAAGGATTAAAAACTCAGTGTGGAATATCCTCAGTCTCTTCAGATATCTGGCACTTTGCATTTCAGATGCCGAACAGAGCGAAATGACTAAAAAGAAAAATAACACACAAAGGTGGTGGTGGGGAACAGTCTGATGAATCTATGCAATATCTATATTTTACTATTATGAATGTATGCCATTTAAAATGGTTCCTGAGACTCTTTGAATTGAATTAAAGTCATTTTAGGGCTTTTGTGATGTCAAATATATTTTTGTGTTTGCTTGATGATCCTGTTTGAGCCATTCCAAAGCTGTTTAACATGTGTGGTGCACCAAATGTTTCCTAGACATCTGGGGAGCAATTGCTGATACCTCCAAATGCCTGTTATTAACTGAACGGAACTCTTCATTTTATAATTAATATGTGCTCAGACGTTTCCATTTTCAGTCAGCATGCAACCATGTATCACCTAAACTTCCTAACCTATAAAATGTCCAGATTGTTTTTTAAAAAAGGTTGAGAGCCCAGCTCATGCCAGCTGTGAATACCAGGCGTTACAGATGCCCTCCAGGCAGAAGATGAAACTTTGATGGGTTAACTTGAGGAAGGGAAAGCAGGTGGGGAAGAAGAAAGCTTCAGATCAGATAGGTTCAGTCAGCTAAGACAGATTCACTTCCTAAGCCAGTGTTGGCCAAACTTGGGTCTCCAGCTGTTTTTGGACTACAACTCCCATCATCTCTTACTTGTAGGACCAGGGGTCAGGGATAATGGAAGCTGTAGTCCAAAAACAGCTGGAAACCCAAGTTTGGCCAACACTGCCCTAAGCTGAAGATGCAAAGGGTTTTACAGGGTGGTACTCTGAGTACACTCCCGTTGCTCGGTCCCTGCTCCTGCCAACCCAGCAGTTTGAAAGCACATCAAAGTGCAAGTAGATAAATAGGTACCGCTCCAGCGGGAAGGTAAACGGCATTTCTGTGCGCTGCTCTGGTTTGCCAGAAGCAGCTTGGTCATGCTGGCCACATGACCCGGAAGCTGTCTGCGGACAAACGCCGGCTCCTTCGGCCAATAAAGCAAGATGAGCGCCGCAACCCCAGAGTCGGCCATGACTGGACCTAATGGTCAGGGGTCCCTTTACCTTTACCTTTACTCTGACTTGCAACCATTCACTGCAGCACAACTAGGTGACCTCTCATTGGGCCTGTTACCTTCTCAACAGAGAACCTGCATGGCAGTAGACAGACATACCGTAGGTAACTGATAGCCTGATACAGCTGGCTTCAAACCCTGCACCTGAAAAGTTAAAAGCATCCAACTGAGATTCACCAGCCAGCAACCACCCCAGATAGATCCTCTGAGAAGCCACCTCTGGAGGGAATGGTTATGGTATTTCCAGGATGGGTTTCCCTATCTCGAATCCAGGGAAGGTCTACAGCAGTGTTACCCAAACTTGGGTCTCCACTTGCTTTTGGACTACAATTCCCATCAACCCTGACCACTACTCCTGCTAGCTAGGGATGATGGGAATTGTAGTCCAAAAATAGCTGGAGACTGGCCTAAAAATAGCTGGTCTACAGCGTGGGTCATAGCAGCAGCATGCTGCACTCAGCCAGACCTGTTGGTTTGTGTTGCCTGTGCAGTGTATGTAAAACGTTCTCTTGGTGTGGTGATATAGTCAAAAGGCTCCTGGGTCCCATGGGAGTGAAGTGAAGGCTGAAGGAATGAGGGTCCTATATATTAAGAGACCCCACAGTGAAAGATCAGAATAAGAAGAGTCCTGCTGGATCATGTTATGGGTCCGTCTGGTCCAGCACTTCATTCTCACTGTGTTCAACCAGCTGCACCACAGGCAGAAATGAAGCCTGCACTTAGCCTGCACTCTTAAGGAAGCTAAGGATGAATTTCTAGGGCATTCATGAGCCTCAAGAACCCTGAGGCTGCCCTGAGCAAGATGCAAGTGTTTCAGCTGGACCACAGCTGGTCAGAAACTCACTGTATAGCAAAGCTGGAGAATCTGTGGCCCTCCAGATGTTGTGGAACTACAATCTCCATCTTTTCTAACCATTGGCCTGCTGACTTGGGCTGGTGGGAGTTGGAACACAACAACATAAGGAGGACCACAGGCTCCCCATCCCTGCAATAAAGTGTGTTATCTTTACAACCACCAGCACTACAGGTTACAATATAATACCAACATAAAAGTATGTTTGTAATCATTTTATTAAATTTGCCATTCACCTTTATATTAAAAGAATTAGCAACATTAGAATCCTGTTGACTTTGTTTTGCAAAGTCAGTTTTCATCTATTCCATTTAATGTTTACATCAAAAGTCTTTGCACATGTTTTATCTAAACATTATTTCAGAATTGAAACCATTGTCTCCAACAGCTTGCCTAAACAATCCCATATATTGAAGGTGGGGAACCCATGGCCCCCCAGATATTGTCGAAGTACAACTCCCATCATCCCTGACCACTGGCCATACTTCCTGGAGTTGGAAACCAGCAACATCTGGAGGGTCACAGGTTATCCACCCTGGTCACATACAATACCAACTCCTTGTCCTTGGAGATGCATACACACTCTACGCTGCAGTCCTATAACAGTGAACTCAAGATATACTTTTGAGTTTGTCGGAGGCAATAATGCTTCTGAATACCAATTGCCGGAAAACACAGGAGGGGCAACCCACAGGGAACTAAATGGGTCACTAGCTCGATCCACCAGGATCTTCCTATCTTCTTATGCTGTTTATGCATGATTAGATTGCAGTGTTGGAATACATGAGGATATAATCACCAATTATTTATAATAAAGTGTCCTTTTTCTTGCATAATGCTTCTCTTTTATTTGCTTCCAATATTGCTTTTGTCAATGCTCAGGATATAATTCCTGTTTATGTGGCTTAATATGTATGCAATAACTGACCAGTTAAATATCAGAAATACAATTTACATTTAAAGGAAAGCACCATTGCAGTCTACATGGTGTTTACCCTAATAATGCTCTTCACAGAGGTATTTGCAAGACAAATGGTTTCTTTGCAGGAAACAGCAGCCTTTCCTTCACTGTATAATGAGGATCCAACAAACAAAACTGAGCTATGAATGTTTTTGCCGGTTTCTTTGCCAGCTGTTGCAAGCCCCAAGGTTTATAAATACCAAGGGAAGGACTTGCATTAAACTTTGACCAAAAGAATATGAAGAGGAGGAAAATAAAATCCCCACCAGCTTCCTCATAATCCTCTAAGAAATCACAATTAGAAAATATTTGAAGCAAGGAAAGCTCATTTGGCAGAAAGAGCAAGAGAGAGAAAATGATTCTCTATGCAGAAATAGTAGCTGATTCTCCTCAATAGCATGTTGATGTTATTGGCTGAAAACGCAGACAGCGCTTTGGTTCCCTTTGTCCTTGCTGGTGGGGTGGGGTACAGGAAGAGCATTTGCTGGTGGGTTTTTAATCCCCCTGGCCTTGTTAAATGTTTGATTCCTGGCCTCCCCTCCTTGATATTTGTGTACAATGCAAGATGTGCTTTCACACTCGATGGTAAACCAAGTGCTTCTAATGACATCTTGGCTTTTTTCCCAGTCAATTCTGAGACTGTGAACCCCGGGCTCCTTTTTTCCAACACTTTATTTGCTGGGAGTTTGGATGTTTGATTGATCTATACAAAGCTGTTTTATCCTTCTTTAAAGGAAATCTGGAAGTTGATGTCTCCAGGGGAACTGAGAAAGCCCTGAAATCTAACAGCGTAGAGATGAATAAGCTTTGGGACACACCCCGAGGTTCTGCTGCGTTCCTGCCCCTTATACATGTTTGCTCTGGGGCAGAGGTAGTGGACCTTTCCAAGCCAGAGGGACCTATTCCCTTCTGGGCAACCTCCCAAGAGCCAAATGCCAGTGGTGGATGGGACCAGAGGGAAAAGTGGGTGGAGCAACAAGTCTAAAGATTTTCTTTAGTCGCTGGGCTAGTTCCCCCCCACACTCACATGCACCTCTTTATCTGCCACTTAGACAAGCCAGAGACATTATCAGAGTTCAAGGACATAGTCTAGCCAAGCAAAAACACCTGAAAAGGCCAGAGAGGGGTGTGCATGTAAGCCCACCAGCAGAGGAAGGGACCCCCATAGGACACTTTGTTCAGAATCCTCTCAAACCTGGAGGTGGTCCTGGGATCACCTGCCTCTGATTTGGCTAAGAAAATTTCTGACTGATTCTTCATTAGGTAATCATCATCGTCATCGTCATCATCCCAGAGCTGGGTACAGTGTAATAAACATAATAAACATAATAAATAAACATAATAAAATGTAAGTTATATAAAACTGTAGCTCAGTGCTAGAGCATCTGCTTTCAATCCCTGGCATCTCCAGGGGAAAAGACCACTATCTGCAACTCTGGAAAGCCACTGCCAGTCAGTGCAGACAATACTGAGATAGATGGGCCAATGGTCTGAATCCATGTAAGATAGCTTCCTGTGTCTCTAACTAGGAAACCTTTAACACATCAACAGCAGCAACAACAGACACAGATTTAGTATATCATTCTCCACCGATAATGAGTTAGCCACAGGCCTGGGTGCAAAAATGTTATTTCAACTGTCGCTGAAATGCATTTTTAACTAGCACCATCTTTTTACAAACTATGCCTCAGGAAGCTTCATAATACTAATTTGTTTATTGCATTTGCTAGTGGCTCAATAACCTAGATTATGTGGGCAATGTACATTTATTTATTTTTTTACAATTTTGTCTCCAATGATTTCCTCCAATGAGCTGAAGACAGTGTGCATAGTTCTTTCCCCACTTTCTCTCCACAACAGTCTTGGGAGGAAGGCTCATAGCTGAGTGGGGATTTGAACCTTCCAATCTCAATTGATTTACACCATACTAGATCTTAGCAAATTAAAACCATCTAAAAATTAAATCCAATTACAATACACACTAGAATCCGATGAAACACAAAGCAGGATCAGAACAGAGAAGAAGCAAATACAAAGCACAATAATAGAATCTACTATCAGAGAATTAAAAATAATCCTGTGAGGGCAGAGAATAGTATTTTCCATTTTGTGTGTGGAGGATGCCATTTCCCGCCAACAATGCATCAGAAAAACATTGGGCTGGGGGCATTGTGGGGGATTCAAAATGGTTGCTAGGGGGCCAACAGGCTGGGGGGATTGGGAGGAAGAAACAGTGTTGCTGCAGCTGGGGACGCCTTGCCGCTAAGAGACCATTAGGGAATTTATCCACCACCACCCTCCTGTGAGGGAATTAAGAGAAGTGATATTCACTCTCTGTAAAGAGGTTGGATTTCTGGGGAGCAATTTTGCTCAAATTTCTGTTCTGTATCTGCTGATCCATTTGACTGTGATAGTTGCATTTTTATTCTTTTATAAACCACATTTGGGGGAAAAACATTCTGATAGAGGGCAGTATGAATAAAGAATTACTATTATTTTGCTAGGATAATAAAAACTGGAAAACATCATTCACAGCTCATGTACGGTACAAGAACAGGAGCTGGTTAGTTTGCTGATCTTCCCTTAAGACATCGCCCCTGACAATGACACATGCTTGTAAAATGGTTGTATGCATGTTCCAAACAAGAGCATGGCAAACATCATTGCACTGTTCAACTCCTTGTTGGGCTCTGCCTCTGTTCTCAATGTTTGTTTGAAGGTCAAGGTTGGCTATAGTGCTTCAAATAATAATTTCAGAGCTATAGAACCAAATGCCTTGTTAAGCCTTCTCTCTCTCTCTCGCTCTCTCGCTCTCTCGCTCTCTCGCTCTCTCTCGCTCTCTCCCTCTCCATCTCCATCTCCCTCTCTCTTCCACAGCAGAGAGGGACCTATGGGCCTCAAACAAAATAATCCTACATCCATCATGCTTCACTCACTGTGCCATTGAGGCAACTTAATTGACAAGGAAACCACAGGTACCAGTTTTCTGCTTTACAGAGCTCAGTAGTGACCAAGGAACTTGGTTAGAGACTAATAATAATAATAATAATAATAATAATAATAATAATAAATTTTATTTATATCCCACCCTCCCCAGCCGAAGCCGGGCTCAGGGCGGCTAACAACAATAAAACAGTACAAAAGTACAGCACAAACAACACTCTAAAATCATTCATTATAAAATTAATTAATTCAAGCCACTGGCAACCATTGGGCCAGAGCTCTGCGAAGATTGCCGAGGGAGGGAGTCAGGCTGTGCCCTGGCCAAAGGCCTGGTGGAACAGCTCTGTCTTGCAGGCCCTGCGGAAAGATGTCAAGTCCCACAGGGCCCTGGTCTCTTGTGACAGAGTGTTCCATCAGATTGGAGCCACGGCCGAAAAAGCCCTGGCTCTAGTGGCCAGGGACCTTCAAGATGTTTTTATTTGAAGACCATAAGTTTCTCTGTAGGGCATACCAGGAGAGGCGGTCCCGTAGGTACGAGGGTCCTAGGCCGTATAGGACTTTAAAGGTTAAAACCAGCACCTTAAACCTGATCCTGTACTCCACCGGGAGCCAGTGCAGCTGGCATAGCACCGGGTGAATGTGATCTCACAGCGAAAACCCCGTAAGGAGTCTCGCTGCAGCATTCTGCACCCGCTGGAGTTTCTGGGTCAGTTTCAAGGGCAGCCCCATGTAGAGCGAGTTACAATAATCCAGTCTGGAGGTGACCGTCATGTGGATCACAGTGGCTAGGTCAGGGCGAGAGAGGTAAGGAGTCAACTGCTTAGCTTGGAAGAGATGGAAAAATGCCGCCTTTGTTGTAGCTGCAATCTGCGCCTCCATGGAAAGGGAGGTGTCGAAGATTACACCCAAACTCTTAACGGACGGTGCTGGCACTAATTGCGCCCCCGCAGGAGATGGGAGTTGCCCCCCAATCCCATATCGTCCCGTCTCAGCCACAGGACCTCTGTCTTCGAAGGATTTAACTTCAACCGGCTCCCACGTAACCATCCAGCCACAGCTTCCAAACATCTTGTCAGTGTGTCTGGGGCCGAGTCAGGATGGTCATCCACCAACAGATAGAGTTGGGTGTCATCCGCATACTGATGGCAACCCAGCCCAAAACTCCGGACAAGCTAGGCGAGGGGGCGCATAAAGATGTTGAAAAGCATCGGGGAGAGTATCGCACCCTGAGGTACTCCACACACCAAGGAGTGGTGCGATGACAATTCCCCCCCAAGCGCCACCCTCTGTCCCCGACCAGAGAGAAACGAGCGTAGCCACTGAAGGACTGTGCCCTGGATCCCCACGTCGGCACGGCGGTGGTCCAGAAGTTCTAGAAGAATCAGCAGCCCCGACCTGCCTCGATCCAGCTGTCTACGAAGATCATCTGTTAGGGCAACCAGAGCCGTCTCGGTCCCATGACCAGCGCGGAAGCCGGACTGGAATGGATCCAGAGCCGACTATAGTATCAGTGGCTGAAAAGCTGGGCCAGGTTTCTGGCCTTGGGCCTTCTGATGGTCTTTAAAGGTATACTGAACTCAAGGAGCCCACTAAACCAAATCACACAGCACCAGAGCTCAAACAACCAGAGCCATGATCATGATGGGTGTCTTTACCCAGATCGAAGGATCCAAATGCCTCTGCTATTACCTTGCTAGTCCATGGTGCAGGGACTGCATGAGTCAGGAGCCTACAGAGCACAGAAGATCCCAGATTCAGGCTAGAGGGTTGGCCCTTAAAGAGCCTGTAATTCCCCACAAAGAGAGATCACAGGAGAGGTGGACTGGAGGCAGAGGCTCAAAAGATTTCAGTTCTTAGCCAATCCTTGCTCATTGCTCATTATAAGCTCTCCCAAGTGCTGAATCATGCACCTGTCTTGTTTGGTAGGCTCCTCCATGGGACAAGAACAGGACACTCTGCTGTTGAACATCACTTAGATATCTGGCCAAAACGAATAACAGAAGGAAGACACAGAAAAACTATTTATTTTCTTCCAGGCTCAAGTGATGAGCCCTTCTGACTGAGTAGTCTATCAGTGACTCTGTGATGTTTCACTCTGCGTTATACAACGTTCACCCTCCTCCAAAAAAAACCCCACCCCACCTTGACACCCCATTAATAGGTTGCAAAGTTGGAGGAAGGGCATTTCAGTGATGAATTGTCTGTCTTACTTAGAGCTCATCCATACTTCTGTTTACCCCACTGCCTTCCCCCAGAAAAAACCATGGTTTAGCACTGAATTGGAACAAACGGCAATTGGGTTTTCTGCAGATTGTTGTTTGTTCCAATTTAGCACTAAAGAATGGGTTTTCCAAGAGAAAGCAGTGGGGCAAATACAAAACCACTTGAACCCATGTCTAGGAAGCACAGAACAAGTGGAAAACCACTCTGACCCATGCTTCCTAGGCATGGGATGAATGAAAGTGTAGACAAGACTTTGCTAGCCATGGCAATCATGCTCATTGCAGCTGTTGGTTGATACTTTCTCCAAAGTTCCTGCCATTCCTACACAGGGATGAATAAATAATTGCTTTCTGCTTCTGCCCTCACTCTTATGACATCATCCTAAAGCCAAATCAGAGTGAAGGTAGGAGCAGGAAGCAACATTTCCTTTCCTTATTATGGCATCTTATGTTAGGAAGATACTTTGAATAAATGTCCTAACATGGCTGCTGCAAAGATCACAATGATGAAAAAGTGAGTGGGTATTATGCCCAAATTCAAGCAAAAGAGAGAGGGAGAGAGAAGCTCTACTATAATTCTCAGAGCCTTCTTCTGCTCTTTATTTCCTCGGGTTAACTGGGAAGATTTCTGATGATGATGATGATACAAACACTTTTTACAAAAACCTGCAGGTGGCAAGGGGCATTTGAAAATAGTAATGCTGTTTGTGAGTGTGTGGAAGGAGAGAAAATGTCAGTTCTAAGATGTCTAAAAATAAAGGAAACTTGATTCATTTTCTGCCTCTAGATCCAGGAAGTGGAACCTGTGGCTTTCAGATGTGATTTTACTCCAACTCCCATCAGCCTCAGAGAGAATGGCCAGTGTTGAGGGAAGACGGGAGTTGTAGTCCAGAAACATCTGGAGGTTCACAGGTTCCACATTCCAGCTTTAGCATGTCTGGGTGGCTTCATATGCAAAGATATTCAGTAGATCAATTAATTAATTGTGAATTCACGAAATTGCACAATTAAGAAAATTCAGAAAATATTTATATGAATAGCCTTACTATAAAGACTCCCAGTTCAGGGCTGGATCTTGGACAGAGCAAGATATTTATTTATTCCATTTTTAAAACAGCAGCATGCCCTTCTTGCAGAAGGAAGCTCAGAGTGGCACGATTTGATATATAAATGAACTAGTGGTAGATAGATATATTTATAAATTAATGAATGAAAAATACATGGTCCTCCACACTCTGATTTTATCCTCACAGGTGGATAAGGCTGAAATATAACTACTGGCTCAATGTCCAGCCTCTTCCCAGGTGGATGCCTTAGCACAGAAAACTCTGGCTTACAACTATCATATTGACACTAATTTAGATCATCCCCAGGATTCCACTTAACTCTGATATGACTCACTTATGGTCCAGCACTGGCAGTCAAGACAGACAATAACAAACAAATTAAACTGTATTGCAATCAGGAGATGCCCAGGGAAGTAAACAAGTGTTCATAAGCAAGAGCTGAACAGGAAGGGTTGCTTTTTAAAACATAAACACACACGATTACATTAAATGTTAACGTTCCATTGAGCATCAGCCTGCCTCTATTGGTCCCTAAATATAATGACCTAAGTTGCTTCCATGATGGTCCCAAACTTTGACATCATCCATATTGCATGTTGCCTTTCAACATCTTCAAGCCCTTTACAAGTGCAGTAATTAATGGAATCCTGCAGTATCCTTCCACGATAGGGCGCCACTATAACCATCTTTCAGAATAATTTGATGCCCCAGCTGGGGATTTCTCTCTCAGATAACAGAGAAGCTAAATTGTAGAGAGCTTCCAAAATTACCAAGGAAAACAGTGTGCTATTATTTCAGGAACAGAGAAAACAAGTGTTTTGATTTTCTTCTTTCTTTTTTAAGTCTTCTCATTGGGATTTCAAATGCTGAACAAAATACAAAAGGGCAGCAAAGCTAGGGTATTTGTTGTCATCTTAAACAAAACCTTATTGTTGCATTTAAATCTAGAAATGGTGAGATTTGCCAACCCACAGAAATAAGTGATTAGGGTAGATGGTGGGTCCATATGACTCCACTTCCATGGTCATCAAACACTCATTTTGCATGTGCACACTGAGGAAATGACTTTAGGTACCAAAGAACATTTATTTATTTCAAATATTTCTTTTTCTCCTTTCTTTCAGTAGAGCGTTTTCAAAGCAGCTTGCAGTTATCTACAACAAGTGCTTACATGTCTGAGTGTCACACACACAGCCTCCCCTTTCATCTACTCTTTTACCAACCTTGCACAACTGGGCATCTGGGCTCAAGTGTAATAGCCGGCTGTATATAAAAAAGTGTGCTTTTTAAGTTTTATAAATAATCTCTTGGTTTATAACACAGAAGAAGCTGAAGAAAATAAAAGATGGTTTCATAGAGAAGCCCTGCTGATCGGCTGCTGATACATGAAAAGATGGATGAGAGACACAATCAGCCCCAAAGACATCAGAACATTATGCCAGGCAGGGGAAATGTGCGCCATCCCAAACCTGAATGGCAGACAAGATAAAGCTCTGTTCACACTCTGATGTGTTGAATTGCACAGACGGTTCTAATAAGATGGGGAGAGATGAGAAGGCTTTCCACTGTGCCCTAGCAAGGTCCTTTACAAAGTGTTAATAAAAGAGCCTCGTGGACATATCACTTAGCAATATTGCGTTATCCGCCCTTCTGCAGGAAGCTGCTTGGGTGGCAAAACAATATTGGGGCATGTGCTGATGCTGCCCCCCTCCCCCACTTTTTGCTGCAACTTTTAAGGAGCCAGACAGCAGAAGTCCAGCAAAGAAAGAGGCACTCCCCTCTCTCCAGAATTTAATATCACTCATCTTGTATTCCTGCAAATGAAGAGGTGCTGACGGAAGGAAGGTGGGCCTGCACAACCTGTGGGCCACTAAGCTACAACCAGCCCAGCCACAATATATGGGGGATCTCGGGGGGGGGGGTCTTCAAAAAGTTCCAATGGTTTGCTTCCTGCCCAGGACTGCAAAAAAATGAAGAGATTATAAAGCACCTAGAAGGCTCCGATGTATGGTAGCAGGATGCATCTAGCTTAAAGGTAAAGGTAAAGGGACCCCTGGCCATTAGGTCCAGTCGTGACCGACACTGGGGTTGCAGCGCTCATCTCGCTTTATTGGCCAAGGGAGCTGGCGTACAGCTTCTGGGTCATGTGGCCAGCATGACTAAGCCGCTTCTGGCAAACCAGAGCAGCGCACGGAAACGCTGTATACCTTCCCGCTGGAGCGGTACCTATTTATCTACTTGCACTTTGATGTGCTTTCAAACTGCTAGGTTGGCCGGAGAAGGGACTGAACAACGGGAGCTCACCCCATTGTGGGGATTCGAACCGCCGACCTTTTGATCGGCAAGTCCTAGGCTCTGTGGTTTAACCCACAGCGCCACCCGCGTCCCTTTTGTATCTAGCTTGATGGATCATAAATTATACTGGCCTATGCTAGCAATAGACTAACAGTTTTACTCTCATTGTGGCTTCAGTTTCTGAAGTGCCTCTTTGCGGACATATTGTGTAGAATTTGTAACTTTGCCTTGATCTTAGATATTGGTTGACAGAATCAGTTGTGTAAATGCTTACATAGACAATGAATTCCCATATAGTAACCTCCATGTCTAAAGGGCAACACCATGATCAGAAGAAAGCTATTACAGAATCTGTGCTGGGCTATGTAATTCAGCTGCTTTGTGCTGCATATGTATTGATTTGAAATATACAGATACACTACACCCCACTCCTTACAAGCTAGATTCTAGACATAAAATTTCGTCACAAATGTAAAGGTGCCACAGCACTTCTGTAAGAATCTCTGACTAGGGCCTTAGCAATCACCTGCAGATGGGAGCTTATCCCAATGAATTCCAGGTTAGGAATAATTGGGAAACAGACTGGAAATAGAACTGGCAAGATCATAATGCCACTATAGAAATAAATGTTGGGACTACACTTGGAATACTGTGTACAATTCTGGTCACTGCATCACAAAAAAGGTATTGTAGAGCTGGCAAATGGTGTAGAAAAGGGCAACCGAAGTTATCAATAAAGGTAAAGGGACCCCTGACCATTAAGTCCAGTCGTGGCCGACTCTGGGGTTGCGGCGCTCATCTCGCTTTATTGGCCGAGGGAGCCGGCATACAGCTTCCGGGTCATGTGGCCAGCATGACTAAGCTACTTCTGGCGAACCAGAGCAGTGCACAGAAATGCCATTTACCTTCCCACTGGAGCGGTACCTATTTATCTACTTGCACTTTTGATGTGCTTTCGAACTGCTAGCTTGGCAGGAGCAGGGACCAAGCAACGGGAGCTCACCCCATCCCGGGGATTCGAACCACCGACCTTCTGATTGGCAAGTCCTAGGCTCTCTGGTTTAACCCACAGTGCCACCCGCGTCCATGAAGTTATCACTAGGATGCAATAATTCCAATACGTGAAAAGATAAGGCTATCAGCAGCTATGTTTAACTTTCACTGTCAGAGGTAGTATGTTTCTGAATACCAATTCCTGGGAATCAGAAGTGGGTCAAGTGCTATTACACTCAGATCCTCCTCATGGGCATCCCATAGCTACTTGGTTGGCTGCTCTGAGAACAGGACTATGATGGGCCTTTGGTCTGATCCAGTGGTGCTCTTGTAACATTCCAGAATTGTATTTCAGCCATTAAAAATCTCTTGCTACCTTAACTTAATAAATAGCTACTTAGCATTCATTTACATGGTGCTCAGAGCACTTCATAAACATTATGGCAACAACCTTGAAAGATAGATAAACATTAAAGGCACAGGCAATGGATGAGGGATAATTGCAGTCCTAAGGCGACCTAGTGAGTGAGGCAAGATTCAAACCAGGGAGTCTTGGTTTGCAGCTAAGACTTTTCACCATCTTACTGCACAAGCTCCCCCTAAAGTTGGTGCATGGTAATCTGGATATCTGAGAGACTGCAAAGAAGCCTAGGGGAGAAGGGAATCTGTTAGATGTTCAGAGCATGCTCTAGACTAGAGCTAGTTGGGAACATAATTACCTCGTCCCCTGTTTTCAGGTGGGGAAAAGAAACTCAGAGAGAGAAACAATCCTGGTACCTCACAGAACTCCAAGCCCCCACAGGAGTCCAGTTCTGAAGCATGCAGCCAACACTCTCCTAAGTGCCAGTTCAATAGCTTTTCTATAATACCCTCTGCATGATGCAGCGCCTATCTGTGTCACTTCCCCTTTCTCTCTCTGCCTGTGTTTTCCCAGCTGTAAAGCACATAGCATGCCAGCTACCTAACAGGGCTATTGAGAAGCTTAATGATTGACTGATGCTTTTAAAAGTATTTTGGATGAAAGGTGTTGTGTAGGTACAATGAATTATTGTTTGGCATGAACAGCTCTCACGTGCATGGTGCTGGGAATCCAAGCTGTCTGTCCCTCAACACAACTGTCAGCTCTGGACTGATTGCAAAATCTTTATTATTAGTAACGAGGTAAGAAGCCAAGTGAATGCAGCTTGATTTCGGAGCCCTGGCTGCTGGTGAGAAAGATACAGGGTGGAGAAGCTAACATCTTTTTAAACCGGTAATCAGAGCAAATTTTCTGTGGAAATCACTGAGCACAAATGAGTAAGAGAAGCCATGGGATCAGCCATTAGAATAAAAGCCTGGCTTTAAAGTCTGTTCCTCTCACACATATACTGATACTAATACAGTGGTACCTCAGGTTAAGAACTTAATTCGTTCCAGAGGTCCGTTCTTAACCTGAAACTGTTCTTAACCTGAGGTACCACTTTAGCTAATGGGACCTCCCACTGCCACCACACCGCCGCCGCGTGATTTCTGTTCTCATCCTGAAACAAAGTTCTTAACCTGAGGTACTATTTCTGGGTTAGCAGAGTCTGTAACCTGAAGCATCTGTAACTTGAAGCATCTATAACCCAAGGTATCACTGTACTGATTTGTATCACCTTCTTCCTATCTCGTCATAAGGACATCCTAGTTCTGCACACATTACCCCTCTCATACCATGCACATCCACCAGAGATTTAGCTGCACACTTAATCAATTCTTCACTCTAAAAAGTGTTTGACAGCAGATCTTTTTCCATGTTTGTAAGTGGAATAACTCTGGAATGATAGTAGCAAGAGCCAAGGTCTGATGACAGGTTAAGTTGGAGTCACTTTTTACTGAGTCATAGAATCATGGAATTGTAGAGTTGTAAGGGACCGGATCATTTAGTCCAACCCACCACAATGCAGGGATAGTCTCATGTGTATGTGTGAATTACACATATGATGGGGAGGGGGTCAAAGAATCCACCGGTTATTTGGCTTGGCTCAATATGCCTTCCTTGGTTAACTCCAGTGAAGATGGGTGTATGTGCTGTTTGATTATACTGCCTTTCTAGGAGCAACAGAATGGATTTCTTTTCCCATTCTGAAGATGTGGCAGAGAGTAACACTTAAAGCATTGGGTGTTGGTCCATTTGGGAAAATGGGGAACTGTCCTACCAGCCTCAGCCTGACCACTGCCAGTCCTCACCAAGAAAGTGTTCTTGCTTTCTTATACTTACCAATCAGGTGAGCAGGTGGCACTTGCTAACAGTTTTTTCCTCCTACCTAGTCCACAGGGTTAACCCTGTAGAACTGTAGAAGGATAGGGACAAAACTAGAATTAGCTAACTCTGCCTGTCAACGGCTCTGTGCCACTTGCTGCTGTTCTCCCTGCCTTCTGCCCTATGAATCCCAATGGGCACCAGCTGCTTCAAACTTGAATACCACTTGGGGTACAATCCACCAAGAGTGTCTATGGTTCATACCCCATTGAAATGAATTGAAATGCCACAAAAGCACAGCTGTGCTTACATAGCCCTTCCTCTCTTGAGTGGGGCATGCACAAGAGAGATTTCCAAGCTCATAAGCTGCTAGTACAACATGTGTTCTGCAATAGCTACTGGTATTTATTGGCAGGTGACGACTTGGGGATGTGAAAACATGAAGTAGCTATCCATAGTGCTGAACACAATCATACTGATTCCAAACACAGGCTACCTTGCTTATACAACTCCATGTGGAGTCTTTGGTAAACTATTCATCCCCCAATCATAGTAAGGGTGGCTCCAATTTGGTGCTATATTTATTTATTTGCTGTATGTTGGGGTTGGGTTGGTGCTTGAGTTGGATGTGCTCCTGAAAAGAGAGTTTTGTTGCTGTGTTGGAAGGAATAAAAGGAGGGTGGGGGGACACAGAAGGGAGGGGAAAGAAGAGGAGGAGGATGTTGGACTCCCATCAGCACCAGCTGGCCAGGAATGATGGGAGTGGTAGTTCAATAACATCTGGAGGGCCACAAATTCCATGCGCCTGGGCTACAATAATAAAGGGTCTGTCATTGTGGACCCCAAATCAGAAGGATAAGTAAGCCTATCACACAGTTTAGTCTTACAACCTAAACGATCAGGGCCATTTACTGCAGCCCTATGAAAAGTTCTGCAGAGGAAGGTGTAAGGTGTTTTTAAAATTAGTATACTTAAAAATAAATTGGATATGTTTGGCAAATTTATTACATTTACTGCTGGAAAACAACCCCCACCCTCCAGATGACTCCCCAACTACAGAGACAGCTTGGATGCTGATTACTTCTTAACTCCCATGGATCAGAAATCCAGATTATTGTGGACTAAAGAGTGTTCCACTAAAATGTCACTCATTAAGTTATGGAAATTCTAAGAGAGGCTGAGGAATATTAGCATAACACATTAATTACCAGTGACAAGCTACCCAAGAGACACCAGAAATATTTGTTCATAAGCATCCCTTGTGCAATCCATGGGATACTCATTTCATTTGCTGGGCAAAACATTTTCCCTTGATATGATGGGAGGGTCAATAACATGGAGACCTGTCAAGAGTTCTGGGCCATTCCCAAGTGGAACAAGATGGAGGAGTGATTTTAGTCTTCCTTGAGCTCAAAGTTTCTTTCAGTCCTTTGTGGCTTGGTGCCATCAGGCTGCATTTTACTAGCTGGTTTGGGTTCTTAACACTCTGATTCAGTTTTGATCTGGACTTCCATGCTCCAGCCTACACCCCGTTTCCTCAAAGGAGCAATTTCTTGGTTGTCACAGGTTCGCTAGCTTACCTTGGGATATGCTTGTACAGTACCGCAATTCTGAACATTCAGGGCACATCCACCTTGAAAAGTTATGCAGCAACTTCAGCCATTACTATCCTGGTATCCTTCTTCATCTAATCAAACTGAACATTTAAGTCAGGGGTGGGGAACATCAGGCCTAAGGGCTAAATGCAGTCTTCCAGACCTCTCCTATCTGGCCCTTAGGACTCTCCCCAAGCCACATCCCTTTTCAGGCAATACTCATCACCAATCCTTCAAAGTGTGTGTGTGTGTGTGTGTGTGTGTGTGTGTGTGTACAAACATGTGCACACAAACAAACAAACAAACACATACAGCAAGGAGGGCATATGCTCTGTCCATTTAGAATCAGATATTTGCAATAGACTCAGCCATGACAGGGAACAAGCCTCCATGTACCAGGGCAGTATACCTCTAAAAGTCAGAGGGTGGGGAAAAACTGTATATAATGTTGGCCCACTTACAATAAGAGATGCATCAGAAATCTTGGTTTACTGTTTACATAAATTCAGTTGATTAAATAATTTACTTAATAAAACCCAGTTGATTAAGATTTTTTTAGCTGAGTGACAACCCTAATTCTCTTATCCATCTTTATTAAGCAGCCTGCTCAGAAGATAAGCAGCCACTTTATTAAAACACACACACACACACACACACAGCACAACTTGGTCTCTTGAGTGGCTTCTGTATCAAACAGTTGTCACTGTATTTTAAGACCTGACATTACGCAGCAGGCAGTGAAAACTGGATACTCATTAACTTTGCCAAAGAAACAGGAGCAGCCACTATAAAAAGGTAGTGAAACAAATCTAACATTGGGTATGTGTCATTTAGGGAGCTGCAAAGTTTTGATGATTTCCCCTCGCTGTTTGGTCCCCCCCTTCCTCCTCCACCTCCTCCTCTCCCCCTACTTTTGCTTCAGTTTTATTTTTACATCATGGAGATGGGAAGAAGAAGCCACTCTTGAAAGGCCTGTTTCATAAAATTCAATTGATAATCCTCATTCTTTCTTGCGTCTCTGTCACTTAATAGAAAGCACACAGAAGTTGAATATTTGATCTCAATCCATCCTGAGTTTTCCCTTTGATCATCCTCTCAGACTCTCTGCTGTTCTTCCAATGGAGACACTTCTTAAATAAGCAAGTCAGATGAGAGAGAGAATGAGAGAGAGAGGGGGAGAGAGAGAGAGAGAGAGAGAGAGAGAGAGAGAGAGAGAGTGTTAAGGGATTGGGTGTTTGGATCCAGGCCCAAATGAAGACAAGATTTTACAAACCAACAACTGGGGGAGAATTGTTCCCACTTCACAGAAATTCTGAGACCCACAAAGCAGACTTCGCATTAACTGCATTGGAGGATAGTGTGTTCTGTGACTGTTTCAAAGGAAGTCTAACAAATTGGCACCTCTCAACCTAGAACTGCGTGTGGGGGAGGGAGAATCCCAGAGTCTGGGGGCAACCAATGTCCTCACACATGTACACAGGAACAATAGAAGCTGCCCAATATCAAATCAGACCAATGGACCCATCTTGCTCGGAACTGTTTACTCAGTGACTGGCAGTAGCTCTCCAAGGTTTCAGATATGAAATCTTTCCAACCCTGCTTGGAGATGCTTCAACCTGGGAGCTTCTGCATATAAGGCAGGTGATCTATCACCAAGCCACATCCCTTCCCCAAGCTATGTCCCTTCTCACAAGGCCCCCGATGAGCACTCAAAGACATACCCTGGATGCAGTGATGCTTTCCCAACCTACTTCTCATTGCCAGAAAGCTTCAAGGCACAAAGGGAGGGGAGCATTACTTTGGCTCAGGAGGCTTCTTCCTTCTGAATACTAGCTCATGGGGAAGAGGGGCATAGCCACTCCTTGGCTTGCATTTAGAGTAAGGTTACCAGATTTTTTTCAATGAATCCGAGGACACTTTTCAACTTCCTACTAAATAGATGGATTTTGTCAGGGGACTGATTTGTAAATCTGGGGACTGTTTCCGGGAAATGGGGACGTCTGGTAACCTTAATTTAGAGTGGGCTAGCCACTGAAAGGCTTGGATCACTGAGATCCCCCTCCCCCTTTTCAGCATGACCTGGTCTACTGTTATCAACTGTTTACAGTGCTTCAGTTGCGTCAATGACAGTGGACCCTCGGGTTATGTTACCTTTGGGTAACGTAACTTTCGGGTTGCGAACACAGCAAACCCGGAAGTGTATACTTCTGGTTTCGTCATGTGTGCATACACAGAAGCGCTCTGCACACCACACACATGCACAGAAGTGTTCGATCACGCCACGCGTGTGTGCAGAAGCAGCGCCTGATGTTGCAGACTTTTCAGGGTACGTAAACTCTACCAGAACGAATTAAGTTCGTATCCGGAGGGTCCACTGTACTGGTTTAACTTTCCTTAACCACCCTCTTCTTCTTAGGCCACTACAGAACAGTTTGAGATATAGTAGAATAAAAGAAGGACTAAATAAGGGCCACTGAAGCTGTGAGTTATCATTCCTCACAGTTGCGCCTCTCCTTTGCTACAGGTTTCAGCCAGACACCAATTTCTGGTATTTACATGGAACAGTGCCACATACTATGGGTTGTGTTACTGTTGCCTAAACAACATTCACTGTAAACAGCCATTCCTAGAAAAAATATTTTCCCCATCCCTTTCCTGGTGTTATACAGTTTTTCTCTCTCTCCAACAAGCAATGGAGTTTATTATTACCTCCACCGCGGAACCATCAGCGGCAGCTGGCTGCAATGCTAATGTGCCGTGATTCCACAGCTTGGCGTAATGGACATTGCAGCTTGAAAATTAACACTGCATCTGCTTCTCGCCGCAGACGCCGGAGCGAGTGGGCTGTAATTTCATCTCCAATCCCCCAAATAATGTTTGTTGTCATGCTGTAATCTTGGCAATCAGGGTAACAGCTGAACAGATCGTTTCGTCTGAAATATTTGCTAAACACATGAAGACCTTGAAACCACACCTCAGCGTGTGTGCATTGTGAAACAGCGGCATTACAGGCTGTAGCAAATGAGAATGAGATTCCACAATAAACAAGGGGAGGGTTGCTCCCACCAAGTTATTAAAGACAGCAACCCACCCCACCCCCACGCTTCTATGCCTCCTACCAGCAGGGGAAAGTTCAGGCCCCTTTGGAGGTTTGATTAGCACAAATGCTGCATCACCGCATCACTTTTTCCTGGAAATTAACTAAAATGCATATGTACGAGTATTATTATTTTTTAAACAGAACTTTAATAGCTGCAGGAGTCAATTGGCCAAATCATCTCCAGATTGATTAACTGGTGAATCCCCTGCTAACCAGCCTATCACTTCCGCTCATCTAGCTGTAAATAGCCTGAACCACAACAAAAATAAATTGGAATTGCAGCTGCTACCCGAGGTGAAATCAAATTGAGGGTGGGGAGGAAAGCGTTTAGTTTATGAAAAAGTATAAGCCACAGAGCCGAAACTCGGTTTCCAATTCTGCCATAGATATACACTATACCCCTTAGCTAATAATTGTTGCCAAAGGTCTCAGGCAAATCATTGATCATACTTTTGCACACTTGCCAACTTGTGAAGATTCCCAAAAGAGAAATTTAGGCTAACTTGTCTGACACTGATATCTTCACTGGAGGCTGTGCTTTGGGTGCCCCAGCTTTCTAAGGCTTATGTGGAGGCTTCAAGTGACAGGGCCTTTTCTGTGGCGATGCCCCAACTATGAGACACCCTCCCGACAGGTATTATTTTATTTTCAAAAGTGAGAGTCCTTTATCCTCTTGCTTATTTGGTAAAATGATAAATTGATTTACTTCCATCTTCACTGTGTAACTCTTCCCTCTTTCTCAGGGGTAGTTGGTCTGACCTCTATAGCACTTAGATCTTCACTCAACACTCATCCACTCCAGTTTTAGAAGGACATTTGTGGTAGAGAGTAAAAGAGACTGGTTTCCTCTTTAGTGCTTTCATGACATGAACCTGACGTGATCACTGCTGTTTTGCAGAAGCAATACCCCACCCAAGAGAATTTCAATGGAAATTTCACTCCTCTTTGAAAATTCTCAAACACAGGGCATTTTTTTTCAACTGGAACTCAGTTCTGGCACCTCTCAGGTGGGTACCATTGCCATTATAAGAGAACAAGGGAGGCGTTCATGGTGAGTTCCAGCACCTAAATTTTCTAGAAAATCAGCACTTCTCAAATGCAATTTCTTTTCTTATTGATTGATGGAGAATTGTTTGAGTGGGGGATTCAGGATAAATTTTGGGAACAGAACTGTTCTGTACATGTAGATTGGCTCCAAAGAATGTCCAGATGGCAGCTTCCTTTAGTATGAGCTAAGCAATGAAAAACTCTGTCCTACTGTCACAAAGAAAAATATCACCCACTGGGTACCATTGCACACACTTGAGATCTAAGTGTAACTAAGGTTGATGAAGAAATTCAATTCAGTTCATATTGAAATGCAAATTGACCTAACTTGTGGTTTTCAAAGCAATATGTGGACCAAATCACACCCATCCTTTAAAAATTGCACTTCTCTGAATTTTGCAATGCAGTTCTCCAGCCAAGAGTTATACACCCCAAAAAAGCATATGGCAGAGTAAAGTGTGCATAGAAACATATGCATCAGTGAAAACAACACACAAAAACGCATTATATCAGGGGGAATATGTGTATATGAGTCAAAACTGCATACAGAAATATTTTTATTAGGATAAATTCATAGTAAAATGCTGATAAATTTTCCTGAGGATTTAACAAAAAATACAAACAACCCACAAATTAATAGATTGTCCATTTCTTCAAGCAACAAAATGTTAGGGCAAGAGACCAGCAAAGCTTGATTTACATCACAGGTGACACAAGCAATATTATAAACAAAAACTTGACAGGAGTGTGTGGTATTTCACAAAAAAACCCCGAAGAGGGTTAATGCTTTCCTACTAAGTTTATTATTATTATTATTTGTTGGAACTTTTCTCTCACCAGCAACCCTTTTTTGTCCTCCCATGTAGTTTTGTGTGGGTAAACATACAATTCTGCATAGGGAGTTTGCTGTGTGGGGGACTAATATAAGGAGGAGAATTAAGTACACATACACTGTCACTTCTCCATGTAAACATGCCTGTCAAGAGGGAGAAAGAAAATTCCAGCCCATTAGAGCACTGTGTAGATTTGTCTGCAATGTGTAAGCACTGTAGGCCGATAGAAGAAATGAATCATAGCCAGGAGGAGCCAACGTGTGTGTGTTTAATCCTCTCTTGAATATTAGAATAAGACTTCACAGTCACAGGACAGCTTCTCCATCACATATGGAATCCACTGCCACAAGGTGCTATCATGGCCAGTAGCTCAAATTACTTTAAGAAGAAGGATTAAGCGGGCTAACAGAGTGCACATTTGTCTATCGGCTGCTGCTAGACACGGAAACTAAGTGGAATCTTCCAGCTCAGAGACTGTGCACTGGAGAGCAGGAACAGGTGAGGGGGCTGTTGCATTAGGGATTTCCGAAAGGCATCTGGTTGGCCACTGTGTGAAACGTGATGTTGGACTAGACGGACCTTTGATCTGATCTGCAGCATTTTTATGCTGAAGAAAGTTTACAGTTGTTGGTGGGTAAAACTCTAGCTACAACCCTAGTGGGTGCTATAACAATAATGTTCTTGTTTAAAATAAAACAAAAACCCTGCTTCAATTAGGTATTTTCGCCCAACTTGCTAATTAGTCATCAGATGCTGGGTACTGGGAAAACTGAGCAGACTTCAGCTCAAATCAAACAGTCCATAAGTGGTGCATTTACTAGTGGAAATCAGCTTCAAAGTCTTCCCTTCCACTTAGATTTTAAGCAGCTCTACAAAAGAGCATTGATTTTGGGGGTTAAATTGACTGATTTTATTCATAGCTAGCTCATGTGGCCTGCTCAAAATGACAAATTGTTGAAGATTGCAAGCTGTGGATTGGCTCAGATAAAGCAAATTCCCGTTCTTCTTCCTCTTTGGTTTTGTTCTTCCTTTCTCCTTCTTTCTCTCTCACACTCTCTTTTTTGTTCTAAATATTTTTGCACTCATAATTTGCTATTATTTGGTCCCTGCCTGGCCAGGAAAGGTATTTTCACAGCATGGGATCTTCTCTTTTCAGGGCAAGCACTGTATTTTCATACCAATTACACCAGAAGCAAAAATCTAAATTTTTTGTGTCTCCTTTGGGCTCCTGCATAGTAAATAGTCGTGTTTTTTCTTTGCACATTGTATGTTTATGCAGATTGCCTATTGACTCCAATTTAGCTGACAGATATAATAATAAACATATGCATCAAGTGCTAAGTACTCGTGTTAAGGATCAGGTTAGAGTCCTCAGGTGCACTGTGGTGGCAGCTGTTACGAAAAGTACTGTATGAATGCACTTTAAATATATCTCATGCCAGGAATGTTTAAATCTATTATGCAATGTCTCCTTGTCTTGGCTTCCCATGCAATGAAGCACTTGGGCACCAGCTGTGCTGTTAAGTGCCTTTGCCTGTGAACAAAGAATGGCTCCTCTCCCCTTTGCTCTTTCCATCTTACCCCTTGTAGTAGGCAAAATTGCAACAGCAAAGGGGGATAGTTAGATCCTGTTCCCAGCCCCACTGCTTCTTCTGTGGGGGTTCAGTAACACATTTCCTTGTGAATCAGGAAATCTATAAATGTCCACTTATTTAGATATGCTGCTGCTCATAGGGTTAGGATATCTTCAGCATGTTACTCTGAAGTTGAAAGAATTTCATTGGCTTCCTTTGAAACTACTGGGTGGAGCTCAAAGTGTTGGTTTTTGTGTATGAAGCCCTATAATACAGCTTGGGACCACAGTATCTGAAAGATTGTCTCACCCTCTATATACCCAAGTGATCCCTATGCTCTCCCTATGAGGGCCTCCTGAAGGCATCACTTTATCATAAAATCATAGAACTGTAGAGTTGGAAAGGACCCCAAGGATCATCTCATCCAAGCCCCTGCAATGCAGGAATCT
This sequence comes from Podarcis liolepis, assembly GCF_965112155.1. Classification (NCBI taxonomy): domain Eukaryota; kingdom Metazoa; phylum Chordata; class Lepidosauria; order Squamata; family Lacertidae; genus Podarcis; species Podarcis liolepis. Next base: position 25,370,636 of record NC_139567.1, on the reverse strand, counting down.
CAGCTAAAGCATCCATGATAGATGGCCATCCAACCTCTGTTTAAAAACCTCCAAGGAAGGAGAGTCCATCACCTCTCATGGGAATCTGTTCCACTGCTGAAAAGCTCTTACTGTCAGAAAGTTTTTTTCTGAATGTTTACTCTTGCAACCTGAAGCCATTGGTTTGAGTCCTACCCTCCAGAGCAGGAGAAAACAAGCTTGCTCCCTCCTCCATGTGACAGCTCTTAAGCTATTTGAAGATGGCTATCATATCTCCCCTTTCCAGGCCAAACATACCCAGCTCCACTTAGTTTCCAGACCCTTGATCATCTTGGCTGCCCCCCTCTGAACATATTCCAGCTTGTCAACATCCTTCTTAAATTGTGGTGCCCAGAGATCTTTTCTGCACAATATGGGAATTGGGTCTTTAGTGTTGTGTCTACTTCTCTTTGGAATACTCTCCCCTCAAATATTAGACAAGCACAGTCTCTTGTCTTTTGAGCACCTACTGAAGACCCTCTGATTTCAACATGTTTTGTTAAAAATAATGTATGGCTGCTTTAATTTGATTTTTATGGGATCTGTCAGCTGCACTCCCTCAGAAAGTGGTGGACTCTCTTCCGTTGAAGGTTTTCAAGCAGAGGTTGGATGACCACCTGTCACTGTTACTTTAAGTCCGTTGAAGTGGTTGCTGTCGAAGGCGTTTCTGGGAGCGTCGGTGTAGCAATGAAGGAAAATTCCATTTCGTCTGCATTTTTTTTAAAAAGCAAACTAACCTAATTTACACCTTCTGGGCTGATATATGGATTAGAGCATAAATATCCTTCAGATTTCACACTTCCCTGAACTTTGCCATTTGGTTCTCAGGCAAAATAAATTTAGAAATGCATACGTTGTGTTAAAAGTACAGATTTAAAGAAAGTTTTATTTTAGAATGAAATTTGTATTTTGACATTTGCTGTGGCTCAGTGATTAGAGCACCCTGAGAAATGGGTGGAAGTGACTTATGAATGAACACATGAGAAATTGACACAACTTATGGGAAATTAGCAGAGAGAATAAATTGACTAATTTCCCCATTCCTAGTCATGAGCCAAGTAGCTGTTGGGCCTGGTGGCACCAATGGAGATGCTTGGAGGACTTGCTGTCTCATCTTTGACCCTGGAGGAAAGACAGAATGAACATGAATAGGATTTACCTGCTCCCTTGGTAAATCATTTATATTATTTTGGCACAGAATGCGCTCGGTCACAGAACCACTCAGTCACATGACTTCTTCCTATGAACCATTTACCTGCTTGGGATTTAAAACTGAACCCAATGTGAACAGCCGCAGATCCATCATACCACTTTGCTAGGGACTGCATGGCCTCTATCATGCCCAAAGAAATCAGGCGTGTTGTCTCTAATTTCAGGGGCTCTAGTGATATTAATTGGTACACAGTCCCTATTTTCATTTACCCAGTGGCAGGCCTAAGCGTTGATAATTGATAGATTGGCAGAATGATGGCTTTGATGATTTGCAAATTAAAGCCTTATCCTGCCCAGGCCTGAGAACCTTCCCATAAGATGCAAGGAGTTCTGCTAGCCCATGTTTTACTGTGCAGACTAGAAGTGCTCAGTGCCTTTTAGGATTGGACCTTAGCACGCACAAACACATGCTCTCACTCTCTCATCCCCGTGGCTATGCCAATCTGTTTCTATTAATATGGGTTTAATTGTGTTGGTTTTTCTTTTTTGCATTTCATTTGCAAGTAACAAAAATATAATTACAACCAACAAATTGCTGCCCCTCGGGGAGTTTCGTTGATTTCATCCACCCCCACAGGGTTTTGCAATGTGCACTTCAAAAACATGGAAGAACAAAAAAGAAAGAAAAAGAAAGTAAGCAGGCAGAATAAAAAGGGAAGGGAACTGCAGCCTCCACAAACGAGACATAAGAGACTGCTGGAAAATGGCCGGTGTCCATTCTACTATAACAAAGTCTTATCACAGGCAATAGGTGATATGGGGTGGCCAGGTTCACACATAACCACAGACTTTGGTTTAATGTGACACAAGCAGCATCCTGGTGTTTGGAGGAAACCAACCATGAACCTGGGCTTGGATGACCTGACAAGCTGAACTCCTGGTGATTTTGTCTGTGGTGCAGCAGCAGCAAGTATGAGGGAGGAATGTCATAAGTACTTTTTCAGCAATTCACTGGTTCACATTAAACCATGGTTTGTTTTAAACCAAGGATGGGGAACCTATGGCCTTCCAGATATTGCTGGAGTACAACTCTCATCAACCCTGTCCGGTGGCCAGAGAGTTGGAGTCCAGCAACATCTGGAGGCAACAGGTCTAGTTAACCGAGGTTGTAAGAAATTAAAGAATGAAAGCCATGTATGCACTGTGAACTATCCTTAAGCAATAATGAGATCACTGCTTTAGCAATTCAAACTGGATAACAAGGTCAATAATCAGAACCCAGGTTCAAATCAAACATTTTATTTCAAATTGGCATGTTAAAAATGTAGGCTAAATTACTGCATGTAGAGCCAAGTGTATACAGTGGTACCTCAGGTTACATATGCTTCAGGTTACAGACTCTGCTAACCCAGAAATAGTACCTCGGGTTAAGAACTTTGCTTCAGGATGAGAACAGAAATCGTGTGACGGCGGCGCGGCAGCAGCAGCAGGAGGCCCCATTAGCTAAAGTGGTGCTTCAGGTTAAGAACAGTTTCAGGTTAAGAACGGACCTCCAGAATGAATTAAGTACTTAACCCGAGGTGGGTTAAGAACAGACCTCTGGAATGAATTAAGTACTTAACCCGAAGTGGGTTAAGAACTTAATTCGTTCTGGAGGTCCGTTCTTAACCTGAAACTGTTCTTAACCTGAGGTGCCACTTTTAGCTAATGGGGCCTCCCGCTGCAGCCGCGCCGCCAGAGCACAATTTCTGTTCTCATCATGAAGCAAAGTTCTTAACCCGAGGTACTATTTCTTGGTTAGCAGAGTCTGTTACCTGAAGCTTCTGTAACCCAAGGGACCACTGTATAGAAGTTATCATGCAAGTGTCTACTTCATAATATTCAGTCTATGTCTCATTTGCTACCCACTTGTTTAACATGCTGATCTGGTTAAATAAACTAGGACACCTTTAGGTTCCCATTGGGTGGAATCAAAACCTTTCATTTTTACCCCAAAGGAAGTCACACTAGATGTTTCAAATGTATTCTGTGAAAGGAATATTCCCGATGGTGTTTCTACAGGATCACATCCCTATTGTGGTTACTAGTAGTGCAGGAAGGTTGGGGCAAGTGATCCAATTACAAATCTGGAAAGGAATGCAAAATGGGTGCCAAATGTCATGCTATGCATTAAGAGGAACAAAAATAATATCAAATTATTTTATTTTTCTTCCCAGGTTGGACTAATGGATTAGAACATGTTTTTGAAGTGTGCAAGCTGGACGGAGTAGCATAGTGCAGCTTTTAATGGACCTTGAGTCTGCAGCCTAACACAGCAAAGCACAATCAACGACTGAATACTGCTACTGGGGAAGGGGGCAATCATAAACAGGGACTTCCCCTAGACTATTTAAAACCAGAAAAACACACGATAAGAATTCCAAATTAAAATGGAGCCATAAATTCAGTAACCGGAGCTGTTCTCAATGTGAGGTATCACTGAGGCCTGTGTGAATAAACAAGTTTTCAGAAGATTCCAAAAACTGAACAAGTTGGAGATCACCATGCTTCCAAGAGATGATGGTTCTGTTTCTACTAAGCTGCTACCATATGTATTTCTTCAAGCTGCTATAAAACCTTATCAGCCACTCTCTAAAGTTGTCAGTCCAGAAACAACTTATTCTCTGGTGGGGCAGTGGGGAGAGTACCTAGAATTGGCAGCCTGTGCTAGGTATAAACAAGTGTAACCAGTGACCCATATGTTCTCAAAATGGCCTGAGTGCAACGGTGTGTCCCCCATGTGCAATTCCCAGCAACTGGTATCAGAGACACAATGCATCTGACAGTGGAGAGATAATGCAGCCACCATGCTAGTCTCCATTGATAACCTTATCCTCTGTATTATTGCACCAGTTAGAATATTCAGCACAGAGCCCCCTAGTCAACAGTGCTAGGCATCCCCAGCGCACAAATATTTGAGACTGCATCATTTCCCACAGTTGCGGAGAGCAAAAAGAGAGGCATTAGCAAACACATTAGCTTAGGGACCGCACAACCCATTTAGCACATGGAACTGTAAGTACAGCTACACTCTATTTGCTCCTCTTGTCTTCCCTCTGTAGGAGCTCCCAAGTGAGTGTTTTATTTTTATATTTTTTAGCCACAGAGTCATGCTGGAAGTAATTAAATACAAGGAGCCTCCCATTGTCATCTTAGCAGCTCTGTTTTGCCAGCCTGGTTTCAGCAGACCATGAAAAGAAAGCGTCTCTCTCTCTCTCTCTCTCTCTCTCTCTCTCTCTCTCTCATATACAGATTTCTGGATTTATTTATTTTTCCTCATAAAAAGTTGAAATAAAAACCTGCTTGGTCCCTTCTTGGCTCTTTACTCCCACATTATCTTCCCAGTTTGCTTCCCCCCCCCCCCTGCTCCCAGCAATTGGCCTCTGCTTGTTTCTCCATGCCATGGTTTCGTTTCTCTAGAAAAAGTCTTGAATCTCTGAGGATCCAGATCCACCTCCTCTCCTTCATCTACTGAACTGAGACCGAAAGGCAGCTGTGTGCTGAAGAACCCCTTTGGCGTGCAATAGCTCTCCTGCCATGCCCACTCCTGCAATGTCGACTCAACACGCACACTGTAATTAAAACAGACTTTTGTAAAGATACCTTAAGCCTCCAGGGATAGTAAAATAGGATTCAGAAACTGGCTGTAATCAACCCTTTAAGGGGTGATGCCTTCCCCCTTTCAATTGCCAATCTAGAAATGAAAGAAATGTGCAGCGAAGTGGTGAAGGCTGGCCCATTAGGGTGAAAAAGCCCCCACCCATCTGGTTTCTTACTTAACAACCAGAGCAGTGGGTGGCACGGCCCGTCAGTTTCCTCCTCCTTAGTGTTGGCCCTTGTAGAACTCAGAAAGGATGAAGAGGGTAGGGATAAAGCTAGAATTCACTGGTGCTGTCTCTTTGGCTCAGGCATCACCCAGATTCCCTGCCTTCCACCCCACCAATCCCAATGGGCACCAGCAACCACAGGTGGTTGTACATATTAAATAATATTAACTATATTGTGAACGCTTTAGTTTATGGCAGGGAAATTTAATTCAGCGTGTGGCCCACGCATTCTGTGCCAAATTATTATTGTGGCCCACTTGGTCTGAGAGGCTGGACTGCCGTGCTCTAGATGAAAGACTAAGAAACAGCCTTTATTAGTCAGTTTCACAACATACATCATATCTCAATAGGCATTCATCTAAATCTAAATTTCTACTGAATTAGGACATGTGATGAAATGGACTAAAATAACAAAAGAGGGCAAATGAGTAACGTTTTTCAGGAAATGGAGCATGTTCTGGAACAATAGGATAATGTGCGGTTTTAAGAACAATTTGAACTAATTTGGTGCTTAGTTATGTCTTAAGCAGAATAGGCGAGACCTATTGCTCTTCAGTATATGCTGTTCATATATATCTGTTCATATATATGCTGTGCTTAATTTGTTGTAAATGATGTATTTGTGCTAGGAAATAACGATGGTGGTGGTGATAATCATGAATATTTCAAAGAAATCTACATAAGTAAACATTTGCCAAAGGTAAGGGGGCCAAGCCCCATCTGGTATCCTACAATTTGAGCACGGAACCCACTTCCCATTTCAGGGAAGCTGACCAGAGCTGTAAAGTCCTGTCCTGAACCTCCCACTGGAATGGAGCTGGGGGGGGGGGGAGTAATGGCATATTGGCTGCCAAATCCATCCTAAAGCACTCCAAGCCATCACCCACCTCCCTTACTTGCCCCACCTGTTCCCTGCTTCTCTCAAGACTCCTGTTGTTTACTTGTAGATTGCAAACCAGCAAATCGTCACTTATGTGTCTCTGGCTCCAGCTTGCTTTGCATAAATATGATTTTTGGGTGGTTGTTTTTTAAAAAACACCTACTTAATGTTATATTCATAAAGAATAGGCATGCTGCCGCACTGCTTGTGGGGGTGGGGGGATTAAGCTTGCATGGTTTAGCAAATGATGAGCACCACGTGGCCAGGGAAAGCAGAGCTTTGCCTGACATTTTGTAGCCGAGGGAAGTTGTTCTGAGCAGCCAAGATCAGGGCTGGGGTTGGGGAGGGCTATACAATGTGTGTTTTTTTCCTTCCCCCAAACAGTCTGTTTGTGGGAGATTGCCACGTTGATGCTCTGCTGCCAAAAAAGAAGAAGAAGCACAGACAAATGATCAGAAGGAACTAGAAGAAGAAACAAAGTGAAAGCATTCGCCAATAGTTCCTTGCCATCTGTGTGACTGAGCCAAGCAGAAAGTAGCAGGAGGCTGGTGCTCCAGTCAGTGCCAGCTCATGGGTCACTGAAGTGAATGTGTGTGGGGGGGTTATGGGGGGGGCTCTATAAATCACACAGCCTAGATTCTATCTTCATAAACTCATTCCCTCCTAGATATCAGAGAGACTTCCCATAATTCTCCATTCTTTGGTAGGAATGTTCTCAGCCATCCCATAAGTGATTTTAAGGGGCACCCACACTGTCAGTATTCTGTGGAAGTGATTGAATCACATACCATAAATTTAGGCGCGTGCAATTAAAGCACTCTGGCACAACAAGGAGTCTTTTTGTGGTTTAGAAAGAGATGGGGAAATGCAATAAAAAGTATGAGCTAATGATCCATGGATAGAAAGACATAAACTCCAAACAAACAGATCAGGATGAAGGCTTTCATGTAACCTTTGTGGAAGCATATTAGGATAGATGTGCAATAAACAGGTCATTTGGAGAAGTCTTTGTTTTGTATCTATTCCCCTTTTTTCAGACCTTCTTTCAATGCATGTGGAGGGGAGATAGTACGGCAATGACAACAACTACAATTTCTTACCTACTCTTCGCCCTACTGTGTGTTACAACAATTAAAACACATTAACACGAAAGCACAATATTATACAACATTAAAAACAGTTTAAAGCAACTTAAAAATATGCTTCTCAACAGCCAGATGCCATGAACTGGTTGGACACAGAGGAATGGTGGGAGGAATCAGCTGGGGAAGAAAGCTCAGAGCCAGGGGATTGGTGATGGGAGAAGACTGGGAGGAGGTGTCAGAATCTGAAGAGGTAACATGGATTAGTGAGTGGGGGAGTCTGTGGCAGGGAGAAGTCCAGAATCAGCAGCAGAAACTTAAGCAGGAGAGGAGGGAGGCCAAGAGGCAGAGATGAGTCTGCTGGTGATAAGGCACAAGTGTCTTCTTCTCCTGCTGCAGCAAGCTCCCCTTGCCCCCTGGTCTCCCAGAACTAGGAGAGGTGTGAAGAGGGCATAGGAGATGTTAGCTTCACACAGGCACAGTCTCAACAAGACTGGATTAACCACTAAGAAAAATAAGCAGGTGCTTAGGGCATCAAGGGAAGCGGGGAACCACAGAAATTTTCCATTGTGAGATTTTTTCCCCATTAATGGTCAAAAATTGCTCAGCTGCGCATTCATTTTCTTAGCTGAAGTATATTTAAAAATCTCAACAGAACAACTATGCAAGAAGATAGGCTGGATGCTTTTACTAAGTTTAGAAGCAGGTATGTTACGTAAGATCAGTTTTAAAGATCTGATCAAAGACTTTGCAATTAGAAAATGTAGGAGAAAATTTGTTATATATAAAGTGGAAGTATACAAAAATAAACATTCTTTTCCATCTTACTGTAGGTTCTGTTTCATTTCAAAAAATAAAATTTTATTTTATGGTTTATTATTATTATTATTGTGTGTGTGTGGTGCTTAGGGCCTCTAAAGGTCTTAATCCAACCCTGAGTCTCAGATTACTTGGGGAAAACCCTGGAGAGGAGGGGATTTAGACAGTTGTGGGGATGCAGAGACCTTTAGTATCAGCAACCGCTTCATGGGGACAAGATCTGCTGGAGATAAGTTGCTGTGCTCATTAGGCCTGACACTCCTATGCAGATCCTGTTTTGGCTAATAAAGAGTTAATTCCAACTTGCTAGGTGTATTTTACTGCTGGCTTGCTCCTGTCACCAGGGTGATTTCCATAACAGTATCAACTATCTGTTATACACCTGGAATGGCAGGGGAGACATGAGCTATGTGTACATAGATCTTCTCAGGTTCCATGCACATATTCTGATCTCCATTGCTGGGCCTTTAACCACAAGGTTCCATTCCCCCTCACCCCCCCCCGAAAAAACCCCCTCTGATTTTCCTCTCTTAGCTGCCATTTTCATAAAACTCTTTATCAAAAAATTCCTCTACTCTACATCCACCACCTTTCCCCCCCCCCTTCTTCCAACCCATCACAGGGTGTAAAATTAATCCTCTCAGGCACAATAGCATGTCAGGTTCATCCCCATTTCATACACACTCTCTTGCCCACCCCACCAACTGTTTTCTTACTTAATGGAGAATTTTGCTTCATTAAAATTAAGCCTCAATTCATACTCATCTCCTCTCTCTCTCTCTCTTTCTCTCTTTCCCTCCTCTTAGAATTGAATGTGATCTCCATCATCCCTGGGCTTCTTTAAATTAAAAAAGGGAAGGGGAAAAACTTCCTCTCCCTTGCTGCTTTTATAATCAAGTCTGTATCTCGCCATGAAAAAATAAGATAAAAATCTGCTTTCTCTCTTACCTTTCTTTGCTACCTAGGTAGACTTAAGTCACTCTGCTCAAAGCAAAAGCGCTCTGGTGACCCTGCCTCATTTATTGTCCTCTTCTTAATCGAAGGAGTATTTCATTCCAAATAAAGAAAGACCTTTTCCTGCCACTAATTTCCTCAGAACCTTTTTTTTAAAAAAACACATTCAGCTCAACAGGCCCTTTCTTCTTCCACTTATCAGAGTTGGGTTAGTGGGGAGGGGGAGGGGATCCATTTACAGGGGACTTTAGGGGAGCTGCTAAGGAACCTGAGGCTGTGAGCAAGACTTCATTATTCACAATGGAAGAAAAAGGCAGAGGGAATCATTAAGTGGACTATTGCTTCAGTGATGCCAATAGTTCAATGACAGCAGCAAATACTCAACGAAGCATCAAAGAAAATTCTCTAGCCCAGACTTTTTCAATTTCAAATCCCAGATGCTGCTGGACTTGGAGTCCCACCAGCCCCAGCCACCATGGCCAATGACCATTAATGAAGGAAACTGTCCATCAGTCATCCAACAACATCTGGGGAACCAAGTCTGGGGAAGGCTGCCAATTAAATGCATTGGGCCCAGAATACCTTAAGGATTGCATCTTCCTACATGAACCTATCCAGGTGCTAAGATCTTTGGGTGGCCACCTTCTGTTGGTCCAATCAACACCATGCATATGGTTGATGGTGGCATGATAGAGATACATTTTCTGTGTCTGCTCCTATATTGTGGAATTCCCTTCCAAGCGAGATTAGCCTGCTTCCCTCCTTGTTATCCTTTCTCTAGCAAGCTAAGACCTTCCTGTCCAGACAGGCCTTTGAAAACAAAGGTGCAGACAATGTTGATCTCTGGGCTGCTGTCATGGCAAACCACATTTTAATTGCAGGTTCTAAATGTGTTCTGATACATTTATAAACGTTGTAAGCCATCTTGAATCCCAGCTTGGGAGAAAGGTCAGATATAAATATTGAATAATAACAACAGCAATCCAAAGGCCAGCTTCATAGGTAATGAGCTGGTGACCCAACATGATTACCCGGGGAGAATGAGAAGACACTGCAGGGCTTCAAGAAGTTGGGCCTCTCTTAAGTATGACTAGCATTGGATGCAACCTCCTGCTCTACAGCATTCTATCCTAACTTCCAAACCAGTCACAAAGGCAGCCTCACACTGAGTGTGCTACAGTAATTACCACAATGGAGAATCTACCCTGCCCTACAAGTAGACACCTCTCTTGTAACAACCAAAGGTGTTGATGAGCATTCCTGCAGTAGAGGCCACCTGGGCTTCAAGTGACAACAGTGGATCTAGGAATGCTCCCAGGCAGTGTACTTGTTCCATCAGAGGAAACATAAAAGGAATTATTTTGCTCCTTCCCTTGACTCCTGTTGTTTTTAATTGCTGCATTTTGAAATAATACACAATGTCTGCTTCTTCTTCGTAAGCTGCTTAACGAATTTTATTGATGATGGGTGGCTCTTCTTCTTTATTAAATTGATATTATCTAGCAATGCATATGCCTTCATGTTTCCTTGTCTGGCCCATTCAGTGAAATCAACTTCTTTTTAATCTTCTGTAAAGAGGCTTCTTCAAGGGTTAACAAACTTTGGTTGTATTGGCTGAAGTCAGATTAAAGACAAAAGTTACAATTCCTACAGCTTCTGCATTTCCTTCACAGCTCAAAAGAAGAAGAACCAAGCATTGAGCTTTTACTCTCTTCCCCCCCCCCCACACACCACCCTCCCCAAAAACACCCCAAAGCACAGCTGGGAGCTGTGAATGACCTAGAACTGGGTTTGATCTGTATTCCATCCCACCCTAGCACTTAGTCTGCCTTGTGGATTCTGCAGGTGCAAAAGATAGCTATCTCACAGCAGGGTTCACCTAGTCTGAGGCTGCTGATTTCACTGGGCTTTTATCTCTCCCTCTCTCACCCCCTCGCACCTCTGTCATCACTCACTCCTCTTTCAGCTACCTGGGGATTCTCTCCACCTGAGGGGTACTTAACATTCTGCAGTACTCAAGGCCAGGCCGCTTGTTAGCTCAAATGCATCTAGAGCGCAAGACAAATTGCTACTTCATTATGGGAGCTGAGTCTCTAATCCATTTCATTTATTCTCTCCCTTGCCCCCACCCTACTCTGCTTGCAAAAACAGAATATGTGCAGGCAGGAGACGGGCCTCACAGGGGACACCTTAAAGATTCATTTATCCAACGAAAAACAACCCAAACCTGCAAAGCTAAGCAAGCCTTTGATATGATGGCGATTGTCCTTCATGTTCCTTTGCCACCTCCCACATGTGTGAATTCACAGTATCTCGGCATTAAAACTCAGCACATAAGAATCATCTTTAGGGATGGAGGCACCTGTCAATTTCACTTTCTCTCACTTTCTCATTTTTCTTCCATTTCAGATTGCCTTTTCTGAATCAGTTTGCTATTTTTATATATATTAAAAAAAACCCACACATAAAAATCCTATGCATTTTCATGCAGATTTCTCCTTACCTGTGGAATTTTGTAATTTTTTTGGGGGGGGGAGGGGGTTGTATGTGTATTTTGATGGAAGAACTGCATCATAATATTTGGGGAAGTGTGGATTTCAAAGACTGGTAGTGTTTTACTTTGTGTACTATCGAGTAGTATGAGTGAGTTAGTTTGAAATGAAAATGGAACCTATTCCTCACCATTCCTATTGTTGCCCATCTAATTTAATAATCTAGATTATTATTTTTGGTGCAGGGAGCAGTGTTTTCTCAGCCCTGAAACCAAATTGGTTGGAGATACTGGGATTAGAACCTTGGACCTCCTAAACACATCAAGTTTTCAAAAAAGAGATGGAAACGGTGTTTAAAACTTATTTTGGTGGATTGGAAGTCAGTGATAGCTGGAAACAGGAGCAAGTCATTTTGTCATGGTCTCAGATGTTTGAAATGTCTCAGATGTTTCAACCGAGTTCCAAATTTGCTCCAAGGTAAAAAATAAATAAATAAAATACTGTGCTAAACCACACATTTTGTGTAGTTTTGTGATTGCATGAGTTTGCTTGCTTTTCAAATGCCCTTGAGGAAAACAATAACAGAATTACACATAATGTGTAGTTTAGGCTGCAACAGAATATTTGAATTATGTGGCTGGTGAGAAACACAGTTCGCTTGTTGTTCGGACACCAGCAGTTAAGCTGCTATCTTAACAGCAACAAAAGCCTGCCTGCTTGTGACCTGGAAGAGTTTGTTTTCTCCCACTGAATGCAACTGTCTAGATGACAGTCTGCAAATGCTGCAATTTCACAGGTCTTCGAGCACTTAATTTGTCTCAGAGGTGATACTTAAACACCAAGATTGGCATATCACCAGTGACAGGCTGTCTCTGTCTGAAAGAGTGTCTCTGTGCCAACCACCCAGGGCACCGGCAGCTATGCCAGCTGGCCTGTGCCCCCAGCAAGGAAGGGGGGGGAGGTGAAAAGTTCATGTTTATTAGCTGTGCCTACCACCAGCCATGCTAATGTGACAAAGTGGTTCCCTTCATCAAGGACAGCACATTAAACTTTTAAAAAATTTGGATGCTGGGAGGCTGTAATGTTCCTTCCTACAGCGTATGGAGAGGCGATTACATAAAAAGTGTTCTCATTAGTATAGATCCAACAGTTACTGCAGCCCAGTAAGCTTTTCCCGAGAGTGCTTGCCAAAACATTTAGCATCTAGTTGGGTTTTCCGGTGCAAGCCTAAATGCTAGTTAGTTGATTAATTTTCTGTTTTAGTTGATTAAATTTGCATATATGTTAAAGCCATTTGCTTGAAGCAGGAAGTAAGTTTCCATTGCTTTTTCAGAGATGATACATGAATGTGCCATAGAAGCAACCACTCAAGGAGGAATTTCTTTTGGTAAGATGGAAGTGGAAAACCTTTGGCCCTCCAGGTGCTGCTGAACTAAAGTGTGGGTGAGCCCTAAGAGCTGCCTAAGAGAGAGCTTCCAACAGTCAGAAGTGGCACTAAATGAGCCGATGGCCTGAACTTTGTACAAGGCAGCCTCATACCTTCAGAGCTCCCAACGCTTGTTCTGTAAACCAGCTTAATTTTCCCAGAGGTATTTCACATGCATATCATTATTGAGATTCCACTTTGGTCACCAGCAATGACAGTCCCGAAAGAAAGAAAGAAAGAAAGAAAGAAAGAAAGAAAGAAAGAAAGAAAGAAAAGGGAAGAACCAAAGCTCAGTAGCAGATTGCATGCTTTGTATGCAAGAGCACAATCCCTGGATTGGATATAGACATCCCCCCATTTATTCAGGGGTTACATTCTGGGGCCCCACACACATAAGTGAAATCATGTAAATTGGGGACCAGTCTCTACAAAGCCTCTGGATGCCTATTCCTCCCTGCTTTCTAGCTCTCTCTCCTGATCTCTCTCAACTCAACTCTCTTCAACCAGAGTTGAAGCTCTGGGGCTGACTGGAGGATGCACAGAAAAGTGGTGGCTGCTGCTGCACTACCACACATATCAGCTGCCAGATGGAGAAGCTGCTCAGCCTAAACAAAGCCCTGCTATGCCTCAACTTTCTTTGGAGCTTCCTCCACCCTCATTGATGTATGTCCTCTTTGAACTCTGGGAAAGGTATTCTCACAAACCACAAGGCTCCATCTCTTTCCTGCCATTTCTTGGTATGGTTCTATTTATTTCCTGGCGCCCCACATATACATGGTCATTCACGAGTAGAACACACATAAATGGGGAAAATGCCTGTAGTTCAGATCGACCCACCCACTCAGAGTCTATAGTTCAAAGGACCAGGTAGTGAGTGATTGAGGAGAGCCACCAAGACGTCAGCATGGACAATAATTGGACAGATGGACAAATGGTCTTGAGCTAGCAAGAGGCAGCTTCCTGCGTTGCTTTGCAGGCTATGTCTTTGGGCATTGTATCTTTGGGCACATTCTCAGTTCACAGGGAGTGACTAAGAAGTCCAACAGGCTTGGCCAGTTAACTGTGTAATGCAGCATGTCCCAAGATACTGTACAATACACAAGTATCCCTTGGAATGTGCCCTGGGGTTCTCTGGAAGAAAATACGACATGGAATAATGTAGTTCCCTACAGGTTGAAAGTCAGAAAGGTCCTCATGATCCAGTCTGAGTCAAAGCAACTGCCTCCTGCTCACTGGAGCTTACCGCAGGACCCAGCACACATGGCTGTGCACAGGCCAGCGGCGGCAGATAAAGAAAGGCGATCTCTCGTTTTAATTAAGTGAGCTTTCATTTAAGAACAAACAAAGGCCATGTTTGTGTGCTGACAGCTGGCCTCCCTTCTGGGTCAGATAAGGCAGCAAGTCATTGCCTCAAAGCTGCAAGACGGGCCAGGAGACAATCCAAGAAGCAGGGATGTGGGGAAAGGCAGGCTCAGCTTAGGCGTCAGCTGTCATGGCTTGTTTTTCTGTGCAGCATTAAAGAGCAGCAACAGAACTAGTTCCCCAGTCGTATTGCAGGGCTGAGAGATCAATGGGGAGAGATGCTTTTGGCTGGGATTTTTATGTGGCAAATATCAGTGTTCAAAGCAAGCAGGTCAGAAATGCCTCAGGGGTCCAGAGAGAAGAAAGAAGAGAGAGAAGCCTCTTACACAAGCATCTTAACTTACATCATGTTACACTTCAAGCCATCGCCTTTTCCCAGTTCCACAAGATTAGGTTGTCTCAAACAAGGGGTGTTTGCTTGCTTTGCAGAAACTCTCAGTGCATACCCTCCTTCCACTACAAAGAAGCAGATCTATTTTCTCTTGGCTCAACAGTCAGGCCAGGGAAACTGAAGCCTGAAGGCCATTCTTGGCCCATCAGAGGATCCACACCTACCCACCCATCAGCGCATGTCAATCATGGTGCCATCTGATGGGAGCAAGTGCAGGATTAAATCCTGTGTTGGCTGTGCATGCCTGTTCCCAGCAGAGAACAGTTATGCACAGCCAAACTGAGCAGGAGCTGAATCCCACTTGGTTGGGCAGGAATCCAGAAGGGGTGTGCATCAGAATCAATTGCTAAATGGGAGGGGTTTTACCACTGTTTAATATAAGGTTTCATGAAAACCTATAGATGATCCTAAATCGATGGGCTGGCAGGAACCTTCACTTTTAGCAGGCAGTTTTGATTCACAGTCTCTCTGAATCAGAAAGTAGTTTGTCCCATAATCTCCTGTGAGAATGAAGGGAGTTTCTTACCATCTTTTTAGCAGGGGATTCCATGCAGGAATCAACAGGGAACTTTGGCCATTCACTGATAAGCCATTGGATCAGGAGTATTCAATGCAGTTTCCTCCATATGTTGATGGACAACAGCTCCCACCATCCTTTATCCAAGTAGCATGATCCTTGCTCATGGTGGCTGGAGATGATGTGAGTTTGGAGCCCATCAACATCTAGAGGGCATATGAAGGGCACTGTGCTAGCTACCCCTGCACTAGTTGACATCCATTTGTCTTGAGTAACAATGAAGTGCACCTCCAGGAATGAAGTCAAACCACTGCAATAGCAGCACCTAAGTGGCCTCTGTGGGGTGCAAGCCTGGGTAGTGTGTATGGAGCTCTTAGATGGCTTTTTGAAACTCTAAACATTAGGGTTAGGAAGAAATCTGCTCAGCTTGCATTTTAATCTGAGTCTATCTAATCTGCACTTTCTCTCACAGTATGCAAACTGAAATGCAGCTATCAGAATTTTCTGGTGCATTTCTTCATCTAAAAAATGTCTTTTAAAATGCATTTATTAGTGGAAACATGCATATAAACATGCATATATTGGTGAAAATAACATAGAAAAATGTATCAGGGGACGTTGTTTGAATAATTTGTACTATAGAATGAGAAATACACATAAAAATGTGTGCCAATTTTTAGGAGGATTTTTTTTTTATAAAAAAGTTTGCAAACTGATGCACAAGTTGGATGAACTGAATTTAAGACTGAAAAATATGAGGGAAACTAAAATTGACAGCTTTCACCCATCTCTGCTAGATAATGGGGCTATACAATGAGGGGATACTATTTCTGTGGGCTTCTCAGAGGCATCTGGGTAACCACTGTTTGAATGAGGATACTGGAAGAGAGGAGGCCCTCTCTCCTGTGCAAAAGGAAAAGCTAAAATGTATTCCTTCATAAAATTATGTATACCAACTCTCACTTTACTTGCCCATTACAGCTAGAAGAAGAAAGTCTATAATAATACTTAGCATTTATATAGTGTATTTGAGAGTCCAAAGTGCTTTACATACATTATCCCAGTAATCCTTACAGCAGCTCTGTGAAGGAGCCCAACTTCTGTGATCCCCACATTGTAGATGGTGTCAAGGTTCAGTATGAATGGACTCTGGCTAAAGGCCAACACCCAATACCAGATTAAACCCCCTACTAGGCAGTCAAAATCTCTCTCCCCCCCCCCCCGCCTCACAAATTATCTCCTAATGCTTGCAAATCTTCTACTATGATCTGGAGTCGACAGAAACTCACAACACACTAAAACAGAGAAAGCTTCGCATCTTGAGGCATGTGCTCTAGTGGGAAAACATTGAAGTCAGAAAGCTTGATTGTAATTTTCTTTCAGGATCAAGTCATGGGTCCCCTAAAAGGTGTGGGGCCCATGGGCCAGTGCCTACCCTACCTATTTGGTAATCTGGCACTGCCAACACCCCACAAGGGCTCCCTGAACGTACCCCTCCTCTTCAATGGGCAACCTGCTTCCTCACCTGCTTCCTGCTTTGCCCCAGAAGCAAGGAGCAAGCAAAGAACTGCAGTGATGAGACGGAGAGAGAGTAGCGGCCAGTGCCTATTTCCTCATTGGCTCCATCTGCCAAGCAAGTGGGTGGCAGCAATGATGGGGGAAAGGAGCAGCAAGAACAATAAGAACAGCATAACTGCCCATTGGTGTTCAAGATCAGTGGCAGAGCTATGGCAAGCAAAGGGTGAGTACTTTGGCAGAAAGGGGCAACTAACAAAAGGCAGCTTCCCCCTAAATGTCATATTCATTTGACTCTGGCAAGTCATTTTCATGCTACACAACAGCTTGATAGAAGCTGCCTATTCTGCATGCTGCAAAATTGAATGTGATTGACTTCAGTAGCAGAGAAAAACACATCCAGCTCATTCAGAGCCTTCGACTGTGGAGAGATTGATCATGCCGATGAGAAGTGACTCGCTCACTTACTTACAGGGTCATGTATTCCTACACACACACACACACACACACACACAGAGAGAGAGAGAGAGAGAGAGAGAGAGAGAGAGAGAGAGATTCTCAGCAAAAGACACACAAATAAGGCCCAAAGCAACATATGTTTTATCTAAGCTGGAGACTTTCAGAGTGTGTCATTTGCTGGTATAAGGATCATCTGTAGTCATCATGTCCCAGTCCCTGCAGAATTACTGGCTTATAGTTCTTGAAGGAGCAAACAATATCCTACAATGCCCTGATGGGCATAGTGTTCTTAGCAGGGGCGGGGGTCAGGGGGTCAGATACCTTGAACATATCTCAATGGTATAACAGAATTTAGGAAGCTGCTCTATTAACTAAAATTGTACATTGCAAACCTCTGAAGCATTTTAAAAATAAATAAAAAATATGGCCTTCCTGTATAGTTTTTGGAATGTGCAGGTTCAAGACATTATCAAATCACATTCTCTCATCCTCTATTTTCATTAACAGACGCTGTCTTCTTTTCAAGGTTAAATAAAGTTGTATCCAATGACAGTCCTACTCAGAGTAGGGCAATTTACATGAATGGGCATGATCAGCTAATCAATTTCAATGGGAGCTAGCACAGGGCACAGCCCAGGATGTGTTGACTATTTTAACAGTTTTGTTATATCTCTTATTTACTGGATCAATATATATGTAAGTCTCTAATTGTATATAGATATACACACACAACTTCTGTATTGCAGTTACCTATTTTCAATTTTTTTGAATGTGAAAATAGAAGCAGATTTGGGGAGTTGCAGAGAAGCAATGGGGCAGGGTATAGCCTATTCCCTCCCCACAGAGCTTCCACTCTAAATTTCTTTCTCCACAGGCTACTTCCCCCACCACAAGACACCAAATTTAGACACCCTTTCATACATGTGTCTGGTACCCTTTGGAGAAGGGAAAGTGGCATGAGACAGGAAGCAATTTACAGTGGGGAAAGAACAGGTGGAAACATGTTAGGCACCCTTTCTCTGTAGTTTCTCAGCTCAAGATTGCAGTTTTAAGGGAGGGGGAAATCATCACCATTAGACTGCATATGCATATATTTGGGTGAAATGCATAGCCACACCCACTCACTGTCAGACACTGACTCACCCAAGTTCACTATGAGGCTATATATGGATCTCTGGATCTTGGTTGTTCTAGAAGTCACTGCTCTGCCCTCTGCCCTGGCTTTTCTGAATGTTCAAAGAAGTCCAAAGGTGGTTTGTGGCATTTGCTCCCATTGCCAGCTCCTCATTCCATATTGCTCCACAGCAGGAGTGGAATGTGTAGGCCTCCAAAAGTTGCTGGATACAATCCTCACCATCCCTGACCATTGACCATGGAGCTGATGGGAATTGGAGTCCAACAACCTCTGGAGTGCTATAGGTTCCCCATCCCTGCTCTATACTGTCCAAAGGAACAGTGTCCTTAACACAGCACAGAAAAGGGGGTCAGGCAGATTTTGGATTGCCTTTCCCTACCTCCCCTTCCACCACCACATTTTCTTTTCCCTTTTTATCTAGTCCCAGCACTTGTCACTTTGCCATTTAAGCATGTCACACCAAAGCTCTCTCTCATTAGGTGAAAATTGGATTTTGTTAATGAAGGAAAAGGAAATCAATTAACCTTATCAGTGTACGGGGGACTTATTTGAAACAGCAAGGATAGAAATTCTCTCGCCTCTCCTTTGCTGATAGGTGAGTTTTATGCACACATGTGCCCATGCGCACGCACACACAGCAGGTGCAGGTGTAGGTGTCATCTAGGGTGTTAGAGCACTACGGGGAGACTTGTAAAAAAATAACAGAACTCTGGGAATTTCCCTGCAAAGTATATACTGCGTATATGCGTGCCACCGCAAAATAATTAAATAATTCGATTCATACCCTGAAATGGCAGGAGACAGCTGGAGAGACCTTGTGACTCATGAGCAGACCCTATTCAGAGCCCAAATGGGACGTCAATGAGGACAGAGGAAACCCCAAAGAGACTGGAGGTGCTGTACTTTGTTTACATAACTCAGTCTCCCCACTGTACAGCTGATGTGTGAGGTAGCACAGCAGCAGCAGCAGCAACACCCACTATCCCTGCATGTCCTCCACCCTCCTGTTGGCTCCAGAGCTTCAATTCTAGTTGTATATATTTTGGAATACAGAATTTTTGGTATGGATTGAAGAGAGAGAGGCAGAGAGGGCATTTAAAGGGTGTTTAGAGGGTGTTCGCCACTTTATGCGATTCCACTTACCGTATGTGCACAGGGGTCTGGAATGTAACCCCCACGTAAGTAGGGAGGAACCTGTATACAGTTTCCCAAAGCAACCATCACTGAAAATAGAGGCAAGCAGCTGAAGAGTCTTCTCCCCAAAGAAACTTTGCACAAAGAATTAAAATGGCTTGTAACAAAAAAAGGCAACCCTTTTAAAGGTTTTTAAAAGTACAGTACAGTGTGTATTCTTCTTCTTTTACTTCTTCACTCTGTCTTCCCCCTCCTTTTCCGTATGCTTCATCATTGCAAAAGACAACATGGAAATTTATCTGGCTTTATAAATAGCTCCATGTAATTCAAATGCACTTTATTTTAAGAGAGAAAGGGATCTCACGCAACTGCACTACTGATGACTGTTCAGATAAGTCCTTGTGGCTCCGCCGTCTTATCCCACCCACACTGTGTGGCCTACTGTGATGATCCCTCATCCAGAGAAAGAGGTACACCAAGGGATACAGGCACATTGACAGCTCTCCAATGCTATCAGGCCAATGGGCAAAGCATGCTTATGGGGAGATGGGCACTATATGTTCAGTTGCAACTAGGTATGCCATTTTCCATGCATGTGTTTAACTTCCTCCCTAGGTGTTCTGTTCATAGTGGCATGGTGAAAGAAGTAAAAGTGTTGCCTTTGGAGAAGGAAGGTGTGGGCATTTAAATTCCAACACTGCTATACATTCATTAGCTAGACAGAGATATAGGCTTCAGATATATATAAAAAACCCACAGCTACCATACCCTCCAACATTTCTCTGGTGAAAATTGGGACATCCTATTCTATTGTTGTTGTTGTTGTTGTTGTTATACCCCACCCATCTGACTGGCTTGCCCCAGCCACTCTGACCATCTTCCAACATATATTAAAACATAATAAAATATTAATCATTAAACAACTTCCCTATACAGGGCTGTCTTCAGGTGTCTTTCAATGATTGTATAGTTACTTATCTCCTTGGCTCAGGGATTGGGTAATTCCATACCCTCCAACATTTCTCTGATGGAAAGAGTGGCATCCTAAAGAAAAGCGAGACATTCTGGAACAAATCATAAACCTTCTGTATATCCAGGACTATCCCTGGAAAATAGGGACAATTAGAGGGTCTGAGCTACACACAGGGTGAGGAATCAGGGAATATTTACACACCTATTCCATTTTAACACTCATGGTTTCCCCCAAAGAATACCAGGTCCTCTTTGAACCTACTAAAATAAGGGAGGGAACAAGGCAGGTACTGGTTCCTGTCTTCAAAGCCGATATATTTGTGGAAGCACAGCAAGAGCGCTGCACTGCCTCTCCAGCTCTTCGATCTGACCCTCTTCCTGAACCTGCCTTACACAGCCTCTCACTCCAGGTATTGAACAGTTGCTTAGGTTTCACAGCAAGGCACCAGCAGCAGGCCAGGGGAGATCCCTGGAGGATGCCCAAACTCAGAGGTGACTGCTGAAACCTTTCAATTATTTACATCTTTTTTCTTTTTTGCAGTGCCTTCTTCTCCAGCCTCTGTTCCCCTGGCTCATTCTCCCCCCGCTCTACCCCACCTCTGGTTGCACTAAATAAGACATTTATGGATTGTGCATGGATTG
This sequence comes from Podarcis liolepis, assembly GCF_965112155.1. NCBI lineage: Eukaryota > Metazoa > Chordata > Lepidosauria > Squamata > Lacertidae > Podarcis > Podarcis liolepis. Next base: position 25,349,820 of record NC_139567.1, on the reverse strand, counting down.
CCGGCTTGACACATTCAGTGAAGTAGCCCAAAATGTACCCGGAGACTGTCAAATCACAAGTGGCTCTCTCTCTTTCTCTTTCTCTGTTTCTTTTCCTGGGCAAGACTTCCCGGCAATTTTGACAGCAAGGTCTGAAAACCTTGACTGGTTTGCTGCAAATGTTTTGGCAGCAGGATTTTCAGCTGCCACTCTAAGGGGTGGGGATGGAGGCAGGAGATGGTCTATACTCTCCCATTTTTCGCACATGAAACATTGGCACATTCTTGAGGAATTGTAACACCCAGAGTCTCACACCACTGTTCCCTCTGCCTAAGCTCCCTCCCTGCCTCTCTCGTTGCTGTATTGCTGAATGATGTTCACTCACTCTGCAATGCCCCACCCTCCACTGGCTTCAGAAGAAGGATGTTTAGTACACCAAATAAAAATTTTTACGCCCTTCCTCCAAACTTAGGAGGTTTAATGATCAGTTCCACAATGGATCTGATTGTCCTTACAGAATAAATGCAACTTGGGCACATTCAACAATGCTTATTACCTGGGCAAGGCTGGTATGTTGCCTGCTGAATCTTGATTACTCATTCAGGAGGCACACAGGTGCTGGTAACATAACAGGGCTATATACAGCTCTCAGGTAGGACTCTAAGCGCAGGCCTGCAGCAGGGTCTCTCTCCTTAGGGACAGAATAGTAGCTCAATGGTAGAGTATTTGCCTTCCATGCATAAAATCACAGGTTCAATCCCCAGCATCTCCAGGTCGGGCCCAGAGATAGACTTTTCTGAAACACTGAGATGCTTCTGTCTGTCAGTATAGATAGTACTGAGCTGGAGGGACTCAATGGTCTGATTCAGTATAAGGCAGCTCCTTTGTCTAATGGAAGTGCCATAGTTCATTGGTAAAGCTCTAGGTACAGCTGTAGGGTGTCAGGATCCTCCTCAATAGTCTCAGTGTTCATAGAATTGTAGAGTTACAATGGACGCTCAATGGCCATCTAGTCCAACCCCTTCCAACAGAGAATCACAACTAAAGTAGCCATGACAGATGGCTAGCCAACCAACCTCTGCTTTAAAAATCTCAATTGGAGGTTTAAAACATCCACCACCAGCTGTTACACTGGCGAACAGCTCTGTCTGAAAGTTCTTCCTAATGTTTAGTCAGAATCTCCTCCTTGCAACTTGAAGCCATTGGTCCAGGTCCTACCATCTGGAGCACGAGGGGGAAAAACTTGCTCCATCTTCCCACTGACAGCCCTTTAGATATCTGGAGATGGCTACCATGTCCCCTCTCCACCTCCTCTATTCCAGGCTAAACATACCTAACTTACCAAACAGTTCCTCACTAGTCTTAGTTTACAGAGAAACCAAGACAGTTTTGGCCTTGTAAATCTCAGCAGAGATGTCTGGTCGTTGACTCTGGCTCCCCCTACTGTTTGGCTCCCTGACTCCAGCCCTACCACTCCCAGTGACCACCAGCCACTACTGAACTACTGTTAAAAGCAGAGCAGAAGGGACAAAATAACAGGGACTCTGCCTAGTTAAACTAGACTTCCCAATTCCAAACCCAATGTTGTGCATGGCACCTCAATGGCTCCCCAGTATGCAGGTGGCTTCTACCTCCCACGATAAAAGTGGCTCATTATTCAGGGTGTCTCTTTGCCTCTTTTCTTCATTACTTCCCTGGCTTTATCTACATTTGAGTAATACACAGCAAATAAATTATTCATTGTGTTTGTCAATCAGCGGATAGATTATTCACAGATTATATCCCACTCGTTCCACCTCTCCTGCCCATTATCTAACTGCAAAAAGGCTGAGGGAACAGGTTTTCTTAATCAGAAAAAAAGAGAGACAGAGAGAAAGAGGCAAGGATTAAATGGAACACAAGGTCATGGGAGGCAGGGAAGAGGCTAACCACCAGGAGCAGAGTACGCTTTCCACCCACAGACGGACAAGCGCTTCGACAATGCCAGCCGTGTCGGCAGGAAAGTCTCCCCCACACAGACTGTCAAAATGCCTCACTCCTGACAAGTGATCACTTACAATGCAAGAGTTTCCATCACTGCACATACATACAAGGCTGCAGGAAACTTTTTTTAAAAAAAATGTAGTGTTCCCCTGCTTTCAGCAGCAACTCAGAAATGAGACATAGGATATGGGGATGAAGTCTGGCTAGGATGGCTATAATGGGAGTGGGGAAAATGTTGGATGAAGAAATGGCCATCAGTGACTATTTGAAAGGTGACCTGAATGCCCCACCCCAACTAAACATGAGGAAGAGCTGTTCAACAATGCAATGGATTCCCTCATAAGGTGGTGGATTCTCCTTCATTGGAGGCTTTTAAATGGAGAATGGATAGCCATCTCTCATGGATCTTTAGCTGAGATTCCTGATTGCCGGGAGTTGGAATAGATGACCCCTGGGGTCCCTTCCAACCCTACAATTCTATCTATCATCTATCTATTTACCTATCTATCTATCCACAGTGGTACCTCTGGTTACGTACTTAATTCATTCCAGAGGTCCGTACTTAACTTGAAACTGTTCTTAACCTGAAGCAACACTTTAGCTAATGGGGCCTCCTGCTGCTGCCGCGCCACCACCGCACGATTTCTGTTCTCATCCTGAAGCAAAGTTCTTAACCCGAGGTACTATTTCTGGGTTAGCGGAGTCTATAACCTGAAGCGTATGTAACCTGAATCGTATGTAACCCAGGGTACCACTGTATATATATAAAATATGAAGCAGCAATCTTAGTTCAGCTTAAAAACATCTGACAGACACCAGCCCCACCACAAAAATAGGTGACCAATATATGGATGGGCAATTTTCCATTCGTTGGTTTAGTGCTCCACATTTCCACATCAGCTTCAGATTTTTCCCAAAGGCTATATAGAAATTCATATGCATCTTAGTGTGAATTTACAATATAACTGCATATAATTTTGCCTAATTTTGTAAAGCAATTTCCCTTAATATAATGCTTTTTTGCACACTTTTTTTTTACTAATATGTGCATTCTTATGTACACTTTACCCTAGTATGTGCATTTTTGCACACATCACATGGCTGGAGGAATAACTGCAAAATTCAGACAAGTGTGAATTTTTAAGGACAGCTGTTTTTCAGATAACGTACTCTTATGGAAAGTGTAGTTTCACCTTTAAACTGAACTGAATTTCTCTCTCTCCCCACACCTGCCCTCACCACACACCCACACACCACCACCACCACTTAGTTGGCAACTTTAGGTCAAGCTGATAGAATGCATGGAAAGGATGCAACAAATGAACCTTATCTGTATGGAGAAGATCAGCAACTTCAGCTGCCAGGGCAAAAAAATGCATGAGCCTATCTACTCTCAGCAGCACCAAAGGAATGAAGGGGGGGGGGGCGTGATGCAGTATTAGTGGATGTATATGAATGCATTTGAATTCAGCACAATAGAAATGTGACTTTAAAGGAGGGGGAAGCTAGCCTAACAAAATAAATAGTGCACTTAGGGGAAAGGGGGAGGGGAAGAACCACAAGGAGGCTTAATGACAGCCTATTAAATATAAATCAACACAAAGGAAAACCGCCAGGAAGAGGAGATATACGCCAGTTTGGGGATTAGAGCACAAAAGGAGTAATATTTACTCAGTAGATTAAGGCACTTATAGGAAATGAGTTATAAGTATTTTCCAAGCATTACCCAGAAGGATCAGACGTGGCACTATAATGTATAGGCTGCAGGCTGCGTGGAGACACACCCACTTGGTGGTGCCGTAAATTAAATGTGCGAGAGGCCCCTCCTTCCACAAGAGGTACAGGAATTGCTTGCGGAAATGTACGCAGAAATAAGTGGCACTCAGCAGTGCCTGAAAGGGCATTCCCAGCTGCAGCAAATCCCAGCCAGGCTTGCCATTTGGGACCCAGTTGGAAAGGTGCTGTATGTTAATCTCACCAAGAGAGAGAGAGAGAAAATGTGACACACACTTTAAAGCTTCCAATAGCCATGTTCTTACCTAATCCACACTGGACTTCAGACTTTATTTATTTATTTCATTTGTATCTCACCTTTCCTCCAAGGAGTTCAAGGTGGTACACATAGTCTCTCTTCCTCCTCATGTTATCATCACAACAACCCTGTGAGGTAGGTTAAGCTGAGAGGCAGTGACTGGCACAAGGTCACTTAGTGAGCTCCACAGCCACCTGGGGATTTGAACCTGGGTCTTCTAGGTCCTAACCACTGCACCACACTGGCTTTCTGATGCCAGCTATGGGACAGGTGGGCCTGGCTTGGGGAAAGCAGCCTCCCAGGCCAAGTTAAGAACCCTGCTGAGCCTCAGCTGTCCAGCTAGCTGTTTGTTCCCAATGCATGATATATGCATTTCTAAACATATCTTATCTTAAAATACACATTTGCAAACACAACTTTGTCTTCAAATGTAGATTTTGTAAAGTATTTTGGTACACTTCTTTGAGCACAGAACTATACAACACATTTCAAAGAAGTGTGAAATTCAAAGGATAATTATGTCCTATTAGTATAGGAGGTGAGGATCGGGTCAGTTTCTATTAAAATCTGCAGAATTGCAAGCCTCCCTGTCTCCAAATACCAGATGCTAAGGACATATAATGTGGGGGACGTGAGCAGAGGAGGGCAACCAAGATGATCATGGGTCTCGAAAACAAGCCTTATGAGGAATTGTTGAGGGAGTTGGGTGTGCTTTGTCTAGAAAAGAGAAGACTTAGAGATACTATGATAGCCATCTTCAAAGTGCTGTCACATGGAAGATGGAGTAAACATGTTTTATCCTGCTCTGGAGACTTGAACCAATGAATTCAAGTTACAAGAAAGCAGATTCCAATTAAACATCTGGAAGAACTTTCTGATGGTAAGAGCTGTTCAACGGTAGAATGGATGCCCTGGAAAAGAGGAGATATGATAGTCATCTTAAAATAGCTTAAGAGCTGTCACATGGAGGAGGGAGCAAGCTTGTTTTCTCCTGCTCTGGAGGGTAAGACTCAAACCAATGGCTTCAGGTTGCAAGACTAAACATTCAGAAAAAACTTTCTGACAGTAAGAGCTTTTCAGCAGTGGAACAGAATCCCACAAGAGGTGACGGACTCTCCTTCCTTGGAGGCTTTTAAGTAAAGGTTGGATGGCCATCTGTCATGGATGCTATAATTGAGATTTCTGCATTATAGGGGCCTGGACTAGATGGCCCTTGGGGTACCTTCCAACTATACAGTCCTATGATTGGGGGTTGGACTCGATGGCCCTTGCGGTCTCTTCCAACTCTATGATTCTATGATTCTATGATTGCTCGGGGGATTGGCTGAGTGAGGTGCCATCAAAAAAAAACACAAAAAAACAAAAACAGGTAATGCCAGAGTCATTACCCTGACCAAAGGCAAACCAATAGGACGGGTGGGGTGGAGTCTCCCAGAGCTCAGCAACAGTGGCACTGGTGGGGAAAATAGGGACATTCTGGGATCAAATCAGACTTTGTAATTCCGTGACTGTCCCTGGAAAATCGGGACACTTGGAGGGTATGCTTTTCCTGTGGGTCACTAGATTTTCAGAGGAAAAATGTCCCCCATCACTTTCCCTAAATGTTTAGCCATCTACTTGAATGGCCAACCACACATCCTGAGGCAGAATGTTCCATTTACTGCATTGCGTGAAATAGAATTTTGTGCAATACACAAGCAATGCACAGTGGTAGAAAACTGCATCAATTTGTACGGTGGGTTGTTTTCCTTTGCGGTGGCGCCAGTGATGGTTTTGTGGAATGCACTTACAGCTGAAATACATGAGGCCTCATCTGCACTGTCATTCCTATTTACTCTTGAAGATGCACCTATTTACACATGCACTCTGTTCGTCTCTTGACCCAAGTCTCCTGTTTTAAATGCTGTGCTGGTTTAATGAGGATTGTTATATTCCATATTTTAACCATGACCATTTATAATTTTTTATGTTATCATGGCAGTGTATTATGGTGTATTTTAGTTGTTGTGCATTTTTAATTTTGGTGTATATTTTAATAAAGCTATGCAATTGGTTTTTTGGTGTGTGTGTTTTTTGTAAACCATTTAGAAGCCACCTGGGTATACTAATTAATTAATGAATTAATTGTGCTTTTGAGTGTGAGTCACACCTGTGAAATTAAGCTTGCAATGCACAAGAGCAGCTCTGCTCTCTGCTGCTAATGTCTTATAAAAACAAAGAGAGTAGCATGAGCCCAATTGTAGGCGATGCAATATGTATATATGAGGTGCAGCAACAACCCTCATCCAATTTATGAGATTCTCCTTTGCAGATCAGCGTCTCAGACATGAGGTGCCAGCAAATGAGAAGGTTTAAATATGGGTGGGGTGGAGGAGAGATATGTTTCACATATTCCTCAGATAAACATGGCTCTACAATATACTCCATTTAATAATTTCCTAGAATACATAATCCTGCTGGGTTTTGTTGTTGTTGTTTTTTGTTCACTTGCATTGTTTTTTTGTCCACAGACATGCCATTGTACTTGAGGCAGCGGCCTCCTCAACTCTGCCAAGTGAAATTGCATTCCAATTCTGTTCCACTGAACTAAATGTCTTTGCAAATCAAAGAGCAAAATATAATTTAAGTGCCATTTGAGTCTTCCCACAGTTTCTCAGCTGTTCACTCCATAACCGCACCCCAGAAAGCTGCCTGCAAACAGAGCTATGGTATAAAAGCGGGGAAGCGCACAGCCAGAATATTACAATGCCGATCCCGTGCATAATGCTCTGCGGTCATGGTTCAAAACAATTAGAATGTCACAATGAAAATATGGTGGGAGGAGGCAGCAGACAAGCCAACACATTTGGGGCGGGGGAAATGGCTGGCTGTGACAGAGGGGTATTATGAGTGCAAGGTGACTGGCAGAGAACTTTGTTTCAAAGAGGCCCAGAAGTTCCTTGAATCGCTAGCTTCGACTGGTTTTTGACATGTTGCAAAACTCAGTAAAGATATCAAAATAAGAGAGCTTAGCATAGAATATAGGGAGTATGTAATCTTTTCAACCACTTATCTGAGCTTCTATTGATTGTTACATGCCGAGTGAAAAACTGAATGAATAATGGAGTAGGGGGGTGGCTTTCATTTACTTTGAGAGAGAGAGCAAAAAATGGAACAATTTGTTCTGTTTCTGTTAAGTGTTTGGTAGGAGCAAAGAGCTAGACAGAAGTCCTACCTCAGCTACCGCAGGCTGCTCTCTCTCTCTCTCTCTCTCTCTCTCTCTCTCTCTCTCTCTCTCTCGGTGCCCCTACTTTCACACCAGAGATATTCATTTCTTTTTGAACAATGGTTTATTTAATAAAAGTCAAGTTGGCACACACAGAGCTTTTATACGTAGATTCTATCAGCAAAGGTAACTCAACACCAACTCTCATTTTGCATAGCTTGCACCTTCCAGGCATGTCCAAAGTCTGTTTGGGGGGCCTAATTCCTGTGGCAGTAAAATCATTAAAAAACTCAAATCCTAAAAAAAAAATTAAAAAGCTCAACAACTTTGGGGTGAAATCGTAAAAAAAGGTTGGCCCTCACGCACGTTCACTTCATCATATCTGGCCCTCTTTGAAAAAGGTTTGGGCATCCCTGCAGCTTAAACCCAATAAAAAGGAGGAAAGTAAGAAAAAAAACATAAGAAATGGAGGATGAGAAAGGAGGGGAGGCAACTATACATCTATTTAATCAGGGTTGCCATATTTCAAAAAGTAAAGACCAAGACACCCCAAAAGTTGCTTAGCTTTTTTTTTTTAGGAAAACCCCAAATTTCTTGAGCTTTTTTTTTTTAAGGAAACCACCGAAATTGTTGAGCTTTCTTAAAAGTTTTTTTTTAGATGACAACCCCCCCCCCCCATGAGATTTTTCGATTGATGCCTAAGATTCAGGACAAACCACTGGAAATTCCCTCAGGATGTCAGTTCCTCCTGTGAAATCCCGGTAATCCTGGCAGCCTTAATTTAACCTTCCCCTTCTGAACATATCATTTTGCTTACTGGAAAGAGTGAACTCACATAAAGATTAAGACTTACAGCCAGGCAAGAGAAAAAGAATAAATGATAAAAATTGTCTGGACCCAGTCAAATTGGGAGATCATTGAAAAGATCAATATCGGTATCGGTGTCATCAATGCTTTGGGACTGTGATTACAAAGTAGTAGTGGTGATAAAGATAATACTGATGGAAACAGTAGGGATGTCCCTGAAATTATCCACATCCAATTTGTTCCTAGAGTTCGGAACTCCGAACTAAATGGTCTTGATTTCAAAGCAGAATTGGTTCATTAAGAATCCTTGACTACTCAATATTTTATTTATTTATTTATTTATTGTTCAATGCATCTGCTGGTTATAACAGCCTGCAATTAATTCATGTTGTTTTTCCTCATTAAATTACTGATGTATTGAGAAAAGAAAAGAAAACCTAGTGCAAAAAAGCAACGCTGCTGTGACCGTTGACATGCAATTGCTTTAAGATGGTTTTTGTGTGGTACGTTTCTAATATGCAGAGGTCACATGTGCACATCAGTCAAAGACTGCACAAAATGAATATTCATGTAATCATATGTATGGTCTCATCAAGATTGCATCATTCCACAGCTGCATCAATTTGCGCATGAGCCCTGGTAAAGCACAGAAGGGGAAAGAGAAGGCAGAATTATCTGAAAATTGTAGCAGACTGTGCAGGATCTGATTCCAGAATTACTTTTATAACTTCTCCTAGTTCATTAAACTGGAGTTTCAGGATAGCAAAGACATGGAACAGTAAAGGAAGCTAATGGCTGAATCTGTTCATCCCTACTGACAACATTTTTCCACTGGCATTATGTTAAGAACTTTGCTCTTAAAAAATTAAATAAACACTCCAGGTGTTTAATTCCATGCTCAAAATCAAATCAGGTTTGTATGAGCTTTTTCTTGCACTTCCACAGGATTTCATAAACTTTCAATCTTATACAGCCCTAAGGAAATGAACCCCCCTGCAAGTGCCCTGGGATTTTAGGGAGGTCATATTGGAGAGAGAATGAAAAGAGGCAAAGCATGCCTAGAGGTGGAATATGACCAGGGCTGCATAATTGCTGCAAAATTGCCTGTCTGAGTGGCCAAAGCCACAGGTTGAGGACTCATTTTTAAAAAAGGTCATTACAAATAGCACAGTCCTTCCTGACTCCGAGCTGGTGCACTCAACTGACACTTCTTTAAAACAGATCATCCATGGTGTATCATCTGCCCTGTTTCTCATAATAAATATCCTTCGGTGATTTTTCCATTCAAGTGGTGAGCAGGGCTGACCCTGCTTAGCACACAAGTTTTGCCGAAATTGCTGCCTGAAGTGTCGTGTCGGTCCACTGTAGCTCTATCCCTTGAAAATAGCAATATGAGCACTCTCCAGTCCCAACTGTGGGCTGAGGATGCATGACATGTGCTTGCAGAACAAAAAGTACTTCCTGGGGAATAGATAACTGAGTGAAATACCCTAGCAACCCAAATGGCATTTTTGTGTATGCAATAAGATGACAGATAGCTGGCACTCTCCAAAAAACCTGCTGCTACTGAAGAAGCAGTGAAGGACACACACTTCTTCTAGAGCTGAAAGAGAAATTTGCTTTCTCTGCTGGTGCTTTCAAGAGAAATAATACAAGAAGGAGGGGGGAATAAAAATGGGCTGCAAAGTCTTTGGATCTCTTTGAAGAGTCCTTGGCCATCTTCTAATCCTAGCACCACAGGGCTGTACACCAAGAAGGCTGGGTATATGGTCCCAAACTCTTTAGAGTTTGAAGGTTAATACCAGTCAGTGGAAGCTGGTGCAACAGGGCAAATGGGGCAGGGGACAACCAACCTCAGTCTGCCTTCAGCAAGCCCCCCAATTTCCTGCCTTCTTTCTTGCATCCTTACATTCTCACTATTTTATTTTACTGTATTTTATCCATACTAGTGCTTGTTGTATTTGTTGAATTAAATAGGGTATGCTGGTTTCTTATGGTATAATAAACTGTACTATACTATACTTCTTGCATCCAGTCCAGGGGGTAGTACTGACCACTGGCTTCCTCCTCCTTAGTGTCAGCATTGCCCCACATCAAACTCAACAGGGAGGGGGAGAAAACCAGGATTAGTTAGTGCTGCCTGTCATTGGCTTTGTCTCCCCCTATCGTTGGCCCTCCAGTTTACTGCCCTAGCAGTCCTTGTGGAAAACCAGGCACCTCTGAAACCACCACCTTAAACTGGCCCTGTAGAGAAATGGCACAGAATTGATAATATGATCCAAGCATCTAAGTCCCACAACCATTCTAGCTGCCACAATCTGCACCCGTTGAAATTCCCAGACTTTCTTTAAGGGCAGACCCACCTAGTGCACACTGCTGTCATCTATCTTTGACACAAGCAAAGTATTTGTTACTGAGGGCAGTACCTGACTTCTCTAAATCAATCCAAAGTTTATAAGAAGTAGTGCTGGCCACAGAGCCCACTTGAGCCTCCTTACATAGACTATGCTGAGTCCCAGAGGACTCCCCAAAACAGTGGGCCTACACAGTGTCTGGGGTGAAAGCAAGGTAGGCCAATAGCAGCATGTGCTCATGCGCTTTTAGAAGTGGAAGGTCAATTGTACCCATTCAGGTACAGATTACAGAAGAGTGTGTATCATTGAATATGTTGCAGTCCTACCTTTCCCTAATCCAAGCCAGTTTTAATAGAAGACTATATTTGAAACCCTAACATTCAAATTAGGGCTGTAATTATTAATTGTTAGATCAACCAACTAATGCAGAGTTTCCCAAACTCTGTTTTTGGAATATAATTCTCACCATCCCTGACCACTGGTGCTGCTAGCTAAGGATGATGGAAGTTGTAGTGCAACAACAGCTGGGGAGTCAAGTTTGGGAAACCCTGAACTAATACTTTAGTTGGTTCATCCCTGGAGCAATGTTAAGCAGTGAGGAGAAACGTTCACTGGTGGGGCTGAAATCTAATGGCACCCTCCCGTGAGGTGGCAATTTACTGTAACAGGAAATTTAAAAAATAAAAATAAAAAAGATTTTGCTTTCTAATTGAGTCTGGGTGATGAAATGTTAGCACTTTTCAATTACAGGATTCAGAGGAGAATCAGATGTAATCATATCACCAGCATCCAAAAGTTCACTTCACATCCTGATTTTAGTCTGGCATCTCCAATACCAAAGAAACCATTAATGCAGCAGGTCAAATGGCAAACCTTTTAAGCCTCTATAATGCAAATCATCTCCGATGCCTGGACTTCTGTGACATTTCATCGATACCAAGATCTAGCGATCTTCAGCTCATAGGATCAGGAGACTAATGGGGATTAGCTGTGGAATACAAGGCCCAGAAGGTTTTGGTGTGTGGTAGTGTTTCTTCTTCCTATTTTTTAAAAAATCTGGGCGCTCACCTAGGATTCTAGACCAGGAAATGTTCTAAATTCCAGTCCCATGAAATGAGATTATGGTATAGTTCAGGCTTCCTCAACCTCGGCTCTCCAGATGTTTTGAGACTACAATTACCATCATCCCTGACCACTGGTCCTGCTAGCTAGGGATCATGGGAGTTGTAGGCCAAAAACATCTGGAGGGCCGAGGTTGAGGAAGCCTGGTATAGTTCTATTGAAGGGGCACAGGATACAGCCACAAATGTTGGTGAGAGAAGTGAAACAATACCAATAAATCCAGGTGGCTTTGTGATATTTGGATTTCTATGCCTTGCACTATTAAGCAGTTCAAGGTCCCCAGAATTAATGTTTAATTGTACAGAACCCTTGTAAAACACATGGTGGAACCTTTTTCAGGTTCTTTTACATGCAGTATATAAATTTTATGAAATGAATAAATAAAATGATTTTTAAAAAGTAACTGAGACGATTGACCTTACTGGAGGGAGAGGAGGTGACTCGCCATGCTGTGTGAACCAGGTCATTATGTTATTAAAGTAGTAAAATAACTTTTTGAAAGTATTGTCCATATTTCAGTTTCCCCCCAGCACTTATTCTTTTCCCCTTCCTGGTTTCAGAAATTTTGCATATCCAGAAGTACCATAAAATGCAAGGAAGAATCTTCTAGCAGAATCTTCTTTAACCAAAATAATGGCTGTGTTTGTACTGAACTTTGCAAGGCTGCCTCTGTCATTTGGTGACACTTGCTGTCGCTAAATAAACTTATAAATTAAACTTGAGCTGGGAAGAGGAAACCGTCTCTCATTATTTGATTCCTGCTCACAGTCAGGGTTTCCCGAGCACAGCTGGAATCCTCCCCTGGCAGCTCAATTTCTTTGCTTCCCTTCCTCCCCTCTGATGACTCAGGGGTGTTTGCCAAGCAGCTAATTGCTATGCTCCATCACACTGCTGTTTGCAACTAGCCCCACACCCTGCTTTTAGAAGGGGGGGGGGAGGAAATAGCCTCTGAGCAAATTAACTCAATGCTGCCAATAACTCAGAAGTCAGATCTTTCAAGGAAGTCACATCTTTAGACTGAGACCTTTTTAAAAAAAGAAGTCCCAGTCATCTCAACACACCTTTAATTGGCAGGATGTGGCAGGATCTGAATAAGGTTTATTTGATTTGCTGTTCTACTTACTCTAAATAAAAGTGCAATGCTGAGTGAAGGAATCCAGGATCCTTCCAATGCCTCCCATGTGTGCAAATTGCTTCATGGCTACTGTGACCATCTCAGCAGACTCTGTGCAGCCATCTAGCCATGTCACACCTGAAACTCCACACCTGTTCTCTGCCTGCCAGTTTCACTACTGCCTGCAAGGAGGGAGGGCGAGAGTGAGAATCAATCCTGGGATTCAGGATTGGTAAGAAAGACAGAGCACAGCTATCAGAACTTCGGGAAACACTGCCATCCGAAATGGAGCAGACTCCAGGCAGCCTCTTTGCTCTGGCAGATGGCATGCTGCAAGGGTGTGAATGGAGACAGATCTCTGTGCAGTTATGTAAAGGTTGCCTCCTCCTCCTTGTCTGCTCTAGTCTCTCTCTGCGCTTCCACCTCCAGCTGTCTCACTGATGCCATGAAATCGCTATTATTTTTAATAAAAAAACAACACAAAACCCTACACCTGTACAATTTCCCCCCCTTTTTTTCATCCCCCTCAAAATAACCACCTTTTTAAAATAAATAAATGCAGACTTCATCTTTAAAAATGCCCTTGCTGGTTTGCCATCAAATGGTGAATGCTCCAAGAAAAGTCAAAGCCACAGGGAAATTGCTCCTTCTCTGAAAATTAAAGCTGTGTGGGCATCAGAAAGAAAGATACCAGCTGGGTGCCAACTTTCTGAGTCAGCCTTGGGTGACATGTAGCAAACAAATAGCATAAGAGCAGCCCTGCCTGAGCAGGCAGAAAGCCCATCTAGTCCAGCATCCTGTTCTCACATTGGCCAAATAAATCCTTGTGAGAAGCCCACAAGCAGGACCTGAGTGGAACTGTACTCTCCTCACTTGAGACTCCCAGCAACTGGGTTTCAGATGCAATACACAACCATCATTGCTGGTAGCCATAGATAACCTTATGTAAGAAATACTGATAGTCTTATATAAGCTGGCCAGGGCAGCCCTACTGGCTTCTTGTGAACATAAAAAAGAGCCAGCTGGATCAGGCCAATGGCCCATCAGTTCTAGCATCCTGTTGTCACTGTGGCCAACCAAATGTCCCAAGCAGGGTATTAGCACAAGAGTTCTTTCCCCTTTTGTGGTTTCCAGCAATTGGTATTCAGTCTCTGGCCATGAAAGCAGAGAATAGCCATCCTGGCTAATAGCCACTGACTGTCTTGTCCTCCGTGAATATGTCCATGAATTCATGCATACTTCTGGCAAGTTCACACACGTGTACACTTATTTAGCCATCACAGGCAAATTGCTATAGAATGGCTGTCTCAGAAGATTATTTGTTACCTACCACTCTACCTGGTGGCATCTGCAAGGCAGGAGAAGCAATGAGATCTCCTCTGCCAGGTTGGGTGGGATCAGTTGCCATTTGGTTCCTCTTCCACTCCCAGAAGGGGACGTGGGTTAAACCACAGAGCCTAGGACTTGCCAATCAGAAGGTCGGTGGTTTGAATCCCTGCGATGGGGTGAGCTCCCGTTGCTCGGTCTCTGCTCCTGCCACCCTAGCAGTGGCAGGGCTCAAAGTGCAAGTAGATAAATAGGTAGCACTCTGGTGGGAAGGCAAACAGCATTTCCGTGTGCTGCTCTGGTTCGCCAGAAGCGGCTTTGTCGTGCTGGCCACATGACCCAGAAGCTGTACGCCGGCTCCCTTGGCAAATAAAGCGAGATGGGCACCACAACCCCAGAGTCGGCCACGACAGGACCTAATGGTCAGCGGTCCCTTTACCTTTTACCACTTCAAGAATCACATCTATCAACAGCAGCCAAACCTGATCTTTACATAACTTTGTTGCAAAACAGCTTGAAATAATTGGAACCTTAATATGGACATATTCCTCTTCTTTTCCCGGCCTCCTTTCTTTTGTGTTAGGCAATGTGAACTGCTTCCAGACTGCTGCTATTTTGGGGGTAGGATGGAATCACATACAGGTTGCAGAATTAGAGTTGATCTGGAGCAGGCATAGGCAAACTCAGCCCTCCAGATGTTTTGGGACTACAACTCCCATCATCCCTGACCACTGGTCCTGTTAGCTAGGGCAGTGTTCCCCAACCTTGGGCCTCCAGCTGTTTTTGGACTACAATTCCCATCATCCTTGACCACTGGTCTTGCAAGCGAGGGATGATGGGAGTTGTAGTCCAAAAAGAGCTGGAGGCCCAAGGTTGGGGAACACTGAGCTAGGGATGGTGGGAGTTGTAGTCTCAAAACATCTGGTGGGCCGAGTTTGCCTATGCCTGATCTGGAGGTCTTGCAAAACAAACCTGCCTCCCCAAAAGACCAGACTTTTTCCAATAAGAAAGGTGACAGGAAATGCAGTGGAAACCATAGCAGTTGCTGTGACACAACACTGTCTAACCTCCCCACAAACTAGTCAGGAGTAATGATCCCCAAATAGCTGGTGACATCTACAGGTAGCCTTCCTGCAAACAAATCTGGATGAATGCTCAACAAACATCTGGAAGTGGCCACAGCATTATTATAAAATGCAAACCGCCTTGGATGCTTTGTAAGAAAGATACCATATAAATGAAGTGAATGTAAAACACAATCCCTTTCAGAACTCTTTGAATGCATTGTGCCAAGCATGGGGGAACCTCTGGGCTGCAGCCTTAATTATATGACCACAGGTGTGGGATGCAAAAGAACAAGGTAGAGCTTTAAGGACAGCTCTACTTAGGAGCTCCACAAACCAGGCAGACCTTTGGATGAAGAGCAGTACAGGAGATTCATCAGAATGGGTTGTTCCTATGCAGGGATATGAGAGAGAGATTCTGTTTGTGTTTCAAGGACAGCTTACTTAATTTGTGCTTTTCAGGACAATATGCACAATGAAACACAACCATTCTTCAACATTCAGACTTCTACAATTTTCCAATGTGGTTCTCCAGCCAACTAATGTATATTAAAAAGTCTATATTAGAAGACAGGATGGGGAACATTATTGGCCTCACAGGCCAAATTTGGCAGGTAGATGGGTGGAATGCACCCACCTGCTGTCATGACATCACATGGTTTGACAGGAGGGCAGGGCCACCCCCTGTCAAAATCTCTTGAGCTCCCTGCTCCTCCTACAGCACCTTTTGTGCTACACAGTCCTAAGGGAAGCGTTTTCCCAGCATCACTGAATAAATGCAGCAGCAAGTAGAGCAGATGCCAGATTAAGTGAAAGAAGGGTCAGGCTGGGCACATTCCAATTTAGTCATATGAACAGGTGCCTAGAGCCAGGGGGAAACAAATCTTCTACTCACATCAACTTTGTTACATTTACACAGCAGGTCTAAAAAATTCATAAATCGTTCCCAACCTATCCTGCTGAAGCTGTGGTGTAATAATAGGGAAACCAAATGCAATTACTTAAACTGGACACTGGCCAGGACCTAGAAAATGTATCTCTTTGTGGGTTAAGTTAGATTCTCTGGGCCTGTTTCTCAATCAATTTTACTGCAGGGCTTCCCAAAATAGCTGAACCTTCTGAGCCGAAGGAGCAGAAGCACAAGGAAGGCACTGAAGCAGAGTGCCATGACGGCAGGCTTCTGAGTTACACAGAACACTTAGCCATGAGGAATGTCGGCAACAACTCTGTGCCCATCCAAATCTTGTCAGTCTTGGTTTTGAAAATTTCTTTTTTTCCATGCTAATGCACCTGCTGTAAGGAAGCTAGGAAAAAATGCAAGACAGGCAGCCCCTCCTCTGAAGGGCCTGCTGCTACTTGACCTACTTTCCCCCTGTTTGATTCAGTGCAGAGAGATCCTACTTTTAAAAAGGCAGCCTTTCCAGGAAGGAAACGTTTTCCTAGATGGCACAAAAAGGGAAGGGAATTATCCGTTCGGAAAAACGGAGCCTCATCAAGATGACGGGCATGCAACGACGGCAGACTTCCTCCGAGAGCGGCAAAGCCACAGCAGGCGGGAGCTACAGAGTCCCACAAAATATCATTTGGGTATATAAAATATTTGTCGCAAAGTGCCTCATTTCTCATGGCTTTGAATTCAAATAGGAGAGACTTTGGGGGTCTGGGGAAGAAGATGAAAGCAGAGATTGGCCTGAGTTGCAACATTTAGATATGAAAAGCAAATGAGAAAGGCAAACTACTTGGGTGTTATCCAATCCCTTGTCAGAAGCAATGGACACTGAGTTGCAAGAGCTCTATTGAACAAATGGACACTCTGCTTTAGCAGATACATGTGTCCACCAGTGGCTAGATTCCATATATTAGTCAAAATACCATGCAAAATGCATTATATTGGTGGGTGTTGCTTTGCAAAAATAAGTATATGTGGCAAAATGGCACGCAAATGTACCTTTCAGAAAGTCACTGATTAATTTCCATTTTATGCACACTTTCCCTTTGTATGTACATTTTTGAACGATTTACTTGGCTGAAGAATTGCATTGCATTGCAAAATTGTGTATTTTGAAGGAGGACTATTTTTCAGTTTTGCGCATTGTTTCAGAAAATGTGAAGCAGGCAGACTCACTTTGAAATGTAAACTGAATCACATTTCTCCCACACTAGCTTTTACATACTAGGCATTGCATGTGAGTAGGACCATAGATCACCGTATTTTTCGCTCTATAAGACGCACCAGACCATAAGACGCACCTAGTTTTGGGGGGAGGAAAATAAGAAAAAAAATATTCTGAATCCCAGAAGCCAGAACAGCAAGAGAGATCGCTGCGCAGTGAAAGCAGTGATCCCTTTTGCTGTTCCTGACTTCTGGGATAGCTGCGCAGCCTGCATTCACTCCATAAGACGCACACACATTTCCCCTTACTTTTTAGAGTAAAAAATACGGTAATTCACTAGCTCACACCAGGTATGCACAATAGCATCTGGGGATGATAAGTGGTTGTTCCCTAAAATAGGAATTCTGGATTGAAATATGCCTGAGTTGAAAGTCCTGCTCTTTTATCTCATATGTGAATGTTCATGGCAAATTGAAGACATGGTGTACTGAATAGGTTCAGGAGCTCAGCCTTAGTGTGCCCTGACATGGAGCTCCAGGTTAAGTCATTAGCATCTCCTCTAAGTGTTGATGACAAAATCTGCACTTGTTGGGATGGAGGAAAACCTTTATTTAAAGCTCTGGACAACTCCATTGGGAGCTGAGGAAAAGCCATAGCTCAGTGCTACAGCATCTGCCTTGCATGCAAAAGGTCCAAGGTTCAATCCTTGGCATCTCCAGGTGGGGTTGGGAGAGATCACTGGCTGAAATCCTAGAAAGCCACTGTAGACGATACTAAACTAGATGGACCGGTGGTTGTTTCTGCAACATACATAGTGACAACATAATTCTGGGTCTGATGGCATCACCCTCCCTCCACCACTTCCCAGTAACCCAGTAAATTAAAGTTTGTGATATATTATTTTCCTCACACCTTTGAATATGAGGGCTTCAAGCTTAACTAGGTTGCATCACTCGCTTCCTGGCAAGCTCATCTTTCAGCACTAGGAGTCACACTGGAATTGTATCATGCGTTGGAGGGGGAAACTGCTGATTTGCATAACATATTTATATACAGCCCACACAATTTGCATGACATTTGCATGGGCCTAGTGTGTGCCAGGCCGTGGCTGGTGGACGTACTGCCATGCTTCTGAGATGCCATCTGTGCCGTTTCCACTGTGCTGCTCAAAGAAGTATTTCCTAGGATGCTTCAGAGACAGCTGGCAGGCAATTGGGGGCCTGAATCACACTTATTAAAAGTTAAGCAGAGAAAATGATTTGATTGTAAGTCAATCAGCAGAAATTCAGCTTTGGAAAACAAGCCTGTTATACTGTGGAACATAGCAGGCTGAGGCCCTACTGCCCATGGTTGATAACACTGGCTTTAAAAATGGGAAGTGGTCATAACTTATAGCTAGCTAGGTGGAGCCAGCTAAGAATACTGTGAGCCTGACAGAATCTGATGGTTATGGACAGATTCCTGGCAGACCTGGGGTGGTTTATAACTTAATACATGTGACTAAGTGAGGTTCAAACATCGCTTCTGTCAGAAGCCAAACTGCAATAGAACAGAAACAGCACTTATGCAACAAATATGCAGCAGAACAGAAATCGATCCCTTCTTACATCTCTAGGCAATGCCAGCCCAAAATATTCCGCTGTCTGAATTACAAGCCTAATGGCATTATAATCACACCCCTCCTGCCAGTAGGGCCAACAGCTTAGACAATTTGGGTGCACCATTCAGACACCAATTCCTGCCTTCATCTTTTCCATTCTTCTCCCCATGGTGCCACCCAGACAAGGTTGTGCCACCCATTGCATGGTATGGGTAGTTCTACTTATGGAAAACAGTGAATCTCTTCTTTTGGAAGTCTGTGACATTTAAGGTTAGAGAGTGCCACTTTTCAGTAGAAGTAAGACTACAGTGTTTTTAATAGTACACATGGCCTGTCCTCTGCTGGCTTATACCAGAGTGTGGTGTAAAGTCAGCAATTAAGATCTTAGAGTACAACAAATATACATTCTGTTCATCTTTTAGGAATTATTTAACTGCAGTTAAATGTTTGATTTTGAACGGCAAGATGCTGGACAGTTTGTGTAGATCTACAGAAAGGGAGAAGGGCAGGTGGGGGGGAAGAGAAGGAAGGAAGGAAGGAAGGAAGGAAGGAAGGAAGGAAGGAAGGAAGGAAGGAAGGAAGGAAGGAAGCCTTATAACACCAGATGTTGCACTACTATGCATTTTTTGGACAATGGAAAAAGTGTGTGCAATAGTTTCAATGGCTAAGTGATGCAAAATTTCAAGTGTGCTAGATGGGGGCCTAGAATGATAATAACCCAGCACCCTATGCAACAATGAACTAGCAAAGCAGTGGGAAAGTCAGGGCAGTTCAACCGCATTGGGAGGAGTGCCAGATTGGCACCACTGGTGTATTTATACTGTCCTCCCAGCAGATTCACCCACTTCCCTCTCTTTCTCCAGGTAAGCAACAGTGATCCACCTGCCAGGAAGCTTGCCTAGCATCACCACCCCACAAAGTGAACCTCTTCTACCTGTACAGAAGTCCTATTCAAGCACCAGAAGAAGAAAAGGGAGGAAGAGGGCCCAGACATAGAATTGCATATTGCCCCTCATCATGAGTATTCCAGAGAAGCTCTCCTTTTATGCAAATAGCTTGGAAAAGGGAGGGATGAAACAGAAAGCAAAGAATTTAACTGGTGTGAGCCACACTGATTAGCCATTTTGTTGTTGCTTCTGTTAAGGACAGAAGGGTAAATTTTGTCAGCCATCTTAAACAGTTCCAGCATCCCAGGAACCTCTTGCCCTCACCAATTTCAGGAAACCAGTTCCTTTTGTCAGATGAGATGCACCCCAGCATTCCAATTTCTAAACACTTCTCCCTATCTGCTTGTAAGAGGATCCTTCAGTACAGGCTCAACAGAGCACTTAGTTGAACAATACGCCCTCCAGAATATTTCTACTGTGTTTCAGGAAGGCTGGAAGAATAGAGGTGTGGTGAGCTATCTCACTCAAGTTGAGCATAAAGGATGGTTCGAAGTACACAAGACCCCTGGGTTGCTTTGAGGACAACACAGGGTCTCTTCTGAAGTTTCCTTGCCAGTGTGGGAGCTAATGTGGGGGGCATCACTCCCATACTAGCCCAGAATCATAAGTTCCAGAAGACACAGCAACTCACAGCAAACACAGTTTCCAATGCCAGTGTTAACTATCCTAGAGGTGCCGTGTAATTTCTGTTAAACTCATTATGAGTGAGGCCGGTATCATGTAAACAATAATGTGACCTGACCATGAGACTAGTAAGAACCTGTTTACAAGGGAATCTAATAGGTAACAACTGTTCGTGAAAAACAACTCTAGATAAGGTGCAAGGAGGATTCTAATATTTACAGTAAAAAATAAATAAATGGGTTGAATGTTTTCAATGACTGTGGTTAGATGAGAGATGATGGGGTGCTGGGGTGATTGGGGAAAGGATTAACAGCTAATTTGACATATATTTGCTCATATTGTGCACCTTAATGTTGTTATAACAACAACAACTGTAACTACTACACAGATACATGAGGCCCAATCTTGAAACCTGTAAGAATTTGTTTCGGATCCAAAGAAGGAAAATCTCAAATTCATTGCCATCATTTTAGGGGTTGGGGGGGGGGAAGACCCTTCCTAATGGAATGCTGCACTTATTCACATTATTAAAGTAAAAAACACTCTTGCCTCATTATTCTGGATTAGGTGTCATTAGTATGCATTAACAGTTTTGTAAAACTCCCTTATTCCTTCTTATAACAGTTTTCTTTTCTTTTTTTCTTTTATAAAAAATATTATTGTGAAAGTTCCCAACAAACATTCTGCATTATAAACACATATTCACTTAGAAGTTCAAGTTATTTGCCATTGCTCTCCTGAGCTCTCACTCTCTCTCACACACACACATACACACACACACACACACACACACACACAAACACACACACACAATAAATAAATAAAAATGGCAGTGTGGCCAAGAAGCCAGAAGGAAGCAATAAACACTGTTCTACTTTACCACAGGGGTTGAAGAACAATTTGTCTTTTAAATAAAGCAGCAGCACAAATTTCTCATTCCATTAGGCAAGTATCTTTGGAGTCACCTCCACAAAAAAAAAAAAAAAAAAAAAAAAAATAGAGATAGTTTTTTTTTGTCTTTGGCAAACTGCCTACACACACACACACACACACACACACACATCCATAGGGAAGTAAGAAGCTGCATGTGGATGTATGCATGAGAGAGAGACTATTGGGCAGCAGTAGCTTTCCTGGATTTAAGAGAAGCATATTTCCCAGCCTGCCTGCAAATGTTGGGAGCTTTTGCATGCAAACCACTGAGTTGTGGTCTGTCCCCACAAGCCTTTCTGTGACTTTGGGGTCTGACTAGCACTCAGGTAGGAAGGTGGATATGCTTAATTGCACAACGGCAGAGGGCCAAGGTGCTGGAACTTTTTGTTTTTTCATCATTTGTTTGAGGGGTCATGAACATGGTTGTTTAATTAATTAATAAACATGTTTCCCCTGCAACAACTCTGAGTGCAAGGAACATAGACTCTCTCTTTTCACAAAGTCAAATCAGACCTACTTGCCAGTTCCAGGATAAGTCAATTACAATTTTGCCATTTTAAGAAGCCCTTGAAGTTGCAAGATTCCAGATGAAAGAGAGAGTTGTGGATACCCTGCCGTGATGGCTAGCTGTGGTGGCAAATCTGTGATGTGCATAATTAATTCCTCTCTGCGGTGGGATAAGCTGGTCCACCAAAGACAACGTGGGGCATTTCTCAGGAGGGACCTTAGGCAGGTGGTATTGACCTGTGAGATGTCAGGAAGGAAATCAGCAGCTGTTGCCAGCTTTCTAATACTAAAGGCAGGGCTAACACCATTGCACAGAAGGATCAGAAGGGCTTAGCTTACCTACCTATCTATTTAACAGCTAGTTCCCAAGATTGCATCATAGTAGAGAATAGTAAAAAAATAAATTTTAAAAAATGGAACAGAACTCAGATGAAGAGGTAAAATTAGGCAGGCACAATGAATCACCTGTGTGCTATCCAACCTTCAGATTCCCTTTCTTCTCTTAGATAAGGAGAAATCCTGCTGCAGGCCTGTGCTTAGAGCCCTGCAAGGCAGCTGAATCTGTTCAGTAACCAACACTTGTGAAATCCTTAGTTAAGGTTCCAGTTGACAAAGGGCTCATCCACACTTCCACTGGTCCCATGCCTAGAAAGCACAAGTCTAAGTGGTTTTGCCTTTGCCCCACTGATTTCCCCTAGAAAACCCACTCTTTAGCAATAAATCAGAACAAATGGCAATCTGCAGAAAAACCCCATTGCCATTTGGTCTGATTCAGCACCAAACCATGAGTTTTTCCTGGGGGAAAGGGGCGGGACAAACAGAAGTGTAGATAAGCCTACAGTGTACTTGGACTTTCAAAAAGCATTCAGCAAAGCACTTCACCAAACTCATGAGTAAGCTTAGCAATTGTGGAATAAGATGTGAGGTCCTACTGAGGATGGGGAAGAGTAAGAGGAAGTAGAGAGTGGGAATAAATAATCAGTTGTTTCAATGAAGGGATATTGAAAGTGGAGTTCCCCAAAGTCTTTTTAACTTGGTTATAAATGATCTAGAGTTAGGTAGGGTTGAGCCATGACCTGCCCAAGGTTCCTGGTGATACTAAACTGTTCAGCCCCACTAAAACAAAAAGAGATGGCAATTAGCTCCTCTCCATAATGAGTGAATAGGGTAAATGGTAAATGCAATTCAACTTAAAGAAGTGTAAAGTGTTGCATGCTTGGGCAAAATTTATTAATTTCACATATACATTCATGGGCTCAGAATGTGGCAGTGACTGATCAGGAATGAGATCTTGGGGTCCTATGGATCGCTCAGTGAATATGCAGACCCAGTGTGCAGCAGCTGCGAAAAAGGCAAAGTCCATGCTAGGGATCATTAGCGAAGAATTTGAAAATAAAATTGCCAATACCATAATGTCATTACGCAAGTCTATGGCATGGTTGTATTTCTGAATACCGTGTATAGTTCAGGTGCCTCACCTCAAAAAGAACATTGCACACTTTATATATATTTATCAAGTAGTATTACATGAATCCCCTATACAAGACTTCCCCAACCTGGGGCTTTTCAGATATTTTGGACAACGATCCCCATCATCCCTAATCATTAGCCATTTTGGCTATGCTGATGTGATCTGCATTTCAGCAATATGCAGAGAACACTAGGCTAGGGAAGTCTGTGAGATGGCAAGGGGAGGGAAAGGAAGGGAAACCAGTCTTATTATCCCTCTATTACAAAGAGGTGATAATGGCAGTGAGAGAATACTGCTTTGCCTAAAGCCACATGGCTAAGAGGGCATTCGGCTGAGGGCATTTCCCAGCACATGCTCTATCATTTCACCCCACAGAATCTCAGCTAGATATAAGTGAGAAATTAGATTTGGTTAGCAGTTAAAGGCAAACCTACCTAGAAGCAAAACACAGCCATCCCTCAAAAATTGCACTTCTCCATATTTTTAAATGCAGTGCTCCGGCCAAGTAATGTGTTTAAATGCATAAACTCGGGCATATATTGTCTATAACAATGTGAGATTTTGTGTGTGTAAATAACACAAATTATTTTAGGGGAAATAACTTTGCAAAAATTGTGTATATTAAAACAAAATTGTACATAAAAGTGCGCACCAGGAGAGATTCACACTCAGTTCCTAGTGATTTTTCATGAGCATTTAAGAAAAAAATCACCACATGATGCAGAAATGTGGAGGGCTGAATTTAAGATTGGAAAAATGAGAAATGGAGAGAAGCTGAAATTAACAGATCTGCACAGCCATATTTAGCCTTGAAAACAAACCTGAAATATATTTGACATTTGCCAGTGTCAAAACAACCAAGAGATTCTATGAAGTGAAAAAGCACTGTGTTATTCGGTTATACTTTTTAAAAAGATAACAATTCAAATTCTGAGCCTGAAATCTGTACAGCCAAGTTAGAATAGTTATTGATTTTTTTGTGAGCATTTACATTTGCTCTAAGTTGCAAGGGAACACAAAACTATTTGCACTGGGAACAGTTTCAAGAGGGGAAGCCATGCTGCTGTGTTTCAGCAAAATCAAGAAAGTGTCCTGTGGCACCTTAAAGACTAACACATTTCTGTGTTGCTTTTACTGGTTTCTCCCTTTCATATCTATACATAGAGAGAGCGAGAAAGTTAAATAGAGTTACTTGAGAGACATACTGAGAGAGAGAGACAGATAAATTCCCAACAGAAATTAACAAGAGAAGCAGATACTCCGAAGACCTAAAAACCAGGTTGGCAGTAAATTTCTTTCCCGATAAAAAAAGAAACCTATGAACTAAAAAGTCACCAAGAAAAATAAAACACTGATGGGTTTACAGGAAAAGGCAGAATTGGAAGGCGATGGGAAGAAGTCTGGCTGTAAAACACACTGGGGTTCTAACTTGGCTCAGCCTTTTATAAACACGGTCTTGTCCCTTGACCCAGCATTAGCATAATACTCATTAATCAAGTCATCTTCCCCAATTAATAGCCAGATGTGGGTGCTTTGTTCCTCTTAGCTGCTTTAATGAAGGAAAGGCCAAAGGATCAGGCAGAGTCATACTCATTCCAGTATCTCGGTCCCAGTAGGGTATTTGACAGCATGTAGTGCAGGTACTGGATAGAGACAGAGAAATCCCACTCCCCCATTGCACACCAGGAAAACATGAACCCAGCTTAGACATGATGTTCGCCTGTGGCTTGTCACAGCTTAGGTAATCTTGCCAAGGGTGGGTATTCCTGGAAAGAAAGCTCTGCTTTATGAAACTTGGCAGGGATTGACTCAGATATTTCAAAGCCCAGCCTGAACGGAGAAATATATGTTCCGCTTCCCCACCAACACATCAATAAACGCCTTTCAACTTTCAGCCCAGTTTGTTGTAGTCTTTTAAAGAGATACATTGATTCACCCAGCCACGAGCCATTTCCCTGCCATTTATCTTGGGGGGGATCAATGGTTTGTCGCCACCTTCTAACCAAAGTCACAAAGGGGATGATTCCCAAAGGAGGTTGTAAGGCATCACTTCTTGTTTATTACACTTGATATTATTATTTCCTCCCTAGCACCACTAAGTCTTTTAAAAAGCGGGGGGGGGGGGGAGAGGTTGGTGGGGGGGAGAGAGGATTTCCAATGATTTGAAGTGGAAAGTAGCCAATGGCACATGCACTGCAGTGCTATTCTGGGTAACATCTCCATAGGAACAGTAAATACTAGGGAGATACTTAGGGGTTATGTTGCTAAGTCAAGTAACAGTGAGGTTTAAATGGCTGGTTTAAATTAATTGATTTAAAATCCTCTCTATTACAGAACAGCAATGTACAGAGTTACAGAGCGGCCTTTGCCGCTGTCGTCATTTCCCACCCTAGGCTTATACTCGAGTCAATACATTTTCCCAGTTTTTTGTGGTAAAATTAGGTGCCTCGGTTTATATTCAGGTTGGCTTGTACTCGAGTATATACGGTATGTACCCTCCATGTTAAGGGGAGCAGCTAGTAAATCTGCATCAAGGTAATCCAAATTTTGTGCTATACAAAGCTTGATTCCACAACTCATGTAAATATGCAAATCATGTAAATATACAGATGCATATTTGTATTGTTCCGCAAGGCTGAAAGTGGGGTTTTGTTGTCTGGGCAGCCCAGCACCTCCATACTCACTGCCCAGGCTTGCACCCTGGGGAGGTTACTTTGGTGCTGCTAACACAGCATTTTGAATTCACCCCCGGAGACACACTCCATTGTCTTTTGAGAGAGATGGGCACCACCACCACCAATAACAACTTGCTTATTTCACATCATTTGTTTTGCTTCTGTTGGGGAAGAGCAAGACAGCTATGTCAGGCATTCAACTTCCCCTCACCATGATCCTGGTTCCACCCATCCCTGCCAACTTCTGAGATTCCATCTGGAATCATTCTCTTGCTTTTCAAGTCTGTCTTTGCAACTTTAAGGGCTAGAGACTCACTTTAACAAAAAAAGGGTGGAGAAAGACAAGCTTCTCGGGATGCTGAAAGCAGCATGCTATGATTCTCTGGCCTGCTCTGTTCCTGTACTTGCATGGTATGATCAAAGCATTTGCACACCCCTACATAGTCATCACTGGCACAGTAAATGCACAATGTTGTTAGTCTGCAACTCCTACCATCCCCTGGCTCTTGGCCATGCTGGCTGGAACTGAGTTGGAGTCCAGCAACATCTACAGGGCACAGGTTTCCCATCCCAACATTAGAGTCTTCCTTTGTTTAGAAACACACATAGCCTACCAAAAAGTGTGTTGCATTCAGGCACAGTAAATTAACTGTGCGCTGTTCTCTGTATCACAACATACTCTCCAGACCCCCACTTCTTTCCCCTTGTCCTATGACCTGGAGGGGAACTTGTGGTCCTCCATGTGTTGTTGGACTACAACTCCCATCAGCCACAGCCAGGGGTCAGGACTGAAAAGAGGAATAATCCAACTACATCTGGAGAGACTTAAGTTTCCCATTCCTGGCTTGGGAGAAATCCTGCTGCAGGCTTACAGTAATGCCACTACCAGGGAGCTGTATAAAACCCTGCTAATAAAATAGCTGCATTGTAGATAGGATATAGAGGATAAGGGATTTCCCAAGGTCACCTAATGAGCTCATAAAACACACAAGATTTGGACCTGGGACCTCCGACTCACAGCTCACATGCTTAATCTCTGCATTACACCTGCTATTAAAATGGGTTTGCTTGTTGTTGCTTTTCAGAAACATGGCACCTATTTGCTCCTTGCTGGTTGTTCTATTTCAGTCCAGTAATGCTAACATGTCCTGTAGTGTTTTCTTTCTGGTCAGAAATTGCTGCTCAAATCAACTTTGCTTTGGAGAAATCATTGATGTCTGAGGATGTTCATGCACTCTTAAATTACATTCCTGAGCTGTGGCAACTAACAGATGGACGTCAAAAGCAGGCTCTGTGAGCCAATTTTAGGTGTCTAAAAGAACTGTGCTGCAGGATTGGGAGGACAAACATCCACCAACTTTCACATGGTGGTTGGCAGATCTCACGGCTCTTTCTAGGTTTGAATGCATGACATACAATCACCAGTTTCATTTAGAAACCTATTTGGACTACCTATATTAAATTAAATATTATAATCAGGATTGATGGGCTGTTCTTATTGACAGTGTCAGCTGGCAATGGTGATGTTATTGTTTAATTGTTGCCAGTGCTATTTATTTATTTATTTTTGGGAAAAGAAGTGCTGGAACTCACCACAAAAACCTCCCTCATTCTCTTAGAATGGCAATGATGCCTACCTCAGAGGTGCCGGAACAGAGTTCCTATGAGTTCCCTCTGAAAAAAAAGCCCTGATTGTTGCTATTACTCATTTTTTAGAATTTTCATTTTTCTTTTCTCTTCCTGTTATATTGGCAAATAAAATAAAGTGGGGGGGGGAGAGAATAGCACTCTTCCAGTTCCATCTTTGTACACAAACCATATTCTGAAACCCCAAGCCCATTCCCTCACCTAGATCCTTTGGGTTTTTCCTACTGCGTCCTTCCCAGAACCTCTGGTGGCAAAGTCCAACCAACCTGCCAGCTACCCAACGGAAATGCCAGGCACCTCCAACTGTGTGATTGAATTAGCTGTAATGTATTCAATTTCCAGGAAGACGTTTGACAGAATTTTTCCGACAGCCGCAGAGATTAATGCATCAGCCGATGGCAATTTTGTTACTGCAGCCAACTAGTCAGTCCTGATGTGATTTCTCTCCCCTTTTCTTCTTCTTCCCCGCTTCTCCCCCAAATATCTTAATATTCTGCAATACCCACTTCACTTCCCCCAAATAACAGATCAGGTAGTTAGCAGAAGGCTCATCAGAGTTGAAGTGGTGTCGGCAGAGTTGGGGGGGGGCTGTCAGCATTGAGTTTTCTATTCCTTAATGCCTTCTGGAAGCTGGGATTTAAAGATGCCTTTGCTAAATGGTTAAAAAAGAACAGAGTGGGAGAAGGCAGATGAAAACTGCAAGTTAATTAACTCTGGGTTGGGTATGCTTCCCATTTTTATACCACCCCACCCGCTACACAGTTTTCACTGGCATCAAGAATCAAATTGAAATGCAGGTAAAATAATTTCATTTTCAGAAGCTATCAGTTCCTATCAAATCTACCTAATCCAGAACCTCTCTCCATAAAATCCCTTAAGCAGGGAGGATGCTGGCTTGCACACAGCTGGGTGAAAGCAGAGCCAGTAGAAATACCAGGCGTGGGTGGTACCGGGAGATCCAGGAAAGTGCTGCCTGGAACCAGCTTAATGTCTTCTTGCCATATGGGAGGGAAAACACACCTGGCATTTAAGGCCAATTCTGGGCAAGAGTGAAGTATGAATGCTGATGAGTTATTGGGAGAGACTTTGGGAGTAAGCAAAGGTAATACTCATGCAGAAATGCTGTATATATGCCTGTTGATGTGTGTGAGAGACCTCCATGGCAGAGTCAGGACGGGTACTGCTAACGATGATGCAAGTCTATGCAGCAGTAGATTTTGGTGGCAAATTCTGACGGAGGGAGGGAGGGAGGAAAAGACTATTGCTTTAAGATTCTAATAGGCAAGTCCTTGATTGGGTAAATTCAGCCTGATTGGGCTGGGTGACAGCAAACTCTCTGGCTGGAGGTTCTAGTCTATTGGGCAGAAGGATCCTCGAATGAAGCAGGGCTGGTTTAGCACCTTTTGAATTAAGTGAACTAACATGTGTGGCCATCTTAATTACAGGTGGTTAACCCTCAAGATTAATGGGACGTGGGTGGAGTTGTGATCTAAACCACTGAGCCCCTTGGGCTTGCTGATCAGAAGGCTGGCGGTTCGAATCCCCGCAGCAGGGTGAGCTCCTGTTGCTTGGTCCCAGATCCTGCCAACCTAGCAGTTCGAAAGCACGTCAAAGTGCAAGTAGATAAGTAGGTACCACTCCAGCAGGAAGGTAAACAGCGTTTCTGTGCGCCGCTCTGGTTTTGGTGTTCCGTTGCACCAGAAGCGGCTTAGTCATGCTGGCCACATGGCCCGGAAAAACTGTCTGTGGACAAATGCCAGCTCCCTCAGCCTTTAAAGCAAGATGAGGACAGCAACCCCAGAGTTGTCTGTGACTGGACTTAACTGTCAGGGGTCCTTTACCTTTACCTTTTTAACCCTCAAGAGGTTGGACTATAGTTACCATCATCCCTGAGAACTGGACATGCTGGCTGTGACTGATGGTACTACTACCATCAACAGCATCTGGAGGGCCACAGGTCCCTCACCCCTAGTCCAAATTGGGGGGGGGGTAAGTCCACCAAGTGGCGGGGACGCGGGTGGCGCTGTGGGTAAAAGCCTCAGCGCCTAGGGCTTGCCGATCGAAAGGTCGGCGGTTCGAATCCCCGCGGCGGGGTGCGCTCCCGTTGCTCGGTCCCAGCGCCTGCCAACCTAGCAGTTCGAAAGCACCCCCGGGTGCAAGTAGATAAAAAGGGACCGCTTACTGGCAGGAAGGTAAACGGCGTTTCCGTGTGCTGCGCTGGCTCGTCAGATGCAGCTTGTCACGCTGTCCACGTGACCCGGAAGTGTCTGCGGACAGCGCTGGCCCCCGGCCTCTTAAGTGAGATGGGTGCACAACCCTAGAGTCTGTCAAGACTGGCCCGTACGGGCAGGGGTACCTTTACCTTTACCTTTAAGTCCACCAAGTAGTGGTGACTACATGTGTTGTGTTTCACATTCCTGATATGCCCAAAGGGAAATAAGTTCCGGGACCAGGCTTTCAGAGGCTCTGTTCCCTAAATTGGCCAAGCTTATGCCAACCTTGCAGTATCTATTTATGGATGAATATACAAGTAGAGCAGAGAACGGATAGGTATGACACATCGTCGTCATCATCATCATGGAGAAGAGCTCCATGGACAGTATATGCTCCACATGCAAAAAGTCCAGGGTTCAATCCCTGATATCTTCAGTGAGGCTAGGAAATTCTTCCAGTCCGATCTGAAGCTCCAGAGAGCAGCAAACAGTCAGTGGAGAGCAGGAGTGGGGAACATGGACTCCAGCTCTACCATCATCCCTGACCATTGGTCCTGCTGAGTGGAGCTGCAGTCCAACAACATCTGGAGGGATGTAGGTTCTCCACCCCTAGTATAGACTGATGCTGAATTAAATGCACCATCATCCTTACTCAGTAGAAGGTAATTTCATATCCACTAATGTGGTGCACAGTCAGTGGGATGACCTGCCTAAGAAATCAGTCTCATGTTCTCACTACCATATGGGCCTCACCCCTTGCTAGTCCTACTCAGAGCAGGCTCACTCAAATTAACAGACATGGTTAAGCAGGTCCACTCATTTCAATGGATCTACCCTGAGTTGAAGTTACAACCCAGTGTCTTTTCAGCAGGCTTGTTTTAGCTAACACTGCTCTTTCAAAGCTTCTGTATTGTTTTAATTATGTAGCGTTTTATTGCAGTTAGGACTTTTTATTGTTATTCCACTGTGTTTGTTTGTTTGCTTTTTGCCTGCTTCAGAGAAAAAGGTGGGATATCAATCAGTAACCACCTATTTATCTGTATGTCCTTTTCTCATGGTAAATGGAGCCCAAAGTTGCTCACGACAACATCAGGATTAACTGGGAAGGGTTGTAGCTCAGGGGCTGAGCATGCAAAAGGTCCCAGGTTCAACCCCTAGCATCTCCAAGTAGGATTGAGAGAGGTGACTGCCTGAAATCCCAGAGAGCTGCTGCCAGTCAGTGTCAATAATACTGAACTAGATGGACTGACAGCGTCTGATGTAGTATAAGGCTGTTTCCTGTGTTCGTAACAATACCAAATCAGTTGCATGAAACAAAATATAAGGTCAGCATCTATAAATAATTCATTACAATTCATTTCCAAGATGTATCAATCAATCAATAAAACATAAAGCCAACAGCGCTGCCCTTTACAGCAAGACCAGTTTTTCCCAAAAGCAATGTAACTTTTGAGTTCCCCGCAAGACTCACATTTGCCAGCAAGCTGCAGAAACTCAGGTTTATACCTCTTTCAATGGCTATATTCAAAAAGATCCAAACTGGTCCCTATGTTGCCCCTCAAAGGGCTAGCAACACTCACTAAGCAAGAATCCTCAGCAACAGGTAGTAGTCTAAAGAAAGCAAATATTTTCACCTGACTCAATGTAATACCATTCCCCAAAATTGTGTGACTACAGGGTCTGTGTCCCTTAATCCAGACAGCAGGTGAATGCATTCACAGAGCTGCATGATACAGACGTGTACGTGAAGAGCAAAAGGTTTTCAGTCGAGTCAAGTGAATAAATGAAAATTGGGTTTTTAGATGGTTGCCTCCCTACTGGGACAAAACAATGGACAATGTAATAATCGCAAAATGATTTCTTTCCCACTGCCAGCCTTTCAGAAATTCATTAATGTCTCCTTACAGCTTATGAAATAAAGGAACAGAAACTCAAGAAATGCAAAACAAGAAAAGTGCTTGTGTTGGCCTCACAGGATGGCTTTTCCAATTACTACACTGATGGTCAAGAAGAAGATATTTGCTCTTCCACTGTCTTGTCCCCCCCTGCAGCCATGTCCCAGTGTCACTCCAAGGAGGACTCTGATTCAGATGGCTCCCAAGGTCACCCCACTGATGGGGGAGGCCTCAGCACCCGCTTCTACATTGTCGTGCCCCGAGGACATGGCTCTCTCTTCTTCCTCTTACTCTGAGGGTGGCCACCAACCTCAGTCGGCCCTCAGCTAGCTGCCACCTTCCTGCCTTCTTATTTACATTCTGTCCAGGTGGTGACAACAGCTGTCAACTTCTTCCTCTTCAGTCTCAGTGCTGCCCTTGCAAAACTCAGTGAGGAGGAGGATGGGGGCAAAACAAAAAAAAAAATGGTTGTGTCTGCCTTGACATTGGCTCTGGCACCACCTACTGTTGGCCTCCCTGCTTTCTGCCCTACTACTCCTTATGGGGCACCAGCCACTGTGGATCCAAAAGCAAGATACAGGCTGAAATGCCCCCAAAGAGCCTCCACTGAAATTTCACTTATACAGTGGCACCTTGGTTTACAACTTAATCCGTTCCGGAAGTCTGTTCTTAAACCAAAGCATTCTTAAACCAAGGCGTGCTTTTCCATAGCAATGAGGGACTCAATTTACAAATGGAACACACTCAACAGGAAGCGGAACATGTTCTTATTCCAAGGCAAAGTTCACAAACCAAAACACCTACTTCTGGGTTTGCAGCATTCTTAATCCAAGTTGTTTATAAACTAAACTGTTCTTCAACCAAGGTACCACTGTAGTGACATTCAGGGTGAACTCCCAGGTCCTAGTCTGACACTCTAACCACTATACCACACCGGTTCTCATTTTTTTTCAAGTATATGGATATAAAGTTTGTTGTTCTTATTTCCATCTTTAAAGTTTCTACACATGAGTTATAAACTGGAAAGATGGAATTTGAGGTTCAGGGGGAGGGTTTTATCCTGGGAGGTGAAAAGTTCTTCCTTGCTAGAGGGATCTCTGTGTTGTTCGTAGCAGGTGTTTTGCAGCACAATACAACGCTGCAGGTGGAAAAGGTGGTATGGGAGGAAGCTGAGGAAGAGGAGGCAGTTCAATTATTTGGAAGCGCTACATGGCATTTATTTATCCAGGCTGTACAAACAACAATAATAATCATGATACCCAGGTCTGGCGATTTAATGCGGTGCTGATGAGAGAGCTCCCACAGCAACCAGAAGCCAAGGAGTTGTTGGCTTCATCTGAGAATCTTAATTGGCTTCTTTTTCTCCCCACGCCCCCCCCCAAATAAAAAAGGGAGGGGAGTGAAGATAAATATGTAAATAAAAAAAGACCCCCTGACTAGCTTCCACACAGTTAAATCTCTTCTCCAAAGGCATCGATTTGCAGCTGAGGTTCTCTTTGCACCCGGACAAATCTGCTATCAAAAGGCAGAGATAGAATAGAAAATGAACTTGCTCTGCAGGGGTGGATTGAGTCAGCATCCCTGGGGAGCAGCCCCTGCCGTCAAGGAGAGTCCAAGTGGAGCAGGCAGGAATGGAAAGGGAGAGGAAAAGCTGCCTTAAGAAAGGGCTTCAATTTAGCAGATTTAGGGAGAAACATAATTTGCATGTCAAAGGCTCCAAGTTCAATCTGCTGCCTGGCCATTCTGTTTAAAAGGGTTTCAGGCAAAAGACCTCCCTGGCTGGGAACTTGGTGAGCTCCTGCCAGGCCAGAGTAGGGTAGCAGACTAAGGTCTAGGGCTGCGTATCATGCAGGGGACCATGTGCAGAGGCGGAGCAAGGCAGGTGCAGAGGGTGCGGCATGCTCCGGGTGCCATCCTGACGGGGGTGAGATTCTGCCCCCTACCAGCGACTCCCAAGCCTACAGCAAGCAAAAAGCAAGCAGTGCACAAGGCAAGCCTACCCACTAGCCATCGGCTGCGTGTGGCTTTGAAGCTCCAGCTCTCTCAGAGCTGCAGCCACAAGCAGAGGATCCCGTCGCCGTCCATACGGCACTCGAGTGGTGCCATCGGAAAACCATCCGTCTGTGCATGTGGGGCACGTAGCAGCACTGTGCATGCGCCGCCAGGTGGTTTGTCCCAACGCCCCACACCGGGTGCCTTCCTTCGCCCCTGACCACGTGAAGCTTTTGTGCCCCCAAATGACTTCAGGTTTATCTGAAATAAGGATGATCAGTCCCCACCCTACTCCTCACCCATCTCTCCCTCTTGCTTAATTTAAAATTGTGTCTGAAATTCAATTCTAAATCATTTTAAATTTTGAAATTCAGTTTTAAATCACTTCTAATAAGATTTTGGCAGCAAACCAGTGGTGGCACAAGGCAGGGGCGCCAACTGGAATGAAATATTGGAGGGTGGGGGAGGTAAGCCTCGGCTTGCATAATCAATCACATGATGTGGTGTACACACACCAATGCTCATCAACTTAGTGGAGGCTGGTCCTCAGAGGGACCTCAGCCCCATAGGGTTGGCTCCTATAGCACAGGAGCTCTCTGAGGCCTCTTCACCCAGCATATCCTGCTCTAAGGACGGACACCCCGTCCCAAGAGAGTAGCAGCGCTGCTGCCACATTAGCTGTGGCAAAACCAATTTTAATAAAGTGAGAGTGGGGTCAGGAGATGAGGAGTGTGGGTGGTGACAGAACAACCACCATCCATCTCACATTTAAGGTAAAGGGGGGGGGAGTGTCCATTGAGAGGACAAAGTGTCCAGGGTGGCTGGAAAGCATCTGGGCTGGGAACCCCTCAAATTTGGCAATGTCTTTAGACAGTAATGATGTTTCAGTGCATTCGGACATAGGAAAATGCAACAAAGAAATCTGCCGTATACCAAGTTGGTATGCAAACATGCAAGGTTATAATCATGCTTAACTAAACTTGAATGATGGGCGGGGGGGGGGGAGAGAGAAGCAGATAAAGGTAAAAACGTATACAGTAAAGAAAATACATCTTTTTTATTGCAACAGCTCAGTCAGTAAAGCATGAGATTCTTAATCTCGGGGTTGTTGGTTCGAGCCCCACATTGGGCCCAAAGATCCCTGCATGGCAGGGGGTTGGACTAGATGACCCTTGTGGTCCCTTCCAACTCTGCAATTCTATGATTCTATGTTAAAATAGAACCCTAATGAGTGGCGAAAGGGGGAGGTAAAATGTGTAAAAAAACCACATGTTTTATTGCAATTAAATGGCCATCTCTTATTTATGCACCATAATGTACATAAGCACACTATTATAAACTCTTAATAGGCCATATGATTACATCAATGTCTCATACGAATGTGCATAAACATGCTGTTATAAATCCTTCATAGGCCAAATGTGTTTTGATCAAGTCTTCCTCAGTAGACTTATTATAAAAACATAACATTACAATTTGATAGGCTTTGACTTCTGATTTACGGTCACTTAAAGGAGAAGAACAAAACACTTCACTTTAATATGCACAGGTCTCCCCTTTATAGTACCACAATGTGACGAACAACGTTAAATCATATTTCCAGTATCCTTTCTTTGAATGTCAAATGACTCCTGTGGGCGTAGATATAACTTATTTTTCCACTGGTCAGCTGAGCTCCACCCCCTGCCTTGCACAGTACAGTGGCAAACATATATTTCCCATTCAGTTTAAAATAGCTAGCAATATTCATATTAAAGCAATAAAATCACAAATCTATTTTTTAAAAAAATTGCCCAATAAAACAAGGACCCCTCAAAAATGATAGAGACGTACTATAAGTAGGCATCTTTTTCTTTTCAATTCTGCTTTGTGTGCTCAGTTCACACTGCTTTGTTCACACAGTTCGGGACTCATTATCACCTTACCTTTCCAAAATGGCAATCTTGTTATATCAGTTTGATGACACAAATAGATCCACAGTCAAATAGCTTCCACTTATGAACTTACTTACATATCATGAATACATTTTAACCAAATTTTAGGAACAAGTGGAAAGATTAATTTGGGCATATTTGTAGTATGCTTAGAGGTGATAATAGGATAAGTCCACGATTCATGTTTTTCTGGGAGAGGGGTGGGGGTTGGGGTTGGAGAGAAACAGCTTTTTCCCCTTGCCCCCAATTTTGGAGACTTACTGTGCAGCCGTCTGCACTCAGAAGCAACCCTCAGTAAATTCAGTAAGGCTGCAGTCTTCTAACATACAGTCTATGCGGAGGTTAAATGTGTGTTAGAAGATTGCAGCCTTATTCAACAAGCCACAACTTTAGCAAATGTAAATCTGGAGCCGGACCCCCCAATCTTAAGGTTCAAATCTGCCAAATCTCTGGAGGGAGCCTCTATTTTTAAACATGGTTCTTTGCCAAGATTGATGTTAGAGTTCTCAACACCATTAAATGTGATTTTTATAAATAAATTTTCCAAACACGAGATAGCCATATATTTTGAGGAATGACACATAAACATACCTGAACATAGCAGATATTTTCTGAATAACCACCCCAGGGTCTAATCAGGACTCACTCTGATCACATGAAATCAGCTCACAGACACTTCTAAATAACATTCTAGATTGTTCATCGATTCTGGATGAAGCCAGCCAAAGCATTCTTCAGGGTAAAGAACAGAAGTGGGTATTGTGGAGGGTGGGGTGATTAAAAAATAAATCCTCCTGTCAGACTGGGAATGTCCCCTCATTCTGGTGGGCAGAGGCAAAGGCCAAGTTTAGGGCTTAAACTTTGAATGATGTAGGCTGGGGAGAGGTTCTTGGAGTTGGTTAGCAGCAAGAAATAGAAGGAGGGTAGAACTCCATGTGAGTTGGGAATGACAGGCAGAGAGGATGGCTTTTTCCTGTCCTTGGAATCCAGTGCTGCCCTGAAGGGGTAAGCCAGACCATCATAGGATGCGAATGCTCTGCAACTGCCCCATCTAGGTGCAGGTAGTATAAATGTGTAAATTAAACCATGTATCATAAAGACACCACAGTCTGCACTGTGCCTAATTTCTGAAGGAAACACGAACCCTGGATCTCACACCACTGATATTAGAAAAGATTTCTGAGCTCAGGAATTTGTTATGAGTACTAGAACTTAAGAACGTAAGAAGAGCCTGCTGGATTA
This sequence comes from Podarcis liolepis, assembly GCF_965112155.1. Taxonomy (NCBI): domain Eukaryota; kingdom Metazoa; phylum Chordata; class Lepidosauria; order Squamata; family Lacertidae; genus Podarcis; species Podarcis liolepis. The sequence continues at coordinate 25,313,040 of NC_139567.1, read as the reverse complement.
GCCCAAGGGCCCATCTAGTACAGCATCCCATTCTCACAGGTGCCTGTGGGAAACCCACAAGCAGGATTCAAGCACAAGAGCAGTCTCTCCTCCTGTGGTTTCCAGCAACTAGTATTCAGAAGTATCGCTGGCTCCAACTGTGGAGCGAGAGCATAGCCACCATCAATAGCCCTCCATGAGCTGAGCCAACAACCTTTCCATACAAAAAAATCCACTCCTGGGGGAATCTTTTTTTATTTATTTTTTGCTACCACCTTAAAAGCAACGGAAATCCTTGCCAATGTACAGTACAATGGTACCTTGGGTTAAGTACTTAATTGGTTCCGGAGGTCCGTACTTAACCTGAAACTGTTCTTAACCTGAAGCACCACTTTAGCTAATGGGGCCTCCTGCTGCTGCCGCGCCAGTGGAGCACAATTTCTGTTCTCATCCTGAAGCAAAGTTCTTAACCTGAAGCACTATTTCTGGGTTAGCGGAGTCTGTAACCTGAAGCATCTGTAACCTGAAGCGTATGTAACCCAAGGTACCACTGTATTTCAAAACACTACGAGAGCTATCAGTAGATCCTGATCTACCTTTTGCCCAAGCTGGCCTAGAACTATCCTTGAGGCAGGCTGATTTTCTTAGTTATACCCCTAGTTAGCATTAATGAGGATTCTTCCAGACTGCTGCTATTTCTGGGAAAGATTCTGTCACATACCAACAAATTCAGGTTGCACAATTAAGGTTGATTCGGGACTTTTAGCAAGAAGGAACCTTCCCCCACAAACAAATGAAAACGAATGCTCAGTAAATAGCTGGTGCTTGTTGTTTGTTCAAAAAATCAGGGTGGATGCTCCATAAACAGGTTGCCTGGAAGCAGAACTGAGAGGGTCGTTACAAGGAAGTTTGAGGCAGTGGACTCCCTACAGTCCTGAGGAGGCTCTGGCTGTTGTTTTGAAACTCCTGATCACACGCTGCCTCATTAAAAGGAAACAAAAAAGTCAAGCATTTAAAACAAAACAAAAAAAAGAAGAAGCGGGGAGAAATAGAGTAATTAGAAGGCGCAATGTGAACTTCTCCGAGTCGGTTTGACCAGGAGACTCGTTTGCAGAGCTGATGCTCAGAAGTTGGCTGCTTCAGCATGAAGAGAGGAAAAAGAGAGAGTTGAGCTGAAAAGCACTGTGTGTGGTCCATCTGAGGGGAGCGTGAGGAGAAGCAGTTTAAGGATCACACTCCCATTTCATCTGAAACCATCACAAGACAAGATGCCCATTAGAGAGAAGCAGGATGGGGAGTGTGTTAATGAGCCGAAGTGTGATAAGGGAGGGAGGAAAGGGGGATGAATAAAAGGCAGCCCCACCAAATACGGCTTGTGCAGCAAATGAAATAATTACTCCACTCACAATTGTAACGACGGCGCAATAAATTTAATGTAATTCCTAAAGGCCAACTGCTTTCCTTTCTTGCTGGCTTCTTCCTTTTCTGGTTTTTTTTTTTTCTCTTTTGTAATAAAAAAAATCCCTTTTTTATAGTTTTAGAATTATGCTTTAATTAGCATAACATTTAAATTAGCGAATGGAATCTTAATTAGCTGAGGAAATAGACTTTTGTTGGAGTAGCTTGCTAAAACAAATAAATTCTCTTCCTCTTTCAAGAGCCATTTGCTTATGGCACATTAAATAGCCTAGTGTACCATAAACAATTTGAGACAAGGATAAGTAATTAAATTAGAAAACATGCTGGCAAAACTACCCGCTCCTGGCCTGTGCGGAGCTGAGAAAAGGAAATGCAGGAGCTTTCTGCTACCACTACTAAGCACTCCTTCAGATCAGGCCTGCATGATCTGCCGCCCATCAAACCAAACACAACCCGCCAGCTACACGCCTGGCAACCTCCCTGGTTTTGCAGCCCCATTGAAAGCAATCAATCAAGACAAGTAGGAATGTGGGAAGCTGTCTTGTTCTGCAACACACCAACAGTCAATGTTATCTAAAACTGATTGGCAGCAGCTCTCCCAAGGTATCAGGCAGGGGTTTCTCCCAGAGCTACCTGGACATGCAGGGGATTGAACCTGCAGCCATCTCTGTGCAAAGCAGATGTTCTGCCACTGAGCTACATCCCTTCTCAGTGATTTCAAAGAGACTAGCTGCAATTTCTGGATTGTGTTTATGGGCGAGGTGGAGCATGCAAAGCATGTGATCCACCAAGCCAAATACACTCCACTGACCATGTATTATTCTCTAGCCACTCCTACCATTATTTTAGGCCTCCTAAAATAGTCTGCTACTCTCTATTCTGGTGGATGATGTCTCTACAAGTCAGTACAGTGGTACCTCGGGTTAAGTACTTAATTCAATCTGGAGGTCCGTTCTTAACCTGAAACTATTCTTAACCTGAAGCACCACTTTAGCTAATGGGGCCTCCTGCTGCCGCTGGAGCACAATTTCTTTTCTCATCCTGAAGCAAAGTTCTTAACCCGAGGAACGATTTCTGGGTTAGTGGAGTCTGTAACCTGAAGCGTATGTAACCTGAAGTGTATGTAACCCAAGGTACCACTATATAATGAATAGGGTGATGCCATCTTTTCCTCCAGCTCAGCCAGTAAAATATCTTGGACCGGCCCTGGGTTCTAGCCAAGGGACACCCACCTCTTTATTTTTGCAGACCCTGGAAATTTATTGATTTCCAGGGACAAGCATTCATTAAGTGGCTCACAGGCTGTGTTTGGCTCAACAGGTCAGTCTTACACATGCCTCATTTTGAGCCATCTTTCTCAGAGGGTGCCCAGATTACAATACTAAGGAATGTAAACTGAAACACTGGGTTGATAAGCAAACTTTGTGTGAATGGGACAGCTAGTGGTTAATTGGGAGCCCAACACAATCACACTGCATCAAAGTTGCGAATTCAACCCCAGCTCATGTTCTTGATCCCTATTTACTTACAATAGTCCTTATTTTCCAGTAGCAGTTTCCTAATACATCACTGCCTCCATTTCCTCTCCCCATTTGGGGAATGCTGTGTTGAAATGTTACTAAGTATCATTACTTATCAAGTAATTAATAATAATTTAGTAATTATTAATAAGTACTGTTATTAATAATAAGTATGTTGTCCTTTCTGAACATCTAACACCACGGAGTAATAAGAGGCAGATCAAAATGTGATAAATTTGACAAAATTTGGTTTCTCCTTGTAAACTTCTTAGAAAGGCTGTATGACTTGGACCCAGGTTAACAGAAAGATCATATCTCCCTGCCCGGGTGCCAAGATGCTTGGGTGAGGAACTTCTCCTGTTCCCATTAACATCAGAAGCACAGTTGATGGTGACACAAAAGTGAGCCTTTATCAGCGGCCAGTTTTGCATATCGCACTAAGACTGAATGTTGCTTGCCAACACTTCAAATGCTCTAGTTTGCAGAGAAGAGCTCACACCCATGTTCTCCTCCCCTGTCTTTATAGGCCAGTATACAACAGTTGGCTTAGCATGTCCTCTGAACCAGGAATCATTATCAAGGGCTTTTCTCTTTCACCAACAAACCTTGACTATAGATTGTGGTTAGGGAGTAGAGACTTTAACCAAGATATTGGGTTTGGGCAGTAGCAGAGCAAGCTGATCGGGCACCTGGGGCGGCGCAGGCTGGGCCTCCAAGGAGTCTGCCTGCCTCCTCCCACTCAGCTGCCCTACAGCTGGGGGGGGCAGCGGGCGGACAATTTGGGCAGTGTGAAGCCTGCACGCACCCAAGCCACTGAGTCTCTCCCAGGAGTGTGGCTTGGGCACGCTGCAGGCCCTGCAGTGAGTGCCACCCGGCATTTTGTCACCCTCCTCAGTGATGACATCTGGGGCAGACCGCCACACCGCACCCCCCTTTCCTCCGCCACAGGTTTGTGTGACATGCTAAGCCAAACAATGGCTTAGCTGCCATGATGGCTGACCTAAAATGCTCAGGGAGGAGGAGCAAAGCAGGTGCAAACTCCTTGTTCAGAATGACCCTATCTGCATATTCACACTAAGCTATTTCTTTGACTTGGTTGGCTGTTATTGTAACCATTGCCTGTTACATTGAGCAGCTACAGTATGTCAAGAAGGACTGCAGCTCTGTGGTATAGCATCTGCCTTGCACAAGAAGGTCCCAGGTTCAATCCCCGGTGTCTCCAGGTAGGGCTGGCAAAAGATGCTGGCTGAAATTCTGGAGAGCTGTTGTGAGTCAGTGCAGACAATACTGAGTTAGATGGATGAATGATCTGACTCAGTATAAGGCAGTTTTCTATGTTCCTGTGTGTACCTGTGTGGAAGGCCTAGTTCAAGCGAGGAGAAATGGATGAGAAATTCAATTTTATTGTCATTTGCATTATATTCGCAGTACGTAAACTGAAACGCAGCCACCTTACAAAATTCATTTGTAAAGAAATGTTTCCCTCCCCCCCAAAAAAAATGTTTTTGGGGAAAATGTGAATAAAAATGCACATTTTAATGAAAATAACATTAAATGTGTACTATACATGGGGGGAAAGGCTTGCAAAAGTGCCTCCATTAGTCAAAACTGCATACAATAACATGTTTACTCAGAGAAACTCGCACTGAAATGCTTGTGAATTTTCACGGTAATTTCTTTTTCAAGCACAAATTGCTGCAAAATATGGAGAACTGAATTCAAGACTGGGGGCGGGGGGAGAGGAACGAAGGGAACCAAAACTGACAGATCCTTCCACACCTACAGACAAATAGCAAGTGAGGGGGTAAAACTGTTCCTGGGCTGCACCACTGGACTGCAAGGAAAAATCACTCCACCTATAGTTCCCCCCCCCGACCCCATGAATGCTCCACCATAGTCATTGTGGCTCTTTGACATAAGACTTGCATCCAGGTGGTCACACCAACTTTATCAAAGACACCCAAGAAAGGTTTGGATGCTAAGCTTTTCCTCGGCCTTCTTCTGTGTGTCAGACAGTGAGATTGAGATCTCTAGAACCTATGGTACATGAAATTTATTACGGTCAGAGACCAGCTGGTGAAACACAAATGGAACTACAATCCCAAAAGCAAAACAAACATTTAAAACAATATACAACAATGGATTTTAAGTTTAAACATGTGGTAGGCATATAAACACATAAAAACTTTAAGATTGAGTACCATAGAGAAATGACCCAGAGTCTCCTGTGGATCCAAGTGTGGAAATTTTCTTAACAAACTATATTGAATCAGGGGATGGTCTGCGCCTACAGATCTGTGCGCAGAATCTAGCGACCATCCGGGTCGTCTTGTGATCTTTGAGCCTATGGTATACAGCATAGGAAAATGGAACCTTAGGATTGGGATTCAGCACAGTCATAAAGTGTTCAAGCAGGAAGAACAGCACTCATAGTGGCCATCTCCTCTATTCTGCTCCAGCCAGGGAGCCGTGGAGAGTAATAAAACTTTAATGGCTCCCAGCGGGTCGATTCAGAAAGAATGAAGATGCTATAAATCCAGCACAGTGCTTACGTGGAGCTAAAAAACAAACTGTTCCAATCACACTTAGCAAAGCCATCAGCCTCTTTTCCAAGACTGAGGGTGGGGGCAGATGCCTGGGGGAGGGGGACTTTTTATCCTCACCGAAGGAGACAGCTGGGGAGGAAAATCAATTAGTTGTGTTAGGGGTTATAGATGAAGTGCCATCTCTTAGGCCAGGGTGCAAATGAACTGACCACGAGAAAAGCAGCAGAAAAGGAAGGATTAAAACAGGACATAGGAAAGGAATAAAGTTCCATCTAGCTCGTATAAATGTTGGGGAGCTGGTTCTTTGGAAAGACAGCTTGGATTAGGCTTTGACCCAGCAGCAGGTCCCAACTTGCCAACTGGAGACCAATGAACCACTAGAGGACACAGCTGGGGATGTGGAGGACTTTGAATGCTGACCCTGACTTGAGTGGGGTTCAATTTCTAATCATAGCCATTCTGTTCATTTGAGGCGTTCTGCTCCAAATCCCCAAGTGAAGGGTGACAGGCACAAGTTATTTTTATTGTATTTCATTTCGCAATATGTATATTAAGCTTTGTACAGGCAGCCCCCATTTAAGCGGGGGTTACGTTCCAAGGCATCGTGCGTGACAGTCAAATTGCATATAACTGAAACTCATTGAAAAAGCCTGCAAACAGTCCGTTCTGCCCTTTCGGTGGTGTTTCAGTGACGTCTTTGTGACGTTTCTGGGTCACTTCCGGGTTTCGCGCAATGCCCGTATACATGGTTGCACATATATTGAACGCACATAAACAGGGGGCTGCCTGTATTAAAACCTCAAGGTTTACAAAAAGAATAATGAAAAAGCAGATCAAAGAACCCAGCAAGATACTACATATCTGGATAGGCTTCCAGGAGCCAAAACAAGTGCAGTGAAAGTGCCTGCCCAACATCAACAGGCAGGGAGTTCCAAAGGTGGGTGCTGCCACACTGAAAGATAAGTTTTTACAAGTGCAGAATGAGTACTATGTGGCACCTGTAGGAGTGCCGGATCCACAGATCAAAGCAGCTGAGTGGGCATATATAGGCTAAAGCGATCTCACAACTAAACAGACCCCAAGCCATTACCGGGATGCCTCTGAAGATACAGCTAGGTGAGAAACAGTATTCAAGGCAACATTTCTCATTTCATACTACCTTGAGGTGCTCAAAAGGGAATACTAGCTATTACTGGACTTCAGAAGATGTCCTTAATCCAGGCATAGGTAAACTCAGCCCTCCAGATGTTTTGGGACTACAACTCCCATCATCCCTAGCTAACAGGACCAGTGGTCAGGGATGATGGGAATTGTAGTCTCAAAACATCTGGAGGGCTGAGTTTGCCTATGCCTGCCTTACACCCTTCCTTCACTAAGAGAGCAAGGGAGAGAGAGTGCAAGCATTCACACCAATATCGCAGCCGCAGAGCTGAAATCTTGGCAGCTTCTGGCACAGGGCAATGCAAAAACAAAAACAAAACAAAATCCTCCACCTTTTCCACCAGAGAGTTTGTGGAGCAAAAGAAGAACCTGTGCGCCAAAGGGGGAGAACAGTGTCCATGTCTTGCTGACAGCTAATAATCTTTGAGACATTGCTTGATAGCAGGGGAGGGAAGCTGGGGTTTGTCAACTGCACTATCTGAACAGCCCACACACAGCCTGCTGCCCTAACAATGAGAATAAGCCATGGAATTTTGTCCCTCCTTTGGCCCACTCCTATCTTGTTGCGTTCACAGACTGCATGTGTGGAACAAATTAAATGCCAACAAAACTGTCTTGCTCTCCCTTGGCATCCCATCAGCAAGTGAGACAAACTCACTCCATCTTTCTCTCTCCTTTGCCTGCTCTCATTTCCACTTTTTTTTCTTTTCCATTTCTCAGTTTCATGTTCCTCCTCCTCATGGCTTCTCAGAGACAACCCTTCTCTGCAGGAAAGTGTGAAGCCTGTTTCTTTATTTCAGTGGATATTTCCACTGCAAGGAAGTAGGCTTCGGACATTTAACCACCTAAGCAGATATGCAATTCAAACCCAATGGTTGCAAGTAATGGTAGGATAATTATGACCTGTGCATTATTATCTGTAATTATGTGTTATGTTCCCCATTCAAACACAGGCAGCATTATAGGTCTGAACCACCTGTGCACACTGCAGTTGGCTTAATTGTGCATCACTGTCTCCCTTTTCAAAGAAATTAAACACCAAATACAGATTGTGATGCCTCTGAATAATAGTTGTGCATTGCAAGTGCAATTGCCACTGCTTGCTTGCTTGCTTTACTTTCTGTTGGCAGAACCAACAACAAAATCCTGCTTTGAGAAACTTCTCTGCAACAGAGAATACAGTTTCCACTTCAGAAGGAGGGTATAACAGACATTGGTGGGATTTTTTTGGCCTCTTCCCTTTGTCACTTTTGCTTCACTCCCTCCCTTCTCCTCTCCCTCCCGTCCATTCATGCCTATTGAATCTCATTTCTTCCTTCTTTTCAGCATCATTGCACTCCACGCAGAGGGAGAAAGTGCTCTTTGACTTAATGATTCCCTGCTGCACTCAGTTGGGATCCTCTGAAGCATTGGATATTAAACAGATCTTTGCAGATATTTGCTTGGTTATTAACAGATCACTGCAGGGTATGTGTGTTTCCTTAGTAGCATCCATGCACCATGCAGAAGGGAAGAGAAGCTAAGGACCAGTTGCTTTTGGCCCAGGAAGCTAAGTAAGCAAGCTGGTCTAATAAAAAAAGGAAGAACGGAAGGGGGGAGTTACAGACAAATGAAGGTTATGTTGTGGGGGGTCGCCACAGTACATATTTAAAGGTGAATTTAATTTGTGCATTCCGAAATATGACACAAACCACAACACAGCCACCTTTCTCTGAATTGTGCAGTGCAGTTTTCCAGCCAAGTAATGTGTACCAAAATATATATATATGCCAATATAGATTGGTAAAGTGTGTTTTAAATGCATATATTAGTGAAAACAGCTTGCCAAAAAATGCATTATGTTCGAGAAAACTATAGCTTTTGAAAATGCTGGTGAATTTTCATGAGGACTTTTTCCCAAACCGATGTGGAAATGTGCAGGGCAGAACCTCATGAGAAACTAAAATTGGGAGTTTCACCCGCCCTTATTGTGGGAGATTCTAGATTTGTTTAGATCAGGAGGCTGTTAAAAAAAATGAATAGCACTAACTGAAACTTCAGCAGGTGCAGAGTACAAATGGCAGACAACTTGAGCACCACAAGAAAAACAAGTGCATATATTGCATACAGCCACAACAAGCAACTTATACTGGAAGGTTAGTGTCAGGGAACTGCCATCGGCTCAGGGGCAAGAGGGGAAAGGCCGGGTGGATTACAGAGAGCCCCCCAAGATCCTGGGAAGCAGCGCTTCCTCAGCGGAGGAAGGCAGCCAAGCCTCTAGTGGAGAGGAGAGGGAAGGGGCGGAGGAGGCAAGGCGGTGCCAGGACACCTTGCCGGAGCAAAGCAGGGAGGAGGGAGGTCCCCCGTTACCCAAGACTTCCTTGCACAGAAAACTTCTGTGCAGAGAGGGGAGGTGCAGACTGGGCGTCTGCTGGGGAAGGTTTAAGGACCGCCCACTCTCAGATTCTGCCAGTGAATGAGCAAGACACGGAATACAAGCGCTCTGCATTCTAAAAGTTTTATCACTAATAAGAAAGCCTTAAACACACTTTGGAGGCATATTGCTTGAGTGCTCTCAAGCAACCAACAAACCGATACCTCTAACAGCTAGGCAGAAAAGGAATGCAATCCTGGATGCAGCAAGGTGAACGTCAAGCTAGTTGCGGGAGAAAGGGGCTATGCTTTTGCTCAGAAGATTGGAATTCTGGCCACGGCAGAGTGAGCCTTATTCACTACAATTAGCTAAGACTCCTGGTACAGTATGCACAAAAGAGATGAGAAATAGAAATTGGGGGCAGGGGGAAGAGAAGAAAATAGCTTTTAAAGGGAAATATAATCACACACTATTACCGTAGAACTGCATGTGGAATAACTCGACACAGCAGGAGTTCTCTGCTCTGCAGAGCACAAGCCTGAGTTTTGTAATGCAGGCTGCAAAGCACTTCCAACTCTGTCTGCCACTTCCTGACCAGCTCACCTCCAAGGAGCCAAACAAACCAGATGTAAATAAATGTGCAGAACTCCCAAGAGACAACAGCTTTAGGTGAGAATCATAGGGAATACCTTTGTTGCTTTCTGTGTTCCGCACAGAAACACTCACTGACCACCACCAGCCTGCCATACAAACACACACATTTTAGCATTTAATTCTCCCTGTAGAGCATCATCCTCTTCTCTAGAAGAACCACACTGTGACCATAAGGACTAGCGCCTGTATGATAGAAACAGAATGGCATTTCCCAGTGTTGTTTCACTAGATGGATCAGAAGACTGTAGCAAAAAGAATATGATTTTGTGGAATAACCTCAAACTGATTTTCTCTTTAGGTACCTTTCAAGTAGCAGGTTTTCTCAAAGTGCCGCACATTTCTATGAAAACATGAAGCCTGGCCTCAGATGAGCGCCCGTGGGTAAATAAGCCTCCTTGGAAACAGAACCAGAGCCAGCACCCAAAAGGCTCTGCTATTCCTTGCCACAGATACTACCCTTTAAATTTTGAAGACTCTTAGCAAGGCCTGCTCAGCTGACCTGAGTTGTGGGTCCCTGTGAAGCCACTGGGGTCAAAGCTTTCTGAAAAGCCATATTGACAGTAAGTGTGAGTGTGTGTGTGTGTGTGTGTGTGTGTGTGTGCTCTTTCCTTTCCTCCCCCGCTCCTCAACTTTGTTATATTTGAGTAGAACATGAGCATCTGAAAATTATTTCCCAGGGAAGAGCAGAACGTTAAGGGCGAGAAGTTTACGGCACAGGAATATAGTTTTGAAAGAGTTTGTTCAACAACAGCAAAGTCCACACCAAGACTGACCCGGTGGCAATGGAGCTGTGTGAGTGATGATAAGGAAAATAGTTAGGGAAATTTAGTTATGTTGGATTATGGGAGACTGAATCTCCCTGGATCCTCCCTTGAAGAAGTACAGTCTGGAACTATGCTGCAAGCTGTTCCAATGAGAGGTAATAATTGAATTTGTTTTCATTTAATTTGGAGGGCCTTTAATTAAAAGCCAGCCCTGTGTGTGCAGAGAGATAAAGCCGAGCACACGGAGGCTGGGGGTAATTTGGGTGCCAAATGCAATAATTAATTGTAAATGTGGAGGTCAGGAGACAGGCTGTATCTCCCAGCAAATCAGCATGCAGCGCCGGCCATCCAAATGGAATGGGCTCATGAGCAGCGGAAATGCTTAAGTGATTTTTGAAGCCTTAATAGTAATTATACAGCAGTGTGGAGGTTAATTTGCAGAGTTCATTAATCAGGGAAATAAACACGTCAGTGATCGCCAAGTAAAAAGGGGAGCCTGACAAACTGAGTGACTGGGTGGGGAAGGAGGAAGGAGGGGGTGGTGGTCCCAGGATGGCCACTAAATGGAAAGAGAGCTGATGGAATTGATTAGCAATCCTTAACGCCTGCATTGCTCTGACCATATTTCAAGGTCTCGTTGCCTATGCCTGCTAATCCTTTACTAAGAGCAAGGGTGGGGGACATGTGGCTCTCCAATTATTGTTGATCTCCAGCTCCCATCAGCCTCAGCCAGCGTGATGAATGGTGAGGAAAGATGGGAGATGGAAAGCAGCAGTATCTGGAGGGTCACAGGTTAGCCAATTCTGACTTAGGAAGCACACGGTCTTAAGAGTTTGGAGGGATATGATAGTGGTATTGGGTGGCAAAGCCAGCGCAGTATACAGCATTGAATGTTAAGAGCAGGGAGGTTTGTGCTCAAATCCTGATTCAGAATAAGGGAACCATCCAAGATGTTGTTTTTCATTTAGGAAAGGAATGGCTTGAAGTGTTCTAAGCATTTGCAGCTTAAAAAAATAAATCTATATTAGGCCAGCAATATGTCACAAAATAAGGTTCAAACTTTTTGTTTGGAACCCTTCAAAAGGCTGAAATGTAAAATGTGGGAGGGGAGGGAATTTGGTGCAACTGGAAACCTGCATAGCACCTAACAGAGCTTTCTTTGAATATCTGCTATATACTCCCACATTTCACCTTGGACCCCATGTAGACTCTGACTTCACCATCAGCACTTTTCTTCCCTCCACATCCCCCTCTCCCACTCACTTGTTGGCCTTCGCAGCCTGATAAAGGGGTCTGGAGAACTCAAAAGGTAGCACCCTAATTAGCGACATATTGCTGGGACTAATAAAGGTATTGTCTTAAAATAAATTTTGGCATTTTCCTCATGGGCCAGCACAGCCACTTATGCGTGCACAAGACAGGGAACTGAATGCTAGTGGCACCTGCCACCAGCGGTGTTTTCAAAGTACTTAAAAAAAATAAGACACAAAAAGTCTGCTGCCTGATTAATCAGGGAAAACTTTTTAACCAATCAGAAGTTTTTTTTAATCAATTCACTTAACTGATTAGTCATCTAATCATTGCAAAAGGAAAACATTTTTTTTTCCATTTAGAAAGAGCTGGAAGGAGAAAACACTCTCGAAAAATAGCTGTAGAACTTGGAAAATGTGAGGGTGCTGGGAAAAAGAAGTCTTCCACAGCTCTTCTGGATGCACATATATCCATGTTCTTATTTTTTTATAAATAACTGCAGTGGATTGGTGCAGTTCTCTGACTGATGGACTCAAAATTTCTAGTCAAGATGTTTAGCCTGGGGCATTGCCCTCCAGCTCTCATCCCATATTTGCTTATTACTTATGCTGGTTGGGGCTGGTGACAATTGGAGCAACAACATTTACAGGGTGGGGTTTCTGGTTTAGCATCTCTGCTTTATGTCAACCAGTCTCTGGCTCATAGAATAAACTGAAGGTGTTACATCTGAATACCCCACCTCCAGGTTCCTTAGAGAAAGATGGGATAAAGATATAACAAATAAAAATATAGAAGCTGTGAGAGATCCCTTGTATCTTATTAGGGGAGAGATAGATATCAATGATGGTCCTTATAGTTGTTTCAGGTAGTGGATTTTAAGTTGCCCAGAGTTTGTATGGAGCACCCCCATGCAGTGTTTCTGTCCACTGGCAAGAGCTTAAGGGAGCTGTAGTCAAGAGGGCACCAGGCTGGCAAAGGTTGATTTAAGATATTTATGAATTGTCCTTCCTCTAAGGCAGCTCAGGGTGATGCACAACAAACATGTAATATTCATTAACACAAACTATAAAAACACAATCCTAAAAATAAATATGGGGAACTCATTAAAACACTGGTTCAAGGACTGCTGCAGAGGAGCACAGCACAAAGGCCCCACATACACAAAAAAATGAGCACTGGTCTAAAATGGGCACAGCCAAGTTAGATTTGGGAGCAGGCTGTAATAATTTTGCTACAAGACCAAAAAGGCACAGAGCCCATCCAAACGACTCGTTCCACTGAGAAGTGAAGAGGAAATATCTGTGAAGCAAAGCAGGGAAATAGTTGGTTAGGAGGAGATCTGTTTACTCAGAAGCAATTTGAGAGATGAAGCAGCCCAGCCACTTTTCCTTGACTAATTGCTCCCTAGAGAAGGGCCCCATTGCAAAAGCGTGGATGATCTTCCCCACTCTTTTTTACATCTATTTTGGGAACCATTTGATTTCACCCCCCTTTGTTTTTTATGAATATGAAGCCATGTAGCAAACATGCTTGCAAAGGAGCTGTGAGATTCCATAGGCGCTTTGATGTTGCTGGGAGACAAAACGGAGGGCAGAACAAGCATCACTCCAAACAAGAGAAATCAGGAGGGGGGTGTTAAATAAGAAGGAAATATGAGAAAAATGCTTTACATTGCAGACAGCATTTCAACTCCCTCAGACCTGCCGGGGGCAGCTACAAGCTCAAGATGACTTTGGACTGCCCAGTCAGTCCTACAGGCTGCTTTGCACAACCAAATAAAATGATCCTTACACAATTCTGTAAGGCAGGTCAGCATTCCTCATTCTTCATCCAAGGCCCTCTTCTGGATGCCACCTCTAGGGGAAGGTTCAGAAGACATAAGACAGGATATTTTTTAGTTGTGGCTGCTTGCTTATGGACTGCTCTCCTCAGTGAGGTCCTCCTGACATCACCATTAACAACCTGAGAGTGCCAATTGAAAGCATTTGCCAGATTTTGGAAAAATATGTGGTTGTTTATTGCTAACTGCTTTCTGCTGCTAAAATTTTGCTGGATCTGTTTATGTGACTTGCATTGTAATGTATTTGTTTTGGTTTTTATGCTATGCCTTTTGCTCACTTAGATACTTTTTGTAGTGAACAATTAATAAATCAAATTAATAATAATAATAATCCACATAATATAAGGACATTGAGATTAAATCAAGGAGACAGGCTTTCCTTACAGCCACCTAGTCCACTTACCGCTGAATTCTGAATCAAGGACTTTGCAGCTCATTGCCTTAAGCCTGGTACACTATCGTGCTTTGCATGCCTACCTGATTCCCAGAACTACTTCAGTATATCTTTCAAAGTAGAAAAAAACCACTTCCTCTACATCTAGGTACTGACGGGTCTCCAGCCTTAAACTTTTCTGCCTACTCAAACTGTGCTTAATTAAACACTGTAATTAAAGCTTACAAGAATGATTGCACCTGTCAGCCTATAAAGGGAAGGCTAATAGGAGTCCCATTTATCCACTGCAGTGAGCAATCCTAGGATGTGCAGCTGGATAGTGGCAAAACATTGCTTTAGAAGGCAGCAGGATGGTGGTGGAAGCAGTAGATGGGGTACCTGAGCACTTACAGAGAGCTTCAAGTTCCTTCAAAAAGTTAATGGACAGATCTTGACTGTGATACTGAGCTCACATTAATTAGTGGGGGATATATACATACTGAAGCATGCCAAATTTGCATGCATAGACACTATAGAAAGAGGATGTAATATATGCATAAACTGTGGAAATCAACTTTTACTATACAAGCATGATTCAATAGACCAAGGACAGTATCCTACTAACGTGTTGCATCTGGTCATCAGTTTTGAGGTCAGATGACTAGCTTATGTGGGGATGACGGATGCATCATGGGGGCACACCCCCACCTCAGCATAACACACGCCACAGAGAATGCCCATTCTCTGAGCTTTGCCTCCCTCGCAGAAAGCTTTGCTTAATATTTCACTTGGCTGGAGCATGACGAGTGAAAGCAGACTTTCGAGTATCAGGGGAACATTTGGGGGATGCACCTGGTCTGACACGTGTGTCACTCATGCCAGAAATGTGCCTTGCTGGAAATATGTTAAGTTCAGGTTGGTTTCACTACTGTTTCCAATTGTTGACTTCTGCTAATAAAAAGAGCCTCTGCAAAGCTAGCTGGCAGCTTGCTAGCTCCTGCACAGCTCACATGCATTCAACTCCCATGTCGTCCGCCCTTATTTCTACAGCTTAGCCAAGAGGTGAAAGGCATACCTTTACTACTTGACCAACAGTTGACTGCAGGACCAGCATCCATACTCAGGCATTCTTGGACAGATGTCAGGGCCCCTGCAGTCTGGAAGGACCCCACTGCTGATTATCTGCCGTAGCCCTTAAAAAAAACCCAAAACAAACAAAACCCAGTGCAGTACCTAATACAGGAGTTCCAGATGAGTCTTTCTACCATTTTAATTTCCCACAATGCCCAAGAGTGATGCTAAAGCAGGGGCACTGGGAGAAATTGAAAAGGCACTTTGGCCTACCCAGCTACCTGGAACCACTTGGAGAACTGCTGCTGCTGCCCACTGCCAACAGGTAAGACCACCGAGGTGCAGTGCTGAAGGAGGGGGACCCCCTTCAAACCTGGACCTGGTTATCTGTTCTCTACCAGCATTAACTTTCACAGCCACGCTAGCCACACACGTACCAAGCAAACCCCTCTAAAGCTAGGAAAAGTGCATTAATTCTCCCCATTTGCATAAGATAGGGTTCATCTAGACTTCCTTTTGTGCTGCACTTTTCAGGAACAGGTCTGCACTACAAAACTCTGTGTCCAAGTGTTTTTTTGTTTTCCTCCCTCCTCCCAGTGCTTTCACCAGGAAAACCTGCATTTTACCACTGAATCAGATCAAATGGCAATCCACACAAAACCCAATTGCCATTTGCTCAGATTTAATGGTAAAATACAGGTTTGCCTGGGGAAAGTGCCGGGGGAGGGGGGCGGGACCACCACTCAGAAACATAGCTTTAAAGGCTGGATCTGTGCCTAGAAACACAGCAGAAAAGACAGTCCGAATAAGTCCTCGGTTTCACTCAAGCACTGTAGAGTTTGGGTAAAGGTAAAGGGACCCCTGACCATTAGGTCCAGTCGTGGCCGACTCGGGTTGCAGCGCTCATCTCGCTTTATTGGCCAAGGGAGCTGGCGTACAGCTTCCTGGTCATGTGGCCAGCATGACCAAGCCGCTTCTGGCAAACCAGAGCAGCGCATGGAAAAACCGTTTACCTTCCCGCTGAAGCGGTACCCATTTATCTACTTGCACTTTTATGTGCTTTCGAACTGCTAGGTTGGCAGGAGCAGGGACTGAGCAACAAGAGTTCACCCCGTCACAGGGATTCGAACCGCCGACCTTCTGATCGGCAAGTCCTAGGCTCTGTGGTTTAACCCACAGCGCCACCCACCTCCCAGAGTTTGGGTGCTTTGCAGCTGAACAAAGCTTTTCAGCATTTTACACAAATTCCAAGTGAAACCACATCACAAATTTTCTTCCCCCTGCGGAACCCTTCAAGAACAAAGTATTGGCTGTTGATAGAGTAAAATATTTATCAAACACATTTTTCAGAAATAAATAAATAGATAAATAAACATACATACATCTGAGCCTGAGTAAGCACAGAGGAGATATTTAGATTTATTTTTTGATCAGAGCCTGAAATTCTGTCAGTGAGAAAACACATTCAATATTTATTAAAAATTAAATTACAATTTATTTATTTATTTTAATTCAAAAGGGTGGGGGTTTGGGGTTTGTTTGTTTTTTTACTATTGGCAAACTTTTTAAAAAAAGTACTTCAGGAATGAACAACTGATAGTTGTTCAATGTGGTCTCTTTAACGGGCTCCTCTAAAGCAGGTGTGAGGAGTTTTAAGCTCAGAGAACATATGTTATCTTCCAGGCATCTTTATTTCAGCTTTAGGACTTTCCGCGGGCCACACCCCTCAATGGCCGTGTTCTGCACCATCCTCAAGTGCTTTTGTCTGGATGGAATGTGCCTTTAAACTGTGACAATATCTTGGTTGCCTGGATGGGGAGATGCAAGAGTGAGTGTGCAGAGACTTCTGACTTCCCGCATGGCTTAAAATATAACCGACCTTACAGACAGGAGAGTCGCATTCAATGCTTCACATTGTCTCTGAGCTCACTAACCAGAGGCATGTGGCCCTCAGAATGCTGCCCATGAAGGAATGCGGCCCTCAGATTGAAAAAGGTGCTCTGCCCCTGTATTAAAATTCCGTGCATGAGTACATGGTCTGGAGAAAGAGAGGAGCTTTTCTTTCTACACATTATGCTATATATTGTTAAAGGTCTCTCTAGTCCAGCATTCTGTTCCCAAACTGGCTTGCGAGGTGCAGATTGGAAGCTCAAAGCAGGACATGAGGACAATTGCCCTTTCCTGCTCATGTTCCCACCAGCAACTGGTATTCAGTGCAGGCGCACCAACTCTAGGAGGCTGAGGTGTCTTCAAGCTCCCTCCATATTTGTTTGAAGGGGGCCCAGTCCCCTCAATGTTGAGGGGGCCCGGCGCATGGCACACAAACGTGATGTGACTCACTATGCACATCACACTTCAGAAACCTCCAATAACTCTGCTCAGCCTCCTCTGGAAGATGTGACATCGCACCAGGCCCCCTCAATCTTGGGGGCAAACGGGTGCCTCTGATTCAGTGGCACACTTCCTCTGATGATGGAAGCGATCTGCCTTGAAGCATAAACTAGCACGTTTGCTTTGAGCAGGGCTGGGAAGCCTGTGGCCCTCTAGATATCGTAGAACTACAATTCCAGTCATCCACAGCCAGCTTGGGCCAGTGTTTGATGACGGGAGCTGCAATTCAGAAACATCTGATTCTCCCACCCTGGCTTACGACTTTCCCCTTTGGTGTGCTAATTTTGCCTGTCTAGAGAAGATTGCAAATGAAGGTAGCTTTAAGCTTTTGAACCACCACATGCAGTAGCACAGGCAAGTTTCCATACCACTGGTGCTCATTGGGACTGGTGGGGCAGAAGACAAGGTGGCCCAGCTGTAAGTGGCACCAAGGGCAATGACAGGCAGAGTAGCCAAGTCATTCTAGTTTGGGCCCCACCCTCCACCCTGCTGCATAGGCAACACTGAAGTCGATGAAGAAGCTGAAAGCCCATGCCACATCTTGGACTGGTTGTAAGAAGAAAGAGCAGGCAGGAGGTAGCCAACAGCAGGCTGAGGATGAGGTAGTGCCCAGTCCACCCTCTACAGTTTGCATGCATACCCATGTGCTTGAGGGTAGGTACAGACTCCATTCACATACTGCCCTTCTCCTAAGGGGACCATGTGGATGAAAATCCTCCCTTGCCAGTAGGGAACCATGAGCATGGGAGAGGGAAGGCATCCTTTCAAACAGCAGCCACAGTTGTTGACAGGGGGCTTCAGGGACTGGCATACTATTGCTGCCTTGGTCGAAAACTGCAGAGAGAACAAAGCAATTTTATCCATGCTGCAAAAACTGGCATGCATCAAGCAGCTCCGAGTTTTTGCTTTGCTGCTGAGAACCACCCTAACCCCTTATTATGAGGCACTTTCCAGGAGCTGAAAAGCTAGATTCATCTGCAGATGTATGTGCACTGGAAATTCAATGAAACAGGAACTAACGCCTGTGGAACAAAGACCCTTCCTCGTGTATATCAGACTGCACCCACCTCTCTCTTGCTTCAGTCCTTCCATGCAAGTTCTACTTCTCTATTATCCTAAATAAAGCAGCCTTACAAAATTGTTTGAGACCTTTTGGCTCTCACTTCAAAAAAATAAATTCTAATACACACATGGTCTCTCTCTTTCCAAAGCTGTGGTTGTAATATATATATTTTAACAACACTGAGCAGAATATTTTTCTTCTTCTTCCACTGAGCTGAAAAATACTGTTTTCTCAAAGGAGAAGGAAAGAGAGGGGGAAATAAGCTATTGATTTTGTTTAGGGTCAGAATAGAATATCACTGGAGTAGGTGTTTGAAATCCCCGGCCACAGATTATTTCCAGAGTGACAGGCTTGGGTAAGGAACCTGCATTTTGCCCTCAGTGAAAGAAAAATGAAATGTGGTGGTTCACTTCTGATTTCTCCACATGCTTTCTGAATTTTATAGTCTATCTCTATACCGGATTTAGCCAGATTCTGACAGAGCATCCTATTTCACTCACACCCTCCCTCAACACCATTTTCAGTGTCACCCTAGGGTCAACTTTTCCTAACATTCACACCACTATTTTTAGACAACTCAAAAAGCTGCAGACAAAATGCATTTTTAATAGCTACATTTAATTTATATTGTAAAGTACTATACATTTTTAGGAAGTTGTTTGTTTTCTTTGCATTTGGACACCTATTAAGCTATAACAAAGGCAGCATTTTTCCATCTCCGCCAAGCTAAGCAGTTGGCTCCTTACCTCTCTCGCCCTGACCTAGCCACTGTGATCCACGCGACGGTCACCTCCAGACTGGATTATTGTAACTCGCTCTACGTGGGGCTGCCCTTGAGACTGACCCAGAAACTCCAGCGGGTGCAGAATGCCGCAGCGAGACTCCTTATGGGGTCTTCGCTGCGAGATCACATTCATCCGGTGCTATACCAGCTGCACTGGCTCCCGGTGGAGTACAGGATCAGATTTAAGGTGCTGGTTTTAACCTTTAAAGCCCTATACGGCCTAGGACCCTCGTACCTACGGGACCGCCTCTCCTGGTATGCCCCACAGAGAAACTTACGGTCTTCAAATAAAAACATCTTGAAGGTCCCAGGCCACAGAGAAGTTAGGCTGGCCTCAACTAGAGCCAGGGCTTTTTCGGCTGTGGCTCCGATCTGGTGGAACACTCTGTCACAAGAGACCAGGGCCCTGCGGGACTTGACATCTTTCCGCAGGGCCTGCAAGACAGAGTTGTTCCGCCAGGCCTTTGGCCAGGGCACAGCCTGACTCCCTCCCTCGGCAATCTTCGCGGAGCTCTGGCCCAATGGTTGCCAGTGGCCTGAATTAATTAATTTTACAATGAATGATTTTAGAGTGTTGTTTATGTTATACTTCTATACTGTTTTATTGTTGTTAGCCGCCCTGAGCCCGGCTTCGGCTGGGGAGGGCGGGATATAAATAAAATTTATTATTATTATTATTTATTATTGTCACCAAATATTGCATGATGATTCCTGGGATCATCTGTGTTTGGGTACAAGTGGATGCCACTGTGAATCAATCAAAACTGCACCAATTTTAACCACCAATTTCAAAACTGCGGTGTTTTTTTTGTTTGTTCCTTAGAATTCCCAGGCAATGCCAGGTATGAAGCTGCTAGTGTTAAATAATGTGTCTTCCCTAAGCAAGGATATTTCAATTCTGGGGATGTGTGATATCTTTCTTTCCCTGATAGGAATTTAACCAGTTCTATCCAAACTCCCTGAGCTTTCCACAAAATTCCTCTGATGTTTTGCCAACCGCCACACTTCCTTTGACACTAGCTCTGAGTTGAAATCCCACAAAGCTAAGCATTTTGATTGTACATTCCTATCTACCCAGTTTGGTGCAGACTTACGCCATTATAAAGGTGCACAGAATTAAAAGCTAAATTTTACTGGATGTTAATTATGGGGTTTGCCCCTGTGCACCATTGTCTTTCAGAAATAGCCCGCACAGGGTGCTCTATCCAAAACAAGACCCTGTTGTATGAGTAGGGGGACTTACCCAGTTGCTCCCTGTTGGGGTTCCAGTCTGTACTGGTCCACACCTGCAATGTGCATGGGGGTAAGGCTCCCTCTGCAGCAAACTGGAGCTTCACCTCTCCCCATGCAACACAGTAGAGGGCAAAGGACTAAAGACCCCCTGCCCATATTTGGGTCTCAACAGGTCATGGCTACGCCTCCAATGGCTACTTCTGAAAAAAATATATCATGCACTCAGTGTCAAATGACAAGATTAATGTCACACCATGAAATTAACATGACACATACCTTGGACTTTCACAGTACAGAAAGCTGCCTTATACTGAGTCATTGGTTCATGCAGCTCAACAGCTGGTACAGCTTCTCCAGGATTCCAGACTGAAACCTTTCCCATCCTTACCTGGACATGCCAGGGACTAATCTTGGGATCCTTTTGCCTGTAAAGCTCGAACTCTACCATTGAGCTAGGATTGCAAAGTTAGACCCATTAATTTTAATGGAGGAGCTAACTGCCACTGAATGCTGAGACTTCACAGTACTGGGGCATGCTCAGTGTTATTAAGTAATTCCCTTTCAAAGCTTCATTGAACTTGCAGATGTGTCAGAGCAAGTTTGTGTGCATACATTAATTGGACAGCCTAGACAGAACCGAAACATGTGGAACTGGATGCATGTAGGGCTTTCTCCGTGCAGGGAGAGTCAGATGAGTGTAAGCTCTATGGAGACTTTCAGATCAATGTGTGGATGTTAGGAGCAGGGCTTAGGGTGTGCTACTCTGTTCCACTAACCACCCCAGTGCATTCATTGATGGTGTGAAAGGGGCTATCTGAACAGCTAGTTTCAAGAGGCTTAAGACTCTTTCTCCTTGGAAGCAGCATATGCTGCACCCACTCCACCCCACTTGGCTACTGCGCCTTGCCATATCACAAACAGCTTTTGAAACATCCTCAGTTTCCTCAAGCATTTGCCCAATGGGGAAGCGAGTCCAAAATCCAAGAAACACAAGTTGCATGGAGCCAGCTGTTTGGTTCTTTGGATCCTGGCCGTGGGGCGAGAGGAAAGCAAGAGGGGAGGTTGTGCAAACCCAAGCACCTTCAAGCAAACATCTGCTACACTTGAGCCTGATGCTCCCTAACACACTGCCGGTTGGCATCACAAGACAAGCTAGGCACATTGTTAAAGGCACATGCCAACAGTTTAGGAAGGTGCCATGGAACTCTCTGCTCCTAGAACTTTTCAATCTCCTGTTACATTTCCAGAGAGTCAGGAAATTAATTGCTTTTCAAATGCATAAACAGTTTCCTTCCAACTGCTTCTGTCTGTGTATCTTTGTCTCTCACGATGCTTAAGCTGGCGAGCAAAAATAATATTTGCTTTAAACACAAATCATCTCTTTATAAATACAGAACAGGCAATACTCCCCCCCCCCCCGAAATGGGAAGCCAGATGGCTCTTCTACCCCTGAAGGGGTTTCACTCCACAGTGTTATGTTTTGCGAGTGAAACATGACACATTTGGACTCCAGCCACTCTAGGTACATGCCTCTCCTTATTTTTATATCCATTTGTTTAGCTTAATGTCTATATTTAAGCAGTGGCAGCACAAACAGCCTCAGCATCATTCGTTCCATTTAAGCACAATGCAGTAAATGCCACCATCAGTCCAACTGTACCATTTCATGAAGCCCACCTCTGGGGAGGCGAGCTGGCTTCTTCTGCAACAGATCTTTCTTTGTTATTTCACTTTATTTGGAAGCAAGGAAGAGAGCTTGAAAGAGCTCTGCAGCAAAAAGATTAAGATCAAAACCTCATCAGGCATCAAAACTTTAATTTAGGGGGTGGCTTGGTAGTATAGCTCATGGAGAAGAGTTCGGGTTTAATCTCAATAATGGAAGGTCTCAATACATACACAATGACCCAGGTTCAATCCCTGCCATCTTCAAGTAGGGCTAGGGAAAAACTCTTATCTGAAAATCTGGAGCGCTGTTGCCAGACAATGTTTACTAGGCTAGGTGGACCAGTGGTCTGACTTAGGATAAGTCACTCAATGTTTCCTCTGTAAAATCACACTGGATGAAATGTCTACTGGACTAGGAAACCTTGCAGAACAACTGATGTTGACCCAGTAAAAGGAAAAGGCTAAATGGCTCTTGTGAAATCCATACCCCAATGAAATCAATGACAGAATTATCATTTCATTTCATTAAATCTGTTGAGAACTGAACCTGCCATTTCTCATGCATATTTATTTCTTATTCCTTGGAACCAGCTCAGCAACATTACCTTGATCAAGGTCACTCTCTTAACAATATTTGTTAAGTTTCCCATTTTATGCATTACACATTATACCAGGTCCGGGGATGCCAGGACCCTCCAATTGTTTCTGGATTCCCATCAGTTCCATCCAGCATGGGTGATGGCCAGGGATAGTGGCAGTGGCAGTCCAACAAGATATGGAGGGCCACAGCTTCCCCAGGCCTGCCTTATAGAAAGACATCTCTCTGAGTGGCAGTCACTTTCCAAGGTCTTAGGCAGAGGACTCTCCCAGCCCTGATACCAGAGAACTCAAACTGAAGATACCCACAGATGGAACATCAGACCTTCTGCATACAATGCTCTACTACTGGAATACAGTGCATTACTGTTTCAAATACCTTTCAGCATGAGGCACTCTCCGAATCAAAGCAAACATAGTGAGAGGCCCTTTGAACTATCCTCATGCCCAAGTGGAAGCATTCACAGGAACATTTGCAGGGTGATTCACCAATTTTGCCATATGGTCAACAGGCTACCTGGAAACAGCCAGCAATGCACTCAAACCTAAAGAACCATACTAAGGCTTACTCCATGCCAGGTGTTTTAATATCATTAGTGCCTCCATTATACCTGCAACTGTGATTACTGTATGAAGAAAGCAACTATAAACACCTGAAAATCATAGAACTGTGTGTCCTGCTGCATAGCTCTATGGACATACTTGCATAACTGCAGGAACCACTTTCCAAGTGTGATTGGAAAGAAGTATATGGCAAACCATATCCAATTCATAAAATTGCAAAAACCTGTACCTTCTCAAGGAAAATAACCCTGACTATAAACTTAACTAGGGCTAACAAGGTTAAGCTTGTAATTTACTAAGATCCTTAGATCATTTTCACACATACGGATGTCAAGCCAGGTGTCCCCCATCCTGATTATCCCTGCCTAAGTGCAGAACCTTAAAACTGTCCCTACAGAAATTCATTGTGTTAGCCTTTGCCCAGTTCTCCAGTCTGTTAAGATCATAATGAGTTGCTCTCTTTTCAGAGTAGCCTACCGTGCAAGATTGTTGTGAGGACCAAATGGAGTACCACCCCCCTCCCAACCCATAAAGCCTTGAGTTGCAGGTGTTGATAATAATAAAAAAAGAAAATGTGTGTATTCTGTTTAGACAATTAGTGGGACATCAGTAGAAGAAGGTGCCTCCTTTGGGGACCTACAGAACAGCAATGCAAAGAGCAAGGGGTAGGCTGGGGGGCACAGGCTCTGTCTTCCCCACCTGATTTCCATATTTTGTTTTTCTTTCTGCATTAAAGAAGAAAGCCCAGTGCTTGCTTTGAATCCTTAATGTGACTGAATCCTTCTTGCTACTTGCTTTGTTTTGTCATGCACTACATACAATTACACATCCCTAATCCTCAAATCCTCCCCTGACACCAGAACATGTGCCAAACCTGAGTTGTCTGCTGCTGTTATATTAAAAGTCTTCAGAGAATAGCATACATCATGCAACATTGCACCTTCTTGCTCATTAAAAATGTCTACACACACACTATTACTAGTATTTGGTGCCCTTTTGGGCATTTGTCGTAGTGGGGTGACCTCCCCATATTAGATGACTATTCAGTGGGGAGGGATGGGGGAGAAATTTGACCCAGTTGACATTTAATGCTCAATCTATCGGATTCACATTTCCCTAAACAAATTTTGAAAGACACAGCTGTCTTCCAAAATTTGCACTTATACAAATTTTGGGATGCAGTTCTCCAGCCAAACAATATTTATAAACATGCATTTATATGAGGGGATAGTGTGCATTAAGAAATG
Organism: Podarcis liolepis; assembly: GCF_965112155.1. Taxonomy (NCBI): domain Eukaryota; kingdom Metazoa; phylum Chordata; class Lepidosauria; order Squamata; family Lacertidae; genus Podarcis; species Podarcis liolepis. The sequence goes on along the minus strand of NC_139567.1, from coordinate 25,288,565 downwards.
AATATACCGTATTTTTTGCACCATAACACTCACTTTTTTCCTCCTAGAAAGTAAGGGGAAATGTCTGTGCATGTTATGGAGCGAATGCCTATGGATGACAGGGGGATCTGCTGCAGTCGTGAGCAGAGCATCCATGGTTACAGCCTGCACCAAAAAAATCACGCACCCACTGTTGCCTGGGGCCACAATGGTGCAAAAACATGGTTACAAAGCATGGATCCACATGGATCCTCAGGATTTTTGCATTGGGCCACCCCAAACTCACCGTCAGATCACATGTCTGTGGCTGCAGCATGAACCACAAAAATCATACATCCACTGTTTCGTTTAGAATATTTTTTTTCTTGTTTTCCTCCTCTCAAAACTATGTGCGTGTTATGGTCAGGTGCGTGTTATAGAGCGAAAAATACGGTAATTAGTGAAAATAACATAAAATACATCATATCGGGGGAAATTGCTTGCAAAATGTATGCAGTGGTCAAAACGGCATACAAAAATGTGTTTATAAGGAGACATATGTGCTAAAATGCTGATTAATGTTCCAGGTGATTTATTTTTATTTTATTTCCAAATTTCCAAATATACCCCCATGTTTGCAGGAGATGAATGGGCTTACAAAATTGAAGAGGGAGATATTTACCACAAATTTCACAGACAGCCACATGTTATATACTGTATTTTTCGCTTTATAAGACGCACTTTTCCCCTCCTAAAAAGTAAGGTGAAATGTGTGTGCGTTTTATGGAGCGAATGCAGGTGGGAGGCTCTGTTCAGCGCTCCCTTTAAATAGCCATGTGGAGCATGTGTGCGGCTCTTTGGGGCTTTCCCCGAGGAGGGAGAAGGGCTGCCCACGCGCTCTTTAAAGGGAATGTGGCTCTTGGGGGAGCCTTAGCCGCACACAGCCTCTCCCGGGCACGGGGATGAAGGCTCCCCTTGCCTGGGAGAGGCTGCGCGCGGCTATCCCATAAGCCAGGATGGCTAGCGGGATTGCTGCACTGTGATCCCGCTGGCTGTCCTGGCTTCTGGGATTCAGAATATTTTTTTTACTGTTTTCCTCTTCCAAAAACTAGGTGCGTCTTATGGTCTAGCATCCTGCAAGTCTGAAGGCTGCCTTGTGGGAAATGCTATACAGTATCCCATCAGATACACTGGACATCTCCTGCACTGATGAGGGGGAGGGAGACATATACACTCAAAAAGAAATTGCAATGCTTTGCAACAAAGCAAATGCAGCGATTGAAAGAGGAAGAGGCTGGACAGACTGTAAAGGCAACAACAAAACGGACACTACTACTTTGAAGGGCCAGGCTTTAAACAAGACCATTTCTGTAAATCACAATTCCTCAGCAGCAGCAACTACAAAATCTCAAACCAATCTAAGGTGAAACAGAGAGTGCTCAGAGGACATGGAAGGTTCTCTGGTAGGTGTCGACATTTTTAAAGGATAGGAATGGGATCAAGCCCAGTAACTCAGGGCAGAGCAGTCCAAGAAAAACGTCAATTCAAGGAGAGCACCCAAAACAAAAGGTGTCTTTGAGGGTGATTAGGGACAAGCAGGAAGCAGAAGAGGAAAGGTTAAAGAGGGAGGGTGTGCCTGATTTGGGGTGGGGTGGAGTAGGAGTGTGAGAGCAGCAAGTGATGGCAGCAATGGAGGTGTGCTTAGGAAACCAAGGATGGCCAGGCCCAAACATGTCACTGGGATATAGGAAGCTGGTAGATACTGCAACAGACTACTGGCCCATGTAGCTCAGTACTGTCTACACTGGCTTGCAGCAGATCTACAGTGTTTCATGCAGGTTTTTCTCCCAGTGCTACCTGAAGATGTCAGGGACTGAACCTGAGACCTCCTTCATGCAAAGCAGATGCTCTACCACTGAGCTAAAGTGGTTTCCTCCAGTGGTTTTTCACTGCTGAGAAACCCAGATATGGACACTGTAATTGGGAAGGGACCTGGCAGATATCTATGAGGCTCTACTTGCAGAGAACATCAGAAAGCAAATAGCCCAGAGACCAAGAGGGCAGAAGAATTGGGAGCCTTAGACAAAAGCAAAGGCCTCTCTCTGGGTTAAGTAACACTACATTGACTGTTATACTGAGCAATGAGCACTATAGGCTGTTTCCAGTGGTGACCCGGTGATCTTCTGTGAGATAACAAGGAAGTTTATGATGCAGAGTTACCCCTTGCAAGCCTCAAAGGCACAAGCCTTAAGATTTTCCTTAAAGTTATAAACAAGAAGTAATAGGATGCTAATGGTGTGTGTGTGTGTGTATCTCCGAAGCATACATATAAACATAACAAACATACACTATAGAAACCTAACAGTCTTGACTATTAAAATTTTAACAGCAGTGGTTGCCTCTTACTTTGTTTCATTTCTTTTGTTTCACACATACACACAAACAGTATGACTCATTGATCTGGTATCTTAGCAGACAGATCATTCAAATGCTCTGTACTTATTGATATTCAGATCATATTGTTTGTACAGAAAGTAAGTCCATGCTATCCAAAGTTGCTCAAATGATAGGGTTGTTGTTGTTCTTTTGCCTACTTTCATGAAAACCACAGATGGGGCACCTGTGTGACACACCCCAGAGTCAATCCCTAGCATCTCCAGATAGGGAGGGAATGTTCCATGTCTGAAACCCTGGAGTTTTGCTGGCAGTCATTGTATAGACAATACAGAGCTAGATGTACCAACAGTCTAATGTGAAATAAGGCATCTTCCTGTATGTACAGTGGTACCTTGGGTTACATATGCTTCAAGTTACATATGCTTCAGGTTACAGACTCCGCTAACCCACAACTATTACCTTGGGTTAAGAACTTCGCTTCAGGATGAGAACAGAAATCGTGTAGTGGCGGCGCGGCGGCAGCAAGAGGCCCCATTAGCTAAAGTGGTGCTTCAGGTTAAGAACAGTTTCAGGTTAAGAACCAACCTCCAGAACGAATTAAGATCTTACCCCGAGGTACCACTGTAACTAGATAGTCTCTATTTAGTGGCTTCTCACTATTTCTGTTGCTTTTAGACAGCTTCCTAGAAGGTGCCTTCTTTTAAGTTCCTTTCAGATACTTAAAAAAAAAATGATTATACCTTTTTTTACTTTTAGTTTACTTTTTTTTAAAAAAATGAATACTTCAAGGTGAATTTGTCTAAAACTTTTTTTTTTAATCAGTGACTATAAATCATATTACCTAAATGGAGCACCTAGGTTCAAAGCCCAGATAGAGTACATAAGAAAAGCCTGCTGGATCAGACCAAAGTCCAATCGAGTCCAGCATTCCTTTCTCACAGTGAACAACCATATGCCTTTGGGATGCACAAAAACAGATCTGTGTGTACACTGAGGATTCCCAACATCTGACTCCAACAGTGGAGGCAGAACATAGCCATTTTGGCTAGTAGCCACTGATAGATAGTTAAAGGCCAAAGGCTAGGCTACAGAAGAAAGCTTTTGCCTGGCGCCTAAAGATATACAATGAAGGTGCCAGGTGAGCTTCGCTGAGGAGAGCATTCCACAAACAAGGAGCTACCGCAGAAAAGGACCATTCTCCGTTTGCCACCTTCTAGATTTCTTGTGGAGGAGGCAAAGGAAGAATGGCCTCAGATGATTATTGCAAGGTTTGGGTTGGTTCGTATGGGGAGAAGCAGTCATTGAGAAGCAGCCTTATCCTTGTCTAATCCCCTTTCAAGGCCACTGAAGTTGGTGGTCATCACTTCATCTTGTGGGAGCAAATTTCATAGTATAACTGAATATTAATTATAGAACAGCATCCCCAGAGCATTAAAATGATGAGTACCAAATGAAAACCAAAAGGCAATGGTGGGATACACTACAGCAGGTTCATAGACAACTCCCTTTGTGACTTTCCAGAAGTGTACACCCGGCTACTGTTATAAACAAAATATTGGATGAGATGGCCATTGGTCTGAGCTAGGAAGTCAATTCTTTTGCTAGTAGTAATTGCTCATGCTTGGTATAGAGAAGGAACCAGTGGTGCTAGCAGCTGCCTCTTGTTCCCCGCAAAGTAGGGCAAAGCTTTAAAATCTGACTGGATTTCCCTCATGGTCAACCAAGCTTGAAAACTGGCATATTCATCCTTGGTGTTGTCAACAGCAGAGCCAAACACTAAATGGAATACAAGGCAGGAGTCCTTGGAGACAAGAAAGCATACAAATTGCCGCTTTGCCTACTGAATCATCTCTTTCTAGTGGCCAAAGGAGTGCCCTACAGAATGTTCTGCTCTTGAGAGATTTTCAGAAGTCATCAAGTGCCATGACTCAAAAGGGGAAAATCAACTGGTGATGTGTCAGATCCAAGTTAGGCCACATTCATCTTATATATTAAAGGCACTATGGTGCCACTTTAAATAGGCATAAAGGTAAAGGGACCCCTGACCATTAAGTCCAGTCGTGGATGACTCTGGGGTTGCGGCGTTCATCTTGCTTTACAGGCCAAGGGAGCCAACGTTTGTCCGCAGACAGCTTCTGGGTCATGTGGCCAGCATAACTAAGGTGCTTCCGGCGAACCAGAGAAGCACACGGAAACACCGTTTACCTTCCCGCCAGTGGTACCTATTTATCTACTTGACTTTGACGTGCATTCAAACTGCTAGGTTGGCAGGAGCAGGGACTGAACAATGGGAGCTCACCCCATCGTGGGGATTTCAACTGCCAACCTTCTGATCGGCAAGCCCTAGGCATGGCTTCCCCCAAAGAATTATGGGAGCTGTAGTTTGTTAAGGGTGCTGAGAGTTGTTAGGAGACCCCTGTTCCTCTTACAGAGCTGCAATTCCCAGAGTTCCCAGGGAAGAGGGATTGATTGTTAAACCATTCTGTGGTCTACAAACAGCACTAAAACGCTGAGAATTTTTCACGAGGATTAAAAATAAAAGAGAATCCTTCACAAATTGCTGTACAAATGTGGGGAACTGAACTTAAGAGTGGGAAACTAAGAAAAACCATAATTGTGGAATTCATCCATCTCTGTGCATGGTAAGAGCATCAGAAGAGACTTCTGGATCAGGCCAATGATCCAGCATCCGCTTTTCACAGTGGCCAACTAGATGCCTGTTAGAAACCTGCAAGCAGGATTTGTAGCCTCCAAACTCTGGAGGCACAGCATAGCCATTGTGGCTAACAATCACTGTGCTCTTGTCTTATGCACAGAAGCACTCAGTTCCTAGTACAGTGTCAGATTTACTTATGGAAAAGCAGCTAGCAGCAGAGAGAGGGACAGGGATGCTTGGAAGACTGACCTGGCATCAACAGCTGACATACTGGGGCAGCTACCTGCCTTAGCATGACCCACTATGGCTGACACCTTGCTTGCTTCCAAACAATGGCATTGCTACAGCCATCAGCCACCCTCTCAAAAAGTGAGCAGGTTTAACCAGCAGTGACTCTGTAACAGGCTGGGAGCCAAACTACTGCTCAGCTCCAGTTGTCACCTGCTGGCTGCCATATTTTATCTCCTGCAGTGCCGTTGGAAGTAAAATATGGTTGGCCACCAGGCATCATTCGGAGACAGGCAGCTGCACAGCTATCGACCCATGAAAGCACAACAGCTGAAAGGGGGGATATATCTAATTAACCATCTGTTTCAGACCAAGGGCCACATTCTCTCCTGGATAACCTTCGGGGGGGGGCACGTGCCAGTGGTAGGAAGGTTCAGAGACACAAGCGGATGGAGCGACAACCTTAAATTCTACCTTTGTAATGTAGGCTAGTTTCTACACACACACACACACACACACACACACAAGATCCACAAGATCCTGTGGTGATCTCTCCTCCTCCTCACCTACTCTCCAGCAGCTGCTACATGCTGCCCAAGGGAGGAGGCCAGCAGCGGTGACAATGGAGAGGCAACGCGATGCTCTCTTGCAGCCATCCCACCGCTGCCATCGTTGTCACTCAGGACAAGCGCTGGCTCATCCTCCTCCCTGAGCTTGGCGTTGTTGGTGCTGGTGAGTAAAAGGGAGACATTCTGGGGTCCAATCAGAAGCCAGGATGGCTTTCTTAATTCTGGGACTGTCCCTGGAAAATTGTAGCACACGGAGGGGTATGGAGTCTGTATACCACTGTTAAGGCAGGAGTCCCCTCTGCCTCCTCCCACCAGGAGTATCAAATCACGTAATTGAAAGAAATAAAAAGGGAGGGGGGAGTAAGCAAGCACAGTAAAGGCCAGAAGACGGATAGAATTCACCAGCAGAATCATTCAGCATCCTGAGTTTTGGATGTTGTGCCCGTAGGAGAGACATTATTTTATCTCTCTCTTATCTCTCTTTTCTCCTGTTTCCCCTTCCCTGCAGACGTCCCTAGCTCATTCATTCTTTCCTTCTATATCAAGCAGTGCACAAATCCGCATCTACAGCAGCTCCAACTGTCAGGGGGGCTACTAATGTCACTAATCATCAGCAGGCGACTGGGCTATCTCCACAGCCCAGCAGGGGATGGGAAGAGATATGAGCAGGGGCTTTTCACTGGGCCGGATCCTCCCCTCTGGGGTGGACCAGCTCCAGGTAGGCAAGCAGCAATGCTGATGATAGCATGCCAGGCCTCTCTCTTTCTCTTTTTTCCCCTCCTCACCCATCTCTGCTTGGTTAAGAAAATAAAAGAGACATCAATTTCCAGAGCTCAGCGCCAAAATCCGGCCTTAACCTTTGAAAATATAATTTATTCAAGCCTTCTATTATTGCGGTGCGGGTATAGATAGAGAGTGGGGGGTGGATTATGAAGAGGTCACAGCTTGAGCAATAACAATAATAATATAAAAAATAGGAAGGGCAGAGCAGTATCTCATGAAAACGCCATCCATCAGGGTGGTTTTCTCTAACCAAGGTGTTCTGACGAAGAGGGAAGGTGGGAGGCATAGATAAGTGAAAGGAGCAAGGGAGTGAATGTTCGCCGACACAATGGCAGGCTAGAAGGCATTTCCTGAGATTTCAATTTTGCAAAGTATTTTTTATATATAAAGGCTTGTTATCGGAGCTGTCGGGAGGCCCAAGCGAGCTCTTAATTGCTGCGCTCCTTCTGGATAGCCTTCTTGAGGCTCGTTTACACAATCGGTTATTCAAAAGCAGCCTCCATTTAATATTTGGGGAGTGGTTCTTCTGTCACAGATGTTTACTGATAAAAGAATTAAAAGGGAATGGGAATCAGAGACAAAGAACGGAAGCCAGAAGAATAATGAGAAGCCACTGTATGGGTGGGTGGACTGGGAGGACGGAGAGAGAATAAGTTCAGAGAAAGCATCCACTTGCTAATGCATAGCACTTGACCTGAAGCCCATAATATACAAAGCAATTGAAAGGACTATCAAAGCTATAAATAAATAAATAAAAAAGAGGCAGTTCAAAAGAGAAAGCAAATGAGTCTTCTTAAACAGTTAAATCCAAGGCTGTAAAATATGATTATTGTTCTGTTTGTTGAAAAATAGGTAGAATAGAATAGGAAGAATAGGTACATGGGAGGATTTCACCTCCAATGGAACAGAGGCACTAACCGCAACATCTGTTCACTAACCACCACAGGAGGCAAAGTGTGACAGGCCCCTTGTAGAACCTCACCAAAATGCTGGAGAGGATGCACCTCCACAGGCACATACCTCCACATGTGGTGGGAATGTCCTAAAATCCAACTCTTCTGGACATCAATCATGGAAGAAATATGCAAAATAACTAAGCACATATTAGAAGTTACCCCAGAATTGGCCCTACTAAACATCTTACAAGACAATAATGCCCACTCACAACACAAAGAGCTCATAACCCACCTACTCTCAGCAGTGAGAAACATCATAGCCAGACACTGGAGAGACCTGTCAGGAGGAAGCATAGACCAATAGTTTCAAATAGAATGGGAAACAGCCTTATTAGAAAAACTAACCAACAAACTGAAACTGACACGGGGACAAATAGAAGAAGACGCCTTCACCCCAATATGGTTACCATTTATCACATACACAGCCCAAAAAGACAACAAGAACCCACCAATAGCATTTGAATCAATCTGGCTAACCTGATCCAAAAACACACGCACACCCCATACACACATGAAAACAAAGTTCACTACAGCCAGTCAAAGACAACCGACCACACCCTAGGCCAACCCCAACCTCTCTCACCACCAAAGGAATACAAGTGAATAGTAAAGAGAACTCACACAAGTGACACTGGCACAAAACACCACACAGACACTAAGTAGAATAGAAGCATTGTCACCTGACCCCACCCCACTCAGCATGCCCCCTCCATCTCTTTCCCCCTTTTCTTCCTACTATAACACTAATGTCTCAACAAATGAAACTGATCTGTAGAAAATGGTACTTTAAAAAAGAAACATTGTGCATACATTTGTAAAACAAGAAATCTTTAATAAAGCCCTCCTCCCGCACAAAAATCTACCCTGCTGCGCTCAGTAGCAATGGAAGATGCTGTTCTTTCACCAGTGTTGAAGTATCATAGTGAGTCCTGGTCCTGGAAGACTTGCTCCCTGCCTTGCAAGCTTTCCCCACCTGGGCAGGGAGGGGATGGCACTGACAGAATCCAGTTACAAAAGCTGAGGCTACTGAGCAAACTCTTGGGCTGGAGTATTGCTTAGGGGGGGTTGTTGGGAGGGAGGCTGTTGCTGTTATTAACTTTTTGAATCTTTATTTTAGATCTTACTATGATTTATGTGGAAATTGTTCAGTTTGGTTGTTTACTTCTACATGTTTTAGTTATTGTTTATGACTACTTCTGTTACGTTGTAAGATGCCTTGATCATGGATTGAACTATGGAAAGGAGGCATACAAATAAAATGGATGGATGGATGGATGTATTCAACCGCCAGACTGTTTTGCTTATGCAGTAGGGTTGCCACCCTTGGTCGGACAAAATACAGGACAGGTCAGGGAGGGAAATGACAGGCTAAAATTACTTTACTTGGTGCAGAAATGACTTCTGGTGCAGAAATGGCTTCTCCTGCACTGGACAACTGCGACACCCCCCCCACACACACACACATTTTGTTTCAGAAAGGCCCAACACCACAGCCTGCCTCTGTCTGATGTAGAATGGAGCTAGCACAGGTGGGGAGCTAAGCTGGACCTCTTGCATCTGACAATATGAGACATGGTCTACACAAATGGAAAATTAAGATGGTAGACTAGCAGCACAGTGCTAAGCATGCTTCTTCAGAAGTAAGTCTCACTGAATTCAGTGGGATGTAGAATCAAAATCATAGAATTGGAAGAGACGCCAAGGGTCATCAAGTCCAACACTACAATGCAAGAATCACAGCTAAAGAATCACTGACAGATGGTTATCCAACCTCTGCTTAAAAACCTCCAAGGAAGGAGAGTCTGCCATCTTCTGAGAGAGTCTGGTGAACAGCTCTTGCCATCAAAAAAAATTTCCTAAGTAACTAGGTATCAATTGCAACCTCAGGTGGTTGAATTCTAGACAAAACCACTTCAGAATGCAGAAAGCAGGCAGCTAATTATTGGAACTCTCAGAAAACAAAAGACGCTTTTGCACAAGTGAGCTGTTAATGTATGGCATCTTTTAACTCTATTGCTGTTTGTTTTGCTTTTTTAAAACTTGTAACATCTTTTTGCCTCACTGATGGTGATGGTGATAATGATGTGTGTGTGTGTTTAATGCTGCTTACATTAGACGTCTTAACAATCTGTATAATGATATTGCATTGTATAGTGTATATCCTTATATTGTCAAGTTGGTCTGGAAAGCTGCATAGAAATAAGTAAACAAATACCTGTATATAAATATTACTATTACCATATAGTAATGACTATATAACATATAACAAGTTCCCTGAAATTAACACACAGTTAACACACACAGCTAGAACAACAGGCAAGAAATATCTAACCCAGCACAACAATCATCTCCCTGCTGTGCTTTTCCCGCCAATTTTTATTTTATATATATATATATCCCAGCTTCAGTCCGTGGAACAGAGCCACATCCACCCCATGCATTTAAAGAACTACAATACCACTTTAAACAGTCATGGCTTCCCACAGAAGAATTTGGGAGCTGTAGTTTGTTAAGGGCACTGATTGTGGGCTAGAAGGGCTAGAACAAGGGCTAGATTGAAGGGCTAGAACAACAGGCAAGAAATATCTAACCCAGCACAACAATCATCTCCCTGCTGTGCTTTTCCCGCCAATTTTTATTTTATATATATATATATCCCAGCTTCAGTCCGTGGAACAGAGCCACATCCACCCCATGCATTTAAAGAACTACAATACCACTTTAAACAGTCATGGCTTCCCACAGAAGAATTTGGGAGCTGTAGTTTGTTAAGGGCACTGATTGTTAGGAAACCCCCTATTTCCTTCCATTGGAACTACAATTCTCAGAGTTCCCTGGGAAGAGGGATTGATGGTTAAATCACTTTGGGAATTCTGACTCTGCAGCACTTATTAATTATCCTTTACAAACTTCAGGTCCCAGAATCCTTTGGAGGATAAGGGTCCCCCAACCACTCCCAACATCCTTGACAAACTACACTTCCCAGAATTCATTGGGGGAGGGGAGCCACAGCTGTTTAAAGTGGTATAGTAGTGCTTTAAAACTATGGTGTGCATGTGGGCCATAGAGAAAGAGCCCGAGTGCTGTTAGAGGTAAATGAGAATGGGGCCTAACAGGTCAAGTAATGTTGGGCACTAGGGTTTTCTAGTTGCAGGACAGAGGCCCAAACTGTATATACCAAGCATTAGTCCTTTTAATGCACAGCAGCAATGGGCAGAGCGAGATTTGCAGGGGGCGGTGTTTAACCCTTCCCCTTCCTGCTACTCCCATCCACCACTACCATTTCCAGCAGAATCCCCCACCCTCACCCCCTTTGTGGGAGTTCTGCGAGGGGAAAACTGTACTGTATTTAAATTATAGCCATTGTCTCTAAATGTGCATCTATGCATATAAATTCACGCATGTGTGCATCTCCATCACCTTTGTCCTCCCTTTCAGTGATGTTTTCTCTTCTCTTTTTTGGAGATACATAATTTGCAACTCCGTAAACATTAGGCATTGGGCTTAATATACTCATGGACTACATTCCTTTATTTCCTTCCCTACTGTAAAGGTAAAGGTAAAGGGACCCTTGACCATTCGGTCCAATCATGACTGACTCTGGGGCTGCGGCGCTCATCTCACTTTACTGGCCGAGGGAACCAGCATACAGCTTCCAGGTCATGTGGCCAGCATGACTAAGTCGCTTCTGGTGAACCAGAGCAGTGCACGGAAATGCCGTTTACCTTCCCGCCGGAGTGGTACCTATTTACCTACTTGCACTTTGACGTGCTTTCAGACTGCTAGGTTGGCAGGAGCTGGGACCAAGCAACGGGAGCTCACCCCATCGCGGGGATTCGAACCACCGACCTTCTGATCAGCACATCCTAGGCTCTGTGGTTTAACCCACAGTGCCACCTGCGTCCCTTTCCCTACTGTAGGAAGTCCCAATAAGAGTGAATTGTCAGCTGCAGCCTAGCAGCCTAAGCAGATGTTCCTCTTTTGCTCCCTCATCCCTCACATCACAGCGCAAGAGAAAGGCAGGGAGGTGGAGGAAAATGTAAAGAACTTTTCAAGAGGTGATGGGGAAAGAGGGGGCTCTTCAGCTGCTAGTGTTGTGAACCCAATTAAGCATATTTTGAGGGAAAGGGGTGTGTAGTATATTAGGTCTTAATTAAGTAGTGTTAATTATAATCTATGTGATGTGCTTACTGCTTATTTGATAATTATGAGAAAGCCAATTTGGCTGGTGGCTTGTGACTAATTAAGTGGAATTAGTAATGATAATTATAGATTTAATTTTTGTTTGCCTTTATTAGTGAAGAGGGTAAACCTACTTAACTGGATGGGGTGGGGCAGGAATGAGGACGTGGAAAAGGGGACAAGGAAATGATCGCATTGACAAGCTAGAGGACAGCCAGATAGAACTGAGACGGAAACAAAATTATGGGTTGTATCCGATTTTAGCCTTACTCAGAATAGATCCGCTGAAATTGATGGGTGTGATTAACTTTTACTTTATGTGACTAATTTATGCCCATTAATTTATTATTGTCATTGATTTTACAATAACAACATTCATAAAACAAATATAACATAGCACGTACATCATTTCAGGTACATTGGGAGGTTTTGACTGTAGCTGGTTTTGAGCAATAAAGGCATATGCCTTTTTCTATTATTCCTTTCAGGTGTGACCAGTTGTGTGCTTGCCAATCCAAGCCTAAGGTTTGTAAGCAATTAATAATTCCGCATGCCTGCCAGATTCTGCACAGAGTGTGTGTGGGTCTATGTTGGGGGTAATGTTTGCCGAATCTATGAGGTCTTAAGAGCAGCCTTGTTCAAATATTTAAATCTCTCAGCTGGTAAATTGATTGGTTACTTGACTAACCGTTTATTGGGGGACAGGTTGCCTTGCATTTATCAATAAGTGGCCTGTTTTGCCTTTATAGCAGCAATTTTAAGGAGAAATATTTGTGGGGGTGGTAAGCTATATTCTTCAGTGGAGCAAATTTCTGCTTGACAGTATGTCAGGTTTCAATCATTATTTCAATTGTGTAATGCATTATATTTTGTTTTTATGTATCTTCCTTTGTAATGGCTTTGGCTACACAAACAATAACAATAATCCCCCATGAGAGTATATTGGGATGGTGGCTCTCTATCATTGTCTGTTTTATTGACAGAGGCAATAAAATCATACCAGACCAATACGAATCTGTCAGATTTAGTTTGTCCTTTGACACTCCTAAAGTTATACATTAGTTTCTCAAGCCGTGCAGTGTTCCAGATCTTCCTGTGCCAATAATCCCTTCTGAATGTCCATGAATTTCAATAGACCTGTGGTACCCAGCTCCTGTTGGGTATTCCCCTTTCGCTCAAAACAGAATATAACTTTTGTACATATTTCAGATTTGTTCATATTAAGTTAAAAACACGCCTTTAAAAGCTCATGTTTTGCAAGAAGGGGGGGGGCGGGGGACAGTGTCCACGATAGATATGAATATGTCTGCTTGGACAGAAAGAAAAATACTTTTTTCCCCAATAGCAACTGAAACAAAACTAAGATACTTTTGAATAAGAAAAGTGCCTCATCAACTTTGAAGTAGTAGAGTTGTTGTGCTCCAAAGTTCAGAGTTTAAAAGAATGTTGGAGATTTTTATTTTATTTTTTGCAGAAAAATGGCAGCAAAAAAGAACATGATCGAAGGAGGTGATGGACAGGAAGGGAGAGGCAACCTGTGCTATGGGACATAATCTGTGAGGAAGAGATAAGGCCCTATAGGACTGGACCTATCATTAAGCAAAATGAGGAATCAGCCATTCCCATTGGCTGGAGGACAAAGCTGTGTATGCCAAGCAGCCAGCCTCGCACCCCCTCAGCTATGCTACTGTACACAGGTTTTTGGAAGGTGGCTCTCCTGTTGCCCGTGTTTAAGCATGATTCAGCTGCCACTCTGGTCAGCTTCTATCTATGGCCTGAGTGGAGTTCCATCTCGTCTATTGCCCAAGGCTATAAAATGCCATAAGCCAGCCCTGAGGATGTTAAGGGGCACTGAAGCCCATCTATACAAACTGAATACCCATTCATTTTGATGGCTGATGCTGCAGACTGATCCCAAGGTTCATGGGCCGCCATTTTGTTGCATGAGGTGCTCGCAGCTTAAAGGGTCGTGCACATTTATAAATCTCCAGCACTCCAAAGGCCACTAAACAATATGATCATCATCCCACTGACATCTGAAACTTCACAAGCTATTGGCAGTACGCTTCTTCAATATCTCCAAGGACTAGTGGCATTTGCAAAACTGTATCTGAGGTGGGCGGGGTAGAAATAATAATTTATTATTATTATTATTATTTATCCCACATTAAGTACCAGTTTTCCATAAATGTTGAGCAGACTGAGAGTCAAACACAAGAAGCTGCCTAATACCTGCTCAGACTATATGACCACCTAACTGCTGGTTTTAAAAGCGTTTTGATGCTATTTTAATTATTGGTTTTAACTAATTTGTTTTCTATTATTTTGTGTTTTATAATGTTGTTCTTAAATGCTGTAAGCTGCCTTGAACCCCAGCTTGGGAGAAAGGCAAGATATAAATATATGGAAAGGAAGGAAGGAAGGAAGGAAGGAAGGAAGGAAGGAAGGAAGGAAGGAAGGAAGGAAGGATAATCAGTTCTGTCTACCCCAAGAATCTCAGGCAGATGTCATGATACTTTTGACTAGAGATTTTGAGGATTGAGCATGGGACCTTCTCCATGCAAAACATGGGCTTGAGCAGCCCTCTCCCCCCCACACACAACTATGCTCCTTATGTGCAAAATAAATATAAAAAATGCACCACACTAGAAAAATGAGAGAGCTCCCTTCTCTCTCCATATTACACAGCACTTTTCACACATAATCAAGCCATAATCTTAATTGCTTTCAGAGTTAAATAATACGTGGCACTATATGGTCTAAATTACAGACAACACTGCGGGTTGGAAAAAGCATGCCGTGAGCACATTAAATCACCCAGTTCCATAGTTCCCTTTATAGCACAACAAAATGTCCATGATCTTACTATAAAAGACTTATGGCCAATGCAACCAAGGGTGCTATCCATTAACAATAACAAGAAAAATACAAGGACTGTGTGCAGAGCAATGAGGGCCTTGTTTAGATCTGTGTGATCTTTGCAACAACTGCATATGCATGTTGTAAGAGGGTGGTCTGACATCAGAAGACGATGTAACTTCTTCTCAATCCTCACTATTACCCTGTAGCCAGAATGAATATATATATCCACCAGCTATCTGCTTAGTACTGAATCTCTTTTTGATTTCAGTCTCTCTTAGGATGCACAACCAATTTGCAGTTCCCAGAGGTCCTGCTGCTATCTGTTTAAAATCAATAGCAAGCTTAGCAGCTGTTCTAACATAAGTGCTTTACATTCCTTGCAGACACCTCGCAGCACCCAACCCCATCATGCACTTCCCTATATAGTCCAAAGGAAACAATAGAATAAAACTCTGATGCATACAGGCTGATTTTGTAACATTTTGGATGGAACTAAATAGAACAAAACTCAGCTATAAGAGAGAAGAGTAAAACAACAACATCAACAGGAAAGTAGAACAGTTAATGGAGTTTACCTTGCAAAAATCCAGGTTAGGTCTTGACACCGTGGGCGGATTTCATCTTAGTGTGTTGTTGGAGCAGGGATGGGAAGCTGTGGCCATTCCATTGACTCCAGCCAGAACAGCCAATGGCCAGAGACAGGGATGAGGGAAAAATTTGATTCAGTTCATATTTAAAGGTGCACCTACCAGATTTGCCCTTTACTGAATAATATGCAGTGCTTTTTTCTATATATAAAAAAATGCTTAGGGGTACTCTCATTTCCCTACTCATATTGAAATACTGGCCCTCAATGAGGCCAAACTTAAGACTCACAAAATTTTTAGGGGTATGCATCCCCCCGTGTTCCCCCAGGAAATAAGCACAGATATAATGCAAACCAAAACACAACCACCATTCACATTTCTTTGAATTTTGCAATGCAGTTGTCCAGCCAGGTAATTGTACAAAAGTGCATATACTAGGGTAAAATGTGCAGACAAACGCATGTCTTAGTGAAAACAACATACAAAAAATGCATTTTATTATGGAAAATAAAAATGCATTATTTCAGGGGGAAATCACCTTGCAAAAATGTGCATGTTAGGCATAACTGAATATAGAAATGGGTATATTAGGAAAAATTTGCAGTACGATGCTCATGAATTTTCATGAGGACTTAAAAAAGCAATTTCCTAAACGATGTGGAAATGTGGAAAACCGAAGATGGGGGGAAATGAGTAACTGAGAGAAACCAAAACTGACAGACCTGTCCACCCCTAGTCAGGGTTAATAAGTGCTATATTCTAACAACAGCTGGAAGGCTGCAGATTCCCTATTCCTGTGTAAGAGGTGCAGCCAGATATTGCCTTTTACAGCATCTTCACACAATGGCTATTTTCTTCCTAAAATAGCTGGAAAACAGTCCCCTTTCAATGTGGGACAACATTATTTCCAGTTTCCAAGTCATTGTTTAGAAAAGAGGAGTATTTTTAAAGAGATGCAAACGAAGATGGTTTGTTTTCTTTTTCTGAAACATTCTCAAGAATCCCCCCACCCCAGAAATTCAGTGTGAACTCGAAATTGTAGTTACAGTGACTTCTCTTCTTTCTCCACAACTCTACTGGTGGTGTCATTTTCACTTGTAGTCCTAAAGCATGCTTTGGCTGTATTATTTAGGAGGACAGATGAACAGGACTAAGGCACATTTGCTGAATCATACATTCGCAACACTGAATTTGGTGCAAAAATGTTGCAGTGCGACTCTGTCAGCATTTTTCAACCGTGTTGAAAGATAGGCACTGACTCCCCATTTGTTACAAGCGAACATTCAAGATGTTAGTGCTAGTATGTAAAACTCTCAACAGGCTGGGACCAGTTAACTTGAAGGGTAATCTTAATTTATATATGCCCACAACCACTTTTCTCTGAGTTTATAATTGCCACCCAAGGTTCATTCCACACTTTTGGAGAGTCAATATTTGAATATGTCAGGAGCTAATCTCTGGACCTGCTGCTTAATATTAGACCAGAACTTTTGTTGTATTATTTTCAATGCTTGCTAAAAACATCTGCTTATGGATCCCTACCAAGGCATCTAATTTTATTATGCATATTGTTTTTAAAACGGTTGCTTTTTAATCTAAGTTTATTATGTCTACTTGTTTTTAAAGTCTGTTCATTTTATTGGCTTTTATAGGCATTTTCTTCTGATTTCTTATTATATTTTAGATAAGCTGCTTAGAGGTGATATTTTCTGTGTGTGTTAAGTATTCAAATCTTCTTAAATGAAAATAAACATCATTCTCCTCCGCAGCCTCTGCATATAATTCATTCATTTCCTGCCCCAGAGCACTCTGGGGATTAAAGGCACTCATGGGTCATCTGATTCTGAGCAGGAGTCAGTTTTATAAAGAAAATGAAGCTAGGCAAGGTAAGGCCTAGTGTCAGGCTTTCTCCTGCTTGTAAAGAAAAGGTTTAGGCAACTGGGACCCTGCCCCTCCCAATGCATGCAAACCTGGACCCTACTTCAGCAAACTTGTTTCCAAAGTAACAACAGATATGATACATACTGTGTAAGCGCAGGCTTCCTAGGGTGTTTGATCTCAGGCATGTTGGACACACTGGCTGTAAACACATTTAACCACTTCACTGTAAGATCCCATTCTACCATTGTAAACTCATCTAATAAAAGTCATCAATGGCCAGATTGACACAGGACAGCGAGAGCCATTTCCACATTTTTAAAGATACCTCAATGTGTATTTTCTGGTACCTTGTTTCATGCCGTTCGGTTTGGAGGAAGGGGGGTGGCTATTTTGGGAACTGCATCAGGGCTCCCAACTAGCCTAATCTAGCCTTAGGATTCTGCCCTTCACCCACGTGCTTTCTCATTAGCATCCTGCCTTTCCATCAAGAGAGAAGCTTCTTTCTACGGAGCTGTGAAGTAGTAGGTTAGAGATACCAAGTGGGCCAAGGGCATGCAATGAGCCTCATGGCTAAGTTGAGCAGAGTTTTTGAATACAGGCCTCCGAGATCAAAAAGCAGTTCCCTTGTTGACTATCAATGTTTGAATTCATTTCCTTGCTAGAACTGAGCACAGGGCTGGGGGCCAAATGTGGCCCTACAAACCTCTATCTGGTCCCCATCACTGTCCCCAGGCCACACCCCTCACTAGTCTTGCTTCACACCCTCCCTGAGTGTTTTTGCCCGGCTGTAATGTCTCCTTGAGCTCCCACAATAACTCTTGCTTTGCTGGATAGAGAGGGGTTTGTGAGCATGTGAATAAATCAGCATGGTGTACAAAAGGTAAACTTTGCATTCATCGCACAGCCTCCTTTTGCTCCACCCACCTCTTGCACGTGGCCCTCAGAAAGTTGGCCAGAAGTCAATTGTGGCCCTTGAGCTGAAAAAGTCTCCCCCTCTCTGATTTAGGGCCTAGATAAAATAAAAGGCATTTTTAGAATAGCCAATAGTTTTGGTAATATGTTTTCTCAAAGGAAACTGCATATCTTCACAAACAATATTGAACTATGCGTGCAAGAAATAAATACAGTGGTACCTCGGGTTAAAAACATTTTGGGTTACAGACTCCGCTAACCCAGAATTAGTACCTCGGGTTAAGAACTTTGCCCCAAGATGAGAACAGAAATCACACAGTGGCTAAAGTGGTACCTCAGGTTAAGAACGATTTCAGGTTAAGTACGGATCTCCAGAACGAATTAAGTTCATAACCAGAGGTACCACTGTACTCCAGAAATGAAATGAAATGTTTTTAAAAACTGGGAAAGTGTGCACTGAAATCACCTGCTGGACTAGGGCCTGGTGGTGGTGGGGAAACACCATTTGGGGAGGGGGGAGGCATAGTTTATCATTTAGTTCCTTTGTTCGGTAAAAAAGCATATTGAGTGAGAGAATCTATTCCACCCAGCCAACAAAAAAGACCCCCCAAAGACAACTAGCTGATTGCCTGAAACATTTTTTTCCCTGGCAGAAAAAGTGACACTTCCTATTGGCGTTGGCACCAGGAGTACTCCACTCAGTTATTAATGGAACATCTCTAGAGACTTCAGGGTCACTGGTGTGAGGAAGCGGGGGAGTAGGAGAGCCTACAAGGGAGTCAGAGCTCACTAAGTGCTAAGGATATGAAGAGAGCACAAGGCAGGGAGAGAAGGAATAGCAAGCACAGCAAATGTGTGCATCCTCCTACGCTTACGTTATAAATTTTGACAGTCTCATGGAGACACATTGTTTGGCTGTCATTAGCCCTTAGAATACCTATACTCTGAAGCATGAACTTAGCAACACACCTCGGTTGGGCCACATGTTCCCATATAGCCATACAAGCCAGTTCTCTCCTCATGTGCTAAAGTGTTGAGGTCATGCACATTTAAAATGTTGTCCATTGCCTTTCGCTGATGCTGAAATAAAGAGGAGATCACCACTTCTCTCTACATTCATGGAAGGGAGCAGGATTCATACAGGAACTATAGAGTTGTAAGGGACCCCGAGGCTCATGCAGTCCAACCCCGTGCAATGCAGGAATCAAAACCATCCATAGACACTCCAGCTTTCAGTTATGGGAAGAGGACAAGTACGGCACTCAGATGGCTGGAAGCATGAACTCTGCAGCTTCGCTATTTGATATTGCAAGGCAATTCTCATCATGGTAAGTCTTCCCTTAGCTCTATTAACCTGAACTATTGTGATCAATTTATCAATGCACATCAGTGTTTCCAGTACATCATGGTTACTGCAAGCAGAAACAAGAACAGGACAGATCCCTGGTCCCTTAAGGAGCTTACTATATAGATTTCAGCTAAGGAAGATAATGAAGAGGGGAAGGGCAAGGATAACCAACAAGTGACCAGCAGGTAACAAATCTGCCATATTTTGCAAATGTACTAAATTTGTTAGTTGTTTCTCAGTTACAAATAGTAATGGTAAAAAAAACCTGTTACTATTTGGTATTATCAGTGCTTTTTTCTAAATAATAATAATGTTTAGTGGTACTCTCATTTACTCATATTGAAATACTGCCCCTCAATGAGGCCCAACTTAGATTCACAAAATGTTTAGGGGTATGCACCCCCCCCCAAAAAAGCACTGGGTATTATTATTGCTGCTGCTGTAGTACTGCCACAAGTACCACTACCACCACAACAACATTGGGTGCCCATTCAGAGCAGCTCTAGGCTGACTTAGCATTGCTCAGTGTTCAAAATCCGCTGCACACTAGTTTTGTAGGCCCATGATCTTTCAGTTGTGTGCAAATTAAGAGAGCAACATTTTGGGTGAAGAGCTGAATGAAAAAAAGGATGAAAGTAGCTCAGAAAGTGCCTCTTGAAACTCTGGTTCCACGATCTCTTTGACCCATGGTGTGGTCTGAAGGCATGTGATGCCACCATCTTGCTGAAGTTAAACAGGTCCGGATCAGGCTGCTACCTGAATGAGTGACTCCCTGGGAACCACATGTACATGGCCTTCAGTTCCATGATGGAAGAAGGGTGGGTTGTAAGTGTAAGAAATACAATTAAATGAAGTTTTTTTAAAAAAAACAACAACAACAACCCAGAAAGCTTTGGCTTTTGCATGCAGCAGTTCTAATTTTAATGGGATCAATTCACTATGTATTTTAAATATGAATATTAGTATTTTAACACCTGTTTAATGGGTTTTTAGAAACCGTAGAATCTGTTTTGAGACTAAAGATTTCATTTTGTGCTTGTTATGGTTTGAAGGAATTCTATAAAGATAGTCTATTGTGTGGTCATTGTGTTGCCTAGACATTGCTGACATTCTCTCTGCAACACAGGGGTTTGTTTGGTTACTTAGAATCTGTATTAAACCTCACAGAAATTTTACACACATGATGCTGAACTATTAGAACTTCAGCCTGAAACTTATTTGTAGTTGTGAAACACCGCCAGGATTCAGGCTGGCCCCACCCACCCAAGCTGGCTATATGACCCTCCTTGCCTTAAGCTCCATTAACAGGTTCCTGTTTGGGCTGGGACCTTGACACAGCAAGGTGGTCCCCTCTGCTGGGACTCCTAGCCTTGATTCCTGGCTCACCCCTGATAGCTGCTTAATACCTACACTGTGATATCTTGGTCTGTTTCACAGAGGATCACAAAAGTATTGTACCTAAACCAGAAATATATAGTAACAAGCATTGGTTGTTGTTTTTTTAACCTTTTGAAAATATAGCCTGGACCATTAAAATCTCATGAGATATCTTTGTTGTGTTTGTGATAGAGAATCCATTTAAATAACATATCAGCCATGCATAAAACTCTTGTACAATAACTTGCAAGATTCATTCTTTTCCATATGACATCCACTACTTGTTATGTTGTTTATGTTGTTGTTGTGGTACATGGAACACTTCTCAATAAATTACAATTTAAAAAATAAAATTTGCCAGGTAAGAAACCCACACCACACACAGGCACCAAAATTTCAAACTGCCTCAGTAGAAACTTGGAAGACACATAAATTTTCTGTGTCTGCGTACCCATGGTGAATATGCCAAGGAAGATATGCAAATCGTATCTATTTGAATCGCTTAGTTAAGTAAGCTACAAGAAATTATTCCCATGAAAAAAAGAAGTGTGCATCTTTAAGAGAACAGTCTAAGCCTTTGAACAGGCTGAGCTGATGCCTGCCTTACTGTCTTGGAAGGAGAAGGCTATCAGCTCAAAACAGCCGAGACCTTTAGCTCAAATCCATTAATCCTCTTTATTAAACCCGGGTCACCTCTGAGTCCTGGCAAATTAACCAGCATCTCTCCACTGCAAGTACATCAAGAAGAAACACCCTGTACAGTGCCTGTAATTTTCATGGACCAGGGCTCTGGGGTCAGAGGGCTTCCTAGACTCTATTCTCTGCCTTTGTCAATTTAAAAGGGAACATCAGCTTCCACTTGTATAAATTACGAGAGAGGCTGTGCAGGGACCTGGAGCTGTTGCAGCATCTCAGAACCATGCAGGAGGGCATGGCGCTTGGCAGACTGTGGCAGCTTGTTACAGCTTTGGCAGATGCCGGAGTTTGTGGCCGAAGATCAGGAGGCCAAGAGGTCAGGGAGTGAGGAGCAGCAACTTGCGCTTGGGCAGGCCATTTGTCGGTCTGTCCCCTGCACAGATTTGGAGGCATCAGCAGGAAGCATATATCCATTTCCTTCCACAGCCCCTTCCACAGAGGCTGCCAGCTGTTTGGTTATTCAGCAACAGCACTTAAGCCACACTACTGAGGGCTCATTGCCAGGAGCATCACAGGTGTTACTAATGAGTTGCAAATACATTGCAGCGTTCCCTGATTGAGAGGAAGGGGAGGAGAGGAGACTTGCTGGCCAGGACTCAGCACTAGCGATCAGCAACTGCATTTGATCAGCTCTGTCCTCAACCAGCAAGTCATAACAAAGGTTGATATGCAAAACCACACATCAATCATGACCAGCACTTGGCTGGCCTCCAACCCCAGTGGGAGATTATTTATTTTGGGGGGCTCCATTGAAATAAACCTCTAGCGGCACAGGAGCCATTCTCTGTGGTGTAAACCCCTGCCATTGTAGTATGTGTGTAAGCTCCACTTAACTCCTCCTCACCCACATCTATCATCTACTAGCAGCCATTCCTCTTGGTCACAGGATAGAGTCTGACCGACTGACAGACAGGAAGGAATCATAGTGGCAGAGCTGCATCTGCTTTGCACACAGAAGATCCCAGGTATCTTCTCATCTCCCTCAGTTGTTTGCAGTGAGTTGTAATAACAAGCTTATAATAAGAACTTTGTAAAGTTAACTTGGCCAGTTTTGAATTTGCTTGTGTGGTTTTTTCTCTTCTCACCCCATCTCTCTTTCCTTTTGTGCTATATTTTTTAAATTGTAAGTCTGCAGGCAGGGACTTTCATTTTATCATTGGAAAATGCAACACAAATGCTAATAGCAAGTAAAAAAAGCAAACACTGTAACCATGTGATGGCAGCTGCATTTGATTCTAATTCCATAGGTAGAGCACTCCTGTTTTCCCCCTGACCATCAGGTTTGGTTGAGGAGAGCAAGGCAAGGTGAAGGAGGGCAATTTTCGGTTCTGGCAAGGTAAGGAAAACAAGGTTAGGACAATGAGAGTAAGGTGTGGCGAAGTAGGGTAAGGTCTAGAATGAGGCAAAGCAAGCATTTCAGGATTCAACTGCACCCTGCACAGCTCCATTCAGGGCTTAGGCTGGATACTTCATAAGAGCATAACTCAAAAGTTGTTTCAGCACCAGCCAGTGTCAGACAGGGCCTTAGATAGGAAGTGCATGTCTATGAGACTAGTTATGTAGTTATGCCTTCTCATATCATCTTGCTTTGGCAGTTGTTGGTTGAGATGGAGCAAGAGAAATTGTGGTTCCACTGGGGCTTTGGGGTTGGCATCCTCAGAGGAGAACAACATGACCTCCTTGGACCAAAGAGATACTGGCACAATACACTTTTCTTGTGCAAATACACAAGTAGGAACATCAGGCGCTGGCTCTTATGGCAATTATCTCTCTCCCACTCTACATCCCTAGCCCCATCCCCCCAAATGGGAAATGTCCAACTATGACATAAATCATAAAATGTACGTGCTAAGATACATTTTGGGATTGACTTTTGCATACTACAGGCACATTTTTAATAATGAGTCCATTTACAGCACCAGCAAGAAAACAGTAGATACAAAGCTTCTTTCCACAGAAGCAAAATATATAGAACAGAAATGGTATCCGGGAGTCTTCTGCCCACTGAGAAGATAGAAGGAGGCCAGAACGCCATTCTGAAGCCACCAATGGCAACTTATCTTTTTGGTTCCTTGTTTGTGGTGCATATAGCGTTTATTTGACTGCATGCTGTAACCTTGAAATGTTGGTTTCTTTTATATAGGGTGCTTTTGGCAAAATCAGTTTGAGGTACCAGGAAAGAAAATTAAGAATGCCCAGCGATCCAATCTCTATGAATTCTGATGCAAACCAAACTGATCTGCACTTCTTGGACTAATGTGCAGATCAGAACTTAATTCTCCACCAGATTTTGCAATTCCCAAATGTTTACAATTTGCAGTTCTCAAATATTCCAGTGCACTTATTGGATGAAATGATACCAAAATACGTTTGAAAATGGATTGTCTGTCAGGAAATGTTTTTAAAAGATGTGGTTTTAAATGTCCTTTTTTGGTGCTGATTTTCTGTTTTGTTTTGTTTTTATAACACACACACAAATTAACATGAAAGGATGGAACAGATTTATGGGTGGACACAAGTGGAAATAGACAGATTCACCCATCCCTAAGGAAGACTTTATAGCTTCCTTTTCAACCCTGCAATAAACACATAGAAATATCCCAGTGCCTGGCATTTGCTTAAGTGCTGAATACGGACCCCGATGCTGATCTTACTTATGCCAAGATAAACCTGGAGTCAATTTGACTCCAGGTCTGTGTAGCTATCCCAGAGTAAGAACAAAGTGGATAAGGAAGTCTAAGCCCCTTCTCTCTCCTCTCGCTTTCTGCAAAATTGACATAGGCTTAAGGGAGAAGAATTTGAATTGAGGCATTTTAAATCCACATGCCAACACTTTGGCTTTTGCAGCAGAGTCCAAAAGGATTTCATTTTACCACATGGACTACGGCTGAGGTGGCCTCATCATCCGACTCGTTAAATCTCCCCTGTTTGTGTCAGCTTGTCTCACAGCTTCACTCTTATTAAAAGTATCATTTCCTCATGCTGTCTGAGCACCACAAGGTCACTCCAGCGACAGCTGCTCGAGGCCCAGCCGAGACACCATGGTCTCCAACTCCCACCCCGCTGACCAGATAAAAGGACCAGCCACTGGGCTTCATTTCCTCATTTCCAATTGAAAAGGTGTCTCTTCAATGGGGAGATTAAGGTGTGGATGGACCAATGGCAGACCTCCGCCAGCGAGGCTGGGATGCCACAGCCATCTCTGCTTATCAGGACCCCGGTGGAGAGAGAATGAGTAGCAGCCTGCATGGCCCTCTGCCTGCCTCGAACCAATTTCAACTCTTTTTAATTCAATTCATCTCCACCTGACCCCAGCAGGTTGGCGTTTCAGAGTTTCTCTTAACAGATAGCACCAATTATAGAGGTGTGAAAATGGAAGGCTTCCAATTCAGAGGACATATCCAGAAACTGGAACTTTTACTGAATCTCCTTTCAAAGAGAACCTCCTTTCAAAAGGAAGTACTATGTTCCAACAATGCATCGCTGGTAGCCTGTGGAATTCACCGCTGCAGGGTATGGCAATGGATACTAGCTTAGATAGCTTTGACAAAGGAGTCAGGCAAATCCATAAAGGCTATTCGTCATGACAGCTAAACAGATCCTTCATGTTCACATGTCTCCTGCTGAAAACCTATTTACTGGGCATTCATCTTGCTTTGCCTGCACAAAGTTTATGCAGGGGTTAGATTATATCTGGTCTTTACTGAGCATTCATCCTTCTTTTTTTGCTGGGAGGTTATACAGCTATGAGCACGCATATTGATTGGTTTACGGGGTATTTATACTTTCCCCCCTGTTAACCATTAATTCATTTCACACTTTTCAATGCATTTCCCCATTACTTTCCTAACAGCAGTAAGTCAAATTATTTTTTTAAGTGGGTTTCTTCAGTTAGGGCAACAGAGTTATTCAATCCACTTTAATTGTGCAAGGCTAAATTCTTTGCTATGAATCACTCCTACAAAATACTGACAATCTGAAGGCACCCAGAGGCAGCGTAGCTAAGAATAACAGATGGTGGTGGCAAATAAGGGGGAAGACTGTTGTCTTGATACTATGATTGTAAGCTTCTGGGAGTCATCTGGATGGGCCACTGATGAAAACAGGACATTCCAACAGTCTTGGGATGAACCAGAAGGGCCCTTGTGCTTTGACTAAAGGAATTGGGGGGAAAGAGGGGAGAATGGAAGAGATACAGGCAGAAAAAGTGTGACTGAAAAGAGATGTGTTTGAGTTCCTTCAAGGTACCTTTCTTAGCACTGGCTTCGGGTTTGGGAGGGGCCTTGGGCAAGATATCCTCCACGTCCACCCACACTCTTTGTCAATAAGTCAACCTCATCGTTGCCCTTATCACTAGCTGCCATTATCGCCCTTTTCCATATCATTGCTACAACTTTGTGTGCTTCCAGGCAGAGCACCAATGAGCAAGCCAGCTGTGGCAGCTGTTGGTCCTTCTCAGCACTGCCATTGTCTGGGCCAGAGCAAGAGGTACATGAATAAACATGTTGCGATGGTGAAGAGGAGGGCACATTTGGATGGCTCAAGTCAGTGCCTCCCCCAGCCACCCAAAATTGGGCATGGGACTTGACAAGTGCTCAACCATTCATATTACTGATGCTGATCCTAATCTTTTGCATCCAGTCCAGGCATATTTTCCTTTCAAACAAGAAAACCTATTCACAAGACAACTCCATCCCTGGGGAGTTCCAATAAAGCCCCTCTCTGTGTTTCACAATACTTTATGAAAGTATTTTCAATGTGTTTTCATTCAGCAAGGCTCTCTGTGGGAAATTTTTCTTTAGGTATGCTGGTTCATCTTTTAAAATATTTTAGCCATGCTCTTCTATAATCTGTGGTGTTCTTGTTTTATTGCTGTTGTTACAGTTTTAGTCTCTGAACAAGCTCAGGGTCCTTACACTTGTGAAGAGAGCTTATGTGTGTTAAGAAAATAAGATACGCCCTGCTTGATCAGTCAGTGACCCATCTAGTTGAGCACTTTGTGCTTTACCAGACACCTATGGGAAGCCCAAAAACAGGACTTGAGTGCAACAGCACCTTCTCCACCTCTGATTCCCAGCAGCTGGTATTCAAAGGCATGCTGCCTCCAACAGTGGAGGTGGAACATAGCCACCATGACTAGCAGTCACTGACAGCCTCCCTAAGTGTTAAGCTGTGTTCAGAGCTTCAGCAGCATAAGTGGACTTGAGAGACAATGATGATGAAGACAATAAGAATACCTGCAGGCCAGCCATTTCCCACTGCTGTTCAGTCCTCACACATTTGTCTTTCTTATCCCTTACTATATATGGCAGCTTGTTCCAGTTTCCTCTCCTTTCTTTTTATCAGGGTGAAAGAGGAGAATGGGTGTGTTACTGCAGAACCTCCAAGTGTTCCTATTTTCCAGTCCTGGATTTACAGAAGCTGTCCCAGTTTCTGATTTGATCCTTTTCCTTTACGGCATCCCTATTTTCACCGGAGAAGTATTGGAGGCTATGTAATATTGGGCTATCTCTAGTGTTGTTTGACTGCTTAGGTTTCCTTTATTGAAACTGGTAAAATCTTAAGAAAAAATACAAGGACTTCTGCCCTGTGTGACAGGTTTGGCACTGCACAGCAAGGAAAGTTTGCAATGGAAACTGAGAGGTTTGAAAGCTTCTCCCTTTCCGTAGGCAACTTAAAGAGGTCTGTGCTTCTAATGCTGATTACAGCACCTCCCCTCTCTCCAGCCAAGTTGCAGCCACTGCTCCCTCTGCCCATAAATCCTCTAACTCGGTAAACAGTCAAATTATGGCTCCTCTCCATTGCTTAGACGCCTTTGACACTAATTGCTCTGTGGAGTGTGTGCACGACTGGCAACACCTTATTAAAAGTGAAATATATTATGCTGTCCACTTATTGCTACTTTATAAAGATGAAGTATCCCAACTAGAGGGAAAGGCTGGCAAAGGAATCGAGCAAGCGAGCCTCTAAGCAGCCAGCGGACGCTGCGTCTCACAAAGAGGAACGCGGCAGGCATTAGGAGGACAAATGTGCTCACTTCGTTAAATTGGAAGGCACGTTCTCCTCATGAGCCTGGGGGGCCGAATGGAGATGGCATTTTAAGAATTCCTCCTCCGTACATACCCCTTCTTCTTTTTTAACTAAAGGAAGATGAGCCACAGGTCTTCGGGGATTCTGACTCAGGCCACAGGTAAGGAAAGGCAATGAAGGGGAAAGGCTTATGTGAATATTCCTGACCATTAGCAGGAGTGCTGTCCTAGCAGTTAACATTTCAGACCAAAGCTACAGTTGTGGATGTTGCTTTTTACAAATGTTTTCTTGTATTAAAAACAGCAACACCATGCCTGTATATAGAAAATTGGTGCATGTAAACGTACAAGCCTGTTCAGAGTGGTTGGTCTTGTTTTGCAGGTATGTTACGCAACACATCATTGATACAATAATAATACATTAGTGGTAGATTTATACTAGACCACCCACTTATCATTCTGCTTTATTGGTTGTTCTGTGATACTTCCCTGATGTTATCACATTAAGTACAAAGGACCAGTGTAGTGTAGTGGTTAGAGTGTTGGACTAGGACCTGGAAGATCAAGGTCCAAATACCCCCGACCATGAATCTCACTGGGTAACCTTAAGGCAGTCACTGTCTCTTGGCCGAAACTACCTCACAGGGTTGTTGTAGGGAATAAATGAGGAAGGGGAAAACCATGTCTGCCACCTTGAGCTCCTAGGAGAAATAGGTGGAATATAAATTGATTAAATGCATAAATAAATTGCCATCTGGATGGGCACTCTTGCACTATAGCACAAGAAAAAGCTGGACAAAATATCCCTGGAGCATTTGTGCTACGAAAGGTTACAGGATTTTAGCAGGAAAACTTTGAGACATGCACTGAATGGAAATGAAGCATTATGCCCATCTCCAAACATTTGAAGGTGCAAACATTGTTGGAAGTTTGATAACATGTAACACCCCTGATACCATAATGTGAACAAATAATCATAAAAGCACAATAAAATGGATGTCCAGTGGTGCCATATGACTGCCTTTGATGGATAAGACGAAGATATAATCTCATCCAGCACTCTGTCCCCAGCAGCAGCCAAATAGAAGTCTCAAGGAAACTTACATAATGAGATATGTGGTTCCTGCTAGAATTTGTATCAGAGCACCACCCCAGAACCTACTTTTGTTGACATTGTTAAGCTCTGGATTATGTAAGTGTGTGAGTGCTAGGACTAGAGAAGGAATCAACCTTACTCAGATTGCAAACTGGATTCACCTCATCTGATGTAGGCAGATCATGACCTGGATCACATCAATGGTCCACTTCGGAATCTGCAGTCTAGCGGATTCCATTACGAGGTGGTCAGAAGGTTGAACACTGCCTCTGTTCTCCCAACCCCAACTTTTACCCTTTAAAACTTAATTTCCCAGAAGAAGAGTTTGGATTTGATATCCCGCCTTTCACTCCCTTTAAGGAGTCTCAAAGCAGCTAACATTCTTCTTTCCCTTCCTCCCCCACAACAAACACTCTGTGAGGTGAGTGGGGCTGAGAGACTTCAAAGAAGTGTGACTGGCCCAAGGTCACCCAGCAGCTGCATGTGGAGGAGCAGGGGCGTGAACCCAGTTCCCCAGATTACGAGACTACCGCTCTTAACCACTACACCACACTGGCTCTCGACAGACAATGTGCCTCTATTTCACCAACAAAGTAGATACAGTTAGCAGGCAAGTTCCAGAATTTGTGGTGTATTTATCATAACCCAGCCACATCTCTACACCAAGACACAAAATAGGTTCACCATCGATCCACATACAGATAAATAAGGAGAAGATCTTCAAACACAGCAGTGTTTTTAATGTGCTTTTCCCAACAGCAGCTTTCTAAAACTCAGCCTAAGAATGACATAAGCATCAGGGTGCAAGCTGAAGCTCATGCATTCATATTAGTGGACTCCTTGGATCAAGGCCTGAATTTACAGTCTCAACATGAGAAGGCTGCTTGCTGGAGTTTTAACTACGGTTTAATCTGATGCTGAGTTGTAGATTGCCTGCTGTGAATCTGTTGCTTTGTTTTATTTATTTTTTTGTCATATTTTAATTATTTAGCTTCCATTTTTCATTTTACTGTTTTGTGTAACCTGTCCCGGGATTATGAAATTGATGAGATATAAGTGCAATCAATCAGTCCACAAAATATCTTCTGAATATAGATGAGCAAAATACATCTGGGGAGATGATGCTACTCTTTGCCAACCCCTTTTAAGTCTCCTCAAAATTCTTCAGATGTTTTACTCAAGTGGGAAGCTATGGATTCATCTCACAGTTTCATTTTATATGAAATTTGGTAGCACAACTAGTTCCTAGGGCTTGCTTTCATTAAAAAGGCTACTGACTGATTAAACAGAGTCTAGATCATTAAGAGTCACACATTATTTCCTCCCCTAAACCAAATTTGTATGCTCTCTTGATGAGCATCTGTCACCTTTCCAGTCTACTAACTTTTCAGCTACGATGAAGAATGATGTAGATACTGGAACAAGTGTTGGCCCAATACCATATTTCCTATTTGCTTGTGTGTGTGTGTGTGTGTGAGAGAGAGAGAGAGAGAGAGAGAGAGAGAGAGAGAAGAGTGCATAATCATTTCAGAAAAAGCTGATAGAATTGTATTCAGATATTGGACTGGAAGGTCTTCTATACATGTATGATGCTGGCCCTATGCTGATAGGATGCAGAAAAGCTAGGTGGATGGATGGACTAAGACAGATAGAAAAATGCCACAAGGAGAAGAACTATGCATCTGACAGCTTTTCCTGCCTATCAAAGCTTTCTTTGCTTCGAGGTTCTGACATCTGATTAATTATGTCAAGTTTGCTCATTCAAAAGGTTCTAGCCCTGACAGCCCTTGCCTTTTATCCTCATAATGTTTTATTGGTGAGCTAAGTCTCTGCTTCCCCTCAAAGAAGGAAGGGCACAATTTGCCAGACTGCATCACCTAGCCCTGCAAGCCACAAGATAACAGAGGGCATGGACTGACAACCACAGGGGTTCGTTGACTCAGGTGGCTTTTGTGGTAATACTAAATTTGCTGTGGTCTCATTGCCTTGACGTTTCTTCAACCAAATCCAAATGTACCACCATGGAGGCGAAATGCCATTAGCCCCACCAGAAGCCATTGCACTCAAGTATATATTAAACACTTTGAGGTTTTTTCTACAATCAAGCGGTATATAAGTTTTGTGAAATAAATAAGTAATAAATAAACATGGACGATCAAGTGGAAATTAGATAACGCAGGTAAATGAGCAGGATTTTGGAAATGGCTTTCTATTCACCACTCTCTCACACACTCAACCCCACTTCGGATTGCACTGTAAGGCTACATAATCAGTTCTTGGCAGATGAAAGCATTGCAAAAGGGACTTCCTGCTTCACAGTTTAGTCTCTCAACTCCGACATTACCTCTCATAAAAACAAAGTTTGTGATTTGGCAGTAAACAAGCCAAATGAGCCATTAATAAATAAATCCTTGGATGGCTGAGATACCCATTAACAGATGAAGGCTTGAGGCTTCAAAATGGCAAGTTCTCCAGAGCCATGGATGGATGTAACTGCAGTGGAATTTTTGAACCTAGACTAGCCAACACAAGATCCTTGAGATTTATTTTGAAGACTTCACCTTGACAGTGCCCTGTAACTTCTAGGCACCATAGCTCATCAACTGAAGATAAAACAAGTGATGCTGAAGGTGAAAAGAGTTAACTCTCTTTAGCTGAAGGCAAAGCAATAAAACAGAGAGGAAGGGAAGAATTGGACCATGCTGCCTTTGCCACAGCTATAAATGATGTGGCTTCAGGGTGCCACCTACTGATCAATAATGTCACCTTCTTAGCCTGCTGTAATGCTCCTAATGGGTCAGACTCAAATGCTTATTGCCAACTGTAAAAATTTGGTGGTCAAAAAAAGAAAACTATTATATTCTGGTGGTGAGACACAAGCACCAAACATCATGACATCCAAATAACACAATAGATTATTTAGCTCTGACATCGATGATACAGCTACAAATAAGAATTTGAAACAGGTTGAAATGCATTTTCCATGTGCTGCTTTTCAACTATCATAGCTTCTCCTTAAAGGACCCTGAGGAGATGTACTTCTACAGCTGCACCAGAGATCCCTACAACTCTTTAGAAAAGGGATCCTCATTTGAGAACCACAACACTTAAACATGCCTGACACCGCTTTGAAACTTGTAGTGTAGACAGGTCAGAAGCATAGGACAACGTTCACTTGGTATCTTTCCAAGAGCACCCTCTCTGGGCAAAATGGGGAGTTCTGTTTTAATAAACTGACCCAACGAACCAAGGAATTAGCATACACGTTGCACAAGGACACTAGAACAAGGTGTGATAACAAACCAGTGAACCTCATGCGGCGCTTCTTTAGAAGAAAATCGTTGACTTTAATACTCAGACATGATTTGCATGGAGGGAGAAAGTCATCCTTCGAAGACCCTTTACAAGATCTTTCTTATGACAAAGCAGATCTGAAAGCGTGAAGAGTTCTCTGCCCTCCCTTCTCTCCTGTCAAATATTATAATCATCACCTTCCAGCCTGCTGAACAATCAAAGCCTGGCCTATATTCACAGGAGTTCCTACTATACGCTGCATGCATAGCAACAAGTAAGAGAAACAAAAGGCAGAAGTAAACAGCCAAGAGAGAAGACAGAACCGGCTGGCAGGTGGACAGCAGGAGAACGTTTCATGGAAGCCATGGAGGGAGGGTTACCTCAGTGTCTAGGGATGGAAGGGTCTGTCCACTTTGGTTTTCTCGGTTTCTCTTTTTTCAAGTCTTAAATTTGGCTCCCCACTTTTTGTAGCAATTTGACACAGCATTATAATATGCATGTCTCCCAACATACACATTTTTGTGATTAATCCCCCCCCATGCATTTTTTTATGTTGCTTTCACCAATATATTCATTTTTATGCACATTTGCTCCTATGCTCTGTAAACATTGTTTGGCTGGAGAACTGCATTGCAAAATTTAGAGGAGTGTGGATTTCTAAGGATAGCTGTGTTTTGGTTCATGTGTTGTTTCTGAAAGTGTTGATTTGATAGCTCCACTTTGAATGCAAATGGAATCAAATTCCTCTCCCCCCACCATCCCTACCAGGGTCCCCTTTTTCCCTCCTCACTACGCCAATTTCCACTCAGATCTCATTCTCAAATACCCTACACAAAAGGCTCATTTTATTTCCCTCTGCAAAAATAAACAGATACTCCAGCAATTTTGGGGGGGGGGTGTGAAAATGTGGGTGGTTCTCTCTCTGCCTGTCTTCTGCAGCCACTGAGGCCAAAAGCCGCAACATACCCGACTTTCTTGCTAGGGAGAAAATATATCCACCACCAGCCCTGCTCTGCTACACAGAATTTGCTCTCAAAGAACCAGTGCTTTTTTCTGGGGGGACGCATACCCCTAAACATTTTGTGAATCTAAGTTTGGCTTCATTGAGGGACAGTATTTCAATATGAGCAGGAAAATGAGAGTACCCCTAAACATTATTTTTAAAGAAAAAAAAAGCACTGCAAAGAACCATCTGGGCTTACTTCAACTCTTGCTCACCATAGTTTATTTGGGTCGTCTGCAGCAGCAACTTGTGCACTGCCATGGCATGGACCTATGAGCCAGGTGAGCGTGTCCAATAAAATAAGGGAATATGCAGTTAAATATTTTGTTACAATTATAAGGTATGGGATGTGTGATAGGAAAAACAGTGACATACCCTCTCCACCGTATAGTACCAATTAGTGTTGACAAACTGCCATATCTGTCAATGGAACTTGGTTGGGATTAACTTTTGTTTTCAAATTTATTTGCTGTATTTTTGTCCTGCTTGTCAGACAATGGTTGTCTCCCAAAGCAGCTCACATCAGTTAAAAGGACAGGCAGGGAGGGAGCCCTTTGCCATCAGGCTTACTAATGAAGAAGACCAGGCACTTAAGGGAAAGGCAGTGGAGAGAAAAGGTTAGAGGAGGGAGACAAGTTCTTGCAAAACTCCCACAATCTTCCAAGTTAAGGAGGCAGCAAATGATTATTTATGGAATCATGGCACGTGGAGATAATTCATGAAACATGGAGCAATAAACATGCACTATATTCCATTAGTTTTCTGGAAGTGGCCTTTATGCTGTGTGGAAGCTCAAATACAATGTGCAAATTTACAATAAGGGAAATGGAATAGATGGCCACGTGAATGCAGCCACAAATAAACATGCTTGTGTACAGAAAATATTAGTCACCTGGTCTGCAGATACCCACAGTTACAGCATCTTTTCTCAACAAAGTTTGCCTCTTCTAAGCCACTTTTCTGCTGTTCCACTTAGAATATCTCCAAATGTAGAGGTTTCAGGCATGGTGAATCAGCATGTTTAGCACTCAAAATTGAGACAATATGAAGAAACCAAATCTTCCCTCTTCTAGTCCTTCTGGGGACAGAAGGGACTTTTCAGATGCAAGAGTGCAAGCAACAGAGAAACCTGAAATTAACCCTCTATTTTCTTGTGATTTCTGAATCCATATTAGCAGGGTTTTGCCATGAGCTGACACATGGCAAATGTTCCTCCCACATTTCAGAATAAGACACTGTAGAATAAATGCATAAATATATAAGGTAAGAAATTCAGCATGAACCTGACATCCACCATGTTCTTGAACATGAAATGCTAATTATATTAGTCACCTAACTATTCAAATTAGCTGCAATATTCCAGCTCACAAAGTGTTTTTTCTGGAAGTTGCTCACTCACCTGTCCTTGCACTCTCTCTAAAACCACTCCAAAGAATGGCAAAGGAAGTTTAGTGCATTGAATAGGGGAGTCAAGTCATGGAGCAACCAATTCATTCTTAATGATTCACTTCCAGCTTCCAGCAGTTAGACATTTGTGGGTACTCCAAGTATCCTGAGCTTGGAAATCTTTATGCTTCTTTATTTCTTGCTCAGCTCTCAAATGAAGAATAAACAGAGCCAGGAGTGGCTTCATTCTGCTCTGCAAAGAGCAACTTGTGGTCCTGGAGCTGCACAATGAATTCTGCAATCCACTCTGGATATTCGTAAGGAGGGCAAGTGAGGCTTGCACCACCACATCAATTCATTCAACAGGAGCAATTGTTTGCTGTAATTAAAGGCCCCAGGTCTTTTTGTGTAAATGTGCTTCACTCTTGTTCATATTAAATCTTGTTTTATTGTTTGGCTTGTTTCAAGGCTAAACACTATTATTTTTTACTTTTTTTGTGCATACCATTGCATGCATCATGACATCCACAAAATCGTAAGTACAAGAGTGGTCTTCTTGGGTCAGAAAGAAAAGACTGAAACATTGCAAAGGTCCAGGTTTACTGAGAATGCTGGGAAGTCACTCGGGTAAGCATGATTTGCAAGCAGATCCCTTGAAAGCCTCAAAGGTTTCAAAATGGTCACTGTGAAATAATAATCTTTCTGCGGTGATAAATAGGAGTGCATCAAAAATTCCTGTTGTGCTGTTGCCTGCGTGCACTCCTGCACTTCAGTAACGGGTGGGTGGTGTAAGTTATCCAAAGGAGAGGAAAGCTATGGCAAACTCAACAAGGGCTACATTTCCGACATCCTCTTGGTAAAGCAGGAAACGTATAATCCACACGTCCTGAAATGAAGACCTAAGTCGTGCATGGATTTAATGAAGGCCCGCAGTTTTATCAAAACATACAAGGATCCACAGTGAAGCTTTCTGAAATGCAGGGAAATAGGTGAGACCTAGGGGGACATTATCCTGCTGTCTACCTTAAAATGGTCTCAGTTTCCAAGTACTAGATCTGCCCTGCATCTGATCTGTGCTTTTCTTTATTTATTCACTCAGCGATGTGCTAAGACAGCACCAGATGGCTTTCCATCATCACATGTGGCAGATGCAGATGAGGTGAAGCCACCAAGCATAAAGAAAGCTGCCTTCCGATAGTTCCTCTCCACAAAAGGTTGTGAGAAGTAGTTAGGTAAGCAACCTTTTTAATCAAGCTTCCTCAGGGTACTAGTCACCCAAGGCTGCCTTAAGAGACAATGGACTGTGCTCCCAGGGGTGAAGTCAAACAACTGTGTTTGCAACACCAAAGTGACTTCCTGGGATGCAATCCTGGGCAGTGTGTATGGTGGTCTTTGGTTGTCCACATGACTAAACCCCCTTCTTGGCCTCGCTGATGCGGTCCAAAGGAAAATACATTTGTCACCAACTTGACAGTAGGAGTTGCCAGAAGGACATGTGCAAGGCGATATCCAACCACCTCAGGGACTCTACTGCAGATTTGTTCAGGGTTTACTCCTTAACCTTTTCTTCTCCCAAAGATATCCCACAAGGCAGTGGAGGTTTAGGACCAGAGCTTTTCTTCTCCTAGATGGTCTGCCTTTCCAGGTTGACAAGGCCCATCTGCCCTTCAATTCCCTCTACAGAATATGCATAAACTGCTTTCTTGACTATTGGACCGACTATTGGTCTCATCCCCTCAATCCACCGGAGCCTGTCTTTGCATGCAGGGTAAGTCCCTAACTCACTGAGGGTTTGAGACCCATCGGCTATCCTCATACCCATCAATAAAGACAAAGAATCATATCCAAGTCACCAGGCAGGGAAGCTTTATAAAGTTAGTTCTCTTACCAACTCAGGGCTGAGTTGGTAATAGAATCTGGCTGGTGGGCCAGATTCTTACCCCCAACACTACAGGCCAAATTTGATAGGTAGGTGGGGATGCCCACCTGCCAATCACCCAGTGTTACAATGGATGTCAGGTGACCTGCTTTTGCACACTTTCCTAGCCCCGATCATCAGCTGACCACCAGACCTTGCAAAGAGCAATATAAACCCAAATGATCAACTTAAACCACCAACATGCCACAGATGACTCACACATGTATGCAAGGGCAGCTGGACTCATAACATTTATTGTTGGCTAATACCTTTTACTGGCTGAGCTGCAAGCTGTAATAGAAGAGTTGCCAGTCTGTTGTCTCAACATCAAGAGTTGCCAAGATATGTTTGTTTTGCAGTTTCTGACAGATGGAGGATTGATGCCCACCGTATCTGATGAACTGCTTTCCTTAGACTTTTAAGAGAGCGTGGAAAATCCCTTTAAGACCCTCTTGCCTGTCCTGAAATCACACTAAAGTGGAACAAATGTGCTCCGGGTACTTCTCTATGGGCTTATACCTAATCAGTGGCAACTTCCTGTCACTCTAGTGCCCAGCAGTGGATAAGAGATGATAGCTCTGTGGAGTGTGGACCCGGATTAATATCACTTTGCCATATTAATTAACTAGCAAGGATGGCATAACTGAAAAGGTTTGACATAGCTGAAAGCTATGGTCTTCTGCAAAATGAGTCCCAATGATTTAGCAAAATTGGCTGTAACAGAAAGCTCTGCTGAGTATTTCTCAAGAGACGACATTTTCAGTTAATGGTGCATTGCTCCCATATCCGGAATGAAGACACAAGGCAACAATATGGGTTGAACGAGGGTCACAGCTTTATTAAATACAAAGGCTGCTCTGCTGCTTACTTAGCCATTTAACTGTCAACTTCCCATCCAGACCTCAGTGTTGATGTTGTATGTGGGAGCTAGCTGCTCGCTACAGCATCCAGCAAGGTCCTAGGTTCAACCCCTGGCATCTTCAGATAAAAGGGGCGGGAAAGACTTCTTCCTGAGACCCTAGAGAGCCAGTGCTGGTGATATTAGACTACACTAGCTAGATGGAAGAATACCTAATCATTCAAAGCAGCTTCCAGTGTTTATTTGTTGCAAACAAAGATGTGTATGCATGCAAGAGGCATCAGAGACATACCTAGCCTTCTTTGCAGCCTTGGCAAGGAGATGTATTGTCATTCCCCACCACCACCAGACCATGAACCAGAAACTCAACAAGTTTGCTTTTCAGCGCCTTTCATGCTCTGCCAGTGACTTCCTACATGACCCAGAGCATAGCCTCCTGGGGAGACGGCAAGCAGGCTCTTAGCCACTCCAAGCCACAGTGGGGTGGTGCGATTTATGTGGGGGGTGGGGTGACCTGCACCCTTGGCAGGAGCCAACCTGGCCAACCTCTAAGCATGCCCCTTGTGAGTCGTCACATATTAATCATTTTTGCACCATCCAGTGTCAACTCCAAAATGCATTGCTTTTAAATGAGATAGCATTTCTATTAGATGACCCCAGACGTAGCAAGCAACTGCCAATGATGGCACAGGTGTACATGCACATGTGAACCGGTGTGAAGACAAGTGGCCAGGATCACTTCCAGGTGACCTGCTTAATATCGAGCAATCATTCTGATTGTTTTGCACACATTTTGTTGGGAGGTTAGATGACTACAGCTGTGGACAGAGCATTCATTCCAATTTGTTGGAAGGGATGTTGTACAATGTTGCCTCAAACAATTGTTATTCTCAAGATTTTGGTGCACTTTCCTTATTGCAACAACCCCCCCAACGTCCTAGCTTTTAGAAGAGGAGCAGATTTGTTGGGCAAGATCACAAAAACAACTTTAATTGTGCAACCTGCATTTGTTGGTATGTGACTGAATCCCACCTGAAAACAGTATTCATCAGGATGCTCCATGTACCCATCAAACTACAAATTAACAATAAGCCCACCCAATGTCAGATGTCAGTAAGGGATATCTGTGCCCCCTTGCTTTGCTTCAATTGTGAGTTGTGGCATGAGTCTGGTTCATCATGTGAGGTCCCCGGGATGTCTTTTCATCCGTGCTTGCCGCTGGGGAGTTGCCAGCCTCCCAACCCAACTTGGCCAGTCGTCACATGCTGAAAGCAAGGTGGAAGAGAGCAAAACGTCCTGGAGGAACTGACATTTGATCTCAGATCCCCACACATAGCGTACTTGTCTGTGAGCACAGAACAAAGCAGTCTTTCGTGGTGAGAGAGCCTACCCAGGGCTTTAAGTGGTGTCATGCTGAATGACCCTGATTAGGCTAGGAGCACAGCTGGGGGAACCAACGGCAGTGCAAAGTTGCATAATCTACATGCTCCAGCCTCTGCATTCTGGATGGCACAAAAGCATCACTATGGAGCTCTGTCATATGCAGCTGGCAATAGATTCAGAGTGGGCAGAAATGGGAAATAAATCCTGCAATGGAGCTTGTTTCTCTGCCCTCAAAAAATGCCCTCCATGTGGCAGCCAATGTGGAGTTAGCAGGCAAGAAGGAAGAGAGTGGGGCGCACTTGGATGCACTTCCTCATGGCACAAACTAAGCAAACAAACAAACAAACAAACAAACAAACAAACAAGGAGCATGGCACCTATCTGCATGCAGACACTTATGCATATCCTTGAAGATACTTTGGGGTGGGGAAGGAGCTGGCATCTTAGCAGAGGAGGAGGTGACAAGCGAGGAAACTCAGGGGACCTGCCCTACTCAGAAGAATTATTCAAAAATCAGGAGACAGAAATCAAAGTTGAAGATCAGCCTTAGCACTTTGCATCTTCAAAGAGTCTCACAAACAACTAATTAATCCCGCCGAGGCAGGTGAGCATTGTAGCAAATCCATAGGCTACGGTTGTCACTGCACCAACCAAGAATACTGCCACAGTGACAGCTGGGGGCATTCCCTTCTGTTTGTTCCAGGAGCACACATGCCCCTAGACACTGAAGATGAAGCAGAAATCCTCTTGAAAGGCACAGGGTGGATTCTCACAGGATTCAAGGCTGGCTTTGACCTACAAAGTGCTGAGTCCGCTTGGATCCTCCACATCTACTTTAGGGACTGCCTCCATCTCCCTTTAGGGACTGTGCTCCATCAAAACCATTTAACAATTGCCTAAAGACCACTTTATGCAATCAACCGAAGCGTCTCCTGGGCTGTTCCCACGTCAGGTTACACCGATGGAAAGGTGTGCTTGTTTGGATGTCATTACAAATTAAAGGCGCACCCCCTTCCTCCCCTGTGGCAGAACCAGAGGGAGGAGGATACCAGTGATTTATTCTCAGGCTTGTGTTGTGCAGAGGAAGCTGTCTTGTACCCAATAAGTCAATCGATTCATTTAGCTCAGTATTGTCTACACTGACAGGCAGCAGTTTTCCAGGGTTTCAGATTGGAATACTCGCAGCCCTACCTGGAGGTGCCAGGGATTCATTCATTTATATCCCTTTGTACAAGTATGTCTACAATGCCATATCATAAAATTTCAAGGTGGTGTACAGCAGTGTAAACTCAAAAACAATTCAATTTAAAATTCAATTTAAAAACAATTCAAATGTGCATCACAGTGACTGGCTAATTAAACAGCTTCAAAGGCCCATTGGCATAAAACTGAACCGGGGACATTTGCATGCAAAACAAATGCTCTCCCACTGAGCCACAGGCCTTCCACTGTGAGGCTTGGGCCTAAAATTGCCCACACTCTGGTCAAGTGATGGGGACAGGACCCTTTGCAAGTCCTGCTCCTGCCTAACAATCAGGAGGCAAGTAATTCCTCCTGTTCCCCACCACTAGAGTGGCTGTGCTTCCTCCTTTACAGAGTACAGTCCTCTATTTTTAATAACTGCCAGAATACAGACCTCTGTTTGAAGGTGTCCTCTGTTCCAGAGCTGCCCAACTGGTTTAAAGGTAAGAGAGAGCTGGTAGCAGCAACTGGTCAGCAGACTGAATGGGAATGAAAGTCATCTGGTGCCTCCCCCACTAAGGTGAGATGTGTTTCTATTTAAATTATACTCATTATTTCTAAATTTGCACTTATGCGTATCAGGTACCATTTGTAAATTTTATGCTGATTTCTCTCCTTTTCATCTTTCTCGGTGGTGCAAATCCTCTTTCTTGACAATGCCAAACTGGCCATCCTACCTACTGCTATTGGGCTTCAGCTGATCACTCTTCCTAAGGGCCGATCAAATGACTTTCAAGATTATAAGCCACAGGTTTGTGTGTGTGTATATATACACTGTGTGTGTATACACACAGAGAGGGAGACAGATCTCACATATAGGCTCAGTTTGCATATCAGTTTAAAGTAACCATAGTTAAACCACACCATAGTTAAAATGTGAATGTACAGTGTGCTAGTGTAAACTGCTGAAATTGTGGGACCTTCTCTCTTATCTTGTCTTGCACACTGCGAGAAACCATGCCATGGTCTGGCTTAGTGTTATGTCCCAATTCAGGACTCAGCTAGATTGGTAAAGAAAAAGCATTTTGTATGTGTTCTATATGTGATATAACACTGTGACACCAGATAGCGCTGTGGAGTCCTGTATTTCCCTACCGGATTTCCCTGTCCATTCTCAGACTCATGGTTGGTTTCCACCCAAAACAAAGCATCAGCGGTAACCACAAAATGTGGTTAATGCTTGTTTGTAGAGAAGCCAAGTAGAAGCCCAGGTTTAGGTGTAAGACCATGGCTTATTTCCCAAGCAGGTTAGTAGAAGCAAGAGGAGGAGCCAAGTCATTTCATCAGCATGCTAGAATGCACTCTGCTCACATTTAAATCACAGTTTAGTTTTATTTTGGTTTAAAGAGATGTGCAGATCAGGACTCTCTCTCTCTCTCTCTCTCTCTCTCTCTCTCTCTCTCTCACTCTCACTCTCTCACACACACACACACACACACACACGACTTCTATCTTCTTTAGTCTTCTGCCTCTACCACTTGATTCTCTTGACAATATTTCAAGTGACACCAAGTATCCTTTCTTGAGTATCCTATCCATGCACAACTGCTTGTACTGGGATCTGGGATCAGCACACAATGAATTCCTTGCCATCACACCAGAAAGAAGACTCAGTACAAACTATAATATGGGTGAACAGGTTACATTTATTAAAATAAAACAAGGAGAGAATCTGCAAATCAATGAAATTGAACTAATTAACCCAATTAAACACATTTGGGCAGGTGGGTTGCAATACATGGGAGGCTATCATCACTCCCGTTTCCTGAGCAAACTACCAGCTGCATGTTGTGGTCACACAGCAAGGGTTTGGTTTTAAAAGAAAATCGTCCTCCACCTTGCTGCATGCACCTTGGGTATAAGAACCTGACATGCTTACTGAGGCCATTTTGGCTAACATTCACCTTGATGCCCCTGCTAGGCCAAGCCCTCAATAATTTCTTATCTCCTCTCACCTGCCCTGGTGAAATTCCACTTAGCCAGATTCTCCAGTCACATGGGCAACATCCAACAGTGCAAAATAGGCAAAAAAGAGAAGACCCCCCCAAACTAAACAATGTCTCCCCTCAAATTACTACTCAGTACCCCCAAAAAGGGTGACTAGCAGAGCCCACATTGCCAAGGCCAAGAGGGTGGGCATTACCAGAAGAAGAATGAAGAATGGAGCCAGTTTAATTAGCTGGGCTGCCATTTCCCCCCTATATGACCAACATGAAAATCCACATACCTCCCTTTGCGAGAAACTATATCTCCTCTTATTGCAGGGGGAAGAGGGTGTGGCAAAAATGCCCTCCCCATTTAGAGAGGGGGGGAGAGAGAAGAGGGGGAGAGAAGACAAGAAAAAGATATCATTTAGAGGCCAATGCAAAACTTGTGGAGCAAAACAAGAAACTAATGAAAACTTTTGGGGCCCAAAAAAGAGGGAATGACTAAGGCAGCAGAACTCTACTCAAGCTCCCAGAAAAGGGACAGGTTAAACTCTTTTGGGGGCATGGAGAAGCTAGCAACTCATGCACAGAAATAGCAGATCCGTTTCTGGTGTCATATCTTAGCAACAGAAGATACAATCAACATGGATGAGCTCTTTCCCTCTTGGTTCCTTTAAGCCTTTGGAATACAGGTTCAAATACAGTTCTGCAAACAAGGCAATCTTCACAGCTTATAGACTTTCAGATCTATAGACTTGTTTCTGACCAACATCCTTGCCAAGTTTAACAGGGAACACACTCACCTGCCTAGAGGCCAAGGCATATTATTTTTCTAGATAGTCTTCCAGTAGGTTCAGGGGGGCATATTTGGGAATGAGAAGCAATGCCATTGGCTTCAGAAGAAAACGGTTACATTCTACATTGCAGGGGGCTGGACTAGATGACCTTTGGGGTCTCTTCCATCTCTACAATTCTGTGATTATATGGGCTGATCTTCATGTCCTCACATTTTTCTTCTTCCTACCTTGCTATCTTCACTCATTTTCCTCCTTTTGACATTTGGATTGAATGCACCTTGAAGCAGAGACCTATCAAGTTTGTTGCTGTTTCATTTTGTGCTGCTGCTGCTGCTTGCATTTATATCTCACCTTTTTCTTCAGGGAACTCAAGGTGGCACACAGGATTCTCCAGATGGCTCTCCAGATGTTCTCTTGTGGCTCTCCAGATGTTGCTGAACTACAATTCTTATCATATTGTACTCCAAACAACTGTAAGGCT
Source organism: Podarcis liolepis (assembly GCF_965112155.1). Classification (NCBI taxonomy): domain Eukaryota; kingdom Metazoa; phylum Chordata; class Lepidosauria; order Squamata; family Lacertidae; genus Podarcis; species Podarcis liolepis. The sequence goes on along the minus strand of NC_139567.1, from coordinate 25,245,757 downwards.
ACAGGTTCTTTGTCTCTGCCTTAACTGGAGACTAAATGAACTGAACATTCCCAATTCTATTGCTGCTCTTTAACTCAGTTTAAAAAACATCCACTGCCCTTCTCATCATCACAGAGATTCTGTCTGGAAAACCATTGGCTGCACGCAGTCCTCTTTCTCTGAAAGTCTCTCCAGGGAGGAAAGCATTAGCTTCAAATTATTCCAAGATGGAAACTTCTCTGCCTTCACAAAGCTGTGGAGGAAGAGTCTTCCTGTGACCAGACAAGGGCAGGGTTTCATTATTACATTAACCTTTCAGGTCTTCAGACTCGGCAAAAAGTAAATTGGCAGGGAGAAAATATATGGGGTCCTATTGGGAAGTAAGAGGACTAAAAGCGCCATCCAAACTGAAAAGGAAGATAATTAAAAACCAAGGAATCAGAGGGAGGGACCACAGTGAAGCCATTAAGGCTAATAATGACTTGGCAATTGTATTTTCCACATGAACCTTCCAGTTTCCCTTCACCCCCATCAAACATCTTAAAAGCCTCTTTTTTCATTGTTTTGTTCATCTCAAACAAACATCCAGGTATGATTAAGAGGACATCTAAATAACTTGTTTATCCTCATTTGTTTGCAGAAAACTTGCATGGAGGTTACACAACATCCACTTTTTCATTCTGGTTTGTTTACATGGATGTTATACAATGTATGTTGTTTACTGAGCATTGAATTTATTAAGTATTCATGCCGATTTCTCAACAAGTATTCTCAACCTCTTCCATCGTTTCTTTTTTACCCCACATTTTGCAGTACCCCACATTTTGCATTTTCACTATTGCTTTCCTTACCACAAAAAGGCTGGTTTTGTTGTTGTTGTACAAGGGTGTCAGAGGTTTATGTTTGCTAGTATGCAACCGAATCCCTCCTACAAAACAGTTCAATCTCAAAGGGAACCAAAAAAAGGAGTTAAGATCATAGAAACATGAGAAGCTGCCTGAGTCAGACCATTGGTCCATCTCACTCAGCATAGTTTACACTGATTGGCAGTTGCTCTCCAGAGTTTTAGGCAGGGACTTTTCCAAGCCTCACTTGGAGATGCCAGGAATTGAAACTGGGACCTCCCACATGCAAAGCAGAAGGTCTACCACTGAGCTATGGCCCTTCTCCACAGTTGTGTCAGCTGTGGGACAGTGAATACGCTTGCTCAACAATCCATATCCTACCCCTGGAGCTTTTTTAAAAAAGTGATGCATAGGAAGAACCTACAGAAATGATAATCCAGATATTCTAAGATTCAGCTCCCCTGCTAATGAAGAGACCTATGGATAAATCTAAATTCACAAGTTTACATTCACCAGCTAAGATCACAACAACACTTCACTTGAAATACTAGCTTGAAAGTATCCAAAGAGCTTCACGTGTGTTAATAGAGTAATGTAATCCATGGAGCAATATTGCAGAAGGGAGGGCTGAGGTATCACAGCTTGCCTAAGGCCAACTAGTGAATTCATTGCAATTTGACCCAATCACTTTCCAGTTTCATAGCTCATGCTTATATCAGTTTTTACACCACATCAGCTCTTTCTCATGGTCTCCCAGGTACTGCACTGAATCAACCCTGGATAGTAAACATTGGTCAACATGCAGCTTAGAAGAGTTGTTGAATCTCAAGTGCTGAGGTGCAAATTGGTCAGTGTACAAACGTCATGCAGGAAATGCTGTTTCAGAGGTAGCTAGAGCTCCATTAATCTCACATCCCCTTCAAGGAGTCTGAAACCAGGATTCTTCAGTTCTGCACTCAAGGCTAATAAAGCCCCCTCCCTCCCCAAATCACATCTGAAGCTGTTAAAATAAAAAGACTTCTTTTTTAATAAAAAAAAACACCTTCTCAACTGTCCTAAAACTGAATTTCTCAAGAAGAAATGGTGCTCTCATTTTTTTAAAAAAATAATAATTCCCCATTCAGCTTTCATACTCTGACATTACCCAGATACAGTGTCCTCAGTTTGACTTTTTTGGAAATAGCATTCTTTGGTTAGGTGGTTGTTCATTATCAAGATGTCAGAGAAGAATGTAAGTTATCACAAAACTGAAACCAAATCCCAACCTCATGATGAATTATGCACACCAGTTAGAATTCAAAAGCCACTTCTATATACCATGGCCAAACTGAAGAGTGGAAGGTGGTCTTTCCACTGGAAGGTGGAGAGCTCTGTGCCTTTTGTCCCTCTGTGCACCCCAACATCCCACCCACCCCTCTGTAATTTAAGTGCCAAATGCATTTCCTCAAACTATTGGCATGAGAATGCATTATACCGAATACAACACACATGTCTGTCCCTGTGCTCTTCGCCTGCACACCTACATCCAAAGCTTGTGGGGTCTTGGAATGTGGATAAAGTTTTTACACAAATCAGTCTCTGATGGAAACTGTGATGCACATGGATAGTAAATCCATGCAAGCCTAGCTGTGGCTCACATCCACCTCCTACCTCACTGAAAACTACCGCCAGGCTTGTGCTGAAAAGTCTGTTTGCAAAAATACTGATACTGTATAGATTTTGTGCCTATGCTCTTGTAACACCCAGTGCAACACACACTCCTGCTGTGCATTTTAAATATGTGTGTATTTCAGAGTAACAGACTGCTGAAGCTGTTTCTGAGGGCATTGCATGTTCAGAACTCTGGCAATCCCAACAGCTCAGCAACACATTTAAGGCACAACTCCTTCTCTATTGGTCCCCATCCCTCCCACCCTGCTCTTCTATTTTATATTGGGACAGATGTTCAGATGCGTATTCAGCTCCCCACACTAAGTGCCTGTCTGCAGAGCTCCTGCCCAGAGCCAGTTAGAGCTTGAATTACAATAAACCTATTCAGACCAGGGTTTGCAGCAAGAGGCAGCCGAGGGATCCTAAAGTCTTCAGTAAATGCTGTGATGGTGGCAGGCGACAATGATGCCTTCTGGATAAGAAAACTCAAGAACACCTGGTCTGGCTTCCAACACTGCAGCATCTGTAGCTGATGCCCAAACAAGTAGCAGCTGGTGTGTGTGTGTCTGTGTCTGTGTGCGTGTGTGTGCATTGGTCAGTTTGGGGGATGAAGAAGAAACCTCACTCCTACCACCATCACTGTATAAAAGCCAGTGGGCTTTGCTATCTGAAAACAAGAGAAGGGCAGTGGACTTCTTTACCTGGAAATGAGGTACGGGTGCTGAACCTGGGAGGGAAAGCACTCCCAAACCATCTCCATCATCACCATCCTCCCCCCCCCCCCCACACTCAATTTGCTAAGAAAGATGCCCAGAGGAGATGGAGACGAAAGAGGAGGAGGAGAAGATTGGGGTTGGGAGTAAAAGACTTCTCCAAAAAGCCACTGCACACAAGCACAAGCGCACACACAAACATTGTGGGCAGATAATGCAAATCCCAGGGAAAGTACCATCTCCTATTCACAACGCAGGAGCAGCTGCTGTCCGATGCCGGCACAGCATCCCTCCGGGAGGAAACAGTGGCAGGATCCCTGAAGGACTAAGCGCCAGTTCTGAGCCCAATCACCTCCTCTACATACACACCCCAAAACGTGGCACATTAGTGCTGTGACCGGGGGGGACCCCTAACTAATCATAATCATAATGTGCACATCTGGGCGAAATCATCAGGTCTGTATCGCTGTGGCATGCAAAACGCGTCCCCCACCCCACCCCACCTCTTCAACCCTCCTCGTCTGGTCCATCTTCTTGCCTAGAGATATACGGGAGCGAGAGGGATTCCCCTGCCACCGTCCCTCCTTGTGGCATACCTGGGATGAAGAACAGGGCAGTTGTGGCCGTGAAGACGATCCAGCAGGCGGGATGATACATCTTGGGGGAGCTGCAATAGTCTGGAGCGGCTTGGCTGGCTGCTTTCCTCCGTGCTGAATTCTGAGTAGGTTTAAATCCAATGTTTGCAGAGGGAGGGAGCGCGAGTTGGAGAGAGAGAGAGAAAGAGAGATGGGGACAGGCAGTCAGTGTCTCTGATTTTTTCCCCCACTCCCCTCCCTCCCTCTCTCTCTCCCCCTCTCTTTTTCCACCCTGCACATAACACGCTAGCAGAAGAAGCCCCAGAACCAGCACTACCAGTCTGTACGGGGGTGGGGGGGGAGAGAGAACAGACCTCCTACCAGGCATTCATTGGTTCTGGTCTCCTGAGTGACATTCTCTGGCTCTTCTGCAGCTTTTTGACACTGTGGGGAGTTAAACGGCACTGCCAACTGCTCCCTTTGGTGCCCCTTGCTGTGCCCTCCCCTATCTACCCCAATGCAGGCATGGGGGGAGAGAGGGAAGTGTGTCGGGGGAGACAGAGCCTTTGGCCAGGCTGAGGTCTTGGGTCAGTGGCTTTGAAAGGAAGAAAGGAAGCAGACCCTTGTCAGTACCATGGATTGGATGTTTGTTTATTTCTCCCTGTAGCTCTGAGCTCCTTCCTGCCACCCACCCTCCTTCCCTCTCACTCACTCTCACACACAGGCAGGCAGGCAGGCAGAGGGGTTTGGGAATGCTCCTTGCAGTTAGATGCCACAGAGGGAAATGCAACTTGTTGATGCTGCTGCTGCCGCTGACAATCTGCCAGGCATGTTAGGATGCAGACTGTGTGCCAGTTGCCAACTATTTGACCAGCTTTCCATCTTGCCACCAGCGACTCAGTCAAATATACAATTGAATGGAGTGTTTTGCAAGCATCAGTGTTGGGAGTGCATAAATCCCACGGAGGAGAAAGGAGAAATCCAGGGAGCTGTACCCAAGTGGTGAACAAGCATATATCAGATGGCTGGAAAAACATACAGTACGTATAACCAGCAGATATATTAAGGGTAGCAAAGGACTGTTAATAGCTGCCTACAGATGGTCTCCGTCTCTTATATTTTCTGTAGGCAGAAGAAGCCCCTTTTAGCAGATTTGTTTTGCTCAACACTGAACTGTATTAGCTACTCCATAGGCTACTTCACATGTTACACTGAACAAAAGCATGAGCCATCTCTACACATGTACAAGGGTTTGTGTGAAAGAGTATACACCTGCTGATTTGTACGGCCTAAATATTGTGTACACAGAAACATATTATGTACTCATTGAACGTAGCAGCTGAACACCCCGGGTATCAGAAAGGCCCTAGCATGCTGAGCAAGACACTTTGCTGTTAAACCACAGTTTCTGGTGACATCCATACTGGGAAACTATCACTTGTGGAGAAGCCCTAATATCAAACTGAAATTCAGTCAGTAGTCAAAGGAAATATTTTTTAACATAGCATGTTCCTTGAAGGTGGTCATGTGAGGAGAGGGGAGAAAGAGTGGGTCAAGTAATCAGAGCAGACAAGAACAAGTCTTGTTCTTGGTCCAATAAACCATGGCTTGTCAGGCTGAAATCATTGTGTCTGAGCTAGGCTATTGTGTTCATGCATGTGTAAGGCAGCAATGGTACAAGTGTTTTCCTTAGATACTAAAATACTCAATAATAGCTATTAAAAATATGAGGTACATCACTTATGTTCATGTACTGTTTCACATTGCCATATTCAAGAAGAACTGCATACAGATATCTGCAAGAACTGACTTCCATTTCTTAAATTATATGAGGCATAACCTAGTGGGCAAAATAGGAATTTACTTAATTTGTTATAGTACATCTAGAATATAATGCAGTGTTGAAAAATTATCCTGTAATGCATCCACAGAGTGACCAAACAATATATATTAATACAAAATCAATTGCTTTTAAAAGTGCATTAAACAAGTCTATTTGTTTTCTAGTTTGCATAGATTCCCCTATGCCCGATGAAGACATTACATGTGGTTTTCAAGCTTGCAAACTATTTCAGAATAATTCAATTTTATACAGTCACAGATATCATCGCTCCCTACTCGATGCTCCTGATTGAGTTAGGCTAATTAGTAGAAACCATTTTAAAATTGCAAAGAGTGCCTGGATCAAGGCTCAGCATGGGTTGCAGGGCCCAAATTTAAATGCATGATTGGATGGAGGAGAGACAGAGAGAGAAGCTATAGCAACATCTTTAAATGCCCACCCTGCCTTGCTTGAGTAAACATTCAAATTCCTAGGCACCTGCGCCAAATTTATAGACCACCCCCAATCCCAATACGATGATGCTTGCCTAATTCACCTGGAGAAATATGTTCTGCAGACACCTCTCTGTGCATTATTTGCATATGACACATTGTGGTACAGAGGAGAAAGACTATCAGTGAGGAAATGGTGCAGTTGTCTCCTATTCCAACCGCAAACTCTCATCATTACCATCAGAAATCTCCATAACTGTATACTTTATAACTTCTTAGACTTTTATGGCTGCAGCTGTAAATGAACATACTAGGGCAGTCCTGTGGAACCTGTGGCCCTCCAGCAATTGTTGAGGTACCACTCCCACCATCCCTGATCCATCTGCTGGCTGGAGATGATAAGAGGTGGGATTCCAACATGCTCTGGGGGGGGGGGGATGTCACAGGTGGTCCAGTCCCTATACAGTGGTACCTCAGGTTACATATGCTTCAGGTTATATACGCTTCAGGTTACAGACTCCGCTAACCCAGAAATAGTGCTTCAGGTTAAGAACTTTGCTTCAGGATGAGAACAGAAATTATGCTCTGACGGCGTGGTGGCAGCAGATGCCCCATTAGCTAAAGTGGTGCTTCAGGTTAAGAACAGTTTCAGGTTAAGAACGGACCTCCGGAATGAATTAAGTACTTAATCCAAGGTATCACTGTACTAGGGGATGACACAGATAGCTTAAAAATTGCATTTCATATCTTTCCCTTTTCTTTGTAGTATTTTAAAATGGTAATCAATATAAATATATACATTTTTAATTAGCTGCTTTTAAGTGTCCTTGCTGCTAGTTTTATTGTTTTATTTTTCTTTGTAAGTCACTATGAAGACTTTTACAATCAGGCAGCGTATAAATTTTATTAAATAAACAAATGCAGTAGCTAATCAATTAAATAGTAGAAAGTATGTTTTGTGCACAAAAAGTTCAATTTTTTTAAAAAAGAGATCAATTAGCAGGTGGATTAGTAGTCTGACCAGGTTAAAAAAAAATCAGATTCTCATATTCCTTTTTTGGGGGGGGGTGCAACAGCTTTAATGAAACAAAGTGCAGTGAGGTTTACTTGGGTGGTTGTAAGTAGCAAGTTTAAATGCCACCCCTTAAACGTAGAACCAGATGCAAGGTGGATTCCTTCTGGATGCTGTAGTCAGACAGGGTGCGGCCGTCTTCCAGCTGCTTGCCAGCAAAGATCAGCCTCTGCTATTCCTTAGGGGGAGGTTAACTCCACTTTGAACACACTTTGAACATGCTTACAACTATGCTAAGCATCAACTGGATTCAGCACACGAAGAGCAGAGAGTTAGAGTTACACACCAACCTCTTTAGGCTCATGGGCATGTTTGGATTTTTGAGTGAGTTCCATGGACAGCAACCCCTCTAGTCACTTCTCTCTCCCAGATGAACACACACATCAAGTGCCAAAGCTGACATGTGTGCACAACATGCACACATTTCAGTTTTCCAATATATCTGGGTAAAAGTCAGATCAAGTAGAATTAATCTGAGCCTTGAAAAATCCAGAGAGGTGAAAGAGGAAGTGGGAAAGAGCAATGCTTTTCTAACTTCCTCATTCAGCTGTATGTAGTGCTCAAGAGAGAAAAGGTTAACCACTCTCATCACCTTATGACCAAGGAGGCAGTGAGGAGGGATCTCAGAGGCTTCATGGGCACCTAGGTGTGATTACATCCACAGGTGTCACATTGGGAACAGCCACACTCAGGGAGAGTACAGCCCTCCAGAAGTTGGGGAGGAGGCAGGATAACACATATGAAGGACATGGCCTTCTGTGGTAGCCCCACAACTATGAGTCTCTCTCTCTTGATATATACAAGTGGGGCTCTACTTTCTTATTTCTTAGCTGGTTTTTTAATTTTTGTTGTTGTTATCATCCAGGATTATTTGTGGTGAGGGGTCTTGGTGACATGGCTGGCTATGATATTGTAAAAGGAATTAATGATAGAGAAGTGTAATATTTCACTTTTGTTGTTATGACTGTAACTATGTTGTTTTATACGTGACTACGGCTATCAGATCCTTGAAAGCAAAAAAATAAAATTGTGAAGAGCTCCAAAAGGACCTTTTGGAGAAGAGCTCCTTCCTCCTCCCTCCTCCTCCTCCTCCTCCTTCTTCTTTGGAGGTCTTTAAGCAGAGGCTTGACAACCATATGTCAGGAGTGCTCTGATGGTGTTTCCTGCTTGGCAGGGGGTTGGACTCGATGGCCCTTGTGGTCTCTTCCAACTCTATGATTCTATGATTCTATGACCTCTCTAAATCGAGTGAATGGACAGTAAAATGGCAAATGCAATTCAATGTATACTAGTGTACAGTGATGACCTGCCCCTGCCCCTCAATCTTAATTTCACATGGGGTCTGAACTGTGTCCAGGAACGAGATCTTGAAGTTATTGAGATAGCTCAATGAAGATGCTAATCCAGTGGCAGCTGTCAGAAAGGCAAATCCCATGCTAGGGGTCATTAGGAAAATAATTCAAAATAAAACCGGCAGTATCTTAATGTCGTTATGCAAGTCTATGCTACAAGCACATTCAGAATAGTGTGTACAGTTCTGGTTGCCTCACCTCAAAATGGCTACTGCAGAGGTGGAAAATGTTCAGCTAAAATAATCAAGGGGGGTGGAGCAACTCCAGTAGGAGGAAAGGTTGCAGCATGTGGAAGAAAAGGTAAGAGATGACACGATGACATGAAGAAAGTGGATAGAGAAAAGTGTATCTCCTGTCATAACACTAGAACTTGTGGAAGATTTAGAAAATGTTGGAAGATTCAGGACAGGTCAAAGAGAGCACTTCTTCAGGCAGAAGTGTAATGCTTCTGAATATCAGTTGATGGAAACTGCAGAAGGGGAGAGTGCTCTTCTGCTTGGGTCCTGATTGCAGGTTTCCCTTTGAAGCATCTGGTGGGCCACTGTGAGAATAGCATGTTGACTGCATGGGTTATTGGCCTGATCCAGCAGGCTTTTCTTATGTTCTTCCATGATTTTAAATGGTTTCCATGTCATAAGCCACCAGAGTCAATGTGAAGTAAACACATTTACTTCACTAAAATATAAACTTCAATAAAAATATAAAACAATACAATACAATACAAATAATGCATAATGAGAACAGTTGCATAATTCTATAATTCCAACAGAGATAAGGAATGGGCGAAGCAGTATGACCTTATTAATCAGTTGTATAAAACTCTGATTGTAATAAAGTAACAATTATTCCACCCAGCCCTCCTGCTGAATCTTGACCACTTTCTAAAAGGGTATAACTAAGACAGGTGGAAATAAATGAATTCTTTTGAACCTCTAGATTGCATGTAAACCCCTCCCTTCCCACAGTCAGATTTATTAGTAACATCCTTGAAACTACTGTGGCGCAAGTGGTTGCTGACAAAAGAATAAAACATAAAGTAAAGTAAGTCTTAAAATATTAATAACTTCCTGGTTTGGCTAAACCATAGTTTCCTCTTGCATCCAAACCATCAAAGTATGGTTTGCACAAGCCAGCCAAACTAGGATTGAAAACCAGAATCAATTGTGGTTTGCAAAGCCTGGTTTCAAGGGCATGTGTGCTATAAACCATACATTTCTATTTCAAAAGAAGCAAATCATGGCAGTATGATGAGAGGTTTATCAGAAATGAGAGATCACCTGAGGCAGCTGTCCACCCTTTTAGAGAAATCTGAGGTACCTGTGTATCCAGAGAGAAAAGAACCATAGCAGATTCTTTTGCTTTGGAGACATTTTAGAAGCCGCTGAAAGCAGCAACTTCCAGGCAGGCAGGCATAGTCCTTTGCCAACTTTCACTATCAATTTGTTGACTTGGTTTTTGGGCAGGAGGTTGTTGTTTTTTTGTTTGGGTTTTTAAATTTTCTTTTGTTTAGATCCAGCTAGTTTCTTTTAAAGTAAAATGTCAAGCTGACCTCAGCAGTTACTGCTTGGGACAGGGACCATCAATAGCAGGCATAGGCAACCTCGGCCCACCAGATGTTTTAGAACTACAATTCCCATCATCCCTGACCACTAGTCCTGTTAGCTAGGGATCATGGGAGTTGTAGTCCCAAAACATCTGGTGGGCCAAGGTTGCCTATGCCTGGTCAACAGCATGAACTTCTTTATGTTGCTGGACTCCAATTCCCATCAGTCCCTGCAAACATAGCCCATGATCAGGGATGTTGGGGGTTGCAGTCCAACCACATGTGTAGGACACACATTGTTGAACCCTGGCTTAGAGTAAAACATCTGGGAAAGATACAGAAAGAAACAACTTCAAGAACAAAATGAGTTTTCTTAAAAAGAAAAAAAAAGACCTCTCTGAGGAAACACTAATAAAACTGAAGCTACAGAAAAAGGGAGAAGAAAAAAGAGAAGGTCCAAGGTGATCATTGTGCCTGGTGTGTAGACAGGAGCTCAGGCAAAGGGCAATAAAGTGAGGCCTAGCCTATGTGAGGTGGTCATCTTCATATTTAGATGGTGGGTGGTACATGTTTTTCCTCAGAGGGTAGAGTCTGCAACCAGTGGCATAGCGTGGGTTGTCAGCACCCGGAGCAAGGCAAGTAATTTGCGCCCCCTAACCTGTGGATTTGCGCCCCCTAACCCGTGGATTTGCGCCCCCTAACCCTAACCCCCAGATGTTGCGCCCGGTGCGGCCAGCCCCCTGCACCCCCCACGCTACGCCACTGTCTGCAACTGGCTGTGAGAGAAGGTGGCAGCACCAAGCGTTGTGCTTCTGCCCACCATGAAAATCTAACAGAGGACTGGGGAACTTTTTTCAGCCCAAGGGCCACATTCCCATCTGTGCAAGCTTCCAGGGGCCATATGCCAGTGCTGGGCAAATGTAGGTAGGGCAATGAAGGTAAATGTTACATTTGTGCAGCAGGCTAGTTTCTACACACATTCATCCCCCCCCCCTCCATCCAGGCAAGCAAGAGCTCAGTGGCATTTCAGCCCAACGGAAAGCATTCAAATCAGGGCTGGGAAGGGGTGCAGTCTGTGGAAGGTCTCAAGAGTGAGACAGAGAGGACTGGGGGCCAAATTTCACCTGCTATACCTGAATTTCTCCACCTCTGCTGTAATGCCTCACAGAAAAAACCTCTCTGGAGGGACCCAGACCCACTGCCATTTCTTCCTCTCACCTGATAACTCTGCAATTTGTTGTAGTTCTGAAGGAGCAGCGCCTCAGAAAAAAAGTCCATATACCAAGACTTCGGTAGTCTTCCCCTGTTGTGTGCTGTCTTTTTTAGAGTCTCTGGCCCATCATTCATCACCTCTTTTCAACCATCCAGTCCTGTGCACATTTCTTCTTCTAGAAGATAGCATTTCTTTTGATGGTTTTCCAGCTTCCTAGTCAGGTTGCTTTTGTGAGTGGGTGAGGCATTATTTCTTGGTTTACCTCAGGTACTGAACAGGGCCAGCCCTGGAACCAAACCCATCTCAGCCTATATTTTATTTAATGCCTGCTTGGTCAAAGCAGTATGTGTAGGATTAGTCATACCACTCCTCATTCCCTCATGGCTGCTCCCTGAGCATTAACCAAGCACAATATGGAGGTGGGAATTATACCAGGTGTGCCTCTTCTCCTCGTTCTAATGCAGTGATGAGAACAGTTGCACCTGTGGGAAGCTCTCTTCCCCTCTCCTTCCCTGAGCGTCTTTCAAAGAAGGGGTGGGGAACCTCAGGCCTAAGGGCCAAATGCAGCTCCCCAGGATTCTCTAGATAGTCACTGGGTGTCATCCCCCAGCCAGACTCCATTCCTCACCTGCTTCATAGCTTGAGCTTTTTTGACTGACTGGAATGTGTCCTTGATCTGTGATAATGACCCTTGCTTAGTGCATGGAGGAGAGAAAAACTGTGCATTGTAGGGAGGCAGCATGGCATAGTGGTTAGGGTGTCAAACTGGGACTTGGAAAACCAAGGTTCAAATCCCCATGCAGCCATGAAGTTTGCCTCGAGGCAAGTCCATGACTCTCAGCCTAACCTACCTCAACAGGTGGTTGTCGTGGGGAATAAATGAGGAAGGGGAGAGAGTGCTGTATACCACCTTCTTCAGCTTCTTGCAGAAAAAGTTGGGATATAAATGCAACAACATGGATAAATAAATGCTGTACACAGGTGAAATTTTGTATTTGTTGCTCTGCCCACTTTTGCCTGTAATAGGTGGAGGTTTTCACAACATCAAGGCACAGCCTTTGGGGGAAGCAGCACATGTTAAAATTCTGCCAGACATCAAGGTGGTTCAGGACAGAGTGGGGTGGGGACACACTCCTTTGCATACCCCATAATTAACTTACAGAACTCACTGCCACATGATATAGTTTGACATGGAAGATAGGCATACTAATTAGCCACGATAAGTAAATGCAGCCTCTACATTCAGAGGCAGCATACTTTTATTTAATGTGCTTGCTTATTGCTTACATGTATAAGTTGCCTAAACCTAGTGCTTGAGTTCACACAGGCAGCACAGATCAAATACAATAACATATCAAAGCAGATGAAATAGCATCAGCACCAAATAGGCAGCCTGGCAGACATAAAAAGGGATGCAATGAAAATGTTGTGGTAAAGATGAAAACACTGTCAAACTTAGAGACTAAACTCTGTTCTGTATCAGCTGTAAGATGTTAAATATCATAAATGATGGCAAAAGGCCTGGGTGAACAAAAACAGTATGTGCCTTATACTGAAAAGATGATAATGTAGGCCTGTCTCAGAAGAGTGCTTTACAACTGTGGGGCCACCACTGAAAAGATCATCTCTCCTATTATAACTCTCCATACTTATGAGATGACATGTTCCTTTAGGTTAGGGTTATGAAATCTGTGGCCTTCCAGATTGATTGATTTTCTTTATAACAGAATTTCTGTACTTGCATATAATGAAATATTGGGGTGGTTTACAACAAAAATATATAAAACGCATTTAAAACACAATACAGATGATCAGATAATACTGAGAGGTGGTATGATAAGCATCTTCAAATATCTGAAGCGCTGTCACATTGAAGATGGAGCAAGCTTGTTTTCTGCTGCTCCAGAGGGTAGGACCAAAACCAGTAGATTCAAAATACAGGAAAGAAGATTCCAACTAAACATCAGGAAAAACTTTCTGGTGCTTGGAGCTGTTCAACTGCAGAAAGCACTACGTTGCAAAGTGGTGGGCTGGCTGTCCTTTGTTGGAGGTCTTTAAACAGAGGTTGAATGACCATCTGCCAGGGATTCTTTAGCTGTGGTTCCTGCATTGTAGGGGATTGGACTGGATGACCCTTAAACTTCTTTCCAAGCCTATAGTTCTATGACCATTGAAGTGACTGTCTAATCTTAAAACAAAAACAGCAACCAACCCACAATAATAAAACATCTGAAAAGGCCTGTCAACATTTTAGAAAGTCTTTAAGAGAGTAAACCTTCCAAATCTCTACTGGGAGAGTGTTTAGCAGCATGTGACTGGCAACACTAAATGCCTAATTTGTAGCAGAGTCCAGTGAGGACTCTGTAACACAGGGGGCAATTAACCACACTCCTCTGGATGATCTCAGTGCCCAAACTGGGTTACAGTTCCCATCATCTATGACAGGGGTCAGCAAACCTTTTCAGCAGGGGGCCGGTCCACTGTCCCTCAGACCTTGTGGGGGGCAGGACTATATTTTTTGGGGGGGATGAACAAATTCCTATGCCCCACATATAACCCAGAGATGCATTTTAAATAAAAGGACACGTTCTACTCATGTAAAAACATGCTGATTCCCAGACCGTCCACAGGCTGGATTTAAAAAGTGATTGGGCCGGATCTGGCCCCTGGGCCTTAGTTTGCCAACCCATGATCTATGACCATTGGCCATGTTGGCTGGCAGCAGGTAGAGTCCAACCGCATCTGGAGGGCTGGAGGTTTCCCACACCTCCTTTAGGTACTGGATTCACAAGCTGTGTGAGTTTTCATAGATCAGAACAAGCACTTTGAATCCTCAGTGGTGGGGGACATGTAATAGCCAAGACAGTAATGCTCCTGAAGGCTGCAAAAGAGGGGAAAGTAATCTTGTGCGCCAGTCCTCCCAAGGACATCTGGTTGGCCACTGTGAAAACAGGTTGCTGGACTAGATGGGCCACTGGCCTAATCCAGAGGCTCTTTTTATGTACTTATGGTGAAATCATTTCAGGCCCGGACCCATTGACTTCAGACAGTGGAGGCTGGTCCATAAAGGCAAATGAGGTCTGCCCCACAACCCTCAGTCAGACCCCACTTGCCCTTGCTTTCTTACTTAGAACTAGTCCAAAAAGGTGGCACTGGAGGAGAGGGTTATTGATGGCTACTAGGCATGCTGGCTATATTTTGCCTCCATGGTCAGAGTCAGTAATGCTTCTGAATATCAGCTGCTGGAATCCACAGGAGGGGAGAGTCCTCTTATGCTTGGGTCCTCCTTGTGGACATTCCAAAGTGGGCACCAGGTTGGCCACTATGAGAACAGGATACTGGACTAGATGGGCCACTAGCCTTACAAAACAGAGCTCATCTTACATTATTTTGTCCCACTGTTCCCATGCCCTGCTGCAAGCTTCCAAGAGGTATGCTATTAGCCTCTGCTGTCCATCCGCAGGCCCCTTATCCCCACACCCACCCTAAAGTATTCATGGCTTCTTTAAGTATGGCAATAAATGCATTTATGTAGGTAACACACTCAACAGTAAAGTGATGGCCTCAAAGAAACCATTTTATGTTTCTAAAAGATGGAATGAGGAGAGCTGTAGGGGTACATAATAATATGTATTTCAATGATGGAGCTTCTCGGGACAACGGCAGCAGGGGATATTTGTTTTTGTATAGCAGGAAAAGCTTCTAAAATGCATATTTAAATTGATAGGCAGTGCCATCTCCAAGTGGAGACATTATGGTCTGCTGAGTGCATTTTAACACAAGAGGGTTTTTCCTCCTTTTTGGTGCTTTTTTTTTTTTACTGTCACATTATTATTCTTTTTTAAAGCTTCCTCAATGCCTAGTTACCTGTGGAACCCTTTTAGCGTCTGGGGAAAATAATACACAGCTTTAAATCTTCCTTGAAAGAAAAAGATACCTTCGCTTTCATGTTGCTTTCCCTGCCCCACCCCCACCCACCCCCACATCTGCTTTGTTTTAAAGGCACAACAATGCATCCACAAGCCCACAGGAAGCAATGATGGGGCGGGGCAGGGGGGAAACCATCCCGATTCTTTGAAGAGACGGTTTGAAAGGCACTGATGGAAAGCCAGCAAAGCTCTCTAAGTTGGAGTAGAGTTCAGATGCCAAAGTTTCACCTGTGAATTTATTGGAGCCCCCAAAATTTGTTGTGTTTGCAGGAGATTCACTGGCTTCTCAGAACTGTATTCCCAACATTGTAGGACTTCCTTCCTTCTGTGAACTTATTGGAAACCAGCAGGTTTCTTGGGATTCAATGAGCTTTACTGGGCTCTCCTAAAACTGTAGGTCCAAATTCTCCCTGTGAACTTACTGGAACCCAGCAGGTTCCTTGGTGTTCCGACTTTTCCCCAAACCTTTCCCCAAATTGCAAGTCCCATATGCAGACGTTGGTTGTGCTGCCCTGTGATATGAATATGATGGTGTGCTTAGCACCACACTCAGGCAGAAGAGGATTCTGTGAATGTGAACCACAGTCTACAACAGAGGCAGGGAACCTCTGGCCTGTGGGCCTAATAGGGCCTGCCAGACCTCCCTGTTTGGCCTGTGGTGCTATTTTTGACCAAGCCATACCCACCTACCATATACTTGACATCATACATAGCCTCAGGTGTGGGGCAGGTAAAGATTGTAGCTGGACCAGAAGTGGGTGTGCAGGTACGGCCAATGCCTGCACATGGAATGGCCTCTTTCAAGACCTTAGAAAGCTGCTCCAGTTAGAGGACATTATGCTGGTCTAGATAGATAAACTATTTTTGGGGGATCTGAGATGAGATACCCACACAGAAGCAGAGAAAGGTTCAGATAGTTTACTGTTGCAGAAGATAAGACTCAGTAAAGCAGGTCTGGATGTAGATATATACAGTTATATACAAGCAAAAGTAGCTCTGTTGCTATAAATTATGTCAGCAATTCTAGATGTAGCACTGGACAACTAACACTGTAGTACTGAGCTGACATGCATTAATCACATATATAGTTGTGGCACTGAGCTGTTACCATAGGTGGGGTTGTTACCTTGGAGTGGGTGGGAGTTGGAGGCACTCTTATGCAGTGGTTCTGCTCCTTCCTTCTGGGCCATGTCCAGAAAGTGGTGTTGGGGGTGAGTGTTCGGACCCCTGGGCTATGTCTTCTCCCCCATGCTATTAAACATCTATATGAAGCCACTGGGTGAGATCATTAGTGGGGTTGGGCTAGGTGTTCATCAGTACACAGATGATACCCAGCTCTACCTCTCATTTAAATCAGAGCCAGTGAAAGCAGTGACTGTCCTATGTGAGTGTCTGGAGGTGGGTGGTGGATGGTTGGTAGCTAACAGATTGAGGTTGAATCCTGAAAAGACAGAAGTAATGTTTCTGGGGGATAGGGTGGGGGGGACTTCCTGGTCCTGAATGGAGTAATTGTGCTCAGAAACTACAATTAATCCAGAATGTGGCAGCTAGATGGTGACTGGGAATGGCAGCCGGGACCATATAACACCAGTCCTGAAAGACCTACTCTGGCTCCCAGTACATTTCTGAGCACAGTTCATGCAGGTGAGATCATCAATGCCTGGGATTCATACACTCTTCATTCCTCTCTCTTTCTGGCTTTGTTTCCATGCGTGTCTGTGAGGTTGTGTCTGTCTGTCTGACTCTCTTTCTTTTCCCATGAATGGCTACCCATTTCTCCTTGAAATCTTGTTAGAATATAAATGCAACATCTATTGATTTGCAATTCATACAATCCAAAGATGTTATTTTTTTTAAAAAAAGAAATGTTCTCTGAATTCACATAACCACCAGAGTAATAAACAGAACATGCTGGTGAATGGGCACACTAACCACCTACCTGTCACTCAGCAGGCCTCTTAAGGGATCTGGTCACATCTGAAGTTGCAACCTATGACCATTTGCTAAGAGGTCTGCTTTGCCTAGAGGATGAGCTTTTGCACGGAAAATATGACTGTAACGGAACTTGAGAAGTTCAGAAGGGAAACCAGATTTGCACCTTTTTGCTGCAATCACATATGCATACAGATCAAACCTTACTTCATGGAAGCAAAAACATTCACCCAGTAGATGAGCTTGCCTGGAACTTGTAACTGATGATCAGTGTCATAAGCAGGTACTGTGATGTTCCAACATACAAAACAGGAAGGTGTTCCCAATGGTAGAGCCTGGTCATAGCTGGTAGTAGCTGATGGAGGACAGAGGAAGCTGGTTAAAAGGCCACCTGCCATAGCAGGCTCATGCTCACGAACGAGAAGCCAAAGGCAGCATGAGTGTGGAAGGAGGAGAGAGAAAGAAAGCACAACACAGGCTCTTAAAACGCAAGGGAAATGAGGAGCTCCGCGGAGCGGAGCAATATGGCTCCAGCAAACCGAGAACAATCAGGCTGAGCCGTATGAATGGATTAAGTAGTATTTAGCGGCTGAGGAGGATAAAGAAGAAGTGGGCTGGAGTGCGGGAGAAGATACACCACACTATATTGCTCATGTCTCAAAGTGCCAGGCTATTGAAAGCCTTTAAGAGCATTATATCCTGGTTATAGTCTTTATTTTCTTCTTTCCCAACCTGCTCATATTAATAGGCATACATCCCGCCCCTTACTTTGTGCGTTTGAAATCCCACAGCTACACAATAGCTTACTGTACCAGTGGTGGCAAATGTCTGTGTGCGTGCAAATCGCCCAAGCGCACTTGCTTGCTTTGTAGCAAAAGTATGCTGCATTTTCCAATAACACACTCTTCCTCAGTCTGGGGAACTCTGGATATTGTGGGACTCCAATTCAGATTCAGCCAACATTGCCAATGGTCAAGGGTGTTGGGCACTGGAGTCCAATGGCATCCGGGGGCCGCATCTTCCCAATACCCTGAAAAAGCCCTTTGTCTGATCAGGCAAGGCAGTTAAATCGTTTGTAAGGGATTAAAAACATACAAGCAAATAGTCAAACAGGGTTTGCACAAAACTTGTTACACTTTATATTCCAATATTAACTAAAATAGAGTAGCATCCAGAGATGGGCAAACACGTCAATGTCAATTTCTCATTTTTCCAGTCTTAAATTCAGTTCTCCTCTTTTCCACATTATTATTATTATTACTACTATTATTACTGCTATTATTATTATTATTATTATTATTATTATTATTATTCTCCACCAATCTGGCTGGGTTTCCCTAGCCACTCTGGACGACTTACAATATATCTAAAAACATAATAAAAGCATCAATCCTTAAAAACTTCCCTAAACACGGCTGCCTTCAGATGTCTTCTAAAAGTCAAATAGTTGTTTATTTCCTTGACATCTGAAGGGAGGGTGTTCCGCAGGGAGGGCACCACTATCAAGAAGGCCCTCTGCCTGGTTCCCTGTAACTTAACTTCTTGCAGTGAGTTTATGATTACCTTTTTAAATACTAATGAAAATTCATCAGTATTTCTACATGATTTTCTCCTAATATATTCATTTTTGTACATATTTTGGCCTAGTGTGCACATTTTTGTCCATTTTTGTCCAATGTTCCCTAATATACTGCATTTTTAAATGCTATTTTCAATAATACATGAATTTATATTCATATTTTACCCTAGTATGTACATTTTTTTGGACATGTTACTTGGCTGGAGAACTGCACTGAAAAATTCAGAGAAGTGCAAATTTCAAGAGATGGCTGTATTTCTGTTCTCATATTCTTTTAGAAAGTGTGACTTGGGTAGATTCACCTTTAAATGTCAATCAAATCTATCCCTCACCCTTCACTTTTAGGTGATTCTGCATTAAAATTACAAGTATTGCTTTCATATAATATAATATTCTCTTTTAAAAATTACACAATATTACATATTATTTAAATTTCTATGCTATAAATTAATAAATGCATTGCTAATTAACCATAACGATTGCAGTAAAAGGGAAAGAGGGAGGAAGATACCTTCCAAATATGTCCTATTGCTTCTCCTCTTGAAATGTAGGGGAAAGAAAGAAAGAGCACAGGAAATTGGAAGTGTGAAGGCCTAAACAAATAAGCAGAACTGGAAAGAGTTCTGCTATTGATTCTGCAGTGGGAGGAGGCCACGGCTGGAAAAAAGGGAATCAGCATACTGCTAAGTGCACTTAGTAACTTTTGTTCAATGCAAAAGCAGAGCAAAGTGAATGGGGCGGTAGTTCCAATCAGGGACTAATTACTACGTCAGTTTGAAATTAGAGATGTCAGAAATTATCTTACATCACCTCAAAGCTCTAGAGTGGGTACTGTGAATATACTCGCTCTTGGTTTACTGGGGAGAAGCTGGATACAGGTGTAAGATTTCAAGTGGGTTTAGTTTAACTGCAAAGTTCAATGGCTTAGCCTTGAAATATACTCAAGCAATGTGTTTTGAGAGTATTTGTTGTGATTACTCAAGAGGCTTAGAGCCACTTTTGGCCTCTGCCCTTGGACCTAAAAGCCTCAATCCATGAACAAGCAACTACAACTGCATTTAAAAATGCTCTGGAAGAATCATCACACATAGCGTGTGTATCATCTGTTGAAGCTTTGCTCCAGAATCCAAGCTCCTAACATAAGCTATTAACTAAACTGCTGGAAATTTTTCTTTCTAAGGTTCTGCACAGCTTTATAGCAGGGATATTAATGTAGGGTTTCCCAAACTAGACCAGGGTTCCCCAAACTTGGGTCTCCGGCTGATGCTGGACTACAACTCCCATCATCCCTAGCTAGCATGGCCAGTGGTCAGGGATGATGGGAATTGTAGTCCAAAAGCAGTTGGACACCCAAGTTTGTAAAACAGTGTCCTAGGCCATCCTCATTGTGTTAAACTATGGCTTAGTATTATATGTGATTGCAGCCATTCCAACCTCCTCCTTATACTGTGCTGCAGGAGCAGAGGGAAGTGTGTGAGTGAGCTTGAAGCTCGCTGTGACTTGCTCCCATCACTATAAAATGTGGTTTATCATGATGTCCAAAAAAGGTCCATTGTGCCAGGGCACTGATCCACCTATCTAGTCTGTCTCTTGGCCTGCCAAGCAGCTCTAGTAAAGGTCCTTCCTATCACATGCTTCTAGCTCCTTTTAAACTGGAGGTGCTGAGGATTGAAACTGGGATCGTATGCCTGCAAAGCATTCTGTGCTTTACAACTGTGAGTTGTGACTCCAAAAGGCAGCATTTACACCTTGCATGGTCAAGAGCAGGGGTCAGCAAACTTTTTCAGCAGGGAGGCGGTCCACTGTCCCTCAGATCTTGTGGTGGGCCGGACTATATTTTTTTTAAAAAAATGAATGAATTCCTATGCCCAACAAATAACCCAGAGATGCATTTTAAATAAAAAGATACATTCTACTCATGTAAAAACATGCTGATTCCCAGACCGTCCACAGGTTGGATTTAGAAGGCGATTGGGTTGGATCTGGCCCCCAGGCCTTAGTTTGCCTACCCATGGTCAAGAGCAAGGCTGTGATTGACTGGTTCCACAAAGCTGGCAAGAACAATTCAGATGTCTATGTGTGTGGTATGGTGGGGGTGGGGAGTCACACCAACAGCAGTTTTGTTCCTCATCAGCTGACAGCAGGATCACACACCCCTCGAGCAGAAGATGGAGTGTCTGATACCCTCATGGAAATCTTTGATCACAGTAATTATCCTCGACTGAAGTGTACAAAACACTTCATCTGCAGGCTGAAATCAACCTCTCTCCTCTCACACACTTCCAGCCACTGGTCCCCCAATACCTCCCATGGCTCTGCTCTGCCCATCTGATCCAGTGTAAACACTCTATCACTGTCACCTGTGGCAAAATTTCCATTTACCTTTGACGCACTGATGGGATGTGGAAAGCAAGCCTTTTCGTAGTAGCTTTGATCAAAATGCTGTGGAGGGAGGGTGCTAAAAAGGAGAGAGAGAAGCAGGGAGGGAGGACAGCATGCACCATAAGTTGCAAATCCATAGGTAGGAGACAGGTTCAAGGATAATTCAGACATCATTTAGCAACAGAGGGTTTCTCCTAAAACATAAAATAATATAAAAGAGAGTGTTGGAAGAAGAGGAGACTGGAAAAAATACCCCCCCCCCCGTTTACTCTCTCCTTTTATGTTTTCCTTGGATTCCTATGTGCCCCCCCCCCGCATTTTTTTTCTACACACGCACACACACACACACACACACACACACTTGCTGACTATCGAGCTCTTCCATGCTGTGTGTCTCACCTAAGAATAGATGATGATAGATTAAAAGAGGGGAAGAATACAAGCAAAGAAAACACTGCAGTGAAGAGAAAACAGAGCAGTGCAACAGGAGAGGGAAGTTGCTGTCACTCATCCTGCCAAAGAATCATAGTCACAAACCAGTTGCTTACATTAAAAGCTTGGAACAACTCTGGACCAGGTTACCTGAAATATCGCCTTCCTATCCAATGCCTGCATCAAGATAAAGAAATTTTGCCATGACCTTATCAGCTTGTAGTAACATGGAGGCAATCTTTTTGCTAGTGGTGCCCATGTTGTGGAATTGCCTTCCTGCTGAAATGTGCGGAGGTCCCATCAGCAATGGCATTCCACTGGCTCTTGAAGACACCTGCTTAGGCAAGCATTTCCTTGATCACCTGACTTGAAGTTCCTGCTTTGTTGTTTCAGCTGTTTAATTATGCTATTTGATGGGTTTCTTTATTATCATTATATGTTTTAATTATGGATGCTTTAAGGTAGTTGTTTCACTATACAGTGGTACCTCAGGTTACAGATGCTTCAAGTTACAGACGCTTCAGGTTGCAGATTCCACTAACCCAGAAATAGTACCTCGGGTTAATAACTTTGCTTCAGGATGAGAACAGAAATCTGGCGGCGGCAGCAGCGGGAGGCCCCATTAGCTATAGTGGTACCTCAGGTTAAGAACATTTTCAGGTTAAGAACAGACCTCCAGAACGAATTAAGTTCTTAACCCGAGGTACCACTGTATATATTATTTACAAATAACAGTATTTTTAAAATTGGTTTTATTTTTGTTATCAGATGCTAGTCCATTTAAGTTCAATCGGGGTAACTTCTGAAGAAGTGGGCATTGTAATGCAGTATCATTCAGTAAAACTTTTCTCCCTTACTTGATCTTCATGATTTCCTTCTTCCCAAATCAGGCTTCTGCTCAAAGCACAGAAACTGAGTCAATTTGGGAGTGGGGGAAGCTGTCATCTCAAAACAGCTGAAAACTGGTGAAAACTTCTCTAACTACATGCATAGTTCTTGGTTTCATCTCCCAGTGCTTCCAAAAAAGAAGGAAGATGGAACACATGGAGTATATCCAATAAAGTGGAAAGTGGCAAGCCTGAACTGGAGGAAGAAAGTAAATATTGCTGTGATATTGTGAGACAAAGAACAGACCCTATAACCAAGAATCATGTTGAGACGGCGAGAGAGGTGGTGGGGGTGGACACATGAGCAGGTGCCTTAGGGAGGTTTTGGCCCCCCCTCCCCTCTCCTAATCTCTGCAGAGCAAGTGTTTTCCATATGCTGAGCGGTTGGTTAATACGTCGCTTAAAATGGTATTGCATAGATATTTCAGATGCACTGTGCTGTGTGCCATCTGCTCTTATGCTATATGTTTCACACATTCTGGCCAATTTGGAGATCCTGTAATTTTCCCTCTCCTTCCATTTCATATGCAATGTAAGTAGTTGGTGAGGCAGGAATGGGAACCTGTAAGGTTGGGAAAGCAGGGGGGTGGGTGGGTGTTTATTTAGAAAAGAAGTTTGAAATGCATTTTCAACTATCTGCAAAACAAAGTTTTCTAAGAGAACAAAACTGCCTGAAGCTGTTGATTCACTATCTCTAAAAATGCAGGAGGGAGAGGCAATGGCATGGTGAAGTGAGGGGAGGTCCTGGCCCAAATTGAAGCCACTGTATGAGTGGTCTTATTTGTTTGTGGTCCAGTCATAAATTACAGTAGTAGTAAATCTAAACTCCTGCTAGGGCAAACACTAGCAGGGAAGTGGGGACAAAGCATGCTGTTGTTGTTTAGTCATTTAGTCATGTCCGACTCTTCAGGACCCCATGGACCAGAGCACACCAGGCACTTCTGTCTTCCACTGCCTCCCGCAGTTTGGTCAAACTCATGCTGGTAGCTTCGTGAACACTATCCAACCATCTCGTCCTCTGTCGTCCCCTTCTCCTTGTGCCCTCAATCTTTCCTAGCATCAGGGTCTTTTCCAGGGAGTCTTCTCTTCTCATGAGGTGGCCAAAATATTGGAGCCTCAGCTTAATGATCTGTCCTTCCAGTGAGCACGCAGGGCTGATTTCCTTAAGAATGGATAGGTTTGATCTTCTTGCAGTCCATGGGACTCTCAAGAGTCTCCTCCAGCACCATAAAGCATAGCACTAACATTAACACTAACATTGTAATAATGTGGCTTTAGAGCACAGAGGTCAACAATAAACATGATTTTCTCACTGCATCCACTTCAGGAGAAATGCCAAGAGCAGAGACACGCCTTGTACATTACCTTCATAGACCTGATGAAGGCCTTTGATGTCAACAACTGAAAGGGACTCTTCACACTGCTCAATAAGATAGGATGCCCACATCCTAAGCTCCACAAGATGACCATTTTCTTCCACAAGAACATGTATGGCACTGTTTAGTATGACGGCTCATCTTCAGGCGCCTTCCCTATAAAGATCCATGAGAAACAGGGCTGTGTTCCATTTCCCCAACTCTCTTTGGAATATTCTTCTCCCTGTTTTTCTCATATGCCTTCAGCTCGATCAACAACAGTGTATACATCCATTAAAGGAGTGATGGGGGTCTGTTCAGCGTGGCACATCTCTGTGCCAAGACAAAAGTGTGGTGGATCTTTATCTGAGAGATGTTGTTTGCAAATGACTCAGCCTACTTGACAACGTACTCCAAGGAAGCTCTAGAGAGTCTCATCAACCACTTTGCCCAAGCCTGCATGGAGTTCAGCTGGCAGGGACTGGCAGGCCTCCAAAGAGTATGTGGTGGAGGCAGGGAACCAAGTGAGTGACCCAGGAGAGGAACCACTGATTTTTGGGTTGGGATGCCACCAGCAAGGTTGGGATGAGTTCAGTAGGTTCCCCACTGTCTCTTAGAACAAGGAGGGACTTGAAAAGGGAAGCGTAGTGATCACTTCTGTGCAGGAAAAGCCTCAGGTTGTGGGCCTGCTACCTGTCAGAAGAGGGTGTATAAGCTGGAGGAGGAGAGGGCCCCCACTGTTGCTGCAACTGTTTCATAGGGCCCAGATCTGTGGACAGCTACCTAGAGGCTAGAAGCATGTGAGCATGTGTATCTGGAGCACCATGCAAGCTGCTGTGAGTGTCTCTCTTCCTGCATATTTTCAGGACTATCTTTACAGCCATAAGGACTAGATACTTGCCTGAAGGCTGAGATTATATGAAAACTGGATTCTGCATTTCTGTGCATTTTCTATGCTACTGAGACACCCTTGGCTCTAAGTGCAAGCTCTATGCAGTGTAGTAGAAAGAGAATCAGGGATGGACCAGGATTGGGAGACTGGGCGAACCAATGCAAAACCTGATTCCCAAGGTTGTTGTGAAGAGATGTGGAATACTACTGTGATAGTTAAAAAAAGAACCCAACCCTTCCATTTCCTATAATTCTGTTTTTATGTCACTATTTTTATTTGCTACCATGCAGAGCAAAGAAGGCTGAGTCTATCTGGATGCATGATCAGCCCAAGGTATTCTTGTGGCTCTCCTGTGACTCTTTGCATCAGAACAAACCAGGATCACTTCCATAGCAAATGATTCATCCTGGTATTTCAGAGGCACAAAGATGAAAATGCTGGATTTTTAAATGTCAGACCTGGCTGTGTAGCTCATAATGCAAATGCTGCAAAGAAGATTCCTTAGCGAGGAGGGATTTGCCCTCCGCCACCCCTTCCACTGCTCAAAATCAACCTATCCAGTAGGTGTTCATTTGTTAACAAAAATATCTCATAGAGCTTCGTTACCTGTGCTATTCACATGTAAAATGGAGTGCATCACCTGGCCTAGAAGCCTCAGCATGGGTGCAACAGTAAAAGAAAAAGGCTGGAGTATAAAGGTCTGGTTTGTTAAGCTGGAAACACTGTGAAACACTGAAAATTTCACCCCTTCCAGAGCAAGAAGTCCAGATTTCTGAATGGAGGAACAGTCATTAACCTTTACATTTAAGGGATGCTTTAGCACAGCCAGTGGGGACCTTGCGGCCTTCCAGACATTGCTGGATTGCAACTCCCATCAGCCCCAGTCATTGCCCCACCTGGCTAGGGCTGATGGGAGTTGGAGTCCAAGGACACTGGGAAGCCCACAAGTGCCTTTTCCAACTGTAATGGGAACTTAGCAAAGATCTGCTGTTAGTTCTAAAGTTCTCAGAATCAAAATACCCTTGCTTCCCATGCCATATGATCAGCAGACTATTAAGAACATAAGAAAATATGAAGAAGCTGTTGGATCAGGCCATTGGCCCTTGTAGTCCAGCATCTTATTGGCCAACTGTGGGAAGCCACCAAGCATGATGTGAGCACAGGAGTCCTCTCCCCTCCTGTGGTTTCCCACAACTGGTGTTCAGAAGCACAGCTGCCTCCAACCATGGAGGCAGAGCATAGACATTGTGGCTGGTAGCCATCAACAGCCATCGCCTCCGTGAGTTTCTCTAGTTCTCTTTTAAAGCCATTCAAGTTGCTGGCCATCTCTTCTTCCTGTAGGAATGAGTTCCATATTTTAACCAGGCGCCGCATGAAGAAGTACTTTCTTTTATCTGCCTGGAATCTTCCAACATCTCGCTTCTTTCATTGGATGTTCATAAGTAAACAGAAGGAGAGAAACTTTTATCTGCTCACTTTCTTCATGCCTTTCCTCTACTGTATTGAACCAGGCCTGTGGCAACAGTGCCTAATCTGACCCGATGCTACACAGTAACACAGGTCCTGATTTTACTATGGAAGCCTTGCAGTGCACACAGACACACATGGGCATTTCACTCATGGCTGCTTTGCCCATTAAGTCCCCGGTTAGCTGGGAGGCATGGGGTGTTATTGGCATGACAATGTAACTCTGGCAGGCCACTGATGCTCCCTGCCCCTTCATTGGCCAGTTTAGCCCTCTGAGGCCTGAGGCAAATGTACCCAGCTGCCTCCCACTCTGCACAGACTGTATTGCACTACCTCGCAACCCATACTTTAGTATCTTTTGTCTCAGAACAGAGGCTGGTGCTCAGCTGTCCTAAGATGCCAACTATTCGTTTGCTGATGGCGAAGGGAGCCTTAACCTACGTAGGTTGCAATCAACTCTTGTAGAAATGACATGTGTGGAAAAGAGATGAAAGGACAAGCTGAAAAGGAGAACTCACGGGCCCCCGGAGTTTGCTTGTGAGGAAGGTTTAATTTAGATCAGCTCAATTAAAAAGTATGTGAGCCGAACAGAGAGAGTTTGCAATTGCTATTGATTTTATGCTGGAGGTGGTGCTCTGAAGAGTAAGCTAATGGGCTACAGCATAAAACCAATAGACAGATGGACAGAGGGGAATAGATACTCTGCTCAACAATTTACGATGACAGGATATCAAGGGGCGGAAAATGAACTTCTTTTGGTGGGATTCTGGATGTCACATACAAGGGTGTCTAGTTCAAAGCTTATGTACAGTAACCCATTCGGGAAATTTCACTACAAAGTATTGGTTAAATAGATCACTTTAAAATGCTGTATATTTACAGAATGGTTATTTCATTTCTGTATATGTTTGGTTTGATGGTTTTGTTACTGTCTATATTTTATATTATTGTTTTATCATGTTACACCCTTTGGTGATGGGCAGTTAATAAATAAGTTAAATAAATACATTTTTCTTAAAAACTAGGTTTTCAGGAGGGAAAGGTTTTTTTTCCTAAAATTTGGGAGTTTAAATAAAATGTTGATACAAATGAATATACGGCAACTCCTCAATTTTTGCAACATTTCTTCTAACTACAACTTATTTGTCATGTATGGCATATAATAATAATAATAATAATAATAATAATAATAATAATAATAATAATTTTCACTAGATTTTTCCATCTCCCACTCCTCCCCCCTTGAATTCCATTGGAAATCTGCTCAAGAAGAAATATCCAGAAGAGCACAGCAATCTATGCTGCCAGGGGATCTTTGTTTATAAGGGGAGGGTCTGTGAACAGGCTAGAATGAGGGCAAATGAAACAATTCTTAGCTCATTTAACGGTTTCCGACTTTAAAAAATTAATTTTCCCTGGAGTTTGCTTTCCAGTGATTTACTTTTTTTTTTTTACTCTCTCCTCAAAGATTAAAAGGTGAGCCCAGTTTGAAACATTTCTATTTTATTTTGTAGGCATTGATCATGAAACAAACAACAATAAATCAATAACCTGAATAAACATTTCCCCAAAATTCATCAAAACAATTACGACCGCATAATTGATCAAAGGGAAAATAGGCCAGGTATATAAAGGATTTTTCTCCCCTTCGTTGCCTAACGATCAAAGAACAGGGTGTTGTTGTTGCTTAAAAAAAAAAATACAGTACCCTCCCGAAGGAATTAGCATGCCAGATGAGATCCATATCAAGTTCAGTCTGCGATACATCAATCAGTTCCAGAACAGTCGAAATAGAAGATATCCAAATAATTATGTATGTCCCCAAGGTTCTCAAAAGGGAAAACAAATGCTTAATTGCTATGAGGATTTGTTTGTTTGTTTATTTTATTTATATGCCATTTACAACTTTAGAACACTAGAACAAAATTCTTTATACAACATTTTGAGCGAAAGAGCCCTGTCAGGCCAACGGGGAGCCAACAGTATTAGTGTTCCCTGACCTCCCTTCCTCACTCCTGCTTACTAAAATAAAGGCAGTGTGGTCTAAATTGTTGCAATGTCATGCCTGAAATCCACCAAGTATTTGTGCAGGTTGAAGACTACAAAATCCATGTTGCATTGTGGCTGTGAGGAAAATATGCAGGAGAAGAAACAACTTAATAGTCTTAAGAATGCATATTATCAGAGCTGTATGAATCCAGACACAAGCAAATATTGGGTCTTTAAGCGGGCCAAAAGGTAAGAGATAACAAGAAATGCAAACAGAATCAAACTATTCTTGTCTTGGACTAGACACTCTCTCGTCACACTCTCTTTCAGCCTAAGCTGCCACAGAGGGTTGTTTTGGGGATTAAATGAGTAAAGGGAGAGCTATGATTGCCAACTTGAGCGCCTTGAAGAAACAGGTGGGTATTAAATCAGTGGCATGCGGTCAATGGACTAGGGTGACTAGGCTCTTCCCATAAATGGTACCCTGGCATCTCCTCCCCAAAGCACGGGAAGCTTCTGCTTGTTTGAGGGAGGGAGGGGTGATGCTCTGACAAGTCCAAGAGCCCTCCCTCCACCTTCTCAAAGCCCACACGGCTTTGGGAAAGAGGAAGGAGGGCTCCAGGATCCTACAAGAGGGCTAGCTCCTCCTTCCCAAAGCCCAGGAAGCTTCTGCCCAGCTTAGGGGGCAGGAGGCGTGATGCTCAACTGAGCGACGTCACATGGGCAGCATTGTCCTGCCCCCCCCCCCACACACAATTGCCCTCACAAGCTGGTACTTTTGGCCCTATCTATTCCGCAATGAAAAATTTCACCAAATGCCACTGATATTAATGCAATTTTTAAAAGGCCATCTAAGAGTTTTCTGTCGGTGGAGAGATTTGGACCCAAATCCTTTCCTGCAGGTTGCAGGATCCAGCCGGCTCTTGGCACATGGTCCCAGCTGTCTTGAGATACAACAAAGGAAAAGGCAAGAGAAAAGTGCAAGAAGAAGCTCCATTTCTTCCTGGAAAAGCCTCATTGTGAAGTGGGGATAAATAGGCCATTCCACATGTTGGATAACAACAAGCACTGAACAGTTAAAGCAGGAAATCTACACCTTCCAAATTCTTTCATCCTTCTTTATTTCCCTCTCCAATCTTTACACTATTTCTCATCTGTTCCTGGTGCATCTGCTCTACCCAGCCTCTTTACAATTTCTCTGCATAATTGGCCAGGTTTCAAACTTGTATGGAAGCGCTGGAATTGCACGGCTGTGGCAGAGTTTCACTTTTGTTCTTCAGCCGATCTTATCAAGGCGCCAGATGTTACCCAACTGCTTGAACATTACCATTTCCTTTGTGGCAGTCACCTTGATTTCCTCCATCACATGCCAATGCCGACTGTGCAAATAGGCAATAAAAATGCCCCCCCCCTTTTTCCCAAAAAACACACATTGGCATTTCTTCCCTTTGGATCTCCAAAGCAAAGGTGATGCCTGGGAATGCTCTTCCTGCCTATAATGGGTCACTTGGAGTCATAGCCTTCCTGGGACACAATGTGGATTAATATTTATTTTATTAGATTTATTACCGGCTCTTCACCGCGCAATAATAGGGTGGGTTACAATAATTAAATACACAATTGCAAAACAAATAAACAGCTCCAGCTGTAAAACAAGGATAGAAAAAATAAAACATCAAAAGGCCTTTGGGAACAGCAGCCAAATTTCAACTGGATCCATGGTGGAAATGCTTCCAGGTACCACCTATTAAGGGGTGATTTGGCAATGTGTGGCAGGAGTCTCAGTCCCTGGGGCTGAATGTGGCCCTCCAGGCCTCCCCATCTGGCCCTTGGGGCTTTCTCCAAGCCACACCCCTTTCTGTTCCTACATTGCATCTTCCTTGAGTGTTTCTGGTGGCTGGAATTTGTGCTTGATCATGCTTGTGTGGATAGAGGACAGAGGTGTGTGCATGTAGAAACAACCCAACTGTACTGCACAAAGGCAAGATTAACATTTGGTGTTAACCAAAAGGTTTTAACCTTTAAAGCGCTATATGGCCTAGGACCCTCACACCTACAGGACCGCCTCTCCTGGTATGTCCCACAGAGGAACTTACGGTCATTATATATATATATATATATATATATATATATATATATATATATATATATATATATATATTGAAGGTCCCAGGCCACAGAGAGGTTAGGCTGGCCTCAACTAGAGCCAGGGCTGTTTCGGCTGTGGCTCCGATCTGGTGGAACGCTCTGTCACAAGAGACTAGGGCCCTGCGGGACTTGACATCTTTCCGCAGGGCCTGCAAGACAGAGCTGTTCCACTCCCTCTTTTGGCAATCTTCACAGACTCCCTCTTTTGGCAATCTTCACAGAACTCTAGCCCAATGGTTGCCATCAATTTGATTTGAATTAATTTTATAATGAAATGATTTTAGAATGTTGTATTATTTTATTGTTGTTAGCCACCCTGAGCCCGGCTTCGGCTGGGGAGGGCGGGATATAAATAAAATTTATTATTATTATTATTATTATTATTATTATTATTATTATTATTATTATTTGCTCCTCCCAGTCTTGCTTCTGACCCCACCCACCACTAGCATACAGTGCCAGAAAGTTGCCCACAAGGGAATATGACCCTGTGGCTGGAAGAGTTTCCTCACCTCTGATGCACATGAACCAAAGCCTCTGTACTTTCCTACAGAGGCAAAAACAAAACAAAACAGCAAAAACTACCCACCCAACTAGATAGTTCCTTATCTTAAATAATAATAGACTTGAGCATATCTACTCAAATAGTAATCCAAAGAGAATCATTCTCCATAATTGTTTCTCAAGTTCACGTACAGCTGGAGGAATAATGGCTCCACGATTCCCATAAAAATCTGATCACAATCTTTAAGTTACAGAGCAAACCCTCGGAGATAATTGGTGCAGACTCAAAATGATAAACATGTCAAGATTATGATTTCTTTTCCCTAAAAAAAAACACGAAATGAAGATGTGATTGGAAAGGCCGTGCTTTGAGAGCACCAGTCGTATTCCCATGATCCATCATCTAAATTGGTTTATAATTTGAATGTGTTCATATTTATAGGAGCTGTTTGGAGTCAGGCAAGCTGAAACAGCCTCAGATATCACACACATTGTTCCTCCCATCCAAGGATCTCGGGATATTTTACAGATAGGGAGGGTGGGGATTTTTGCTTGATGAAACTTGAATGATAAGTGTGGGGAACTTGTAGGCTTTTGCTTAATTATTCCTGTAATAGGACTGCTGGCATTAAAAAGAAAAGAAAAAATATGCCCCTATTCTGATGCCTTGCACAGCAGTCAGAGATATATAATGGGCTGGCTTTTCTCTGTTGCTTTATATTTATGCCAGTCTAAGTTCGCCTTCGTTTCTTTCTGCATACCCGTCTGCTTTTTAAGGCACACAAGTGGGGCTGCTTCGCCATCCCAGGGCTCTGTTCTATGGTGCATATGGATGAACATGCAACTGCTGAAACTTTGCTTTCGGAGCAATCTGTGGGTACATCAGAAGGGGGTGCCTTGTTGCCCTTCCTCTGCTGGTTGCCAAGGAAGGAGTTGCAGCCATTGCCAACTGGTGTTTCTGCAGTAATTGACATGATGATAATCTCTAATTGTTCTTAATATGTGTGGTTTTGTTGTTGTTGCTGGGTGTGTGTTTTTTTAAAAAAGTTATTATTGTTCATTTGGTATGTAAATAAACTGATGAAGCCTTTTAAGCAGAGCAGCCTCTCCTTCTTCAGGACAACTTTCTGCAACCTGACACCCTCAGCTGTTTTGGACCACAACACCCATCACCCCTGACTATTAGTCACACAGACTGAGGAAGGCTGCTATGGGATTTATTCCAGTTGCTAGGGATGCAAATGATTCTGAGCCTGGAGTAACAGGCACTGTTGTCATTCAGGCACTGATACCCCCCTAAAGCAGTGCTATCATTCAATGTAGTTGGTTCCTGGGGGAAATAGCTTGTGTGTGGAGTTCTTCCAGATGAAATGTTGTGGATTTTCTAAACACAGTACATGAACTTCTCCTTCCTCTCAACTTTCAGGCAATACCTTTCCCAGTATGCAACATGGAAGAGGTAGATTATTTTTGTGATTGAGTTGTTTTAAACTGTTTTCACTGTTGCTCTTTAATTGTTGTAACTCACCTTGGGACCTTGGGTGAAAGGCGGGCAATAAATGATTATGATGATGACTTCTCATCTACCCCTACCCCCAACTCAGTGCCAACCACCCATTAGGATAGATATCCTTTCGTTCACCCCCTTGCCATGTGAGAGAACTGGTGGATTTGCTCAGATCATTCCAACAGGCAACAGGGAAAATATCTACTCCTAAAAGACCAAACACGTTAAAAAGCACAACAAAGTATCTTTTATAATTTGGTGAGTTTCCAGTGTGTTATTTTACTGCCCTCCCCCCACCTTCAGCCTGTAAAAAAAAATCCCCCCTGTGATTTCCAGGTGGAAGCAAGATTTGCTGAACCATGGCAAGAAGTAAGGAGCCTCTTTGTCTCTGACTGTTCTTGTCACAAGTCAGATAGTTCCCTGGGGAAATCCCAAGGAACATGAAAGAAAAAGGGTGCAGATACAGGGAGGGAGGGAGGAATTCGCCTTGTAAAGCGATCCTCCTGAACCCATGGCTCTCTCCACATAATGAGAGCCACCTCAGCACATGAAGTGTGAGGGGCATGTTTGCTGCCACAAATATCATACATGGAGGGGCTTGGTGAATGGCTGGTGTTTCTCATTACTCTGAAGAGTACACTCTCTTTCTGTACCAAAAGAACAAACTACTTCTTTTGGGGGGGAAACAGAGGCTGGTCTTTCTGTTCTGGAAGCAAGTCCTTTTGAGCTCTAATTGCTATGCGCACCAGCTCCTGGAAAATCATGACTTTTGTTGGTCAACTGTGGTAGAGGGGGAAATAAAAGAGGTAGGGGGGAATTAGTTGCTGGAGATAAAGTGGTTGAGGGAATTGAAACCCTTTATAAAAGTCATGAGCATCAGTACCTGATTTATAATGGATCAGGCTGCTGATCAATCTAGCCAATACTTTCTACTCTGACTGGCAGCAGCTACCTGCAGGATGTGGCCTGGGACCTTCTGCATACAGAGGATGTGCTCTGCCACTAAACTATGGGTCTCAGTAGAAGTAGGTCCAGAATGAGTTGTTGCCAATGCTACACCTACTCAGAGAAGACCCACTGAAGTCAGTATGTCCATTAATTTCAATGGATCCACTCCGAGTAGAACATACTTGGGTGCTACTCCATATGGCTGGCCTAAACACGTTTTCTGCAGTTCTTAAAAAAGGGTGTGCACGACTGGAGTCGTTCTGCTAGTCTCACTGACTCTCATTCACCTTTTTCACAATCCTCTAACCTCAAACTTTTCATTGGATTAAGCAATCTTGAGGGGCCATAACATACATCTCAAAACCTGAATTGTTGCATGGATCAGAGCAGCTGATCTACTAGGAAACCTTCTCCCTTTTCTGAAGATCTCAGGCATTGTGCTTTGGATAACAGTTGAGACTGGGATCTTGTGTGTGCCAAGCAGTGGTCTTTCTCTGTTCCAAAGCAACAATTTTCAGACAGAAAAGCACGTTCCCCTATGGAGGCACAGTGTTGCATAGTTCATTTTTCCTCAAGCTAAGTGCAGACATTGGTTCTGGAGGTATCATGGCTCAGCCTCCCCATTTTAGGCAGAATTTTCTTATCCAGAGGCTCTAAGTGGAGGAGGCTTTTGAATTTATATTTTCCCTCTTGTCTGCATGTCTCTCAAAGCAATTTACTTATATCCTGTAATTTCCCTTCCTGTTCTCCTTTCATGCTTAACATGCTCTCTCTGCACACACCCAAACTGCCAGTTTCTTTCATCCCTCCCTCCATCCTTGCGCTTTTTACAGTTGCTTCTTATGACAGCTTCCCTCTCTCACCTCTTTTCTCTCTATTCCCAGTTTATTACTATTACTTTTGGATAGGGAAGAAATTTGATTCAGTTCACATATAAAGATGGATCTGCCTAATTTGCACTTTCTGTAGCAATATGAGAACAAAACAAAGCCGTGAAATTCACACTTCTCTGAACTTTTCAGTGCAGGCTTTCAGTCAAGTAATATGTACAACAAATGCATATATGCAGGTGCAGTGTGCATAAAAATGCACATATTAGTGAGAAGTGATATGCAAAAATGCATTATATATGGGGAGTTTGCTTTGCAAAAAATGTGTATGTTAGGCAAAATTGCATGCAGGCCTGTGTATTATCATAAACTTTTGCAACTGCCACACAGTGTCTGTTCCATGATTGTAAGGAGTCATTCATTTACTATGGGGGCACCTGTACTTTGGAATTCCCTGCCTATTGACATCAAGCAGCTACTATCACCATTATATTTTAGACACCTGCTGAAAATTTATGCCTAGGTGGGCCTGTCCAGACATGTGGTTTGGTTAAACTTCTTTTAGATGTTTTACTGTTTTTAACTGTTTTCATTTGTGTGTGTGTGTGTATTAAATCTGCTTTTATTTCATTTTCAATTCTTTTTTAATCACAAAAGTGTTTGATGCCTTGGTTTCCTTTCAGAGAAGTTTGGCATATAAATTTAAGAAATACACAAAGAAATAGAATTTTGCACTAAACTGCTGGTGAATTTTTGTGAGGATTACAAAAATAATCACAAACTGACATGGTAATCTGGAGAAGTGTACTTAAGTTTGGGGGTGAAAAGAGCAAGAAATGAAAATTGAAAGATTTGCTCATCCCTCTTTATGGGTTGGGATTCTTCTGTGGTTTTTTTGTTTTTGTTTTTTGTTTGTTTTGTTTTGTTTTGTTTTAATCCAAACCTGCCTGCTTTCCAAACTTGATACAGAGGTTAAAGGAAACTCTTTGGAGTGGATGGTGGTAGCTATTCCCTGACACTGGAGGGTTATGCTTGCTGCAATGTTGAAGTCCACAGTTTGAGAAATATGCTGTTCTATAATAACCCTCAGCCATCTATTCTCACTGGTGACAGAGAGCACTTCCTCCTTTTGCCCTGCATCTCTGTTTGTGAGCGGTGAGCACGTGCCAGCAAGCCTGTAAGCACCACATACATGGGGGGCCCAGCATGTCAAGGCAACAGAGAGAGGGCTGCGGACTCTTGTCTGTCTAGGATTCATCATCGCAGGTCCTTTGGTTCCATGGACAGAGGGCTCCTTTGTGCAGGGGAATCACAGCAGAGTTTTATGCTGGCTGAAGCAAATGCCTGGAAACAATTCAACCTCCTGTTCAGGGGGCCTGTGAAGGGCAAGGTTTTATGAGGTCAGAGAAAGGCAGGGGCACACAAAGAGAGAGAGAGAGAGTAGATTGGCAGAGCTCTGCAGCTACTAAATATTTTTGGACTGCCACAGTTAGACCCAATGGAAAGCAATAGAGTGGAGAGATGGGGCCATAGTGGTAGAGCATCTGCCTTGCAAGAAGAAGGTTCCAGGTTCAATCCCTGACATCTCCAGGCAGCGACTCCTGCCTGAAATCCTGGAGAGCAGCTGCCAGTCAGTGCAGACAACACTGAGTTAGATGTGTCAGTATAAGGTAGATTCCTGCATTCCTGTATTCGTAGAAGTCTTCCTGAGGTTGGATGCTAAAAGAAGCAGACTTTGGGCTAAGAGCAGATGTAGAATAGTGCAAGTGGAACAAAGAGATCCCAAGGAAAAATGTATATAACATATTTTTCCCTTTTGACAGGAGTGGATGAAATTTGTGGGCACAGTATTTCCCTTTGTGGAGGGTTAATCCTCCATAGAGGGTTAATTACAGACAAATAGGTCCAGGGGCTTGAGATCTCTAATAAAAAACATATTTTAAGCCCAAAATTGACCTTTCTT
This sequence comes from Podarcis liolepis, assembly GCF_965112155.1. Classification (NCBI taxonomy): domain Eukaryota; kingdom Metazoa; phylum Chordata; class Lepidosauria; order Squamata; family Lacertidae; genus Podarcis; species Podarcis liolepis. Next base: position 25,209,797 of record NC_139567.1, on the reverse strand, counting down.
TTTTTTGGATAAAAATTTCTGGCAAGGTTGCCCTTTCTGCAATCATGAATCCTGCGAAATCTCAGAAGGCTATTTGGAGTGGTTTTAGTCCAAGGGCAAAAATTACAGTGAAAAAGGTATCAATTACTCCCCATGTTTCGTTGAACAAAAATCCACACCATAACTACTTGTAAAGCAACTAGAGGATATCCTTGAATTCAAGGAACTCTGAATGCATGCATATCTCCAAGGATTTTTCAGCTTGCTTGACTCTGAGCAGCTCCGGTAAGTATGCACACATTCTCAAATTATAAACCCATTTAGGTGATAGATTATGGGAATGCAAGTATGTGACTGGCGCTCCCAAAACTCAGCCTTTCCAATCACATCTTCATTCCAACGTTTTTACAAAATGGTCTCCCACCACAGTTCCCACACATTAAACTTCTAAAGCAAGACCTGAGGAACCACACTGGCTCAGAAGCATTTTCACATGCGGCCTGTGTTTTGTTATTTTAATGCTTCCCAAACCCCTGAATTCCAGCCTAAGGAGCAAAAAAATATGATGTTCCCCAGAGACCGAAGGAGAACAGCTTTATCCATGCCCATACTCTATCCCTGAGAGTCAAGGCAGAGCACCAGGGCGTCTATTATCTGATATTTCTGGGAGCATAAAGATATTATTTTAGTGGAGTGGAGGCCCTGGGTTCAAGTCCCTGCTCAGTCATAAAGCAGGAGACCAATCTAGCCCCATCCTTTGGTCAAAGGAGGAGTTACTACCAGGGTTGTGAGCTTTCTTCCTCTGCTGCAATAGTGTGCCAGGCAGACAAATAATCTGATCTAGTAGAAAGCACCTTTTTATGTTACTCTTTCTGACCAGCTCCACATTCTGAACCACCCCGCTGTGTACTCCAAAAATTCTGCCTCCTCTTCCAGGATGGGCCATGGCTTAGTGGTAGAGCATTTGCCTGGTTTCAATCCCCAGCATCTCCAAATAATTTTGGGAGAGAATCCTATCTGAAATCTTGGGAAGCCACTGCCAATCAGTGTAGACATTACTGAGCTAGATGGGCCGATGGTCTGACTTGACCATTAAGGCAGCTTCATGTGTTCCAGGAAGCCCTATGTCTAGCTGACCTAGACAACCATATTCCTGGAAGGTATTGTCATGTCTGCAGCTGGAAAATACAAGGAGGGGGACACATCCCTCGGGGCCATCTCTCCAACGTGTGCAGCAAGTGACACTTCCTTTAGAAAGGACTCTGGCTCCGAAGCTGTCTGCTCAAGTGTCTAACGGCTTCTTAGCAGCAGTGTCTGCTCTGGAAATGAAACCCATGTTTTACATCTCATCGCAGGCAAGCTTGGCTGCTGATAAACCTGTCAGGAGCAATCGTGGCCCTCTGCAGAGCGACTGTCAGCTCCCTGTCTGCTCAGCCTTTTAACCATTTTTGGCTACTTCTATGCCTGAGAAGAATCAGGTGTGCGCAGGGGTGGGTTTGTGTTTCAGGGCTCTGCCAACTGTGGATTTTTTCCCCTCCAAAATAAAATAAAATATGGCTGTCAAAGTGGGTCTGCTTGTACAGGTACCTCAATGGCTTTGGTAAAGCACCACACACACACACACACACACACACACACACACACACACTGCAGCAATATCAGCCATTATATCAAGATCACTTCTTATTTTGCAGCGTTTCATCAACATGTTCATATGCATCATTGATGGAGAAGGGGAGAAAATATACAGACAAACTTATGGAAATGAAAGCTCTGCCCAATTGTGAATGCACCCTGTTAAATCCAATAATCTGTTCTCATTTGGAAGCAAGACTGGATAATCCCTAACTCCAAAACCAAGAAAGAAACATGAGAATTTGGGACACTTCCATAGATGTTCAAGGAGATTGTTTTGGGAGGATCTCAAATATTTCACACGTCCCATCAAAACAATTTTGCTTGTTTCAGCATTCTTTGGTCATTTCCTCCACATCTTAAACTTTTGCTGTGAATGAAATGTGGTGACAACTCTTATCTTACCAGCTTTGTTCACTGCTTGAAGGTGCCCCGTATTCTTGGATACCAAAGATGATATCCAGTGCTGGTATTCAGAGACATAGGTAGCTACATCAGACTACTTGTTCATCAAGCCCAACCTTCCCACACCTGGTGGCATCTAGATGTTTTGAACAACAATTCCCATCAGCGCCAAGACAGCAAGGCCAATGGTAAGGGCTGATGGGTGTGGTGGTCCAAAATATCTGTAGGCACTAGGTTGGAGAAGCTGATCTAGTCCAATATTGTCTGCCCTGTTTGGTAGCAGTTCTTTCAAGCACAGGTCTTTCCTATCACCTGCTACATCAGAACCCGTGGTTGGAGATTTGGGAGGGCTGAACCTGGGACCTTTATGCAGAATGTCTAGTTTACTATCTGGTCTACCAATGAGTTAAGGTCACTTCTCCTCTAAAGGTAAAGGTAAAGGGACCCCTGACCATTAGGTCCAGTCATGGCCGACTCTGGGGTTGCAGCGCTCATCTCGCTTTATTGGCCGAGACAGCTGGTGTACAGCTTCCAGGTCATGTGGCCAGCATGACTAAGCCGCTTCTGACGAACCAGAGCAGTGCACGGAAACACCATTTACCTTCCCGCTGGCGCGGTACCTATTTATCTACTTGCACTTTGACGTGCTTTCAAACTGCTAGGTTGGCAGGAGCAGGGACCGAGCAACAGGAGCTCACCCCATCACGGGGATTTGAACCGCTGACCTTCTGATCGGCAAGCTCAGTGGTTTAGACCACAGCGCCACCTGTGTCCCATCACTTCTCCTTTAGTGAGAGTCAAATGGCAATGACACCCACAACATGTCTTGACAAGCAAGTATTGGGGCCCCCAATAGAGATGTGTGAAAGAAAAGGAAAAGAGAAACACCTCAAGAAACTCTGATAGCCCCACCAAAATATTTTCAGCTTCTGACAAAACCCCTTGGTCTTCCTCTTGAGCAGGGCCCTCCAAACTGATCTTGCAAATTCACCTGGAATTAAGCAAACTTTGGTGGCAGCTCTAAGAATCTCAGAGCTTGAAATGTTATGTGGACAGCAGCTGATCCAATATGCAACTCCACTTCCCCCTCTCCTGCGGTATGTGCCGCCCATGCTCTGCTCTGCTCAACCTTGCTTTAAACCCCAAAATCTCACATAGGACATGGAAATCTATCCAGGCACCAGTTTTTAGCGGGTCCTTTCTTTTGCAGCTCAGAAACAGGATCAGTTGGCATTAGCAAAACTGTATCTTGGCAAAGCCGACTAAAGCCTGGGGGCTCCTGGAGATTTAGCGGCAAATGTCTAGCACCCAACCCTCAGCATGCCAATAAATCCACCTTTTAAGAGAAAGTTCATTAACATACAATTAGAGTGAAGGCTATCAACAGATGCCCCTCAGGCTTTAAGTCATCTGCTCCTTTCTAACCTCCCCACCCTGCTTCCCATTCAACCTGCCAATGGTGTCACTTTTATGGGGACCTGCAGGCGCAGGCAATTTGGTCAGCCTCCTGTTTGCACATGCAGACAGACAAAGATTTGCATATGGTATGGGCGCTGTGAAGCAAAGATGGAGCTGAGCAGATTAATAATGCTCTGAGAAGCAGCAAAGGAGGAGGAGGAGGAGAGAGGGAGCAGGGAGGATTCGTAGCAGGCAGCATAGAGGATTCAACCAGGGGCGTGATGATATACTGGCTCTGGGTTATCAGGCAGGGAAAGGTAGCATCTTTTTGCTGCAACGATGAACAAACCCTTTGGTGGTACAGAGCAGAACTGTACATTAGGAGCAAATCCCTTCTCTGTGTCAAGTCCTTCCCACATAAAGTACAGCAAGACACCCACCTGTGTCATGACATTGGTGATTCATGCTTTGGCAGCCTCAAGACTCCCCCATTGCAATGCACTCTATGGAGTCCTGGTTCAGAAGCTCCAGATGGTGCAAAACCCTGCAGCTGGAATGCTGGTGGGGACAGACTACCATTGACACCCAAATCTGGGGCTGAAATGCTTCCACAAGCCCAGGCTGAGCTTAAGTTTCTTGTAAAGTGGTACCTCGCAAGACGGATGCCTCACAAGACGAAAAACGCACAAGACGAAAGAGTTTTCCGTTTTTTGAGTCGTTCCGCAAGACGAATTTCCCTATGGGCTTGCTTTGCAAGACGAAACGTCTTGCGAGTTCTTGCGAGTTTGTTTCCTTTTTCTTAAAGCTGCTAAGCTGTTAATAGCCGCTAAGCCGTTAATAGCTGCTAAGCCGCTAATAGCCACTAAGCCGCTAATAGCCGTGCTTCGCAAGACGAAAAAACCGCAAGACGAAGAGACTCGCGGAATGGATTAATTTCATCTTGCGAGGCACCACTGTATTAATTTACATGGTCTTTAACAACTTGGGTCCAGGATACCTTAAGCACAGCCTAGTTCCTTATATCTCTGCCTGGCCACTGAGGCCTTCGAGGGAGCAACTGTGAGTTGTCCCCCAGGACTCCATCAAACATTTCATATTCACCAGGAGCTGTAGATTCAATTCTGTGGAAGTTCCTCCCAGCTGAGATTAGACAGGCCTCCTCCCTACTGAACTTCCAGAGCTTGCTGAAAAGTTGTTGCTGTTGTTGTTGTTGTTGTTGTTGTTGTTGTTTCAAGAAGCATTTTAAGCAAGCCTTTCTGAGTCTGTTGGGAATGTAACTGAGTATCATCTAGTTCAGCCCTCTGCAATGCAGGAATATGGAGCTGTTCCATACAGGGATTGGTGTTATCAGACCATGTTCTAACCAACTGAGCTATCTTTGGTTAACTTTAACTGATTTTACATTCTGTCCCTCTTACATCTCTTTTCGAATCATAGATTTGGAATGCAATGCAGGAATCAGAACTAATGTGCAATTCCTATTGCACACTGCTTAGAAACCGTGCTCTTAAGCAGCCTATATATTATTTTAAATACAGTGGTACCTTGGGTTACATACACTTCAGGTTACAGATGCTTCAGGTTACAGACTCCGCTAACCCAGAAATAGTACCTTGGGTTAAGAACTTTGCTTCAGGATGAGAACAGATATCGTGCTCTGGCAGCACGGCAGCAGCAGGAGGCCCCATTAACTAAAGTGGTGCTTCAGGTTAAGAACAGTTTCAGGTTAAGAACGGACCTCTGGAACGAATTAAGTACTTAACACGAGGTACCACTGTAAATAGATCGTCACACTTCCCCTCACCTCATTGTGGGAGGCAACTACAGGCAGATGTATATCTATTTTTAAAATATTTGTTTATATATTGCCCGCTCTTTTCTATAACGTCCCAGGGTGGGTTACAGCATTAAAAACAACATTAGAAACTATTTTAAAATTTTCTAATGCCATCACAACCCAGGTAATTGTGGCTCGGGGTGGCAGCAGGACTCAAAACATTTTGAGATGCTTCCTCTGGTTGTCCAGAATGTGTGGCTTCAGCTACCGACTTCCTCATAGGATTCCACCAAAACTCACCTAAGGTGAGTTTTTAAGATACACCAGAAGTTTCCTGCTTGGGAGAAATGTCCAAGGAATTTCAAGCAACGTGTGCTGACTGTCCTGTGCTGATGCAGCAGACCACCCACCAATAGCCAGGAATCCAGCCATCAGTAAAGGGCACTGGCAAGAACTGGTTTTGATGAAAAGGACAGTCCAGTATAATGTGTGCAAGCAGAAACAAAAAGCCAATGTACAGGTGAAACTCAAAAAATTAGAATATTGTGGAAAAGTTCATTTATTTCAGTAATTCAACTTAAAAGGTCTTTTCTGATGAGAGCAGCTTTTGCATCTCATTTGGAAACCAAGGACCCAGAGTCTGGAGCAAGAATGGGGAGGCACACAATGCTAGATGCTTGAAGTCCAATGTGAAGTTTCCACAGTCTGTGTTGATTTGGGGAGCCATGTCATCAGCTGGTGTTGGTCCACTGTGCTTCATTAAGTCCAGGGTCAATGCAGCCATCTACCAAGAGATTTTGGAGCACTTCATGCTTCCTTCCAAAGACGAGCTTTATGGGGATGCTGATTTCATTTTCCAGCAGGACTTTGGCACCTGCCCACACTGCCAAAAGTACCAAAACCTGGTTCAATGCCCATGGGATTACTGTGCTTGATTAGCCAGCAAACCCGCCTGACCTGAACCCCATAGAGAATCTATGGGGCATTGCCAAGAGAAAGATGAGAGACATGAGACCAAGCAATGCAGAAGAGCTTAAGGCTGCTATTGAAGCTTCCTGGTCTTCCATAACACCTCAGCAGTGCCACAGGCTGATAGCATCCATGCCACGCTGCATTGAGGCAGTAATTGATGCAAAAGGGGCCCAAACCAACTACTAAGTACATGTGCATGCTTCTCCTTCTCAGAGGTCCAATATTGCTCTATTTGCAGTCCTTGTTTTGCTGATTTCATTTAATATTCTAATTTTGTGAGATTGTTAATTTGGGGTTTTCATCAGCTGTACGCCATAAATATCACAATTATAACAAATAAAGGCTTGATATATCTCGCTTTGCATGTCATGAGTCTATCTCATATATTAGTTTTACCTTTTAAGTTGAATTACTGAAATAAATATTCTAATTTTTTGAGTTTCACCTGTAGGTCAGGAGAAGAAAGAGGGTCATATGTAAGGCTTGCAGGACCATGGACAGGTCAATGGATGCATGGCAGTTGCTCCAGTGGAGTCCCAGCGCTGAATGGTACTGTATACTGGAAGTGGGAGTTCTGTCAAGGGCCACTTTCTCTTGAGTGAATATGTCAGGGGCCACATGCTATAGTGGAAAGGGCAAGATCTGGGAGTGGGCAGGAACAACTATTTCTCTCTCTCTTTCTCCCTCTCCCTCTCCTCTCTCCTCTCTCCAAATCCAATGCCCTGCTACTGCCAGATCATTTCCCACCCAGAGCTAAAGCCCAAAGTGGAGAACAAGTGATCTGGAAGGGTGAGCCTCATTACATGACTGTGGTTGCTTCAGGTTTAAAGGCTCCCCAGCAGTCACTGGGATACTTCTTTCTATGTGATTCCACATTGAGAGGTGAATGTATGAGGTTCTAGAAAATTCAAGTTAATTTGTGATATTTATATAGTTAAATGATCTTATTGTGTTTTATGTAAACTGCTTAGGGATTTTGGAGTATATAAATGTAATAAATAAATTCAAAAATCTATGCTACAGATTTTTGTTTTAAAAAATGCACATTTGGTCATATCAATGGGAACTCCATGATATTTACAAAATTCCGGCTCCTATAATTGTAGTTTCTCACCTTCTGGTCTCTCATCTTTCTCAAAGAACAAAAACACTGCAGCTTTGCAGAAGGAAAGGGCCAGAAAGAGGAAATTGACAAGGAACTCAAAACTGAAGGAATTATTGACTGCAGATAAGTAATTCCAGGAATGTCAGGGACTCTTGGTCAAATTGTTTTGGGAGTGCTGTTCTGCGGTTTCGATTTCTTTCCCAATCAATCATCAAATCAAGTTCATTCTGAATGCACAGGGAGGAAAAACTTGAGTGAGAAAAGCAAGTCAGTCTTCATTGCCTGAAAGAGGTACTTGGTGCTGGGGGGCTGCTCCAGTGTGTCACACTTGATACAAATAGTTTAATAAGACCATTTGCAACTGTGTGCCAGGCATAGTGGCCTGGAGGCAGGTAAAATGCCAAGGAATTAACCTGTACTGAGAAGCCAGGCCAGAGCCTGCAGTTTTACTGAGAGTCATGACAATGGAGAGCTCCCTCTGCACCAAACTTCACCTTTAAGACTTCTGCCAGGCCCTGGAAATGTTGCTCCTATAGTGATCTGAAGATGTGTATGGATTAAAATATTCAGGAGCCAGCAGAGAAGTTAAAAGGAGTTGCATTCTATCACTCAAGCAAGTTTTCTGCTGGAAATGCAACCCGGCACAGCAGTAGAAGAGAACTCTATTGGTCTGCCAGTAATTTGTGGGTGGAATAATTTGTGTTTGATAAGGGAGACAGAGCTATATCCTCTGGATTCAAGGGTGGAGGCTTCACTGTCTGCAGGGGCTCTTTCTTTGTGGAAGCTTCTACCCTTTGGAAGCTGCCTCCATCATCGATGTCTTTGGAGCTCTCCTCGATGATGGATGGTCAGGGTTTCAGGCCAAGATAGATGGCTCTTCAAGTCACCTGATTCTCTTTGGATAGAAAGCTGCAGTTCTCTCTCCAACCCATCAACAGTCCTCTAGATATTGTCATAAAGAAGTGGAGGGGGACTTCCAGTCCATGGGCATAATAAGGTCCACCAGGCCTCTACGTTAAGCCTATGAAATAATTTCAGCCAAACCATGGCCATCTACCCTGCACCTGACATAATATATGGCATCAGGTGTGTGGCAGGTAGACTGAAAGGGGAGATTGGTTTCAAACTGGGTAGGCAAAAAAGGGCCACCTGACATTGTTGTGAAATTGACAGGTGAATATTCCAGTGTGGCGTTTGCCCTCCTAGGTGTGTGACATCATACTGGGTTCATAAGGAAAGGGTTAACTAATTGTAAAATGACTAACCAATGGGAACCCAAGGGGGCAGAGTTAACTGTGTATAAGGTTTAAGCACAGAGGGGTTTTTGGGAGAGTTAGAGTTAGGGTGGTGGAGAAGACAGTCTGGAGTTAGAAGAGACAGAGAAGATAAGTCTGTGGGCTGGTGTGAGAGAGTGAGAGAATTTGTTAAGAGGAGTCAGTCAAACAGTTGAGATAATCAGTCAAAAGGTATTAGGAAGGAATAGGCCAGTAAAGAAACTTAAGTTAAGATACTGACAGGAATATTATCTGAGAAACCATAAACTTGTTAATGTTTGTAAATAAACTTGTTTTTTTGGTTCACTTTTAACAACTGTCTGGACTCAGTGTTTTACCAGAGAGTAACGGGTTGGTGGCAGCAGGGAAACGAGCATAGTGGTGGCACAGGGATCAATAGACTGTTAAACATCTGGGGACCCTATGTGATTGCCACATCCAGCTTGGCTCATGGTGGGTGGGAGATATAAGCTGAACAGGTGAGTTCCTTTCCCCTGTCATAATGTTCCGGGATGCTATTTCTATCTGCTAATAAGCTGCTCTGGTGGTGAAGAGAGTAATGTCCCTAGTCCTCACTGCCTGAGTCTCTGGTTCAAGAGCCCAGTTCTGTACTGATATACTTAGATTTTGATATATTATTGGAAGTGGGGTTTGGCCTTCAAACAGAAAAGCAGTCTGATGTAATATTGCATAAGCAACTTGAAATATTTACTACTCCACATTCATGCAACATGATATAACTGGATACCATCGACACTTCAGAAATGTGGAAGAAAGAACAGTGATGAGCTGTTTTAATGAGATATAAGCTATCTCAGGTGTATCAGTGTCAACTACTTGCCTTGTCTCAAAAACTGACAGAGTTAGAGCCTTTAAAACATCATTAGTGGAGCGGGAAGGAGAAAGCAATGGAAAACTAATGGAACTGGAGGGAAATGCTCAGAAATCTCAGAGGTCTCAATGGAACTTAAAACAAAATGTGAACAAGGCAGAGGAGACAAAGCCTTCAGTAAAATTATATGTCTAAAGGGTTCAGATAATAATTTTTTAAAAACCTTGTTACAGTAAAGGAGGGGAGGAGCTGAACAAAAGTGGAAAGTTTGCCCACAGGCAAAAGTAAAGAATACATACAACCTGACACAGAAAAATGAACTACTTAAACAAGATGGGTGGATGGAGGGAGGGAGGGATGGATGGATGGACAGGCAAACACACACAGGGAGATCAAGAGAGCAGGGTGTGGTGCCCTCCAGATGTTGCTAAACGACAATTCCCATCCAGGCTAGTGGTCAAGTGTATTGGGAATTGCAGTTCTGCAACATATGGAAGGCACCACATTGGCTACCCCTGACATATACACAGGGGAGAATTCCCTTAGTAGAAACCCCAGAAGACCACTGCCCACCAGAAACCCCTGGATCAGAACACCATAGCTCAGTGCTGCCCCCATTACCTCAGCTCGTATCAGAGCCAAGGTCACTCCAACATTCCCAGAGACGATGCATTAGGAATAAGTCTTATCAGGTCTCAGAGAGCTCAAAAATCCTTCTGAAATAACATCTCTGCCTGGCTCCCTGTATTCAGCTTAGAGCTCCCCCGGCTCCCCATGATGGCCTTAGAGATGATTCTGCCTTTGCATGAATCCTTTCTCTTCTCCTCCAGCCCTGCCTATGTACTCAGTCTGAAACGGAAAAGGAAGACACAAGGTCCAAGGCATTGGTGCCATGGACAAAGTTGGAGACCAGCAAATGGAAAAAGAGGATCTAACCTTTATTTCTGAACAAATCTTGGAGTGGAGAGTGTCCTTGAGCTAAAATACTGCCTATGGGTTTCTAACGGACATCTGGTGGGCCACTGTGGCAGCAGCATGTCGGAGTAGATGAGCCTTTGGCCTAATCCAGCAGGCTCTTCCAATGTTGCTACCATCAACATTTGGTAACTAGGAACAACCTTGACGAGAACTTTTGAAAATCTATCTGGAAACCTTGTTGGTCTCTTACTTTTCAGCAACCTCTCATTTTATTTACAAACATTCATTTTATGCTGTAATCTGTTCATTTAGAAGCACAATAAATTATTGCAAACTTTTTGTTGGTTCGATTTATGACTCAGAGAGAGGCGGGAACAACTTGTTCACTGGATAATAGATATACAATCTGAACCTAAAAAGGGAAACTCAGTAACGCCCACTGGGTTCTTGCTCCAGCAGGGTGCAGACAAACATATTTTAAAGGGCAAGGTGGTTTATTTGAAAGACGTTTCTCTCCTGCTCTCTATAAATGTTTCTCTTCACTGACCCAGGAAGAGATCTGGAAATCCACAGTTTGGATTTTCAGCATGGACAGGAAGCTCCTCCAGATGTCCATTTTACTGTGCACTCATGATGATCTGTACTCATGTTGGTAATGGAGTGGCTATCTGTGATCCTGCTTCCAATACCATTTATGCCTGCAAAAGTTTTGGGGTGGAGATATTGCTGCCTTCCTAATTGGTGCGTGTCCCACAGTCTCCTGCTGAAATCCAGCAACTTTTTATGCCGCAAATGTTCTCCTATTTGTTTTTTTGTTTGTCCCACTTTTACTGTGTTGTAGTGCAAGAGCAACCTTTCAGTCTGCAATAACACAGCAGCACTGGGGAAGCATCACAGAACACCTCATAAAGCGAAATGATGTGTGGACAGTCCAGGAGAAATCCACCACTGATGCCCTTTTACTGCCTCAATTACATGTTGCAGAATATATCTGCAAAAGCAGAACAACACACCAGTCTGGAGCAGTCCAGAGTGAGGAAGTGAATGTCAAGGTTTGCTTGTCAAGGACTTTGGTCCAGTCACTGATTCTTAGCCTTAACCTGCCTCACAGGGTTGTTGTGGTGATTAACTAAGAAAGGGCAGAACCATTTGTGCCACCTTGAGCTCCTTGGAGATAAAGGTGGGATATAAATGCAATAAATACAATAAAATGAATAAAGGCTACAGTTTCAAAGCCTTCCTTCTAGTTGAGAGGGAGGGAGGGAGGGAGGGAGGGAGGGAGAAGTAATGGAGAAGCAGAAACCTAATGTATCATACCACACTAATGAGGAAGCAAACTCATAATCCATGGTGGAGGGTGGAGGAGTGAACCAGAAGGCATTGATAAGATATGGACTTTCCTTTGTTTTATATTATCCCACTGCAACCCATTACTGGGTCGTTAGCAGGCAAGTCGTATTTTTGTTACTAATATTTGGACTAATAAACCTGCTTAACGAAATGAAAAAGCATCAGCAAGAATCATTCGGAAGGTATCGTCCGCACAGATCTGGCAGCTTGTTTGGATAATAAACACTAGGACTGTGATGTGTGTGTCTGTGTGTGTCCCCCCCCTACTTAGAGCATCATTTCTTTTAAATGAGAGTTTACCCGCTGTACTTAAGCACCTGCAGTCTTCTTTCTTCTGTTGACTGTCACCCGCATACATCTGCTGTGCTGCGATACAGAATATCCCAAGTCATAAGATGCAAAGAACCTCAAGGGACAGGATGTCTGAAGTCATCAAGAACCCAAGTTCCCTGCTATTCAGATGTTTTTCCTTTCCCAAGTGATGCCTCCCTGGACTCAGCTGCAGTGATCACTCCCATTTCTGCAGGGTGTGGTAGGAACCCCTGTAAGACTTTGTGCTGCTTTTTTCAAAACCTGCACAGCTGCTCAGGATGCCAAGAGGCTATTAGGGAAGGGTATAGTTCAGGAATTTTTGCTGGGATCAAGATGTAACTTTGGAGATGCTTCCTTTTTGCTCTTATTGGTCTTATACTTGTGTGGCCTTATATTCTTAGACCTTATTATGTGGCACTGGTTTGATTTTATTGTTTGGCATGTTTTCATTTGTTTATGACTATTTAAGTTTGGTTATAGGGACATGGGTGGCGCTGTGGGTTAAACCACGGAGCCTAGGGTTTGCCAATCAGAAGGTCAGCGGTTCGAATCCCCGTGATGGGGTGAGCTCCCGTTGTTCGGTCCCTGCTCCTGCCAACCAGTGGGAAGGTAAACGGCGTTTCCGTGCACTGCTTTGATTTGTCAGAAGTGGCTTAGTCATGCTGGCCACATGACCCAGAAGCTGTACGCCGGCACCCTTGGCCAATAAAGCGAGATGAGCGCCGCAACCCCAGAGTCGGTCACGACTGGACCTAATGGTCAGGGGTCTCTTTACCTTTTTAAGTTTGATTATACTTTGCAAATGTTGGGGTGAATTGTGTACTTTTTTGATGTTCTAAGCCTCTTTGAACATGGTTTGAAAGGCGTATAAATAAATGATGGTGATGGGTGGAGGAGAACATCCCACTGCACAATCAGAAATGTTCAAGTTGCACTACTTTGAGGACAAGCCGTGGTAAGGAAACCAAGAAAATACCAGGTAACTCACACAAACAAGCCAAGCCATATTGAAAACCCTTTTAAAAATCCCTTCCAGTCATTAGTGGCAGAACTAAAGAGCAGCTTTTCCACCCACCATTCCAAATGTTAAAATGCTAATTACCCAGGGCTGAAAGGAAAGGAGAAGTCACATGATGGTTTTGTTTGAAAAAATTTATCTAGCTTCCATATATGTCCTTGGTGGGCTGCCTACCAGCCCCAGGCCCTGGACCTCAGGCCTGCTTTGCTGCTTTGTAGAATCAGCCATATAGGGATGGAAGGGGACACACCTCAATTCATCGCACTAGTCTTATTAGAATACTTTGCATTTCACTTCACTGTTTTGCCCATGCAGCTCCTCCAAAAAATAATGACAGGCCATTTCCCCCAACTAGAGAATGCTCTTAAAAGCCCCACCCACCCCACCGAAACTTCTGAAATTTCCTTAGAACTGCCATTCCTGCCCTCCAATTATTCCCCAAAGCTGCTTCTTCTTTGGCGATCACTTGTAGCCGAGTAAGATTGTCTTCCATAAACACGGTTTTAACATGAGTCCGTAAGTGACTGATGGAGGTCAATTCTGGATCCACATGTCCTTCCACAGTGGGGACATAGGTTTCTGGGTGGGAGTTGATCACGGTGTGGATTTGCCAAGCGTGCCTTCCTCCTAGCACGTTTCTCCCTTGCATCCTGAACCCCAAAGCATCCTTAACTGACTATTGATGCAGCTCCTGCGGCAGGCAGTTCCTCCTCCTCCTCCTCCTCCTCCTCCTCCTTCTTCTTCTTCTTCTTCTTCTTTTCTCTCTCTCTCTCTCTCTCTCTCTCTGCTACTCTGGCATCTGGAAAACTGTTCTGGATCTCATGGACTCTTGGAGAGATCACTTTGAACCTAGAACCTTCTGCATGCAACTCATGTGCTCAGGGCCAGCCCAAGACATTTTGACATCTGAGGTGTCGGGAACACTGTCTGGGTGGAAATCGCCAAAAAAAGCTCAACTGATTTTGTATCACTTTTTGAAATATGGCAACCCTAGCTATAGCTCTTCCCCACTATGGCCTCTTTGGGGAGCATAACCTTTATTAAAATCAGCCAAATAACAAACCCGGTTCTCTTACCTAACCCAACACTGTCTTTACTCAACATCTGAGACAATCAAATTAAGGATGGTATCTATAAAATAATAGTGTATTATTATTATCATCATCATCATCATCATTATCCTCCTCCTCCTCATCATCATCAACAACAACATGGATGTTGATTACTAGACATTAGAATCATTTGAAGGGTGAGTGATATGGCAAAATCTGGTTTTTAGCTGTCTTGGGAAAACTGTGTAAGGCACATTTATTCAAGAGGCAAATTGAAAAATTATCACTACTTGGCATGCCTTTATTGAGTTAGTTGCAAAATCAACAGCTCCCAAGAGGATTCCTGCATGCTGGGCTCTTGTGTGGAATCAATAGGCCAGTCAGCCAGTTTCTCCAGGCTCCAGACATTTTTGAAATGGGACTTTGAGCTTAATTATCTTGAATGCTCCTGTGAAGCAATAGATGGTGTTAAAAGGTGTTTATTTTCTGTATTTTACATGCATTTAAAAAAAAAATCATTTTGAATTTATTTCCCAAATGCTGTGTACACAAACCACTGTTTTCCAGCGCAGGTAAGCAATGCAATGGGAATACAGAGGTAAATGATACAGCCATGAAAACCCACCACTTATAAGTAGAAAAAAGCAACATCTCCCCTCCTAAAGATCACCTAAACAGAATCGGAGGCTGGAAAACACCCAGCCTATCATCAGATTTGAGAACACTCAGTTAGAATCCCTTTCTGGAATCTTTTACAGGTAAATGTTAGTCACAGTCCCATAGTTTAAGAAATACAGCTGTCTTTATACATAGATATGGTTTGGATGGCTGTAAAAAGAAGAAGAAGCTGTAATTCAGTTGTTAAAAACTGAAAATCAAAAAGAGAGAGATTGAGAGAACAAATATACCAAGGTGGGGATGGTTCAGACTGGCCAACAAAAGTGCAAAACACCCACATGATATTTCCAGATCAGCACAGCAGAAAGAGCAATTCACACATGAGCGATAAGGGGAAAGTTTTGCTTGTACAGTCATTCCCCTGGCTCAGTTCCAGAGATGCAAGTCCTTCTTTATATTCAGGTAACTTTACGCCTCCTCGGCACACACATAGATTATATCTTGTTCTTACCGGTATGGGACATTGACTTTGAGAATATCAAAACCACCTCTAAGCCTGCGGCGCTTCTTCTTCTTAAACAAAAAGGACAAAGATCGAGTGAAGTATGACAGAAAAGGAAGATATTTTCCTCCAACAAGACAGGGGAATTAGCTCCCTTAATAAACAGGCCAGCCAAGGAGAATATATAATAAGATACTTTTATATACTTTCTTGAAAGAGCTGGAGAGCTCCCGGGGAATGTGGCAGGGTACTTTGAGGAGGCAGGGAGGGGAAGAGGTGGGGAAAGACAAAAGAGGCTGGATCCTGCAGCGACCAGCGGAGAGGATGGAAGGCATTATTCAAGCACATTTAGGGCCAAACTGGTGGCAAGATTAGCAAGGCCAGATGGGAGAATCAGGTTGCTGGCTGATCAGTGCTCAAATTATAGGGGCAGGAGATAAGGGGTCCTTTCTGAAATCCTCAAGCCTCAAGCTCTGACTCCCCCTGACCTTAGCACATACACACACAGCTTTCTTAAGCCAATAAGGGGGCCAGGCATTTTCTGATAGGGATGAGAGAATCTGATGATTTTGGTTTATTTGCATTTCTCATTTTCCCAGTCAGTTTATGTTTTAATAGCCTCATGAAAATCCAGCAACACATTTTAGGGTGAATTTCTCTTAATATTCACATTTTCATATGGAATTTTTACTAACATAAACATTACTGCAAAGCAGTTTCCACAAATATGATTCCTTTTTGTTTGTATGTTATTTTCACTAATGCATGAATTTATATGCACACTTTACCCCAGTTTATGTATTTTTGTACAAATTACTTGTCTGGAGAAGCATTCATTTTGAAGGATGTCTTTCGTTTCATGTATTGTTCCAAAAATTGTGCATTATGTATGTTTGCCTATAAACGTATACTGAATTGGATTTCTCCCCATCCCTATCCAAAGAGTAATAGTATTAAACCGAGAATAGAGAAAGAAGATAAGAGAGGGAAGCTGTCATAGCAGGAAGAAGTGAATGTAAAAAGCACAGGGAATGAAGGACCAAAAAAACTGGGAGTCTGAGCTGGATTCATGGGGTGGGGGGGGGGAGTGATTAAAATGGTGTTCCATCCATTTCTGCCCTCACTTAATTGCACACAAACCAATACAATACCTTAATTCAGCTCCTAGCAGAAAAGGAAATAAAGGATCCAGACTTTGGCAGCACCAGATGGAAGGATCACACACAAATTCATGGTAGGATAAGGCTATTGTTGTGCATGATGCCCAAGTCCTTTGTAATTCTTGGGATCTTGGCTCTAGCAAGGGTTACAGTCTAGTGGAACATTTAGTTGTTGGAGTAGCCAGAATAGCTTCTTGGTGATTTAGTGGGCCTAAGCATTGCTATTAGTATAACAAAGGAAGTGGCTTTGTGTCAGGGAATATATGGGTGGGCTCCCCTCCCTTACATGGCTGGTAGTAAGAGGGACAAGAGCCAGAGTTGAGTGTGTGAGAGCTGGGTTAGAAGTCAGCAGAAGTGAGAGAATGAGAGCCATGCCTGATTTCTGCTGGAATCCAAGGTTGTGAGTATGGAAGCAATACCTTCTGGGGTGTTGATGTTGTGAGCCTCTCCATCATAGGCTCAGGTTGCATATATGTGTAAATAAACCATACATCATAACGACATCATGTCCTTCATTCCAAGGAAACCAAACCCTGGGTAAATGCCTGAAACCATTGGAATCTTGCACCACTACTCAGATGGCTGTGTGCTATCTCCAATGGGAGAGGCTTCCCATTATGGCATCTGGTTGACCAGTGTGAGAACAGGATGCTGGACTAGATGGGCTTTTTCTTGATCTAGTAGGCTCTTCTTAAAATTCTAAAGTTATTTTCTTTCTTAAAAAGAGAAGAAGAAGAAGAAGAAGAAGAAGAAGAAGAAGAAGAAGAAGAAGAAGAAGAAGAAGAAGAAGAAGAACCCCAAAGTGGTACGGACCCATCTACAACTTCCAGATCCTACACACTTTATTCTTCCCCATGGGTAGAGCAGGTCTAAGGATTTGGCTCTAAGAATCATTTTGCTTCCTCATCCGTCCCTTCTCCTCCTTCCTAACCATTTAATCTCATCTAGGCATACATCACTGGTCTTGACATGCCTAATGTCTCAATAAAGAAAAACATGAACTGCTGATGCTCCTATAAAGCTCTGCGATGACTGACAGCCTAATGGCCTCTTATTTCCACCACCACCCCCCTTCATCTTTCAGCTGCAGTTTGGAAAATGAAATAAATTTAGCTCCTTAAGCATCCCTGCTGCTCTGTTACGTATCATGTCTGTTTCTCCAAGGCTGCCAACCAAGAGCTTTAGGCAGAAGACAAGGGTACAGTTCAACGGAAGCTAACTATTCCCATTAAAAGTAATAGAATGGGGCTTAAGTTGCAATTTCATTAAGTCCTCCTGATTTTCATGAGACTTTTGCTGGAATGCGCCTAAAGGAAGAAATGGAACAGCTAGAACTGGCCTGCCTAGACTGCAGTCAAAGAATGGGGAATTTGTGGACTTCCAGATTGTTTTGAGCGCCAACTCCCAGATTTGTTTGAACTCCAACTCCAGCATGGTGGTTCATCAAGGATGGAGGGAGTTGTGGTCTGCAGGTATGGCTGCAAGTTCCCTATCACTGCTATAGTTCCTTAAACCAATCACAGGCCAGTAGTCAAGTGGGAGGATCTGACTGGTACTTGATCATCCTCCCCCTTTTCGTGCACCCAGAAGGTTTACAGATGCACTGGCCAGGAGCCATAGCTTCTTGCTTTCAGCTTAGTGGGACCCAGGTTTTCCAAGATGTAGCTAGAACTGTTGGCTGTTTCTCCAAGATTCATCTATGGCCATGTTGATATTTCCTAGCACACCTTTAGGGTGTCTGGAGGACACAATGAAACTTCCTAGGCAGCTACTGCTTAGTCATTTATGTTGTCAAACTGAGGGACTAATAGTCCTGGTCTATTAATGACTAATGGCTGTTGGTCTACAACTCCCATCATCTCACCATTCATCATCCTGGCTGGAGCTGATAGAGCTGGTGTCCAACACCTGGAGGACCACAGGTTCCTCATCCCTGATTTAAGGTGCTATTGATTTTAATTACTAACAACCTTACAACTCTTAAGCTTGGTGGAACAGAAGTTTCCAAGATTCAGCTAGAACCATTGATGCTTCCTAAAACATTTTCCTAAGACTCAGCTAGAGCCACATTGGAGTTTCCTACCACACCTTTAGGGTAGCTCATGAGTAGGCAAACTAAGGACCGGGGACTGCATCTGGCCCAATCGCCTTCTAAATCTGGCCCACAGACGGTCCAGGAATCAGCTTGTTTTTACATGAGTAGAATGTGTCCTTTTATTTAAAATGCATCTCTGGGTTATTTGTGGCGCCTGCCTGGTGTTTTTACATGAGTAGAATGTGTGCTTTTATTTAAAATGGATCTCTGGGTTATTTGTGGGGCATAGGAATTCGTTCATTTCCCCCCAAAAAATATAATCCGGCCCCCCACAAGGTCTAAGGGACAGTGGACTGGCTCCCCCTGATGAAAAGGTTTGCTGACCCCTGGGGGCAGAACAAAAACCTCCTGGGTAACTACTACGTAGTCATTTATATTGTAAAACTGCATCCTTATTGTTGTTGCTGTTTACATTTTTCAGTCTTTTTATATAAAAAATAGGTCTCAAAGTGTCATAGGAAGATAAGATACAAGCAGATAACATGAATTAAAAACCCAAACATTTTAACCCCCTGCACTGCAAAAGGCTGGGCTAGATGACTCTTGGGATCTCTTCCAACTCTACAGTTCTTTGATTCTATTATTCTAAAGCAAAGGACAATGCAAAATTCCTAAAATGCTTGTGCAGCAGCACAGTAAGAAGGATAATTCCTACTCATCCTGGTATAGCCATCCTGGGAATGGATCACTTTTCGAAATGCAGTGAGGAGTTGTGTCACCATCATCATCATCTTTATACTTTCCCTGTTGTGCTAACTGAACCACATCCAAACCCCACCTGCATTCTGGAGTGATGTTCCCCCAAGAGGACTGCACCCCATACCTTTACCCCCTGAATGTTAATGCTATATCCTGGGAGAGCTCTCGCCTCACAATCCTTAATGAAGATCCATCTTCTCTTCTACAGTCTGCCTAGCAGTCCCTACTACTCTGTATAAATGGTGGTATGGGAAGCTCTCCTAGGGGTATAAAACCTGTGAGTTAAAACATTGTGAGAGCAAAGCAATTGCAAGCAGATCGTTTATTTGGCGCAGGAAGAGGGATGGCTCAGCAAGGCGCAAGCTCTCACCTTGGGGCCTCCAGGTGCTGTCAGCATGCCAGGGAATGATCTGAGGCTTTGCACTGTGACACCTCCCTTCTCAGTTTTAATTTGGGTGTAAAGGCGAGAATCACAGGAACAGGAAACTATTTTTTTTATAAAAAAAACACAAAACCATGGGGGATGAACAGGTCAGGAGAGAGAGAGAGAGAGAGAGAGAGAGAGAGAGAGAGAGAGAGAGAGAGAGGAGGAATGAAGTCAGTCACTTGTGTCATCCTCCCTCCTCAATTTCATGCTTCTGATGCTCTGTTCTGATTTCTCCCTCTTTCTTTCCTTCCCATCTTCACTTTCATGCATTTTTTCTTCACTGGAATCAAGTAATGACCACACATTTCCTCAGCAAATGTACCTGTGCAGGGAAGATAGGATAGGCTACAACTCCCTAGAGTGTGCTGCACACATCCAAAGCAAACCACACACCTGTGCTATCATCATACATGCCAATCTACATATGGGTTGTAGGCTATTTTTACAAAGAGGCACCTTCTGTTTGGGAACTTTGTAATGTGTAGGATACCCTTAAGGGGCATTGCTCCAAGCTATTGGGGTTGTAATGATCTGTGTATTTCCCCCGCCCCCGAACTGTGTTCAATTGCCTCTCTAAATTTTCCATCCTGCAGCCAGACCTGAAATAGTCAAATATTGGAAGTCTTCATCGGATTCGTCTAGGGATGGCTGGTTTGAGAGGATGTGGGGCACTGGCTTGTCTGTGTATTTAACCCATCAAAGGGGGGTTCTAAGAGGGGTTACAAAACAAGACCATGTATGGGCACCACCATTTGTATGCTTTATCAATTAAAATAGCAAACTGCATAGGTCCCTAATATCACATGCTTCTTTATGGTGGAGCTATCCTATGGCTATGTGGCTTCCCTTTGCAGAATCTATTTTATTATGGTGTCTGCAAAAGTGTAATGAACCTTCTGGGCTTTTTAAAATTCTGATATGAAGTTCTCCACATAGTAGTTGTCTCATTTCTTAATTGTTTGTCTTTTTTGTATGTCGTTGTTTTCGAAAACTCAACATAGGGGGAAAAAACCTATCCTGTTAGTGAGCAAAGAAATTGGGATGGGGGCGGGGGAAGAGAATTTAACTGAATTTCTCCAGAGGGAGGATCAATTACCCAACAGTTTCCCACCATTAACAGTGAGAGTAGTCCAGCCTCTCTGTTTTTGCTTAACTGTTTGCGTGTGTTTACACTGCTAACAGCAACAGCAAGCATCTTTCCAACTGGGCCACCCTTTAACATCCTCCATGATGCCCCAGAGCTAGAATCTTTTCAGGAATTCCTTCACCATTTCTTTCTTGTGTGGAGAGGAATGGTGGCCATCAGAAATACTAGCCAATATTCAGAGAATGAAATGAGATGAGCGCCACACCCCATTGTTTTATTTGACTGGACTTAACTGTGCAGGGGTCCTTTGCCTTTTTTTTTTTTTTACCATAGGCTCTCTTCCTCTCTGTGGAAGACAGGAGTGCCTGGCGTGCTCTGGTCCATGGAGTCACGAAGAGTCGGAGACGACTAAACGACTAAACAACAACTCTGCCATTCTTGTTTAGCTTCAATGGATGTTCCCATGCCTTGTGACATACTACACATACAGACATATGCAGGGCTACTTTCTATTTCAAAGTACAATTAAACAATTATACTTAACATACCTCTTTCTCTCTGTGTAGATAGATATAGATTTTTCATTATTATCTATTTCCTGTATTTACATATCTCTTTTCACCAAAAATGGTCACAAAAGAATCAATACAACAACTCATCAGCATATATCACAAACAAAAACAATAGATAAGAACATAGGGTTGTTTTCAGTGCTAGTCCTGCTCAGAGTAGACCCACTGAAAATCATGTCTAATGGCTTTGGTTCATTAATTTCAATAGGTCTACTTTGAGTGGAAATTAGTTGGCTACATCCCAAGGGTTCTGTTAAAAGGCATAAAACAACTTACTTAAATGCCTACTGGAACAGAAATGTATTCATTAAGTACCTGAATTTCATATGGAAATTGAAAACTAGATAACAAAAATGGATTCTAGGAGCCCTAACTATGGCCAAAGACTGGTATTCATGAACTGGAAGAATAGGGTCCCCTTTAATCAATGGATCGATGGCTTGACAACACTTGAAACATATGAATGGATTGCTTATAGATTCAGACTTTGTTTGGATAAATATATTGATATTTGGAATGACTTTTTTTTACAGAATATAGTAGCTTATTAATAATCATGTATTAAGGTAGGGACACAGGTGGCACTGTGGGTTAAACCACAGAGCCTAGGACTTGCCGATCAGAAGGTCGGCGATTCGAATCCCCATGACGGGGTGAGCTCCCATTGCCCGGTCCCAGCTCCTGCCAACCTAGCAGTTCGAAAGCACGTCAAAGTGCAAGTAGATAAATAGGTACCACTCCAGCGGGAAGGTAAACGGCGTTTCCGTGCACTGCTCTGGTTCGCCAGAAGCGGCTTAGTCATGCTGGCCACATGACCCGGAAGCTGTACGCCGGCTCCCTCGGCCAATAAGGCGAGATGAGCGCCGCAACCCCAGAGTCGGTCACTACTGGACCTAATGGTCAGGGGTCCCTTTACATTTACATTTATGTATTAAGGTAAAGGTATAGGTAAATGACCCCTGAATGGCATGACTAAACCACTTCTGGTGCAATGGAGCACCATCACAGAAACCAGAGCGCACAAAAACATCCTTTACCTTCCCGCTGCAGCGGTACCTATTTATCTGCTTGCACTGGTGTGCTTTCGAACTGCTTGGTTGTCAGGAGCTGGGACAGAGCAATGGAAGCTCATGCTGTCATGGGAATTCGAACTGCTGATCTTCTGATCAGCAAGCCCAAGGGCCTCAGTGCTTTAGATCACAGAACCACCCACATCCCTAACAGATTAAGGATCTGTTAGAGAGCCTTACTGTTAATGATTAATTGAGACTGTATCTCTGCTGGCTCTGTCACAAGATGTTACATTAGATCGCATGGAAAGGGATATAATTGTAGGCCTATGCATATGTTAATCTGTAGGTCTCCATTTTGGGTGTCTTTGTCTTTGTTCTGGAGCCAATGAAGATAATTCTCTTAGCCTCAGGCTAATGGAAGTTCTTTGGGAGATAGACAGAGCTTTGTCTTTTGCTCTAGATGGAAGATATTCATAATTCTAATATATTTTACCTGTGCTGGAATCAGCATATGATATTATGCATCTATCTGAATGTAACTTTATTTAGTTTGTTTTGGGGTTAAGTTCTGAAGTAAAACTTCTGAACCAAATTTTTGGACCGGACAATTTTTATTTCAAGAAGAGTCAGTTTTTATTAATCCTACTGCTTCCATATGCACAATATTAATAACCTCAATAAGCTCAACCACCAATGCTGAGTCGTAACTCTGGCTATGTTCTAAACTTTTCTGGACTTCCCTTCCATCACAAATTAAGAAATGAGTAGGAAATGAATCCTAGTGTATTTTTGTGACAAATTAGAGCTATATGCAGATAACATCTCAGAATTCTTTACCCTATTTGTGTGGGGGGGGGAGAGAATTGTGTGTGGGATGATGACATTCCATTGACTTTTATTGGAGAAATTCTCAGTTAACTGGGGCTGGGAATCATCACTAGCAGAAGCAGTAGCATAGCAATTTGTCTTTCCCCCCTAAGGCAGTGATGGCCAAACTTGGCCCTCCAGCTGATTTGGGACTACAGCTTCCATCATACCTAGCTAAGAGGACCAGTGGTCAGGGATGATGGGAATTGTACTCCCAAAACAGCTGGAGGGCCAAGTTTGGCTATCACTGCCCTAAGGTCTTGGGGGGGGGGACTTCCACTACAAGTTGAAGCAGAAGAAGCTTTTTCCAGGGGTGGGGGGTGAGAAAAAGAAAAGGAAAATCTCAGAAACTTTTTCGGGGGGGGGGCAGAATTCTTTTGAGAAATGTCAGGTTTGTTCTGCTGAAAACTCAGGCCTAGAACTCTAAAACTGCTAAAGTGTTTTTTGTTTTGTTTTTAAGATGCCCTTTCCAACCAGCAAATAAGTTTGAAAGGGCTGGATTTCATGTTTTGGATTCCTGCTAACCTCACATCTGTCTGTTACTCTGAAAATTAACCGCAGGGGCTTCTGGCTTTCATTCTCGGTAAGCGTTACCACATCAGCATTTCAAAAATATGGGACTTGTGGTGTCTGGATGAAAAGCATCCACTGTGGTCTATGGGATCATGATTTTGTGGAATATGGGCCAACCTTTTTTGAGGGAAGAGGACTAATGAAGGAATCTGGCAGCCATGGTGTTGGCTCAAAGAGATGCATCTGGCAAGAGTACATTAAGTAGATTCTACAGAGAGTTCCTCCCAACAAGTATTCGAGGATTTAATAATTACATTGGCAAGCTACACCCGCACAGCACACACCCCTGCAGATGCTTAGAATGGTTTTGCTGCTCTGGGAGGGGGATCCTTCTGAGGCTCCTCCAATGAGAGGATGCATGAAGAATGGGGAAAGATTGTGAATGGCAGGGGAGGGCAGTTAGGGTGCCCATCAGAAGTGCTTCTGGCAGACTCAAGCTCATCAGCATGTAAACAAACTCATTCCTTATCTAGGCTGCCAGGATAGAAGCATACACCTGAACTGGACAGCTGACTGCTGAAGCAATTGCTAAGGACACAATGAGTACTTTTCGTGGAGGGCAAGGTTATTAATGGCTACTAGCCATGATGGCTAGATTCTCCTACCATCAGAGACTGTATTCCCAGTTATTGGGAATCACAAAAGAGGGAGAATGTTGTTGCTACTCTATGGTAATTTGTATTTGTCTGCAACTTTTGGACTAAGTTGTATCCATTCTTCACAAGGTTGGCATCTCTCTCTCTGACAGTATGGATTCTCTTACGGATTTGAACACCTTTTTAGTGATATATCGGATTGTGGTTTCTTTCTATGTTAAATTGTAACTAGATTTGAACACTGCACTGACTCTCATAAGATCATATGAACATAAGTTGGGAAGCCAAGGGCCCATCCAGTCCATCATCCTGTTCTTAGAGTGGCCATCCAGATGCAACAGCACTCTTCCAACTTGTGTTTCCCTGCGACTGGGATTCTGAGCCATATGGCCCCTGCCAGTGGACAGCGAACTGCAGCTCTGCAAATGCCGCAGTAGCATGAATCTTCATTTTCCTTTTCTACACATTGTACTTTAAAGCAGTTCAGCTGGAGAAGCGATGTACTGTATTAGTATTGATGTGCATTTTACAACTAGAACGGACCTGTCTGGGTTGAAACGCATCAGCTTTTTATAAGCATATGTTTCATTGTTCATACTGTTAGGCGTATTATCTTTATATCCTGCCTGTAGACCAATGCTAGGCACTTCAAGAGCAGTTTGTACATTTGCTATATCTATCTTAGATATAACTTTGTGGTTTACAATTTGTTTTCTTAATTTCCGTCTTGCATTTCAGTTAAAGTTATTTCCCTTTGCGTAACGGCATCCAGCCTTGTATCAAGTCTGTGCAAACCCCAAGGTAGCTACACCCAGAACAGGCTTTCCTTGGTTTTGCCAAGCAAAATTACACCACTTCACAGAGGATAAGTGATAGTTAATAACACTCTCAACTATAAAAGTGCCCCCTAGATACACACAATGTATCCTCGTAACTGGCATCTGGTTATGTTCACGTCATTCACACAGCAGAGAGAAAGAAAGAGTAGGGAGGGAGAATGATATTTCGTTCTGTATAATGTTCAACAAAACCTTACTGGATAGCTGGCACAGTGCATCAAAGGGATATATTACCAGGCTATTAAATGAGTCACACCAGCCCTATCCAATGCCTGTGTGATGCCATCAGAGATCAACACACACCCCTAGCCCAAATAATTGATAAAACAAATTAAGGAAACAAAATAAAACAATAACAATGGCTCAGATTCTTCCACCTGCCTCTCTAAAATCTGTGTGGTTGGATATGATTCCCAAGCATTATTTGTTGCTGTTTGGAAACCAGAGATGCCAAGACAAAAACAGTACACAAAGCTATTGGTTTTTATTGTGAATATGTAACTTAATTTCCTACTCACTTGTTTTCATTGCAACAAGACAATTTTGGGGCAGACACCGACAAAAGAGTTATTCCTCTTTAAACTGGAATCGTCAGAAAGCAATTTTAATGGATGATTCCTTCCAACTGAAGACGGCCTTCTAATGGTACTTCAAACAGAGGACTGCCCACTGCAAAGTAGGACACATGGCCACCCTGTTCCTTATGAATGGCTTTAGAGGTTCATTACTTTAAAAAAATTAAAGGTTTTATTAATGCAAAATCAATATTATAAACAAATGGGAGAGACATAATCAAAGTTACAGCTTTGGATTCAGCCCAGAGCAATTATGCCTCTCTGTGTCCAGCTTCCAGTCTGTTTCAAGCTCAGTCCACCCATTCAGGCTATTGATCTGCTACTTAGCAGCTATGTAAGAGGGGTGGGGAAAAGACCCAACACATACAGGACCCTCAAAACTAGAAGAGAGTCGGGGCATCACCCAGACCTTCCCTCAAACTGGTAACAATATGTTGACAGCTCCCCTAATCCATAAGGAGGCTGAGGCAGCCACATTCTGCACTAACTTTAGAGCCACCTCACCTCTAAAATGCCCCTCCCTTTACCCTAGCCCTGCTTAATTGCCAGATAATTGCCTAGCAGCTAACATGGTGAGACCCTATGAAGTTTTTCCAATCATTCTGGCTTCATCTTTGCTCAGTGCCTCCACCTCCCTGAAGGAATTAAATGTGGTCAGACACTCAGAAAAGAAAGAAAAAAGTCAATATGTGGGATGACTTGACTTTGTGGGTAGTGCTCAGGAATCTGAGATGGAAGGAGGAAAAGGCCGGGGGAAGAAGCTATCTAAGGCCAGCCAAATTCAAACGATGTCACCATGGTTGAGAAAGGAAGTGAGAGACTCTCAAAGGAGAAGGGTTATGCTGATAATCATTGAAGCTTTTAAAATCAGGACGCAGAATGGGACTGTGGGGAGAAGAAGGAGGAACAATGAGGGGAGCAGGAACAGAGTCAAAGAGAAGGATGCTCTTGGGTACCACTTGCCAAGAAGCTATGATGTAATTAAGAGGGAAATCTTCTCTGTGAGTTGCAGATTACTTTTCCTTACCTTGCTTCAAGGTCCAGAATCAGGTATTGGTCATACTGATAATAATGCCACTTGTAGGATTTATATAATGCTTTTGAATGTTCTAAGTGCTGCAACATATGCATTATTTACGCAACCATCTTGGATTCTGTGGCTGCACTTACCAATGTCTCCCCTACTGTTGCTGTGATGAAAGTAGCAGGAGCAAGAGAAAGCTCCCTTGTTTCTTTCTTCCTTCTCCCTGTTTCCTTCTTTGGCAAGTGAGTCCCTGCTACAGTGGAGACCCTGGAGCCAGGCACCATGGGAATTTGGCTTTCCCAAGGCACCTTTTGAAAATCAAGGGCTCTGGGAAAATTACATGTGTGGATGTTGGAGCTCTCCAGAGAGCTTTGGTGGTGGTGGAGCGGTGGCCACAATCCCTCCCTCATATTAGAACAAGCACTATGAATCACCAAGATTTGCATTCTGAACCAGGGAGCTATTATCTCTGGTGGCATTGCTGTCAAGTGGAAATAAGCTAATGGTTTGGCTAGTACAATTTGTGGACTTATTTTCAGCACCAGAGGAAGTCATCCATGCAGGTCAGGTTCTGGAATGCACAGGCCAGTGGGGGTCTCAGATTGCGTATAAATAATTCAGCCACTGTGTTTATTCATCTACACAATTGCAGAAAAAACTTTGGATCCTGCCAATATGCTTGAACTGAACACTCACTCCTGAAGTGCTTTTCTTTTTCGCAGAAGCTGCCAACAAATGTATTGCTGGTTTTGTTTACTTTGAGAAGTTTGAGGAAGGCCAGGCTTTGATGGTGAACTCTGGACCCCACCAATCTTGAAAAATCACACCCACTATTCCAAATCCTTAGAAAACTATTAGCAAATTATGTTTGTTTTGCCATTTGAAAGGAGAAATGTGAAGGGATAAAGTACTATTAACAGAGGGGGTGGTTCCAGAGCACCTGCTTATTGTTCATTCCTCCAGATTTTCTTTGCAGGGAGATCAGAGGATGTTGGCTACTGAATGAACATTCATTCCAATTTGTTTGTGGGGAGGTTAGATGATGGTGCATCAAAGGAAGCGCTATCTTATACTTTCCACTGTATCTCCCCATCATGGCCAAAGTCTCATATTTTGGGGAAACAGGTTTGTTGCAAAGCCCTCCCAATCATCTGTGTTTGCAAGACCTGAATTGGGTGGCATGTGATTTAATCCCACCCCAAAATAGTGATAGTCTGGAAGCACTCAAATTCTGTCCTCGTTATAATGATTTTGTGTGGCTCAAGACAGATATGTGAATAAGTGGTGGCTGAGGTTGCATTAAAGTATCAGCTTGAAACAGATGTGCTCCGTGTGCTCCTGCTGCCAGTCTGGAAGATCTAAGTCCACCAACCAGACCTCTCAGGATCAGCGTTGAATTTTTGGGGAAGATAATGAAATCAAAACTGGATCAGTTGTGGGTGACTGGTACTGCCAGCTGGTCATTTAACCCAGATCATGATGAATTAGGAGTGGCATGGAGACGTGGATAGAGAAAGGTTTTTCTGCCTCTCTCATAAGACTGGAACTTGTGGACAACCAATGAAGCTGAATGTTGGAAGATGGAGGTCAGAGAAAAGAAAGGACCTCTTCATGTAGCACATAGTTAAACTATGAAACTTGCTCCACAGGAGGCAGTGATGGCCACTAAACTAAATGGCTTTCAAAGAGAATTAAACAAATTCATGGAGGAGAGAGCTGTTGGTCATTATGTTGGTCATTCCACAGTTGGTGGAAACCACACAAGGGGAGAGTGCTATTGCACTCAAACTCTGCTTGTGAGTTCCCTACAGGCCTTTGAGTAGCCACTTTGAGAGCAGGATGCTGGCCTAGATGGGCCATTGGTCTGATCCAGCAGGCTCTCCTTATGTTCTTGGAGTGGGATGTCAATTGTAGCCCGCAAGCACACTTTTCTGGAAATAATTGGAATATTAGAGGATGGGATCATATTTGATTTTCAGAAATGAGCACTTCTGTAATAATGTTCTACATCCCTTTTCCTATTAAAAAGAGGGATTATTAAAAGAGAAAGACAAATAATTAATATGCCACTCCATCCCAAGGGGTCAGAATAGTGTGTAGTAGTTCTTTCTAAATGTTACTAGATCTCTCTCCAAGGAACAGGTAATCTAAGGGGATCAAACATTTTAGGGGATAAAAGAGGCCAAATGAGACATAGATGACATTGTAAACATAAAAAGTATTTTAAAAAGTACAAAGCAAAGACTATTAACAGTTATACCACACCGTAACCAACCAAAACACATTGCTTTCTGCAGGCAGAAATCTGTTAAGCTGCTAATCGTTTTAGAGAGGGGCTGCAGAGTGGAGTCAGCTAGGTGGAGAACACAGCTCAATTTTACATTTGTTTCCAATGATGTCTCTAGAGCTGTCATGCCCAGAAGCCATATGCAGCCCCGAAACTAATAATAATAATAATAATAATAATAATAATAATAATAATTTATTTATACCCTGCCCATCTAGCTGGGCTTCCCCAGCCACCCTGGGCAGCTTCCAACAAAATATTAAAATGCTGTAATACATCAAACATTAAAAGCTTCCCTAAACAGGGCTGCCTTCAGATGCCTATCTCGCCCTCACCCCAGGCCACTCCCCTCACTGGCCATGTTTTGCACCCCATTGGTTTTTCCTCTGGCTTGAATGTCTCTTTGAACTCTGACAATGCATCTTACTTGTCTGGATGGAGGATAGAGAGGGGATGTGATTGTATGTGGAAACTAGGCTACTGTGCAATGGTGAAATTTGCATCAATTGCTATGTCCACTTTTCTCTCTGTCACTGGCCTTTGCAATGGTGCCCAGAAGTGCCTGATTAGTCACTGGTTAGATTTTTTCCCTCCCACTCTGAACTGACCCTCATTTTGAGCGGCTGTCACCTTTCTCTCTGTGAAAGCTTGGGAAAGGGCCCCCCTTAGGGGTCTGGGGGGGAGATTGGCTCAAGGCACCCCCTAAGCTTGGGTAGGGCCCCTGCGTTGCTGGAATCTCTATCCCCAGTTGCCCATTGAGACCCTGAACACACTGCTTGCACCATGCCAGGGTTCAACACTGGACAATTCCCATGGTGGTGGTAGGGTGGAGATTGGGCACTTCATAACCCCAAGCAAAGGGCTATGGAATTGGCAAGGCCTGAATGGGAGAAAGAATCAGTCATCACCCAATTGCCATGTTAACCCAGCCTGCCTTCTTTTCAACCAACAAAGTTGTGATCTGATTTCACCCAACACTGGCTTCCAGTTTGAATTATTTCCACCGCATTCACACGCCACAGACATACACCTGCCTGGGCAACTATTGGTATACCAGAATGACCTGTGAAAAACAGAAAAGGGCAAGATTTGGAGGTGGGAATAGAATTACAGAATCCGTCCACCATGAGCCAGAAGAGAAGGTTATGTTTGTGTAAAAGGAGCACAGCCAAAATCAATGTCTTGGATCTTCAGCACTACAGAGTTGTGCTCATGGAGCATGGGTTTCTTTCCTCCTCCCTTCTCACTGCGGTTCCTCACAGACTCCTGAATGGTGTCATATGTCAGCAGATATCAGGGACCTCCAGGCATTGTGCAAGCTGGTGCTGGGACTCCAGTGTACCTGAGCCAAGGTGTTCGCAGAAAAGTGTACGTCTTAGAATATTAAATAAGTTGGTGTTTCCATTTCCCTTTACTATGAAGAAATATTAAAATCTCTGTGAACCATCTTGTGAAGTTTCTTTGGATTTTGACCCAAGTTAGCTGGATGCTCTATATTTTGCAATTGTGTCTTGTTTGGAATTGTTATTATTGTTTCAAAAACCATGCCATCTGTACAAATTTAGAAACTGCCTGCAGTTCCTATAGTTTCCATGATCCATATTGCAATATTTCCCCCCTCTTTTATGGCAGCATTTAATAGGAGTAGGTCACCTGCTTTCTACAGGTCTCCACTGTCTGGTGGAGAAGAACAGTTCCGCTTTGTCCCCAAAAGTTCTGGGAAGATGAAGCTATAACTGGGAATAGATGTTTGGCTTCTTAATATTCTTGCACTCTGATAAATCAATGGTGCTAAATGCAAGTGTGAAGAGGTGAACACCAGATTGACAGGACAAATGAAGCTCAGCCTAGTGGAGAGATTTCTCAAATGGTTTATTCCATTTGAGCTAACAGAGAACTCATCAACAAGGAATCAGCAACCGCCGATATTGTACTTAGAGCGGGGAAGCTCTCTCTGCCTGAATCCATCCAAGTTTATGCCTACTTTAAAGGGGCTCTTTTATTACAAAGTGTCATAGAATTGTACAGCTGGAAGGGATCCCAAGGGTCATCTAGTCCAACCTCCTGCAATGCAGGCATCACAGCTAAATAATCCTTGACAGATGGCCATCCAAACTCTATTTAAATCCCTACAATGGAGGAGAGTCCACCACCTTCCAAGCTAGTCTGTTCCACTGTGGAACTGCTCTTAACATGTGAAGGCAGTCCTGTATAGGGAAACTTTTTAAGGTTTAATGCTTTTATATATGCTGGAAGCCACCCAGAGCGGCTGGGGCAACCCAGTCAGATGGACAGGGTACAAATAAATTGCTGTTGTTGTTCTTGTTGCTGCAGCGGTAAATTGAATCCATTGGTTTGGGTCTCCAGAGCACCAGAAAACAAGCTTGCTCCATTTTCTATGTGACACCCCTTCAGATTTTTGAATATGGCTATCTTATCACCTCTACGTTTTCCCCTCTCCATTCTAAACATACTCAGCTCCCTCAAATGTTCCTCATAAGGCTTGGTTTCCACACACGTGATCCTACTGGTCACCCTCCTCTGCATACATTCCAGGTTTTCTATATCCTTCTTAAACTCTGGTGCCCAGAACTGGACACAGTACTGGAGGTGGGGCATAATAGAGTGGTACTATTACCTTCCTTCATCTGGACACTATACTTCTGTTGATGACATCTAGAATAACATTAGCACTTTTTGTTGTTGCTGCTGCTTCACACTCTTGTGTTTGTCACACTTAAGAGATCAGTCATGGCCATATGCACTCTGGAGAGAAATGATGATGCTAAATAATTAGGGATGATTTGGTGGGAAATTGTAAAGCACATTTTATTTTTCTTCAAAAAAGAAATCCAAAATCATTTAATTGTTTATTTTATTTTATTTTATTTACTTAGCAAAGTATGGATGCTGGATTTTAAAAACAAACAAACAGTTGGGTTTGCTGAATTGACATGAGAAGCAGGACTTTTTCGGTGGTGACACCCTACTTGATTTTAAATAAACTATTTAAAAAACCCTTATTCCAAGCTGTTTAAAAAAAGATGTAGTGCTCTGTATTTGTGTATTTTATTGATTTTGCCTTTCTGTGTTTCATTGTTCTAATGCAGTGATGGTGAACCTTTCAGAGACCGAGTGCCCAAACTGCAACCCAAAACCCACTTAATTATCACAAAGTGCCAGCATGGCAATTTAACCGGTATATCTCATTTTTTCTCTGTGTTACACGTTTCTTCTTTATGACTGTTGTTGTAATGAATAATCCTTCATAAAAGTTACTGCATTACATTCTTCATTAAATTATCTTTCCATTGATATATAATTTAATGGTGTAACACAGTACTTTTTTTCTTAAAAAATCTTTAGGGGTACTCTCATTTTGGCTCAAGAACATCACCACCGGGGGGGAATAAATACAGTTCAAATCTGAATAAATTTTTCTTGTTGGCTTCTGTGGGAAAGCCCAGTGAACATGTAAACCCAGCAACCCCTTCTTAGGTTGCTGTCTTTATATGCTTACTGACCTGGAAGTTAAGCCCTGCTGAATTCAAGGCGGCTTACTCCCGAGTAGGAAAAACAGACTGGCGGCAGGCCCTGGCTCATCAAAAGTCAATGCCTGCTCGACACACAATCTACGTGTCAAGGACAAGTGTGACTTTAAAGAGGAATGGGAACCTTTTACAAAGTACTTTAAAAAGCAACAAAATGCGTTGGACTCCTTGGCAGGCTTTGAATAAACATGCACAATTTATTTGTTAACATAATAGATGGAAAACTTAGAGATTTTTACGTTTTTATAACATGCAGATAACAATATATGCAAATAAATCAGAAAGAGGAACTGAGGAAAGTTGTAGGGGGGGTATGTGGGGGTGGGAGGGGGGAAATGGGGAAAAATACAATTGTTGAAATAATTTGTTATGTGAAAATAACCAATAATTATTTTTTTTTTTTTTAAAAAAGGCAATGCCTGCTCAGCCCCTCGCTTGCTTATCAGGCCCTGGTGCTGCAGGGCTTGGACGGCATACACAAGCCCTCTTCTCCTCCCCCCCCCCCCCAGCATGGAAGCTATGGCCCTGCTGGGGTGACGGTGCTCATGCCCACAGAGAAGGCTCTGAGTGTCCTCTCTGGCACGAGTGCCATAGGTTCGCCACCACTGTTCTAATGTATGAACCATCAACCTATTTAAGCCTGTGGACTCATGGGGAGCCACAATGTCTGTCCGTCTCTCCCCCCCCCCCATTTAACCTGGTTTAACAACTTCTCCCCTGGGCAACAGAAAGAAAGCATGACTCATTTCTGCTACTGGAACGGGGAGAAAACAGCTCAAATTGATGGAGCAAAGTAAAACAGGATATTGAACCAAGTCCTGTGCAGAACAGTTGAAAGAGCCTGGTATGTTTAGAGAAGGTTAAAGGGAGACGTGACTGCAGGTCTGCACATATCGGAAGGGCTGCCATTGAGACAATAGAGGAGGCTCTCTCTCTGCTGCTTTTGAGCAGGGGTAGGGAACCTCTGTCCTGCAGGCCAATGCTGACCTGTCAAAGGGTGCAAGGTGCCCATGGGGCAACTTTCCCTGAACTGCACTGACCCATTCATCAGCTATGCCACTGTTGTGACACTCTTTGATAGGCAGGAGGGTTGGGTTCAATACTGTGGTGGCTGCATGTGCCTGTTCCCAGGAGGGAACAGGGGCATGGAGACAAAGGGACAGGATTTAACTCCCTGCTCATCGGCTGAAATCCTGCTCAGTTTGGAAGGATTCCATTCAAAACCCTTCCTGAATTAATAAAAATGCATTTATAATTAAAGCAGCAACAACAACAAAGAATCCCCACTTTTGGATTCAAGAATGGTTTAGCATGGAAACTCTTGCTAAAACAAAAGAGGGGGAACTTCCATTTTAGCGGCACATTGTTCCTTGGGTTAGTTATTTATTTGTAAAAATGTGTATATTCCTCTATTTCATAGGAAAAAATATCAAAGTGGTTTACAACAGTACATAAAAACATACAGTAAAAACTGTATACTAAATATTAAAACCAGACCTCAACTATTGTGGAAAGATATATTCTTAATTGCCTGCATAGACCTGACAGAATAGAAAAGTTTTCAGCAAATGTTTAAAAGTCAGCACAGAAGGTGCCTGCTCAGTCACTATTGGCAGAGTATTCCACAGGATTGGGCCAATGGCACTAAAGGTTCAGTTTCTTGCTATATGTTGTATATTCATTTAACTGATGTGGTGGGGTGATATTCACCCCCAATCTCTGCAGTGCTCCCTTTCATCAAAAGTTGTTGTTGTGGTTGTTATATATTTTTGTAGCCTGCCTTTCCTCTGAGAACTAGGAATTAAGGTGGCTTACAAAAATTAAAACAACATGGATAAAACACAGAAGGCTAAAAACATGTAATAGAAAATAGTTTAAAAGTAGTTAATAATAATAGAATTAAAACAATACAAAGACAAATCTGTCTGTTAAAATACAGATAGACCCCCTTTCATTTATATGGATTGTTGCCTTGTTACATTCAGTCTGAGCCCACAAAGCTGCAGGGTTAGGACGAGGCCATATTCAAGAGTATCTCAAGGCCAGGACAGGACCTGAGGTCTTGCCCAAATTCCAGTTTCTGCAGAGTCTCTTCTCGATCAATTGCACAGACTGGCTATTTTTTTATTCCCTTTGTCAGCTTTGTCAATACAGCTATTATTAATGGATGTTTCTAAAGTAATACAGTGGTGGTTATGTCTTTTGCTTATGTTTTTCATTTTAAAAATCAATACAATTGTAAGCAAATGAATAAATAAAGGATGGAACCTTGCCAATACAGCCTGTTTTCACATGAACCCATTTAACCTCACTGGGCTCTTTCAAAATGTTTCAGTGTAGATACGGATAATACCAATTAGAACCCAATGTTTGCCAAGAACTCCACAAACATTAACTAATTGCTCATTGCATTGAACTGGCGGCATTTGGGTGGATTAACAGAAGGCTTGGCTCATGCTTCAAGGAGGTGGATAAATTCCTGTGCAAGTATTAAGAATTATCACTTGTGATCCCTCAGCCTTTCAGTTTACAATGGAATTATCACTGAGTTTTGACCCTTGGAACCTTTCACCAGAACAGCTGAGATACATAAAAACCAGGGAGAAGTATCTGTTATGGTCATCAGTGCAGGACTCTTATTAACTGCCCAGGGAAGCTTCCCCAGTATTTTGAATTCTAGAGAGGTTGCCAGGTTAGTTTGTTACAACACAAGGATGCACACACACTACACATTTAAAGAACATTTAATGCAAATGGCTTCCCCCAAATAATTCTGGGAACTGTATTTTTTATAAAAAAATGGCTTCCTATTAATTTTAATTATCTTTTAAATGCTTTTAATAACTTGTTCTTAATTTTACTTCCTCCCAAATGCCTAAGAGTTGAATCTAAATTACAATGGAGCTAGTCAATTCTCAGCACTTTAGAAGTTCCGCTGACTCTGGGTGGGAGAGTTGGTTTAATTTAATTTAAAATCATTTTAGGCCTCTTAATATTTAAACATATCTTAAGCACTATGCAGAAATACAATATAAGAATTTTTAAAAAAACCAGTATAATAAAGACAGGAATTCACAAATAATGGGGTCCAGTCTTATGGTCAGAAAAAGCCTGAGCAATAATGTATCTCTTTGCAAGATGTCTGAAGTGAATGGTGAATAGTGCTTTACATGTGGCAGAGAGGACATCGCCCAATGCAGGGGCAATGGTGAAAATGCCCATTTTCATGTCACCACCCTCTGATATTCTATAACATGCATTGCCATGAGTAAACATTTCTCAAAAGATCCATTAAACATGAGAATGTGTCCTAAATAGGGTTGAGAACCCGGGAACCCACCCTGAATCATCATGTTGACTTGAAACTCTGCCATTTATTTGTTTGTTTCTATCTCCTATGTCTCTGTTGTGTTGTGTTGTGTTGTGGTGCTGTTGCTGTTGCTAGCAGCAGGAGCAAGGCTGGGGTGCTTAACAGCTCTCTTAATGAAGTTTTGTCGGCTCTAACGAAGAGCTAGACAGAATATTGGCTTAGATGGATCATTGGACTGATCCACAATGGCAGATCTCTCTGTGCGATATATGCTACAATTCCTTCTGACTCTACAGGGTATCTATTTTCTAAAGGGAGACTCTCATTCTGTCAAGCGCATCCTCAAGGACAATGAGTGGGATTGCTAAGTTTGACAAAAAGCAGAGTGCCATGTTGTATTTTGTATAAGAGTGCTTGCCTGCCTCTCTCTCCCTAGATGTATCAATAGGACAGGCCCCTGCAGGAAGAGAGGAGGTGTTTTAGGTGAATCATTGTATTCTGAGAAACAATGCTTCAACGTCTTTCAGTGCTCAAGGCTCCAGTCACTGCTCTCTGCTAGAGCTGTCAGGCCTTTAACTTACGTCCCCATTGCTCTATGTTCTCCTCACTTCTCCTATAAAGATGCCTGATTGACAGGTCTGGAAAATGAAGTCCACTGTGCAGTCAGCAGACATGTATCAGCAATCAAGTGCAGCATTGTGCAAACATTCAGGGCCAGCCCATCCATTGAAGAAAGGCTCTATTTTTCTCCAAAATGCCTACAATGGAAAGGAGAGAGGATATAATTCATCAGAGAAGATGTGGCTTTCGTGAGAATTATACAGGGTAATAGGCAAACTCTTTTTTAAAAAATGCAAACCTTTTTCTCTCTGTTTTTACTGGATTTGGGGAAAGTGTCCTGGCAGGTCCATTTGGGAAGAGATCCCAGACAGTCTGGAAGCTAGACGGGTCTGAAACAAAGAGAAATGTGTATGTACATAGAGGCTTTCATGCCCCAACATGTAGCAACGATGCCTGATCTACATCTAATGCGAAGTTTGAACTAACTCCAGAGTATCCAGAAAATTTGCTTCAGTTTAATTTGTGGCAATAAGAGAAACCACATTTCGACAATTAATTTGAAATAGCATTAAGGGAATAAATGCTTATTGCCAGCACACCTAAGAAGACTTGAGACAAGATAGTTGGGCCAACTGGTTATATTTATTAAAATATAACAACCATAGGATCTGCAAATCAATATAATTGAACCACATTAACCGAACCAATGAGGTCTGAGCAGGTGAGGTGTATTAATGAAAGGATCGTAAACTCCCATCTCCTCAGCCAGCTACTATGACCACACAGTGATTCGCAAGGAAAATCCTGCCCCCCTTCATAGCATGCACCTTGGCCCATTGGCCAGTGTTCACCACACTGTGGCCCATTGGCCAATGTTCACCCCAATGTGTCTGCCAGGCCTAAACCCCACTCTGACTCAGATATTAATCAGATGTATTACAAAAGCTACTCACCCACCCAGGCAAAATACTAATCAACCAAATTGGGGGGGGGGGAGAGACACCACTCCAATCAATCAGACAGCACCCAGCAGTGCAAATTGGGTGAAAAAGAGGTGACACAAGCCAATTACTGTCACCCAAAATATTCCTCCTCAGGCCACCGAAAAGGGTGACTAGCTCACACTGCAAAAGGATGGGTGTCTCAAAGAGAAGAGGGGAGAATGCAGGGTAGAGCATGGGACAAAGGCCGGACATGGCTGTACCATTCTCCTCCCTGTGGGGAGACAATCTCTCCTCTTCTAGAGGGGAGCAGCATGTGGCAAAGGTGCCTGCCCAATACAAGGGTGAACTGGAACTCTATCACAGAGCATATAAGAACACAAGAGGAGCCCTTTAGGATCAGACCAAAAGCCTACCTATTGCAGTATCTCTTTTCCCACAGTGGCCAAGCAGATGCCCCCACAAACAGGGCAATAGATTCTACCACAGCTGTTCCCCAGCATTCAGAGGCAGATAGTGTCCATTTCTGGAAATAGCATATTGCCATCATGACTAGTAGTCATTGATAGTCTTATTTGTCGTAAATCTGTCCAATTCCACTTTAAAGTTCAAGTCTCTTGATACTTGAAGATTGGGGTGGAACATAATAGCAATTATCTCCCTGGCTGCTTCCTGATTTCTTCTCATCTGAATTTCTTCCTAGATTTACACATTCCAAGCTATCTGTCTTGCTTCCAAAATGTAACTGCTGCATTAGGAATACTTTGTCATTTCCCTTTTTTTTATTTCCAAATTTTCTACATAGTGTTGCAAATGTGGAGTTTTCAGCAGTTTTTATCTCCTTCTGTTTATTTATGCTCTCCTCACCATCACATTACTGAAGTGCACATTCACATGGCTGAAACTTTCAAAGCAGCTCGGGTTGATTTGTATGTGGGGTTTCATCGCAATTACTTTTGCATGATGTTTTACCAGCAAGCAGGAGCACAAGGGTGCATCAGTAAAACACAGCACAAAAGCAAACTTGATGAAATCTCAAGTACAAGCAAATCAAGCCTGCCTTTATGCATGACTTAATCAATGCATAAATGGCTATCAGCAACATAGAGGGGAGGGGAGAGATGCAAATGATCTACAGAAACAGAAACCAAAGGCAAACTTCTCATGCTCCAATTCCAGAGTTAATTATAGATACTTCCTTACTTAAAATTGGGATTAAGGAGCAGTGCATGGCAAGGCAAACAGAACACATGGAACAGGAAAACAGGATAAATCCACTCATCACTAATTGTCTCACAATGCTTTTCAATGAAGTTCACATCTCTGAATGCACAGAATCAATTGCATTAAGAAGTGGCATAGTGTGGATTGCCAGCACCCGGGGCTGTGCAGAGGGAGATGGGAGGAAGGGAAATGTATGGAATATGCATGCACATCCAACTGCCTAAGTGCATCCACGAAATCACAGTTGCAAAGAAAAGAAAAGAAGTCATTCCATTGTCTGGAGAAGTTTCTTCCTGGTTCACATAGAGAAGCAATTTTCAGTGGCACCCAATGACGGAAGTGCACAGTTGTATTAAAGCAGCACCAGGTGCTGAAACTTTGCACCCCTAAAATTTTTCTGCCTTGGGCAACTATCCCTGTACCCCCCCATGCCACGCACCTGGCGTTAAGTGATGTACATCCATGTGACAACCAACTCGACATCTGTACTTGCAACTGTGATATTTTCTAGTCTCACTTTTTATGCTTAATATCTCTTGACAAAGAAGTGTGCATCCCTGGATGGTGATTCTGACCCTCATGCTTCATTCTCTGATAATATAATGTCATAAGCTATCGTATCGGTGTGTGGCTGTCCTGTGTGGCAAACCCCTTAACTGCAGGAGGAAGCCTTTCAGCAAAAAGTACCTTCCTCCCTGGACTAACACCACCCACTCTGGCTAATTATGAGGGTTATTTATTTATTTATTTGTCCAATTTAGGACCCCCCCCCTTCCTCCCAAGAGGGAGCCCAAAATGGTTTACAACTTTTTTAAAAAGCAAAACAAAAACTAAATCTTAGAACACTTCATATCTGCATCGCAGCCAACTCATATAACTACAGCAGATAATGTGTACAGTCCAATCCATCAACAATAAATGCAAGCATCAAATAGATAACCAAGCAACAGATTTTAAAAAATGTTTAGAACATCTCCCTGCCATATTTCTATACAGATATAGCAGAGCAGCCACTGTTAAGAATGCAAGAAGAGCCTGCTAGATCAGGCCAAAGGCCCATCTAGTCCAGTATCCTGTCCTCTCATTGACCAACCAGGATCTGTGTGCAACAGAAGTCTCCCCCGCTGCAGTATCCCACAACTGGCTTTCAGAAGCATACTGCCTATGACTAAGATAGAGCTTGGCCATCCGCAGGAGTAGCCACTGATAGCTTGCTCCTCCATTAATTTAGCTAATCCTCTTTTAAAGTCATCCAAGTTGGCTATGCCTACTCATACCTTCGCCTAAGAAGGGACAGCAGTATTGAGTGCAGGAGCTTAAGATGTAAACTTATATGCACTTCCAAGAGCTTAACAATAGCCTGTGCATGCAATATCAGAAGCCCACCTTCTCTGACAGCTCCAGGGGTTCTCTGGATGGTCCTAACCCAGAGGACCCTTCAAAAGGATCCTCAGCATTGGTTTCAGGGCACCCTGCCTGCTGCTGAAGTGCTCAACCTGTGAGGTGTCTGGTTCATCCATGGATGTGCCTATTACCAGGTCAGTTATACACATGGCACTCTTTGGTCCTGACTCCTGGCTCATCCCATAGTTTCTGAATCCTTGCTCCCCTTAAGACTGTGTCCATGGCCCAGCCCTGGCAGCATTTTAAGAAAACACAGAATTTAGTGCTGGCATGAAACTTCATGTTGACATCGTGGTTTTGTTTAAGCAGAACTATTTCCATTTATGGTGGGCTATCAATCTCTCTGGAGAAGATGTAGCATGCTCTGCCTGACATGCTGTCTCTCAGCCAGGGGGTAACTTATAAGCCCTGTTGGGGGCAGTGGCTAACTGATGAACCCATCTGGCCATGGAAGCAAGAAAGGTGATTGATTCACTCTCCATTCTGATACTTAGATTTTTCGCCCTGCACAGAGCCACAAATTCTCATCCATCTCGTTCATCTCTCAGCCAAGTAAATATCATTAAATTGGCAAAGTGCAGGGTAGGATCATTTCCCCTCCCCTCTGTGTTATTTTTTAAAAGAGGCTTGCTCTCCATCCTCATTCCTTCATGCTGAAAAATCACATCTAAACACACTTGATGGAGATCTCACGGGAGAGGGAGATGCATTGGTTGTGCCCAACAAGACATCAGAATAAGATGGAACTTCTGCTTCCTGTCTCTTAAGAGCCACCCAAAGAGACTGGATGAATCTATCTCATAAATAAGGCAGAGACACTGTTCGTCATCAGCTGTAGTGTGTCCATTATTTACAGACTAATCACAAACTTGAAGTTTTGCCTTTGATGGTTGCATGTTGCCCTCTGGAAATCAATGTTGGGGCTAATCAATCTGCTGCTGGCTGGCATGGAATCCACAGTCAGGAGATGGCCAAGGGTGTAGAAATAACACAGATAAGGGGCCCTGTTCCCCTCCCAGAATGAACAACCATTGCTTCACCTTCTTTGGTAATGCTAGGAAATGTTTGCAAATGTTTGAGAGCTTAAATAAATTTGTGAGCCCACTGTTTCTGCATTTGCTTCTTTACATCTCAACAGTGGTTCATGGTGAAGGCTTCACTTACAAAGTCAAAAGTCTTGTGGCTCCATCCAGGTGAAGTCTGTATGAGAAAGGGTGTGGAGGTATCTTTAATAAACCCTCTCCAGTGGGAACTCTGGGGCTTGTCCCTCCACAAAAGAAATAGTGGTCTCCTAATAACTCGCAACATCCCGAACAAACTACAATTCTTTGGGGAAAGCCACACCTGTTTAACTCAGCATCATAGTGCTTTAGAGGTATGGTGTGATTGTGATGTAAGGAAAATGATGCCTCGCCAAAAACACCACAAGCCTTTTACTTCATTCTTACTGCAGTGAGTTCCACAAATTAACAATGCATTGCTTGAAAAAGTTCTCTTTAAAAATGTGTTTATTCAGCCTACTGCCAATCAACTTCACAAGGTGATTCCCAGTGTCTAGTACAATGGGAGGGAGAGGGAGAGAAAAAAATAATATTTTCTATCCACTTCCTCCCCACCAGGTGTAATGTGTTAGATCTCTATTGTTCTTACTCTCAGTTTCTTTTCTTTTCCTCCTCCCTAAACTGAAAAACCTCCAACACTTTAGCTTTCCTTTGTCTTAAGCTTTAAAGAAAGTTTTATTCATGAGCACAGAACATTGTGTGGGAAAGAGCCGTAGAAGGGAGGAAGCTGAACGAAAGGGGCTTTTGCCAACATCTCGGAGACAGATGACGGGGAGAAATTGCTTTGTTAGTCCTAATTGCCACTTGAATGCCGAAGCCACATTGCCACGCAAGCCTTCCCTCTTGTAAGAAGTTGTAAGTTCGGGTCCTGAATGGACAAGGTTTGTTATCAGCAAGCCGTTTACAGCCCCTGGGCTGTGCATTAATTAAATGGCTTTTGTGTGCCGGCTCACTCATTAGCACGCCTTGCCTTTAATCACTGACTCTTCAGCCACCAAGACAATCTATAAATCTCCTCAAATATGAAATAATGAAGTGGAATGGTTCAATTTATTACAATGCAATAAGTCAGGATGATGTGGGGGTGGACAGGGCGGTGCTGAAGCTGTTTCCCTGCCTGGAACTTTCACTTCTCATTACCCATGGCAACCAGAAGGGTAGGAGAGGATCCAGGTTAGAGACTGCTCCATGATCCTCGCTTCCCTGGGCAGTGGCTGGTGGCAATCCAAGGGCAGCTCATTTCAGGTTTGATCCCCTTTGAATGAGAGGTCACTAGATAGGATAGGACCATAGTTCAGGGGTGGAGCATCTGTTTTGCATGTACAAGGTCCCAGGTTGAATTCCCAGCATTTCCAGGTACGGCTGGGGAAGATGCTCTATCTGAAGTAATTGAGAGCTGCTGTTGGCCAGTGCAGCAGATACTGAGCTAGATGACTCAATGGTCCTACTGAGAATAAGACAGCTTCCTATGTTCCTACACATGGCGGCATAAGTCAAGGATGGGGAATGTTTGGCCCCCCGGTTATTGTTGGATTCCAGCTCATAG
Source organism: Podarcis liolepis (assembly GCF_965112155.1). Lineage (NCBI taxonomy): Eukaryota > Metazoa > Chordata > Lepidosauria > Squamata > Lacertidae > Podarcis > Podarcis liolepis. The sequence continues at coordinate 25,167,238 of NC_139567.1, read as the reverse complement.
CAGCTCCAGCCAATGTCGCGAAGGGACAAGGATGGTGTTGGTTGCTGTCCAACAACATCAGTAGAGCTACAGATTCCTCAGCCCTGGCATACATCAAATGTTTATTCGGCTTTATGCCCATCATCAGCCCTGGCATAAGTAAAGTCAAACAACAAGCACCCTCAGAGAGAGAGACCTTTCACTCTTTGTGCTCAAACAAGCTAACACTGCTCTCTCTCTCTCTCTCTCTCTCTCTCTCTCTCTCCAATTATGGCCACATTTGCATGTCATGATAAGCCAGGGTGCTGGGTCCTCATGGTTTACTATTCATGATCAGAGTGCTGGTGCATCCTACCAGATCAAATTCTGCTTCACTTCCTTGCCTCCTTGGCAAGAGATAGTTGCTGCGGCAGAGGTAAGGGCATCCTGCAGTACAGGGGCAACAGCTGAAAATGTCCTTTATTAGGTCACTGCCCTATGATACTCTGTAGGTAGGGTGTGGTACCACAAGTAGAAATTCTTCAGATGATCTAGGTCTATGCAGGGCACGGGAAATTCTACATTTAGAATTACTAAGCCCAGAAACTCCAAACTCTCTTCATTTCAGCAGTATAATTTAGAGTGGTTAAGGGAGTCATTTTACTGCTGCTCCTAGCAATTAGGAATAAGAAAACTCTTGCCAATCTACTGCAAACCACCCAGAGATACACCAGTAGATCCAGCGTTCCTTGGTACCCACCAACATGATACAATTATTGGCTGGGTGATCGCAGACAACAATTTTATTTTATGTCTACACTACAGTAAAATTCCCCTCATCACCAGCAGGATGATAGGAATGGCCAAGCTAGACCAGACTGAAAGCCCTTATTTGGGGTAGCTTGATTGCCTGTATGGGCTCTCTGTATCTTCTGGCCAAATAAGGTGGGGGGCAGCAGGCTATCATGCAGTAAGTTCAGACAAATGTGTGACTAATTGTTCTGGGCGAGCTCTAATCCAAAAGAACTCTGGGCATATTGTTCATTGCATTTCAAGAACATCTTTCCTGCAAGAAGACCAGAGCAGCATGCATAGTTCTCCTTCCACCACAACACACACCCCTTTTATCTTTACAACAGGGGTTAAGGTAGGTCAGGTGGGGTGAAAGTGACCAGCCCTGAAGTGACCAGGTGAGCTTTGTGGCTCTGAAGCTGGAGCTTCCCTGGTCTTAGCCTGATGCTATGAACCAGGGGTGACCAACCTTTATGAGTTGCATTAGGAGTCAGCCACCCCTCCAAGGGCTGCGTGTCTCTAGTGGGCATTGTTAAAGTAAGCATGGCCAATGCTCACTTACTCATGCCCCTTCACTAGGCTTGCCATACATCAGGAAAATTCCTGACATGTCCTGGTTTTCAGGTGTAAAAATGGCGTCAGGGGGGAATTTAGTGTCAGGGAAAACACTGAAAATGCGGTGAAAAAGGCTTAAAGTCACTATAAAATCACTAAAAAAAAAAAAAAAGCTCAACAATTTTGGGATGTCCCTTCTTTGTGCAGGCAGGCAGCTCTCTCATACACTGTCAAAGATACATACATGCTGGCATACACATGCACTCACTCAGAGATAGGAAGGCCCATCTCTCCATCTCTCTCTCTCTCTCTCTCTCTCTCTCTCTCTCTCTCTCTCTCTCTCTCGGTGTCTTGGGCAGCACACAATGACCCTCCATCTATAGTCACCCAATCAAGAAGTCAAAAGAATTTCACAAATGCCAGCTGCAGGTGCGTGGTAATTTGTCACCATTCTGCATCCATGCATTGGGGGACAAAAGACTGGATCTGAGCTTCAGGCTGAAGCAAACGTTTTCTTAAAGCAAAGTTGGAGTGAGTCAGAAATTACAATGAATGACAATGCAGTGGGAGGGGAGGGCATGGAAATTCATTATGTGCAGGAGGGGGTGTGCAATAAGCTGGGGGTTCAACTTTAATTTGTTAAGAGACCTGCGCCCTCAAGGGGTTACCGCCAGAACACTCGTGTAAACGACATCACCATGGGCACCAACCAGAGAGTGAGCTCACAAACCTATTAACTGGTAAACACCAATCTTCCATAATTCCTGCTATTAAAAAGAGCTTAAAGGGAAATCCGATCTCATTTTGCAGGGAGCACCAGGGTCTCTCTGTCTATCTTAAAACCTTCCTTCCTTCCTTGTATTTATGTGACTTTGGGGCCTTGGATTCAAAATATGAAGCTTCAGGGAGACCAGGTTTGTTAAAGTTATAATCAGGAAGAAAACATCTCAATTTTATGTTTTTCTTTAGCAGAAGTTCCCATGTGGGGTGGGGAAGGAATGAAAGGAGCACTCCAGCAACAGCATTCAGCATTCCCGAAATGACATTTGGGAAAACATGAGCTCCAGATTTACAAACCCCGTGGGATTTCTTCCTCCAAGTGAAGCAAATGCATTTATTTATTGCAACTGGAATGGGAAAAGGTTGGGATATTTTCTATTAAATGTTGTGAGAAGTTCCGGACTGATATCTACCTGCCAGGAGAGAGAGGAAAACTGTAAAACAAGGCTTCCAGGGATTGGCCAGTGAGTTGGAGTAGGAATGAGAGGAAGGAATAGATGGGAGGAGAGCAAGTTGAAGGCACCTCTGTGGAAACAAGCAAGTTCTTCATCCTGTTTTCTCCATGTTTCTGGGGAAACTATGTTTGAACTCATAGTTTCATACCCAAAATATACCTTCCCTGTTTCCTTGGACCAGTGGGTGGTCTCAAATTTCAGCTGTGTTTGAATAGGGTGATACTCGACCAAGCTGCAAAGTACAATATTGGCAATTGTGACTCAAAGAAAGGCCAGTTTAAGAGAAGCAAACCTTCTCTCCCTATTTCTGGCATCCAACTGTAGCAGGGATGAAGAGCTTGCTGTCGCCCCCCATATATAGTTGGACCCCCAACTTTCATCACCCTTAACTAATGGCAATGCTGGCCAACAACAGCAAAAAATGCTTTAAATACATTAGTATCAGGAAACTGGCTAGTTGGACCTTTGGAAGACAAGGGAGTCAAAATTGTGCCAAAGGAGGAAAAGAAGATTGCAGAGAAGTAGAATGAATTATTTGTATCTGATTTCACAGTGGAAGACATAAGACAGGTCCCTGTGCTTAAACTAACTTTTGCAAGGCAGGTGTCTGAAGAACTGGCACAAATAGCGGTGATGAGTGATTAAGTTCTAGGGCTTAATGGCAAATTTAAAAATGAGTGGATCTGACTTACCTTGTTAGTCTTGAGTGAATCCATCTGTAGCTGTGGTGTGATATGCTCCACAAAGATTAGAAAGTAGAAGTGAAAATTTCCTCACAGATATAATATAAGCTGCTGCTTCTCAAGTGGTGGGCTGGGCTGGGTGGAGGAAGGGAGTGCAGTGGGGGCGGTGACAAATTACCGGGTGGCACTCACCACGGGACCTGCAGTGCGCCCGAGCCACAAGTCTCTCCTGGGAGTGACACTGTGGCTTGGGCGCCACAGGCTCCACGCTGCCCAAACAGTCTGCCCACTACCTCCACCTCAGCTGTAGAGCAGCTGAGTGGGAGGAGGCAGGCAGACTCCTTGGAGGCCCAGCAAAGTGTCCTGCCCTGGCTGGCCCCGCCCCACGGGCGCCACCCCAGGGACCCAATCGGCTTGCTCCACTGCTGGGATGGGCAAGAAGGGGAAAATATATATACCACTAACTAGAAGATCTTTTGGTAGGTTGGTGTTATACTTTAAATTAAACTCAGGTTGATGGGTGGTGCTCTCAGAAATAGACTTCAGGAGTTTTTTCTCAGAAGGTGCCTGAGTGTCTTAGGACAGATCCAAACCATACATTTAAAGCACATCCAATGTACATTTAAAGCACATTGCTTCTGTCAAAGGCTCCTGGGAACAGTAGTTTGTTATGGGTGCTGGGAATTGTAGCTCTGTGAAGGGGGAAAACCACAGTGCCCAGGTTTCATGTGCTGGGTGTGTTTTAGATGTGTGGTGTAAATGTGACCTTAGTGAAGCTTGCAAGAGCCAAGCTCAGTGACCTGAGTTCCACCCCAATTCTGAACAAGCTGGGGGAAGGTCACCAGGCCAGGCATTTCAATTGGTGGTCACTGGCCCAAGTTGTTCAAGGGTCAGCCAGAGCCAATAAGATCATGGAAAGACACATGAGTGAGACTTTAGGGTTTAATGCCAAAGCGACAGCGAGTTATATGGGGATGGATGGGGTCCTCTGTTCTGGGTAATAGGATTTAACGGTGTTAATTATAGACCAACGTTATATTCTCTTTTTGATGTCCATGTGGGACAGCCATTAATCCCAACGAGAGTTATTGCAAGCCAAGCATGGGGGAGGTCGTATATCACATTACAAAGTTGTCTGCTGACTATTGACTTAGCCTACGCATATTAAGGTTTTTGGTTCCCCCTCTTTTAATCTACATAAAGTAAAGTTATTGGGGTTGTTGTTTCTTCTTAACCATTATTTCAAAATTCTGCAATTTATACGGGGGTGTGTGTGTGTGTGTGTGTTGGTAATCACTTGAAAAATTTCAATTAAATGGAAAAAACACCCAGAAACAAGTAAATCTATTCTCTCTGTTGACTGCTCTATTGATTAAAATGAATGTCTGAACTGAGGCCAGCGAACCATGAAAAGCAATCTGTCTTAGATAGGTAACAGATCGTTAGGAAGCCCTTGTGTTGCAGCAAGAATAACTCCCTCTCTGTATATATATTAGGGCTACACCAAATTTTTGCCCATGATAATTTTCAGGTTGAAGGGGGAAGAAGGCTAGCAAGGCAAAAAGTTTCCAAACTCTTACCCTCTCACTGTTTAATGCCTGTGAATGCCAAACACCCCCCCCCCAATCTGAAGATATGGTACCTTAAAACAAAAATGCAGGTTAGGGATGATTGATGAACTGATCTCTGTAAACTTTGGTGTAAACTAATTGGTTCTGTAACTCCTAGACTGTGTTAAAGATATATTAAACTGCCATCCCAAAATATCTGTTTTGATTGAAAATACATTTAGAAATGCAAATTCTGAGAGACATTTTATATTGTCATTATTATTATTATTATTATTATTATTATTATTATTATTATTATTATTGAAATGCTATTTCAATATGTATTAAAATGCATTTTTTGTATATTTTTTACAGTTCAAATTGATTTGGAAACTGGACAGTACAGATTTGTGAATGAACACATATGAAAGTTACATAAACTAGAAATAGAATAATTCATGCATATCTAAATCAAGAGTATCTTCAATGTTAGTCAACAGGGATCGTGTTACTAAAATGCATCATGTCATCAGGCATGTGAACATCATAAATTCAAATCAGAGTAAAGGAAAGAAGTACTGCTTTCATTTCAAATAGCTATGCAGCATCATCTGGAAACCTAATCCGATTTGGGTACTTGATAATTTCACAAAGCCAAATCAGAGTAAGGGCAATACTTCCTACCACTGCTCTGAATAAGCAAATATTTTCACTACTTTTTCCAGCCTCATTCCAAATTGACAAAACCGGAGGCATTTTTTGTGTGATTCTGCCTAACACCCACCCATTTACACACTGTAGCTCTTTCCATTTTATCTCATTTACAGCGTATATATTGCCAGTTTGCATTTTTGGGTACAGAAGGTATTGACCTGATGTGTAGAGATCTTTCCTATTCTATTTATTCAAGAGGGTTCTGGAAGCTTCTCTGTGTGATACAAGCTAGTGCAAGCTGGAAGTTTCTGACTAACCAGCAAGCTTCTATTCTGCCTAGAAACAAGCAGAAGGTTCCCTATGTTTTGGTTATTCCTTCAGAGAAGCTGAACAGCTGGTTTAAACTGGTTCTGTTACATCTTTCTGTCAAGGTCATGCTGACTATAATTATAGGCCAGAGGGAGCCCGAGTTTCACTTTCTGTCTCTCTTCCCTTCTGTTGTGGTGCTCTGTACATAATATGCTTAGTGTTGAGGTTTTAGTCTTATTGTAAGTTAAGTCTGCTTCAACTGGATTTCATATGGACTGTGCCAATCCTGAAGATGCATGGATTTGAGCCGTAAAGCTCATTTGCCTTCAGTAGTAAAACTCTGCTGGATGAAGCTAATTGCCTCTGGTCTATTTTTGGGGAATCCTGCAATGTGTTTATGCTTTTTCTTTTGCTAACTATATGTTGGGATCTGCTCTGGGTCAATATGAGCAGAATTCATGACATACATATCATACTCATTCCTTGCAAGGATGAGGCACTCCTACTATATGTGTGTCATACTGGTTCCTTGCAATTAACATACAACAGGGGGAAGGTGAGAAAAGTGTTTGCCCATGTATGATGAAGAAGAAGAAGAAGAAGAAGAAGAAGAAGAAGAGTAGTAGTAGTAGTAGTAGTAGTAGTAGTAGTTTGGATTTGATATCCCACTCTATCACTACCCAAAGGAGTCTCAAAGCGGCTAACATTCTCCTTTCCCTTCCTCCCCCACAACAAACACTCTGTGAGGTGAGTGGGGCTGAGAGACTTCAGAGAAGTGTGACTAGTCCAAAGTCACCCAGCAGCTGCATGTGGAGGAGCGAAGACGCGAACCCAGTTCCCCAGATTATGAGACTACCACTCTTAACCACTACACCAGACTACAGATAGGTAGCCGTGTTGGTCTGCCATAGTCAAAATAAAAAAAATTCCTTCCAGTAGCACCTTAAAGACCAACTAAGTTAGTTCTTGGTATGAGCTTTCGTGTGCATGCACACTTCTTCAGATACACCAGACTGACATTGGTATAAGGACCAATGTGAGGCTGATGTGCCATTTAGAAGATTCTTATCCCATGTGTTGTATTGGTACACCAGCTGCTAATACATCACTGCTGAAGCACAGCAGACCAAAAGTGCACCGTTTTGGAATATGAGTGCTAAATTGGTCCAAATCCCAGAGGGAAATGCTGTGGTAGATACTGAAGGTCAGGAAGCCTAGACAGGTAGCCAGTGAATCTGAGGAATAGTCAGGAAAGCAGGCAGCAGACATTTAGAAAAGGCCAGAATCTGGCTGTTTCTCAAGTAAAGATGAATGAAAATGTATTCATGGCCAGACCAAGCACTGGGGAACCAATTGGTCGCCAGAGGTTTGATGGAACTCCAAATGAAGATATGCCCATTCATAGCCTTCTCTCTTTTCAAGCTAGGAGTGGGGGATACTTTCCATTCAGTTTGCATTAAAAGGCTAATAATTCCTAATTCACACATTCTGAAACATATGCAAACCGAAACACAACCAACCTTCAAAATTCGCATTTCTCTAAATTTTGCAGTTTTCCAGCCAGGTAATGTGTACAAAAAATGCATATTGCTGGGGAAAAGTGTGCATTAAAATGCATATGTTCATGAAAATAGCCTGCAAAAGTGTCTTCTGTTTGAGAAATAGCCCTGGGGGGGTGGCAATGTGTATATTACATAAAATTACATTTAAAAGTATGTATATTAGAATTTTCATGAGGACTTTGAAAGATGCTGAGAAGAACTGAAATTGACCAACTGACCATCCCAGTCAGGGACACACAAACCTTCTAGCCCAGAGCTTTCCAAACTGTGTGTTGTGACATGTTAGTATGTTGGCTGCAGTGTGCAGGTGTGTCTCGCGAAGGCTCCCTATGCTCCTCCCAGGGCTGGAAACGGGTTTGTTTAACCTCCAGTTTGCTAGTAAAACTGAATTACTGTGTTGCAAATTTATGCATGTCTAAAAAGTGTGTCACCAGCATGAAAAGTCTGGAAAGCTGTGTTCTAAGCCCCCTTTGCTCCGGACACTAGGACCAGGCAGAAGTCCTGCTGATGTGCATGGGAAGAGGCCAGGACATGCCCTAAAGAGCTCTTTAAATGAGATTCTTGGCAGCATGGATCACTGTTCTTCACATGCCTCATGTCTTGTTAAATTGCCCTTGTGCCTATGCAAAGTTCCAGGAATAAAAGAACACAGAGAACTTGAAATCTAATCAATGCTTTCGAAATTGAATTATAACTTTGATTCAAGCGCTGTTCTCCTTAAATCTCCCTGTGGATTCCCCACCCACCTCTTCCCTAAGTTCTCCCGCTCTCTCTCTCTCTCACACACACACTCATTCCTCCCCTAAAGCTGTGCAAAGACTCATCTGATCAAGAGTGGAAATTGAGTTTTCACAGAGATGGAGGGCAAGGCAAATGGTAATGTTGCACATAGAAGCTGCTGCTTCCTCCATCTCTATAAGGACTTTTCCTGGATGAGTCTTTGCACAGCACTGGGAGAAGAAAGGGGCTTTGCAAGTAAGAAATTGACTTGGACTATCAAATAGGGATTTATAATAAGCCACATGCGACCTCGTTGGGGAGGAATCAGTCATGTACATACTGTACACCTGTAACATCATCAGATGCCACCATGCCCACTAAGGGCAGTAAATCATCACCATCGCATCATCATCAGCACCCTGTGCAGGGTGAGAGACCACTGAGCCAAAGGTGTGGCCTAAGGGGCCTCCCTGTCCAGTTCACAGCCTCCTGTTCCTGCATGCAGCAATTAGTCTTCTACTCAGTTTCCTACTACAGCCAATGGAATTCTACTTTCACACTTAGAAGCCATGGAGGGGACTTTGGGGGGAAGTGGGACACAGTTCAGGGGGGAAAGGTTAAGGTGTGCTGCTACACAGAGACACAATGTCATACTTAGGTCCTAGAGGGAGGGGTGATAGTGCTATCATACACACAGCCTTCCCTATTCTGCAAAACCAAGGCATCTGATGGCTTGGACTATTGTCCACAAAAGGTTAGAATAATAGAAGCATAGAACTGTAGAGTTGGAAGGGACCTCAAGGGTCATCTAGTCCAGCTCCCTGCAATGAAGACATCTCAGCTAAAGCATCCATGACAGATGGCCATCTGACCTCTGCTTTAGAATATCCCAGGAAGGGAGAGTCCACCACCTTCTGAGGTAATCTGTTCCAGTGTTGAACAGCTCTCACTGTTCATCAGAATCTCCTTTCTTGTAATTTGAAACCATTCGTTTTGAGTCCTACCCTCCAGAGCAAGAGAAAACAAGCTTGTTCCCTCTTCCATGTGACAGCCCTTTTAGATATCTGAAAAGGGCTATCATATCTCCCCTCAATCTCCTCTTTTCCAGGCCGAACATACCCAGCTCCTTCAACTGTTCCTCATTAGGCTTCATCTCCAGACCCTTGATAATCTTGGCTGCCCTTCTCTGCACACATTCCAGCCATCATAAATGTGTTAGCCTTTAAGGTGCCCCAACACTTTTGGTTGTTTTGTGATATAAAGTGGAGACTTAGGGGTGGATAAATATGTCAATTTCAGTTTCTCCCTTTTTCCGATCTCAATGTTTTAAGTTGTGTTGGGCTAGATTACCCTTGATGTTCCTTCCAATTCTACAATCGTTTGATTTTAGACAGCACTGGAGTTGTCTGTGGAGACTTCTCATTTGGGCCTTAAAGCAGCTGAGAGGCCCACAGAGCCTTCTCTACAGTGGCGTAGCGTGGGTTGTCAGCACCCGGGGCAAGGCAAGTAATTTGCGCCCCCTAACCCGTGGATTTGCGCCCCCTAACCCTAACCCCCAGATGTTGCGCCCGGTGAGGCCGGCCCCCCCTGCACCCCCCACGCTACGCCACTGCTTCTCTCTTCCTTCTTTGGCATGTTCTTCCTCCCATTGTTGCACAGAAATAGAGGAAAGCAGATCAGGTTTCTGGAATGGGGGAAATGCAGTGGATGAGGAAGAGAGCCCCTTTCCAGCAACGGACTGGATCAAAAAGAAAAAGAAAAAGCCTATGAAGCAAGTGCCCTTTCTTCCCCTGGTCCTCTGCTTCTTTCCACTCTGTCTACTGAGCCATCATATGCTGTGATTTACTGCGCTGTGATGTAGCATAGAACGGCCGGCTTGGGTGTAGTATTTCTTTCTAATTGTACCTTCCTTTGAAGCATCTGCTGCCTGGAACTGTCAAATGGCAAGAAGACAGACTGAGCACAGAGGGCCCAACTACGTGTTGCGTGGTGTTCCGCATAAACTTCCATCCCAGTAACGTAGCTACAGTGAACTCATTTTTTGTGTGCCATTTCTTATTTCTTATTTTACTGCATTTAGACCCCATCATTCCTCCTAGGAGCTCAAGGAGGAGTGTCTGGTCTACCTCCTGCCTTTGTGCATCATTGCAAGAACCCTGCCATGCAGGATAACCTCAGAGACAGTGGCTGACCCAAGGCCACCCAGTGATTTTCTTGGTTGAGTTGAAATTTGTACACTGTTCTCCCAGGTCCTGGTTCTCATTTAATCCTCACAAGCATGCTGTGAGGTAGGTTAGACTGAGAGCCAATGAGCTTCCTGGTTGAGTTAGGATTCGAACCCTTGTCTCCAAGGTCCTATTCCAACATTAAAACCACTAAACCACACTGGGAAATGTTTTTGTGCTCCCAAGACCTGCACAGCTTCTGCAAAATGACCGCAGACTACTGCTTCAATGAGCAGTGCTGGAAAAGTGCCCTGGCACAATGAAGTTTGTTTTCCCTTCTTTCCTTTTATTTGTTTTTGAGATTTATTATCAGTAGCTTATGAAATAAACTGCAGCTGCCAATTAATATTTCCCACTCATAGCCAGAACAGCAGGAGCTGACAAAACTGCATATTGCTACACTTGCTGTAAAGTTATCATTATTCAGTCAACTGTAGCTTATTACTCACAGTAACTGGAGTTTGTTGCTGTTATTGCTGGAGGTTTTTCTGCTGCTGTTGTTTTCCACTGCACTGTCTGCATTACAGAATATTGCTTGGTACTGACCATTAAATAATGCTGCGCATATATATATATATTTCTGAGTTAGTATAGGTCCTTGTGGAATCAGCCCAAGGCTATGGAGCGATTTGTCTTACGTGTAATCATGAAACAACTAATCCTGAGACAATGTGCCATGAATTATGCAAATTAGAAATTATTTATGGCCAAAAGAATACATACACAGCCCTGCCATTAAAAAAAAATCTTTTAAAAGCACAACGGTAGCAGTGACACGTTTAGGACTATGCAAAATGAAATATAAAGTCTGAATCACATGCTACTTTTCTGTTGGAGGAAGTGCATCTGAGTCCTCTTAAGAACATGCAGTGTTGAGTTAGACCATTGTTCCACCTAGATCTGCATTCATGGGGTTTCAGGCGCAATCTTTTCCCACCCTACCTGGAAATACTGTCGCTGGTAGCACTGCTTCTGAATAACAATTGCTGGGAGCCACAGGACAGGAAGATGCTCTTGTGCTCTGGTCTTGCTTGCAGGCTTCGCACAGGCATCTGGTTGGCCACTGTGGGACCAGGATGCTGGACTAGATGGGCCACTGGCCTGATCCAGCAAACTCTTCTTATGTTGGGGACTGAACACGGGACCTTTAACTACTAAATACATGCTCTGCCACAGCCCTTCCCTTCAAAACAATAATTTTACAACATTGAGACCTTTCTTCTTCTTGTTGTTGTTGTTGTTGTTGTTGTTTAGTCGTTTAGTCGTGTCTGACTCTTCATAACCCCATAGACCAAAGCATGCCAGGCACTTCTGTCTTCCACTGCCTCCCGCAGTTTGGTCAAATTCATTCTGGTAGCTTCGAGAACACTGTCCAGCCATCTCGTCCTCTGTCGGCCCCTTCTCCTTGTGCCCTCCATCTTTCCCAACATCAGGGTCTTCTCTTCTCATGAGGTGGCCAAAGTATTGGAGCCTCAGCTTCATGATCTGTCCTTCCAGTGAGCACTCAGGGCTGATTTCCTTAAGAATGGATAGGTTTGATCTTCTTGCAGTCCATGGGACTCTCAAGAGTCTCTTCCAGCACCATAATTCAAAAGCATCAACTCTTCGGCGATCAGCCTTCTTTATGGTCCAGCTCTCACTTCCATACATCACTACTGGGAAAACCATAGCTTTTACTATACGGACCTTTGTTGGCAAGGTGATGTCTCTACTTTTTAATATGCTGTCTGGGTTTGTCATTTCTTTTCTCCCAAGAAGCAGGCGTGTTTTAATTTCGTGGCTGTTGTCACCATCTGCAGTGATCATGGAGCCCAAGAGACCTTCCTTACTTTGTGGTAAGGAATTGGCCCATCTAAACCAGTGTTGTCTAAACCAGGAATTGGGCAGAGAACATCAGTTGAAGGACACATTCCCATCATCTACTGCCTGATGAGATGCCAGGGATTGAACTTTCTATGTGCAAGGTAGTCTTATACTTAGTCAGACCAATGGTCCATCCAGCTCAATATTATTTACCTTGACTGGTTTTAGACAAAGAGCATTCCTAGTCTTACCTGGAGATGATGTAGATTGTACCAGCATACAAGGCAGATGCTATTCCACTAAGATACAACACTTCCTTTTTAAAATAAAAAAATGCCTTTCCACTATCTACGGTCCATCACCTTTGTTTTCTTGTGGGTCAGAATTATTGTTGCAATTGTGAGATCCTTAGGCTCAGCAATAGTATCTATCCTATGGTCCCCGGGGCTGCAATCCAATGCACATTTACCTGAGAGTAGGTCCCACTGAATAAAATGACATATACTTCTGAGCAAGCAGTGCAGGTTTGCACGATGAGGCTGCAGTCTTTATCCACAAGAGTAAACCCCACTAATCACTATGGGACTTCCATCAGAGTAAACAGGCAAATAGCAGCACTGTTACTGAGATCATGGCTGGTAAGATTTGATGAAGAGACTTCCTGGCTGCAGCTGCCTCTTTTCTCCCCTGTGCTATATACCAGCTCCTTTTTAATCTATAGTATTTCACTGAGCTTACATTTTTGTTTTCCCTTCTGCACATATTTTTTTTTTAAACATGAATAGGTTTGCAGTCTTTATTTTCGTGGCTTATTGGCAGGTATGCTCACAGGTGGTCCGCAGCTGTGATGTCATATTAATATTCAGCATAACGCATGTCATTCTGCCTCACCAACTGGAGAGATCTGTGCCTCTTCTCGGCTTCAAAGGGTGTGCATGCATGTGTGCAATGCATGTCTGAGTGCACATGAAACTGGCTAAGTTGTTTACTGTGTAATCCCTGTTCCGTTTCAAATAGAGTTTTGCCACAGGAGCTCCCAGCTGTGCTTTGAGAAGAGCATCTAACCTTTGCAATGCCTGGAAAAACTGAGGCACAGATTCTAGCCCTGACACTGACCTGTTAGAAGACTGTGCTCTGTTGCAGTGTCTCTGCTCCATGATTCCTTTCTTACCATCATTCTCCTATAAAGCACAGGAAGATACCTAGTCAAACCATCAGACCATGACTGACAGGCAGCGTCCCAGGGTTTCATACAGGGCTGTCTCCCAGTGTTACCTGGAAACGGTGGGGATTGAACCTGGGACCTTCTGCATGCAGAGCAGATGCTCTGCCGCTGAACTATGGCCTCTTCATCCCTTTAGGACTGTGATACGGGGTCAAAGCATGCTTTAGAATCTGGAGGGCATAGACTTGGGAAAAGGTGGCCGAGAACATGAGCTATGCATGTGCAAGGTCCCAGGTACAATCCCCAGCATCTCCAGGTATGGCAGAAAGACCCTTGTCTGAAAACCCTTGAGAGCCACTGCCAATCAGTGTAGACAATACTGAGCTCAATGAACCAATGTTCTGACTTGGTAGAAATCAGCTTCCTTTGGGCAACATACAACACTCTGCAAGGGGAAGGGCTTTTGCACTAGCAAGTGGGTGAGTTTTAATGTTGTACAATGGAAGAATCCAACATTAAACTAGAGAATGTTAAACTATGGAACTCACTCCCACAGGAGGCCATGATGGTCATCAATCTAAATGGCTTTAAAAGAGGATTATGCATGGAGAAGAGGTCTATTAACGGCTGCTAGCCATGCTGGCTATGCTCTACCTCCACAGCTGGAGGCAGTAATGCTTCTGAAAATCACTTGCTGGGAACCACAGGATGAGAGAGTGCTCTTGTGCCTGAATCCTGCTTGTGAGTTTCGCACAGATATCTGGTTGGCCACTGTGAGAACAGGATGCTGGACTAGATGGGCCACTGTCCTGATCCAGCAGTCTCTTTTTATGTTCTTAAGAAACTCATTGGGCAATGTCTTGTTCAACAAAGTTACCATCAAGCTGCTCATGTATCTTCTTGTGCAACAACCTTCCACTAGTGCAAAACATTTCGAAAGCAGAACAAGTATACCACTAAGTCATTTCAGTTTAGTGCTACATTGAATGCAATTCCCACCCCTGCTTTAAGTCAGTCTCCCACTGGAGAGCCAGTGTGGTGTAGTGGTTAAGAGCGGTAGACTTGTAATCTGGGGGACTGGGTTCGCTTCCCCACTCCTCCACATGCAGCTGCTGGGTGACCTTGGGCTAGTCACACTTCTTTGAAGTCTCTCATCCCCACTCACCTCCCAGAGTGTTTGTTGTGGGGGAGGAAGGGAAAGGAGAATGTTAGCCGCTTTGAAACTCCTTCGGGTAGTGATAAAGTGGGATATCAAATCCAAACTCTTCCCTTAGTACTGATGTGGTTTCTTCACCTGTCTGTCCCACATTAATAGACTTTACATACAGCAGCATAGCTAGCCACTCAGGTACCTGGTGCAGCGCACACGTCTTGCAGCCAGGGGCAGAGTGAGCTGCCCATGGGGGTGTCAGTATTTCATTCTCTTATTGGTGGATCATGTGATCCACTGTTTACATTCCTTGCTGTTGTTTCTGTGGAAATGGAAGTAAAGTTTTTGAAATTCCATTCTTTGTTCTCTTCTCTCCGACAGATGAGACATGTGTGAGAGATGCTGTTCACACTAGCCATGTTATTTTGTTTTAATTTGCGGTAAATAATAAAGATCTTTGTGATGCCACATTCCTACACAGTCTGGCTTCCTGCTGAACTCTGCTAATGTGTGCACACAGTTTCCATTGGATGTGTGTTGCAGAAATCCCGTATGGAGGGGATGTACGGATAGGGGGCGGGGCAAGCTGCCCATGGGGGTGGGGCGCACTGCGTGGAGCCTCTTTGCTGCCTCCCCCTCAGCTGTAGGGTGGCTGAGGGAGAGATAGTGGGCAGACACAAGTCCCACACTGCCGTTTTAGGCAGCGTGGAGCCTGCAGGTGCCCAAGCCACCACATCACTCCCAGGAGAGACGCGTGGCTCGGGCACACTGCAGGCCCCCCAGTAAGTGCCAGCCCCCGTGGTGTGGCACCCAGTGCCAGCTGTGTTTCATTACATTTGTTGGCTGAACTAAAAAGTTTCCTGAGCCCAATTTTATTATTATTATTTTTTAAAACTCTTATTTTTGTCATTTTGTCACACACACCCCTCAGTGATGACACCCGGGGCAGCCCCCACACACACCCCACACCCCTTCCTCTGCCAGTGTTTACATTTATCCTAATGGAGCAAAACTGAAATTTCTAAGGGTTCTGTTCCATCACAACATGGACTATTAAAGTTAACCCCTCTCCCCAGCAGCAGGGTTTGACTGAAATGAGGCCTCCAGCTGGCTGATTTTTGCATATATTTTACAACTGCCACTTTTACCATGTCTATTGAGACGAAAGTCCTATTGAATGGAATGGGCTTACTCCCAGGTGAGTGGCTCTAGGACTGCTACCTGAGAGGGCGGCTGGAAGATCAATGGAAGAGATTCAATGGAAGATCTCTGTTACCATGTCAAGGTTGTTTCTAAAGGATTTTAAGAGAAACTCAAAAGTTTTGTTAAGAAGGCCTGTGAAATTCCTCAAAGGAAAAAGCATGCAGGATTGCAGATCTCTCAACCTGTACTGCTTACCAGTTGCAGAAAAGTGGATTCACAGGCAAGAACTGCTGGCTATGAAAACGAAAGCACCATATTCCTGCTGGCTTGGAAGAAAGGATCTGTGAAGCAGCTGTTCTGGCATTATAATTACTTGGACTAGTAGGAGGGGAATGATCAGATGCCGGCAATGAACAAACAAGCAGAGCAAGCTGTCATTTAAGAAAGAAAGAGACATCCCCCTCCCCTTTTGCTTCCCACTCACCACTGGAATTTATTAATGGAAGGATTAGAGAGCGAAATGAATCAGATGGAAATCTGCTGCTCTGTTTACATTTTCATCTGGCACATTTAAAAACAAGTGAGTTTGCAGTAAGTCACATGTGAGAAGACACCCACACTGCCAGCCAGCAGATGACAAGGCCCTCTCCAGAGCAGCCGATGGAGAGAGCCAGGAGCCTATATTTCAAAACGCCCTCCAGATAAGGATCTCAAAATACAAAAGGCACAACTATTGCTCAAGGCAAGAAGCACCTCTTCTGAGTGCTTATCCATATGCTACCCAAGAGGTGCTGTCTGAAACCCTGAGCCACCCAGCTGGGCACAGCCTTGTTCTGTGAATTGACAACCTTCCTTTTTTCAATTCCAGGTTCACAGTTTATGCCTGCCAGTTCTAGGTGAACAAAATTACTCCACCAGCCATAAAATTTGGATGCGTAGACCTGGAGCAGGTTGCAACCTTGGAGCTGAGTAGAGTTGTCATTCAGAGAGTAAATGACAAAAGAACTGTAAAGATTATTTCTGCGTTGGGGGATGAGACACTGCAGAAATGATAAATATGACAATGGTATAATCAAATGGCCATTTTGGATTGTGCTATATTGTGGATAGTGTTGATGACACAGTGTTGAAGATTGGCTTAGGGATCTATCCACTTACAAGGCTCACTTCTTCTGTAGTGACAGCCCCTAGAATGGGAAGCAGCTTACAGTACATGACCATCTTCCTCCCTAACCTGGTTTAAGTCTAGCACAAGCCAGGGCTTGGAAGTAGGGGTTGTGCTCAGTGGTGGACCACTTGTGCTGCATTCAAAAGAGTCCATCCCTGGCATCTCCAGGTAGAGCTGGGAAAGACTCATGTCTGATGCTGCTAATCAGTGTAGAATAGATAATATGAGCTATTTGGACCAAGGCTCTGATTTGGTATAAGGCAACTTCCCATATTTATATTTCATAACATAAGAAGAATCCTCTTGGATCAAGCCATCAAGTCCTGTATCCTGTTTCCTCCTACAGATGCTTCCATGAAGACCACAAGATGGACATTATTCCTTGCACATCCAGGAGTTGAGACCAGCAGTTTTTTGCTGGCCTAGCACAGGAGTCCAGTGCAAAAGTTGCCTATTCACCCACAGTGTACAACTAAAAACAGTATCAGCTGAGTGCAGGCAATGTGTCCATCCATGGTTTTTCAACACTCAATGAGAAACAGTAGTGTAGTATCAAATTTTGAAGTGCAGGGCCTCTTCATAATAGCCAGAACTACACACCCCTCACAGCGACACCCTTCAACCTTCTAAGATTATACAATATAACAACAACAACAACAACAACAACAACAACAACAACAACAACAACACATTGCAATGCCTTTCAGCTAGATATTTTATTTTCTGTGCACATACATAGGCAAATGATTTGGAGTGCTCTAATTGCTTCCTTTGGAGTGACTTTAGTTGTGTTTTCCACCAAGTTCCATTGTACACGACAGAACTTGCACCACCATTCTCTTGAAACAGAAGCACCTTGTGCTTTCAGTCTTCCTAAATTCTTGGTTTGGGGGCATTCAGTGGATTAAAAGCTCCCCTTTCATGCTGATTGGGTGGCTCTATGATGTTGGAGACATGGGTGCAGCTGCAGAAATGGGTGTTTTATCTTCCATGACCCATGGCACCTAAGCCACTGTTTCTGAAAGCAAGAAAACAGGACATTTGGTGAGGGGGGGGGGTTCCTGTTCTGTTCAGGCAGCTTTTATCACATCTGTAAGTTAGCTGACAGTCTCATATGAGGTTTTTGTGGATCAGCTCATTAGCTATTACGTCACACCATGCTCTGCCTGATAGGTCAGAAACCTACAGGGCTGTAGCACACAATGGATTTAAGAATAGTTTACTGCTACACTGATTTCCACATTTCCTGAACATCTATATTTTCTCTCAGGGGAAATGTGCCAGCAATTAAACTACAAAAACAACATTCTGATTCAGTTCAGTCTCTTCCAGCTCACCCCAGAGTAGGCAATCTTGTTCAACAATCAAACAACAGCATCAGAGGCCAGGACCAGATACCATCTGAGGATCACCACCTCTGCAAGGGGGGGGGGCACTGCCAGAGACTCCTGATTCTCCTTGCTGTGCTATCACTGCCTGCTCCTCTCTAAGCATGGAAGCATCATCAAGAGTGAAGTAGAGCAGTGATCTTCACTTGACTCATGCTCTCTATCTGGGGCAGGAATGTGGAACTTTAGGGCTGGATGCCAAAGGCAGGCCTCCAGGCCTCTCTATAGGTCCTCAGGACTCTCCCCAGGACACACCCTTCAGCAGACCTCCTCTACAACCTTTCTCAAGCCTGGCTTGCTTGGAGATTGGAGAAATGTGGTCTGTGTATTTGTGTAAACCTTTGACTTTTGCATGAGTGGAATGCCACCTAATGCACCAAGGTAAGGTTTGTATCTGCTGCTCTGTCCATTTTTTTTCTCTGGCCCCACCCACCATGGGCATGTGGCCTCCAGGAGTTTATTCGTGAGGGAATGCAGCCCTTGAGCTGAAAAAAAGACACACACACCACTCCTGCTCTGGGTGGTTGGACAGATTGGGAGCAGAGGGAGGGAGGTGGCAAGTAATTGTGTAGTAGGGGTATGGGTGCGGAGGATGTGTGCCCACTCAGGGTATCGTGTTTGAGGGCCTTCTGAAACCTGGAGGGAATCCAAAACACTATCCAAGCTGCTGATCCTATAGGAAGGGCGCTCTGCAAGCCCAGCTTCTTCAAGGGTGTCCTGGAATCAAAGCAAGGGCCACCTCTCATGGTGTAATTTACAGACCCTCCAAGTGTCCCTATATTCCAGGGACAGTCCTGGATTTACAGAAGCTGTCCCGGTTTCTGATTTGAACCTGAAATGTATTGCTTTTCCTTAGAATGTCCCCATTTTCATTGGAGAAATGTTGGAGAGTATGAATTTGTATTTGAGTAGAACTACTTAGAAAGGCCAAGAGTTGGGTCTGCAGGCTTGGGATGCAGTTACTGTGCTTCATAAACCCATCAGTGCTCCCTTGAGTTCAGTAGATAAAGAACAGGACATAAATAAATAAAAAGGCACCCATATTACATAGACATACTGTACTTGTTGCAAAGGAAACTGTTACTTAGAAGCAAAAGGCCTAATCCTTTTCTCTAAACACATAGACACAAAATCTGCTCTGGCAATTGGAATGTCTGACCATTGTGGTTTCCAAACTGAACTGACCTGACCTGCAGATCCTGGACATGCTGGAACTTAAGTTATCCACTATATTTGACTGGGCACCGCTCTAAAACATATTGCTATGTTTTAGGGAGGGGGTTAGGCTGAATGCCTGGGGCCCCTTCTAATTCTTGGAATAGCCAGACTAGCTTCCTGGTGAGATGATAGCCTAGGTCACGGGCTCTGTGTGAGATGGCAAATAGGGAGGGCTCCCTTGCTAAACTGGCTGGTAGTTAGAAAGACACATGGTCAGAGTTGAGAGTTGAGTGATGTGAGCTAGAATCTAGAAGTGGAAAAGCAGTGGACTGGAAAGTCAGAGAGACAGAACAATGTTTGATTTCTGCTGGAACCCAAGACTTGCGGCTATAGGGGAAGTAAGGCCCTCTTGGGGTGTCAATGCTGTGAAACCCTCCATCGTAGGCTCAGGTTGCATATATGTGTAAATAAATCATATACCATAAAGACACCACAGTCTCCACTGTGCCTCATTTTCAATGGAAGCACCTGGAACCCCTGGGAACTCACACCAGCTGGAGATTGGGGTGGCATGCAACAATATAAAAATGAATTCTGAAATGTTTGTTTTGGATAAAATACAGTTAAGTTGGTATTTAAATATAGGCCTTTTATGGGACGGGGTACTCTGGGTGGACTTCAGGAGGGGTTGGTGGTCAGCCAAGTCCTCACGTTTCTCCCCATTGATTCCACTTCTTGAGAAATGAACATTTCAGAGCAAACTCGCTTTCTAACTTTATGTCAACTTCAATAAGAAACAAGCTTTTTGAACTGCCCTTTCATGTTATGCCGGCTGCCACACTGGACAGACGTTATAAAAAGTCAACAATGGAACAAAGATTACATATTTATGGATGGCCTGGTTCTTTATATTTTAATTTGCCCTCTGTGCATGGATCCCAGGGAGAGTTTTTGAACTCTTTTGTTGGCTAGAGAGAGAATGAGTGCTCTTGTTGGATCTGTTGGTTTTCTCCTGAGCGATGCTAATATGGATGCAGCACAACAAGTGCCTTTTTTTGCCTTGGAAGCAAGAAAGATCAGAAAAGGAGAGATAGATAAATTTGCTGTCAATTGCTGTGGAGATATGGAGCTGCTGGTGAGTGGGGCAGAGCCCAAAGTGGGTGGTATTTGAAGAATCATAACCCCAGAGTCTTCTGCGATTGGACTTAACTGTGAGGGGTCCTTTACCTTTACCTTTTGTAGGGACGTGGGTGGTGCTGTAGTCTAAACCACTGAGCCTCTTGGGCTTGCCGATCAGAAAGTCGGCGGTTCGAATCCCTGCAATGGGGTGAGCTCCCGTTGCTCGGTCCCTGCTCCTGCCAACCTAGCAGTTCGAAAGCACATCAAAGTGCAAGTAGATAAATAGGTACCGCTCCGGTGGGAAGGTAAATGGCGTTTCCAGCGCTGCTCTGGTTCTGGTGTTCCATTGCACCAGAAGTGGCTTAGTCATGCTGGCCACATGACCCGGAAAAACTGTCTGCGGCAAACGCCGGCTCCCTTGGCCTGTAAAGTGAGATGAGCGCTGCAAGCCCTGAGTCGTCTGCACTAGACTTAACTGTCAGGGGTCCTTTACCTTTTTATAGAGTGTGCTCCATTTCTCCCTCTCTCTCTCTCTCTCTCTCTCTCTCTCTGTGTGTGTGTGTGTGTGTGTGTGTGTTTGTGTGTGTATAAAACTCCATCTCTGCAGGCCGCATTAAATTAAGGTGAGGACTACAGCTTTCTCCACTGCTGTATACAAGCCAGTTTCTTTGTACCCCAGCAATCAATTGTTATTACAATGCAACTTTTGGAATTTTAACTCTGCAATATTGAACTGATTGGTTGCTATGCGTATTTGTCATTGTGACCTTTGGCTTCAACAATTAAAAAAAAATTACGTATTTAAATGCTAATTTTCATATGGATTTTTTAAAAACAACAACCCCACAACCCAAAACCTCAGATTAAATCAGAAAAAGAATGGAATGCAAAAGCAACAGGTATAGGGAATAAAGCTATTTGTCCACCTCCAACTCAGTCATTGACTACGTATGTGTATATAAATATTACCCAATCTTACACCTACACATCTTTTTCTGTCTGTATTTTCTTGCAAGATTTTCTGTCTGGAGGGAAAAAAGCTCTCTTTGCTTTACTGTATTACTTCACTGGTGTTCAAATCACAGTCGGGAGAGTCTCCTCAATACCTCTTGACTATCAGTTTCTTTGGTGATTATTCAATATTTAATTTTTTACAATTGCATTATTTAACTGTAGCTCTGCAAAGTGTTTTGGGATGTAGCTAGCATAAAATATTCTCTTTTAGGAAAGCGAAATGATTGGATAATTTTCCTGTTTTGCCAGAATTGGGAGGATGCATTTAACATCCATCAAAAATTAAACAACAAGCAGAACTACCCAGGCACTTAAAAAACCTGCAGAAGTGAAGTAAATCACCAAACAAAACTTGGATGTCTGTAATTTTATGGCACAGGGGGAGAAAAATTGATTTGTGCTCAATCAAAACCTCTGTCCTCTCTAAGAAATAATGGGTGCTTGACATTTTAACATAATTATTTGCTCAACATTTTTTAACACTGCTTTCTCTGGGTGTTAACCAGGAAATTCTAAGAAAGCAAAATACAAAAGAACTTTTCTTTCCAATGCCAAAATCTTCCAAAAAAAAAAAATCGATCAATCTCATACCCTTCTCTTTCTCTTTTGTTTTTGTAACAATGCAATTTAAACAGCCTACGAAGACAAATCAACAGGGGAAAATATCAATACGCATTAGTTTAATTAGGCAATGTGTCTTTGCTTCTCTGTCTGAAAACCCAAATTTCATTTTCATAGCAATGTCTTCAGTGGGGTGGGGAGCACACTGACCACATGGCTGATTGGAAGATTGGTCTTGTAACATCGGGTTGTATCCAACCAAGATCTACTTGGAGCACACTCACTGTGAAAAATGAACATAAGTTAGTCATAACCATTAGCTTCAATGGGCCTACTCTGAGTAGGGCCAGCCAGGGAAACAGCCCATTTTCATAGGCTGCATTGATGACAAGAGTGGTCTGTAGTAAAATGCTGCAATGTACTTCCACATGTAATGTGCTTCCATTTCCACTCAGGGCTCCAGCAAACCAGCCATGCCCACAAGGCCATTTCATCCTCATCCCTTGGTTTTCAGTTTTTCATCTTCCAGTGACACTGAACATTCCATGGCTACAGAGCATGCACAAACCTCATGGGGTTGTGAAGAGGGTCTCTTCCCCCCCCCCATTTTAGTTCTGCAAACCATGGGACTCCCCCAAACAATATGATCCTTCCCTTGTGTTTCTCATAGGAATGAGAGATAAATTTGATTAGGCAAGCCTACCTAATACCTACTTCCCAAAACTCAGATATCCTTGTATGGATTTTGCATTGCAATTTTCCAGCCAAGCAATATACACAAAAATGCATATACAGTGGTACCTCGGGTTACATACGCTTCAGGTTACAGACTCCGCTAACCCAGAAATATTACCTCAGGTTAAGAACTTTGCTTCAGGATGAGAACAGAAATCGTGCTCCGGCGGCGCAGCAGCAGCAGCAGGAGGAGGCCCTATTAGTTAAAGTGGTGCTTCAGGTTAAGAACAGTTTCAGATTAAGAATGGACCTCCGGAATGAATTAAGTACTTAACCCGAGGTACCACTGTACCAGAGTAAAGCGTGCATAAAAATGCATATATCAGTGAAAGTAAGATGCGAAAAATGCATCAAGGTAGGGAATTTTTGTTTGCATAAATGTACATATTGGGAGAGACTTTCACACTTAAGCACTGTTGAAATTTCATGACGGAAAACAATTTTGCAAATTGATGTGAATAGGAGAAGAAGAGAATTTAAGATGGGGAGGGCAGGAGATTAGAGAAAAATGGACACTGACAAATTCCTCCATCTATAGTTTCTTCATGGCCCAGTTTGGGTTACAATCATGTTGTCACATGTCACCTGAGTTGGTTGTTAGAAGGAGAGACGTAGCACATTTAGTCTATCAGGTTGGATTCAAAGGTGCCCTTTCATACACAGGGGGCATCTTCAGGTTGTGCCTCATTTTGCAACAAACCTTAATCTAAACATAAATAGATCTGTATGTTTTTAATGGAAGGGGGGAAATATATAAAAATGTTAAACCTCAGTTCACCAGATGCCTTTGTATGCTGTATAATATAATACTTGGAGAGAAGAGAATAATTAGGAAGGGAAAGTTAAAGGGATAAAAGCAGCATACTAATATGAATAAATCTGATTTAGCTGACCTTTCAAATGAATGATCATTTCTGAGGACTGACTTAGCCTTACTCCCCCACCCCCTACCCAATAATTCAAACAGACACCTGATAATCCTCTTAAGAAACCAGGTTTTGATTGTGTTTCAAGAGATCTGCTTGGGTGGTCTGATGTAGCTAAGAAAAACCATCAAAACATTGGCTCCTTTGATGCCAGTTACATGGGGGGGGGGGCATTTAAGCACTGTAGGTGTTGGGTGTTTTTCTGAAAATGCAGGGTTGAAATTCGGTACCCAGGGAATTCTGCAACCTATTGAATTGTTGCAAATCTGCAAAATACACATTGCCGGGGAAAGAAAGGGGCTGAATGTGAGAGATTGCCACACTTGCCATTACAGTGCAATGCAAATCAGGGCTTTGGCTGCTGATGTCAGGGTAGAGAGACGGTCACATGGGAGAAAGTGCCATCCTCTTGAACGCTCGGCCCCCGCAATTATTTGCAAGGCAAAGATTAAGCTGATCAGCAAATGCAAAGCAAACAGATGAACGCTTCCCCCTCCAACCAACAATCACGGCATCACGTTGAAATCTGCATGTAAAATGTATTCCCGGACAGTGCGTTGCCTTGTTTGCAATCTCCAGCCTGGTGGGAGGGAGGCAATTAACACAAACCGCCAGCCGGGGAAGCTGATGAGCTGCTGGCTACGGGAAGGTGCCACGAAGAGCTCTCCCAACCGTCCTGCCTGCCTGCCTACCTCCCTCCCCTCCTCGCTGCCGCCATAAAAGTTTTACCATCAATGCAAATCTGATCTGCGCACATCAGACAAGTGGAAAATTGGCCATTCTGCTCTGCTCGGTGGCAGGAAAAGCAGGCTGCTGGGGGCGTTGTATTGTTTATTACCAGAGAGGTGCTAAAAATGTCCACACCTGATTAATCAAGCGTGCTCCGTAATCACTTTTCCGCGTGTGGCGTTGGAAAGAGTCAGGTTGTTGGGGTTTGCACCCCTCCCCTTCATTTATGTTTCTTCTCCTCCTTTTTTTCTTTCTTTCTTAAAGATGCACTTTTAATGAGCTCTTGTTTCCAGTCTGACATTTGGAAATTTAATCAGGAGAAGGCCTCCGATGGCGGGCAAGCACCTTTCAGATGGCATTGTTTATCGGCAGAGCCTTCCTTGGGCTTCAGTTAACAAAGGAGGGTCAGCCACCTCATTCAAATCAGCGGATATTAATGAGCTAGCAATGACAGTGCAATTCCAAAGAACACTGCGCAACTGATCCTGTCCAGGCCGGGGATGAGGGTGATGGGGGGGGGGCGCGTTGTGTGCGAGGGGAAGCGGAGCTAATGATGATTAATGCGATGGCATTGAAGGGCTACAGCTAAAGAAAATAATCTGCCACTTCTGCGCAAAGTGTCATCCAGAGGTCTAATTGGACAAAGGAATGGGCCATCGCTGCTAGATCAGGATGTCTCTGTTGCGATGTCCGCAGCGGGGTGCCGAGAGCCTGAATGCACCGTAGCAAAAGAGCAAACTCACACAGACGCGGAATGGTTTTGCAGGGCAAAGAGAGATAGAGGAGGGTCAGCCGGTTTAGAACGGGCTTTAGACGTGCAGATCATTTATTCCGACGAATGGTTGGAATGGGGACAGATAACAAGTAGTGCAGTAAATGAAAGTTCTGGTTCACGCATGTATCCTGCTGGTGGAACTTTTCATGTAGCAAAGGAGCGGAGGAAGCTGCCTGATGCTGAGTCAAACCACTGATTGACCAAGCATTGGTCTATCAAGATCCCCTTTCCCCATACATGCCCACTTGAGTGCTTTGATCTGTAGAACTAGCAATGTTAAAGTGGCCACATAGTGCAAGATTTGCATCTGCAAGTAATCCGTATTTTAGTGTGGCAGTACTGCACACTTTGGATCTCCCTGCCTATTGACAGCAGGCAGGTGCCTTCGCTGTACTTTTTCAGGTGCCTTCTAAAACCATTTTTGTTTAGGCAAATCTACCCAGACATGCAGAACGCTGACATGCTTTTTAGCTTTTAGTTTCTTTGTTTTTTAATGTTTTAAATGCAGCATTATTTACTTCTTTCTTAAATTTCTATACCACCCTTCATCTAATGATCACAGTGTAGTTTGCCTTATGCTGAATCAGACTATTGGTCTATCTAACTTAGTATTGTCCACACTAACTGGTAGCAGCTCTCCAGGATGTCAGAGAAGGTTCTGAAGATGCCAGAGGTTCAACCTGAGACCTTCTGCATGCGATGCAG
The DNA here is from genome assembly GCF_965112155.1 of Podarcis liolepis. Classification (NCBI taxonomy): domain Eukaryota; kingdom Metazoa; phylum Chordata; class Lepidosauria; order Squamata; family Lacertidae; genus Podarcis; species Podarcis liolepis. Next base: position 25,141,456 of record NC_139567.1, on the reverse strand, counting down.
ATGCTTCACCAGTGAGCGTCTTCATTGCCCCACCAGACTTACCTTCTTCGCTTCATCATGTATCTCAAGTCATGCCGGATATGTGCCCTTTACACAATGGGCCCACCTTGTTTGAGGGTAGGGAGGACAAAAATCATGGGACTTGGAGATTGAGCCTGGAGCCTCTTGAATGTGAAGCAGATAAATTTCCCTCAGCCTGGAGACGCTTCTCGTTCTCCATCCGCTTTGTGAAAACAGCTAAGTGACTGGTAGCATTTTTACATCGGGGGAAAACTCTGGCAATTTGCAGCTCAGTATATCCACACTGAGTTTTGTCCTTTCTGTGATCTATCCACCCTCCATTCCCTTCCACCTGTCAATGTTATACAGCAGCCTGGAAAACCCAACCACTTCTCACCGATCTTGCAGTCAAGTAAATCAATCAACTGCACCAAACAACAATTTTTTCCTCATCAATAATAAACAAAGGGGGGGACTTCCTGATGGAGATCGCCGCCGGGTATTGCTCATGCCTCTGAGGGATTTGCAACTACAAGGCACGCTGCATATCTGGTGGTTTCATACCCTCTGGCTAGCCTCCTTTCCTGCATTCCTCCGAGTCTCCCCTGCATGTAATATTAATTGATTAATATTTGTTTAGAACATTCCTGCCACTTTGCCACTTGAGTCTGGCTGCAGTTTTCTGAGTCACTCTGCTGGAGGAAGGAAAATGAATGCTCCAATTGCTAAGGAGGTTGGAAAGAGAGAGAGAGAGCTCTGATGGCTTATGACACAATGCTCATAAAGAGCCCCAGATCCCAAGAAAATTGTGCTGATACCTCCAAGGGCAAACTCAGTCAAAAGAATCATAGAATTGGAAGGGACCCTGAGGATCATCTAGTCCAACCCCCTGCTATGCAGGATTATGCAGCTGGTCCATACAGGAATCAAACCTGCAACCTTGGCATTATCAGCCCCATACTCTAACCAACTGAGCTATCTAATGGGCTTCTTCTTTGGTGATCACTCATAGCCAAGTAAGATTGTCTATCAAGAGCATGGTCTTAACAGTATGTCCGTAAGTGACTGTGGAGGCCAATTCTGGATTCCACAGTGTGACATGGGTTTCCAGGTGAGAGCCGATCACAGTGAGGATTTACCAAACATGCCTTCCTCTTAGCTCATTTCTCCTTTTCATCCTGAGTTCATGCTTCTTCAAAGGTCATGATGCCTTTGGTAGAAGCTACTATGTTCTGCCTCCACAGTTTCTTCTGAATACCAGTTAGGGAGAGATGCTCTTGTGTGGGTTTTCCACAGGCATCCAATTCGCCACTGTGAGGAAAAGGATGCTGATCTAGATGGGCCATTGGCCTGAACTAGCAGGCGTCTTCTTATGTTCTTATGTCCTTAAGGGAAAGGGAACAGCTTGCTGCAACATTTCCAAATGGCATCATCGGTATAATGAGGTGGCAGCCAGAGAGGAGGGAGAAACTGGATTCAGTTCACATTTAAATGTGAATTTGCCCATTATGAAGTTTCTGAAACAATATGCCAGCCGAAAGAGTCGTCCTTCGGAAATCTCACTTCTCTGAATTCTTCAGTGCAGCCCTCCAGTCATGTAATGTGGACAAGCTCAGATGCCTTGAATTTGTCCAATCCCCCTTTCAAGCCATCCAAGTTGGTGGCCATCACTGTCCCCTGTGGGAATGAGGCTTGTCCTGTGGATTTGTCATTCGGTACTGACATCTGGTTTGTCCAATCTTTTCTGCTTCCGAGCTCCTGGTTCATGTGAAACTGCTGCCCACAGGGGTGGGTTTTGGCCTTTCAAATTTCAACAGCACCTTGTTCAAGGCCAAAATTTGGTGCTTCCACTGCCTCTCGCCTTCCATTCTGCCCAGTTCACTATGTCATAGTTGTGGCACCCTGCAGCACCCCCTAGGCTTGACACCCAGTGTGGTGGAACTGGTTGTGCTAAATGTGCCTCTGCTGCCCAACATCCCTTGACATTCATGCAACTAAACCAGGGTTGACGGAATATCAATCTTCTGAAATACGTACCAGGGTGATTTCAGCCTTCATGCCAATCTTGCATCTATCTTTGGAAGAAAGCAGGAGGGGGGGTTATGGGGGGGGATCCCATTTGAGTCACTGATTTGGTTCCAACTCCAGGAAATTAATAACATACTTCTCCCCTAGGCTATCTGCAGGTTGCTGTCCTCTAAAGTCACCCACTCTTTCAGCCATGGCTTAATACTTCTAATCCCTGCACCGTCACCGGAGAAATCAGCTCATCATTGGGGTGCAGAGATGCAGTAAAGGATTTTCAGTGAGCAGATGCCTCTGTGAGAGAGAATGGTGACTCCACACTCAAGTGTTTGTTGACTTGCAGGGATTTCCCTGCCCTTTTTTCCTCCTCCTCCTCTCCTCCATGCCACCAGCCACTCAAACCTCCCACAGTGCCTCATGCATCTTATAAACTAAACTCATTGTAACCAAACCATGAAATTGCAAATTTAACTTTGTCAACAAACAAAGACTTCAAGGAAGCCAATGCTGCTTGATTCTCATCTGCTGCTTAATTTACAGAATCAGCTCCGGAGAGACGTGCAGAAGGGGATGGGGTGGGTAAGCTGGAACAGATGCAAAGAAAGCACACTGTGGCTGTTGCTCAATATATTTCCTTTTGGAGAACCCTTCTCAAAAACACACGGGGCTAAGTGTCTTGCCTAAGAACTCAGAAGAAAGCAGTGGCAGAGCAGCAACTCAAAAAGAATCCACCACCCCATTCTTTCCCTCCTGCACACTTGCAATCCTCTCTCATGCTTGGTTTAATCAATTTTTATCGAACAGCTTAGGACCTAGCACCTCAAAGAGTGCATCTCTCAATCTCTCATCTTAGGCCCTATAACTGGCAGATAAGATCCTGTTGTGGGACGTGGGTGGCGCTGTGGGTTAAACCACAGAGCCTAGGACTTGCCGATCAGAAGGTCGGCGGTTCGAATCCCCACGACGGGGTGAGCTCCCGTTGCTTGGTCCCTGCTCCTGCCAACCTAGCAGTTCGAAAGTACATCAAAGTGCAAGTAGATAAACAGGTACCACTCCAGTGGGAAGGTAAATGGCATTTCCATGCGCTGCTGTGGTTCGCCAGAAGCGGCTTAGTCATGCTGGCCACATGATCCGGAAGCTGTACGCCGGCTCCCTCGGCCAGTAAAGCGAGATGAGTGCTGCAACCCCAGAGTCGGTCATGACTGGACCTAATGGTCAGGGGTCCCTTTACCTTTACCTTAAGGTCCTGTTGTTGGTGCAACCGTTGGCTGCTGCCCAGTTGGTGCTGAACCATGAGGGGGCCTTTTTGGTGGTGGTTCCCAGTTTGTGGAATGCCTTCCCTGGTGAGGCGTGTCTGCCTCTCTCCTAAGTAATGTTCAGGAGGCTCTTCAAAACATTCCTGTTGCCACATGCTCCTCTCTGCTGACTTCTACAATGGCAGCACTAAAACTAAGGAGGAGGAAGCTCAAAGCCAGGGACTGGACTTAAGTAAGAAAGCAGACAAGTAGGGCTGGCTGGGGCTGGCTGAGGTTGATGGGGCAATGCCCCATTGGCTTGAATGGGCCAGCAACTATTGTTTTTAGCCTAGAACCAAGAGTGACCTTGAGGTCTTGAAAGCCACTGGGTGATCCATTAAGGACAATTAAGGGCAAATGTGACTCATACCACTGGTGACAGTCCCAGCAAAAAAAGAGGAACTTCATCAAGAAATCTGTAGATCAATGCCCACATTTCTTCCCTGGACAGGCCATCATAGCTTGGGCAGTGATCCACTGCTGCATCAAAGCCCACCTCCGCCACTGCCCAGCCCAGCCCTCCACCTGCTTGCAGAGTGTCAAACATCCTGTCGAGGGAGGCTGGGAGAGCCCTCATTAAGCTAATGGAGTGCTAATTTGTTTGCAGGCGAGAGGGAGGGATCGGTAGCGCTGCCTCATTTGCTCTGCGGAAGAGGGTCATTAAAAAGAAGGGTGGCAGGCTCAGGAAGATGGAGTGGGCGGACGGGGCTGCCAGCTGCTTGAGGGATGGGCTGGGGAAGAATCCCAGGCAAGGGTTTTGGTTCTATCTGAGCATACTGACTGTCACCCAGATCAGCCTTTGGCAGGGGAAGGAGAAGGAGCTTAATTACACACACACACACACACACACACACACACACACACACACACACACCCTTTTGCACTTAGCAAGCAAATAATCCAAGCTCTAGTGCTTTGCTTGCAAAGAGTTTGAAGTTATATATTTACTGCCTTTTAAACTTAAGCAGCAAAAGTGTGGAGGTTGATTGGTTTGGGGTTTTAGGCTCTCTCAGCACAAACAATTAGACAAGTGCACAGCCTTTAATCTCTGCCTTTTCCTCTCCAATTCATGGAGGTGAAGACTATCAATGGCTTCTACCTATGATGGCTATGATGTGCCTCCACAGTTGGAGGGAATAATGCTTCTGAATACCAGTTGCTGGAAATCACAGGATGGGAGAGGGGTCTTGTGCTTGGGTCCTTCTTGCAGGTTTATGGTTTGCCACCATAAAAGCGGGAGGCTGGACCGATCCACCAGGCAAGGTTCTTATGTACCCATTTGTTCCAGTCATGGTTCTTGATACAAGAGCAAAGCCATTGATTATCACCCAAGCAGTGCTTCACATGAGGCTGCTGCAGAAAAGCAACACACTTGTTGAGTTAACCTTCCTTCTCCTCCTCCCCACTCGTGATATATTTGGGTTCAGATGATGAACAGACACAAACTGGATGGATGGATGGCTCTGTGAGGAAGATTGCAGAGCCATGTGTGTGAGCACTGCCCCCATTGCCTCCAATCCCCTGTCATAGAGGTGCTTGGCCAATGTGTGTGAAGGGGGTGTACCTGTGTTGAGGTCTGGCATGTCAAAGGTGGACCCCAATTAGGCTAGAGCCTAATGGAGACTCTCTAGAATCCATTCACATGCCAGATAAATGTCTGGACCATGGGATGTGTATGGCAGCAGCTGGTCAGGGGCAAAGCTAGACTCAATTTGGAGCTGTCACTATGTCACAGAAGCCTTGTGGTTCTTGGAACTAGCCATTTCTTCCTTCTGGTATCTGGGGAAATGAGGGTTTTCTTTTCTTTTCCAGTCCAGCCTACATTTCTCTCTCTCTTAAATCTGCTTGTCCAAGAGGAATGAAAGCCCACTTAAAAACAAATAAATGCAAGCAAAACAACATTTCCTCTTGTCTCCAGTGAGCTGAAAACATGGATCCCTCCTCCATTCCTTCCTTCCTTCCTTCCACTTGCCCCCCCCACCTTAAGATCTCTTCTCCAAGCAGAATCAGGTTTGAAAGATTAGCTGTCAAACGAATGGTTCAATACCACATTATTAGTTTCTATTTTTGACGAGAGCTTCCCTTCTTCCCTTTTACTCTTTGAGGAAAAAATGGAAAAGGGAAAAAATAGAAAGAGGGAAACGTCACTTTCAAGTCTTTCTCTGGGTTGAATGTGCATTGTGCAAGAAACTCCACCCCCCACCCCACCCCCGCAAGGCAAACTATTTAAATGCCTTCTTCACACAAGCTCTGCTTCCTGGCCCCCTGAAGATTCCAGCTTACCTAAGAATGCACTTATTCCTCCTTCCTTCGAAAAATAGACTTAGGTTGAAAGCCCATGCATATTTACCTGGAAATACATCTCATTAAACTTAATGAGGTTTATTTTTGAGTCGACACTGGATTGCAGTGTAAGGTTTCAGTTTTAGACACACTTATCTGAGAGCAACTCCCATTAAACTCAATGGGATTTAACTTTTGACTAGACATGTAGTGGATTGCAATGTTAACATGTTACGGGGGGATGGGACCTGGAAAACGTTGCTGGTCTGAAACTCCCATCAGCTGCAGCCACCATGGCCAATGGTCAGGGAAGATGGAAACTGTAGTCCAGCAACATCCAGAGGGTCACAGGCACCCACCCACTATATTTCCAGAGCTTAGGTGTTTCACACACACAAACAGTTTTCAATGGATGTTAGTCCATTAGGAGACATGTGGCTCCATCCCACCAACCTCAGTCTTCAAGACTCTTGATTCTTTCAAGCCCACCAGCCTTCTGATTTATGGGTGGTCTTGGTTGTCAGCTTCCTCCTCCTTAATCTCAGGTTTGCCCATGTAGAACTCAGCATGGGGGTGGGGGTGTAGAATTAGGCCACATTCACACCATCTCAAGCACTGTGATAACACTTTAAGCAGTTGTGGCTTTCCCCCAAAGAATCCTGGGAAGTGTAGTTTGTTAAGGCTGCTGAAAGTTCTTAGGCAGGTACAGGCAAACTTGGCCCTCCAGATGTTTTGGGACTACAACTCCCATCATCGCTGACCACTGGTCCTGTTAGCTAGGGATGATGGGAGTTGTAGTCCCAAAATATCTGGAGGGCCAAGTTTGCCTATGCCTGTTCTTAGGAGCAGTGGCAGAGCTTCATGCTCTGGCACCAGGGAGCAGACAGCAGGCAGAGGTGGGGCTGGCGCTTGTCCTGGGGGCGGGACGCACCGCCTGCGGGGGCGGGGCTCCAATGCGGGCGGGGGGGCAGCCGCAATGGCACCCTGCCGGGATCGTGCTGCCGTGGGTGATGCGCTCCCCTCGCACTCCTCTTCCTCAGCCAGTGCTTAGGAGACCTCTTTTCCCCTCCCAGAGCTACGATTCTCAGAGTGGTTTAATAACCAATTCCTCTTCTTGGCATACTTTGGGAACTGTAGATCTGGAAAGGGAATAGGTTCCTCTAACAATGCTTAGCAGCCTTAACAAACTACAACTCCCAGAATTCTTTGTGGGGAAGCCATGGCTGTTTAAAGTGACATCCTGGTGCTTTAACTGTATGGTGTGACCGTGTCTCCAGTTGGCTCCGTCTTCACTTGACTCTTTCTCAACCTACTGTTAGCCTTCCTGCCTTCTGCCCTGTCTGTTCCACCAACTACCAATGCTATTTCTCTTCCTGGAGCCACAGCTGATTCATCAGCTCAAAAACAGTCTGGCATAGCCAACTATTTAAATCAGTCCTGTAGAAACTCAACATTAGCAGACTCAGGTTTCTCTGTCTTTTATTACTGGGAATGGCAATGGTCTCTAAGATCTTGCATCCTGCCTGTACCTTCCCACCAGTAAGGAACGAATTGAGCTTAGTGTCAGCAGGCTCCGACTGCTGCCCTTGCTGGATCAACAGTCAGATCTACAAGTGGAGGAGGCCAGCTGTGAGTGCTGACATTTCCCCTCCTAAATATTGTCAGCTCTGTTCGGCTGGCAGCAGCAGGAAAGGAAAGCAGCCAAAATGATAGGAAACAGGAATCAGGAATCAGACGAGCGAAGCTTTTTGAAACAGAAGCAAACAATGAACTGACTGCTTTCAAGCTCTAAAGCATGGATGGGGACCTTGTAGCCTTCCAGTCGTTGCTTGTTGCTGGACTACAACTCCCATCATCCCTGGAGAACTGCACTGCAAAATTCAGAGAAGTGTGAATTTCAAAGGGTAACTGTGTTTCAGTTCACATGTTGGTTTGAGAAGCATGGATTAGTCAATTTCTCATTAAAATGCAAACAAAATCAAATTTCTCTGCCACCCTTAGCCGACAAGGGAGAAGGCATTGCTGACCCTTCCAACTAGGACAGTTGCATCACAGCCAATAATTCTTCTGGCCTAAAATCCCAGTCAGGTTCCCCCCTAAAGCCAATCTCATGCCACTGTCTGATAGACAAAGCTCCTAAATTCTGCTACTTTTCTCAATCTAGGCTGAAGGTCTCCAGACTATCTGTACTGCCAGACCTAAGGGTTGGGCCTGCCTGCTTGACAGCTCAAGGTACTTGCTTGACACTTAGTTCTAAGCACCTTCTTGTTGTCTTCCCACATCATATCTGACATGTGAGAAAGAGAAACATGAGATTCCTTGGTGCAAATATAACAGCTGTAGAAATGAGTAACTCCACCCCCTCCATTGCACTATCTATAATTAATCTGAAACAGGGATGGAGAATCTGTGCCCTCCCCCAGCTGCTGTTGGGCTCCAACTCCCATCAGCCCCAGCCAGGAGTGCCATGTATGTTGGTCAAGGATGATGGGAGTTGTAGTCCAGCAATGACTGGCAGGCCACAAGTTCCCCACCCCCAGACCCTCCAAGTGTCCCTATTTTCCAGGGATGTCCCAGATTTAGAGAAGCCATCCCAGTTTCTGATTTAATCCTGGAATGTCCCACTTTCCCTCAGAGCGTTCCCATGTTCATTGGTTGGAGGGTATGGAGTTATGGCCCTGAGCCATCTGAAGGCAGTTCTGTATGTATAGGGAACTTTTTTAAAAAAAAGTTTAATGTTTTATTATGTTTTTAATATATGTAGAGACTGTTCTTTTAATGTAAAGGAGCCTAAATACTGTAGGCAGATTCCTCCCCTCCAGTGCACCTCTCTTCTCTCTTCTGAATATTTGTGAATCTTGTCCAACAGGTTAGATGTTTCAGCACACCTGCTTCTGGGCCTTCTATATGGGACATGAGGTTTAAAAATATGAAGTAAATTATTACTCTTTTTAAAAAAATAAAATCTATCTCCACTGAGCAACAGCACAATCATCTACAGCCAAAACCAAAATAGGCATTCTTATAGTGGCTGCTAAATAAAGTGATGTCAAGGTGAGAGAGACTGAAGGATGTGGGGAGAGAGAGAGAGAGAGAGGGAGAAGATCTTGGATCATCCCCAAACCATGAAATAACACTTAGATGCTTATCTTGGTCTTCTTTTCTCTTATTAATAGTTAATGGTGCTAGAAATCCTCAGCTTTTCTCCACTACCCCCAGAGTACTGAATGTGAGTGAAATACAAGTATATCAGGCTAGAAGCCAGAGTCAAGGATTGGAAGGGAAGCAAGCCTGCAGCCATCATGTCCAAGGCATCAAACCAGGCACCTTAAAGGAGTAGATGTCTCAAAAAAGAGAGCATGCAGAAACCCCAGGGACATTTCACTAATCTGATGGAAATTGCTTGCTACCCTTAATAATCTTCAGGTTATTCTCTCTCCCCTCCCCCCCAAGCCCCGAGCCAGAACCTCTACATTCACCTCAAAAGTTCATTTCAGGTGCTATGTGGGGGCACCTCTACCAGAGGGAAGACTCGTATCAAATGTACCCACTATATAACATTTCTTCTTCAGCATTTTGAGACTCTCAGCAGCTGCTGAGAGGTAAATGACAAAACCAGAGCACTGCTGGACAAACACCTTTTCTATTGGTCCTGGCTAGGATGGCACAGACCACCATCTGAGGATTTCACCCATCATATTAAAATTCATCAGGTGTTTCAGTTAAGCTGGAGCCTCAAAATGTTCCTCCAAATTTTGCTTTTGGAGAAATTCACTAGCAAACCATAGGACTCCCCAGGTGAAAAAACTTGACACATGTATATATTCATTTAAATATGCATATATCCTATGACTTTGGATCAGTCACCAGCCTCTCAGACTAACCTACCTCACAGCATTGTTGTGAGGATAAAATGAGGAGCAGAAGAACCACATACCTTGAGCTTATAGGGAGTGGAGTGGAATATAAGTGAAATGAGTATGTAATGATCATCACCATTACTACTACTACTAGAGTAATAATTCAATAACTTAGTGTTTCTCATAGTAAACGACTAATAATCAATCTAAATTAATGAAAAACAAAACTGCATATTTGGGTTCACTGATCTACAACAGAAGCACTCAATAAAACATTCCCAGTTGTCAATAAATTTATTCCAACTCTGTTTTCCTTCCTTTGCTGTGATGTTAATTTTGCTGAAAGAGCACAGTTCCATAACTTATTAAACCAGTCCTTCATGGAGGGTATTTTACACAACCTCCATTTTTCTCTCCACAATATTCTTAATCAGCTCCCAGGAACTTTTTTTTGTCTTTGTACATTGCCACTAAATATGATAAAAACCACCTACGTCCGTGGCATTTCCATTCATTCTTTGAATAATACTTGTTTATTTTATTTGTTATAACCAGAGTAATATAGCCTCCAGACATAATCTTAAAGCAATTCTCTCTGTGTTTAATGAAAAATTATGTTCCATTCCAGAGACTTTCACAAACATTAAATGAGATATTTCCACCATATATACTGAGTCCAACTTATTCATATACATGTGCACATGCACACACACATATGTGTTTTATACTTTAATAATATTTTTTATATATTGATAATAAATATTATCCTTTCAAATTCTGTCAAGTCTCATATTTGGGTTTTTGCTCCAAGTTGATCAATTATAACCACTCTAATTCAAATGGATTCAAACCATGGAGGAGTTATGTAGCTAGCATTTCAGATTCATGGCCAGGTTAGTGATGGGTCCTCCTTGGGGCTCAGGCCCATCATCAGCTGGATTTGCTGATCTCGGTTTCTACTGATGAGTGAGACACTCTTGCTCACTATGCACAGTGGTGTGAGAACTAAAAAAATGCAAATGCCTTTCTTTCCTGTCTGAACTCTTACCTAATCAGGTCATGCTGGGCATATCCTGATTTGACTTACAAGCTCTGATAGCAAAAGTTTCGTGTCTGAGATGCTGTTCACCAGCAATAGTAACATTAGCACTCATTGCTATGACTTACTTGTTAGAATCTTCCAGCAGACATTTGAACTCGGAACTCCTTTTGCATACCCTTGTATTAACACTCAGCACCTGTGGCATGGAACCTATATCCTAATGGTATATACAATCCTAGATCTCCCCCTTTAGTGCTAAATTCTTCTCCCACTTTGTTCTAGTTAAACTCCACCCTTGGGCTATGAAACCTCTAGAAGTTCTTTGCTGCAAAACCTAGGTATGCAGCCTTTGCAGGATTTCTACTAACCATTATAGCTCAATTCTTCCCCACCTCCTTTCTTCTTGTGTTCCTTACCTCCCTTATGTCTTTGTGATGTTTATACTTGGTTTAGCTAGGACTTCGGGAGATGAGCAAAACATGGATTTCACCCTTCATCACAGTGGTAGCTCAAGGAACTCAGCCAAGGCTGAGCCCGCCCTAGCGCTTTTCTGTAGGTGTTTGTTGACAACAAGAGGCATCTTGTTATCCAAGAGCCATGGTGACTGATACACACCACTTCCAAGAATTAATAAGGAGCCCCAATGTGAGAAGAAGTAGGAAGCTGCTTTATACAGAGTCAGTACATTGGTCCTTCCATGACTGGCAGTGACTCTCCAGATTTCAGACAGAAATTTGAAGATACCAAGGATTGAAATTTGAACTTTCTGCATGCAACATAATTAACCTATGAACATAAGAATAGCCTGCAGGATCAGACCAGTGGCCCATCTAGTCCAGCATCCTGTTCCCACAGTAGCCAACCAGATGCCTGTGGAAACCAGCAAGCAGGGTCCTCTCTCCTCCTGTGGTTTCCAGAAATCCAGAAATTTAGGGGAGCATGACCAGTTCACCCGCACCGGGTGCCAAGCCGAGAGGACACTGCAAGGGAGTGCTGCTACAATGATGAACAATGGAAGGTGAGAGGTGGGGAGGGCACTGAATGTTGGCATTGCATGGGGCATTGCTGAAATTTTAAAGCCCAAAATCCGCCACTGCAGCAATTGGTAAGGTAAAGGGACATCTGACCTTTAGGTCCAGTCGTGGCCAACTCTGGGGTTGCGGCACTCATCTCGCTTTATTAGCCGAGGGAGCCGGCGTACAGCTTCCGGGTCATGTGGCCAGCATGACTAAGCCACTTCTGGCAAACCAGAGCAGCGCACGGAAACACTGTTTACCTTCCCACCGGAGTGGTACCTATTTATCTACTTGCACTTTGACGTGCTTTCAAACTGCTAGGTTGGCAGGAGCAGGGACCAAGCAACAGGAGCTCACCCCGTCGCGGGGATTCAAACCGCCAACCTTCTGATCAGCAAATCCTAGGCTCTGTGGTTTAACCCACAGCGCCACCCGCCTTCAGAAGTATTTCTGTCTCTGACTGTGGAGGCAGAGCAGAGCCATTATGGCTAGTAGCCATTGATAGCTTAATGGATAGCTCATAAACTGAACGAGCAATAAGCTGAACTAGCCCACCAAGCACTGCAGCAGCCCGATTTAGCTTTGTCGCTGCTACTGTTAAACAATTGGGAGTCAAAACCTGCAAGCTACCTGGAGAACCGCGCTGAGATGCAGCCCTATCTTTTGGCCACCTCTGCCCTGTTGTCACCTACCATCTGCCTGTCCCTGAAGCAGAGGAATAAGAGCAGCCTATGGTTCCTACTCGGGGCCTGAATGTCAGCCACATATTACAGATGCGAATTTTGCAACAGCATCTATTTTGTGATCCTGCAATTAGTTGGAGGACAAAGAGTGACATTTACCCAACCGCCTGATTGCCATTCTGAGCCAAGGTTAGGAGGCCTAAACACCATCATTTGCTCCCACAGGTAATTGTGGCCTGAAACACAGGCTTGGATGGAGACACTTTTAGAATTGGAGCCCTCAATAGAGACGTCACTTCTCTTTTGAGAAAATCAAAACATTTGGTTTTCTCAGAAAATTCCACCCTCCTGAAGCCTGTCATTTCAAGCCAACATCTTGCCCCTCATTTCCAGGTTGGAAAATAAAATAAAATAATGGAGTGTGTGCAGAGAGGGGGAAAGAAAGAAAAAAGAAAATCCCAGCCTATATTTATGCATACAAAAGAAACTAAGCAGGACAAAATGTATGTATAAATGAATGGGTAGATGAGATTTCATTAAAATCTCCGCATTTAAAATACCCACTGAAGAAAGGGAAGGTTAAAAACTTAATTGACTAAATCAGCCGTGAGGTTGAAGACTGATTATATCGTTGTGATAAATGTAGTATTGGTCATCAAAATTCTTCATAATATGTTATTTTGCATCAAAAACTATTATTTGAAAAGAAAGCACAAATAGTGTTTTCCTCAAATCCCTGACAGATTTAAAAATAAAGAAATGATTGGTCTTCACTCCCCCTGCCACCAGCACCTGGATAATTTCATACGACTGATCAAGAGGCTCATTGAATCAGAGGGAAAACAGTATCTGAAAACACAGAGACCAAGCCCCAACCAGATGGTGTGTCGCTTATCCCCACAACACTTAGAGAAGCCTTGGCCAACATGGCACCCTCCAGGAGGTTTGGACTACAGCTCCCATCAGCCCCATCCAGCAGGATTATTCTGGCCGGGGTTGGTGGGAGTTGTAGTCCAAAGCAGCTGGGGGGCCCCAAGTTAACAAAAGCTGATCTGTATCACAGCCTAGCATCCATCAATGCTTCTATTGGACTTCTCATCTGTTCTGCCCCTCATTAGAGAGGAACAAACTTTTCAACATATGGTCTGGACAAAAGACAAAGTGTACATCTATGTTTCAAACTTGTATTGGCTTTATACAATCGAATTTTCATACTTTCCTCAGTGCACCTTGGGAATGGTAATCTGGTGAGGGAGGCTGAGACCTCCTAGAATCTGCCGCCTGAGGCAGTCAACACACTTTGCCAAATGGTAGGGACAGCCTTCCATTGAGACTTGGCTTAATGCTGCTGAAGGGGTTTCTTTCTTTTTCTTCTTGCTGCTCTTCTGTTTTATTTTTATTTTTGTACTGTCTTCATATTTGCTTATTGCTACTGGGGGCCATCATGAAAATGCATCCTGGACAGTGCTCTACCTCCAGTGTTGAAGGCAATATGCCTCTAAAAAAAACCAGTTGTTTTGGAGCAGAAGTGAGGAAGTGCTGGTGGGCCCCTGCTTCTCGGTTTCCTATAGGCATCTGGCCTGATCCAGCAGGGCTCTTCTCGTGTCATTTTTGGGTTAAGAGAACAGTGACTGAACTGTCAGAATCAGAATTGTCCTGTCCTTGCTGCCATCACAGTAATGTGAAGAAATAATAGACACTACCTCTGCCACAATTACTTAAGGTAGGACCCCTATATTTGGTGCACCCCTTCCCTGAAAAAAAGCAAATTCTGTCACCTACCCACATAATGGAAAGTGTGGTTTGTTAAGGTTGCTGGGAATTATAGCTCTGTGAGGGGTAAACTATAGTTCCCATGGTTCTTTGGGGGAAGCTATGATGGTTAAAGAGAAATGTGTTTTGAATATATGGTATGGATAGGACCACACAAAGAGATTTCTCCAGGGCTAAGACCCAAGCTATCTTTGTCCCTGATCTTGTGTGGCTGTTCTGTTGTCCTTTGAAGGTTCTATGGTGGCCCTAGAGGAGAATGGTCAATCAGCCAAGGGCAAGGGGAGTGACCAATAGCAACACAGGACCAATATTAAAATGCCCAATTGGAAAGGAAAACTGGATTCTGGAAGGAAGGAAGGAAGGAAGGAAGGAAGGAAGGAAGGAAGGAAGGAAGGAAGGAAGGAAGGAACCAGTGCCTGAAAGGAATTAGGGAGGAGTGGTAAGACATTCTAAAAGCCACCTGATGAAGTGACCTTGACTCCACAAAAAGGTAATGCCACAACAAACCAGCAGAATTTAAAGTACCACCAGTGTAATTGCTGTTTTTGCTGCAAGAGGTAAACACCCGCTACCCCTCTAAAATTATATGCATCAGGTTTCAGAAGTCGTTTGCTACTCTAGAGAACAAGGGGTTAATGCTCCAGCTGTGATTATAATGGTTAGTTGCACAGTAAACTCCATTTTGATATAAATTTGTTCACACTGTTATTTCCGATATCTGTTCCTCCCACTCCAGCAAACCTCTGGCACCCCCTGCCCTCTGCTACAAGGTACAGAGCAAACCCACAAAGAGAGCAGTGATTAAATTGAATTTATCTCCAGCCAGCAGCAACAGTTGCTAGAAGATACACAAATAGGGACATGGGAAGGGTGGTGAGAGAGAAAGAGAGAGACCCATAACAAACAAAGATTTGACAAAATGTTAAAAATATGCAGATGAGCCCTAACAAAAGGGCCTTGGGCTCTCAATTACGCCAATTACATTCTAATTACAGGCAGTGCCATCAAGCGCTTTTCAAAGCCCACATCTCTTCTTAAAAGTATCTGTCAGACGAGCTTCTTTGGAATGAGAAGATTACATTAGTATGCAAGATTGAATTATCTCTAACTCCCCACAATGGAGGAGCTTGATGGGATTTGGTCTCAGAAAAAGGCAGCAGAGGAGCCGTGCTGGACAAAAGGAAGTACATATTCACACAGCGCATAGCAAAACAATGGCATTTGTTTCCCGCCCCCTCTTGATGTAGTAATGGCCATCAACTAGGATGACTTTAAAAGAAGATTAGACAATTTATTGGCGTTTAAGGCTATGTGCTACATCCGCAGTCGAAGGCAGTATGCCTCTGAACACCAGTTGCTTGAAGCCACAGAAAGAGAGTCCATTCTTGTGCTCAGGTCCTGCTTGTGAGTTTCTCTCATCCTGTGAAAACAGGATGTTAGTTTACACAGACTTTTGGCCTGATCCATCAGTGCTCATCTTATGGTCTTATGCACTCTGGCATACCTTCCAAGCGTCCCAGTTTTCTAGGGACAGTCCCAGAATTACAACAGCCACCCCGGCTTCTGATTTGATCCCGGAATGTCCCTATTTCCCCTTCTAGTGCCAGCAATGCCAAGCTTGGGGAGGAGGAGGAGAAGCTGGTGCTTGTCCCATGTGGTGGCTGCAGCTGCAGTTGTGAGGGAGCATCCTGTTGCCTCTCCATGGCCACTGCTGCTGGTTTCCTCCCTTGGACAGTTTATAGTGGCTGCTGGAGAGAAGGCGAGGATGAGGAGAAGCTGCTGACACCATGGCCCAGCCCTGCATGATGCACTGGCTCTGAGGGGCAGGCAGAGGGCAGGGCTGCCCCAGGCAGAAAGAAAGGGGGAGTGGAACAGAATGGAGTGCAAGGAGTCCTGATTTAAAATAGTAATAATGCTTTGTGCTTCTGTGTCTAATCTTGCCCCTTTCTAAAATTTATTTATTTATTTATTTGTGTGTGTGTGTGTGTGTGTGTGTGTGTGTGTGTGTGTGTGGTGTGTAGTTTGTAAATCTACCAAAGAATAAAATAAAATCTGGATTAAGGGGTTTTCTCAGGATGGTGGAGGCCATGTGTGCTGTGTCCCATTTGTGGAATGGTGGTGGCACTCGCCCTTCTTCAGATAGGAAATGCTCTGTGTAGGGGCTTGGAAGGGACAGGAAAAGTGGGAGGTCCATTAGGGTCAGTTGTATGGGAGTTATAATTCCTGGCAGCAGCAACACAGATGCCAAAGGTGTCCCTATTTTCAACTGAGGAATGTTGGAGGGCATGCTCTGGTGCATCACAAACCACACCTACAACACGTCTTTGCCTAGCCCTAACAATCAGGCCACCATAATTTCTCTAACCCACCAGCCTGGTCCAGCTGCAACATTTGCTTCTGCTAACTTCAGAACTGATGTCAGCAGGAGAGTATAATGTGTGGCGAAGCAACTCTACTTAATATTGCACAGCTCTTAGTTATATCAACAGAGGCTGCTACATCTTGCACAGAATTCCCCTGAACAACTTCCAAAATGCTTCAGCTCCTGTTTTCATTTGCTATCATCAGGGCTGACCCGCCCATCAGGCAGCAACACCAGCTCCTTGTTTCTCCTCTTGAGCCCCTAGTTATTCCCCTTTGTCCAGGGCCCGCTGATCTGGCCTGCTGCCTCAGGCATGGTGGAAGACACTATCCCATCATCAGGATTGAAGTCTGACTTAACTGGCAGCCTAGTCAGCCTCTCTATATGGAAAGCGGAAGGCACACCACCTATGTCTCAAGCAGCAAAATGCCTTGGGGTATCATTAAACCAGCAGTGGTCATCCGCCAGATAATGTGATAAATCTTCAGCTTTTACAGCTTGCCTGGGAAGACAAGCAAAGAAGGTTATCAATCACAAGCCAGCCCCGATATGACTGGTGGAGAGCTTTTTCAGCTGCCCATGCTTTCTCCTGAATGAGTCACAGCTATAACACAGCAGCCATTGAGGAGGAGCAGGTCTCAGGTTCAATCTCCAGCATCTCCAGTTAAGCTGATCAGGTAGGAGGTGATGGGAAACACACCTTCCTGAGACTCGAAAAAGCTACTGCCAGTCAGGGTTGACAGCTCTGGGCCAGTAGTCCGACTCAGCATAAGGCAGATTCATCTGATACACAGTGTGCCTTAGAAGGAGAATATAATGGAGTAAAATGCTGATGCCTTGAAGATGGAACTCCTGCAGGAGCTATTCCTGCAAAACTATAGGAGGATAGGAAGCTGAGTTAGACCATCAGTCCATATTGCTCAGTACTGTCTACACTCACTGGCAGTGGCTCTCGAGGGTTTCAGACAGGGTATCACCTAGCCCTGCCTGGCGATGCTAAGAACAGAACCTGGGACCTTCTGCATGCAAAGCAAATGCTTTATCACTGAGCTACAGCCTTCCCTCTTACAGTCTCAGAGAAATGCAGTGGGAGGAAATGGCACAGTGTAGTGGTTAAGTGAATGAGCAATGAACTGGGAAGCTTTGGTTCAAATCTCATCTCATCTACAAATTCGTAAGGTAGCCTCAGGCAAGCCTCAGCCTCTGATTAGTAATATGGGGTTGATAATACTGAATTACATTACAGGACTCGTTTAAAGATAACGGAGATAATGTATTTGGCACATGAAATTCATACTATAAATGTTAAGTATTATTATTGCATCCATAAAAGAGGCTTATTTTGCTGGGTTTCATGGGTGTGGGTGTTTTAGCTTATCTACACTTGTGATTCTCCATTAAATGTTATAGCTTAAAAGATAAGAAGTTTGCTTTTCAAGCTGAAATCTACTGGAACAAAATGCATTGGGTTTCAGGCAGGAGTCTTTACTAGCCTTGCCTGGAGATGCTGGGAATTGAACCAAGATCCTTTTGCAGATGCTCTAACCACTAACCACAAGTCCCTGGCCAGATTTCTTCCATGCAAATCCAATGTACACCTGAACCACTTCCATGTGTAGATCTCATAGCATAGGTGTGCAGAGCCTCCATGAGGAATACTGTGAGTCTTATCAAAATTGTTTGCAGGTGTGTGGGAGGGGAGGAGGTTCCCTTCATGGTGATGAAGACCACAAAAGTGTCTTCTGAATAGTGCCATGCATCACATTGCATAGTGGTCCAAGACAAGGATGGGGCATCTTTTTCAGCCCTC
The DNA here is from genome assembly GCF_965112155.1 of Podarcis liolepis. Taxonomy (NCBI): domain Eukaryota; kingdom Metazoa; phylum Chordata; class Lepidosauria; order Squamata; family Lacertidae; genus Podarcis; species Podarcis liolepis. Next base: position 25,123,307 of record NC_139567.1, on the reverse strand, counting down.
CTCCATCCCAGTTACAGAAAAGTCTACATGCACAACACTCCATTCTCAATCCAGGCATTATCACAAGTCCAGGAAGCACTTTAGTCAGACAAAAGGAGTCAAGAAGTGCATACACCATGGCCAGTGATGAGGCATGGCCTGGGGGGAGTCCCAAGGACGAGACAGAGAAGATTGGAGAATTACATTTGGTCCTCAGGCTTGAAATTCCTAACCCTAGCCGAGGAGGTCTCCAAGATCGCAAATCCAGATTCGTTTCAAACTGACACCAGCCTTCTGATGCTCTTGACTTTGACCCAAAATGAAGGTTTAATGGATGCAGTGGAAAACACTGCAAGAAGAGTGAGAAAGTCTGACTTTAGTTGAGTTTGCCAACATCTTTAAAACTACCTCACAAGCATCATGAGTAGACATCATGGTTGCCTTGCCTTAAATATTGGCTAGGATCAACCTGGCAACACCAAATCTATAACTCCCTTATCTACTCTCTTTATTGCATCCAGATCCACTCAACCATCTGCAAGGCCTTTGGACCTGGGAGGCCATTAATAAGATTCTTGGCACAGGTTGAGATGGAAGGCTCTCAGAACCTTGCTCAAGAGCAGATGTTTCTCCTGCCAGGTTCAGTCTCTCTGTTACTTTGTTTTGGCTTATTAAAAGCAACAGAAACTCGGTGGGTGTTCCGCCGGTTCTTCCCCTCTCCAAGGCAAGGCTCGGCTCTTTATGAGCTTTGGGTTACATATGAAGTAAGTCATACTCAGAGGACAACTGCTGAAGTTAATGAAGGCAGCTGATTTAGGTCCATTCAGCTGAATGAGTTTTAGAGCTCTCTGTTTTGTTTTACACTGGTTTCAGTGTATGTGTTATTTATTTCTTGTCGTTAAGTTGCTTTGAGTTACTTTTCTCAATAAAACCTTTATAATAATAAAACCTAGTAAGTTAAGTAAATTATCATTATTATCATTATCATTATCACCATCATTATTATTATTATTGATACTCCCTTCCTTACCTGCCCATGCTGGTGAAGTGGTATGAGAGGACATAAGCGACAGGTGAGCTGACTTCCCCCACAAATTATAGAGGTTTTTTCTGTAGTGTCACAGTTGGACATGATACTCTGAAAAGCAGCATAAGCGCACATACATTTTGCTGTCTAAAATATTGGATAGCTATCTAAACTATCTATCTTATTACCTAAAATTTACTATCTTAATTTTAAGCAGTGGGTGTGACTAGAGGAAAGGGTCATAGAAAATAAGAAGACCCTTTCCTCTAGTCACAAAGAGTGGGAAATGGCTGAATCTAATTCCCATCCTTGAGCTGGTTCTGTGTTTTGTGCTGGGTGTGAGTGTGCCTGCAAGTTACTTCCAGTGGGTGTGTCTGTTTCTAAGTAGTCAGAACCTGGGGAGGGAAGAGACAGAAGCTACAGCCTTCAGTTTTCATTCTTTTATGCTGTTCTGCAGCCATCTCCTACAGAGTGGGACCATCTGTGTGCAAGGCATCTCACCCTTAATTAATCAACTCTTCTCCAAGCTCCAGTGAAAGAGGCCCAGAGTTTCCAGATAAAATATTGCCACAAAGAGAGACAGAGGGAAGATGACGCATGTAAGAAATCAGAGGTCTTCATCTGGAGGGGCACAATTATTTCACTGCCATGCTAGGCCTCTATTCCCTGAGCTGGCTGGCGAGTTTCGTCTCCATCCTGCCTATTTGATCTGGAGTCATCTTTTCGCTGTCCTTTCTTTTCCAATACCCTTCTTCTCCATGGGTGACTATTTAATTTGTTTCATTCCATGCAATGCTTTCATGAGCTAACTTGGGCGCACACTTTTCTTATTTTTTATTTTAGATCATCCTTCCCAAACATTTCCAGTTATAAAACCGAGAGGGGAGGGTTGGGGAAAGAGGGGACCCTATGGCATTGAAAGAGGTTCTTTTTGCATGTGTTGCAAGAAAGGGCAAAGTGTGTTTATTTTAAGAAGGGAAAATGAGTCCTGTGTTGCTCTCTCTCTCCCTGCATGGTGTCTGGTGTGAAAGAGATGAGGAACCTCCACCTATCTTAGCCAGGGGCTTCTGGGCAGAGAGAGTGAGAACGCAGGCAGAAGCATTATCAAAGGCGTCTGCGCCACGGAAGGCAAAACCCAAATGGGCAGCAATATTTGACAAGTGTTCCTCTCATGTTCTGCTTCGCCTACTCAGTAGCTGCAGCTGATTCCTCTTCCTCCCATTCAACCAGTACAATTCGCCATCATCTTGTACAAACAACTACTACAAACGAAGGAAGCTGCGTTATACTGAGCTAGACCACTGGTCCATTTAGCTCAGCACTGTCTGTCTGCACTGCATGGCGGCAGCCAGGATCTCAGTTGCCCCAAAATGGAAAAACTTAAAGGACTTGTGACTTTCACTTTGGTATAAAGATAGGTGGCATTTAGCATTAGCTGGAAAAACAACACACTCATAAATGTGCTGCCAAAGGTTTGGAGGACCCTGAAAGATTAAATGTTGTTTGGTTGGATTTTATCTTATATACAACAGATACAGACACACAAGACAGGAGTGGGAGTAGCTCAGTTGGCAGAGCATGAGACTCTCAATCTCAGGGTTATGGAATTTGAGCAAAATACTCCTCAGTTGCAGGGAATTGAAGCTGTGGGTTAAACCACAGAGCCTAGGACTTGGCAATCAGAAGGTGAGTGGTTCAAATCCCCGCGACGGGGTGAGCTCCCATTGCTCGGTCCCAGCTCCTGCCAACCTAGCAGTTCGAAAGCACGTCAAAGTGCAAGTAGATAAATAGGTACCGCTCCAGCGGGAAGGTAAACAGCATTTCCGTGTGCTGCTCTGGTTCGCCAGAAGTGGCTTAGTCATGCTGGCCACATGACCTGAAAGCCGTATGCCGGCTCCCTCGGCCAATAAAGCGAGATGAGCACCGCAACCCCAGAGTCAGTCACGACTGGATCTAATGGTCAGAGGTCCCTTTACCTTATTCCTCAGTTGCAGGGAATTGAACTAGATGACCCTCATGGTCCCTTCTAACTCTACAGTTCTGTGATTCTTTAAGATTCACTCTCCACAGTAGTACAATGTGCGGTACTCTACCAACCTAATACTGTTTCTTCTATTATTTTTATTGTATCCATTTGTTTGATTTACTTCAATGATATCTGGGAGTGGAGGAAGTATGGTCCACACTGATGGCTATGGTCCTCAGGATTTCAAACAGGGGTCTTTCTAAGTCCAGCCTGGAGATGTGGAGGACCTACCTGAGACCTTCTGCATGCAGGGCAAATGCTCTATCATTGCCCTGCCTCTCTGACTTCATTGCTACTAAAAAGGAGCAACAAAATAAATTGGGTGAAGCCCAGATGGATGAGCCAATTCAGATAAGTATCTGTCTAACAGTGCTTGAGGCAAGATGCCTCCTCCACCATGTGCCATTATTATCCTTGTTGAGATTCATGTGAATTGTTCCCTCAGATTCACAGAACACTTTGTGTCCTTTAAATAGGGAAAGACCATTGCTCTTTGGCAGATTGGTTGTAACTAAGAAGTCAGGCAGGTGTGGATGGGCTGAAGGTAGACTGAGCTTCGTGTGGCAGTGCGCCATTTGACTGAATGGACCAGCCTCTTTTCGGAAGATCACATGTGCTGCACGAGACAAGCCCTGACATCACCAGGAGAAATTCACACTAAAACTGCAAATTGCCGTGGAAAATGTAGAGAACTGAATATATACCTAGAAAAAATGAGTGATAAAAATGGACTTCATTGAACTCACTGTGTGGAATGGTCAAGGGAAGTGTACTCAGCATGAATGAGCAGGGGTCCCGCAACAGAGGCTGGCTTTTGACTTTGATGCCTCGTTTATTTTCTCCATTAAGCAGAACTGATTAATGCAGCTCCTCATTGCTTCTCATAAGCACCTCCCAGGCCCATCTCCACCACTGCATTTTAAGTGCTTGTTCCAGTGCTGCCATGCATTGTCCCATGCAAACCCATTTACCAGAGCCCATGGAGAGAGCCTGAAGGTCACGATCGCTCATCAGTCTCTCTTGGATGCCTGCATGAGAAAGGGTGACAAAGCCCATCTGCTCCTGATGAGAGTCCCGGTACTTGTGATGACTGCTCGCTTACTGCCCTTGAGGGAGAACATCTGTTTCTCTCAGCCCATGCATACACTTCCTAATTTCAACAGCATAAAACCCGGATCGTGCTGGCGTCCATGCTCTGACAGTTCTTGAGGGCGGAGAGGCCCCCTGAGCCCACCACAGCTAAGCTTCAGCTGTTTCTTATGCAATCTACTATTTGTATCTTGCAAATAAAGGACACACCACAGACCACATGTATGCACACCCATTACTGATGCCACCATTGACCTTGACCATGTGCAAAAGTTGCTAAAAGTCAAGCCTTTAACATAGCTCTGTGGTAGAGCATCTGCTTTGCATGCTGAAGATCTCAGATTCAATTCCCAGCATCTCCAAGTAGGGCTGGGAGAGCCTCCATCTGAAACCACTGGAGAGCTGCTGCCAGTCAGTGTAGACAATACTGAGATAAATGGGCCAGTGGTCTGACTCAGTACAGTGGTATCTCTGGATATGAACGCTTCTGGCTGCGCACGCGTCGGGTTACGAGCTGCACTAACCTGGAAGTAGTTGTTCCCATTTGCAAACTTTGCCCTGGGATGTGAGCAGAAATCACAGCGGGAGGCACGCTTTTGCTAATAGCGCCTCATGTTAAGAACAGTTTCAGGATAAGAACAGACCTCCGGAATGAATTAAGTATGTATCCAGAGGTACCAGATTGCCATTTCTCCATGTAAGCAAACCAGGAGCTTGCCCCCCACCCCCATTGTTGGACTCTTGTTATTAATATATACTATTCCTTTCAGAGATCTTAACATGTGGGACACGTCACCCATCTAGAAATATACTTGTCCCTTCTGTTCCCCCTCTTCTGAAATTGTTTACTCATGGTGCCATTGCAGCCGAATATCCCAAGCAAAATTGGCAAAAGCAGCCTTTCCTTGCCTGGTATGCTCTGGGCATTTCAGAATGCAATTTGCATCAGCTTTGGTCAGCGTGACCTTTGGTCTTATATGATGGGAGTTGTAGTCCAAACCCTCTGGAAGGCACCACTAGTGGGAGAAGGATGCTCGAGAGTTATGGCCTAATGAATCATTGTGGATGTCATAAATTATCTTCCTCTGGAACAGTCATGTTATTGGACATGGCTACCAAATAGCCTTAAAGATGGCTGCCTCAAGACCTCACCTCCAGCACATGTTCACTGTCTGTATAAATTTTACTCAACCAGTAGGGAGTCACATCCACTGGCATTGTAATTTGCCTTCTCAGATCCCTCCTGGAGATGCTGCTGTCCTGACATTTCTCTCAATATAACATACTTCTCTGTGGAAAGTCCTTTTCTGCTTCTTTCCACTTTCACCCAAACTTGCTCTGGGATCGACTCAATGGACCTCAGATTTTGAGTAAAGCACCTGTAAGATCAGCCCAGGTGAAGAAGTCCTTTTAAACTCTCATTTTATTTCAGATAACCCAGCTCAATATTGAAAAATCACTAGCCTGCTTTAAGTTCCCAATTTTATATGTAATCGGGTTTTTATAATCCACCCAAAGCAAAGATCAAAGTTCAACCATGTGTGCCTCTAAGTGTCAAAGTTCTCCATCGTGGAAAGAGGGGATTACAGCTGTGTTAGACTGCTTCAGACAACGAGCTCAGTTTTTAAAGAGAAAATATCATTGAGCACCTGTCAAAAAATGAGCAACTCACAGGCCTTCTATGTACTTTGCTTTGTGGTTTCTGAAAATCTGTACAAACAGCATTTCAAGGGCTGCCCAGTTGCTACATCTGCTAGCAGGCAGGCACACAACATAGACTTACTATTGCAATCCAGCTATCATAAGAACTTAAGAAGAGCCTGCTGGAACAGACTGTCTGGGGGCCATCTAGGCCAGCATCCTGTTCTCACAGTAGCCATAGCATCCATGACAGATGGCCATCCAACCTCTGCTTAATGCCTCCAACGAAGGAGAGCCCACCACCTTCCAAGGGAGTCCATTCCAACTCAATACAAATTAATAAATTCAGCTGCCACCACCATCAGCATCATTTCTGGCATGACAACTTTGTAGCTCCAAGAGCCCCCAACCTCATGCTGCAGTGAGGCTAAAGCTTTTCGCAGGTTGGGAGGGTGTGGGATAGCAACAGGAGGAGGATCTAGCAACCCCCAACAGCTAAGTCACACTCTCTCTCTGTGGGTTTCGAGCAGGTGGCACAAGCACTGTTTCACAAGCTAAAAAGCGATGGACAAGGGCACAAATGAACTCTTGCCCTTCATTTCCCACCTCTGCCCAGACACTTCCATTTTTTGTTACCTGGAGGGAGATAAACAACCTCAAGGAGGGACCAGTAGTACCTTAGAGACCAACTAAGTTTGTTCTTGGTATAAGCCAGGCTTCCTCAACCTTGCCCTCCAGCTGTTTTGAGACTACAGTTCCCATCATCCCTGACCACTGGTCCTGCTAGCTAGGGATCATGGGAGTTGTAGGCCAAAAACATCTGGAGGGCTGAGGTTGAGGAAGCCTGGTGTAAGCTTTCGTGTGCATGTACACGTCTTCAGATACATTATTATTATTATTATTATTATTATTATTATTATTATTATTATTATTATTTTGAAGAATCTGGTAAGCACATCATGGCTAATTATAACAAAATGAGCAGTGAGGGGTGGGCAAATCCCTCTATTTCCAGTTCAGTTTATGTTTGCATGTTTTTATCCAGAATTCCATTCCATTTCCACATCAGTCTGTAAAACTCCTCCTTTGGACATGAGGTAGGGATGAGGAATTGGTGGCCCAGTTCGTTTTGTACTCCATTACCCATCAGCCAGCCTGGCCAATAGTCAGGGATGGTGGCAGTTGCGGTCCAACAACATCTGGTGCACACCAGGTTTCCCACCACTGACAGGTTCCTCCTTTTCCTCTATATACACACACATGCACTGCTTGAGAAAGCACATCATCTTTTACTGAGCCAAAACAAAGGGAAAGCTATTCCCCAATTGGATGAGCTGTGCCACCTCTCCAAGCCAGCACCTCGAGGACCCAGGTGGACAGCAGCAACAGCCCATCAATATCAACAAGCAGCAACCTTCTGCCTCCCCTCTTCACACGCAACACCCAAGGACAATCTGTTTCATCTTTGGACAGGGCAAGTGTGGAAATTGGGTGGCAAGGAGAGGAAAGAAGCCATCCTCTCCATCTGCAACCCTTTTTAGCAGACACTCATCTGGGTCCAGCCAGATCAATTTCCACAGCCTGTTGTGAGCAGAAGTGTTTCACGTAGCCTGGCCAATAAAGCAAGAACACACAATCCACATACACAGCTTCCTCGGCCACCACATCCTAAAACTGTGACTGCCACCAGCTCTCACCTGCTTCCCTTTTCTTCTCCTGCCAGCTATATCAAGTATTGGAATATTCAGGTGGAAGAGCGAGAGAAAACACCCTCAAAGGCAAGCATTCCTTTAATTAGTTTGCAAATACATTTTCACTTGCAACATTAGATTCCTGTGCCCTGAAGGTCAGGAGACTGGCTGTTTTGCAACCTAACTAGCACAGAGTCTCCCCTGCTCCTCTAAACGCTTCCCCATGGCCAGCAACTGATTTAATAGAAGGAAATTCTTCTCCCCTTTTTACCTGGAGATTGGTTTTCAAATTATGCCCTCCTGAAAGCTTGCAGCTGAGAGATACAAGTGGTCTGGTTTTGTTACTGCACACCACACTGTCAGCGTTTTCAGCTAGGAGCTCCTGTCTACACACACACACACACACACACACACACACACACACACACACCAGTTCTTGAGTTCTTGTTATGGTCTCTGCATGACAATAGCTCAAGGGAGGGTGTTGTTGCAGCTGGAGCAATTTGCCTAGCAGACAGGGCCTGTTTTGTTCCATCTGGGAACATCTGGCAGACGGACTCAAATTGACCTCCTTCTGTAGAAGCTGCAGAGAATCTCACAGCTGGAAGATCCAATGGCCCGAGTAGCTGTCTTGGGACTAGCAACAGGGGCAGATGGGGGAGCAGAGAGAGGTGTGTGGGTTTAATCACCTGTGCATCTACAGCTGGGAAAAAGAATATCTATTTTTGTCATAGCTATATTGACTTCTATCATTCATGCTGTTAGAACCTTCCTCCTGATGTTTAGATGTAATCTCCATTCTTGAATACTTTGGCTTGGGTCCTAGCTTCCAGAGCAGGAGAAAGCAAGCCAACTCCATCTTCCATATGACAACCATTTAGATACTGGAAGGTGGCTTTTAGTCTCCCCTTCTCCATACCCAATTCCCTCAGCTGTTCCTCATAAGGCTTGGTTTCCTGAGCCTTGATCCTCTTGGTCGCCCTCCTCCACACATGTTCCAGTTTGTCATCTCCAATCATCTGCCAATATGGTTCCAGCCTTTGTCCTCCTTTCTTGTTCCCAGCACCTCCTGCTCCAAACAATTCATCCCCATCCTTCTGCTATCCCAAGCCTAGTTTTTTAGAGGCACACATTTTTTCCTGTGAGCACAGCCTGTCCCCTCCTCATCACCTTGGCAATCCAGTCTGCCCAAACTCAAGTCCAAGGCCTCTTTGCTGTGGCTCATTGAAACCTTTTCTGTTAATGCCTATATCCCAGATGAGGGTCTGGCTTGGAAAGGAAGCTTAGCTTGAGTTTTTCCACTGGCCCAGAATCTTCCCTTTAATAGTCCAAATATTGGCTAGATCCTGACATTTATTAATTTCTTGGATTAACATCTGAACACACCCATAAACACTGAATGTGTGCCTCATGCTTACCTATCCAGTACAGTGGTACCTCGAGTTACAAATGCCTCAGGTTACAAATGCTTCAGGTTACAAACTCCGCTAACCTGGAAGAGTTACCTCAAGTTGAGAACTTTGCCCCAGGATGAGAACAGAAATCATGTGCTGACGGTGCAGCAGCAGCAAGAAGCCCCATTAGCGAAAGCACACCTCTAGTTAAGAACAGTTTCAGGTTAAGAACAGACCTTCGGAACGAATTAAGTTCGTAACTAGAAGTACCACTATATACATATTTTGCTGGCCCAATACAACCTTGTTTACTTCTGAAGATTTGCAAGTGCTTAGTTAATTATGAAATCTTGGTTGCTTTAACGGTTTTGAGAGCGAGATATGGCAGCTTAAAAGCTGCACATTATAAGTCATCTGAATGTGGCTGTGGGGAAATGTGTTGCTCTGAAGATGAGATTTCAGAACTCTTTTGGCAGAGCATGCCACCAGACCACATGGAGGCATGACAGTCCATTTGACTCCATCACTGTCACATAATGGGCCCGGTGAGCCCTTGATGGAAAAGAAGTGTACTTGCCTCACTTCATAAAGTGCTGGAGAGCAGGAAGATCTATCAATCAATAATCCAGCCACCTTGTTTTATTCCATCTTGGTGCCAATCAATTACAAACTTAGGAAATGTTCAGATGCAGAGAGCGCACCCGTCATGCCCAGGTCTTCTTTTTGGAAAGACTGGATACACACCTGCCAAAAACAAATTAACTCCAAATTTGGTGCCAAGAAATTGGAAGGGGCACAACTTCAGAATGGATTATGCAAAAAGCACAAAATTTTACATAGTTAGCATTAAATTAGCCTCCTGGTTACAAAGCAGTGCATGCTGTTCTAGACCACTTGTGCTCAAACTGTTTGTATATGTCATGATGTTGGGCTGCAGGCAGCTTGAGTCGCCAGTCAGGTGTCGCAAATCCCTGGCACCAGTCCCTTAAAGGAATCTGGTTCAAATTGTAAAATGTAAACATCTCCTTGAAACTTTGAGCATTCATGGTTGTATATAGATGAACAAACTCCAGAGTAATCCTTGGCCCATCCCACCCTGGAACCATATTTTATTTTATTTAGCACTTATATAAAAAAATAATAAATAATAATAATACTATACCCAGCCTATCATTATGGGACTCAAGACCTTACCAGACGGTCTCTCGTCCAGACACTGACCAGACCAAGACCTGCTTAGCTCCAGTTAAGTGTCTTGTCTAAATTACGATGCCTAAATTACGTTGAGTACATTACTTAATTCGGTATTTAGAAACCATTGCCCATTTATTAAAACTCAACCAGTGTAGAATATTCTAGGCACAATGAAATATATTTAGCAGTGGGGTTTGCGTGCCACACCACATACACACATGCTCCTATGTCTTAAGAACATAAGAAGAGTCTACCTACTTAATCAGGCTAAAGAACATCTCATCCATCACTCTGTTCCCACAGTGATCAACCAGATGGCTACAGGAAGAACACCAGCAGAACCTCAGCACAACAGCACTCTAAGAACATAAGAAGAGCCTGCTGGATCTGGCCAATGGCCCATCTAGTCCAGCATCCTGTCCTCAGTGCCCAGCCAGTGCCTGTGGGAAACCCCTGCAAGCAGGATTCAAGCACAAGGGTCCTCTCCTCTCCAATGGTTAGCAGCAACTTGTATTTAGAAGCATTGACACCTCCAGCTGTGGAGGCAGTGCACAGCCATTGTGGCTGTTAGACATTGATATTCTCCTCCTCCATGAATTTGTCTAATCCTCTTTGAAAGCCCTCTAGGTTGGTGGCCATCACTGTCTACTGTGTGAGTGAGTTCCATCGTTTAACTATGTGCAGCGCGGAGAAGCACTTTCTCCCCACTTTGGATTCCTGTCAGCCATTATTCGGAGGCAGACTGCCTCCAAGAATAATAATAATAATAATAATAATAATAATAATAATAATAATAATAATAATTAATAATAATAATAATAATAATAATAATAATAATAATAATAATAATAATATTTTTTATTTATATCCCACCCTCCCCAGCCGAAGCCGGGCTCAGGGCGGCTAACAACAATAAAATAATACAACATTCTAAAATCATTTCTTTATAAAAAGTAATTCAAATCAAATCAATGGCAACCACTGGGCTAGAGTTCTGTGAAGATTGCCAAAGGAAGGAGTCAGGCTGCGCCCTGACAAAAGGCCTGGTGGAACAGCTCTGTCTTGCAGGCCCTGCAGAAAGATGTCAAGTCCTGCAGGGCCCTAGTCTCTTGTGACAGAGCGTTCCACCAGATCGGAGCCACAGCCGAAAAAGCCCTGGCTCTAGTTGAGGCCAGCCTAACCTCTCTGTGGCCTGGGACCTTCAAGATGTTTTTGTATGAAGACCATAAATTCCTCTGTGGGACATACCAGGAGAGGCGGTCCCATAGGTACGAGGGTCCTAGACCGTATAGGGCTTTAAAGGTTAAAACCTGATCCTGTACTCCACCGGGAGCCAGTGCAGCTGGTATAGCACCGGGTGAATGTGATCTTGCAGAGAGGACCACGTAAGGAGTCTCGCCGCGGCATTCTGCACCCGCTGGAGTTTCTGGGTCAGTCTCAAGGGCAGCCCCACGTTGAGCGAGTTACAATAATCCATTGCAAGGATTGCATATTCTTCTAGACCAGTAGCTACTGAGAGCCTTATCCTCCATGACGTTGTCTAATCTGCTTTTAAAGCCATCCCAGTCAGTGGCCATCACTCCATAGTGTGGGAGCGGCCCATTTGTCCCATCACTGAACTAATTTTTTTGCTCTCTGCTGCCAGCTGCAGCCCTTTTTCCACCGTGCACATGGGCATGATTGATATCCCACAGTCGATTTCAACATCCCTGTGCTACCACCGCCATCCTTTCCTTCAGAGTTAGAACAAGGCTGATAGCCAGCCAGTTCCCTATCGCACCTCTCAGGGATAATAACGGGACAGAAATTTTAAATCACATTGCCTGTGCCTGTCAGTCAGCTCTGAAATCTCTCCCCGCTGCCACCGCCCCAAACAACTCCGAAAGGCAACGTGTGATAAATCTGCTCACTAGAATCAGAGGCAGGAGTGCCAGGTGAGGACTTATCATTCACATACACCCATGCAGGATTTATTAAATATTTAAAGTCACTACATAGATCTAAAGAGCTGCGTTATTTATTTTTACAGGGGCCAATCAATCACGGGTGTCCTCAAACGGAAACCAGACCTTTAACTACTCATCTGATTACATCAGCTCCATCCCCGCTGCCCCTGTCGGGGTGGTGCTTAATATTTCATCAACACAGCTTCTAGGCAAAGCAGGACTGGAGGTTGATTTCCTAATGGAACAGCTATTTGGTGTGTGGATTTTTTTTTAAGCAATTTGGATCGAGGGGGTAGGGGAAAGGAAGAGAAAAATCACCTTGTCTTCACTGCTCGTTCACTCTCTCTCACTTCCAGAGCCTCAGCAGATTTACTTCACCAAACTAATCCTGCTGGAAAGGGAACTTTCATTTACTATCAGCCGCATAAACCATCAGCCTCCTGCTGGATTTTAGCAGCACACACAAATGAGAGGGGTGGGGGTGTGCATCTGTGCAGATTCCTGCAGCTGCCCAGCTGATCAGCCCAGGCAAATTTGGCATCATCATCCTCATGGAACCAATTATGCTAAGGCCTGATACAGAAATTATTTGCCCTTTGTGGACATTTTAGTGGGGCAGTTCTAGAGCTGGTGGCAGAAAGTTTCCTCCAATTGCCATATTCTGCGGGTCCATTTTTTATCAGGGTGAGAATGGCCAGTTGTCCAAAGCAGACCTGAAAAGAGAGGTGCAGGAAGCATAGAGGTATCCAGACCTTGCTATACACTGAATTGGAGCAAACACCAATTTGAGCTTTTGGCAGATTGCTGTTTGTTCCAATTCAGCAGTAAGGAGCAGTTTTCTATGGGGAAAGCAGTGGGGCAAAAGAAAAAGAAGACAGCAATGGCATGGACCTGTGTCTGTAAACCCAGCACAAAAGGAAGTCTGGATGAGCCCTAGTCTTCCTATTAGCATTTGAGCCTTCAAAGAGGTGAAATAAACCCATCTAGGGTGAGAAACCCATGGGCTCCTGAATTATTTTGGATACTTCCCAGGACACTGGTCCCCAACATTCCTCTATTACCAGACAACCCCCATAAGTGATAATAAGTCCCCTTACAATGAAGGACTGATCTAAGATTTCAGACATCACACCTAGGAGGAAGGAAATATAATTATCATCCCTTCCTACTGCCCCACACATTGTAAGAAACTGAAAGCAGAACTTGCATCAGCATGTCCCATGAGGATGCAACAGCAGGTGGGAATTGAACTCCTGTTTTCAGGGCGGGGTGGGGGGAGGAACCTTCGAAGAACCGGCAAGGCATAGCAAAATGCCTGTGAGCATTTCTTCCATATCTTTAAACTGTAAGTTGTAGGTGGGAGGTTGTCATTTTACTGTGCATTCAATAGTGCTCTCATTGACAGAGGGCTGTAAGTGTTGGTACACTGCAGCTGCTGCATGGTGAGTCAGGGTTGGTGGGAGTTGCAGTTCCAGCAACAGCCAGGGGGTCATATGTTTCCTGCCCCTGTCTTAGGCCCCATTTGCACTGTACATTTAAAGCAGTATCCTACCACTTATAACAGTCATGGCTTACCCTAAAGAATCCAAGGCACTAAATGTTCTTAGGAGACCCCTGTTCCCCTCACGGAACTTAAATTCCCAGAGTTTCCTGGGAAGAGTGATGGTTGTTTAATGAGTGTGGGAATTGTTTCTTTAAAAATAAATAAAATCAAAAGCAATCCTGCTACCATTGTACATACAACCATGTCAATATAGTTAATGCAGCGTTTTCTCTGTCTCCTCCAGCTCATTAGCAAAACATATGCACACACACCCAGAAAATTCTGATACATAGCAATCCTTTGTAGATTGCTTTTTGGTTTTTGCCATTTTTGTCAATGCACATGCACCCGCCACTCATGTAAGAGGGGGATTAATCAACGACACCCCCATCATTATAGGCAGATCTTTGCTTGGCATGAATGCCACACAGAGTGAAAATATGCCCCAAACTGCTCCTGTAAAGCCATCCCCAAGTCACAGCCTTGAGCACTTGTTGTACTGATGTGTTCAGAGGAAAAGAGCTTTGTAATGTTCTCTCTGAGGAGCACTCCAGAGAAGGGCAAAAATGGCTTTTAAGTTAAGGTGGGATTATTCCAATGCACATCTTTTGTGCAGCTGGTCTAATTGAACAGTTAACGGCCAGCCTAAGCAGGGCAGGTGTTATGAGACCGGAGACAGCCAAATCTATGTAATTGTGTGATTTTTTGCATGATTGAGCTCAGAAATGTAGTAATAAGGGGAAAGGGGGGAGGCGGAGGGCAGAAAAAAGCAAGGAAGTAGAAGAAAGACAGCGAAGAAGAACACCTCGGCCATAAATCAAATCTGAAGCTGTGTCACACAATTTGCTAAGGAAATATACTTTAACATCTCCCAGAAGGGATGCAGGAAGGAGGGAGAAATGCAAAAGCCAGGACCCTGGAGCAAAAAAAGCCAGGATCCTCAGAAGCACAGAATTATGTAAACCAGACCTACTCAACATTGTGGTCCAGTCTGCAAACCATCGGCTGCTGGTCTGTGGCAGTGGTGGGCTTTAGGGTCTTAAATTTCAGCATCGCCCTGTGCAACACTGAAATCCGCACCTCCCAGCTTCTTGGCCCCTGAGCAAGAGCACCTCTCAGGCTCTGTGTCCAGTGTGACCAAACCATTCATGTTCCCCTAAATCTGCCTCTGGTCTGTGGTGACTCCATCGCAGTCCAGGTTGGGTGGGACATTTCAGGGACCAAATATGGTACCAGTCCCTGGACACTAGGAGGTGGGGGAACTTCTGGTCCACCACATCAGATAGTCTGAGGTGCATGCTGTAAAGGAACACAGAGCTCCCCAGTCATCATTAAAGAGCAGAGATCTGCTAATTGCTATGCAGCCATGTTAACAAAATGTGGGGTCCTGCTAAAGGAACTTGAGAGAGGAAGGGAAATTATTTCTTCTATGGAAAATGACGGTTGGCCACTGTGAGAATGGGGTGCTGGAAGAGATGCATTTTTTGCCTGTAAGGCTCTTCTTATGCCCTTAAATTGCAGCTGTGAATGTGGGGAAAACTATTTTCTTGTGCCCTGAAGAATGAGCTATGCTTTGCTAGTTGAGATACTTGGGGATTTCCATTCGTCAGGTTTGAACTCTTGATTGTATAAAAACACATCTTTCTGCATTCCCCCTCCCACTTCTCTTTCCTGTTGTCTGCTAAGATGTTTGCTACAATATTGTACTAAGTATTCAAAGCAGAAAAACCAATGAGGCATTAATTGGACGGGGCGCGAGATCGGACCATGCCCAGTCTGAAGAAAAGCAAAACCGCCAGCCGTCTTTCAATAAGGAAAAATCATTCGTAATGCAAACTAAGCCGAGCCGAATGCTCAGAATGCAACAGGTTTCCCATGTGACCGTCTGTGCCTGTAGGCACAAATCTGTGTGTGAGAGAGAGTGAGTGTGTCTCCCCACAAGTTACGTAGCTGGGCAAGAGAATTAATAATCCAAGTCTTGGAGGACTTTAATTGCATGTATAAATTAAACATCCACTTGCTCTGTTCCATATGAAATCACTGCACTCAACGAAAACAAACTGCATTCTCCAAGTCTCCTTTTTACTGGAGTGCTGGATGCACAGACAAAGCAAATGCCACAACATATAGAAATCAGAGTACACACTTAAGGATGGGATGGCCTTGCGTTTGCCATTTTGATTCCGCCTTGATTGCCAAGATACATTTTTTAGAAGTTTGCTGCTGTGTTGGTACAGAGCAGCATTAATTGAGTGTTAACGAGCTGTCAGATCAGCTTCCCCCTGTCCTTATTATTGGATGTCAGAGTCCCAGTGATGTCCCAATTAAGCAGAGCCTAAACACTATTTAATAACACTATCGCCGCATAGTCAACTTTTCCCTCGGAATCAGAATCCTCAACTCATTTGTCAGGAGGTTTCCATTATCGATGTTCTGATTACACAGTACAGAGTTTACTGCATGGGAAATTTAGACACGGGGCGGGGGGGTAATATGTACAGGATTTCTTCAGCTAATGAATGCATTCCATGGAGGTTAGAATCACCGCAGGAACAAGAGGAGCTTCGCTTTTTGATGTTGTGCCACACATTAAAATAGTAAAAGCAGGCAGATAGAGCATAGGAGTCTGCCTTATAGTCATACCTTTTGTCCATGTAGCTCAGTATCATTCAGCTTTACAGGTTTTCACAAAGAAGCATCTCCTGGTCTTACCTGGAGATGCCAAGGATTGAATTTGGGACCTTGTGCATGGGAGACAAATGTTTACAGCTGAGCTGCAAAGCAGGGTGTGGAAGCAGAAGCCTGTCCCTGCCTTTTGCTCCACAGCAGCTGGCATTCAGCAGCATGAATTGGCAAAGCTCAATTTAGCCATCATGCCTAATAGTGGTGAATAAGCTTGCCTTCCATGAATTCGCTGTCCTTGCTCCCAGAGGGCTTGCAAGACATCTAAATGGAGGTCAAAGCAAGGTGAGTGGGCCAAGAGGCAAGCTGAGACAACATGGGCAAGCAATGGTGCTGGAACCAAGAGATGCTTAACGTCTGATAAGGAGTAGGGCTGGGGAGACTCCTAAGGGCCAGAAAAAGAGACTCTGGGGCTGCATTAAGTCCCCAGGCCAGGGGTTTTGTACTCTTGATTTTGACTGTTGTCCACAGCCCAATGCTGACAGATAGGCAGTGTGGTGTGGCTGTTAGAGTGGATCAGGCATTGGGTTGATTCCTTAGTCTATTTCAAGGGTAAGGTTAGTTGGTGCATCAAGCAGGGGCAATATCTCAGGGTACCCCATAAAGGGGTCTGGCTGGAAGTTTCTGTCCTGAAGCAAATTGGGGAATAGATGGACCATCTAACTTTCAATGCTGGCCTGGGGGAGGCAGCTTAGTTGACCTGCGGCTTGAGCTGACCCATAACCCAGGCACAACTTTGCCCAAACTTCAGCCAGAGGCTGATTCAAGATACATACCCAATGCCTAAGCCAATGCCCTACCTACATCTGTGATCAATAAAGTTGTGGCCCATTTTCAATCCCAGAATGTTGTTGTGTCCATTTTTTTATCTACCTGGTGCCTCTTCCTTTCTCATCCTCAGGGCACACTGTGCATGGGTCCACAACCATGTTTGCTGCCTTGAGCTTCTGGGGGAAAGGTGGGGAAAACAGACAGGCAGGCAGGCAGGCAGGCAGACAGACAGACAGACAGACAGGTAGAGTGCACAGTTAAGCTGCAGCTCTCAGAAGGTCTGGTGTTTGAATCCCTGTGGCTGTTAGAGGGTTGCTATAGGAAGGAGCAGTGAGCCCTTGTCCATACGGATGTGGCCACACAACTCATTCCAACCCCTGAAACAATGGAAACATTATTTCCTCCTGCACAGCAAAGATTACTGGCATAGAAGACATCCTAAGCTCTTCACTGTCCCAAACCATTTGGTTTTGAGTCCTGTTTGCAGTTTCTCCCCCTTCTTGTGTCCCCATAAGCACATGGCTGAGTGTCCTTTGTCCTCTGATCTTCAGAAATGCAGTCATGCCAAACACACACAAAAATCTCAAATGGG
The DNA here is from genome assembly GCF_965112155.1 of Podarcis liolepis. Taxonomy (NCBI): domain Eukaryota; kingdom Metazoa; phylum Chordata; class Lepidosauria; order Squamata; family Lacertidae; genus Podarcis; species Podarcis liolepis. The sequence goes on along the minus strand of NC_139567.1, from coordinate 25,105,732 downwards.
TGCTGCTCGCGGTTCCCGGAGCCCCAACTGTTTTGTTTATTTTTCTGGCTGAGGTACCAGGAAATCATCCGCCGCAATTATTTCAAATCTTGCTGCAGATGGAATTCTGAGGTTCTCAGCCTTAAAACAGAATTCATTATTCAAATTTTAATTCTGGCCTTCTGGAAGGAGCTCTGAATAGATTCGCTGTTGAATTCTGAGGTGAAAAAACACACACAGGCTACAGCTTGGGCTGAGTGTCACGCAGGGGAGTTGGCTCCCTGTGCTCAGTTGAGAGTTCCTGGATGCTCTTCCAAAACCCACTCGTCCTTTCAATGAGTCACCTTCTTGAGGTGGTTCCACACGTTCTACTGCACCAAAACTGTATTTGCTACCCCCCCCCAAAAAAAGGAGTTGTAGTGAATCTGAGAAGCAGAACTCAACGGCGTACATGTTTTCAAACACCCTTTTGTCACATTCAGACTTGTAAGTGTACACTTAACAGATATTGTGTGTGAAACGACCCTGCTCCTCCCTATGCGAAGGTGCCTTGCAGATTCTCAAAATATCTACATTTTACAACACTGCAATTTTCAAGCCTAACATGAAAAGGGCAGGGCTTCCTTCATATGTATAAATTTACATATTTATCAGTCATATTCAGGCTTCCCAGTTTATTTATTGGGATATTTATGAGTTAGTTCCATTTTATATATCATCATATTAATATGCCACTTGATTGTAAGGGGGGGGACTCTCTCAAAAGCAGTTAGAAAATGTATAAAACAATGAAATTATCAATAAAAAAGGTAAAAGGGACAATTCCAGAAATCCATTAGCAGCTTAAAATCAACAACAGGTTAAATATGTTTTAGCAGGTGCTCAAAGTAAGTGAAGGTGCCTGCCTGCTGTCAATAGGCAGGGAGTTCCATAGTTTGGGTGCTGCATAAAGATAGGCACTCCAGGAATTAGTTCACTTAAAACACTCTAAAGCACTTTCATGTACATTCTTGGGTTGCTGTCCCCGCAGGTACGTCAGTATCATTATTTATCCCCATACCAAAGAGGCAGAGGGATTCACACAATGCACCACAACAAAGGTGGGATGCAAGGAATGGACTTCTTCACTCATAGATGGGTTTCCTGGCCACCTCCCCGCAGAAAAAAATGTTCTGCAAATGGCATGTGGAGCTGGCTGGGAGCAAACGCTCTGGCTAGGGCCAGGGGAGACCAGTTGCAGGAGTAAATTGCCTTGGAAAGTTTTCAGTGAGAGGTCCTGGTAGTTGGCACTGTAAGATACCCACAGACTAAAGAGAAAAAGAAAAGTGGAGCGGGATGTAGGCCAATGTCTCCACCAGAATGCCAAAGGCTGCATGACATAACTGGTAGCCGGATTCTAGGAGGCCAACTACATGCCTTCTGTTGCCCAGTAATGGTCTGATCAGTCTGTTTTATATCCACACACCAAATGGTAGCAGCCGCTCCCTTGCAGGATTCCACCCCAAAAGCCATAATATACCCTTTTGCTCGTTTGCTGCTGTGCCCATCAGATGCAGCTGCCAACCTATTAGTAAGAGAGAGAAGAACACAACTCAAAACAGAACTGGGAATGGACTTTCCCTTTGGGCTTTTGCTGAGAAGTAATGATTCTTTCTTCCACTGGAACAACCAGAGAGGAGGAGGGGAGTCAGGTAGCAGAGAAAGGAGGGAGGAAGTATCATTTTAGCAGGGATTCTTGTGGAGCCATAGAACTGTTGAGCTGGAAGGAACCCCATGGGTCATCAGAATCCCTGGCAGATGGCCATCCAATCTCTGTCTAAAATCCTTCAGTGAAGGAGAGTGTGCCACCTTCTCAGGTAGCGTGTTCTACTGTCAAACAGTGATTTTATCAGTCAGGTTTCCATAAATAACCAGAGGCAAGGACACATACCACTGGCAGTGGTCACATGATTTCCCTGTGATGCCAGTTCAAGCAAATAATTTTTATATATGATTTAATGACAAGAGTCTCTAAGTGGTTCACAGAGATGGAATACAAAAAGAAAAAAGGGGGGGAATCAGCTAAGAATATAAAATCAAATTTTGAATTAAAATGGCTGCTGGAATTTTGTTTTTTAAGTCTTCAGTAAGCACCAGAGGATGTCCAATGCTCATCGGGTTGGTCACTGTGAAAACAGGATGCTGAACTAGATAGGCATGTAGCCCAACTGAGCAGGCTCTTCTTATATGAACATAAGCAGAGCCCTGCTGGATCAGGCCAATGGCCCCTCTAGTCCAGATTCCTGTTCTCGCAGTGGCTACCCAGATGCCCATTGAGTAAGCAGAACATGAGAGCCAAACGACTCTTATTCAGAGTGCAACTTAGGATCACAGTGGCTAAGAATGGATCAATGCTCCATTTTCAGAGGTAGGAAAGCTACCCTCTCACAGCAGAGGATCCCCATTTCCTGTAATGTGGTTCGCTGCACACCCCCTTTAAAAAATCCACACCATCATTAAAGGGAAGTGGGAGACCCGCTGCCTCCTTTCAGCTTGCCACCTTTGTTCAGATATGCACCAGGCTGGCGCTTGCCTCCCTGCATTTAATTGGCATTAAAGATTAAAGAGCAGATTACCAAAAGCAATCAAAGAATCCACTTGTCTATATTTCACAACAGCTCGCAAGCAGTTTGATATTTACTGTCAGCTGGCATTTAATTACAGTGCCAGATTCAGAGAATATAATTGACAGAGCGCTGAGGACTAATTCTTGGAAGAAGAAGGGGGGAAAGGGGGCGGGGGATGCTTCTGCCATGCTACAGTGTGCAGGCTAATTGAGGCAAACACCCTCTTGCGCACACTGAGCAAAGAGACTTGCTAGGCTTCTCCTTGAAGTCTCCACACATTCACTTCCCCTCAACTGTAGGGTTAGGGTGTTGGCAGCAGCTTGCAAGGGGCAGGGGAAGAGAACCTGAGCAGAGATGTAGCGGTGAGTTACAAAGTGTTCATCATAACACACCCCCATAACTGCACCTCCAAAGAGAGTCCAAAAATGCAGGCAGTTTTGTTGATCCGTTGTGTACACACACACACACACACACACACACACACACACACACCCCTTGTTACATGCCATCCCCATTTTGGATGAAACCAAAACTTGACTTCACTGTGATGGCCATCCTAGCACCCGAGAACCACACACTAGCAAGCAAAAACAACAGCCCTCTCTCAAATCTCAAGGTGTAAAGTTAGCTGTACATTCCAGTAGTCCCAATATGGAAGTATTTTTAAAAAAGAAGAAGAAGCTACTGTACACAATGCATAATTGGATGAAGACGTCCCTGCTGACATTCTAATAAGATACACCCCTTGCTCTATGGAGTTAGATGTTTTTCTTAGAAATTATTCAACATTCTTCCTCAAAAGCAAAAAAAAAAAATATGCCTTACCCCCCCCCCAAAAAAAACCCCCATTAATTGGCCACTTATAACAAGGACTTAAAAGCATTAATTGGTTAACTGGTGTGACTCACTGACTAAAATGCTATAATCATGGATTTGAAATGTAGTGTTTTCACTGGATTATGATCAGCGCTGTCTCCTGTGAATGGTTTCCTGTGAAGAAGGAATTACTGGTGGGTGGGTGATCCATCTCTGTTTCTCAATTCTTTGGAGACATCTGGAAAGTGCTTCCCAAGCCTCACGGGGGGGGGGGGGAATGATTTCAGTTGCCTGTCTTTCAGAAGAACCTAATTTCCTACTTCCTCCTCTTTCATACGAACATAAGACAAGCCTGCTGTCCCAGGCTCATCTAATGCACCATCTTGTTCTCTCACAGTGTGAGGCCAGGTGCCTGTGGCAAGCCTGCAAGCTGGACATGAGTCCAACCACACTCTGCCCACCTGCAATTCCCAGCGGCTGGTATACAGGGTCATAATGCCTCTGACAGGGGAGGAAGAACATAGCATCATGGCTAGCAACCATTGATATCCTTGTCCTCTATAAATTTGCCTAGTCTTCTTTTAAAGGCATCCAAGTTGGTGGCCCTCACTGCCTCCTGCAGAACCGAGTTCCGTAGTTTAACTATGCACTGCATGAAGAAGCATTTTTCTTTTGTCTGCCCTGAAACTTCCAGCATTCTTGCCTTCGAAGACATCTTTGTGTGGCTCTCCTGCTGGCATGAAAGACCAAACATGACTCTTTGTAGCTCCTCCTCAGTTGGCCAGAACCAGGAACTTCCCTATCAAGTATGTACCTCCTCAATAAATGTAGCTTTCTTACATTCCTAAACTCAGATCCTCATACAGGGTAAAGGGTGCTTCTCCAGCAGGGATCCAGTGTTCTGCTCAACTTCCGTGACTATGCTAACTTCAAACATCAACAACCCCCTGGCAGCAAGTGCCAGGACCAAGCCCTGTGTGTGTTGGGAACAAAGGAGGGAGAGGTGATTGGATGAGTGACTTCCAAATCTCAGATTGGCTTGGGAAACAAGTGAAACTATTTACGGGGGAGGAGGGAGAGAACTATGTTCATTTCTGAGTCAATCCAACCTGAGCTGTTTACCTTGGACACTTCCTTTCCTCTCCTTTGACAGGTGAAATTCAGACTGTATCATCCTAGGGAGTAGAGACCCACACTGCTTGCTTATGCTCCCCTTTAACACACCATGTACATCAATTGTGCTGTACGAACCGCCAACAATCCCCAAGAACCTTATCTCTCTCCATCCCTTCTATTTCTTCTAACAAAAGCCCTTCCCAGATTGAAATAGAGGCTCAAGAGGTGGCAGAAATTAAATCTGATTCTTCCCATCTTTGGCTTCTCCCTTTTATTGAAGCTGCTGTCAGAAATCTAAACAGTGTGGCAGCATAAATGAGCCCAATCAGATCTTTGACCCAGTCATTGCCTTGTTGTTTGTGCCCTTCCCTGTGTGGGAAGCTATATTTAAACCTTAATTCTCTCTCTATTGTTGCTATTAAGGCACCACAAGGGGGATTTGCATTGCAAATGCCATGGAGCTTATTTTATTTTATTTTATTTTATTTCATATTCTGGCCCATGAGAAGCACAAGCTTTGTGTCTGGTGCCCTTTATTGTTTGTCTCATTTCCATATTTTATAAGCACTCAGCTCCATGAAAGGGTGGTTCGTTTTGCTACTTTATTGGCCACTAGCTAATAGCATTTTCCTAGACACTTCAGTAATAAAGGCTTCAAACAGGGCAGCGGAATCATTTGGCCAGCCCGTTGCTAAGGCAGGTCAATTCTTATCAATGAAGTGTAGCCCGAAGTGATGGTCTGCGTTCCTCTTTCATGCTGAAGAATCACCACCTCTTGGGCATTTGACAAGAGTGGCACGTGCGTTGTGTGAAGCACACAATCAGGGCTCATCTGCAAAATCTTTCCTGTTTATACCCACAAGCAGGGATTGTAGGAAATTGCTTTCTACTGAGCCAGAAGACCATTGGGTCCATTAGGACCAGTGTTGCCTGCACTGATTGGCAGCATCTCCCCAGGATTTCAGATGGGGGCCTCTCCCATCTCTTCCTAGAGATGCTGGGGGTTGAACTTGGGACAATCCCCAAATTATTATTATTATTATTTATAAGATTTTTATTGAATTTTCACAAATTATATAATAACAAGACAAAACATTAATACAAAACAAACAAAAACAACAAAACAAGTATAATTTCAATCCCTTATTTTATTGTAACTTACTTCCCCGACGTCCTCATACCTCCCCTTTCTGTATTCCAGTTCCCAAATTTTAATTCAGCAAATCCTCTTCCTTATTATCCAATTAAATTTTTTAGCCTTTCTTTTCTTTTTACTTAATCATTACAGCTAGAAACCACATAATTTCTAAACCAGCGTCATTCTAACATTCAATTAATCCCCAAATTATTAGCCCGGTTAAGTTGCAGGTCAGTGGCTCTGCTTTACAGCTAGCCTCTACTTCATACCGAGTCAAACCGCTGGTTCACTTAGCTTGGTATTGCCTACACTGGCTGGCAGTGGTCTTCCAGGTTTTCAGATGTGGCTTTCTCCAAGCCCTACCTGGAGATGCTGAGGATTAAACCTGAGACCTTCTGCATGCAAAAACAGATGCTCTGTTGACCCACAACTTTTTCCCAATCCTTCCTCCCCCCCCCCAAAAAAAAAAATAGTGGCATGTTCAGGACACATTTTGTCTGAAGCACACTAGCTGCTCTTGCAAAGAAATAAGGGTTAGCATCATAGATCAACATAGTTGGGCACCTGCTGAAGGCCCACAATCCATCAGGGGACTCCACTGAGAAGAGCCCCCTCCTGGACCTGCTCCTCCTCTCCAGCTTGTTCTGACCCAGAAGGAATGAGGAAGCAAATAACAACATTGCTGAGAAGGTGGAAGGGTGGTTGCCATTGGCCTGGCAAGCAAACACATGGTGATACTGGCAGTGCAAATCATAGATTGTAGAGTTGGAAGGGACCCTGAGGATCGTCTAGAACAGCAGCTCTCAACCTGTGGGTCCCCAGATGTTGTTAGACTACAACTCCCATCATCCCTGAGCTCTGGCCTTGCTAGCTAGGGGTGATGTGAGTTGTAGTTCAACAAGATCTGGGGACCCACAAGTTGAGAAAGGCTGGTCTAGAACAACCTGCTGCAATGCAAGAATATGCATGTGTCCCATACGAGGATCAAACCAGCAACCCTGGCATTATTGGCACCATGCTCTAGCCAACTGAGCTATCATAGATTCATTGAGGGAGAGGGACCTAATGGATGTGTCTTGTTTAAGCTTCCCCCCGACCAACACTCTCACACACCCAAATGATACAATATTATTTTTACACTTTCCAATATATGGCTGCCAAGCATCTGTGTAATTGCCTTAACTGTATATTATGCACCACATTCAGAACCCCAAATTAGGTCTAATCGGTGTCACAAAGATTATTGCAGTGGGTTGGACTAGATGACCCTTGGAGACCTCTCCAGCTCTCCAGTTCTATTATTCTATGTTGTACTATAGCCCCTCTGGATAGCAATGTGATTCATATGGCTCAAGTATGGTGTACAGAGGCACACAAGACACAACACTCATTGAACATTACCTATGAATAACTGTAAAAAAGGGGGGGTGTTTGGAGAAGGATTTAATCCCCAATAAATTTGCATGGGGTCAGAGCAAGTGCCTTTTTGGGATGGCAGGTAGGTAACCAATCTGACACATGCAGAGTGATCTATCACATTCAGACCAGGCAGCCATTCACCTCTCTATGTTCCGCATGCATTTCTTCATTCAGCTAAAGGTTGATATATTGGTATGGAGGAGAATTACAGGGCAGCTCTTACAAGGTTGCATTTCTCGTTGAACGGGGTCCATAACTCAACGTTCCATCAACAGGGCTGAGTGAGATGAATGGACCATGAGCTATCAGTAATGCAGGACCTCGTTTTCAGAAAGACAAGAACAGACAGCCATCAAGCGATTTTAATCCCACGCTCCTCCTTGTGCAATATGATAGTGTCATATTGCACATAGAGGCAGCCAAAGGAAACATTCTGCCAAAATTTGCCAGCCAGACGAATAAGAGACAAGTCCAGATGAATTGTGCCCCAGAGTCAGGAGTGAGGAATTACATCTGGCTATTGGGCTGGATCCGTAATGCTCCCCACTTCCCCTAGGCCGACTTTGACAGGTGAGCAGCAGTGCCCACCTGTCAATCACCTGACATCATAATAATCAGACACCTGCCAAAAAGTTCAAAAGCAGTAGTTGTAACCACCAACCAACTGACCGGCACTCACGGCAACCTCCTTTGCAGATGCGCTATCAATGCCAATCAGCTGATTCGCACTGGGGGCTCACCTTCAAAAAAGCTTGTTGCAACTGCCAGTCAGGTGATTGGCGGTTACAAGGAGTGGCTTTGATGTCCATTTGGAGCAAGCAGTTTGGATTCGTGCAGTTGGCTCCAAGCAAAGCATTTTTCTCTTCTGTAGAGGGAAAATAAAGCTTTGTTTGGAGCCAGCACCTTGAACACATAAAGAGCATTTTAAAGATGTGAGCAACTGACACTTTGGAGAAAAAGGCAGCCCAAATGCTATTAACTCAAATTTAAAGTAGGCAGGTAGATTTTAAAGCGTGCGCGCACACACACACACACACACACACACACACAGGCTTGGGATTCCAGAAACAGAGTAGGTAAGGAATCTGTCCGGAGGCATTTGTAAAGCATTACACAAAATCTCTCTGTTCTCCACTTTATCATTTCAAAAGGCAGTATCTTCCTAACATGTCCCATCAGCACAAGGATCCCATTGTGCAAGTAGTGGGACAATTTACTCAGCACTACACTGGATACAACCTGAAAGGGTTTAGGAAGCCAGTGGATATTCCCTTCAAATAGAAATTCGGGTTAGCTGGCCATTCACTCAGAACTTGGATGTAACTAAGACAGCTGTAGTGCCCAAACTTGTTATCACTGAGTGTAAACACATAGACTAAATTCACCAGAAGAACTACAGCAAACAGTTTGGGATACAGGGAACCCGAAAATGAAGCATGATGAAACACGTGGGTGATGCTGAACCCATAAACTGATCGGCAAGAACAAGACCGCTAATGCAACGTCTTGAAAAGCACTTTCAGCAAAAGATCTCTATATACAAATGGAAAATCATTAAGGGTGGATACAGTCAACTATTTATAAAAAGGAAAAGAAAAGAAGAAGAAGTCAGCCTGGAATAGATTTCTGGTTTGGGGAATTTAGAAGTTATATTTAGAAAGGAATACAATAGAACTAGATAAACTAATGTAGCTAAATATTTACACAGAATCTCCATATTAAAAGAAACCCCAAGAGAAATCAGACAAAGAAGCCAAGATAACTGAGTTTGGGGAAGCAAGTTAGTAAATAATGAATATGTATAAGGAAAATTTTTATTATATTTATTCACTTAGGAAATAGGGGAAGCATAAGGGCTGGCAAATATCAGTTTATGAAGAGGAAGAAACTGCAGAAGATTCTTCCCGTTTGCCTCCCACACTAGTACCAAGCATGTCAAGCATCCATGAAGCACTTTGGAAGGTCAGGTCAATCAATTGCTAAGGTTTATTCACAGCTTGGAAAGATACATCAATTTCAGAAAGCCACACTTTGGATGAGAAGGTGGAGTGAAGGTTTATAAGTTACAGCTTATAAGTTAAGGTGGAGTGCAGGGACGGATGGCACTGCCCAAAAGCAAAAAGAAATGTTTCAGGACTGGTTTTCAGCAAGGCGGTGAATGTGTGTCTAAATCATCCCACAGGAGTGGGGAAACTGGATCGGGCTGTCAAGCCAGATAATGCTTTGAAATGGGTTTCTGAAGATTGTCCAAGTGTTTTTGCCTGAATGGAATATGCCTCTGAACTCATGTCTGTTTCTTGCCTGAATGAAGGATAAAAAGTGAGGGTGTCTGTGGAAACTAACCCACTGTACACAAATACAATTTGCATTTATTGTCCTGCTCAGTTTTGACTCTGGCTCTGCATACCACTGGTGTGTGGCCCCTGTAAGGTTGCTCAGAAAGGAATGTGGCCCTCTGTCTGAAAAGAATCCCCACCCCTGTGGGTTTAGATAACCCACAGTGATGCTCCTACCCACAAAAGTCTGAAAGCAAAAAACCCATTAAAATACATTTGAGCAAAAGAACAAAAATGATGTTGGCTTATATACAGCAACAGAGGATAAACCATTGCAGTGAAAATGAGAGCAGCAAACAGAATAAATCCTTCCACAACATGTAAGATGGGGATCAGGCAGCATGTCCTGTTCTCATCTGAGAAATGGGTGGAGGGGGGGTTGCCACAAGATAGACGCTAGCCAAGTCTTCTCTTCCATATGCTAATCCTCAGTGCAAAAAAGGATTTCTTCAGAGGTGCATTCAGTCTTGTGAGCCTGCCCCCCTGCAAAGTGGAATGGGGCAGTCCCAGGCACAGGGAAGGTACCTCAGTGAAAACTAAGCCATAGTGATGAAATTTGGACATCAAGTGTGTGAGCTAACTTAGTTGGCTAGGAGTCCCCTCAGGCTAGCTCAGTGGTATAACCTAGTCTGAGTGATAGACCATAAGCTTCACATGCAGAAGGACCCAGGTCCAGCTTTCAGCATCTCTAGCTAGGGCTGGGAAAAATCCAGCTGGAAATCCTAGAGTGATGCTGCCAGCCAGTGTAGACAATACTGAGCTAGCTGGAACAATGGTCTAACTTCAGTATAAGGCAGATTCCTATGTATCTAAAAAGATGTGCTGTGAAATGTGGCTCTTCTCTGTGCCTCACTGCTTATTAGGCTGGCAGTTGGGAACAGAAGGAGAGAGAGAGAGAGCGCAGGTAACATATTTTTGGGTGCCAGATTTGGCTCAGGACTTCCAGTTGCTAACACCTTCCTTAGAATGATCTTTATTGACACCCCATCTTCTAAAATGTGCCTAGGTCAATGTAAGATTCACAAACAAAAATTGAAGAAGTAAACAGCAACAGGTTTAGCATAAGTCTGGATTTCTTCCAAAATGCCAATGAAGTGTTTCGTAAAGAGAAAGAAGAAGAACATATGGGCTAGGTAAATTTGATGTTATTTTAGTTCAGTAACCTATAGCAGTCTGTGCAACAGAGAGAAGGCTGGTTAAAAATAGGGTTTAAAAAAATAATTGCAAGGCACTGTCTCTTCCAGGCAGCAATACAGGACAAAATAAGTTAAACATACTTCAAAAAACATTTGTGCCTCTTCTCACCCACTCTGAGAATGCAAGCCCCCTAACCACTCCAAGCAGATTGTGGGGCAGTATTCCCCCACTGCAGCAGGCATGGGGCATGAACTTAAGAAGTTGCCACACACCTAGTCAGTCCACAGGCCCATCCAGCCCAATCCTGTGGTCTAATCTGACCGACATGGACTTCAGCTGGGACTTTCAAAATGCAGGCTGTGGGTGGGACAGGTTTGGACTGTATGGGTGTCCTTCCTCTTCACCATGTAAAACAACAACAACAACAACATCCAACAGACAGGTTTAGCATAGCCTACTCCCTAATTAGTTTGCTACATGCAAAAAGCTTTCTCCATGGGGCAAAACTGGGCAAATTCCAGGTTTCAGTAAGACAGAGCAAGGAGAAGCAAGGCAAGGCATGACAAAACCAGGGGATCTGATGAAGCAAACCAAGGCATGTCAAACCAGAGCAATGGATGGTAGGACTCGTGTAGCACCCTGGACAGCTCCATGGAGAATTCAATGCAGATTCATAGGAGCAAGATTAGGGTTTTGCTTCAGCTTTGCTGAATTTAGTAAAAAGGTGTTTTGACAGCATCTCAGGCCTCCTAAGATCTATAAGAAATTACCAGGAAATAACTTCCAAGGTGAGACTATATCAGAGATGGGGAATCTCTGGCCTGTGGCCCTCAAAGCTTCTCTATTTGGCCCTTGGGACTCTTCCTCGGCCATACCCCTTCTCCCTAGGCCACACCCCTCACCAGCCCCACTTCACACTCTCCCTGAGTGTTTTTGCCTCACTTGATTGTGCCTTTGAACTCTGATAATGCTACTTGCTTGCCCGGGTGAATGCTAGAGAGAGGCAGGGGTGTAGAAACTAGCCTACTGTAGAAAGGGAAAATGTATATTCCTTGCTGCACCCACTCCAGCCTCTGGTGGCACCCTCCATTGGCATCTAGCCCCCAGAAGGTTGCCCAGAAGGAAATGTGGTCCTTGGGCTGAGAGTGGTACCCAACCCCTGGGCTATATAGATGCAGTATCCCTCTCATACCCATGACAGGCCAAAACTGTCCTGGGATGCATAGTCAGAGATCTTCAATAGCATCCTCTGAAACTGTGCAATCCCTCACCCCTAGGGGGCACCTGAGGTTGCACCCACCTCAAGACAATGAGCCCCGATGGAGTGCCAGTGTGATGCAGTGCTTAGAGTGTTGGCCTCAGATCCAGGAGACCAGGTTTTGAATTCCCACTCAAGCATGAGGCTCCCTGGGAAGCTTTGGGCCTGTCACTGCCTCTGGCTAAGCTACCTCATAAGGTTGTTGTGAGAATAAGAGAAAAAATGTGGGAGATAAATGCAATTAAATGAATGAATGAATGAATGAATGAATGAATGAATGAAATGGTGGGATCTACATGCCCTAAAGATGCTGACCTGTGGGCTGGATAAGTGAATATACATATCTTTAATTCACAATGCAGGCAGGGCATAGTTTGGTGAGTGACGTGAGGCAGAATAAGATGAGGGAGAGGAAGCAAGGAAGTGTTCCTTTGGAATCTTTCAAGGAAGGCAGCATAGGAATGCAACATTCTAGATATTATTGAGACAGTGAAAAGGGCCTGTGTAAACAAAAGCAGATACCTGAGATATCTTTCAGAAGCACCTTCTTTCCTTCCTTCCTTCGCCGCTGCAGAACTAAGCAGGGCGCCTTTTTCTCGCGGCAGCTGAATGCAAGGGCAGAACCGATATCCATAAATCAGCATATTACTCATTTTCTAGCATTGCAGCCTGACAGCTGTTACAAGAGCACATTGTTACGAACTGTCAGGCGGTGAAGCACAGTGCCTTTTACAACATATGTTGACTTTTATCTAATGTTGTTTCATAATTAGCCCCAGGGAGTCAGAATCTGGGAATCCAACTGGCTGTATGATCTCAGCTAACCTTTGCTTCCACTGGGAGAAAGTGAGAGCCAGGAGGGAAGGGCCCTCTGTGACTTAAGGTTGCGGGGGTGGCAGGAAGCAAGAGACATTCTCTTTTAATGCCTTAATTCTATAAACTCTGTCAAATATATTCTAAAATTCTCAGGGTTCCTCAGCAAGTTGGAAGGCATAGGAAGGAAACCTCTAGAGCAGACCTGTCAATTAACCCACAAAAATGCCTCGGAGGTTTTTTTGAAATATTAAGCAGTATATAAATGCTTTTAAATCATCATCCTTATTATTACTATTGCTATTGCTATTATTTATATCCTGCCTTTTCCTCCAGGCTGGGACTCAAGGCGACTTGCACAAATAAAAGGAAATGGGTAGAATGAAGAAAGCTAAAAACACATAAAAGATAATCAATAAAAATTATTAAACCCTAATGGAATTTAAACAATATATAACCAAATCTGTTAAAAACATATAATAAAAGCACAGCACTTTTTTAAAAATAGGGTTGCTGTTGTTGCAGCTCCTACCTTATTACTCCTGAATCCAGATCTGAAAATGCATGGGAGGGGGGCTTCAGAAAGTATTCCCCCACCACTATTAAAGTACAAACTAGAGATGTTTCAAAAATTCTCCTCAATGGAATTCCACCTTTGATTATGGATTGACAAATGACTGTCCTCCTCTATCAGTTGCTGGCAACTGTGAGAGGGGAAGAGTGCTCAGGTCCTGCTTTTGGACTTCCTGTAGGAAGGACTTCCTGTTTGGCTACTGCGAGAACAGGATGCTGGGTGAGATGGATCACTGGCCTGAACCAGCAAACTCCTCTTATGCACCAAAAGTGGTACATAAGTGCAACCTGAATCAAATTCCTCCCCCGTCCCTCCTGAAAATGTAGCCCCGATATGCTTTTGGAAAGAGCTCAGCTGCAAGGGCAAGCAAGTTTCAGAACAGAACTAGGGAAGGGCAAAAATTGAAGGCTGCCTACACATTACCGCCTTAAAAATGTAGCTAGGCTGTTCTTTTCCTCAACTCAGATAGAAGCTAGTTTGGGGAGAAATGCATCAAAATGCAGTATTTTGGATGGATATACGATCAATACAGATAGTGGCTGACATCATGTGTATCCCATTTCCCAAACCAGCAGTGGGAGTGCATTGGATGCAGAATAAATAGGAGTCAAAATCTATCTATTTTTGGGTCTCATAAGTTCTTTCCATCCTGTGTCAGTATCACTATGCAATTAAAAATAAATAAATCTGTGAGCATACATACAAACAAATCATCTTATTTTAAAATTTTTATTGAGTCATGAATTGCATCAGAACAACCTCTGAAAGTCAAGGGATGTTTAAATTTGCAACCTAGTTGGTCCACTGGGGGAATCAGGCACTGCCCCATTGAGCTCAGTCTGCCCTCAGCTACCCCCAGCCCTGCCTGCCTTCTTACCTAGAACCAGTCCAGGGGGTGGCACTGCCTGTTAGCGTCCTCCTCCTTCGCCTCTTGTAGAATCCAACAAAATTTCCCTTGTAGAATGCAACAAAAAGGAGGAGGCTGGGGACAAAGCTAGAATCCTGACTTACCACTGACAAACACAGATGGGGCAGATCAGACCAGTTTCCATCAAATTCTGAATTCCTCCTAAGGCTAGGAGACACTAGCCTTACTGCTGTCAGGGGGATTTTAAACCCCGCTGGCCTTTCAAGTAAAGCTCCCTTGGAATCCTGTTCCATCAGAATAAGTGTCAGAAGTATTCAGAAGGGGGATGTACTTCTGAGCAATCCCTTGCTCATGAAGGCTGCGCTACAGCAGAACTGCGGTAAATCCAAAGGGATTAAACAGTCCGAAGGGAAAGAATGAAGGATCTTGGGCTGAAATCATAATTTTAAAAATCTATAAGGTGTTTTTCCCTATCCCCAAATCCCCATTCTTCCTTGAAATACAGGTGTGTGTGTGTGTGTGTGTGTGTGTGTGTGTGTGTGTGTTTTAAATCAATAACATACCCAGTTAAATATGGCTCTCCCTCTCCCTGTCTCTCTTTCCTATTTTTCAAAAGCCAGCTGGCTTGTTGCAGCAGCCGATCCCTTTAGCTTACCAACGGTGGCTACATAATTCATAAGCTCCCTACTAATACACAAATACTGTGTCTCCCCACAGACCATCTCAGGCAAGCTTGTCTAACTGTTGACTAGGAACCACAAAAAGTTGAGGGAGCGCAACAGGAAACATGAAAGCTCGTTGGCCGGGCCTTAATTGTGAATTACGCAAAGCGGCCCTGGCTCATGAATTATACAGGAGGCCCCGACGCGCGAGGAGACGCGGATGTCGTTCAAGCAATGGACTTGTTTATATGTTCTGCACCGGTGGCTTTGAACTATAGCTCCCTACTTAACTGTAACATCCTCATTTTCTTTGGAGCCAAGAAAGAAAAGAGGAAGATATTCCCAGCTCTGACAATATTTTCTCCTCCTCCTTCCCAGAAGGCTATCTCTTACGCGCACACTCACGCATGCATGCGTGCACACACACAAATCTTCACCTCCTGTTGAATACAGAAAGAATCTGAAGAGCCATGTTTGATGGCAGTTACAATACCGGGTGAGAATTCTGGAAGGTGGAGATGCTGAGCACTTTTCAGTTGCCTGGGGGACACTTTTTGCTCTTCGTTGTTTGGGTCCATTATCTAGCCATGAAGCTGGAAGAGCTCTGGGAGGTGTTAAAGGTGCTGGGAGTTGTTAGGAGACCCCCCCCCCACAACACACACATAGACAATCCCCTCATGGCACAGCTGTCAACTTTTCCCTTTCCTTGCGGGGAATCCTATTCAGAATAAGGGGATTTACCTTAAAAAAGGGAAACGTTGACAGCTATGCCTCATTGAGCTACAGCTCCCAGAGTGGTTTAAGTACATTCAATATTACAAACGTTAATTACATTGGGAAATCTACTTTATTTTATTTTATTTTACTTTACTTTATCTTAGTTTAGTTAGAAATTATATGAGTAATTTAATATTTAACTGTAAATTTATGTAAGGTGTTTTTTTCTTTGTATGTGTGGATTTAAGATACTATATATCTATGAATTTTAATAAATGATTTTTTTAAAAAAAATATGAAGTGATCTAACAGTCAATCTCTCCTCCCAGGGAATTCTGGGAATTGTAGCTACAGTCCCCAGATTTCTCAGGGGTCAGTCACATGCTTTAAGTGTATGGTTGTATAAGCAGACATACAGTAGTCTAACACTCTAACCACTACACTATATCACACCAGCTCTCACTTTGGGGCCAAGCAGGACCTTTTGCCTAACACACATTTTGACAGGTGGGTTGGTATTTTCACCACACTGAACCGCTGATTGGTGGGACTAGATGACCTGCTGTGTTGCTTCTATATGTAACTTGAGTCACTTTGGGCAATTGGGCGCCGGTTAGGTATGTTTCAGCCAGGTGACATGCTTTAGGATGATGAGCTGTCCCCAAGGCTTGCTCTTGAGGCTCTAAGGCAGGACAGGTGCTACCTTTGAGGCCAACCTGCCTCATCCATCAGGAGCTATGGGGCCCTAGGGGGTGCTGGTGCAGCAAGGTCTTCTTACTTACCTTTATGATGTGGTCTGGGAAGTAGGTCAGCCATGCCTCCATTTCCAAAGGCCGGGACCACGGGTGGCACTGTGGGTTAAACCACAGTGCCTAGGACTTGCGGATCGAAAGGTCGGCGGTTCGAATCCCCGCGTGATGGTGTGAGCTCCCGTCGTTCGGTCCCAGCGCCTGCCCACCTAGCAGTTCGAAAGCACCCCAAAGTGCAAGTAGATAAATAGGGACCGCTCTCCAGCAGGAAGGTAAACAGCATTTTCGTGTGCTGCGCTGGTGCTGGCTCGCCAGCTGCGGCTTAGTCATGCTGGCCACGTGACCCGGAAGCTGTCTTCGGACAAGCGCCGGCTCCCAGTCTCTTGAGTGAGATGAGCGCGCAACCCCAGAGTCGGTCACGACTGGACCTGTTGGTCAGGGGTACCTTTACCTTTACCATTAGTGGCTGCAGTTTTAGTTCTATGTTGATATCAGTTAGCTCCCATTGCTTCCTTCTACAGGGTTTCATCGTAAACAAAGAGGTCCTAGTTCAACGTAGCCTGTGTATCTCTCAGTATTTGGCCATCTGGTGTCAAATGCCTGGGTAAACAGGAATGTTTTCCAGTTCCTCCCAAAAGTTAATAATGAAGGAGACAGGCGCACCTCACCAGGGAGGGCATTCCGCAGCATCCATTCTGTAATCCCACCACATCTGGTGGGCCTTCTGTCGTCTATTGCTGTGCTCATCACCCATACCCTGTGTCAGAGCTTGAAGCTTTTATTTTTATCAGTCGTGATTGACCAATTGATAGACTCGCCCTTTTGTCTTGTCTTTTCTTTTTTTCCAAGAGGATACGCTAATGGCCCGTCTTCTCATCTTCTGGTAATGAATTAAGTTAATTATTCATTATGATTCATAATGAACAAGACGATGCTTTAGCTTCTGGGCCAGCCGGTCTGCCTTGCAGGATTGCGAGGTTCATCTTTCACCCGTACGAGAGGCCACGGTTTCCACTTTTAAAGCCTAACAGACTATTACCATAATCAGATGAGACACAATCCATTGCAATTACCATCTCTTCTGCTAGCTTCCTCTCCCTCATTATTTTTTTTTTTTTAATCCAACCTCGCCTACAAGTTTCTGCTTGCAGAGTCTGCCATGTTGGGTCAGATTCAGCTACCTGCACATTCAAGGGATACAGAGTTCCGTCCTTATTTTCCATAGAGGAGGCCACTTCAGGTTCTCGACAGCTGCTAAGGGGCTACACAGATAGGAAAGGCTTGCCACTGCAAATGGCAACAGTCAAATAGGGAGAAGCTGCCCCGAGCCTAGTAGAGATGGGGGCACGGCAAAGGGACAGCCTTGAGAATTCTGCCAGTTAGGCATATAATGACAATGCCCCAGAATAATGGCAAAGCGACAACCATAAGATGAGCCCTGCTGTACCAGGCTGGAGGCTCATCTAGTCCAGCCTCCTGTTCTCATAGTAGTCACCCAAATGCTTATGGGAAGTCCTGAAGCATGACCTGAGTTGCAAGAGCAACCCTCCCCAGCAGCCGGTGTCCAGAGTAGGGATGGGCAAATATGTCAATTTCAGTACCTAAGATATTTCCTTACCCTCCAAGTGTCCCTATTTTCCAGGGACGTCCCTGATTTAGAGAAGCCGTCCCAGTTTCTGATTTGATCCCGGAATGTGCCAGTTTTTCTTAGGATGTCCCTATTTTTGTTGGAGACATGTTGGAGGGTATGGAGTTATCCGATCCCTGAGCTGTCTGAAGGCAATCCTGTATAGCAGGGACATCCAACTTCCAAGAGACTGCAATCTACTCACAGAAAAAAAAAGCTGGCAGTGATCTACCCATTTGGGGAGGGGGGTTGTTGAGCTTTTTTTTAGGGAGGAAAGTCAAAATTGTCAATCTTTTTTGGGGGGTGCAGGTCAGCAAAAAATTATGCCGATTTTGGGGGGAGCAGCAACATAAAACGATAAACAATAAGCCAACCCGCCAGCGGAAACTCCTAATTCCATTCTTGAAATCCTGCGTGGATAAAGGAAAGAGGGAGGGGGTGGGGCCAAATTCTCCTTTTCTCCCACAGATGTAAATGAGACCATGATTGACCATGATCGACTTCTAACAACCGGGGGTCGACCTGTCGATCACAGTGAACCTGTTGGATAGCTTGGGTGGTGCAAGGCAGGCTATGTGGCAGTCACAAGCCACATGACATCTGCAGCCCCATCCTACAACACCTCTCCTCTACCTCCCCATTCCCAGTATGTGCCGCCTAAGGCAGCTGCCTCACCCTCCCCAACAGCAGAACCAACCCTGGTGGGTAAGTAAATAAACATAGAACCAGGATGTAAGCCAGTTCATGGGATCAGTATAATTAAGTGATAAAGTTCTTCCTTGGACTTTGTTGCAGACTCAGTGGTGGTGGTGTATATGGGCTTAAAAAAAGAGCACATGTATTTCTGTCAGGTTACGTGTCTCATCTCTCTGCCACTTTGAGGAAGGAAGAGCCCCACCCCACCGAAGCCTGGAGTGGTAGAATCCTGGAGAAAGTTTCACTGCTGACTTTGCTAACTGTATAAACCAGCCCATCGATTCTTTGTCGCCTTTGCTGCAAAAGGGCACTTGGATTCCATAATACGATAAGCCTTTTCCCATCTTGCCACACACAGGCTTCTTAGCCAAGGATTTTGGTATTTTAAAAGGGTGGATTTCTTGAGGCATATATATATATATTTCTGACACAAACACAACTGGAAAGGAAAACCTTAGGCTAAAAGCTTGAGGGAACAAAATGGGGTGGGTAGGAAATGCCTTGTGCATTTTGCGAGAGATTAGGGCCAACGTAGTTTTGTCTTAAGCCACTAAAGACTCCTAAAAGCCCCAACGAAGACTGTGAGCCTCAGAAAACCCTCGCAGGGCTTAGGAAAGAAAAGTCAATTTAAAGTCAGACTAAAGCCTTGCTTAAAGAGTTGGCTGGGTTTTGCTCAGGTTCAGAGAGGTGGCAAAGGAGTAAGTCTGTGGGGAGGGTTTTACTTCCTGAGCGTGCTATGAAGAAATACTTTTGTGGCTCGGTTGGGTACGTGAATATTCACAACTTTGATATATATACAAATATACAAATATATCCATCATTGTCATCCTACAGGAGAATATTGCCTGATGAGACATTAGCAAGAACAAAAATACTTCTTAAAAATTATTTTGCCGTGTTCCTCAGCCTTGAGTTCCCAGAAGTTGTTGGACTACAACTCCCCTCATCCACAGCCGGCTTAGCCAGCCATCAGTGATGATGGGATTCATTGTCCAACAATATATGGGGACCCCGATTTGAGGAACACTGATCTACATGGTGCTGAGACATGGCTGGAAGCCAATGTCTGGGATTTGGAATTTGTGCTGAGTTTTTGCACTGCAGAGGAATGGGGGGGGGGACCAGTAACTGGCTCCAATTTAAAGTGCAGAATTTATACTTCAGAAGTCTTAAGTGGTTTGGGCCTGAGATGACTGGACTATCACTTTCACCCTTATTAACCAGCTTGCACTCTCAAGATCAGCAACAGAGGTCTTTCTCACATGCCCACTTCCCAGAACTGTAAAGAATGCAATCGGTATTTGTTGCTGGGTTGCTGTTTTTTTAAGTCCACAAACATTTTTTTTTTTACATTGCTGTAATGTTTCCTTTAAATTGTGACAAATGCAAGCTACATAAGTTATGTATATCGTTACATAGCATATGCAATTTACATTTAATAGCAGGCAGAGAGACAAATAACGTGATGTATGGCAGAAAGTGACCTGCAGTGGAATGCAAACAGTGTTAGTTGTGACAAATGCAAGTCAGAATGACCTCCTTACATCTGTAATGAAGGATAAGATCATCAATGGTTGTTTAGCATGGTGGCTGTGTTCTGCCTCCACTGTTTTATGCCTCTGAAATACCAGTTGTCAGGATTCACAACTGGGGAGAGTGCTATGGCAGTCACATCCTGCTTGTGAGCTTTCCATCAGGGAATCTGGTTGGCTATTGGGAGAAAGTGGTGCCTTTGTGCCCATTCAGCAGATGGGCCCTTCCTCATATTCTTCTTTGCTTTGTGCCTGGTGAATTCACACACTCCAAAAGTTGTTCTGGTGCTTCTCCCACATTTCGTGGAACGGTGGCAGGATAAATCATTTCCCCCCCTCCCTGTACTGAAGTAAAACCTTATAATTTGTTGAGCTGCTTGTTTAACCAAGCTGAAATCTTCTTGATTAGGTTTGTTTCTTTTGCTCTGATAAAGCAAATGAGAGGTTCTTTAAAACAAAGTTTAATGAAATAAACCAAAGTTGAGATGAACCAATAAAATGAATTTGGGCTTCATTAGGCAATCAAGCTAAGTGAATTAAAGCAAATAAGAGACGCGTTTTATTCTCTTGCTGAAATAAATGCCTGTGCTTGTGACATAGGAGTGGATTAAAATCTGGGTTGTGATTTAAGCTCCTCTACCTGTTAAGTCTTTCGTCACATACCTGCATTTTACAGCAAGATGGCATTGGCTGGATCTGTTGCAGGCCTGGATCTTTTTCAGTTCTTATGTCTTTGGTTTGCTGTGAGGCCCTCCAGACTGATGGGTTTGTTTGTTTGTTTGTTTGCTTGTTTGTTAGGGTGTGTTGTCCTACATGTCATTGACCTGTTAATAGCATGCTAGGAGCAGATTGAAAAGGACCATCCACATAATCATTCCCCTTTTTTGGTTGCAGTGTGATGCTTCCCCAACATTTCCACAAGATTGTGATCCAGAGGGAGTCTTGCTTTGTTCTATTACAAAAATAAATAAATTGGTACGTTTGTGGCATTAAAAAGCTACAAAGATTTCAGCAGGCTGTTATAGGACACAGATGGAAAATAGAACTGCATGTCCATCCTAACACTTTTTGTAGATGTAAGCAGCATCGAAAGTGGGAAGAAGCATAACTGCCCCAATACCTTCATGAGCACAGATCTTCACAAGTGCCCAATAAAAAAGGGCATCTACAGAAGACCTCTGTCCTGCCTTCCACTCCTTTTGAATTCCAGTTTAATTTAGTGAATTTTCTCAAATTAATTCTGGACTTGCAGGTCCAGACCTGGTGAAGCTGCAGGCAAGGTGTGGGCTGAACATCATATTAGTTGTGATAAAACACAGGACAGCAGTACTGGGATTTAAACAGGCCACAACTTTATTGATTACAGATGTCAGCAGGTTTGGGTATAGGCATTGGGTGTGCATCCTGAAATCAACCAACCCGACTGCTGGTTGATTGTGGGTACCCCTTCTTCATGTGAAACACCCACACACAAGATTAGACTTTGGACACATTTTGTCCAGGTTGTGCCATCAGCCAACATCTCATTGAGGCCAGCCACTTCCCATGAATGAGCATATGAACAACACATGAAGAATTGGAGCCTGTAACAAAATGTTGCAGTGTGAAATGCTCCAGCCAGACAATCATGCCCCCCCTTTTTTTTCTACAACCAGCTGGATTTTTCCACACAGCCCATATTGGGATTCTAGCAGGTGGGTGTTTTTTAACAGAGTTTGTAAAATCTGAATCATTATTGAGCTTCTTTTTATCTTTTATGTGATTTTAAATATTGTTCTATTCTCGTGTAAACCACTCTGAGCTTAAGAAAAGCAGTATGCAAGCATCTTAAATAAATCAATACATGAAATTTTAATCTCAGACTCTGGCAAAAGATTTGAGGGATATGAGAAGAATAATTCCCTTCCTTCATGCTTGAAGGAAGCAGCAAACTTGAGGGGGAACCCAACATTTTCCTTCTATTGGATGTGAAAAATCTACAAACCCTCATCTTCATGCTCCCTTCTGACAGAGCCAGCAGGTCTTCCAACTGCCAGTGCAGTTACCCTCAAAGTTTGAGCCAAGCCAAGCTGAGCAGAGTTTCTGTTGAAGCCCCCAAAGATTTAATTAGTTAAAGTCTTCTCCTCTTCAGCCAAAGGAGCTTCCCAGAGCAGCTTGCAAAGATCAGTAATAACATGACCACTGTCCTCCGGCTTCCAATCTAAAAGACACAAAATCAAAGGGAAATGGTTTGGGAGGGAGGAGGAAAAAATGAACCCAAGTACATCTTAACCAAATTAGGAAAAGCTGGATCATTTTGGATGAATGCATTTACCAATCTTTAAATACATTTCTTAAGATTCATTGGGAATGGCTTTTATTGCTCCGTGGTTGACAGCATGGCACTTCGTCCGTGCCTAAAGGTGTTTTACAGGTGGTGGGAAAATATACCTTAGTTACTGCATGATCTTGACTGACATGAGCCCTTGTCCTCCTGGAAGTGCCCTGCCTTGAGTGAGGTCTGGGAGAGCTCAGTCGATAGTGCATGAGACTCTTAATCTCAAGATCATGGGTGGCATAGCTTTTCCTCCTGTCTTGGAGCCTTAGGCCCTTACATTTACAAGGCAGGGCTGAATTGGTCAGCTATGAACCTGCGCCATTGCAGAACCTTTGCTTCCATATTCAGGGCCTTAGCCAGGGTGGAGGCAGATACTGTGCCGCCGCCACCATTGGGGCAGTGTCAGGATGCTGTCAGCGGCTCCTGGCTGGTTGCCCAGGAAAGTCTAAAGACAAAGGAAAAGTTTCTTACAGTCCTTTTTTATTTCAATCTTTGTAGAGAGAGGATACAGAACCCATCCTTTTGGATAATGGCGTTGTCCCAAGTGAATCTCCATCCCCCATCTCTCCCACTTCTTCATTCCACACTTCTATGGGTATGGCTATGTGCCCTCTGTCTTTGAGCTCTTTGCTCTCCTACTTTTAAGGCTCACCAAGTTCTGGGAAATGGAGGGTCTGGAATGCTTTCTAATGACAACATGTCAGACAGTTACTGCTCCTCTTCTCCCATTATTTCCCAACTTTTCCCCTAATCTGCCTCTGAGCTGTGACCTCCTGCAAACCACTGTTGCAAATCTATACTGTCTTCCTCCTCCTCCTCACTGGGAGGGTCAGGATGGAGAGGCGGTCTCCACCATTCCTCCTCTGTCTGGTCCCTGACAGGCAATTACTGACCCCATCATATGGTATCTTCCATTTAAAGCTAGAGTGGGTGCAATGATTCAATGGCTCTCTCTCTCCCTGGCACCGCTGTGCCAGCCCTCAATTTCCCTTCCCTCAGGTGATTTCCCCCAATGGATAATGAATCATGAGCGACAGTGGGTTTTTCTTTTGGGGAAACAGGTTGCAAACAAACTTTATTACAACAGATGTAAACAAGGAGTTTTGGTTCTTCTTTCTTCCACAGAAATGTAACAAACCGTGAGGTTATTCACGGCACAGTGCTGTTGCTTTTTATTAAAATGTATACTGTCTCAAGCTATAGGCTGTATGCTGTTCAGGCTTGAAGTTACTTTCTTTTACACAACTTTCATAGATCAGAGTTCTCCACACACAGTTCAGGAACTTAGGGTTTTAACTGGACTGTTTCCCTTACAGACCCCCAAATCCTCCTTGGCCTTGGAATCACTACTGCCTGTTCCTGTCAGAGTATTCCCTCTGATGACCCTTTTTTCCTATAAACACCATGTGGTACAGTGTCTTTTCTATTTTAACAGCTTTCTGTGATTCAGAACCTTAGAGCATATACTGAGAGTTCTCGGCTCTCCTCGGCTCTACCACCTGTCAGAACAAACTCTCCTGATCGAATCAAACTCACAGACTGAATCCCTCTCACACACTCCTCACTCCACTCCAACTGCCTCCCTTGGAATTATGGCTGATCAGGAGCTATTGCTAGTTAACTGTTTGCTGGGGGCGGGAGGGAGGGGAATGACTCAACCTGCTCAGAAAACAAACTTTTCCATCACAGTGGGCACCTCAGACACAGGGGCCAAATGTGGCCCTCCAAGTCTCTCTATCTTGCTCTTGGGGCACTTCCCAGCCCACACCCTTCATCAGCCCTGCTCCATCAGCCACAGGCAGCATGGTCAGTGGTCAGGATGATGACAGCTGCCTCCAGCAATGTCTGGAGGGCACTAGGGTGGGCAAGGCTGAGCCAGAAGATTTCTTTCTAATTGGCCAGCTGCATTGTTGACCGAAAGAGGACAAGTTCACATTCTGCATTAATCACATCTGTGCCCACAGTCAATCCTGTCATAGAAACTTTAAAAGCTGCTTTAGTCGGGCTCTCTGGTCCATCTAGATCAGTATTGTCTGCACCATTGGTGGTTTATCTCTAGCCTGTGGGCCAACTTTGGCCCACCAGGAAGTCTAAGGTGGCCCACTGGGCCTTTTCCCCCAAACCATGCCCACCTGTCCATCTGCTGACACCACTGGGTGATGAGCAGGGAGACAGAGTTCAATCCTTCTTAGGGCTGCTTCACCAGCACACTTCCTGCATGGAATGTGTGGGAGAAGCGGACCCCTGCAGCCAGCAAGATTGTTTCCTCCATTCATCAGCTGGTGAGTGAAGGATCCAAGGCTCCTCACTTTGGCTGTAGCACCTGTTCCCCTGCCAGGTGGTGTGGGTTTTTTTGAAAGTCCTTTTGTAAACAGCCTTGCACCACTCAGGGTTTGGGAGGTTCAGAGAGCAGTACTGGGCTGTTTGCAAAAGGGTTTTCAAACAGCCCTTTTGCTGTGTCTTAAAGTTCCAATAGTTAGGGCTTCAAAGCTCAGTGTCACCTGATGTAACTGCCCACCTATCAAATTTGGCCCTCCAGGGCTGAGCTGTCACTTGGGACAGAAAAGGTTCCCCCCGCCCATCCCTTGTCTACACCAACAAGCACTGGCTCGCCAGAGTTTCAGGGGTGGGGACATTCCCAGCCGTACGTGGAGATGCTCTTGGGACTGAACCTGCAGCCCTCTGAATGCAAGGCAGGTGCTCTACCACTGAGCTGTGCTCCTTTGCCAAAATACTCTGGTATTTAGATCCTTTGTTTTAAGATGTGACCATTCCCCCATCATTTCCATGCCCCCACCCTCCCCCGCAAAAATCCTGAACTGTGTTGTATGATTCATCCATGGAGCAACTTGAACCAGAGGAATTAGGTCCAACTCTGTTTAGTGATGGCACTGGAATACTAAAGTCAGCAAGGGAGCGTTTGCCTGGAGAGATTGGGAGTGGGGCGGGGGCAGGGAGAGAGTGTTCAGTTTATGTTTGTCAGAGTCACAGAGAAAAATCTAATTAAAGATGGCGTCCGAGCTTGGCAAAGACTGTAGATGGTGCCAGAATATAAAACACAGCTCCTACCCACAGATCAGAAGGCAATATTAATAAACCCATGGAGAGGGGATGGCAGGATCAGCCGGTAATATTGATAAAATGCAAAGCAAAGACAAAGCGTCCAGGGAATATTGGATGGCAGGACTGATAAAAAATGAAATAGGGGCCATTTCGACAGGGGTTGGTGACAACATTTCTCCGCCTCCTGCCAGCGTTGCTCTGGTCATTTTCCGGGAGGAAGCATTCATTCCATAGCAAGGAAGGGGGAACCTCAGGCTTGGAGAGCAACTGTGCCCAGAGGCGGAGCTAGCTATTCTGGCATCTGGGGGCAGGGCTAGCCGCCCATGAGGGTGAGGTGAGTGTCCCGGGGGGCGGCATGGCAAAGTTACCCCCCCCCAGGGATGACACCCTGGGTGGACCACACCCACCACACCCCCTTCCTCCGCCAGTGACTGTGCCCCCCATTCAGCCCTCACGACTCTCCCCAGGCCATGCCCCTCACCCAGCCTTGCTTTGCATCCCCATCTAACGTTCTTGCATAGCTGGAGTGTGACCTTGAACTTGGATCATGCCTCTTGCTTTCTTGAGTGGAAGATAGTGGGAGATGTACCTATAGAATCAAGCCCACTGTGCAAAAGACAGCCAGCGTGGTGTAGTGGTTAGAGTGTCAGACTAGGACCTGGGAGACCAGCGTTCAAATCCCCACTCTGCCATTAAGCTTACTGGGTTTGACATTGGGCCAGTCACTGTCCCTAAGACAGCGCTACCTCACAGGGCTGTTGTGAGAATTAAATGAAGAGGTGGGAAACCATGTGCCCTATAGTGAAACACAATAAATAGTAATAAAGATGTCCTTCGCATTTGTCACTCTTCCCACGCGCCGTAAGAGGCTATACAGTGGTGCCCCGCAAGAAGAATGCCTCGCAAGACAAAAAACTCGCTAGACGAAAGGTTTTTCCGTTCGCGATTTGCCTCGCAAGACGAATTTCCCCTATGGGCTTGCTTCGCAAGACGAAAACGTCTCGCGACTTTTTTTCTTTGACTAAAAACAAAGACATGTTTTGTTTATAAAGTTAATTTATTTTCCCTTAAATTTTCGAACTGCTCTTTACAGTATGTGTGACTTTAAAGAGCAGTTAATAAACTGTTGTTGTACCAAATTTGGCTTTGTTTGGACTTTTTTTGACCATAGGAACGCATTAATTGATTTTCAATGCATTCCTATGGGATTTCGTGCTTCGCAAGACGAAAAATTCGTTAGACAACAAAAATTGCGGAACGAATTAATTTCGTCTTGCGGGGCACCACTGTATATGCTTTCCTGGCACCTGTAGGGTATTGGTGTGTGTGTTCCTTCTGTTTAGGTGTGTGTGGATGAAAACTAATATTGCCACAACTTTGAAGTTCTTGAGGGTGTTTTGTGGGGAGGGGAGGGGTTGTTTGCCTTTGTGTATGTTCAATTAAAGGTATGCAAATTTAAAATTGCCTATCCAGATGGCAACCGTACAGATCGGGCGCTCTGAAACACGATCACAGTGAGCCACCCTTAGTTTAAATTAAAACTATTCAAGCCACAGCTTGCACAAGCACATATTTATGGGGAGGAAATCAATGCATGGTGGTTTATCCCGGCTTATTGCTGCTTCTGGGCTGCAGGGGATCGCTTAGAAAACCTCCATGTACAGAGCCAGTATATCTTTGATTACCAGTTGTCTGGGGTGGGATGGTAGGAAGAACAAGGTAAGTCCGCCTTTTTATGTTCTGCTTGAGATCTTCTAAACACACACACACACACACACACAGAGAGAGAGAGAGAGAGAGAGAGAGAGAGAGAGAGAGAGAGAGAGAGAGAGATATGAAAATAAATTGATAGATTGCAGGGCCACATAGACACAGATCTGATCCAAAAAGGGGAATTATTAGGTTCATGTTTTCAAATACCTGAGAACCGAGTGTCACCTGTCCATTTCTCGTGGAAGTCCCTCCTCCCCTGCAAACAGTGGCTGAAGGATTATGTGACCTTGTTGCCTATGCAGATAGTGCTTCAAATTGACTGCAGCAATGGCATTATCAGCACATCAGCAGCATCAGGGGCAATTTTAACAGCAATTATGAGCTACACAGGACAAGAGGAAGAGGCACATGAGCCCTGGGATCATGCCCACCTGTAATTTCAGTGCATGAATCAAACTCACCAGGAAGGGAAGAATGTATTGAGGCCAGATGTCTAAATCTCATCCTCTTGAGAGCAAACTGCTTTCCTACAGGGGACCTTTTCCAGAATTTCTAGAGGAGAGCTAGCATGGTGCAGTGGTTAGAGATTCGAGCTGGGAACTAGGAGACCACCAGAGTCCAAACCCTCACTTTGCCAGGTCATCAACTCTCAGGCTAACCTGCCTCACAGCAATGTTGTGAGGATGGGAGGGAGGGAGGGAGGGAGGGAGGGAGGGAGGGAGAGCCCCCATGCATAGCAAATGGATAGATAAATTGACAGACAGACAGACAGACAGACAGACAGACAGACAGACAGACTAGCTCCAAGGCAGAATCACTGACCTGAAATGACCAGCTTATTGCTCAAAATGCATTCTGATCCAACCTAACAGGACTAATACATTTGAGGACGACCGTGGCTCAGTGGTTTGAGCATCTACCTTGCATGCAGAAGGTCTCAGGTTCAATCCTGGGCATCTTCGAGTAGGATTGGGAGAGATTCCATGTCTGAAACCCAGGTGGGTTACTGCCGGTCTGTGTAGACAATATTAGCTGGATTGGTGAGTTGACACAGTCTGCTGCACCAGTTGGGCTTCTGTTTGCTTCTGCTTTTGGGGAGCATGGCTCAGCTTTTGTGCTGAGCTCCACTCCCAAACTTCTAAACTCCTCCCACAGCCCCACCCCAGACTGTTGTCTCTGCCCCCCAGGTGCCAAACTGCTTTCTTTAGAGAGCTTGCAATGTTTGGTTTCTAGGGGAGAGAGGAAAAGAGGTGCCACCCTGCAAGCTGGGCCGCCCTTCCCATTGTCCGGCATGTTGTGATTGCCGGTCTTCATTCCGTGCTGGAGAATGCAGAGGGGTCAGGCGACCAGCTGCCCTTGCTTTGGGCTCTGGGCTCGGATAACAGGATTTGTCAAACAAAAGCACAGACCGCCATGCAGCAGGGAGGGGAGGGAGGAAGATGAGCAGCGATGGAAAGCCCAGGGCAAGATGAGTCCGCAGCAGGAGAAGAAGAAAAGGCGCTTTGTGTCATCCATTCTGTGCTCCTTTTTTCTACCTTCAAAGGGGCTTTTGTGTCTGGTAATGTGAATAAATAGTTATCGGAAAGGAATGACCCCCTCTCCCCCAGTCTTGCCGCCTTGTCTCCAAGCTGGTAATCGCTACGGGAAACAAGGTGGAGGTGGGAAAGGTGGCAGAAAACAACATGCTCCGGGGGGAGGTGGGTTGGGGGGTGCTTCAAAAAAGCTTATTTTAAAAAAATCACTATAGCTTCATTAGACTATCTGTTTACTGAATATCCACCCTGATTGGTTTGTATAAGGTTTGCAAGGAGGTTACACAACGTTTTCTATTTGTCAAACATTGGTCCTCGTTCGTTTCCACAGAGGTTATATGACATACAGCCAAACGAGTGTTATCTCATACATTCCAGGGCATTTCTCAAACACTCTTCTTATTGAAAAGGGGGGGGGGAGAAGCCATGGGGTTGTGGGATGATGGGTTTGTTGCACAAGACTGCCAAGTAATTTGCAGGCATGTGTTAGACTCCCACCTAAAAACAACAGCAGCCTGGAAATGCCCTGTGACCCTGCCACAGACAACACACCTTGTGTTGAGATGGCTAATGTTGCCAACTTTTCAGGTATCTACTATAGCTGTGCCGGTAGCAGCAACTCAGAGCAAATATTGGCCTTTGTCTGCATGCTTTAGAAAGCATCACTTGATTTTTGCAGATCAAGCTGCAAGTACAGTGGTACCTCAGGTTAAGAACTCAATTCGTTCTGGAGGTCCATTCTTAACCTGAAACTGTTCTTAACCTGAGGTACCACTTTAGCTAATGGGGCCTCCCACTGCCGCAGCACAATTTCTGTTCTCATCCTGAAGCAAAGTTCTTAACCCAAGGTACTATTTCTGGGTTAGTGGAGTCTGTAACCTGAAGCGCCTCTAACCTGAAGCGTCTGTAACCTGAAGTACCACTGTACATGCACAGGAGCAAGCCGGGGCATTTTTTCCAGGTCAGTTGGCAAACTGAAAGACAAGCTGTGTGGCTGACAGTATGTGCTGCCTCCGACACGGCCTGTATGTGCTACTGTGCACCATCCATCCAAAAGTCTGATATAAGGCAAGAAAAAGATGGCAAACTCCCACTGGTAAATGCTCTTATAACTTCCCGATGTGCAAATGCAGTAAAATAGCCAGTCTTAAATCCAGGGTTATTTCCTCTACAGCCCTAGGAAATGAAATGGCTTAACAGAGAAAGCCAACCACAGTGCGCTGTTAAATGCAGCCACTAAACTGGTTGCTGTTGTTAAACAAGTACAGACAGCCGCTCAGGCAGAGGCGTGTCCCCGATGAAAGTAGCAATTGGGTGGAGAGTTGCAGCGGGTCATTTTCTAGGGAGGGGAAGAAGAGCAAGTTCCGAGTAGTCAATGAACAGCTTGTGGGTAACGCTCAGCTCATTAACAGGCCATGCAGGGAAGCAAGGCAAACTGAGGCAATGGTGCCATCTGGTTGCAAAAAATGGGCAATAGGCTTGGCCCTGGAACAACTGCATCTTTGACATTACATCACAAGCTAACATTATGTCATGTGCAGGTACATTTAAATTTTATTTAATCTGGCTACTTATTGTTCAGATTTCTTTTTTCTTTATAATCCTAAATTTGCTGCTAAAAGCTGCTCAGAGCAACTTAAGGGGGATCCTGGCTATGTTCCTGCTCTCTCTCAGCTGCTTTTCCAAAGCAATACCTGAAGCTTAGCAAGGAGCAGAACAGCCAGGCAGGGGGATTTGGAGCACAATCCTGACTCTCCCAATGCAGAGTTACTTTGCAGTGGGGTGTGGGGGAGACAGTGGAACCTACAACAAAATGTTGCAGTACTGAACATTCTTGCTCAGGGTCCCTTCCACCCAAGACAAGCAACCGTCCAGTAAAGCTGAATGTTGGGCGATTCGGAACTGAACAAAGGAGGTGCTACTCCACACTGTGCAGAATTAAAATGTGGAACTCACTGGCACAATACACACTGATAACCAACAACTTCAGTGGTTTTAAAAGAGGATTAGATAGATACATGGAGGACAAGACTATTGATGGCTATGAGTCACAATGGCTGTGTCCTACTGTACCTCCACTGTCAGAGCATGTAACCTCTGAAGGTTAGTTGCTGGGAATCACAGGTGAGCCAAGCGCTGCTGTTGTGCTCAGGTCCTGCTTGCAGGCTTCCCACAGGCATCTGTTTGGCCACTGTGAGAACAGGGTGCGGGATGAGATGAGCCTTTGGCCTGAGCCAGCAGTGCTCCTATTGGGTTCTCTCTACTGCTGAGGACACCTGCCCTCCCTGTGTTTTGAGACAAGGAAACCATTCCCTGTGGCTTTCTGAAAAGCAAGACTTCATTGCTTCCACAGTCAAAATCTGCAACGTGGCCCTATTTTGAATGTGGCCAGCATGGAATTCCATGAGCCCATGTCCCCGCCAGCCTTGCAGGAAGAAGATTGTTGAGACCTTTTCACCTGTACCTGCTGCCTGTCCCAGAAGAAGAAGGAGGAGAAGGAGAAGGAGAAGGAGAAGGAGAAGGAGAAGGAGAAGGAGAAGGAGAAGGAGAAGAGGAAGAAGAAGAGTTTGGATTTGATATCCTGCTTTATCACTACCCGAAGGAGTCTCAAAGCAGCTAACATTCTCCTTTCCCTTCCTCCCCCACAACAAACACTCTGTGAGGTGAGTGGGGCTGAGAGACTTCAGAGAAGTGTGACTATCCCAAGGTCACCCAGCAGCTGCATGTGGAGGAGCGGAGACGCGAACCCGGTTCACCAGATTACGAGTCTGTCTCTCTTAACCACTACACCACACTGGCACCTCCTATGTCATTTTCCTTGCCTCACTTCAACTTTCACTTATTTGTTTGATTGCATTCCCCTCAAACAAGGGTCCAGGACTGGGCGGGGGGGGGGGCAAGCAAAGAAGCGGAAGGAAGCACCTGGGCACGTATTAAAGATTGTGGCATTGCAGATGCTTCGGGTGGGGGGATGATTTAAACATGAAGTCAAAGACGATAATGGCGTTGTCAGAGCTGCAGTGTTAACACCAATCAATAATTCACTGATACACTGCCGGTGTGCCTTCAGCTATCATGTCCGCCTTTGGCAGGCGGGGGCAGGGGGGAACGGGTGCAGTAACAGGCAATTTGGTCCCTCGTGGCCTGAGGCTCATCTTCAAATGGAGGCTTTAATGACCTTCTGCAGCTTCAGATAGGGAGGAATGACAGAATCAACTGAGACTGGGTAAATACCGCCTTTGGTTACATTACATAGCCTTTCTACGTAAATTTTGAGTTGGTGGGTCTGGGCCTGAAATGGCTTCATCATCAGAACAGAAGAAGATCCCTGCTAGATCAGGCCAATGGACAATCTAGTCATAAAATCATAGATCTGTGGAGTTGGAAATGGACTGTGAGGATCCTCAACCTCCTGCAATGCAAGAATCCTTCACCCAACATGGGGCTTGAACTCACAACCCTGAGATTAAGCATCTCGTGCTCTACCAGCTGAGCTAAGTCCAGCATCCTGTTCTCACTGTGACCAACCAGATGCCCATAGGAAACCCTCAAGCAAAGAGGGTCCAAGCGCAAGAGCCCTCTCCCCTCCTACAGGTTCCAGCAAGTGGTCTTCAGAAGCGTTACTGCCCCCAACTGTGGCAGCAGCCAGGAGTGGCCAGCACAGTGGAGTGGGGCTGCCCCACTGCCCTCCCAACAGTGGGGTCACTCCTGCGTACCAGAGCAGTGCAGAAGTGGGACAGTGAGATGGCAAGGTGGGAGTTGGATGGGTGTCCAGCAGAATGAATCCTGCATGGTTATGTGCACCAACATAACCCGGACCCCACCACCTGCTCTGCCGCCCCCCACTGCCCTGGTAATTGGCAGTCCCAGCCAGCAGAATTGTAGCCTGAAGCAGGCAGAGCCCATTCCCAAGCAGGAAGTGTGGGGTATTAAAAATGCAGACAAACCAACAATTCATGTTTTGCTAGATAGGCACATGATAGGACTGAAGCTTACAGAGTTTTCCTGCTAGAGAGAGCTCTGAGAGAGACACTCCCACTGTGCCTTGACAGGAAAGGCTATACAGTATATATTATTACCTGCCTGAACACACCCTCGCCTTCTTTCCAACTCTTTCTGCTCTGCCAGCAATATGACAACATCTGCATGTCTGAGCTCCAAACTGGGGACATGATTTTAAGCTAGACTAAAGTATGTATTGGGGACGTGGGTGGCGCTGTGGGTTAAACCACAGAGCCTAGGACTTGCTGATCAGAAGGTTGGCGGGTCGAATCCCCATGACGGGGTGAGCTCCCGTTGCTCGGTCCCTGCTCCTGCCAACCTAGCAGTTCGAAAGCACATCAAAGTGCAAGTAGATAAATAGGTACCCCTCCAGTGGGAAGGTAAATGGTGTTTCCGTGCGTTGCTCTGGTTCGCCAGAAGTGGCTTAGTCATGCTGGCCACAGGACCCAAAAGCTGTACACCCGCTCCCTTGGCCAATAAAGCGAGATGAGCGTCACAACCCCAGAGTCGGCCACGACTGGACCTAATGGTCAGGGGTCCCTTTACCTTTTTTAAGTATGTATTTGTAATTGAATTACCATTTTAAGCCTGCCTGAACAAAACTGCTGTATCTGTTACAAGAATGAATAAATGTTTATTTTTACCTTTTACAATACTGTGATTGTTATTTTAAGGGGGAGAAAAGGGGAAAATGCTAGGAAAATCCAGCCTGACTTAATGCACCTGAATTGCTTCAACTAAAAGGCTAAAGCTAGCCTATCCAACCTTCCCTTTTAAGCTGCAAAGGGATGGCACTCTGCTGAACTCACAAACAAGAGGAAGGGGCTGTTTTGGGGTTAGGGGAAAACTGTATTTGATTATATGTTGTCCTTATATTCAGCTAATAAAATATTCAAAACAAACAAACAAACATGAAGAAGGAAAGATAATATCTAATGAATATGTCCTCTCCTAACATCTATTCACATCCCAACAGGAAGAAGGTCAAAGGATTCAGGAACAACAGAAGAAAGTACTTCTTCACACAGCACATAGTTAAAGAGATGGCATTCACTCCCACAAGGAATGATGGCCACCAACTTAGTTGGCTTAGGCAAATTCATAGCTACTAGCCACAGTGACTATGTTCCACCTCCACTGTCGTAGTGAATGGGATGAGGGTGGCGCTGTGATCTAAACCACTGAGCCATTTGGGCTGGCCGATCGGAAGGTTGGTGGTTCAAATCCCCGCGACGGGGTGAGCTCCTGTTGCTGTGTCCCAGCTCCTGCCAACCTAGCAGTTCAAAAGCACGCCAGTGGCAGGAAGGTAAACAGTGTTTCCATGCACTCTGGCTTCCTTCACTGTGTTCTGTTGCACCAGAAGCAGTTTAGTCATGCTGGCCACACGACCCAGAAACCTGTCTGTGGACAAACACCAGCTCCCTCGGCCCGAAAGCGAGATGAGCACCGCAACCCCATAGTCACCTTTGACTGGACTTAACTGTCCAGGGGTCCTTTAACTTTACCTTTCTTATCGTAGGCAGTATGCCTCTGGGTACCAGTTGCTTGGAATCACAGGTGGAGAGAGTTGCTGATGAAGGCATCTCAGAGGCGAGGAGGCATCTGGCGAGGAGGCACCTTCAAGGATCGGGGGCAGGAGTGTGCAACTCTGAACAGGCTCCCGCCATCTCTGGCCTCCCATTCTGCACACAGAGGCAGCTTCTCGGTGCTGCAAACATCGCCTTCCCAACAGGCCTTCTGGTCAGTATTCCACGGAGGCCGCCAGCAGCCTTGCGGAACCCGTGACCCACAAACGCCTTGATTAGCACTTCTTTTCAGCCCATTTAGCTACGCAAATGCCTCCGTCACGGCTGAGCGGCCACGTCTTTGCCACTTGCTTTCCCATTAATTCAGTGCGAAAATTGGTGGTGCCTGGAATACAGGTGGAGCCGCCGCCACCGCTTCCGTCTCGGTTTCCTGACACCTGCCCTCCTCCTCCGCCAGAGTTAATCATGCAGGGAACAAAGATCCCTTTGAATCGCTTAATGACTTCGTTTCCCCGAGGCCAGAGAGAGAAAGCGTGTGCGGCAGTGGCAGCATCACCAACCACACTGCTCTAGCGCACAGTTGCCAACTTTCATGACCAAGGTATCTATGCTCCTGAACATTTAATGGCAGCTTGATCCACAGGCATTAACAGGCGAGAATGTTTCCTCTAATTCACCTGCTAATTTTCTGTTGATCAAACCGTATTTTTTTAAAAAAAGGCTAAAGAGTAGCTCAGACTAAGTTTTATGTTGATCAGTTGGTAAATGAACTCCCAGCATTTAGCAACAAAAGAGTTATCAATACTTGTTCATTTTGTAATATGCTCTTGGTGTTTTCAATGAATATTTACACACACACAATTTTTCACACTATTTTAAATAAATTTTAAATTCATGTGCTTCTGGCTCTTTGGTCACTATCTGTATGCTCACTGGAGCAAATTAATATAGTCTGAATTAAGAACCTTGTTTTTTTATGTGCAAATGAAGCCACTGAAGTTATCTCTGCTTAGGAAAACCGCAGTGTGTGTGAAGCTGCCTTGCAGGCCAATGATATAGAACGTTTTGAAAAAGAAAGACAGGGAATGCGGACAAAAAGAATGCCCCTTAAAATAAACCCCACACGCCAACTTTAAAGACACTTTATTTTCTCTTCACATCTCTAACTTCCCTCCTGTTTCTTTTCCAGAAGTTTGCTCTTGCAAGCCTGTACTGCCATCTGGTGGGATTTCTGTGCAAGTGATCTCAGTTAGTCAGGGCTGAATTAAGAC
The DNA here is from genome assembly GCF_965112155.1 of Podarcis liolepis. Taxonomy (NCBI): domain Eukaryota; kingdom Metazoa; phylum Chordata; class Lepidosauria; order Squamata; family Lacertidae; genus Podarcis; species Podarcis liolepis. The sequence goes on along the minus strand of NC_139567.1, from coordinate 25,070,265 downwards.
TCATAGTTGCCCTGAGCACTGAAAATATTATGGTGCCCCCTTATATATGTAATTCAAAATAAACACAATGCCAAACTGGAAAATTTGAATTGGGTAGTGGAGTGTAAGGAAGTCTAACAAAGCTTTGAATTTCCCCATGATGACTACTGTGGTGTGGGACTTTTGGTTGGTTGGTTGGTTGGTTGGTTGTTTTTCAAAAACAAAATCCTCATTATTATTTTTTGAGCCATTATTATTTTGCTGGTGCCCTAAGAACATGCTTGGTCCACCGATTGGGCAATCCACTGCAGCATTTAGTGTAGGCTCCAGATTTGTTTGGAAGGGGCTGGGGAATGGGATGGGGAATCTCTGGCACACGAGACCTCCACATGCAACCTATGAATCCATTTCCCCCAAACTGCACCTACCTACCCCAAACCTGAATATTGTATTCAACATCAGGTGTGGGGCAGGCAGAGGCATAGTTGGATTAGCAGCTTACCCAATCACCTGCCATTCCCCTGCCATCATTATTATGTCAGGTGATTGGCAGGGGTATAGTCCCACCTACCTAAGTTAGCCTGTGGGGTTTGGGTGTCATGGACACAGAGGAGTGGCGAGAGCCACCAGCTGGGGAACCCCAAGGAATGAAGGCTCAGAGCCCAGGGACTGGTGGTGGGACAACGATGAGTAGACAGAAGGAGAAGAGGGAGCAGACTGGGAGGAGGTGGTGTCAGAAGCTGAAGAGGCAACAGGGTTTAGTGAGCAGGGAGAGTATGTGGCAGACAGAAGTCCAGAAGCAGAAGCTGAAGAGGAGAGAGGCCAACAGGCAGAAATGAGTCAGGCTGGTGAAGAAGCCAGGGTGTCTCCACTCCTGCTACAACAAGCTCTCCTGCCCCCTGGTTTCCCAGGATTGGAAGAGGCATGAAGAGGGAACAGCAGAGACAGGCTAAGGCACCACCATGTCCTCCCACTTCCTGGCCACTTTCACCACTGCCCATCTGTTGCCCTTTGCACACTGCAGCCCATAATGAGACAGCAGTTTAAGTGGAGTCTGCATCTTCTCCTCCTCCTTGTCACTGCTCACACTGCTGCTCAGGCAGCCTTAGCAAAGAGGAGGAACAGGGTCTGGTGGGGCTTTAGGGATCAGCAGCAGGCCCTGTGCAGGAATGTGGGCCTTGTCTGATGCCCCGTGGTGCCAACTCCGGGCACCAGGACTGCGTGCACACTTACCCTTTAAAAACTTTGCACCCTCCAAAAAAAGGATGAAAGGAAAGCCCAGCCTGTCTTTTAGAAAGCAGTTTAAATGGTTAGCAATTTTTTATTAGTCATTCACAGTTCACAAAGCCAGGCATTTATAATAGCCCAAGCAAAAAAAATAAGTAAATCCTTCCACAGGATTCAGGCTGTTTCTCTGGCCATTTCAAGAAGGCAGGGCTTTCACAGCCAAAGAAGAAGACCCAGAGGGCAGAGCAGGAAGGGCACCTTCTTCTCCTCAAGAGCCACAAGGAAGCAGGGACTCTGGGAGGAGGAAAGCACAGGAAGAAGATCAGGGGGGAAGAATGGTGCTCCTGCATAGGTAAAACATCAGATGTCACTGCTAGAGCTGCTACCAGGTCATTATTTCCCAACAGACGTTTCAGATTGCTAACTAAGCGACTGGTGATTTTTCGAGTTTGATCCAGAGATCAGGAAAAAACTAGAGGCTTCTGCATTTTCCTTCCCCCAGATTCCTGCCCAAGCTGTATGCATGAGATCAGGGATGCGGAACATGTAATCCTCAGGATGCCATTGACCTACAACTCTCATCAACCCCCAGCCGGTATGACCAGTGGTCAAGAATGATGGGAGTTGCAGTCCAACAACATTGAGGTCATGAGTCCCATAGAGATGTCATGGAGGGCATGGGAGGATCCTGAGGAGGAATGGAAGCAACTTGGGGCATTGGATCTGAGCAGTCCTGAAGGGGGTCCTGGCAGGATGGGGGAATTTGACTGTAGGCAGGGGTGTAGCACTGTTCACCGGTGCCTGGGATGGGTGTGTGTGTATGTGTGCCAGGCAGGTGGAGCATGCTTGCCCAGCCCTCAATGCCCGATGGGCACTCATGCACCAGGCGGGGTGCGGAGGGTGAAGAGCACCCCCCACATGTTAAAATTCCTGCTCCATGATTGCAGTCATGGGATTGTTGTCTATCACATGATGGTATATGTTTTGACTCCACAGAGTGGGAAGTGGCGGAGACAGGATGTTTGTGTTACTGTGTTCCGTGAAGTGGGACTATTGTCCTTTGTTCTTTTTCTCTTTGCTGTCTGATGCTAGAGAGAGAAGGAGCCATGTTGCAGTGCTTCATGTGTTTATATGTAAATAAAGTAGATTAGCCAAAATGCTGAGTTGCTGTTTGCGCAAACTCTGCGAATCCCTAAGTGTGCCAGTGTCGGTTGGCATCGGTCGCTGTGATGTTTGGGCTGAAGAAAGCTTCTGAAGCTCCCGAACGATCGACCAGGAAAGGGAGAACATGCCAGTTGGGCATGTGTCTCTGCCAGGGTCCTACTGGAGTGTAGGCTGAACTCCTGACACTGCATTCCCCAACCCATGCTGCCTCTGGACGGCTGCTTGCATGCCAAGTGGGGGCACAGCACGGAAGGTGCTGTTCACCCTCTGCACTCCCCAGGCAGGGCAGGGCAGGAATCTCTGTGGGGCTGCCTGGTTTTCACATTCACCCCTTCAGACTGTGCACCCGGGGCAACAGCCCCCCTGGCACCCCCCAAGCTATTCCATTGACTGTGAGATCCCAAGATGTGTCTGAGCCCACAGAAATCCAGGAAATGGAAAGCTGGGTCCAAGGAAGGGATAATTCAGGTTGGCAGAAAAGTACCCCTGTGGCATCAGGCACCTCTAATCAGAGACAGCCTGAAGTTGAGTTCCCCTACCCCAGCACTGCCTCCGGGCGGTGAGGAGTTTCCTCCTGCAGGGGGAGGCAACAGAGACTAAATTGGATGCTGAGCCAGTGCTGTCAACACCTCCATCCTTCAGGGTCATGGAGGCACTAGAGGTGGCATGAACAGAGCTCACAGACCCAACCCACTAGGTCAATGGCCCATCCAGCCCAGCATCCTGCTCTTACAGTGGCCAGCCGGTGGGAAACCTGCAAGTAGCACATGAGCATAACTGTGCTCACCTGTGGTTTCCAGCCACAAGTATTCAGAATCCTTACTATTTCCAATTGTGGAGGCAGATCATAGCCATCATGGCTGGTACATAGAGCTAAACATTAACAGAAGAGTCCTAATGGTAAGGGCTGTTTAGCAGTGGAACAGAGGTGGCCAGCTGTCTTTCTGTGGAAATAGGCAACCACATCTCAGCGCTGTGGCTGCAGGTTCCTGCAATGAGTGGAGTTAAATTGCCTCGGGGTCCCTTGCAATGCTAAAATCCCATGGAGGGAAAGGCAGAGGGCTGGGGATGAGCACCTCACCTGTCCGTGTCTTAATACGGTGGCATTGAGAAGTGGAGATTGGTGTCCGATGGGCCGCTGTCTAGGTCAGTCACAGCTTGGAACATGACCCTGGAGACACTGGGAGGTAAAGAAATGAGGTCAGACCAAACTTGCTCTCATGCAGATTCTGGACAAGAGCTGGTAGTGATTCAGGGCACAAAAACCTGCTGAAGGTGCACATCCAGGAACCCTGGACAAGACCCCCCCCCAACCACCCTTGTGAGATGGCCACTTAGCTGCGCCAAACACACCAGCACGTCAGCCTGCCACAGCAATGTGAGGTGGCAAGTCCATCAATAAAACTGAGGTTTCCAGACATGCTACCCAATAGAGCAGCTCTGGGAAAGGGGTTAGAGAGGAAGGCATCAAGGCTCTTTGGAAGGCCAGCAAGCCACTTAAGATGCTGCAAGCCCAGCAGAAAAAGGAGGAGGGGGCAGCCCAACCACATTCCCTCCTATTATAGGTCCACAGGGTGAAATCAAGGGCAATTCTGGACTTGGGGAGCATGTCTGAATCTTCCCTGGATTGAGACCCACACACAGTACACGCAAGGTCAAGCATGGTGGGCCTCTTGAGCTCACACACACTTTGTCACCGAACCCCCACTTCAAAACATATCCCAGACTGGGAAACCTTCACCCCATAGGCATAATTAGGCCTGGCATTGACTGGCATCCATATGTCCTGGAGACAATGAAGACGACAGCAATATTTCTTCATGCCGGTTGCTGTAAAATGGTAGGAGGGGAGAGTGGCTCTTGTGCTCAAATCTCGCTTGCTGGTTTCCCATTGGGGCATCTGGTTGGCCACTGTGAGAACAGGCTGCTGGACTAGATGAGCCATTGGTCTGATCCAGCAGGCTCTTCTTCTGTTCTTATCTCCAAACAGGGCTAGGAAGGACCTCTGCTAGAAATCCCGGTCAGTGTAGACAAGAATGAACTAGATGGACCAATTGTCCCCTTATCACCCTCCAACAGTGAGTTAAGCATTCCAGAAGTGCTTTCTTTTGCACATATGAGGAATAGCAAAGAAAGATGGGTTTGACAATAACTCCCTTCTGTCTCAATCACAGCAACCACTATGGAGAAATTATCTTAACACTTTTAGTTTGTGTGTGTGTGTGTACCGTATTTTTCACTCTATAAGATGCACTTTCCCCCTCCTAAAAAGTAAGTGCGTCTTATGGAGCAAATGCAGGCAGGAGGCTCTGCTCAGCGCTCTCTTTAAAGAGCCACATGGAGCGTGTGTGCAGCTCTTGGGGGCTTTCCCCCGAGGAGGGAGAAGGGCTGCTCCACACACACTCCACATGCTCTTTAAAGGGAGCACAGCTCTTGGGGGAGCCTTCATCCCACTGCTGGGGAGAGGCTGCGCGCAGCTATCCCATAAGCCAGGACAGCAAGCGGGATCACTGCGCTGCAGTCCTGCTTGCTGTTCTGGCTTCTGGGATTCAGAATATATTTTTTTCTTGTTTTCCTCCTCCAAAAACTAGGTGTGTCTTATGGTCTGGTGCGTCTTATAGAGCGAAAAATACGGTATGTGTGTGTGTGTACCAATTGTCTGACTCAATGTAAGGAAGTTCCCTATGAAACAATATACAGTGGTACCTCAGGTTACATACGCTTCAGGTTACATACTCCGCTAACCCAGAAATAGTGCTTCAAGTTAAGAACTTTGCTTCAGGATAAGAACAGAAATTGGGCTCCGGCAGTGCAGTGGCAGCAGGAGGCCTCATTAGTTAAAGTGATGCTTCAGGTTAAGAACAGTTTCAGGTTAAGAATGGACCTCCGGAATGAATTAAGTACTTAACCCGAGGTACCACTGTAAAAACAGAAGTTAAGGAAAACTAGTTGGCCTAAATGGAATACCCCTTGCCAGTCTCTTTGGATGTGATTCAAATTGCAATATCCATATGCAGATCAACTCCGACTATAGAAACTGTGTTTAGAGATGTTATGGTCTATTTTCCCACTCCTAGGGTTAGAGACTCACTGATATGAGCACCGTTAAAAGAATTCCACATTGGATCACATCTAGGATTCAGTGAATTTATTTTCATACTAATGGGGCAGAACTAGGTAAGAATTATTTTTGGAAGCTGGTGTTAAGGGCGGAAGGGGAGCATTGTATTGAACTTGCAGGGATAGAATTGTTATCTCAGGAGTGTAAAAAGTTGCTTTAAACTGGGTCAGGGCATTGGTCTATCTAGCTCAACATTTTCTACACTCACTGATAGTAGCAGCTCTCCAGGATTTCAGGTAGAGGACATTCCCAATCTTATTTGGAGATGCTGGGGATTGAACCTGGGGAGTTCTGCATACAGAGCAGATGCTCTACCTCTGAGCTATGGCCCTTCCTCATATGTGTAAGCAACAGAAATGCTGCTAAAAGCTATTTGCCCTTCCAGCTGGGTCTCACCTATTGCTCACTTTATCCAGCCTCTCTTGCATGGCATCCTTTCTCATATCGCTCGTGACATGATACACCCGGGTGTGACTGAAAAATAGAATCATAGAGTTGGAAAGGACATCTTTTGTTCGGCAATGTTAGAGTCCTTTGTAGTACTTAAATAAAGGGTACCTATTTCGTTTGGAGCTAGTATTTGATATCCCAGCCAGGAATTTGTGGTCTCTTTACTGGAGTTTTTCCTTGCCATTTCATATTTTAGAGGAGGCTGGATTTGAAGCTCTGCATCTATACATTTGAAAGTTCCATTAATAGCTCTCTTTTGGACTATGCATTTTGGGGAGAGGGCAGGTAAGTGTAGAGTTTGATTGTGTATTGTTTCTACTGCATTTTGCTGATCTTGTTGGCGAATTTCGGTCAATCTGGCCTGTAGTTTCGTCAATTTACTGAGTATGTTTATTTGTTCTTTATCTGGTAGCTTAGTAAAATTGCTTAGCAGATCTTCTTCTTCTGGGACGGTCCAGTCTATTGTGTCAAAAGCGAGGCTGTTATTTGATGCTACAGTCGCTTGGTTTGGGAGCTTGGGTTTTTCTTGCGTGATTTCCCGGGAAGCTGGCTGCGGCTTCACCCATCTATTGAGTTCTTCCACGGGAGTAGGGCAGGTGTCGGCTTCTGGTGGAATGGCCTTGTTCATCTTATTTTGTCTTTTAAATGCAATCAATGGACTGAGTGATATATCTTCAAAGTGTCGGCGCGGAATAATTCCCTTCTGGACTAAATGAGCCTTTTCCCTTAAGATTTTGGTTGGGATTCTGTGACTACCAAATCTTAGTAGTACTTTTTTGGAGTATCCATCGTTGGTGAGCCTCTTGACTGCTTTTAAGTCAATACTTCCACCCTCAAGGCCTAGGAGCAGATTTAGATGATGTCTGGCCCAGAAGGATGACTCCCAGTAAGGTAGGGGCCCTCTATATGGAAAAATGTGGAGAACAATCTCACACGGCCTCAATATCAGGTTGAATGAGTGAGGGGGGCTTCCTCTGGCTTTTGGCTGGTTTAGAGGTATAAATTTGTATTTGCTCTGTTTGCTTCCAGGGCTTGTTAAGGATGTCAAAAAAGGAATGAGTTGCCTCCTTTCATCTGGGTTATCCAGCTTCTTGGAGATGTTTTGTAGTTGTTCAAAGATTTTTTGAACTGTTTGAGCAGTCAATAGGCAGCATTCCTCCAGCAGCTCCACCTTTCTACCAATTAGTACTTGTGCCTCGATTATGGGAGTAGTAGCCTTGTCCTCCTTTATCCCTGAGGATATCTCTTCAACTGTCTCTCCGTGAAAAGAGTTGGGGAAAGTTTTGGGAGGGAATGTGTGCTGTTTTTGGGGTAGCAGGTAATTATCTAGATTACTCTGTTTGAAGCCAGAGGGCTCTGCGTCGGTTTCTATATCAGGGCACCTGGTTCTTTTGGCTCTTCTCATTGCTAAATTCTTCTTAAATCAATGGGATCAGAGTTCTAAATAGAGTGATAAAGTGCTAAAGTTTTCTGGTCGCAATCTCATTCGATTCTCGTTCGGTCCTGGCTGGGCTGCTGCTAGGAGTTTTAAAGCTGGGTCCAATTAGAGCACTCCTTTAAGGTATCCCCCCCCCTTCGTCTCAGTTTGTTAAGACAACTGGGTTGTTTGGGGGGTCCACGAAGTTTGAGGTGGGGAAAAAAAATTGTAGTTTTATGAATTTGTAGTTTTTAGAGTTGAAAGCCCACTAGAAGTCCTTAAAGATCCTTGGAGTAAATTTATCACGAAAAGTCGATGAGAAACTGGGAGGCCATACTACCCTGAACACGCCTGATCTCGGAAGCTAAGCAGGGTCAGGCCTGGTTAGTACTTGGATGGGAGACCGCCTGGGAATACCGGGTGCCGTAGGAAAGGACATCAATATGTCATCTAGTCCAACCCCTGCCCAGGAAACCACAGCAGCAGCAACAACCCAACAACAAGAGTAGTCTTAAATTTCTTCACCACCCCATGAGGTTCCAAGATACGTTGTAATAATTTTAAAACAGCAACATTAAAAACAATTAAAGCAGAATAGAATCAAGATAATGGGGAAATCATTAGGTAGTCATCTAGCCTCTTCTTAAAATCCCATTCCAAAGGAGAGTCAACCACCATCCAAGGCAATATTTGTTCCACAGTCAGGAAATTTCTCATAATATTTAGTTTAAATCAATTTTCTTGTCAATTGGACCCATCAGTTTAGGTCCTGGTCTTTGGGAGTATCTGAAAAGGAATCTGATTCATCATCTATGTGACAGCTGTTCAAATATTTGAAGATGCCAATCCTCTCCCCTTTTAACTCTTTCTTCTCTGGGCTAAATTTACCAAACCTGCCAGGTTTTCAAGGAGGTCTAGTGCTAAAAATCCACTCATCTCTCAAAGTGAGTCTTGCATACAGTTGAGTTGTCACAAGTAGCCATGCTCTACTCTCAGACGGCCTTGTTAAATCACACATAATGCTTGAACTCAGCTCTGTTCATCTTTTGGGTGCACATCTGAAGAGGTCTAGCTCCATGGTTTTCTGTTTCCTCCCCTCTGGATCCCCTCTCCACATTGAGTTGCCTGCTGTGGAATCATCTGCATATCTTCTGTGGGATTCCAGCATAGTGCAAAGGATTCAGGATCACTTTCTAGATCAAAGGTGGGGAGCCTTCAGGCCTGCAGATGTTATTAGGTTACCACTCCCAATGTCTCTGGCCATTCTGCTGACTGAGGCAGCTGAGTGTTGGAGTACACTAACATCTAAAGAGTTGCAGGTCCTCCTTTCACCATCCAGATGTTGCTGAACTACAACTCCCACTATCCCTGGCCTTCCTGGGGTGATGAGAGTTGTAATTCAGCAACATCTGGGTGACCAAAGGTTTCCCACACTACAAAACTATTTTGTGGTTGCATATTTCGAGGAAAGATCAATGTCCCACCCCTGTTCAAGAGTGTGCACTCAGATCATTCAGAGTGCCATTGCTCATCACTTCAATGGACACCATTGACTCATGTGAAGGCTCACCTCCATCGGACAAACTGGATCCTTGTCCTGTCATCTGTCAGGTCCAGGCTGGAACTGGATGAAAGTATTGTGCTGGAACACTCCTGCAACAGTGATATGAAAAGTCTGCTTATGTGCACCAGAAAAATCTTGGTGTATACTCGATTCTGGCCAAACTAAGCCTCCTGATGTATATATTGCTCTAGGAGGCATAGTTTGGAGACATAGTCAAGTATACACTTCCAGAGGTAATGCAAAATACATAACTTCTGAAAGGATTTGCTGTGACAATTATTAATTAAGATACAAGAGATGGGAGGAGGAGGAGGTCATGGAAAGAAGGTAACGGAAATTGGAGAATTTGAAAGTGATGGTTTTATTTTCTCTTTTTCTTTTTGTGTTTCTGTCTTTTTTTCTCTTTTTTGTAATGTTGACTTTTTCTGTGTAATTTTAAATTTTTTTGTGTTTCAATAAATATTATTTTTTAAAAAATAAAAATACACAACTTCTGGTAAATGAGCCACACTAGTTGCTAGAGGGCCATGAAAATTCCAGTCTTCCACATGGAATTGCATACTCACTTCTCTGAATTTTGCAATACAGGTTTGGTTCAGTCAAAATACATTTGAAAAGGTGTTCTTTACAGGATCAAAGATCCAAAAAAAAATATTTTAAAGGGGGGAATGAGTTGAAAATGAGTACAAAAAGCTTACAAGTTGCATATTTCAAGGAAAAGTGCATATAAAACTATGTGCAATTTAAATGCAAATTCATTGTATAGCTCTTTTTTAAAAGAAGCTATGCAGAAAGTAGGGGAAGAATGGACTTATTGAAACTGACACAGACAGAAATACACTGATTTCTCCATAGAATACTTGCTTTTGCAGGCTATGGCTGCATACACACCATAAATTTAGAGCACATTGGAAGAATATTCATCACCATGCACACAAAAAGAATGCTGGAAACTGTAGTTTACCACTCACAGAACCACAATTCCCAAGACCCAATACAGTTTTCCAGATGTTTGGGGGAGTGCACTTTCAATAGATGGTGCATTCACGGCCTATTTTTGCTCCTCTACTTCCTTTTCTCTATCCCATTCTCATCTGCACATAAACTGCTGCAGCTCTCACTCACCCTTAGTGGCCTCCTGTCTTCAAAGGTCTCCCAGGTTTCTGGTTTTGATCTTGCTGCTGCCAAATCTAGGCCAACTGAAGGAAAAGTTCTGATCCCTTCCACCTGGCAGTCCGACCTGTTTTCTGACTTCTGCCTAAAGATCTTGACAGCATCTTCTTCAATCTAAGAGGCAACACAAACACACATGCTACCACCATATTCTCCCCCAAAGTGAAGTCATACAAAACTGGTTGGTCACCATTAATGTCATTACAGTTGTACCTTGGTTTCTGAACAGTTTAGTTCCCAAATGTTTTGGCTCCCAAACGTCGCAAACCCAAAAGTGACTGTTCCGGTTTGCGAACTATTTTTGGAAGCCGAATGTCCAACCGGGCTTCCGCAGTTTCTGATTGGCTTCAGGAGCTTCCTGCAGCCAATTAGAAGCCATGATTTGGTTTTCGAACATTTTGGAAACCAAACGGACTTCCGGAACTGATTCCGTTGGACTTCCAAGGTACAACTACTGATTTATGCCAAGTCATAAATGTGAATGACACTTGACTTCATAGAGTTTCATAAGAAGAGAGAGATGAAAAGAAACAGGCTTCTGCCCTGAAATGAGATTGCAATTTAGATATCATGGGAGGCAAAGCATGAAGAGAGGGGACTTTGAACAGGACCTCAGCATAGCTAACTTTTATGCAGGATCAAACCCTCACTCATATCAGGGCCAACCAACTAAAAAATGCATTTTGCAACTCATGGCTCCAAAAAGGCCCAGACTCACTCAAGGCAGAACATCAACATTTCTTCTCTCCCTCCCTTCACATTGCACAATAAAATATATTTAGAAATGCAGATATTGAGAGGGAAATTAGAAATGCATAGGTTTGAGATGATATGCTTAAAAATAAATATGTGTGTGCAGATTAAAACAACAATGGATTGATGTAAACCAGGATGGGAAAGACTTGGGAATGATGCGTGTGACAGCAGTTCTAGATACATGTGGAAGTGAAAGCATGCACATGTGGCTCAGTTATGCTTACCCCTATCCTAGCTATCCACAATGGAAAAACCATCCTGTACTCCTTAGGCTCCTCTGCATTTTAGAGCCTTGGTTAAACGTAGTTTCGAAAACATGCGACAGCTTCCCTAAGTGCAGAAGGCTAACCTGGTGCAGACAACCATCCTTGAACATGCAGAGTTTGAGGAGGGTGGCGCTAGCATGCTCATGCTCATATGGCTAGTTAAGCCCCATGATGAGCGCTTACATAGGTCCCCGGTCTCCATGCTAATGTTGTGTGCTGGATCCGAATTCCTTTCAAGCAGTCTGCATGGACAGAGCATAGAAAGCTGCCCAATATTAACTCAGCCCCTTGTTTCATCTGTCTCAGTACTGTCAACACTGACAGGCGGTAGCTTGAATTTTATTCGGTTCGTAAAATGTATACACTGCTTGATGGTTAAAAACCAACAAGCCGCTTATAAAAAGAATGAAACAATGATATTCTTAGTAAAAACAACAGTTCAAAGCATATAATAATAATAATAATAATAATAATAACAACAACAACAACAACAACAACAACAACAACAACAACAACAACCCAAAGTAGTCAATAAACTAAAACTAGATTAAAACACACACCAACATTCCAAATATCTGGACTGGTTTGTCTAAGCTAAAAGCTTTCCCAGAGATTTGGGCAAGGAAACTTTCCCAGACACACCTGGAGATGGGGGGACTGAATTTGGGAGCTTCTGCATGCAAAGCAGATACTCTGCCACTGAGCTATGGCTTACCTGCCCCCAATTTCAGCCCGTAGCCCCAGTGGTGTAGCGTGGGTTGTCAGCACCCGGGGCAAGGCAAGTAATTTGCGCCCCCTAACCCGTGGATTTTAGCACTCAAGTGCGAGCGCGCCCCCCCAGATGTTGCGCCCGGCCCCCCTGCGCACCCCCACGCTACGCCACTGGGGCTGGGGGCGAGCGAAGGAGCCAAGGGGCCCCCCAAAAAAGGCTCAGCAGGAATTTATTAAATTTATTATTTGCGGAGCCCCCGCGGGCCGAGGCAGCCGAAGCCCCCTCCCCTCGGGCGCCTCCCCGCCCCCTCCTCTCCTTGGGCTGTAGGTGGAGCTCCAGATCCGGACTTGGCGAGCGCCTCTCCTCCTCCCAGCCGGGTCTGGGGGCTTCCAGCCGTGCTCCGTCCCCCCCCCCCCGCGGCTGAGACTTGCGCTGAGAGCCGGAGCCAGCGGCGCCCCCTTCTGCCGGGAGACCCTCGCCCGCCTGCCGGCTTCCTCTCGGAGGGTTTTGGGGAGCGCAGGGCACGGCGAGGCCCCTCGGAGCTCTCCTCCCTCCCAGTCGGCAGAAGCAGCCCCCGCCTGTGGCTGGGCCGAGGGGATGGCGGCGGCGGCGGGGTGCGGAGGCTGCCCGTGCCCGGCCAGGCATTGGTGGCGGCGTCGGCGCTGCTGCAGTGGCTGCTCCTCCTGCGAGCAGTGAGTGGCGCGCAGCTGCAGTGGCGGCGGGGGGCGCGCACGCGCTAGGGCGCAAGGCTGGCGGTGGCGGCGGGGAGCCTGGCAGAGGAAGGAACTTGTCCCTTCCCTCTGGACTCGCACCCCCCCCAGATGTTGCGCCCGGTGCGGCCGGCACCCCTGGCACCCCCCACGCTACGCCACTGCGTAGCCCTATTCATTACACTCACCTTCTTCAGCCAATGCTCCAATACGTACTCTATCTCTGGCTCAACTATGTTATCAGCCTTAAAGGGAAAAGGGAAAATGAGTGGTAGTGAGAAATTCAACAGGGTCACTTTATAGTATCACCAGTGATTTTATTAAAATGGGGGTACTCAAGGGTATGCAGTACCTGCACCCTTTTTCTAGAAGAAAAGCACTGATATCACACCCTCCCCCTTCACAACCTCACAGCCCCTCCTGTGTCCTTACTGGAGCATCGTCAGCTGGGAAAGGTGTTCTAGAAGCCCTGCGGAACAAGATGTACGCTCCCCATGTGGTAATGATCATCCTGAGGCACTCTTAGCGAGGGCCAGATCTCCCTTGCCTCAACCACCGTTCTCATCTGCCCTAGAAAACGTGTGGCCTCTGCAATTCCAGTTGCGTGTTTGTGGCAGGGAGACATTATTGCGTCACTAAGCGCAAAAAAAACAGTTGTCCAGGCAACCATGATGTCATAATGAGATGGGGGAGGGCAGATACTTATTGGTCAGATTCATTGTGGAATAAATATAGCTGTTTATTCTTTTGAATCTGAAAGACTGTGGACTTTACCACAAAAGGCTGGCTTGTGAATGTCCAACAACTAGCCTTGAATGAGAATCTTACTGAGTACAGCAGGGCCAGCAAGGTGCGAAAGACAGGATACCTGGATGACCTTCATTTGGCACTTAGCTAAAGTTCTCAAAAACTGGTTGTGCACCAACAGCATAAAATACTGGGTAACTTTTTTGTGCGGCAGCAATTGCTTGTTGGTAGAGGATCTTGTCCTAATTTTAAAATTATTAACACCTTAAGTTGTTCTGCCTCATTTCAATATAGTGATTTTAAATTTCTCACTTTTTTATATTCTACATAGTTTTTAAATTCTATATTTAATATTGCACTTAATGTGCTATATTGTGTCCCTCCTTTTCAGCTGGTTATTGACCAAAATAAATTAACATAAAATGCATTTGGGAATTATCTATGCTCGCAAGTTTAGTAAAAATGGACTTTGATTTCTGGAATGATGGACCTCAGTTATGTGTTTTTACTATTTTTGGGTTGGGAGCTGCCCAGAGTGGCAGGGGCAACCAAGTCAGATGGGTAGCATATAAATAATGTAGTAGTAGTAGTAGTAGTAGTAGCAGCAGCAGCAGCAGCAGCAGCAGTAGCAGTATTAGATGGGGTGTGAGGACGATGGCGCAGTATTGCTTTGGGTTTGGGTTTGCTTCAAGAAAAGCAACAAATACATGTTACTTTCAAAACAATGTACGGCCTGTCATATCCTACCAGAGTGTAAGAAGTGTGTTGATACAATTGAAAGCACAAAGTTAACTTTGAATGCATGGTGTGGAAATTAACTTTTGTGCCCTGCAGCCTCAGTCCTTCCCCTTTAATGCCTCTGGGAAACAATCCCATGCAGACAGAAGGAAGTTAACCTAGAGTTGCCCCTCCCTCCATCAAATCAAATAGGAAGGCTGGCTGAGCTATATCTCTGGAGAATCCATGGAGTGCTGATTCAGGACCAAGGTTATTGGATTGGTTCAGGACCGATTGTGTCTGTTCCAAGGTGTGTGGATGTAGGTGTCAGGTGGTGGTGGTAGGGTAAGTCATAAAGTGCCTGGTCAAATCTCTAAAGACACACTGGTGTCCATTTAGGATTCTGGGTACAACAAACACACATGTCTGTACTTACCCAGAGATGTCTCTGGAGCAGAGTTGCCACCAAAGTCCTGGGAGCGAATTCCATAGCTTAACTACATGCTGTGTGAAGAAGTACTTTCTTTTTGTCTGTCTGTCCTGAATCTTCCAATGTTTAGCTTCATTCACTCTCTCTGAGTGGATGTAGGATTTCTCATGACATTACTTTTGAGGTTGCCCAGGGGTGTTTGTGAGTATCCTCACTGTCCTTCTTCAAACCATCTTTCCAGCATTCTGCAGCCTCCCTGGGTGCTCATTCTTCAAAAACCTTATGTCCCAGGCTGGTTTTTCCTGGAAGTTCAGGAAGGTGGGAAGTCTGCCTACAACTGGTCATTGTTGTACTTTTTAAGTGAAATCTTTTTACTTTTAAGCAAATTCAGTCAGAAAGATGTCTTTAAAATGTTATAGGAGGGATTTATTTTTTAGAAAATGTGAGCACACTGATTTCAGGTGCTTAGGAGCTAGACTCCCTAGTATCCTGCACTTTGATTAAAACTAAAGAGAAGGCACCAAATGGTCACTCCTTCCAAGGTGCTATTTCAGAGCAGAATGTAAGAAAAGTGTTGTTGCTGACCTTTAAAGCCTTAAACGGCCTCGGCCCAGTATACCTGAAGGAGCATCTCCATCCCCATCGTTCAGCCCAGACACTGATGTCCAGTGTTGGGGGCCTTCTGGCGGTTCCCTGATTGCGAGAAGTGAGGTTACATGGAACCAGGCAGAAGGCCTTCTTGGTAGTGGTGTCATACCATCAGATGTCAAGGAACTATCCGACTTTTAAAATACTGTACATCTGAAGGCAGCTCTGTTTAGGGAAGTTTTTAATGTTTTAAGTTTTATTCTGTTTTCAATGTTCTGTTGAAAACTGCCCAGAGTGGCTAGGGAAACCCAGCCAGATGGGCGGGGTAGAAAATAAAATAAAATAGTAGTAGTAGTATAGTAGTAGTAGTAATAGCCAGCTGGATCAAGCCAATGGCCCATCTAGTCCAGCATCCTGTTCTCTCACAGTAGCCAACCAGGTGCCCTGCCATGGGAAACCTGAAAGCAGGAAACAAGTGCAAGAGCACTATTCTCCCTTCCAGTTTTCCAGCAACTGGTATTCAGGTGCATTGCTGTCTCTGACCATGGAGCCATCATAGCTAGTAGCCATTGATAGCCTTTTACCTCTATGAATTTGTCAACTTCTCTTCTAAAGCCATCCAAGTCAGTGGCTGACATTACCTCCTGTGGGAGCAAGTTCCATTCTATAACTATGAACTGAGTGAAGGCGGACTTTCTTTCATCTGTCCTGAATCTTGAACATTCATCTTCACCAGATGTCCACAAGTTCTAGTGTTATGAGAGAGGGAGGAAAACAAATTCTGTCCACTTTCTCCATTCCATTTTTAAAAAACAAACAAACAAAACTTCAGGTTGCAGAAGCAGAAGACTGACCATTAGGTCCAGTCGTGACCGACTCTGGGGTTGCGGCACTCATCTCGCTTTATTGGCCGAGGGAGCCAGCGTATAGCTTCTGGGCCATGTGGCCAGCATGACTAAGCCGCTTCTGGCGAACCAGAGCAGCATACGGAAATGCCGTTTACCTTCCCGCCGGAGCGGTACCTATTTATCTACTTGCACTTTGACGTGCTTTCGAGCTGCTAGGTTGGCAGGAGCAGGGACCAAGCAATGGGAGCTCATCCTGTCACGGGGATTCGAACCGCCGACCTTCTGATCGGCAAGTCCTAGGCTCTGTGGTTTAACCCACAGCGCCATCCGTGTCCCTGCAGAACTCTTAGAAACATAGACTTGTAGAGATGGAAGTGACACCAAGGGCACTGGCAAAGGAAGAGGAGTGGGGGGGAGTGCACTGCCCCCGGCAGCGCGATCCCGGTGGGGTGCCATCGGGGCTGCATCCCTGTCCATGCTGGGTGCCACGCCCCCACTGGCAGTGTGCCACGCCCCCAGGACACATGTCAGCCCCGCCCCCGTCTGCTCTCCGCCCCCCGGTGCTGGAGTGTGAAGCTCTGCCACTGACCAAGGGTCATCTTAGTCCAACCCTCTGCAATTCAGGAATCACAGCTAAAGCATCAATGAAAGATGGCCATCCAACCTCTGCTTAAAAACCTCCAACAAACCTCACAATGGAGACAGTTCCACTGTCTAGCAGCTCTTACTGTCAGAAAGTTTCTTCCTAATGTTTAGTCAGAATCTCCTTGGAAATGCATGGGATAATAATTATCATATTTAAATATACTGTGACAAATGACATAATAAACTACATATTTTAATATGAATTTTCCTGCTTAAAAAAGTTGATGTGGAATAGGATGAAATGGACTTTTATGAATTTTGCACATGCAAAATTGACTGATCTAGTCTGAGGTCCATCCATGAGGTTAAAGCACTGGTGTCCTATAGATATGCATGCATTTTAGGCAGCGTAGATGGATAGGAGTCTGTGTTCTCACATTAAACCTCCCCGGTGGAAGTGCACCTGCTGCCGGAAATAAGAGAATCGCTTTTCTGCACATTATAATCACCAAAGCCTTCCAAAGCCCAGACTAGCCACCTGGGCCAAAGACACAGGGATTTGGGGACTCAACTGCACAGCTGTGGAGCTGTACAAGGCATTATTTACAGTGAAGTCACAGATGCAGGAAAGCCTCATCTACCCTTGTACTGTCTGTCATTTCGCCCCATGGGGTTGTAGTCACATGTCTGCAAATGTAAACAAATAATTTGTACCCTTGAGGGCAGGGGAATCGGGGGGGTTTTTTGGGGGGTGGACAAGTGTGAGGGAATAAATGATGGGCAGGGAAGGAGTTAAGCATCAACCTCGATTTTCCACTGCTGGATATGCTTCTTCGCTGCAGCAGTACCTCTTACCTTTTTAAAAGAGAAAAGGCATCAGGGGTCTCTCGCATGTGGTTGTGTGCAATGAGTAGTAGTGAGCTGTTGAGTAGGATTTTAAACACCATCTCCTTGGTTTAAATTCAACATTCTCACTAGTTCACACTGCTGTCCATAAGCTGGCACTGATGTACAAAGCTTCATACAGCTTGGGACCAGGATGCCTAAAATATAGTCTCATCCCTGAATATTGCATTCTGTAGGAGACCTTGTCCTCCAGACACCACCCACTCAGGAGGTGCATTCCATACGATATTGAAATTGGGGCATTAGTGTGGTGACACCAACCCCTTGCAACTCTTTCCCATTATATTTCAGGCAGATGCATCTTGACTATCTTTTCACCATCATTAGGAGGATAGTGTCCTGATAAAAATAAGTGATGGTACCACTCTATTCTGTGTCCAGTCCTGGGTACCACCATTTAAGGAGGATGTTCACAAGCTGGGAGGAGGGCAACCAAGGAGTTGAGTATGTTCAGCCAGGATAAGGGAAAGCTGAGTGGTGATTTCAGAATCACCTTCAAATATCTAAAGAACTGTCACATGGAAGATGGAGTAATGTTTTATGCAGGGAAGACCCAAGGCAATGAATTCAAATGACAAGTAAGGAGATTCTGACTCAACATTAGGAAGAGCTTTCTGAGGGCAATTGCTGTTTTGAGAGTGGAATATACTACCTCGGAAGGTGCTGGACTGTCCTTCATTGGAGGTTTTCAAACAGAGTTTGAGTGGCCATTTGTGAGGAATTATTTAGCTGTGATTCATGCATTGAAGAGGGTTAGAGTAGATTACCTTTGGGGTCCATTCCAACTCTTAGGGTCCCTTCCTAGACTATATTTCTATGATTCCTATTAAAGAGTTTTCTCTTTCAGCACACCTTCCAAGTGACTATTTTTATTCCAATCAGCATCTGCAGTGGATTTAAAATTATTCTTACACATACAATTATTTTAATTACTTTTATGTATATTTTTTTATATAGGAAATGCTTTTAACTGCTTGTATATGTGCAATCGTTTTATATATGTCTTTATGGCATTGTGAAATCACTTTGAAATGCTTCCTAGGAATTGATTCGTAAATGAAATAATCACACAGGCACACTTAAAGAAAAGCAAAACTATCACGCAGCAGGACATTTTTTGCAAATGTTTATTTATATCAAAATACAAAACATTTCTGAAGCAGAGTAATGTTACATGTGGAGCAATTAAATGTTTTTGTTTTTTTGTTTTTTAATCAATTCCAGAATCCATCATTCTCCTACAGAATGGCTAGTTTTACATAACATTGTAACACTGCCATAATTTCCTTTACTGGGTACATTCTTAAATAAAATAAAAAAAATACAGGAGAGAGGGGAGAAGTAATGTCAATGAACATGCAAGGCTTATAAAATACCAGCAGGTCAAAGGGTTAAGGGCATATTATCATTCACATTTAAGGCAGGGGCTACAGTTTTCATTAACTGACAGCATTCCAGAATGCCTGGGGGGTTGGGTGAACATCAATGGCAGAGAGGAGCGGGTTTATTGCTTAAGAGCCCCCAAACCAGATGTGGCCAGGAGTTGTCTCCAATTAAAAGCCATGTGGGGAAGCTCTTTATAGGAAGAAGGACAGAAACGTCAGAAGGGACTGAGAGAATCTCAGCAGAAGGGATGGTCAATGTTTCCTTTTCCCACATGACATACACTGCCATTGTTATCTATGCTGGAAGGTTTTAAACCAAAAAAAGGTGACTGGAACCCCAGAAATCTTCACTGGTTTCTGCCACCTGCAGAATAATGATAAAAATCTCTGTATGTTAGAACTATTAATTCACAGGCTCCTGAAGAAGGAGCTTCGGAGCTTCGGAACTCGGTATGTCCACACCACACATTTAAACCAGTGTGAATCCAAGTCAGCTCTCAAGGCTTCCAGTAATGGTCCCCACAACTCTCTTTTTTTCCCTGAGGGTCCTGAATTATTTGTGGGAGATTTGGAGCTTTTGGATGGAATGACACCTTTCTGGAGTCCCTTTGCTGGGAGCCATGGTAGTTAAAAACTGGCAATAAACTGGTTTGTATCTGTAGTGCAGACATGCCATGTGTTCTGATTATCCTCTGCTCAGTCATCAGCTTGGAAAGGGAACGCTAGAAAGGAAGAGAACCAAGTGGCGCTTTCACCCGAAACTTGAGAGGTCATCTTTGCCTACTCCAGCCAAACATTAATTAGCACCCAGAGATATGTGTGTGTGTGTTGAGGGGGTTAGACTCCCTTTCCATCCTTCGTCATAAACTCAGGGCCTGGGAAAGGGTGAGATGAGGCTGAAGTCCTTTGCCTCCATATTCAGGCTGCTTGGATTCCTCAGAAGGAACATCAGCAGTCAGGAAGCTGAGCCTGCAACCTGCTTCATCTACTTCAGATGGTCAAGAGGAGAGGCAAGGGAGGAAGTGGGAGGGCATGTTCTTCCTGCCCCTTACATTTCTGGCTCTCGTCTGATATGGGGAGGCGATATGGATCCTCCAGACTTAGAATCTGGAGCTGCATCTCCCAACTTCTGGTGAGTCTCAGAAATTTGGGGGGAAGGAAGCGTGAGTTCCTTGGGCTTCCAGTCTCAAAGCTTCCTTGGGAAGTCTGAAATGGCTCCTTGTTCCCCAGAGGCAAGGCAGCAATGCTGGCAAAAGTCCCCAAGGCCAGCTCACAGTCCAAATTCCTTTCTGCTGGTATTTTAGAGGCCTTTACCAAAAGAAAAAAAAAATGGAGGCAAAGAGCAACAATGAAGATACAGAGAGATTATATATCGCACGGAATAAGTCTCGTATAAGGCTTTGGTACAGCACCATCGTATCTTGGATTTTATTTTGAAACTGTTTACAGGAAGGAAAAAACCCAGACATACTGAAAAATAGTTTTTTCTTCTACTTTTTTAAATTTTTTAATCCTTCTGAGTTATCTGAAGTTCAAAATTAACCCTCTACATGCCACCTTGGCTTGTACTGAATGATATATATATAGATATATATTAAACCAACCTACCATTACACTGTTTACACACTACTCCCATAGCTAACAGCTAAACAGGTTGAAGTGTGCCGATCAGGAATCAACATCACATATTTTTATTTTTTATTTTTTAGTAGCAGTGACTACTAGTCAGTATTTTAAAAACCCAAGAACAAAAACACAATGATAAGGAGCAAGTGAGGAGGGAGGAGAGTACCCTCTTATTGGTTTTATTTGTAAGTCAATCTCTTCACTCTCTACCCCACCCACCGCAATTGCTACCTTTGAAACAGCACCAAAAAGCACCTTAACGTGAGTTATACATCGTAATACTCAACATTCAAGAAATGGAATCGAGGTTGAATGGTCTTCAAAGGTTAAAGTCAGTTTAATTCAGTAGGCAAGACTATAAAGAGGAAAAAAGCACAATTTTAATGATTTAAATAAATTCTCAAAAATTTTAAGAAAGGAAAATAAAAAAAAGCAATAGCACCTTATGGAAAAGTCCCATGGATCTCACATGGAGGAAACCAAGGGCATTTTTGTAGAACAGTATTAGAGATTTGCAGAGACCAAGTCTCCACAGAGTGATATAAGATAGTGATAAAGGATTTTGATTGTAGCTTTCGTCTTTTTTGAAAATATGACAGGGATATAGCTTCTCTCTTACGTTACTGTTAAGTGGATGCAAGCTACTTACAGGAAAAAAAGGTCTCATCTACTAAGCCACTTCTATAGGATCTTCCAGCTGGGGAAGGCCAAGTCCATGCACTTGGGAAGGAAGGTCCAAGTTTTCGTAGCTGGAATGGAGAGTATTAATGGACCATCTTCCTGCAAAACAAGCTCTGTCCTAAACGGAAGTCTTACTGATCTTACAAACGGGGCTCAGGAATCATCGGCAGTCTCATTGAGACCAAGTGAAAGGAAAGTGTGCCCATAGGACCACCAACCTTCAGTGGGAGGTTCTTCAGACTTATGCTGGCCTTATCAGAGCACGAGAACAGCAGTCAGGAGCGACAAAGGTAACATTTGAGATGGCTGGCAGTTCACCCGACTCCTCTCTCCAGCTCCGTGTATGTTGCCAATACCCTCTAAACGAGTAACTGGACATTTTCCGCGTGGCCCACTCAGGGCTATTTTTTCTACCACCCCAGTTCTCATTCTCTTGCTAAAGTTTCTTTAAAATGTATTGATTAATCTCACACAAACCAACACCTCCCAAATTATTTGTCCCAATGAATTCACACCAGAAATGTGTCAGGAGGTAACAGTCCGTACCACAGGTGAAAACCAGGAGTCCTGGTGTCAGAAAGTCAGGCATCTCCAGCTACCTCAAATACTATACAGGATCAGGTGAGCAGCAAGACTCTGGCTTGCATTTGGCATTACAGAGGGCTAACAGTATTACTGCTAAAACTGTGTTTTGTTGATGTTTACGACTACGTAGATATATATTTGCCCTATAAGTGATTGTGGAACAAGATGGAGAGATAACATACACATGTCCTACTCTAATTCTGCTATACCAGTTAAGTGGAACCTCCCCCACCCACAATATATATATATATATATGGTTGGGGTAAAGGTCTTTTCTTTTTGGATGTTCTCATTGCTTGTTGCTAACCAATGAAGCTAAAAGACCGTTAAAAATAGACAAACACCCATCTCCTCCCAAAGAAAAACATATTCAAATTTATTCCACTTTCATCTTTGCAACCCCTGCTGAACAAAGGCTGAAACTGGAAAACACCTGCCCTTTTATATTCATATGTGTGATGGAGAAATAAAACAGAAAATGAAAGAAAACCATCATTGCACCATTATGGGATGGACAAATCTCTCTGAGTTCAGCTCCTCACAATTCTACAACGGTTTGTGATTTTAAAAAGTTTTCATTAAAGTTCATCACATTTTAGTGTGAAAATATCTGGATAAACATGTTTTTGCAGGGGGGGGGGGAATTCCATATTCACTAACATATGCATTTTTAGGCACACTGGGCCCCTAACATACCCAGTTTTATAAACATTATTCGGTTGGAGAAGTGCATCACAAAATTTGGAAAAGTGCAAATTCTGAAGGATCACTGCATTTTACTTTGCAAATTGCTTCAGAAAGTACAAATTAAGGACGGGTCACATTAAAATGCAAACCAAACCAAATTTTCCCACCCCACCCCCCCACCCCTACTCATGAACATTACATTCTTGTTTTAGCTTATAAAGGGTTGCCTAAAGGTGCTCACATAAAAAGCCACATCCTGTGGGTGACCTGCCAGGTCTTTGGTGGTGGTGGTAATCCTTTTGTGTGGACACAAAAATAGCTAATGTAATTACGGTAAATATAAACAACAACTTTCCTCCGAAGTTTTTATAGCAAGAAGATAGCACTTGAAGAACCTGGTTGAATCCACAAGATTTGCCTTAAAAAAAACCCTTCTGCCTGGAGGCATTGCCCATGTGGAAGGAATCACCAACCTTCCTGAACTGGTCCAAGAACCACTACTGAACATCAGAGGAAGCTGTGCAACCTTGCCTACACTTCAACTCTAAAGTTCAGCCTGACTATTGAGAGGGTGAGATAGGCCATTCCACAGAATGTGTGCTCCTCTGCCTCCCACAGTAAAAGGAACACTGAGAATGAGGACTCCTAGGCTTCTGCCAAAGGCTAAAGAGTCACAGCCTCAAGAAAGGTTTGTGGCTGCACCTCTGGTGCAGCCCATTCCAGTCGCTCAATTGCTATTTTGATTGCCACTTTGACTTCTTTGTTCTTTAATGGCATTCACCCTCCCTGGAAGAACTAAAGGCAGGAATCCCAGCTCTGGCCAGCCCAATTACAGAACAGGAGATGTTGTCTGGAAGCACCAGCAGAGGTATCACATTTTGAGATCCACTTAATCTACAGGTAATATACTGCCTAGACAGATGGTTTCCTCTCCCCACTACCACCATTCCCTCTCTCCTATTGAGAGTTTCTACTTAGGCATCCCACATAAAGGTCTCTTAGGAAATTTGAAGGAAGACTCTTCTTGCACTGAGCATAAGGGTTAACTTTGCTTCTGCCTGCAGCATTGAGAGGAGTCAAGTGCCTTGAAGATGCTTAGTAAATAGTGGACAGAAACCCACTGAAAGCAGCCACCCATCATATTTTGCTTTTCAGATTCTAAGCCTACTTTTGTTCCCCATACCCACCTCACCTATGCACAGAGGCCAACCTATATACAACTTCCTTAAGGACAGATGTACAGCAAAGATTAGGAAATCCTAAATTTAGTGAAGGAACTGCTTCCCTAAGAGATCCTACTGAGCCAAGTGACAGCAATGCTGAAGCTTTCTGGGTTCCTGAGTAAGCACTCCTGACACCCATAAATGGCTACAATTTTGTGCTAGATCTTTCCACCCCCACCCCAGATTGATGGACCAGATACTAACTAGCAGGATTAGCCTGAGGGGCACAGTAGGATGAAAATCTTCTGTTAATTAGTCCTTTGCCCCTCTGTTTCTCATGAAACCTTCCTCATGAGAAACAATTTAAAATGCATTTCACAGTAAAGATAAGCTGCAATATGCAGGCAGGGCTGCGTGTCCTTTTAAAAGCCCTTCAAACTTTTGCACTGACTGTGATTTTGCAAAAGGAAAGCAGAATTCTGGAATCTGCCTACGTTATGCAAACCCAAGCCCATTTGCAATATTTTGCATTTTGCATAATTATTCTGCTGGTCATTGGGAATTGGGAAGAATCTGGACAAGATAGAACAGACCTACCCACTGACCACTGGAAATCTTAGGTTCAAAAAGGATTCCCTCCAGTTTCTGAGATTTCACCAGATATTGCTCACAGACTTGAAAACATATCTTTGCAATTGCATGGGTTAGAACCCTGCATGTGTGTTTTAAAACACACGCCTACAGTCCTCCGGAAGCTCAAATGCTACACTGTAGCTTCTTGGCACATCTGCAGAATCACAGTGCACACAGCTCTGGGGATAAGAAGGGACTGCAAAATCACAGAGCACTGCTTGGAAAGGCTGACAGCCCACTCTCAGCTCATTTTCCCTGTCATGTCCAACAAGAGGGAAATAATCTTCACAAGTCTGCAGGGGATGCACCTTGTGGTATTGATCTACCCTGATCTTGATGCCTTTTGATCAAAGCTCAAACAACTCATCCTAAGGCAACATATTTCCCAGGATGAATCTAAAGCACAGGGGCAAAAAAAAAAAAGCAAACCACATAGTTTATGATATGCAGACAAGTGATGAAGTGTAGAATTCCTAAGCACCAAACACATTTTTTTTGTTTTAAAAAAATACTTGCTCTGCTCCTGCTCTTTAAGCTTCACTCCACCTCTAACAGCTTTGCTAAACTTTCAAACACATTATTATTTACTTGCTATTTTTAAATAGTTTTCTTCTATTTATTCCCATTGCCCCCCCTTAAAATAGAAATCAAATTTGTATTTATATAATTTTTATATACAATGCAGTTCTGGAATACACATAGAGCACATATTCAAAAGGTTTGTAAAGGAGCTGGATCTTATCTTTGCCGCTTCCCCTGGGGTGTCAATTCTGATGCACAAGTGGGATTTCTGTTTTTTGTATGAGGCAAGGCATGATCCTCCATTCTGGACCTCTGGAAGCTTCCAGAAGTTGCTGGAGCAACCCAGAGCTCCCCCACCCAATGCATCGTGGCAAGAATTTCAACCTAGACTGGCCCAGCCAAACCTGTGCTCTTCATTGTAGCCACAGAAGACTTCTGCACAAAAGTCTCAAATATGTGGCATTCTTAAAAGTCTGCCCAAAAAATATACAGCTGGCAGTTTTTGACTGCCAGTTAACAAGCTTTCGACCCAGGGAAGGTTCAGGGAGTTCCCATAACCAACCCCCTCCATTTCCCCCATTTTTAAATTCATTTTTTAAAAAAGATATCCTTCCATGGTATTTCCATAAGTCATGCTTGCAACACCTGATTCCCCTCCCCTACCCCTTAGAATGTGGACCAACCCACTTACCCCCAACTTTTTTCCTCCCCACCCTACCCCACCCCTCTCACTGCTTACTGCCCTCCTATATCATGCACATTATCAAAACTACAAGAGTCCTCAAGATTTGGGGCATGGGAACCGCCTCACCTGCATACATCCTATAATAATCTATATAGCACACCTCTGTGTTGGATGCATGTGGTGGGAAGGGGGAGGAAAATGGATAAATGCCAGGCCCATTGAAAGCCTGTAGAGGATGACTCTTAATAATCATAACAATTGACTGCAGTTGGGTACTGATGCTGGATACAGCTGTGAATGTTCAGAGTTATCTCTATGGAGGGTGCTTTTTTCTGACCTCCATTTCGATCCCTTGATGACATGATAAGCCCAATAAATGTCATCAGTTTAGAAAAGAAGTAACAACTACATTCGATTTCACACCAAACTGTAGTTACAAGCATCAAGTTCATCCAGTCTCAATAATCAGTCCTGTCCAATGAAAACTGCCAAATGCATTTCATCTCCTGTCTTCCATTCACCACCAGCAACACACATTCATGAAGGGTTTTCTGTATCTTCCTCAGCCACCTGAAGAAGACTGAGACAATTTCTAAGACCAAATGAATATGGGACCCGCTTGGTCTGAAAATTATGGCTTTAAACTAACTGGTTATACTTGGGGGTTTTCTCTGATGACAGCTTTTAACCTGGGCATAAGTGAATGCTTACTTTATGGATTGACATTCTATTAATGCTTTTTGTGACTACGATGTTGAGTTTTCAGTTTCTGCAGGGTGTTAGAACTATCGTCCCAAAATACGATATTATAGATACAAATGGGCTTTCTGGTTTTCCTGGTCCCTATTTACCATGTAAACACAGGATACATTTTTTAAAAATAAACATTTGTGTAACATAAAAGCTAAGGAGAACGATTCCTGTTTGGCTTTCTCATCTGCACACAGGTTGCCATAAAAACACAGGTGATATACCTGATATCAGCCATCATTTCCAGAAGACATGCCAAGGTCTAAGCCTGCTGAAACTGAATTACTTGGGTGTGCAATTCTTTAAAGTCATCAGGGTGCATTATAATTCACCTTTGAATTAAGGTTCACACAGGGCAAGCATAAACAAATGCTATCCCTTGCCTAGGACACAGCGGCGTAGCGTGGGTTGTCAGCACCCGGGGCAAGTAATTTGCGCCCCCTAACCCCTAACCTGCCGCCGCTGCCAGCTTCTTCTTGCTGCTGCCTAGGCTGGTCTGGTGTGGTTCTCTCCCGCGCTCAGCGCTGCGCTGGACGGCCGCTGCACTGTCCCTCACCCAGATAGTCCCTCGCTCTCTCTCCGAACCACACGCCTGGCACCCACCCCCTCCACAGTGGGCGGCGACCCAGCGGCTCGGATCGGATTCGCACAGCCAGCACTGCAGTGAGAGAGAGTGAGTGAGCCAGGTAGAGGCAGAGAGCTGCGAGTGTGAGCGCGCCCCCCCCCAGATGTTGTGCCCGGTGCGGCCGGCCCCCCCCTGCACCCCCCACGCTACGCCACTGCTAGGACATAATGTTAATGTTAAAGGGATTGGGCAGCCTTATGGGCCTGTGTGTGTGTAATGGGGGTAGCTGCACTCCCCAAAAGTGTGTTCCAGCACTTTCAAGGGTGTGGTGAATTCATCTAAAGAACTAAATTCTAAAAATCAAGACACATGAATTGGAAGGGTTAGGGTCAAATGTCTACCTGGCTGGTGTTTGCTACTGTTTTCTTTTCTTTTCAAAAAGGGCTACAATAGACAAATTCCTGCATTTCGTGAACACAACATGAAAATGTTCATAGTCTCTTTATATATAGAAATAGTTCAGAATATGTCACAAAATGCTATGGTCAGGAGGAGGGAAAGTTGTTCTTCTCATCACTAGTAACTTTCTTGGCGCTACCCAAAGGATCACATGACAACTGTGCCACCGCATTCCACGCAGCACACAATCACATTGGACATAACAGGTGTGTGTATAGAGGGGAGGAAACAGGTTTCTACAGCAGCAAACACATAACCAGTTACTCTTACATTACCAAGGAAGAAAATGTTTGTTAACAGTCTACTGATCAAATGTCCTGTGGAAAAGCATTTCTGTATGTGTGTACAGGCCTTGATGATATGCTAAGCAAGTTGTGTAGTCTAAAACAATGCTGCAGTCATTCATCACAGGATCCAAGTCAGTTTTCCCCACCTCCCATCTCAGATAAGTCACGAAAGAGGAGTTAACTGGGACTCTGTTTTGCTACGATCATTTAATGAACACCATTTTACTGGCTTACTCTGATGAAACATGCATTTGTAGTCATTTGTTACAACCTCCTTTGAACTAAAAAAAAAAAAGTCAAAAGGCACTAAGTGACTGAGTATACCTTGGGTCAATAAACTCCAACCAGAAGATTGAGCATCCTGAAGTTCAGTCAACATACTGATAAAAACAAACAAATGCTACTAGCTTCAGAGAGTATATTTGTCTTTGCCTAGAGACAAACTAAGGTTGGTGGTTGCTGTTTTTAAAAGAAAGATGAAAGTAAAGTTGCAGCCTGAGGCAAAATATTAAGCACAACATTGGAGGGATTTTGAGGGTCTCCAAAAAAAAAAAGATTTAGTGAGACCAGCAAAATTACTCAGTGCTTCGCAGAACAGTGGTGTGATAAGATGCATCCTTTCTAAATCGTGATTCATTTGACCTGCCATTATCTCCAGTTACACAGGTTTTGCAGAAGCCGTCCAGAAACTGTTTCTCCATCCTGATTCAGTAAACTAATCCAATGGGCTCAAAACCTTTCTGAAAGGGGCACTTCCCTACAGCTGAGCCATGAGGAACTTCATGTACATACCAGACATTTGAAATATTTTCAGTATCCCTTTTTTCACTCCATAATTTAGTAGTGTCAATGAAGTGCAATGATTAAGTACGATCATTATTTTTATTATCATTAGACTCTGCGCAGATGAAGAACTGCATCCTTGTCGTGCACAGAGGCCAGAGGAGAAACTGCCACACACCTCTACCCCACAATCCAGCCTGGAGTCTATTTCCACCTGCCCCACATCCCACCCCCATACTGCCTTCTCCCCACCCCACCCTCTACCAAGCCTTTAACACCAAATGTTAGCTCTACATGCAAATATACTAGTTTCCTGCAAATACATCTAACTGCTTCTCCTATAGTTCCTCTGTATATGTCGCTAAGTTCTGATATACATTCCTCCTTCTTTAATTAAAACAAAGAAATCAAGGTAAGATCAACACTGCCAAGTTCTGTGTTGGAGCCTGGTGCCGGAGGGTCTCTACCGAGGGTAAACTGCAATGTTCTGGCACCATGCCCAGGATTTAAACACACTATAATCAGGGTGCTTGGAGGGTGTCCCAAGTACAGTGACTAAAACAAAAGGGAACGGTGCAAGCCTGTCTGCTCCACAGGGTTTAGCAATGACTTTATTAAAAGGGGTTAGACAATGTCCATGAGAGACCATTGACCACAACAGCTGAGTGGAACCTTTCAATTCATTCGATACGGATGCTGGGGATAAACTGTGGGGAACGGTCCTTTTTTAAAGCCCTGCCTTTCTGGAGTCTGTTTGACTTCTGTGGGAAACAGGAATAGATGGATGTTTCATCTGAACCAGCAGAGCACCTCTTAATTATGTTTTTATGGCAGGGTGATGGTGGAAGCAGGAAGCCAACACCACTTTATTCTGCCAAAAAGTCCTGGACAACTTTTGATCTGCACCTCTACTTTGGATGACTTTCAAGGGAAGGTGGTGTGAATAAATTATCATCCTATTTTCATTATTAATATTCACAGCAC
Organism: Podarcis liolepis; assembly: GCF_965112155.1. Lineage (NCBI taxonomy): Eukaryota > Metazoa > Chordata > Lepidosauria > Squamata > Lacertidae > Podarcis > Podarcis liolepis. The sequence goes on along the minus strand of NC_139567.1, from coordinate 25,041,110 downwards.
AAGGGAAGCTTCTATGCCATTTTCTTTTTCCTTTCCTTTCTTTTTTAGTTCTAGTGATGATAGAACTGCTATTAGAAAGCATGTGTTACTGACTGAACTATTTTTTTAAAACTAATAATTAGATTTTTAAAAATAATAATATCAACTTTCCCTTCCTCAGTTGTTTTCCTCTCTGGAATCACAACTTGCATACTATCTGCAGCAAAGTACAGTGCTATACCATTCCATCCTGCAAAGTCCACAATCACTTTGACCATCCTGTCACTCGGAATGAGTAGCTTGTCAAAATCTAGCAGAGTTCAGAACATACAAAACAGCCTTCCCATAATCACTTCAATAAATACTGGCATGAAAAGTCTTGCTCTAAGCCTGTGCAGTCCACCAAAGCAAATGCATCCCATTCTGACAAGTCTACACACCCACAATGCATTTCCGGGAAGGAAGGAAGGAAGGAAGGAAGGAAGGAAGGAAGGAAGGAAGGAAGGAAGGAAGGGTTTTAGGCGTTTATAGAACTGCTTGTGGGTTATCACTATACATGTTTTTGGACTGATGTGTCACAAGATGTATAGGCCATATTAATGGTACAAATACTTAATGAAAGAGAATTGATAATATCAGTGTGTTTCATTTACATTCTCAAAGGGGGGGGGGGGTAGAAGCCTTTTTATACCACAGTGAAAGACATTCTTGCTGCCGGTGTCTCGTATTTTTTCACAATGTATTTTTGCTATATCCCCTGGGACTCACAGGAAATTTAGGAAACAAATAGCATAAAGAGTAATTACTATGGAAATAACAGCACAATATATCTCAGAGTTCCTCACAATAATTAAAAGAACAAAACAAGCACAGATCTACAAAATTAAAACAACGAACACAAATCCTGACCTAGACAACAAAAACTGTTTTTGGGGGGAAAGAATGGGGTAAAGGAGAAACACCTAGCATAACATAGGAATAAAAAATCCTGGGTTCTCAGAGATTCCAAGGAGACTTCGCTGAAGAAGTTTATGAAAGGTTGTTCTAAAAGGACCGCAAAATGGGGAAGAATTATTAACAATTAAGTGCACACAATTTTTCACTAGAAATAAACACACCTCCCAGAATCATGATCTGGACAGTTCTGAAACTACCAGTCTTGCCCTTCTGCAATCCAGCTGCAGTCCCTACACATACTTCCTCAAGAGTAAGCTCTTTGGGGTTCAATGGAGGCTTACTCAGGCTGTTTTTGTCTAGCTTGAATAGTGCCAGGCAAATGAGTATTATTTTTTTTAAAGTCCATACAATTAAGCACACACATATTCACATAAATATATTTTATCATGGAAGGAAACCACACACCCTCTTACGGAACTAAATGTTTTCAATGCCCCTAAGAACATGAAGGAAAGTCTCTTGAAAATCAGCTACTCACCCCTCACTGTTGAGACTGGGGATAGAAGCAAGTAAAGAAACACTCCTTAAAAATAAAAATAAAATCCCACAAAAATTAGCACCAACACCAGTTAGCTGGAGTAACAGTCTCAGTCTTTTCTCCCATGTCCTTTAATGGTAAAACTAGTCCAGGCCTTGGTTGGCCAAAACACACTAAAATATCAGTTGTGCCTATAGCAGCTGATTTATTGGAATTATTAGAGAACCCCCTATAGCACCATCAGGAAGGATTAAATAAGACTCTTGGAATGAAAGAGACAATATGGGACCTCTGGAACTCAGAGGTAAGAATTCAAAGAGTTATGTGCATGCCTAGTGAGATCTTACCCATCCCATAACAACTAGCCTTCCATGAAATATGAGTTTTTAAAACATGGCACAGGAGATTGCTGAGTGAGAAACTGAATTGCTAATCCTCCTGTGAGCACAGTTGCACGATTCTCTGGATTCTGACCAGAACTACCTATTTACTTTATTGGAAGTAAGGTGGTTTTTGCCCACCTTCCTTCAAAAGAACACAAGGCAATGTCCATGGGCATCAGAGATCTCGCATGCAGGCGTGGAAAAGACCCAAACCTGCTTAGATTTGCTGAGCTGGCTGTCTAGTGTGCCTGAAGACAAGCCAAAAAGCAGTCTAGCAGAATGTTCCTTTCCCAGGCCCCTCTTATAATGAGCAACAACCACAAGGGTTTCTCTCACACTCCTTTTACAGGGAGCAACAGCCGCAACACGTTTTCCTTAGCATCATGGGCTTGTCAAGGGAAAGCCTAGTTTCAGACATGATCTGCCATTGAATTTGCATGGAAGTTACTATGGAGGAAGCTTGCAAAAGGAGTGGCTCACAGCAGTGCTTATACTTAAGAAAAGAAGAGTGAGTGGGTTCCATGTTTATCATATTTTTAAAGCTGGTGGTGTGTTTATGAATACAGGGTGGGCATGGGAAAACAGCTCATTTCCCCAGCCCCCAATAAATATTCTCAGTATATTTCGAACTGGGAGAAACATGGGGAATTCATCTTAAGATCTTAAGCCATTTTTGACAGAAATAATTCTAGGGAAAGAAAAATGATGAGCATTTTCACATTTGGGGCTGAAAGCATTTCCTAGCCCTGCCCCCTCTTGCCTATGCGAATAAACCACAATTGACCAGCATTTTTGTCTGCACTGAAAGTGCCTCTCTCTCCACGTTAACAAGGAGTGCATGTTCACATATATGGCACAAGGAATGTTGTGGGGGGGGGACCCATTCATTTTCTTCCTACATCTTAAGATCTCACACTGCTCCCCATCCCAAATGAAAATATCTTGCATGGCAGCACAGGGAAAGACCTCCACCCAAGACCAGGGTGAGCTGCTGTCATAATACTGGACTAGGTAAGATCAACAGTCTCACTTGTTATAAGGATGCGGCATATATTTAAAATATCTGTAAACTTAGCAACACCAGTAAAAACGACCAGGCGCCCATATTTCAAATGAACCAAATGAACCCTGGGAAGCACATCTAGGGGAGCTCCTTTGTAAACAAGTGCACAAAGTACTTCTAGAGCAGCATTCACCAGCCCTGGTGCTGCTTCCAGATGTTTTGGACTACAATTCCCATCAAGCCCAGCCAGCACGGCACCAAGGGTGGCAAAGGCCATTCTGGGACTTTGTTTCCATTTCCTGAATTTCTCAAAGGACAAAGTACCACCTTAATAAAAGTAAACCTGACAAACTAAGGCCTTGGGCTGCAAATCCTAAGCAGGCTTTCTTGGAAGAAAGTTCCACTGGAGGAAGTGAGACTTCTGAGTGAAGCACACACAGGATTTGGCAGTGAGCACTCCATCAGTCAGGGAAGAACCTGGAAGTAAGTTATTTGCTCTTGCTGCTTAGGAAGAAGTTGTTACTTTTTAATATGAAGGAACTGTACTACTAACAATACTTGGCATTAGCAGATTTAATCAGAAGGGTTTTACAAAGTGCTTTGAAGTACGGCGAGCCCCTACTTTATAAGTGGGGGACACTGAGGCATAGGTGGCTGAGCTGCATGCATGCCTGACTGGGTAACCTCAGGCTTGGAACAGAACCAGGAAAGGGAAACTGTGACCCAGAGTTGCTCAGCCCACCTTGCACTCACCTGCTCCATTAGTCCATAGCTTCCTCTCTCACAGGGTTTGTGCAGTCAAGAAAAGGCATCTTGAACCTGACTATACAAAGGTAGGAATGAGAAGATGCTATTTTCAAACATAGTACAATGCAGGGCTTCCGAGAATTACAGCAGTCGGTTAAAATCTACAGCATCTATCATATCTAGCCCAAGGGAGAGTTCACATTGACACATGATGATGTCACAGTCTATAGCTCAGTCGGTAGAGCATGAGACTCTTAATCTCATAGTCATGTGTTAAACCCCATGTTGGGGAAAAGATTCCTGCATTGTAGGAGTTGGACTAGATAACCCTCATGATACCTTCAAACTCTACAATTCTGCGATTCTATGATTGTTGCACCACTGGCAACCAACCTTAATCAAACAGGCATCCACTAGTTCTTTTCCCCAAGCAGCCAGAGGATACCAAGTGGGAGAAGGCTGTTCTGCATCACAACCACTCACAACATCCATCCATGCTTTGGCTGTGCTTCTTGTCTGTTCTGCCCACCCCCTTCAATATGCCACACCTTTGCCAGAGAGAGCCAAGCTTTTCTGTAAATGGCATTAGCAAAAGCTATGTTACAAATTTGTATAGATTTTGTACTACCGGGTTCTCGTAATTTCCCCCAGCAGTCTGGTGAGGGTATTCCCTGGGAAGGGAGAATTACTCTTAAACAAGTCTATAGCACAGATGTACCCTAAGACTGGCACTCCTTCCAGGCCACTGGCATACTCTATTATCACATGCCAGGATTCAAAGAACTACTATTACTTCTGCGCATCCAGTGAGCCTTGATTTTTGTTGCTCCCAGGTTGCCTAGCAAGCAAGTCTGAAAACCAAGTGGGGAAAAGGAAGAGGCGTTTCAAAATCAAATTGACTGAAAAAGCAGAAATTTCTACCAGGTGTTCACAAGTCTGTAGGTAGAACAGCTCTTTGCATCCTGGCCACACACACACACATACATATTGACATGCAGCCCCACAACCATTTACCCTGTCCTGTAGTCCCCTTGTTCAGGTTGTCTACTAATTTTGTTTAACTGAAGCCTGCATGGTGACTTGTGACCTACCAAGCCAAACCAGCCTGCTGGCCACTCACTGTGGGCCTGCCATGTGCTCAACTGGCCTTCTGGTTCTGCAGTCCCAGCCAGGCAGTGAGAAAAGGAGGTTAACTGAACACCTGGGTTGGTATATTACAATTCACCTCCTGCTTTCTTCATATATATCCCAGCACCATCTGTTTTTATCCTCATAACAACCCTGTGAGGCAGGCTAGGCTGGGAGCATATGACTGGGGCCCAAGGCCACCAGTGACTGAGTAGGGATATACCTTGAGCATCACTGAAGAGTTCAACCTTTCATCCACACCTCTTAGGTTGATGTGATCAGAACTTTGCAATCTACCCAATTTCACACTCCTCTGACTTGTTAATACAGAAACAGAACAGAAAAAATGGGTAAAGACACACAGAAGTGAAAGACAGATTCATCTGTCCCCCCATTTTAATTTGGGTCGTAGTACGCCACCCTAACCATCCCACCATACTGGTACTCAGCAGGCTACTGTAGATAGCTGAGGGTCTGAGTTTCGGTTGGCAGGCCATAAGTTGTTCAGGCTTGGTATATAGCACCATCAAAACTTGGCTATTGCACATTCCTAGAGCCCCACTATTTCACAACACCACCCCAGTGTCCCGTCCCATTCCCCACTCCCCACCCCATAAACAACACACCTTTCTCTTCCCAGGGAGACTGATTCACCTGGGTACGGCCAGCGTATGGGTGCATTTGTACTGTTAGAAGTAAAATAAATAACCCAGTCCCACTATACTAGGAGAAAGTGCATATAGACCTGCATGAGTGGGTGGGATTATTTATTCTAGAGTGTTAACAAGCAAAATGAAATATGGCATGATGGGACACACCCTTAAGAATCAAACAAAGAAGGAAATCGTATAAGTGAAGCCAGATGCCAAGGTGCATATGAACAAACAATGCTGGAGAGGCCTGTGGAATTTGGTTTCACTAGTTGCTACTTGAAACACGTTCTGCACTCAGCAAAACAAGATAAGAAGTCACATTCCAAAACTCCTTCCTATGATTAATGCTGTTGGCACTTGCATGGCCTATTCCTGCAGAAGAGTGAGAGAGAACTGTCCTGAGATGGCGGAATGGACTTATCACTTCACAGGAATAGAGGAAGCTGCCTTATACTGAGTCAGACCCCTGGTCCATCTTGCTTTGTATTGTCTATGCTAACTGACAGTGGCCTCCATGGAGATGCCATGGACAATTCAACCTGGGAGCTGCTCATTGCAAAGTAGATGCTCTGCCACTGAGCTACGGACATAAAGGGATACCTATTCTGAATGCCCCTGTGTTCATTCAGTTTTTACAAGTGGCTGTAAAAATAAAAGTAGCACTGAGCTCATTTTGTATTTGCAGCTAATTTTGTAGGTTGTGAACAGGGCATCTTTTTCATAACGTGCAACTAAGTTTTCATTCCACTGTAGTTCGACTTCCACCAAAGCTACACTATTCACCCTGTTGTCCGCGGTGCTGAAATCATGTAACTTAATTATGCAAGTTGTGTTGCCATTAGGTTATTCCACCCCAATCATTTCAATGAATGGAAACACAAAGCCAATGGAAAGGGAGGGGATGCAATCAATTACATGTTGTATGTGAACAGAAAGCAGCAGCAGCAGCAAATACCAATCATTTTCAGTGGACTGATTCTGGTTCTAGACATTGAATGAATAAGCGAACATCAGCAACTGCCTATCCCATTTCCATTTTTATCTGAATTCTCTGACACCCCAGCTGTGAACCCACAACCTATTGTCATGAGTGGTGTTGTGGATTCCACCACCTCAGGACTATGCCACCGCATTCTGCTGCATTGGAACACCACACCTGATTTACTGTCTGGGAAAGGACTGGAAGCATAAGAAATCAGAGAACCTTGCCTAGTAATGCTCTCACACAGAGTTAAAACAGCTTTTCCTCACTTCAGCAGACATTATGTGAATGGAGGCACTGATATAGTAAGGTTTTGCTGTACGAAGACTCTTTTTCTTCATAGTATACTACTGAACAGATACTAGCATTATCAGGATTTGCACTTTTAAATTAGGCATTCTAAACCTACCATTTGCAACAATCTATGATCAGGGAGATGAATGCAAATACCAGAATTTTTCAACAAGCTGCCACCTTCTTTTCTAGTCTGGGGAAAAAATAGGTACCTTCCAGCCTTTTTAGTGAAAATTAAGAAGGTTCTCGTGTACATTGATTCAACTGTGCAAAACACAATACATACTCTAATTCTAGGTCTTCATTTGACAGATAAGAAAGTAAACTGTAATTTGTACTTTCACTCAGAATATTCAGACATCAAAAAGGTGTGACAGTTGAAACAAGCAGATTTTGCGTGTTTGTGTGTGTGTGTTTGTGTGCTGGTAATTTTTCCATTACAATTTTTGCACCACATTAATAAAATCCATCGGGTCATAAACCTCAGCTTGAAATCTTGGTTTCTTAACTGCATCCCATGATACTCCTGTGGTAATTCTTATATCACTCCCAACCCTCTCCCTAAATTAGGAAAGCTTGTTCTCTCCCCCCCAGTGTTTTCTACCTAAATTGAAACACACACTGTATAAATATACACTGTATCCTGTATCTATCCTTTTTTTTCTTTTAGAAAAACAACCCCCACTGTATATATATAATTTTGGAAACCAAGTTGTAAAATCTCATCCTCCTTCCAGGACACATAAGACGGAAGCCACAGCACAGAGAAGAAGGTTTGAGGCTCACCAGATTATTATGATGAATATTTTTACAAAGGGTGGTTACTTCGAAGCTCCATTTCCCTCTCCTACAGAACTCCATGCACTAAGCCCTTCCTTTGCCTGATCCTCTGCAGGAGATCCAAACAAAGCTGATTTGCTTAAGCAGGGATGTTTCTCCCATGCCCGCCCACCTCCCTTCCTCTCTCATTTTGGATATTGCCTATCCTAACAGATTGCATTGCAACTGAAAATGCTACAGGGAGATGCAAACGGTCCCCCCACCCTGCAATGGTCAAAGACTTCATGTTGGGTTTACTCCTATCAAATACCACACAAGGGTATTGCGCACCATATGTAAGTTATTAATTGCTTTGTTAGGCACTTCCTGCCCCCCATGTTGGTACCCAAGAACAAGACTGAAGCCCGCACCCTCCAGTATGGATGAGCCACAAACACACACGCGTGCACACACACCTGTGCTTCAGCTTCTTCTCTCCCCGCTGTTTCTCTGTGGATTCTGCCTGATCACATTTGCACCCTTATCCTGCCCCACCCCTCCACACATACACACCCAGCTGGTGCTACTCTAAAGTAAGGTTGCATGCCCACTGGAATCATCATGGTCCACACTGTTGAGAATGGCTGTCTGGTCCTCAGGAACCTGCCGGTGGCAGAGGTCATCCTTCAGTGCTGAGAGGCGGGCAAAGGGGTCCTGGCGAGGATGTCTCTTCTTCTTCCGGAGACAGACAGCTTCGTCAGGCCACAGTACCTGAGAGTTAGGGTGTTGCTGAACCTGGGAGGCAGAACCATCTGAGGAGGAAGGTGACAAGGGCAGAGGAAGAGGGTGGTTAGGCATTTTGCACAGGCATCATGGCGGGATGCACAGGCAATCAGCAGTTTTGTTTTGTTCTTTGTTCTTTTTAAGCCAACAACAAAAAGAAGTAGGAAAAAGAAGTTCAGTACACAACTTAAAATATAACCAAGGCAGAGAGGTATTATTTTAGCACATGAAAAGTTGCGTGATTGTAGGAGAACAGGGGAAAGAAAAGCAATGCTTTGGGGTAGGAAGGTTTGCTTTATGCAGAGAGGGTGTGAGATGTTCATGGGATTGCCAAGAGGATGGATGATCCTTGGGAACGAGGCAGGGTTTTGTTTAAATAAAGATGTAACCAAGAGGAGGGCAGAATAGGAGGAGGAGGAGGAGTTAGGAGAGTTTATTGAGGAACTGGGGTAGGAGGAAAAAGGAAATGAGAGACACAGGAGCTGAGTTTAACGAGAAATCCACTGGAAAACTGTAGGGAACACCAGCTCAGGGTCTATACAAACTGGAGGTGAAAAGGGCTAGAAACTACCTTTTGGCTTAAGGGATGGAGGCAAATATCAGTGGGGTGGGTGGTGGAACCTTTCACTTCTGAAGATCCCGTGAACGGGTGAAAAAACAGGACAGAGTAGCACACTTTCTCTAGGCCCAGAGACAGAATCAATTCTCATTACAAGTCATTGACTTCAATGAGTATTGTGCCAGGCCCAAAGTGGCAAGGGGCAGGCAGGGCGGGGGGTGGGACGATTAGCCGGGAGTCTTGTGTTCCTCGCACTCACTGATTTGTTTTTTGGATTTCGAGGAGCCCTTGGATGACTTTTTGGGCTTCTTTATCCGCTGGTATTTCAGAGCTTCGAGCCTCTCAGGTGCAGCAGCGTTCCGGGTTGGAGATGGACGTTTTCTAGAAAGACAAAACAGACAAGCGCCATCAGTGGCCCCCTGCCGTATTCTGTCTCAAGGGAGGTCTCTCTGCTGGGAAGAGAGCATTCAACCTCTGTCAGGTCTGCCGTGGAAAAGGAGGGGGGAATATGAGGAGGGTCCTAGGAAGGTGAAATAAGGGTCCACACCACCACACTGGTGCTGGAGGGGAAACCTTTTTTCCCTCACCTCTTCATGAATATATATATATATATTAGTGTCATCACCCCACACTGCCAGACACCCCTGGCATTCCCCAACCAACCCTACCAGCTCTTTCTTTGGGAATTGTTTGATATTATTATTTTTTTGCTACTCCCACAACAAATGCTGCTCAGGTCGAACCAGGCAAAGGTTATAGAAAAAAGACATTAAGACTCCGACCCCTTGGCCATTCCTGTGAATGGAAGCAAACTCCTACAAATGGCTGGATCTCTAGAAATGAACCATGCTGGAAAAAATTGAAATAAAACTAGCACCAAGGCTCTTGAATTAAAATGATCTGCAATCTTTAAAAAAAATATTAAAGTGTCAATTCTAATGTCCAATAAGGCACTTTTTGGAATTAAGAGGGGAGGAAACGTGAAAGAAAAGAAAGTCATATAATAGGTGTCCACAGTGGTGAGGCAAATTACCAAAATTTAGTAGCAAAAGGATGCATCCCAACTCCACAGCACAAAAAGGTGAAGGACATGAAGGTATCATGGGGTGTCGGGTGGCAGATGCTATGAGGAAGGTCATAAAATTCTGAACTTTATTTCCAATATACATTTGTATTCATCCCAGTTTTGTCCTAGTGAGATATCATTTCTGCATTCACCACACAAACATACAGCACACAAGTCCAAGGGAAAGGAACATTGCAAACTGTCTTGAAAGGTACAAGAGAAAGTGGGAGAACTCCTAGACTACCAACGACTTTCTCAAAGGACGTATCTAGACCATTACACTGTCGCACTTCAAACTGATTTTGGACAACCACAGCTCCAGCTGATGGGTTTTGCCATAGGCAATGGCATGTTGTTGGGTTGGCTGGAGCTACAGCTACAACTCAAAGCATATTTGCTCCATCAAAATCTGTAGAACTTAATATGGGGCTTCTTCCACATGCCCTGTGTTGGACCCCAAGTCCCAAAAACCCCAGCCAGCATGGCCATCAGGGATGATAGAAGTTGGAGACCAACAGCATCTGCAGGGCTAAGTCTATTGTTTCTTAGATAAGGGCCTTCTCTTTAATAGTACACCATCTCTGGAATGTTCTTCAGGAGGCTGACTACACCTTGTTCTAGAGGGACCTAGTTTCCCACTCCTGAATTTCTCCCTGGACAGACTGGGTTTGAAGCGAGCTGAAAGGCCTTCTCTCTTTATTTCAAGATAGATGGCCAGGCATCTGACACAAGTTCCGGATTGCCACAGGTCAGGTTTGCTCTAGCTCAGACGCTTGTCCCATCACCCCACTCTTCCCCTAAAGGTGAAGGACTGAAAGATTACATCTCTCCCCCCCTCAGCTGAACCACTGTACCCATAACATTGCCAATGTGCCCTGAATGTCCTGTCATCTGCAATGTCTTGCTAATTGGTCCATTAGATCAAATAGGTGGAGCTAAACAGGTTTTGACTGTTTGGGGGATCAGAAACGAAAAGGAATACACTGTGGAGGCAGCAACTGTGACAAAATCTTCCAAAGTTCTCTTTGGTTTGGGGACACCCATCAAATTCCAGGGCCAGAACAACCTTCACAAAGAGTTGCTTCTCTTGTCACTGTCCCCTTCCTTGTGTATAGAACTGCAGAAATCTTCTCTGGCACCCACTGAGGGGGCGAGTCTCTCCTTTGCTGGGGGCAGGCCACATCACAGGGCTTCTCATAGGCATCTGATTCGCCACTATGGGAGCAGAATGCTGGACTAGACAGCCATATGGTTGTAGTGGTTAGAGTGTT